>NC_083321.1:51510243-52945929 GCF_963455315.2 Globicephala melas | reverse complement strand
CAACAATAAAAAGGAACAAACTACTATCTATACTACAATATGGATAAATTTCAGAAGTATGCTGAACAAAAGAGTATACCGTATGGTTCCATTTATAAGAAGTTCAAGAACAGGAAAAGCTAATAAATAAGGAGGCAATAAGAAAAGTGCTTGACTCAGCCAGGGGTGGGGACAAGGGTGTAAGAATGACTGGCAAAGCGGTATGAGGGAACTTTCTGGAGAGTGAAAAATATTCCATATCTTCATGGAATGATGACAATGTGGGTGTGTATATCTGTCAAAACTCATCAGACTATACATTTACATTCTCTTAATTTTATGTTGTATGAATTGTACTGCAAAAGAAAAAAATGATCACTGGTGTATGGCTTGGGGAACCAGGAAAATGGTGATGTCATTTATTGAAAGGGTGAACAGGGATGAGCAGTTTGAGAAGAAAGTTCTGCTTTCAGTTTGAGGCGCCTGTGCAACATCCGAGAGGAGGTGTTGAGTATGGGTTGAATACAAGGATCTGGAGCTTAGGAGACAGATCTTGGCCGGAGATAAAAATATGGCAATCATTAGCACACAGATGGTTATTAATGCTACGAAAGTAATGACATCATTCTGGAAGACTGTGAGAATGAGAGAGAACAGAGCCTAGAACAGAATTCCGAGGAAAATCAATTTTTAACGGATTAGAAATAAAGAAATAAAAGCTGCAAAAAATTCTGACCCAGAATTCCAGAGAAGTAGAAGGACAGCTGGGAGAGGTGGTGTTACAGCAGTCAAAGGAACAGAATGTCTCAAGGAAGTAATAATCACTGTCATAAAATCAAGTAACCTGAGGCCTAGACAGTATCTACAGATTTAGCAACAAGGACTTGATTAAAACTGTTTCAAATCTTTTCACCTCTCTCTATAACTACTGCCACCATCATCTTCTATCTAACCAGTAGCCTCCTAACTGGTTTCTAAGCTTCAACTCTTGCTCTTCTCAATTCCAATCTCTACTCAGTACAAGTAACCCTGTTCATCATTTGGTCAGTACTAATTGTAGCTTATCTGCCCAGCCTCCAGAATGCCTGCCTTATAGAGCTGTGTCCATAGTTTGATATCACCTACATCACTATGCCTGTTGCAACATGTCAACAATCTTTCTAGACTGGGAAACAGAACATAAAAACTAAAGACTTTGTCCTATCAGCAACACAGTCCAGTACTCCAGGTTTCTCTTCTCACAGGCTAAGAGAGATAGTAAACAAGTTCTCTTTACATTGCAAAGTCTCTAATACATGTCTGCGATTAAATTCCCTTAGAGACAACTATAGAAATATCACAATCTACAAACTTATAATTTAAAAGACTAGTGTTGTATAATATAGCTAGGCCTAACCACTTTTCCTTTCTTCATCTCTGATTGATAGACATGAAATGTTTTACTCTAGGCTCTAAATAATAGCTAGTGTTAATAGCTAGTGTTTGATTATCTATACAATGCCTTTCATTAGGTAATACATCTAACGGTAGTTAACAGGACTTTCCTGGTGGCGCCGTGGTTAAGAATCCGCCTGCCAATGCAGGGAACACGAGTTTGAGCCCTGGTCCGGGAAGATCCCACATGCCGTGGAGTAACTAAGCCCGTGTGCCACAACTACTGAGCCTGCGCTCGACAGCCCGCAAGCCACAACTACTGAGCCCACGTGCCACAACTACTGAAGCCCATGCACCTAGAGCCCGTGCTCCGCAACAAGAGAAGCCACCACAATGAGAAGCCCGTGCACTGCAAGGAAGAGTAGCCCTCACTCACTGCAGCTAGAGAAAATCTGCGCACAGCAACGAAGACCCAACCCAAGCAAAATTAAATAAATAAAATATTAACTTACTTAAAAAAATAAATTAAATAAAGGTAGTTAAAATATATGTACTTCTAGTCATGTTTATAATACCTTCCATCAATGATAAAAGGATTTTTCTGGTGACTGAAAAGGCTATGACCTATAATTTTTTCCACACTAAATACAATTTTCAATATATTTTTTTAGAATTCTAGTCAAATAAATCTAGACACCACAATAGTCATGAATCACCACAGTGCTCCAAACTTCTGACCTAAAGAAACCACAAAATAATACATGAGTATTGTCGTAAGCCACTAAATTTATGGTAATTTATTATCCATCGATAGAAAACTAATACTCTCTTCCAATCCAAATCTTGACTACCTTGCTTTCAAGGCCAGCTCAAATATCATCTCTTCATTATTTCATTTACAGAGCACATTATCACATTAGTCAAGATAATATCTGCACTTTATAAATCTTCAGTCTAATCCTTTATCTGATAATAATCAACACACATTTTAATTTATTCATTCATCCTATCTTCACACTGAGCACTTTCCATGTTGCTAATACTGAGCCTGGTGTTGAGAGAAAAGTCATTGGAGACAGTCTATCTCTCCAGAAACAGACAATTTATTTACATATTCATGCAACAAACACTTAAGTGCCTAAATGCCTTAACACAGTGAGCCCATGCCCTGTGTTAGGTAATGGAAATACAAAGATCAGAGATGTACATCTTATATTCATAAATGCACAAACATTGTGGAGAAATGGGTGTGTAAAAAATTATAATAGTGTAATACTATGATAGAGGTACATATAGGGTAATAGCTGAGCATAAAGGAGGGACTTCTATTTTAGGGGTAGTATCAAGTGGAAGTAAAGTCTTCTAGGAAGAAGTAAAAACTAAGCTGATATTAAAAGTAAGAGTAGAATTAACTAGGTAAAAAAGAAGAAAGATATTTCAGACAAAAGGAGAAGCAAATACAACAACAGAGAAAAAAGACTGCACATTTTCAAGAACTGCAAGCCTTTAGCAAGGCTGGAGCACAGGAGCACAAGGCTCCAGCAAGGCTGGGGCATCCTCTCATATGCGAGAGGCAAGAGATGAGGGCGTAAAGGTAGACAGAGGTCAGATTATGAAGACTTAGTATATGAGGCTAAGGAGTTTTATTCCCAAGGTAATGGGATAAAGTTTAAAGTGGGAGACCTGACCGAATATATGTTTTAAATTTAAGACTATTTGGGCTGCAGTGTGAAAAGACTAGGGTACTTCCCAGTACAAAACGACCCAGAAATTCCCTTTTGGAAGAGGAAGAATTCAAGTAGAAGTCCAGAAATAGATAATATTTGATAAGGCTACCCCTTATCTGAGTTGTGTGGTCCTCCTCAATAACCCTGGGAGGATGGCTCTGTCTAGAGTTCACATCATGCTCTGATCATCTGTTCACTGCCTCTCTCCAGCACTAGATTCCATACTCCTTGAAAACCTAGAACTATATCTTAGTGTTTGTGCTCCTGAGCTTCCCCACAGTTCTGGTACAGACTTCAGTACACACACAGCTTCCCTTCCATCCCTCAGGAGTAGCGAGGGGCCTATCTCACCCTTCCTCTCAGACCTTGAAAGCACAGTAGATGATAAACAACAGATGACTATTTTAAGATTTCTTCTGATTCTGTTTTCCTCAGATTCTATGAAATACTTGTTGACTGATAAATTTACTCATGTTTTCTTATAAGTGTATCAAGCATAGAAAAATTCCTGGAAAACTGCCTTGAGAAAGTTTTTTTAAAGTTTGCAAATCACATTAATATTAGAGTACAAATTTCTGATTGTCAAAATTCCTCTTACAGAGTGATTTTTATAAATGAACATAGCGATTCAGATGGGTCTGCTGGGAAGATCTATTACTTCTCATTCTAGATACTACATGTCTGTCAACAGAGCCTGATTTTTTTCTGAGAGTCACATTCCACTGATTATTAACACTGACTTGACTACTGACTAAAGGTTCTACGTCTTTTTTTCACTCAGGCTGTGTCCATATGTCAAGCCTTCCTCTTCTTATACAATTGGTTTGGGAACTTAATTTATCCCAGTTAAATTCCAACTTGAAATTAAAGATGGGCTGAATATATATTCTACCTTTCCAGTCCCCAGAGACCATCTTATATACTGATTCTGTTATACAAAGTAATCACCATCTCTAGAAGCTCCACACTATCATTTCATTAGCTTTCTAAGTTTTTAAGCTTTGCATAAGTTTCTATACCTTTGTTCTAATGCTTAGACTGTAATATCGTAAAGGGTAGAACTATGTCTCCCTTGTTTGCCATTATATCCCCAGCACATTGCACAGTTTCCAACATGCAGTACTCAATAAACATATGGCGAGTAAATAACTGAATGAATGAACATGTTGAACAAGACTAGATAAAAAAACAGAGCCCTATGCCATGCCATTAGAAATTTCCCTCTAGGCTGCTAAGTTATTAAGCAGTTATAAATCTTCCTATCTTTACTATCATCTAGCTTATCCTTCTTATCTTGCTCCCCAAGCTTTCAGTCATAGCTTGCCAAAGACCTTACTAGAGTTATTATCTGGTTCTACAAATCTACTTACCCTTTCAAAATGGACACATCAGTCTGAGATAACTTGTTCTTGGGAAAAGCTTATTAAGGGGAAGGGATTTAAGCTTCAATTTGAAGGAAGGGTAGGATTCTGACAATTGTATGCAAGAGAATAGTCATTTAGGGTATTGGGAATAGCTTTTCAAAGTCATTAAGGGAGCAGAGTGCCTTGCATGTTCAAAATAGGAAGTAGGTAGTGTGCTAAAGCAAAGGGCACATGAGAGAATGTCATTGAGTCTGGGAAGGTTGATCAGAGCCAAACTGCTGTGGATTTGGAATGCCTGAGAAATCTTTTGTATCTTCATAACACCTACAGCAATCTTGGACACGGGAATCACTCAAATACTTGTTGACGGGTTTACTAAATATGACAGTTTCCCAAAAGACCAGAAGTTTACCCTAAAGCCTGCTTCTACATTCCTCTGTCTACACCATGCACATAGTTGAGAAGAATACACAGTATCATGGTAATGGCATCAAATAAGACAGAACACTACTGCTACTTATGAAATTGAGGAGACAGTAGGTGGTGTGAAAGCATGTGATAATGAGTGTGTCAGGTCTAACCAAGATGTGTCCTCAAAAGCTAACAAACAGGGCTTCCCTGGTGGCGCAGTGGTTGAGAGTCCGCCTGCCGATGCAGGGGACACGGGTTCGTGTCCCGGTCTGGGAAGATCCCACATGCCGCAGAGCGGCTAGGCCCGTGAGCCATGCCCGCTGAGCCTGCACGTCTGGAGGCTGTGCTCCGCAACGGGGAAGCCACAACAGTGAGAGGCTCGCGTACCGCCAAAAAAAAAAAAGGTAACAAACAGCACTGAGGAAGCAAAAGTTATAAAACGATAATCAACTCTTTGAATTTCCAATTTACATTTCAAAAACTCACTTCAGGCAAGAAGAACCACAGTTGGCATAAGAGTAGGATAAATCATTCTCAGATTTTTTCATAATACCATCCGTGTGCTAAAATGCAAGTTTAATTTAAAATATATTCATTGTACAATAAACATACTTGAGGAAGTACATAAAAAGTACTTCAGAATTAGAAACAAGAAAGAGTACAAACTAGGATATAGACAAGGTTTTAAAACTTAAAAGTAATACTATACATGACTTTATGCCAATAAACTAAAAAGAACAGAAAAAGTAAATGATTTTCTAGGAAACTATTAATTACCAAGTTTTCTCAACAAGAGATTAAAAACCTGAGTAGATTAATAACCACAAAGAAATCAGAAAGGTAACCAAAGGGTAATACCTTGTGGGGGTAGAGGGACTGCAGACCCTGATCGTTTTATAGGTGAGAGCTACCACCTAAATCTAAATTACATAAATTGTCTTAAATCATGAGAAAATATAGACAGCTTCTCAATTCATTTTAGGCTAGTGTAACCCTTATGAGTTTTGATTTGAACCTGAACAGCACACACAAAAATAAAACTACATGTCTGCCTCACTTATAAAAAACTGTAAAATACAAAATATTAGAAAATCTAAGCCAGTGCTGTATTAATAAATACATCACAAGCAAGTAAAATTTATCGCAGGCTTATACAGATGGTTTAACATCATTTAACATCAAATCTGTGTAATTCACTGCACTAATAGAACAAAGGAGAAACACTAAACTTATTCATGAGAAAAATCCTTAGTTATACTAGGCATAGAAACTTTCTTGTTTGATAAGAAGAATCTATCAGAAAACTTCAACTTATATCATAATGAATGGTGAAATGTCAGAATATCAAGGATGCCCTCTGTGGCAGACTGAATTTTCCATATACGACCACAATATTATCTCCCATCCTAGATGGTCTTCTGCAGTGTGGACTTAATATTTCCCCACCAAGAGGCAGAATCTATTTCTCTACTTCTTGAATCTGGGCAGGCTCTGTGACTGCTTCGACAAATAGAAAATGGCAGGAGTGACCCTGTGCTAGTTTTAGGGACAGCCCTTAACTTCTACTTCCTCTCTCTAAACACTCACTCTTGGGCAAACCAGGCTCCATGTAAGAAATCCAACTACCCTGAGAATGCCATATGTGAGGAAGCCTGGCCATGTAGAGAAGTATTTGGAGATAGAGATGGCTGGCCAGTCTCCACTGTTCTAGCCATCCCAGCTGAGGCACCAAACATGTCAGTGAAGAAGCGTCCATATGCCCAACCCAGTTGAACCTTCAGATGACTCCAGCCACAGCTGCCATCTGATTACAACTACTTGAAAGGCCCCAAGGGAAAACAACCAAGCTAAGCTTAAAGACAGCCCACAGAACTGTGAGGATCTGAGGATAATTAATTGTTGTTTTCAACTACTAAGTTTGGGAATGACTCACTATGTAATACTAGAATACTCACTGTGAAGGACTTAGCCAATATAATAAGGTAGTAAAACAAGACAAACACTCTTAGAAAATAGGAGACAAAACTGTCACCATTTACAAATGGTATTATTATTTACATAATATACCCTAGAGAGTCTTTAAAAACTATTAGAATAAAAGAATTCAGTAAAGTAACTGGATGCAAAAATCAGCATGCATAATCTAGAATGCCTCTCATTTCAACAGTTTCTCCATTAACCCTGCATGACATACTGAACAGACTAATAATTTCAATTGGTGGAATCATTGTACCAGTGCAGTATAAAATATAACTGCATCACCACAAATGCACTGTTTGGCTTTGCTTTTGGCTCACACCCATAGACTGTATCTTTAACCCTGGTCAACCAGCTTGTAAATTTGAATGCTTGATCGCAAGAAAGATGGGGCAAGAAGAATGTATTTGAAGTAGCATATATTCATTCTGAAACTACTGTTTAAATCTCATCACTCTCAGGCCTCATTAAAAATAATCCACTGCCTCCATACAACCTATCCCACCAAAATAACACTTCTGAGTGTGAATTTCACTGTCCTGCACTCAGTGCAATTTCAAGATGCCCCTTCTACTCCAGGAGTTTCTTCCTAGTATATTTACCTCCTCCTCCATCCTTATTGTATGCTCATATACCTCTCTATGGACCCTCAAAACTCTTCAAATCCAACAGTTTTCTTCATCCTTCCCTGAAGGCTTCAGGGAAATCACATTGGCGTCTCCTTCTCTAAATCTGTTTTAATTCTCACAGAAAAAAGAATACTAAGTATCTTGTACATTATTTCATTCAGTAAGCATATGTATCATGAAGTTTAGCACTTGCTTTCTTCTCAGATCCTCTCCCTCACTGTGCCTAAACTACCAAAGGATTGCACACTTAGCAAGTATTTAATATATACTTGATGATTTTTAAATATATTTTTAAATTATGATTTGAATAATATTCTTCAACTAATCGGCTTTCATAAGAACAGCATTTAAAAAGAAATTACTAATTTGGTTAAATCCCCCCGTTTTTAACTGAGGTATAAGTGACATAACATTACGTTGGTTTCAAGTGTACAGCATAATGATTCCATATTTGCATATTTTGCAAATGACTACCACAATAAGTCCAGTTAACACCACCAATAGTTACACATTTCTTCTTTTCTCGTGTTGAAAATTTTGAAGATCCACACTCCCCTACCTACTTTCAAATATGCAATACAGTATTATTAACTATAGCCACTGGCTAAATCTTAACAGAAAATGGTGCCGTGGAGCCATGAAAAAAAGACATGAATTTGTAAACCTTGGAGAGAGATTCTGCCTATTAAGATTTTTTTTTGGATCTTGTCAGACACTCGCAGAAAAGTTCGAACTTCCAGGGAAATTAATAATAAAGATATGGAGAAGCATATTAACAATCTGAACAGAAGGATTTGGTTTCAGCAATGTTCTATGGGTTTATACAGATAACAAAAGCAAGGTTAGAAAGGCATATTTATGAAGTTTACTCCTGAATGTAAATCAGTGAATATGCTTCTTTCACTGAGAAAAACTTCCTACAAAAAATACAGCTGTGCTTAATGTGTTTAATGACAGCTGAAAACATTTTGGCTCAAACTCATTTGGTTAATAGAAGGGTAATAACAAGCAGTTCACACTGACATACTATCCAGAGATGACCTGATAATTCATTATCAGAGTGTGCATCAGAATTATGCGAGATGCTATTTTTTACAGTATGTAATGACTCATTCCTGAAACCTTTCAATCAGAACCTAGAATTAAAATGGTAATTATCGGGCTTCCCTGGTGGCGCAGTGGTTGAGAGTCCTCCTGCCCATGCAGGGGACGTGAGTTCGTGCCCCGGTCCAGGAGGATCCCACGTGCCGCGGAGCGGCTGGGCCCGTGAGCCATGGCCACTGGGCCTGCACGTCCAGAGCCCATGCTCTGTGGCGGGAGAGGCCACAACAATGAGAGGCCCGCGTACCACAAAAAAAAAAAAAAAAGTAATTATCAACATGCCAATATATATAATAAAGTCATAGGATTTTTTAAAAGTACAATTTTTACAAAAATTAATGAATATTGTCTATTTGTGGAACTACAATAGGCAATTTGATAACCTTGGATTTTATAAATATAATAGGTAGTATAGCATAGTGATTAAGTGTGTAGCTGGCAAGTGAGAAAAAAACCCAATATAGTCTTCAAAGGTTTATTCTAAGGATTAATACTTATAAAGCATCTATGTTTTTATCATTTGAAAAGTACTCAAATATTAGCTATGATTCTAATTATTATTATCTTCTTTAAGCCTATATATTTATTCCAGCAAGAATGCCACTATGCAAAGCATTTTGGGGAGTTGCCCACAAAACTTGTGGTATAATCTCTGGGTATCTTCAATAATGGCAAATCTCTATCTCTGCTGGAAGACTTGATAACTGAGAAATCATCAAAATTAATCTGGGCCAAATTTGTGAATTAGATGGGCAACCAGGCTGGATAATCACCTTTTAAGTAAAATTAAAATGTGGTGCTATAAGTAAAGCAATTTTTAAAATGTTGTTAGTTCTAGAAATACAGCTGACCCTGTACAACCCTGAACAACAGGGGGGTTCAACTGTGCAGGTCCACTTACATGTGCATTTTTTTCAATAAATATATTGGAAAATCTTTTGGAGATCTGTGACAATTTGAAAAAACTCAGATGAACTATGTAGCCTAGAAATATATATGTTTTTATGTCTGTATATGTATGTTAGGGATTATATAAGGATGCATTACTATAGTGAAAAGGACATTTAGCTGGAAGCTAAAAGATCTGGTTCGAATTCAGTTCTACCAATTTAAGAGCTATGATTTGGAGGATATTATATATCCTCTCTAATCATCTCTAAGCTCTGAGTTCTCTATGGAAGGGGATTAGATCATATTAATGTTTTTAACTTCCATTCTACGGTGCCTGGGCCATAGTAGGCTTTCTGTAAATTTGGCTCAGTTCAAATTTGAATGAGAACAAAGGGAGGTAAAGAAAATGATACAGAGGTAGCAAGGTAAGGTCCACACCTTGTATTTAAGTGCAGTATAAAGTCATTTTTTACCCTGAAATTACTAAAATGGTCTTCAGGACATCAAAATCCTTAGGACCAGCCTACCTTATTCTACTTCTGGCCAAGACAGAGTAACAGAGACTAGATTTACTCTCCCATCTAAAACTACTAGAATAAAAACTAAGAATACATGTGAAACAGTGGTCTCAAGTAACCCATCAGGTAACAAAGGACAATAATACTTGAGAGTGAAGAAGCATATAAGGTGAGCCCTATGACTGCCCCAAACTTACTGCCTGGAGAAAGTTAAAGGACCAAAGCACACGGAGGGAGATCCCAACGAGTACAGAGGTCTACCTGAGTTAAGGAGAAAATTGAAAGTCCAGGGGAAACCACAAGTTCTACAGTTCTCAGCACACAGTACTAGAGAGACAGCACAAACAGAAAACTCCAAAATCTGCAGAGAGTCATACTCAAGTATTCAGCTGTGTACTGATCAGTGAATCACCTGAAGAAACTACTCAAGGCCACAGGGGGGGAAAAAAAATCCACTTGAAAGGACTAGAAAAAAAGTAAGCAGAGACTGCACAGGGCCAGGAATAGTGCCTATTCCTTCTAGACAGGGTATAGCCCATAATTCATGGGCCACATAATAAAGTATTGAGAAGAGTTTGTGGATAAAATTAACCCTAGACTAAATGCTGTTTTAGTCCAGCCTTACAAAGCTTAAAAGCAAGATCTGAAAGGACGAAAATTTTTCCAAGTAACAGAGCAAAATCTCAGAATAAACCCCAAGAATATTTATAGGACTACAAAAATACCCCACAAACAAAATTTAAAATGTCTGGCATCCAACCAAAAATTACCATACACACAAAGAAGCAGGAAAACAGAACACAAAATGAGTAGCAAAATCAATCAGTCAATCAATCAAAACTGGCCCAGAATTAACACAGATGATATAATTAGTACAAGGCCATTAAAACAGTTATTACAACTGTAATTCATATGTTCTAAAGCTAGACAGAAAAGACTGAACATGTTAAAGACAGAAAAAATTTTAAAGATCCAAACTGAACTTCTAGAGAGGAAAACTACAATGTTTGAAAAGAAAAAAAAATTAGTGGATGAACAAATTAGACATTACAGAAGAAAAGATACCTCAAGATATGCAAAATGTCTATGGACATTTGAATAGGAAATATTCAAAATAAGAAAGAAATAAGACTAAAACAAAAACAAAACAAAGCACCAGTGAGTGGTGGGACAGCTTAACAAGACCCAATATACATGTGAATTGTAGTGCAAGGAAAAAAACAGTAGAGAAAGAGACAGAAAAAAATATTTTAAAAATTAATGACTGAAAAATTTCCAAATTTGATGAATATTAGGAACCCACAGATCCAAGAATCCCCAATAAGTTCCAACGATAAGAAGCACAAAGAAAACTATACCAAGGAACATCATAATCAAATTGCTCATACAATATTAAAGGAAATCTTAAAAGCAGCCTAAGAAAATGACATAAACGGGAACAAATATAAGAATGACAGATTTCACATCAGAAACAGTGCAAGCTAGAAGACAGCAGAGTAACATCTTTAAAGAATTAAAAGAAAAAAACTTAACCCAAATTTCCACACTCAGTGAAACTATCTTTCAAAAACCAAGATGGTATAAAGACATTTTCAGACATGCAAAAGGTGCAACAGTTCAATTACCAGCAGAAATGCATCAATAAGAAATGCAAAAGGACATACTTCAGGCATAAGGAAAATGATACCAGATGGAAATGTGGATCTACATTTGGGAATGAACAGCATCAGAAATAATAACTATGTCGGCAAACATAGACTGTTATTATTATTTAAATCTTTTTAGTGACTTCCTTGGTGGTCCAGTGGGTAAGAGATTCAGCATTCCCAAGGCAGGGGGTCCGGGTTCAATTCCTGGTCAGGGAACTAGATCCTGCATGCATGCCGCAACTAAGAAGCCCACATGCCGCAAATAAAGATCCCGTGTGCCGCAACTAAGACCCGGCGCAGCCCAAATAAATAAACAAACAAATAAATAAATAAATCTTTTTAAGTTAATCAACTGTTTAAAGCACAAATAATAAGGAAGTATTATGGGGTTTATAACATATGTAGAAGTAAAATATATGACAACAGCAACAAAAAGGCTGGTTAAGAGAAAAATGTAGGTCACTGATGTGAAGTACTTATACTGTCTGTGGCATGGCATACCATCAGTTCAAGATGTACATTACAAGCCTTAAAACAACTACCAGAATAACAAAAACAAATAAGTGTAGCTAATAAGGCAACAAAGGAAATAAAGTCCCAAAATAAACAGATAAAGAGAGAAAGGGAACAAGAATAGATGGGACAAATTGAGTACAAAAAAGCAAGATAGATTTAAACTCAACAATAGCAGTAATTAATGTAATTTAAAAATAGTCCAAATATACCAATTAAAAGGTAAAAACTCTCATACTGGATAAAAAAGCAAGACAACTTCATGATATCGCCAAGGAACTCCCTTTAAATGTAAAAAATGTAAAAAGGGTTAAAATATAAAAAGTAAATAAGGAAAAGATGCACCATGCTAACACTTTTCAAAAGAAAGATGTGGCTATATGGCTATATTACTATTATACAAAGTTGACTTCAGAGAGAAGAATATTACCAGGATTACAGAGTCAATATCACAATGATAAAGTCAATCTGTCAAGAGGACATAATAATTCTAAATGTTTATGCACCTAATAACAGTGTGAAAATGCATGAGCAAAATGTGATAAAACTGGGCTTCCCTGGTGATGCAGTGGTTGAGAGTCCGCCTGCCGATGCAGGGGGCATGGGTTCATGCCCCGGTCCGGGAGGATCCCACATGCTGCGGAGCGGCTGGGCCCGTGAGCCATGCCCACTGGACCTGCGCATCCGGAGCCTGTGCTCCGCAACAGGAGGGGCCACAACAGTGAGAGGCCCGTGTACCGCAAAAAAAAAAAAAAAAAAAAGTGATAAAACTGTTAAGGTGAAACAGACAAATCCACAATTATAACAGGATATTTTAACACCCCAGTTTGAATAAGTAATAGAAAAAAACAGACAGAAATTAAGTAAGAATATAGAACATTTGAACATATAGAACACTCCACTCAACAGCAGGATATATATTCTTTTCAAATGTACATGAAATGTTTAACATTAAAGAACATTCTGAACCATAACACAAGTCTCAATAAATTTAAAAGGAGTCAAGCCATACAATGTTAACTTCTCTCATCACAATGGAATTTAATTAGATATCAATTTTTTTTAATCTGGAAAATATGCAAATATGTGAAAACCAAGTAACAAACTTCTAAATAACCCATGAGTCAAAGAAAAAAATCAAGAGGAAAATTAGGAAGTATTTTTAAATGAATGAAAATGAAAACAGAATACATCAAAATGCATGAAAAGCAGCTAACTTCCTCCTTAGAAATTTATAGTACTAAAACTATGTATTAGAAAACAAGAAAGCCTCAAATTAATGACCTCAGCTTTCACCATTAAAAAAAAAAAAGAAAAACCTAGAAGAAGGGAAAATTAAACTCAAAGATAACAGGAGAAGGGAAATAATAAATTCAGAACTGATATCAATGAAACAGAAAACAAAATGGAGACAAATTAATGATACCACAGGCTGTTTCTTTGAGAAGATCGATAATATTGGTAAACCTACAGCTAGACTAACCAGGGGAAAAAAAGGAAGACTTAAATTACCAGTAGTAGGAATAGGAAAAGTAATAGCACTACAGATTATATATATATATTAAATTTTACCACTTAGACAAAATGGACAAATTCCTTGAAAGACATAAACTCCCAAGACTCACTCAAGAAGAAATAGATAACCTGCATAGTCCTATATCTAAAGAAATTTTAGTTAAAATCTTTCTAAAAAGAAAATTTCAGGCCCAGATGGCTTTACTGTGAATTCTACAAAACATGTAAAGAAGAAAGAATACCAATTTAATATAATTTCTTCCAGAAAACTGAAGAGGAAATATTTCTGAATTCATTATATGATCCAGAGTGATCAACTGCTGATGGACATTTGGATTGTTTCCACTTTTTGGCTAATGCAAATAAAGGTCTTAAGAACATTTGTATACAAAGCTTTATTTGGACATATGCTTTCATTTCTCTTGAATAAATATCTAGCAGTAGAATGGCTGAGTCATAACAGTAGGCACATGTACTGTGGAATATCCACACAATGGAATACAACTTAATAACAAAAATAAATGAACTATATTGATACACATGAAATAATTATCTTGAGCTACAGAAAGCAAACAAAAATAGGACACATACTATATGATTCTATTTATTTAAAATTCTAGAAAATTCAAATTCATCAATGGCAACAAAAAGAATATTAGTGGTTGCCTGGAGATGGGGAGAGAATGAGTGGGTAGGAGGGATTACCAAGGACATGAGGAAACTTATAGAGCTGCTGGATATGTTCATTGTCTTAATTTTGGTGATAGTTTCATGGATGTTTGCATATCAAAACTCTTCAAATTGTACACCTCAACTATACGAAGTTTATATGTCAAGTATACCTTAATAAAGCTATTTTTTAAACAGTCCTTAGGGGACTTCCCTGGCGGTCCAGTGGTTAAGACTCCATGCTTCCACTGCAGGGGACACAGGTTTCCACTGCAGGGGGCACGGGTTCCATCCCTGGTCAGGGAACTAAGATCCTACATGCCACTCGACGTTGACAAAAAATTAAAAAAAAAAAAAAAGTCCTTAGCATCAGAGCTCAAGAACCTTCATCTGCATTAATTCTTACAAGAGGTACACAGCTACCCCTTGGGCAGAGATGTTACGGTACTTTCCTAAAAACTACAGTGAAAAATTCACCAAGTATTTATTAGACACACTCAAACATTAGCATCCACTCATTCCTTCAACCAATATTTTTTCAGAACCTAAAATGCAGAACAGTGCTGAGTTAGATGCTAAGAGTACAAAGATGAATTAGATCTGAGTTTTCCAACAACCTCTTTTAAAAGATTTAATTAAAGTTTAATGATAATAAGAAACAATGACCTTTCTCATTTTCTGGTCCCTCATTCATAGACATGCAAACAGAGATGCACCCACATGTTTGACTATTCACATCTCTAAAAAACTGATGTAATATTCTGCTCTATATTTTAAATATACTTAATCACCAGCTGGTAGGAAACTTCAGAATTACTTACTTCAGTCTAACTTGGATTGTAAGAGGCTGATGAAGGTCACAGGGGAGTCCAAATGGAGGTAGGAGGAGGATGACTCATTGCAGGGTACAAAACCATGGTATCCACATGGTGGTGGTGGTGAGATGGCAGTAGCAACAGATTGATTACATATAGAGGAAACTGATCTTATAAGTAAATTGAAGATAATGGGAAGCCGGGTTTCCATTTTTGGAGAAGGGAGTCACAATACAGAAAGAAACCTAAAATGAACCTGTGGTGTTGGACTGAAATTGATGATATCTGTGTGAACTCATGGTTTTCGACTTAGGTAGGTAGATAGCTAGATAGACAAGACAGAAAGACAATATAGCAGTACAGGAGTGAGTGAGTGTGTGTGTGTGTGTGCGCGTGTGTGCGTGCGTGTGTGTGTGTACACATGCATATATCTCCTAGCTCTTTCCACTGAGGGCCTGGAGGCAGTGATAACCCAGGTGCAAAGAACACACACAGACCCAGATCTTGCTTTCTAAAAAACTGTTCTTCACTAAAAGAAATCAAAGCTCCTTGGAGAAATGACTAATTTTAATGCAGGGGCAACAGGGAACATAGCTGGAATATTCTGTGCCAGAAAGTAAAGAAGGACTCAAAGAGTGATGGAAATATATCATAAGAAAACAGAAGCCAGCTTGAAAAAGTTCTCATGGCCAAACCTGGACTAATTTGAGTATCAAAATAAATAACTATAGTAACAGATTATTACCCATCGGGTGAATAAAGAATCATGAATCCATACTGATGTAAATAAATAAATGAGGAAGTGAAGAAAACTGCTTTTCCTTACAGTAGAATCTCAACTGATGAATACAGAAGAGAACAGAAGTATAAAGTAACCATTTGGCAACCATCACTTTATAATTAATACAGCCAAGAAACATCAATTTATGTTAAAATTTATGGGCAGAAAATTGATGAGAAATGAAATATTTACATAATCTAAAAGTACCTCCCCACAAAATACTTATAGACTGCAAAGTCAAAAAGGGTAACTTCGGGCTTCCCTGGTGGCGCAGTGGTTGAGAGTCCACCTGCCAATGCAGGGGACACGGATTTGTGCCCCGGTCCGGGAAGATCCCACATGCCGCGGAGCGGCTGGGCCCGTGAGCCATGGCCGCTGAGCCTGCGCGTCCGGAGCCTGTGCTCCGCAACGGGAGAGGCCACAGCAGTGAGAGGTCGGCGTACCGAGAAAAAAAAAAAAAAAAAGGGTAACTTCACAGAGGAGAAACTTGGTGGACGCCACTCCAATGAAGTGTTCACAGTTAACATCACTAGTAATGGGGCAAATCAAAATCGTGTACTGCTTGACAGGATGCAAGAACACAACATCACTTGTATTAACATTCCTTCTAAAAATACATAACCTCAGTCTCTTCATGAGGAAATATCAGAGAAACTAAAGTTGAGAAACATTACAAAATAAATGGCCTAAAATCTTTAAAAATGCCACAGTCAGAAAAGTTAAGGGAAGACTGAGGAATTGTTTTGGACTGACAGAGAATAAAGAGACATGATCCCTAAATGCAATGTGTGATCCTGGATAGACTCCTTTTGTTATAAAGGACATTGAGACAGTTGGAGAAACTTGAATGGGGTGTGTGAATTAGATGGTAATAATGTGTCGATGTTAACTTCTTGATTTTGATGGTTATACTGTGGTTAAAAAGAAGAATGCTCTTATTCGTAGAAAATACGCACTAATTTATTTAGGAGTGATAAGGGATCATCTTTCTAATTTATTCTCAAATGGTAAAGGCGGGTGGGAGGGCTCATACTATTTCTACAATATATCTGTACATTTTAAAATACTTCGGAGGGAAAAAGACATAAAATACTCAAGAAGTAAAAGCAGGGAGTACTGGAAGAAGGTAGCAGTATCCCAAACCAAGACTCTTCCACACGAGGCAGCCTGTCCAATCCCTTATTCTGTAGAAATAAAGGTCAATTCAGTGACATTAACATAGTACTTAAACCATGTATTCATGGCAAAAACAAACAAAAGGGGGAAAAAAACTGCCCTCTTCCCCAATTGGCGTATTTCACAACAAGGTCAACAGCTGCTTCACAGTAAAAAACACACTGTAGGGACTTCCCTGGTGGTGCAGCGGTTAAGAATCCGCCTGCCAATGCAGGGGACACAGATTCGAGCCCTGGTCCGGGAAGATCCCACATGCCGCGCAGCAACTAAGCCTGGACGTCACAACTACTGAACCTGTGCCCTAGAGCCCACAAGCCACAACTACTGAGCCCGTATGCCACAACTACTGAAGCCCGCACGCCTAGAGCCCGTGTTCCACAGCAAGAGAAGCCACCACAATGAGAAGCCCGTGGACCGCAACCAAGAGTAGCCCTCACTCGCCGCAACTAGAGAAAGCCCATGCGTAGCAATGAAGACCCAAGGCAGCCATAAATAAATTAATTATTTTTTTTAAAAAAAATAACCACACTGTAGCTAATTTGTCGGGACTGAGTTTTCGATATCTAACAAAGCATTTCTATCGAGATCACAAATATAATATACAGAATAACTATACAATTCCACTGACATCAGAGAAGACATCGCATACATATTAACTTCCCAGATAACTTTATCACATGCTTATCATTTTCAACTGTCAAAACAATTTTTTTTAAATTTTGCACAGGAATAGCTATCTCCTCAATGTATTACCCACTTCCCTAGTTTCTTACAATGTGTTATGACAAAAATAATGATATCGTTTCTTAAAGACTGTGCATCACTATGAACATAAGCAGGATGCCGAGGTTTGAAGAACCAACTGCTCTGTTACATACAGTCCTACATCATAATACATTTTAAATTATGATGTCAGCTTTTAATTTTTTCTGCCTTTCCTGTCTCTGTAAGGCTTTCACATAACATTGCTCTAGGCTTTCAATGTGCCTTCCAGTAGCATCACTAAATTATAGCATTTAATCTACAGTGAACTTGGAAACTAGGTCATTATGATTTATAAAATGGCACACAAAGTAAAAGTAAACAGTTTCTGAATGAGGCCTATGGATTTTTCTTATGCATAAAATGTAGATAAAACATTGTAGGTATGAGATACTTTTGCAGCTTAGATTCTTCATGTTAACTTTTAGGTTATTGTTTGGCTATTATAAAGTGCTACTGCCAAATAAATGAGGCACTACGTTATTTCAATTTTCAAAAAAGACATTAATTTTTTTTCAAAAAGTAGGTTGGAATTCATACATCCAATCACAGGAAATAATGTCTATTTGTCTTTGCGGAAAAAAGAGACAAAAAGAATCCAAAAAGTCAATCCATTAGACCCTGACTCTAGGGAAATTCTTTGGTGTTAGTTCGCAACATAAAATTATAGTCCTTTGTGCCATAAATGACAAACCCACAGCTAACATCACACTCAAAGGTGAAAAGCTGAAAGCATTTTCTCTAAGATCAGGAATAAGACAAGGATGCCCACTCTCACCACTTTTATTCAACATAGTTTTGGAAGTCCTAGCCACAGCAATTAGAGAAGAAAAAGAAATGAAAGGAATCCAAATTGGAAAAGAAGAAGTAAAACTGTCACTGTTTGCAGATAACATGATACTATATACACAGAGACTCCTAAAGACACCACCAGAAACTACTAGAGCTCATCAATGACTTCAGTAAAGTTGCAGGATACAAAATTAATATACAGAAATATGTTGCATTTCTATACAACGAACTATCAGAAAGAGGAATTAAGGGGACTTCCCTGGTGGCACAGTGGTTAAGGATCCACCTGCCAATGCAGGGGACACGGGTTCAAGCCCTGGTCCAGGAAGGTCCCACGTGCCACAGAGCAACTAAGCCTGGGCGCCACAACTACTGAGCCTGCGCTCTAGAGCCCACAAGCCACAACTACTGCAGCCCGTGCGCCTAGAGCCCCGTGCTCTGCCACAAGAGAAGCTACCACAGTGAGAAGCCCAAGCCCTGCAATGAAGAGTAGCCCCCACTCGCCGCAACTAGAGAAAGCCCAGGCGCAGCAATGAAGACCCAATGCAGCCAATAAATAAATAAATGAATTTAAAAAAAGAGAGAAAGAGAAATTAAGGAAACAATTCCATTCACCATTGCATCAAAAATAATAAATACCTAGGAATAAACCTACCTAAAGAGGCAAAAGACCTGTACTCCAAAAACTGTAAGACACTAATGAAAGAAATTGAAGGCAACACAGATGGGAAGGTATGCTGTGTTCTTGGATTAGAAGAATCAATACTGTTAAAATGACCACACTACCCAAGGCAGTCCCTATCAAGTTCAGTGCAATCACTATCAAATTACCAATGGCATTTTTCACAGAACTAGAACAAAAAAACCCTTTTATTTGAATGGAAATACAAAAGACCCCGAATAGCTAAAACAATATTGAGAAAGAAGAACAGAGCTGGAGGAATCATGCTCCTTGATTTCGACTATACTACAAAGCTGCAGTAATCAAAACAGTAAGGTACTGGCACCAAAAAGACACACAGATCAATGGCACAGCATAGAGAGCCCAGAATCTACGACAAAGGAGGCAAGAATATACAATGGAGGGTAGACCATCTCTTCAATACGTTGCTGGGAAAATGGAAAAACTGGACAACTACATGTAGAAGAATGAAATTAGAAATTCTCTTAACACCACATACAAAAAACAAACTCAAAATGGACTAAAGACCTAAATGTCAGACCACATACTATAAGACTCTTAGAGGAAACCATAGGCAGGACACTCTTTAACCTAAATTGCAGCAACATTTGTTTGGCTCTGTCTCCTAAAGCAAAGGAAATAAAAGCGAAAATAAGCAAATAGGACCTAATTAAACTTAAAAGCTTTTGCACAGCAAAGGAAACCATTGACAAAACAAAAAGACAACCTACTGAATGGGAGAAAATATTTGCAAATGATATGACCAGTAAGGGATTAATGTCCAACATATACAAACAGCTCAAACAACTCAACATTAAAAAAAAAAAAACTGATTAAAAAATGGGCAGAAGAACTGAAGAGACATTTTCCAAAGAGGAATGCAGATGGCCAGTAGGCACATGAAAAGATGATCGACAAGGCTAATCATCAGGGAAATGCATAATGAGATCACCTCACACCTGTCAGAATGGCTATCATCAAAAAGAACACAAGTAAATGTTGGCAAGGATGTGGAGAAAAGGGAACCCTCATACACTGTTGGTGGGAATGTAAATTGCTATAGCCACTGTGGAAAACGGTATGGAGGTTTCTCAAAAAACTAAAAGTAGGGCTTCCCTGGTGGCGCAGTGGTTGAGAGTCCGCCTGCCGATGCAGGGGACATGGGTTCGTGGCCCCGTCTGGGAAGATCCCACATGCCGCGGAGCGGCTGGGCCCGTGAGCCATGGCCGCTGAGCCTGCGCCTCCGGAGCCTGTGCTCCGCAACGGGAGAGGCCACAACAGTGAGAGGCCCGCGTACCGCAAAAAAAAAAAAAAAAAAACAAACAAACAAAAAAAAAAAAAACTAAAAGTAGACTGACCATATGATCCAGCAATTCTACTCCTGGGTACCAAAAAAAAAAAAAAACAACCCTAATTCAAAAAGATACATGCACCCCAATGTTCATAGCTGCACAATTTACATTTGCCAAGATATGGAAACAACCTAAGTCAACCTAAGTTTCCATCAACAGATGAATGGACAAAGAAGATATGGTATGCGTGTATATATACACACACACACACACACACACACACACACACACAATGGAATACTACTCAGCATTAAAAAGAATGAAATTTTGCCATTTGCAGCAACATGGATGCATGTGGAGGCATTACGCTAAGTGAAATAAGTCAGACAGAGAAGGAAAAATACTATATGATATCACTTATATGTGAAATCTAAAAACTACAACAAACTAGTGAATATAACAAAAAAAAGGCAGACTCATAGATATAGAGAAGAAACTAGTGGTTACCAGTGGGGAGAGGAAAGGGGGCAGGGGCAATATAGGGGTAGGGGAGTAAGAGGTACAGCTATCAGGTATAAAGTCAGCTACAACAATATACTGACCAACATGGGGAATATAGCCAATATGTTATAATAACTATAAATGGAGTACAACAATTTTTTTAATGCAAAAAAAATTTTTTTAATAAAATAAAATTAGTCCTTTGCTATGGGACAATCACACTTGGATCTATAGTAATACTGTGTGTGTGTGTGTGTGTGTGTGTGTATACTCTAATTAAACTATGTATTAACATATACTTAGATTTATAGTAATGTAATTTCTTTGTGGCTCAATTTTTTAAGTTCTCCTACAAACAAAGCACAGAAGAGTTAATTATAATAACAGCAAAACGTAATTTTAAAAAAAAACTTGATAATGTAAGAATAAGATAACTAACAAAAACATAGAGGTAGAGAGAGAGAAGGTGGCAGGTACTATAAATGTGCTAAATTCTTCTTTCGTTGTCTAAAGTCAAGAGTCATTATCTAAAGTTTAATTTATCAAATAACAGAAACAAAGTATATTATTTTAAGTTTTTATAGTAACCATCATAAAGGAAAACAGAGTATTAAAGATGGTTATTGCGGGCTTCCCTGATGGTGCAGTGGTTGAGAGTCCGCCTGCCGATGCAGGGGACACGGGTTCGTGCCCCGGTCCGGGAAGATCCCACATGCCGCAGAGCGGCTGGGCCCGTGAGCCATGGCCGCTGAGCCTGCACGTCCGGAGCCTGTGCTCCGTGACGGGAGAGGCCACAACAGTGAGAGGCCCGCGTACCGCAAAAAAAAAAAAAAAGATGGTTATTGCTAAGGAGTGAGACTGGGGCAGGGTTAAGGTGGGTAGAACAGGAACTTCTACTTTTCTTTAGAGTTTGATTTTTTTAAATAAGAATAGTATGCAAGATTCACTTTAATTTCTTAAAAAGGGTAGAGAAAGGGGTGGTGGAGAAAAGAAAAGAAAAGAAAGCCCATTACCTCCAGGAAATTTCCCATGACCACCCTGGGGCCTCTTTTCTCTGTATTCCCAGGAACGCTATCAGAGCACTTATTACACAGTACCGTGTTTCTGTGCTTTGTTGTCTGACTAACCCATAGACTGAAATCTTCGAGAAGGCTGGGGTCATATCTTACTTACATTTACATCCCCAGCATTTAACTTGCACAGTAACTAGTAGGAGAGCAATAAATAGCTGCTGAATGAATGAACAGCATATGAATGATGGTCACAGTGAATAAAACTGATAACACCAATTCTTCACTTGGAAAACAGCATTAAAGATGGGAAAACAAAGCAAAAAAAATCATAAAGCAAGCATCAACATTTACAGTTGTGTCATGCTAACTATAATTCACAAAATAATTCATTTTGAAAGAAAATGACGACTTCTCAGGAAAGGTTAAAAGAAATTTAAAAAGCAAAGGGGGAAAAAACCAACCCCAACACCTTGCTGTTTACATTTGCTTTCTATCAGAGATCCTTTTCACCACCTCTTACGAGTAGTCTAAACTCAGTATCAAATACGGGCTGACTTGCAGATGCCAGCTCATACTGGGCCTGTTGAGAATATTTTTCAGAGTGGTGAATTTAGTTATGCATAAACAATGTTTCAAGTCTATTCAAGTGGCTCCACAGAGTAATTCCACATGACAACTTTTTTCTACCATCAAAATCTACTTATATTAAAAGAAAACCATAGTTTAAAAACAAGCACTGAGAAGTTATGGTTTCCATGGCTACAGGGGACAGCTCAATGTTGAAGCATCAAAACTGAAATGCCTAACACCCTTGGAATAAGTATGTTCTTTCTATGACGAGTTTAAAACTTTCTTTTTCTATCTGCTCTATATAAAAACGTTTTTATAATAATAGTTTGTCATGTAGTGAATCACTAACTTAGACATTCATTTTTAGCCTTGAAAATGTAACATCTGAAGTTAGATTTCACCAGTTTTGCGGTTGAGCTCCGAAGTTTCAAGAAGTGTTAGGAGTACATGGTCCTTTGATCAAATAGTAATAAAAAAACCCCAACCAGAATGGAATTGTGGGGAGGTCTAAAAAGTATGAAAGACCTTCATTAAGAGTATAATTTCTACTGAAGCAAATGTATCTTGTTAGAAACAGCATGAAAAGGCAGAAGAGGCCTCAACCTTCCGGAGGGTGCCAAGAAAGCCATGTACAACCGCGGGCAAGTTATTAAACCTTCGGAGGCCTCAATTTCCTCATTTGCCTATTGTGCTGAGCTGCTGAAAGGATTAAATAGGATAACAAAATATTAACGACACCTAGCACAATATCTGCATATAACAGGCACTCTGCGCCCGCCCCCCACAAAAAAAGTAGCTAGCATTGAGGAGATAAGGCATCTTTTAAAAAAGATAATAATGCAAGGTTAATAAAGCTAACTAACCAGGGCACAGAATGCTTGTTATGTGCAATAAGGGGACAGGAAATGAACCAAGAAGGCTTCCTAGAGCAGAGGAATGTGATCTACATCTGGAGGAATTTATTTTATGTGTCAGGCAAGCATTCCCTACCTTTCTACATGTTGTTACCCGGTGTGGTCTTCTGTTCCTTGTACTGCCTGACGAACTCCCATTTACTCTTTTTTTTTTTTTTTTTAATCGGAGTATAATTGCTTTACAACGTTGTGTTAGTTTCTGCTGTACAACGAAGTGAATCAGTTGTATGCATACGTATATCCCCATATCCCCTCCCTCTTGCATCTGTCTCCCTCCCACCCTCCCTATCCCACCCTTCTAGGTCACCACAGAGCACCGAGCTGAGCTCCCTGTGCTATACAGCAGGTTCCCACCAGCTACCCATTTTACACATGGTAGTGTATATATGTCAATCCCAATCTCCCAATTCGTCCCACCCTCCCCTTCCCCTTTTACACCTACCATGTGCTAGGGAATAGGCTAAGCACCAGAGGCTATAATAGGGAGCAAGATAAACCAGACTCCCTGTCCTCACAAAAGTTACAATCTATCAGAGGAAACAGAGTAATTAAACAGGCAATTATGTCACCACATACAGTTTTATAATAGAAGATAACACAGCGCTTCCTTCCTCTCCTCCACCAACACACACCCCAAAATGAAGATGCAATCCAAGGCCAAGATTTACATGAGGGTAAGGTAGGAGGCTCCCTTAGGCCTATACCACCTGCTCTAACCCAGTCTTTTTCCAGAGAGCTGCACTGATTGTACTCTTCGTTTGGGTGTCTACTCATGAAGCAGCACTCTGATCTTCATTCTGCTACTGTTTACTTTGTGCAGAGCTCCTGCTGGAACTGAAAGGGAGGAGAAGTGACTGACAGAGTAACACAAGGCTCTACTAATAGCAGGTTCTCAGTAAAGATCTGTTGCTAGCGACATTTTATTTCAAATGACTAACCGGCATTCCTTTTTTAGATTACTGGATTAGTAAACCCTGCACCTAATTCATCCTAAAATTCTCAACTGCAAAGTTTATCGCACAGCATGTTCCATAATTTATATGGATAATATATAGTAAAATTCTTTGTTGTTAGTATTTTTATACATTCTTATAATCATGTAATAATTGTTTGATCATCATAAATGTCAGAAAACCCATAAACCCAATCTAATAACATGAAAAGTATCAGACATCTCAATTGAGGGACATTCTACAAAATACCTGACCAGTCATCCTCAAAACTATCAAGAGCATCAACAACGAGAAACATCTGAGAAACTGACAGCCAAGAGGAAACTCAGGAGACATAATGACTAAATCCAGTATGGTATCCAGAATGGGATCCTGGAAGAGTGCATCTGAATGAAGTATGGACTTCCGTTAATAATGTACCAATATTGGTTCACAAATTATAACAAATATACCATTGTGAGACAACAGAAAACATGTATACTGGACTCTGCCCCTGGCTCCTGGCACAGAGCTCCCCAAACGCTTGTAATTTCCTAAATGATAGATGCACTAGGAGCATCTCCTGTTCTAATATTTGGTCCTTGACCCAAGTTCCTAACACACAGTTGCTAAATCCCTTGGAATCTCCTGGGTGATAGCAGTGTCTTTTGCTCTAATGAGGTGACTCTTGGTGGGCTCCTGGACAGGGGCTAGTCACCAAAAAGACCAAGTCACGATTAGAAGCTTGGAATCTTTAGCCCTATCTCCCATTCTCCAGAGAGGGGGCAGGGGCAGGAAACAGAACCAATAAATAGATCATGCCTACGTGATGAAGCCTCCGTAAAAATCCCAATAACGTGGGGTTCAGAGGGCTTCTGGGTTGCTGAACACACAGAGGTGCCTGGAGCACTAGGAAGGGCATGGAAGCACCGCACTTCCTCCCACACAGCTCACCCTAAGCGTCCATTCCATCTGGATGTTCACCTGTATCCTTTACCATATCCTTTTATAATAAACTAGTAAACAGTCAGTAAACTGTCTTTCTGAGTTCAGTGACCCTTTCTAGCAAATTGATCAAACTCGAGGAGAGGGTTGTAGGAACCTCTCCTCTGATTTATAGCCAGTTGATCAGAAGCACAGGTGACAACCTGGACTTGTGACTGGTGTCTGAAATTGGGGGCAGTCTTGTGGGACTGAGCCCTTACTTAATCTGTGCGATCTGACACTGTCTCCAGGTAAACAGTGTCAGGATTAAGTTAAATTGCAGGACACCCAGCTGGCAGAATTGCTTGGTGTGAAGAAAACTCCACACATCTGGCATCAGAAATATTGTGAGTGTAGTAGTAGTGTGAGGGTAAAAAAGAAACATAGGAGGAGGACTGAGTTTTTCCTATCCAACCACACTCATGGAAGATATTAAGAATAGGGGAAACTAGGTGTAGGGTGTTTAGGAACTCTCTGTACTATCTTTCAATGTTTCTGTAAAGCATTTTGTAAAATAAAAACAGACATGTTCAAAAATGAAAACAAAATAAAGAACAGCTGATTTTTCATAACATCAGACTCAGGATGTTTATAACACCGTTGTGAAAAAATCAATACCTAAAATATTATTAGAAATTAGCCAACAAAACCTGAACAAATAGTCCTTTTTATTTAAACAAAGAATATATTTTCAAAAAAAATTCTGCCAGATTGTAATCAAGTCTAACAAAAAATACAACCATCCCCTGCAAGATCAACAATCCTGGTATTTTGTCCCTGCGTCTGTTCCCTAGGGATTTAGTTGACAAGATTCTCTTTTCAAATATCAATTTAATCCTCTTCCACAAACGTTTGAACTGATGTCACAGTTCAAGCTGAAAACTGAGCAAAGTGGGTTGTCCCAAATTCTAACACTGAGAAAAAGTAGGACATCTGGAAAGATGTTTTGTGCCAAGTACACTGAGGTAAGGACATGTAGCAGAACCCATGCAAGCTCCTCCTCCTTGGAAGCTCAACAGCAATTATTCACACCATTCTCGGGCACTTAAGATTTACCACCTCACCTGATCAGTTATCTCTTCATACACATAGACATGTACACATTTACCCAAACTCTAAGTTCCATGACAGCAGTAACCGCTTTTCTACTTTTTGTACCCAAAGTGCCTTACATGTGAAATTTGTAGAAAGATGACTTGCCAACAGAATGAAATGGAAATAACCAGTTTAATCACAGACATGTTAAAATTGTGGTGAAATACACATAACATACAATTAACCACTTTAAAGTGTACAGTTCAGTGGCATTTAGTGCATTCACTATATTGTGCAACTATAATCACTAATTCTTATCTCAGAGATAATTGAATTCAGTTATCTCCCTCGCTGCCTTCTCCTCCAATAGCTAATAAATATCAATTCCCTTCCTCCTTTACTATATATTGGTTTTCTTCTTATGTCAGTCTGTGATTAAATTAGTTTGCAGTGGTCACAGCAGCAGACAGACATCCATTCCAGTGACAGGGAGCTCACCCTCTCCTCCAAAGGAACACTGTCACTGGTGCACACCTCTAGTACTTTCCTATATATTGAGTCAACATTTGCCTTCCTTTAGCTTCCACTGGACTCACGTGATGCCACCTCCAGTATTCACAAGCTATGACTGTCAAGGCCAGTTATTTATTTATTTTTATTTTTTTTCCAGTACGCGGGCCTCTGTTGTGGCCTCTCCCGTTGCGGAGCACAGGCTCCGGACACGCAGGCTCAGCGGCCATGGCTCACAGGCCCAGCCACTCCGCGGCATGTGGGATCTTCCCGGACTGGGGTACGAACCCGTGTCCCCTGCATCGGCAGGCGGACTCCCAACCACTGCACCACCAGAAAAGCCCAAGGCCAGTTATTTTAAGGCTCAGTTTCCTCAACTGTAAAAGTGGGGATAACGGGGGCTGTTGTCAGAACTAAATAAGCTTAACTGTTTTTTCCCACACCCTGCATAACACTGAGCTTGGAGATGGAGTAGATGTCTCCCTTGCCACTCACTGCTGCTTTCCAGACCACTGCTCTCCTCCATTCCCTAAAACCCACAGTCCTTTTAACGTACACATGATTATGCCACTTTCCCTTCTTGCTGCTGTTATCTACAGTCCTCCCATCCCGGCTTAGTAATGGAAGATTTTAGCACCTGACTCACCATCCTCTCTTTCCACTACTATTCCTGCCATTGTTCTTGATGGACTTTTACGTCCATGCAATACTCCAACCTCTCAGATTCTTGACCTCCACCCAGTTGAGCCAGTTCAGTTATCCTCTTACTTTACATCATAGTTAATAACTACAGCTTTAAAACCTCAACTTCAAGCATCCCAACCTCTGACCGCTGCTCTCTGTACCTCACTCCAACAATTTGTTCTCACCATCAGAACTTCCAATCCATTGATCCTCCCACCTCTTTTTCACTGATGATCACTTCCCTCACATCCTCACTTCTCTCCTTATCCAAATTAGAGTCTATGGTCCATCATTATAAATCACTCCTATGGACCTCTCTTCTTCCCCATGAGTTCAAAACCCTAATTCTGGTTAAATTCAACTCATTGTCTTTTCCACCTTTGCACCCAAGTGGCTGAATACAGCTGGCAAAAAACACTCAGCATACTGAATGATCTCCCTTAAATGTATAACCAAAGTACGGAAACTGGACCAGAAGCATCAGGTTCACCTAGGAGAATTAGAAATGCAAATTCCCAGACTTCACCCCAGACCTAATGCAGCAGGAACTTTGCGGGGAGGCACAACAATCAGTGTTGCACCAAGCCCTCCAGCTCACTGCGATGCAGGCTAAAGTGTGAGGACTATCAGGCCTAGATAATTCTCTCATTCTCCAGGACGACTATTTTAAATCTTCTCTTTTCTCTTCCAACTGTATACAAACCTTCCACCTCCTGACACCTGGATGATGACCCTACTGAAAACCAGAAGCAGTCAGAGGACAACTTACTCGTTCTCCCATCACCAAATTTACCGTATGATTCTGTACCTGTACCCATATATTCTGCCTTCCCCACGTATGTACAGACAGCCCTTCTTTGTAAGGCCTAACCATCCACTTGTACACTGGATCTCTCTGTCTTTCACTTATCAAAGGTTTTTGTGCCTGCTATTATCCCCTCTCTTTCTCGGGCAGCCACAAATTTTCCTTCAGTACATGAATATGCTAAATACCTCCCCCCATCTCAAAACAGAAAAATTCTTCGCTTGACCCTTCAGTACCCTCCAGCTTTAGTACCACTTCCCTGCTCCTCTGTACGGAAAAACTACGCAGGAATAGTTTACACTTCTTGCCTTCATTACCTCACTCCCATTCTCTCCTTAACCCACTCCTACAACATCACCAAAACTGCTCTTATAAATGACACCAGTGAGCCCCAAGTTGCTGGATTCAGCATTCAATTATCAGCCCTCTTCTTACTCAACCAATCACAGCATTTGATTCAGTTGATCAATTCCCTGAAAATACTTAATTTACTTTGGCTCTGGGACACCACATTGTCCTAGATTTCCCCCAGACTCTATTAGCTGCCCCTAGTCCTCTGCCATATCCTCCCCTTCCTACATGTTGGAGAACCCTGAACAAACTCTGAAGGTGTTCAGAGGGTGGAGAGGCCATTCTTCCAGCCTCTATATAAGGTGGAGAGGCGTCTATATAAGGTGGAGAGGCCATTCTTCCAGCAGCAGTGACAGACTCTCTCCGGTATGAGTTTCTGCAGTAGCCAGTTTCCTCATTTAGGTGTCTAGTGGGTGTGGGATGGTTACTTCACTAGCAGCGGTTCTGTGAGCACTGGATCGCTGGGTTGACCTCGAAGCCTAGCAGTAAGTAGTGTGTCCCTGAAGCCTAGCAGCCTCCTGACTTCTTCTCCTTCAGCTGTCTAGTGATTCTATAAATACCCAGTTCTCTGTGTGAAATCTAAATCTCGTCCTGATGAAAATCTCTAGAGTGGTTTATGTTTCCTACCCTGAACACTGACTGATACAATTCCTAAGTTCACATCTCCGGCAACAATCAGCCCCGATATCAACCAACTGCCTTCTCAGTACCTCCACCTTCATAACTAATACATATCTCAAACCTAACGTCCCAAATACATTTTTTTTTTTTTTTTTTTGCAGTACGCAGGCCTCTCACTGTTGTGGCCTCTCCCGTTGCAGAGCTCAGGCTCCGGACGCGCAGGCCCAGCGGCCATGGCTCACGGGCCCAGCCGCTCCGCAGCATGTGGGATCTTCCCAGACCGGGGCACGAACCCATGTCCCCTGCATCGGCAGGCGGACTCTCAACCACTGCGCCACCAGGGAAGCCCCCAAATACATTCCTGATTCCCCATTATCTGATCCTCCTTCCCCCTACAAATCTCATACCATTTATTTTCATAAATGCCACCACAATTCACCTAGTTGCACAGATTAAATATCTATAAATTATTTTTAAGTCCAGTTTCTCTTGCATGCCCACATCTAATCCATTACCAAGGCTGGTTAGCTCCAACTTCAAAATATGTCAGAAATCGGACCACTTCTCTTCATTTACCTCAACTATCAGACCAACCTAAGTCACTCTTGTCTCTTGCCTGGACACTACAATAGTCTCTTAACTAATCTCTCTCTCTTGCTACTCTCCCTCCCCTCAGTCTATTCTCCATGTCACAGTCATTTTCTTTAAATAAAAGTCAGATCACATCGCTCCCTTGGCTCAAACCCCTCCATTTTCCCATCATACGTGGAAAAAAATCTAAAACTCTACACAATCTGGTCTCCACCAACTTTGCTCACTCTGCTCAAACTAGACTGACCTCTTACCTGTTCTTTCAACAAACCAAGCTCACTCCCTCCTCAGCGCTTTTATATTGGTTATTACTGCTCTTTGGGATGTCCTAAAGATACCCACACAACTTGCTGCTTTATCTTTTTCAAGTCTTTGTTCAAATATTTTCTTCTCAGTGAGGTCTCCCCTGACCACTCTATCTAAAATAACTCATCCCAGGACTTCCCTGTTGTGCAGTGGTTAAGAATCTGCCTGCCAATGCAGGGGACGCAGGTTTGATCTCTGGCCCGGGAAGATCCCACATGCTGTAGAGCAACTAAGCCCGTACGCCACAACTACTGAGCCTGCACTCTAGAGCCCGTGAGCCACAACTACTGAGCCTGTAAGCCACAACTACTGAGCCTGCACGCCACAACTACTGAAGTCTGTGTGCCTAGAGCCTGTGCTCTGCAGCAAGAGAAGTCACTGCAATGAGAAGCCTGCGCGCCACAACGAAGACCTGACGCAGCCAAAAATAAAAAAATAAAATAAATTTATTTAAAAAAATAAAAATAAATAAAATAATTCATCCTACCATCCCTAGTACACTCTATCCCCATCCCCATAGTACTATCATTAGTTTACCCACAGGAACAAATATAGCTACATACTTTTTTTCTTCCAAATTACATCCCTTCAGAAAGAGACCACATTCTTTAGAATGTGGGTGGCAGCATGAGAGAAAGAAAAGAAAATGGAGTAAAAAGTTTGGCTGGCTGGCTCTGTCACAATGCAACCTTAGGCAAGTCAATTCCCCTTTCTGGATCTGTGTCCTCACTAGCAAAAGAGGGATAACAAACAATAGCATCAGTCTCATAGGTTTGCTTTGAGGAGTAAATGATTATAAAGCATATAAACTACTTACCTGACAGATGGTATATATTCAGTAAATGTGTCTATTTTACTATTATTACCCAACAACTGTTTGCCAAATTAACTAAATAACTGTTTAGTTTAAATACAGCAACCATATTCCCAAAGTCCTCTCTTCTTCAAGCTAAATACCCTCTATTCTCAACTAGTTTTCATATGACTGTTTAAAAACCACTCATCACCCTGGCATTCTCCCTTAGCTCTTTCTCATGGAAGTAAACTAGGACTCAAATTAAACATAAATATGCCAAATATGATCTAATGAACACAAAGTCCAGGAAGACTATTACTTCCCTTGATCTGGGCACTATATTTTAATTAATGCAACATAAGATAATCTTAACTCCTTTTTTTTTTTTTTTTTTTGGTGGTACGCGGGCCTCTCACTGCTGTGGCCTCTCCCGTTGCGGAGCACAGGCTCCGGACGCACAGGCTCAGCGGCCATGGCTCACGGGCCCAGCCGCTCCCCGGCATGTGGGATCTTCCCGGACCAGGGCACAAACCCGTGTCCCCTGCATTGGCAGGCGGACTCCCAACCACTGCGCCACCAGGGAAGCCCTTAACTCCTTTTTGAGAGCTGTTGAGTCAATTTCTTGGCTTATACTAAATTTTTCATAAATTTAAATCTCCAGATGTTCTCCCCACAAACTGTTTAAAGCCAGTTCTACTCCAAGGTTCATACCTGACTTTGCCACTAGAATCCAAGAATCTCTGAGATTTAAAAAACAAAAACAAAAACAAAAAAATCAATGCTACTACAGAAGTCATTTTACCTCTATGGCAGTAGACCTCTGCTTCTTGCAGAGTCAGAATTTAATGGTTGGGAGCTTGAAAACAGAAATGCCAACTAAGGAAAAGTCGCTATATCTACTCACCTCACACCATATTGAAGGAAGAGAAGTAAAACAAACCACGTGGCCATAGAGTTACAGAGACGCTCCTCGACGGAAACCTACAGGCTTTAGGTAACACTTCCAGCATGGGGAGGCACGGAGGCACAGCACTTTGGAGGCTCTAGGAGAGCCTATTATGGAAGTCTCCACTGTGCTAGGGCCACGAGACTCTCTGAGAAATGCCCGGCTCATTTACACTCAGGTGTGCCACCAAAGAAATTTTATCAGAAGGGGCACAGGAGCTGTTAGGCAGCCTCAAGGAAGATCACAAGGAATTCTTCCACATGAGATGAAGAAATATATTGGAAAGGGCCTTGCCATCAGATAGATCTGAACTCTGAATAACACACTAGCTCATCTTTTCTAAGCTGTGGTTCGCTTACCAGCAAAACAGAACTATAATAGCCTAGTATTGTGAATATTGTAAAAAAATATGTATGCTAAGTTTTTAGCATTTAAGTGCCTTTCATATTTGAGCTATTCAAATACTTTTTACTTTCCCTACCACCTGTGTAGGCATAGAAAAGAATGGGATTCTGACTTATTCCTACAATACCAACAAAATATTTAGAAATTATTATTAACTTCACAATGAATGTAAGACCCCTTGTTTGCCGTATCTGTTAATCTGTCCTACTAGAATATAAGTCCCTAAAGTTAGAATCTTGCTTCTCATGTTAATAGAGTACTCCCAGTCATAAAGAATCAACTGTAAGAACGAGGTTATTACAGTATCCACTCTCCTCAACAGGTAAACATGCTGCGTCTCAGATTCTCTTCAAAGGTAAAGCATCCCACCTTTTAGAATAAAAGTTACTTCAAGGACCAGGTGATATCCTGATGAGCATAATGTATTAATTCTCCTAAAATCTCTAAGTTCTCTTAATAAAACAGCATGTAAAAATCAAATTATGGGTGGGGTAGGTGTTTAATGGTAACTGTTTGTTTTTATTGGCAGAGACATCAGGGTGAAATCACTAAACCTTGGAAAGCTGCCTTGGAACATGCCTGGCACCAGTGGGAATGTAGAAGTTACAAGGCAGCTATGAGGGGTGTAATGGTAAAGCTTTAATTTGCAGTGACATCTTAAACAAAGCAGTCTTAGTAAAGTAACCCTGTGAAATCAAGCCCGAACTGAAGGACAGGGGCAGGGACAGAGAACATCTCTTGGGGCAGAAGACTACTCAGATAGTTAACTGCCCTCAAAGGATGCGCTTTACCTCTTTCTACTGATTTTATACACCTCTTTCACCATTCCAACATCATCTGAAAGTTGACTATTGCTCCAAGCCAGAAGTTCTGAACATTATTTTGGGGAGGGCTCGTTTATTTTACCCACTATGTCGCTACCCCTGTTGAACATTCGGTCCACTAGAGAAAATGGACTTAGCAGCATGAAAAGCCTACAAAAGGTCCTAGTTAAAGACCATGAGACCTATCAGTAATTCACAACTGGTTAACTCATTTAATAAACTAGAGTTAATTTACCATACAACGCCTTTACGTGACTTTCATTAGCAAGCGCGTTGTCTAAATTGAAGTACTCAGATACTTTATTGTAAATATATACCATAATTGTGGGAGAACATATCCAAAGTTAGTATTAATTATCTTAGAAAAGGTGATTAGGGCTTCCCTGGTGGTGCAGTGGTTGAGAGTCTGCCTGCCGATGCAGGGGACACGGGTTCGTGCCCCGGTCCGGGAAGATCCCACATGCCACGGAGCGGCTGGGCCCATGAGCCATGGCCGCTGAGCCTGCGCGTCCGGAGCCTGTGCTCCGCAACGGGAGAGGCTACAACAGTGAGAGGTCCACGTACCGCAAAAGCAAACAAACAAGCAAAAAACTACCATTTTAAAAATTCCTCCAAAAACCTACCTATTATTCAGTGATTATCCAACTGGATTGTATTTCATCCATTCACTTATTATTTTACCATTCATTCAATTAACAAATATTTACTGAGTATCTACTCTGAGTTAGGTTGGTGCTATATATGCTGGGGACAAAATTATAAACTAGAGCTCTAAATTCCCTACACTTATGTAGTTTATGTTCTCCATTCTCATTCTGAGAAATATTTTAAAGGCAAAAAGCATATCAAATATTTTGTTTTAGTTCACACTCAAAAAAGCATTACAACTGCAGCATTAGAAAGCATCCTGTCCAGGAAGAGCTCATAATATAACAAAATTTCTAACTGAAATACTAGAGTGGTTTCTGGGCTTAATTAGAATATTTGCTGTAAATTATTGAAATGATTAAAAGAATTATAAACTAAAACTACATGCACTGTTTCAGCAATAAATTTAAAAATCCAGAGGAAGTAAATGGTTTCCTAGCAAAAAATGAAGTGTCAAGAATAAACCACGGAGAAGTAGGATAAAATAGAGCAAATAGCACTAAAGGTATGAGAGTCAGATTTATCATAAAAGTCACCTGAACTAGATGATTTAATAGCTAAATTCTCTAACAAACCTTTAAAGAATTAAAAATTCCCAAAATTATTTAATATGTTTCAGTTGATTATGCTGCTAATAGCTAACAAATGTAGCATTAACTATATTCAGGCACTGTATTAAGCACCTCATATTAATTCACTTAATCCTCCCAACAACCCAATGAGGTATATGCTATTATCATCATTTTACAGAGTAAAATGTCACAGAAAAAGATGAAGAGTTTCCCAACTCAATTTTAAGATCTTAGGAAAGATGTTTACCCTGCCTTTCTCTCCTCCCCCCCAAAACAACAAATACTATACACCAATCTCACTTGTAATAATGATCAAAAGAATAATCTATAACTAATTAGTAATGCAGTATCAAAAAATCTACATACCTTATTGCAACTATAAACTAAAGGAAGAAAAACATATAATGTTAATAAATGCGGAAAGGCATTTCAAAAAATTCAGCATCTATTGCTAAAAAAAGTTAATAGGAAGAACTATCTAAAATATTTTCCAAAATTAACAGAAAATATCCTGAACAGCAAAATATTTAATTAAAATAATAACTGGACTAAAATGTTCACTATGTCCATTACTTTTCAACATTATTTTTAAAGTTCTAGAAGGTTTAGTAAATGTACTAGAGACTAGAAAACAGTATAAACATTGGAAAAGAACAGATAAACCAATCTGTTAATTGATAATAATGAGTGTATGCCAAGAAAATCAGAGACCTTTCCTTAAAAAACAAGAAAAAATAATTTGATATAGTCACTGAATATAACTTTCTTAAAATTACAGCTTTTCCCTATAACAGTAATAAGCACACAGGAATGGAAATGGAAAACATATTTTATAAAAAATAGTGTAAAAATTATAAGAACAAATTTAATGGAAAAGCACATGACCATATGAAGAGAACTATAAAATCTTACCAAAGGAATGAAATAAAATTTGAACAAATATAAGACATACCACGTCTTGGATTGGAATACTAATATAAAAATGACAGCTCTCTCCAAATATTAAAAAGTCAGTGAATATAAAAATTCCTGTTAGAATTCCAATAAACTTTTTTTTTTAAAGAATAGGATAAAATAACCTTAAAGTTCACATGGAAGAATAAAGTTCTGAGACTAGCCAAAAACAGTATGAAAAAGAATAGTAGCAAGAAGGGCACTTGCCCCACTTGATATTAGAACATACCAAAGAACCACTGTAATTAAATTAATCTGAAATTGTCGAAGGACTACACAAAACGATCAGAACGAAAAGAGAATCCAGAAATGGATACCAGCATATATGAGCTTTTAATATAAGATAAAGGTGGTATTTAAATTCAGTGAGAAAAGGAAGTTATTGGCGCAACTGGATATTCATCTATGAAGAAAATTAATTTCTATCCCACAATATATAGAATATCTAAACAACATATTTAAGAATAATTCCTAATTGTATTAGAGATTTAATTTTAAAAGTAAAATAATATAAATCTCAAAAGAAAACTTAGAAAATACAGGTGGAACTAAGGTATAAGAGAGACTTCTTAAACCAAGACAGTGTGTCCAGAAGATATCAAAGAAAAACCAGAATTACATGATATGGCAAATAAAAACTTTTTGTATAACATATACTAAGTCAATACATAACAGACATATTTGGAAAAAATACCAAGGACTCTTAAAATTTTATGAAAAAAATGCAAGCAACTCAATTAAAAAGATAGGTAAAGTATATGAATAGGCAAATTCACAGAAGAATACACTGAATGGCTAACAAACACAAGAAAAGATGTTCACTTTCACTCGTAGCTCAGACTAAGCACTAGTACCGAAGCTAATAAAAATTAAAGTAACACTGAGGTGTTATACTCATCAAATTAATAAAAATCACAAAAAAAGATGATGATACCCACTGCCAGCAGGGATTCAGGGTAAAGAGTAATGTCACACTTTTTTGCACTCTTTGGGAAAACAGTATGTTATTTGCACTCTTTGGGAAAACAGTATGTTATTTCTTAAAATTAAAACTACACATGCCCTTTGACTCAGAAATCCTACTCCTGGAAATTTAATACACAGGAACAAAAACATCATAAATATAAGGATATATACATATATAGATATTTACTGCAGTATTCTGCATAATGGCAAAACAAACAAATAAAAAAAACCAGAGCCAGAGTAAATATTAAAAGTCTATCAACAGGGTAATGATTGAAAAACATAGTACACCCTCACCATGGGCTATTATGAAATCATTAAAACAATGAACTGAAGAGATTTGTACATGGAATGTTAAACAAGAAAAACAAGATGTAGAGTCATGTATATAACATCCACTCCAATTTTGTGAAATAGCAATTAAAACTCCTAACACATGTACATAAATATGCATATAGTGGTATCTATAACATATACACAGAGATCATAGGAAAAATATGAATATATACATAACAGGTTGTTAACATGGGTACACGGGTGACTGGGGTCATGTGAACATGTGTTCTGTGTTTGGATGCTATCTTATTCAGTTCAGGCTGCTATAATAAAATATCATAGACAGGGTGGCTTATAAACAGAAATTTATTTCTCACATTTCTGGAGGCTAGGAAGTCTAAGATCAAGGCACCAGCATTGTTGGTATCTGGTGAGTCTGCTTCCTGGTTCACAGACAACCATCTTTTCACTATAACGTCACATGGAGAAAGGTCCAGGGTCTCCCTGGGACCTCTTTTATAAGGGCACTAATCCCATTCATGAGGGCTCAGCCCTCATGATCTAATCATCTCCCAAAGGCCCCACCTCCAAATGCCATCACATTGGGGATTAGGTTTCAATGTATGAATTTGGGGTAGGAGGGACCACAAACATTCAGTCTATAACTGGTGGTTTTGGTAGTGAGTGAGAAGGGTTTAAGGAAGAAGACAAGCCAAAAAGTAAAAAGAAAGGGGGAAAAAAACTGCACCTAAAATTACTCCAGGGCTTCCCTGGTGGCGCAGTGGTTGAGAGTCCGCCTGCCGATGCAAGGGACACAGGTTCGTGCCCCGGTCCAGGAAGATCCCACATCAGGCAGAGTGGCTGGGCCCGTGAGCCATGGCCACTCAGCCTGCGCGTCCGGAGCCTGTGCTCCGCAACGGGAGAGGCCACAACAGTGAGAGGCCCGCGTACTGCAAAAAAAAAAAACAACCAACCAACCAACCAACCAAACCAAAAAAAAAAAATTACTCCAGTACTTTGTTAAAATTCTATTTTTGTAAGTATATATGTGTCTTTCTGTGTATGTGTGCATATATGTGTGTGTATGTATAGAGAAAGATAAATAAAAATAAAATGTGCTATTATACATAAATATCAATTTTGTTTAACTAAAATTTACATTAAATAACTAAACTTTTTCATTTTAAATTTTGATTAAAAACCTTTCTAAAACTTGTCACATGCCCCTGCTTTCTTACACAGACCTTAACAATGACAACTTTATATTCCACTGATGATCTGGTATCAACATGGCATAATGGAAGAAAGCACATGCACATGCATGCTTTATTCAAACCTGCTTTAACACTTATTTATGATGCTAGACAAGTCTTTTCACCCTTCTAGTGTCCTCGTCTGTTAAATGGAGAGAGCCTTAGTGAAAACTAACACGGTGGACTTAATAATTCTCATTATTAACTTCAGTTATGAACTACAGTATGGAGATGTACTTGGGTAAAGGACTGAATGCTCACACACAGAAGAGGTATGCTAGCTACGCTTTTTAACCTAGTCTGTCTCTCTTTACAGCTGGTCTATTTCTCTCTGCCCTCCTTCTACATGAAGTAGTGACAGAGGACTATTTACAAATCCAAACACTGTAAGTATAAAGATAGGACAGTAGCTAATATGATTTACCACTCAGTTATATTCCAGAATCACAGAGTAAAGCACAAACAGAGCAAACAGATTTTGTTTCTCCTTGCTGTCAGTGTGTCTACCTTAATAGTAATCCTCTTAATTCCCCTAATTTATCAAAAATGAGCACACAGACACTGGGTAGGAGCTTAGTCTCTACCAAGAATAGAAACACATATGAGTCTTAGTACATAAATTTTGTGACATCTTTTGCTTACGGCTGGGTTCTTAATTATATTCTCTATACTTGCAGTTACCTCTTAGGGAGAGATCATTAGCAGGGGAGGGCGGGAAAAACCCTCCCTGCTAACCAAAAGTTGGTTATCATGTTCAGAATTTAAAGATTATAAACAGTTATGCCCTTTCACATGTCATCCTCTCCTGTTTTCTAAACATTACTGCAAGAACAATTTATTTGATATGAGCATCTCCCTTTTATAACTGGAATTTTATAGGAGAAAATATTTTCTGTCAAAGTGGGGGGTGGGGACAGGGCAACAATCTGCCTCCAGACAGCCAGAGAAAGATCCTCCAGAAAAAAATCTATATAAGGAATAAGATTATAAGCCACAAAATCCTGAAATCCCACCAGACATTATATGGAGGGCAGTGGCAGAAAGAAAAGAGGCAGCTGAAGGTCTACAGATCTGATTACATTTTCAACACTTTTTCCATAATGGTCGAGAAATTTTTTACAACTCTCATTTTACCAGGTGCAAACCAGAAATAGGAAAAATAAAACCCAGTTCTCTGTAACTTGAAGAATAGTTTGATTTGATCAATCAAAACAGCATTTATTACCTGCTTAATATATTTGATGTGCAGCATCACAGGACTAATACAAAGATCAGTAAAAAGAGGATTCTTGCCTAAAGGAGCTCTCAGTTTGGGGGTGCTGAGCGGAGAGCGAATCAGACAATGAAGAACTAATTACAACACCATTACGTGCTCGGTAAATGCTAGCTACTAACTGCACAGGCAGTGGCAGGAGGACTTGAAATAAGAACACTAGTCCCTACACTGTTTAGAGCTAGTGTTTAGAGTGAATAGCAAATTAAGAAGTATGGACTTTATCCTGCATGTGATGGCTCAAAGATTTCTAAGCCCAATGAGTGACAAAACTGATGTATCTTTGGTCACTCTGGCAGCAATGTGGCAGATGAATTGTACTGAAGCAGTGTGAAAAATAATAAAGTAGTAAAACATACTGGTTAAGAACATGGGCTCAGGAGCTAAACTGGGTTTAAATACAGGCTAACATGAACTAGCTATACGACCTTGGATAAGCTACTCAACTGCTTTGTGCCCCTATTTCCTCATCCGTAAATATGAATCAACAGTTCTTACCACATGGGGTGTTGTAAGAATTAGAAGAATCAATTCATGTAAAGCACTTAGAATACTTCTTGGCACAAAGGAAGTGCTCAATAAATAATACCTATTAACTGCATGAAAGAAAAACTGGAAGTAGGAAGTCTAGCTAGGAGGTCAGGAAATAGTCCAGGAAAACAGAGGTGAGAACAAAGAAGGCTATGCTCACTAGCTGCCTGAGATGATGATACTACTAGAGAAACCAGGGAAAAGAAAAGGAAGAGGAGGATTAAGCCAATGTACGTAGCTCCAGACATGTTGGGGTTGAGGTTCCCACAACACATGAAAGTATAAATGTCTAATGGTCATTGGAAACTACAGATCAGAACTCCAAAAGAGAAGTAGGAACTAGAGACATAGATTTGAGAGTTATTAATATGTGGGCATGGTGGTTATGAAAGACAGTCCTCGGGAGAAAGAATAATGCAGGATCCACAGGACCTAGGGCTCTAGGATCACAACAGAATCCACAGTGACTCCAACATAACTGAGAATTATCAGTAATATAGAGAGGAGAAAATATAGCCATATGAAATAATCCCTTCCTTCAAGTAGCTTTCAATGCCATCAGGGAAGACAAATCATGCACATGTTAAACAATTTTTATCATGATTGTTATAGGATTAACAAAAGTAATTCTAAAAAACAGAGGTATCGGCATTAGACTGGCAAGACGGAAAGGGAAATTATGCTTAAAATTGTAAAACCTAGTGGTAATATAAAAAAGGAACACGTGCATAGAGAAAAAAGCTAATTCCAAGATGGAAGAAGTAAAGGGGAAAATGAAAACTATTATTTATTGAATGTCTACTATGTGTCAGTAACTGTCCTACAATCTTTCAATTACTTTACCTTATTAATTCTCATAATAATTCCTATGAGACAAACATTATCCCCATTTTACAAGAGCAGTTTGAGGCATACCAAAGTTAAGTAACTTGCCCATAGTTTTGCATCCAGTGACGGGCATACGGCAGTTTAGGACTGGAACCTGGATGGAGGGCCAAAGCCCATGGTTTCTCCACCATATTTCCACTTATTAAACTGGCAAAAGTAGGACATGTCAAAAAAGAGGGAAAAAAAAAAAAAGAATAAAAAGTATACTCAGGGGCTTCCCTGGTGGCGCAGTGGTTGAAAATCTGCCTGCTAATGCAGGGGACACGGGTTCGAGCCCCAGTCTGGGAAGATCCCATATGCCGCGGAGCAACTAGGCCCGTGAGCTACAACTACTGAGCCTGCGCGTCTGGAGCCTGTGCTCCGCAACAAGAGAGGCCGCAACAGTGAGGCCCACGCACCGTGATGAAGAGTGGCCCCCGCTTGCCACAGCCAGAGAAAGCCCTTGCACAGAAATGAAGACCCAACACAGCAAAAATAAATTAATTAATTAATAAACTCCCCCCAACATCTAAAAAAAAAATAAAATTTAAATTAAAAAAAAAAAAGTATACTCAGGGACTTCCCTGGTCTCACAGTGGTTGAGAGTCTGCCTGCCGATGCAGGGGACGCGGGCTCGTGCCCCAGTCTGGGAAGATCCCACATGCCGCGGAGCGGCTGAGCCCGTGAGCCATGGCCTCTGGGCCTGCGCGTCCAGAGCCTGTGCTCCGCAACGGGAGAGGCCACAACAGTGAGAGGCCCGCATACCGCAAAAAAAAAAAAAAAAAAGTATACTCAAAGAAAACAGAATTAGTCTCACTTATTTCACTACCACAGAGCTACTTTTTGAGAAAGTATAAAAGGAAAACAAAAACAAAACAACAAAAAATTTTTAAACACTAAACATAATCTTTCAATTCCAGAGGACAGGTAGGATTTACAGGTATCTCCTTGCTTCCAGTCTTGTTCCTCAGGTCTCTTCCACACTGTCACCATGGATAGAATTCAAAATCACACACCTGAGCCTGTCACTCCTCCTCTCTTTATAATCTTTCAACAACTCCCTCTCACGAACACAATTAAAAAAAAAAAACAGACCCAAAAAAGAGAAACCTGTTTAGAAAGTCTAGAAACTCCTTAATCTAGAAAGAATAACAATAAAGAGAAGAAAAGCTAACTTCTAAATTAAAGGCTCACTTATGATTCATAACCCTACGTTTCTCATTTCAAAACTGTAAAATAAATGAAATTTCAAATGCCAGTTAAACAGCAACATTGACACCTTGTGGTGAACATCCTAAAGTATCAAATGTGACAATGAGTGAAGTGTCTCCTAAGTAAATGTCTGCTTACATGAAAAATAATGCTTAATCCAGAGATTTACAAGGATTAAGAAACAAAAATTCAGTTTCCATCACACATACCGAATGTAAACTTTGAAAGAGCTGCTCTTACTTTGGCAACATTGGAATTAGTCTAAATTCCTAACTATTGGCAAAAGAATAAAACCTCAGGTCATTGTTTTCCTACAAAATGGTACAATGCATCCATCTGAAGGGGCTGTAATGTCAGGGTCTTAGGTGCTCCAAAAACAGCCTTTACTTAGTCAAAATTTCCTATTTTTTGAGTGACATTTACACATAAAAGGTTGAGGGTAGAGATGCATACTAGTGGCACGAAAACACAGGAAGGGTTCTAAACTAGTGGCACGAAAACACAGGGTTCTAATCCTGCCTCCAAACAGCACTGAGAATTTTGTGGAGTAAGTAATATTAAAGAATTCAGACTCTGTGTGTTTTCACATAAAATTACAGATCAAGAAGTAACAATTTAGGACTTCCCTGGTGGTGCAGTGGTTAAGAATCTGCCTGCCAATGCAGGGGACACGGGTTCGAGCTCTGGTCCAGGAAGATCCCACATGCCGCAGAGCAACTAAGCCCATGTGCCACAACTACTGAGCCTGTGCTCTAGAGCCCGCGAGCTACAACTACTGAAGCCCGTGCACCTAGAGCCCGTGCTCCACAACAAGAGAAGCCACCACAATGAGAAGCCCGCACACCACAACAAAGAGTAGCCCCCACTTGCCGCAACTAGAGAAAGCCCACGCGCAGCACTGAAGACCCAACGAGGGAAGGAGAGAGGGAGGGAGGAGTAACAATTTAAAAAAAAACAAGAGGACTTCCCTGGTGGCACAGTGGTTAAGAATCCGCCTGCCAGACTTCCCTGGTGGCGCAGTGGTTGAGAGTACGCCTGCCGATGCAGGGGACGTAGGTTCGTCCACATGCTCTGCGGCATGTGGGATCTTTCCGGACTAGGGCTCGAACCCATGTCCCCTGCATTGGCAGGCGGATTCTTTTTTTTTTTTTTTCCCGGTACGCGGGCCTCTCACTGCTGTGGCCTCTCCCGTTGCGGAGCACTGGCTCCGGATGGGCAGGCTCAGTGGCCATGGCTCACGGGCCCAGCCGCTCTGCGGCATGTGGGATCTTCCCGGACTGGGGCACGAACCCATGTCCCCTGCATCGGCAGGCGGACTCTCAACCACTGCGCCACCAGGGAAGCCCCCCTTTTCTTTTAATTCCACTGATTTCTCTAATGAGATCACACAATCTCATACTTGGAAAATATCTTTAAAAATTATATTATCTATCCTCTCATTTTACTGAGCAAAACAGGCCAAGAAATATTAGTCTCTTCCTCACATTTCAAACTATTTCTGTACATTCCTCTTTCCAATACTTAAAACTCAATGTAGTCCCAAACTGAATAGGCTCAAAAATAAGAGTTATAAAATAGACAACTCCTGCTTTCTATCTCCACCATCCAATTACTAAATTCTGTCCATTCTGGCACATATCCTAAGAAGTCAAAGTGAAAGTACCTCTCAGGTAAGAGTCAAAAGTCATCAAATGTGTGTGGTTACTTTAGTTGAAATCATTGTCTCTTTAGAGCATTTTACATAGTCCATGTCAGCAAACTCTCTACCATTATGTACAATAAGATTCAAGATTTGCAAAGGAGAAGCCCATTTCATAATGTTTAAAAAATAAACAAGCATCCAGTTGGATAAGAGTCCAATCATCCTTCTGGACTCTTCCTCTAGTAGATATATAGAGAATGTCTAATGGTCTGGAATTTATGATGTGTTATGTAAACACTAGGAAATACTGCCAAAATCGAATTTCAATGAATCATCTGTCTGAGTAGGGTGAACACAGGTTGAGTGTCACTCTTAACTTTATTTTAAATTGCATTTATTTTGGTAGCCTGCCTCCTGGGGAAATGTCCTTGATGATCTACCACATTGAAAATTAAAACCAAATTTAAAAATCTTTCCAAATTAAGCCCAGACATTATGAAAATATAGAGCTGAGGCAGTTAAACCTCTAAGCACATGAGATTCACGCAGAGCTCCTTTGCCTTGCCAAATATGATTCTTTTAGGGTGAACAGCAGATCAAAACTCTAAGCTATGTCTGGGGCTACTGAAGGGGTTTTCTAGTAATGCCACAGTTGTTAAAGTTTTGGTAAGTCTAAATTTTGTACCTCTGGTTGCTGCTCTTTATTGTGCAGAAGACCGGAAACAGCTCATGTCCCTGTTTTAAGATCACTGGCTTCCAATCACTCTCTCCCACAGTCCAGAGGGAAAAAATGGCTTTCCAAAGGCTTTGTAAAAGAGATAAATCACTGTAGCTACAAAATTTATGAAGCTCTCACTAAAAAATGCTAAGTCTGAGTAACAGCTTCTAAAGATTCCATACATTTCCTCACATCGAAATGTCACAAACTCAGAATGAGGAAGATTCTTGACAAAATGCAAGAGGACTCTAAGAAGTTTCTTACCGCAGCAAAGAGAAGACATCATAAGAATTGCGAACACAGTTCTGATCCACCTGAAGAAGAATACTCTTCTGAGCATCTGAATAACCCTAAAAGACATTAATTAACAAATTAATCAAAGTAAAACAAAATATGTGTCCAAATTAATCGTGATGTTTGTATTTTTAAAATTATGATTCAATAACAACTCAGTAAATTCAAATCATTAAGAAATTAGAAAAAAGTTAAGAAACACTTTCATATAATTGAAGTTTAACCTTATAGGCAAGTGAATTTAAAATAAATTTCTTCTAACATTTTCCCACAGAAACAATGTTTCACATTATAACTTTTGGTGAACTTCCCAGTGAAACCCCAGAAGTCTTTTTAACATATTATGTGGCTGAAGAAGAGTATTAACAATAATATTTCAAGTATGCCTAGCCATCATATGTAATGTTTTTATGGAGGAAAAGGCATTCCAAGTTTTAATTAGGAATACCAGAAACAAGTATTTCCACTCAGTGGTGTAAAGGTGGTGGCAGCAAGGATGGTTTCTAGAGAGAACACAGCACAATTCCATAGGAAGAGCAGAACAGCTATCTGGCATTTCAGAAAGGCGAAGTAAATAGTAGTTAAGAAAAAAGGACTCTGGACCCAGACCACCTGGATTACAGCTTAAGCCCTTAATACATCAGCTCTGTAATCTGGAACAAGGCACCTAACTTCTTTTAGTTTAACTTTGGTTTCTTCATCTATAACATGGAGATGGTAATATTATCTACCTCACAAATTGTTGTGGGAATTAAAAGAGCTGATATTTGTAAAGTCAAAGGTATGTGATAAGCACTGTATAAATGTTTGCTATAATGCTAGTATAAGCATTTTCTAAAAGTTACATTGCTGCACACATTAAAAGGTTATTTGGAGAATAGTATAAACAACTTTGTGCCAACAAATTTAACAACTTAGATGAATCTTTGAAAAAATACAACATGACAAAACTGATTAACAATAAAACAACAATATCTATGACCCAGCAATCCCACTACTGGGCCTATACCCTGAGAAAACCATAGTTCAAAAAGAGTCATGTACCAAAATGTTCATTGCAGCTCTATTTTCAATAGCCAGGAGATGGAAACAACCTAAGTGTCCATCATCGGATGAATGGATAAAGAAGATGTGGCACATATATACAATGGAATATTACTCAGCCATAAAAAAAACTAAATTGAATTATTTGTAGTGAGGTGGATGGACCTAGAGTCTGTCATACAGAGTGAAGTAAGTCAGAAAGAGAAAGACAAATACCGTATGCTAACACATATATATGGAATCTAAGAAAAAAAAATGTCATGAAGAACCTAGGGGCAAGACAGGAATAAAGACACAGACCTACTAGAGAATGGGCTTGAGGATATGGGGATGGGAAGGGTAAGCTGTGACAAAGTGAGAGAGTGGCATGGACATATATACACTACCAAACGTAAAATAGATAGCTAGTGGGAAGCAGCTGCATAGCACAGGGAGATCAGCTCTGTGCTTTGTGACCACCTAGAGGGGTGGGATAGGAAGGGTAGGAGGGAGGGAGATGCAAGAGGGAAGAGATGTGGGAACATATGTATATGTATAACTGATCACTTTGTTATAAAGCAGAAACTAACACACCATTGTAAAGCAATTATACTCCAATAAAGATGTAAAAAAAAAAACCACAACAATATCTGAATAACTCTATTTTTTAAGTGAATAAGTAATTGAAAATCTTTCCACAAAAAAGTCTAGGTCCAGATGGGTTCACTGAATTATATCAAACATTTAAGAAATATCATCAATTTAACACAAACTCCTTCATAAAACAGAGGGTAAGGGAACAATTTCCAATTCATAAGACCAGCATTACTGATACCAAAACTTATCACACACACACACACAATTATAGACCAATATCCCTCACGAATATAGACACAAAAATCCTTAGGAAAATATTAGCAAGTAGGACCAGCAATACGTTATAAGGACAAAATAGTAATGCATCGTTATTGACTGAATTTATTTTAAGAATGTAAGGTGGGTTTAGCATTTAATATCAACCAATTAGCAAATAAATGAAGCAATCATTATAAGCCTATCTTGATGGGCACACAATTATAAAGATGTAACTTGTGATGACAACAACATAAAAATGGGGGAACAGAGCTATACGGAAGAAAAGTTTTGTATAATATTAAAACTAAGTTGGTATTAATTTGAACTAGACTGTTATAAATTAAGATGTTAATTGTAATTCTTGGGGCAACCACTAAGAAAATAACTAAAAGATATATAGTAAAAGAAATGAGAAAGGAATCAAAATGTGAGAAATAACTAACACAAAAGAAGGTAGTAACAGAGGAACTGAGGAACAAAAAAGATGTAAGAAAACAAATCGAAAAGTGGCAGAAGTCCTTCCATCTGTAATTACATTAAGTGTAAATGAATTAAACACTACAATTAAAAGGCAGAGATTGGAAGAATAGATTTTCTTTTTAATGACCCACTATATACTGTCTACAAGAGACAAATAGGTTGAAAATGGAAGGACAGAAACACAAATAGGTTGAAACACAATAGGTTGAAACACAACAGGTTGAAAATGGAAGGACGGAAAGATATTCCATGTAAGCAGTAACCAAAAGAAAGCTGGAATGGGTATACTAATATCAGACAAATAGACATTAAGACAAAAAAAACACAAATAGGTTGAAAATGGAAGGACAGAAAGATATTCCATGTAAGCAGTAACCAAAAGAAAGCTGGAATGGGTATACTAATATCAGACAAATAGACGTTAAGACAAAAAAAAATTGTTAGACGAGACAAAAAGGGATATTATATAATATTTAAAAGGTCAAGAAGATATAAATGATTATAAACATATATGTACCTAGCAACATATAACAAAACATATGAAGCCAAAACTGCAAAAACTAAAATGGGAAATAGCTGAAGTCAACATCCCACTTTTAACAATGTGTAGCACAACCATAAGAAAGATAAACAATGAAACAGAAGACATGAAAAGTACTATAAATCAACTAGACCTAACAGATGTATACAGAATGCTCCACCCAACAACAACCATATACATATTCTTCTCAAGTGCACATGGAACATTCTCCAGGATAGACCATATGTTCAGCCACAAAACAAATCTCAATACATTTCTAAAAAATGAAATCATACAAAGTATCTTTTCTGATCACAATGGAATGAAACTAAAAATCAATAACAGAAGGAAACTTGGAAAATTCACAAACTACAAAGTAAATAACATACTCTTAAACAACCAGTGGGTCAAAGAACAAATCATAAGGTAAATTATTAAATACTCTGAGTAGAATAAAAATGAAAATACAACATATCAAAACATATGGGATACAGTGAAAAAGTGCTCAGAGGGAAAAGTACAGCTGTAAACATTTACATTTAAAAAAAGAAAGAGTTCAAATCAATTAATCTAATCTTCCACCTTAAGGAAATAGAAGATGAAGAACTAAACCCAAAGCAAAAAGGAAGTAAATAATAAAGATTAGGGCAGAGATCCATGAAATAGAGAATATAGAACAATACAGAAAAATCAAAAAAAACAAGTTAGTCCTTTGAAAAGAGCAATAAAATTGAAAAATATTAAGCTAGAGTGAAAAAGACAAAAAAAGAGAATACTCAAATCACTAAAATCAGGAATGAAAGTGAGAACATTATCACCAATCTTATAGAAATAAGAAGTATTATAGAAGAATACTATGAACAATTGTATGCAAACAAATCAGATAACCTTGATAAAGTGGAAATTCCTAGGAACGCAGAAACTCCAAAAAATGACTCAAGAAGAAACAGAAAGTCTGAACAGATCTACAAGTTGTAAAAGAGTTTAGCTAAGCTACTCCATGGTACTGCTGCCCTGGCCTCCATTTTGTTTGGCCAAGCAGCCTGCAGGGACCTTAAACTAACACTAGACCCCCTTTCAGGGAAGTGCATGCCCTAGATAGCAGGATGCAGAGTCACAAGCAAATGTAGCTTCTGCAATGACTTATGATCAAAGTCTCCGCTGCTTCCCAGCACCTGTATACTTTACACACCCCATAGATAAAAATCTCCATGGAACTTAACCAAAACCCTGCTCCTTTGGCTTGAACTGACCAATCCAGCCCTAGCCCAGGAACCCCAAAGCACTCTACCCACAGACTCTAAATAAAGACATGTGTCCCAGGTCCTGCATCTCTCTGTCTGCACTTGGCCTTGAGCTCCCCATATATAACTTTACAGTCAGTTCTCTGTATCCATGGTTCTGGTATGCATGATTCTGCGTCCATGAATTCAACCAACTGTGGATTGTACAGTGCTGTAGTTTGTATTTATTGAAAAAAAAATCCACATATAAGTAGACCTGCCCAGTTCAAACACATGTTCTTCAAAGGTCAACTGTACTAGCAAAGCTAATCCAGCAGCATACTAAAAGGCTTATACAATCTGGTCCAGCAATTCTACTTCTGGCTATATACCCAAAAGAACTGAAATCAAAGACTCAGAGAGATATTTGTACATCCACATTCATAGCAGCATTATTCACAGTAGTTGAGGGCTAGAAGCAACCTGAGTATTCATCAACAGCTGAACAGAAAAACAAAATGTTGTATTTTCATACAATGGAATATAGTTAGCCTTAAAAAGGAAAGAATTCTGCTATAACATGCATGACCCTTGAGGACATTATGTTAAGTAAAATAAGCCAGTGACAAAAGGACAAATATTGTAAAATTCCACTTACATAAGGTACCAAGAGTAGTCAAATTCATAGAAACAGAAAGTAAAAGGGTGAGTGCCAGGGGCTTGGGAAAGGAGAAGATGGGGAGTTACTGCTTAATAGGTAGAGAGTTTCGGTTTTATAAGATGAAAAGAGCTCTGGAGATGGATAGTGATGACAGTTGCACAACAAGGTGCATGTCCTTAATGCCACCACACTGTACACTTAAAATGGTTAAGATGGTGAATTTTATATTATGTATATCTTACCACAATTAAAAATAATTTTTTAGAAAAGATTTATACACCAGGAACAAGTGGGATTTACCCAAGGTACGTGAGGGTGGTTTGATAAATGAAAATCCACACAACATACCAAGTTGGAGGACTCATATTTCCCAATTCAATACTTACCACAAAGCAGCAGTAATCAAAAGAGTGTGGTATTGGCATAAGTACAGACATATAGATCAATGGAATAGAACCGAGAATACTAAATAAACTCATATGTCTATGGTCAACTGATTTTAGACAAAGGTGCCAGGACTGAGAAAGAATAGTCTTTTCAACAAACGATGCTGAAACAACTGGATGGCCACATGCAAAGAATAAAGTTGGACCCATCCCTAACACCATATACAAAAATTACAATTAGGATCAAAGACCTAATTGTGAGAGCTAAAACCATTAGAAGAAAGCACAAGGGTACATCTGTATAACCTTCAATTTGCCAATGGTTCTTAGATATGATGCCACAAGTATGAGCAACAAAAGAAATAACATAAACTGGACTTCATCAAAATTAAACTTTTGTGTATCAAAGGACACTATAAAGAAAGTGAAAAAACAACCCACAAAATGGGAGAAAATATATGCAAATCATGTATCTGATAAAGGTCTAATATTCAGAATATATAAAGAACTCTGACAACCCAACAACAAGACAAACAACCCAATTAAAAAATGGGCAGAGGATTTAAAGAGACACTGCTCCAAAAAAGATATACAAATAGCCAATAAGCACATGAAAAGATGCTCAACATCATTAGTCATTAGGGAAATGCAAATCAAAATCACAATGAGATACCACTTCATACCCACTAGGAAAAGTAAAAAAATAAAGAAACAAAATTAAAAGAAAGCAAAACAAAAAACAGCACATAATTGTTGGTTAAGGATGTGGAGAAATTAAGAACCCTAGTATACTGCTGTCAGGAACATAAAGTGGTCAGCAGCTGTGGGAAGAAATCTGGCAATTCCTCAAAAAGTTAAACATAGAATTACTACATCATCTAGCAATTCCACTCCAAGGTATATAACCAAAAGAACTGAAAACAAATACTTGTACATAAATGTTCATAGCAGCACTATTCACAATAGCCAAAAGGTAGAAACAATTCAAACATCAATCAGTGGATGAATGGATAAACAAAATGTGGTACAGAGTATTCATACAAAGCGATATCATTCAGCCATAAAAAGGAAGGAAGTATTGATACATGCTACATACGGATGCACCTCAGAAACTCAAGCTAAGTGAAAGCAGCCAGACATAAAAGATTACATACTGTATGATTCCATTTACGTAAAATACTCAGAATAGGCAAATCCATAGAGAGAAAAGCAGGCTGGTGTTTGCTGGGGGTTGGGGAGCGCAAAATGAAGAGTGAATGCTTAATGGGCATTTTCTTTTGGGGTGATGAAAATGTCATGCACCTTAATGGAGGTAGTGTTCGCACAGCACTTGTGAACATACCCAGTGCCACTGAACTGCACACTTTCAAATGCTTAGGGAATTCCCTGGTGGTCCAGTGGTTAGGACTCAGCGCTTTCACTGCTGGGGCCCGGGTTCGATCCCTGGTCAGGGAACTAAGATCCCGCAAACCGTGCAGCACAGCCAAAAAAAACCAAAACAAAACAAACAAAAAAAGCTTAATTTTATGTTATGTGGATTTCATCTCAATTAAAAAAAAAAGAGTGAGCTGGCTATGAAATAATCTACATATCATGAGAACAGCTGAAAAGAAAGGACAGAGGAGATAATCCTGTAAATGAGCTACAAAACCCAAAAAGACACTAGAAGTAAATTTAAGATTCTCAGGAGAAATGATTTAATGACATTCCACTTAGTTATACTTATTTTATGCAAAAATCTGCCAAACATTTCTTCTATTAAAAACTTATCCACACTCACTAACATACAACTAACGTATAACTAAAAGCAACACATTACAGAGACGATTCTGGGTCTTAACCCACTCTGCCTGTCATGGAAGTGAAGAAAATCATTTAACCCCTCTAAGCCTCAGTTTCTTTAATTATAAAATGAGATGAGGGCTTCCCTGGTGGCGCAGTGGTTGAGAGTCTGCCTGCCAATGCAGGGGACACGGGTTCGTGCCCTGGTCCAGGAAGACCCCACATGCCGCGGAGCGGCTAGGCCCGTGAGCCATGGCTGCTGAGCCTGCGCGTCTGGAGCCTGTGCTCCACAACGGGAGAGGCCGCAACAATGAGAGGCCCGCGTACCGCAAAAAAAAAAAAATGAGATGAGACTACTACTAACGTAAACAATAGTAAACAATAATAGCCAAACACAAAAGTAACATGTATGAGCATTCCCAGTATGCCAGGCAGTGTTGTTTTCCATGTTAAATTAACGTTTCAGTGTTAATGTTAAGGGTTAACATGTTTACTACTCACACAACCCTGTGAAACAGGTACTATTATTATCCCCACTTTAAAGGTAAGGAAACTGAGACACGGAGAGGATTAAGTAGAAGAGCCATGCAGTCTGGCTCCACAGCTCATGTTCTTAATGACCATGCTACACTTGATCTCTAAGACCTTTTTCAGGTCTAAAATTCTGGGTCCATGTACATTTAAGGCAACTCAAGGACATTATTAAACCCTTCTGCTTCAGCCACCACTTAGCAATTAACATTCTTGAAATATGCTAAGAGCTTTGCTCTGAATGACATCTAACTTCACCAGATGTGCGATCCCGGCAGACCTCTGATGAAGGATCATAATGGAAAGAAATGGCTCATTTGTATCTGGTTATCTGTGTGAGATACTGCCAAGTGCCAAAGAGCCCAGAGGAGATTTACATGTCACTCAAAATTCTTCTGAAGCCAGGCCTAACCATTCTTTTTCAAGGAAGGGAACAGAATAGGCACTAGTCTGGGTGAGTGCCTATTAAACCATTCAAGGAAACAGATAATTTCACATATTCCAATGAGCAGGAGTAATTCCAGGCAGATGATCAGGTGTGTTTCTAGATCAGTCAACGGCCAGACTGTAAATATTTTAGGCTTTGCAAGCCACATCATCTCCATCGCACATTCTTCTTTGTTTTCACCTTCAAATTGTTTACAAATGTAAAAATCGTTCTTAGCTCCCAGGCCATATAAAAACATGTGGGGACTGTAATTTGATTATCCCTGTACTAGATCGCTGAATGAGTCTCCTTTTAAAACATGTTACTGTACATTTTGAGAGTTTTCAGCTGCTACAACAATCGTAAGACTATCCTTTATTAAAACTATAAAAGTTCTACTAAAATAATCCACTTGACAGGATAACTGTTAATGAAGCGAACAACATTATACATATACTTATTCATTTCAGTGTTTACTGAACATCTTATACATACAGGGTGTCAGGCAATTGCTATCATCGTTATAAAGGTATACAACCCAATATACTATAAAGTATATAACCCAGTTAAGGTTCCAAGTGAAGTAAAAACTGCAAAGGTGCCATAAGAAAGGTTAAAAAGAAAAGCTACAGGAGTTCCAATATGGTAAAGATTCCATCTAGTAGAAGCAGGAACATCAAAGGCTGCAGCAGGGGTAGCAATATTTGGGACAGATTAAGAAGCATAGAAGGCTGAATGGCAGTGAAGGAAAGTCCCACACAGACTGAACACCTTTAGCCAAAGCATGACAGTAGGAAAACATAAGCTGTATCCAGAGAAGATTAAATAGTGGTCCAATTTGTTCAGCTCCAATGATGTCAAAATTACTTGGAACCCTGGAGGGGGAAATAGTGGGAGATATAGTTATATAACTAAGTTGAGAGGGCCAGAGCACAGAAAGCCTCAAATGTCATACTAAAAAGGGAGACAACCTACATGCTTATTGGACTCATGAAAGGTTTCTAACAGTGTAGGACAATGATCAGAGCTGCATTTAATGGAGGTTACTTTGGTAATGACAAATATGACAAATTAGGGGAAGCAGAATGTCCAGACAACCGTTAGGAGGCTATTCTAAAAATCCACACATACTAGAGGTAATGAGAGCTCAAACTCTGAAGAAAAAAAGAGAGAGATAGATAAAAGAAGTAAAGATAAAAGCAGAGATATAACCAAAAGTACTATACCACTGACTGAATTTAGGTTGACGGAGAAAAGGAAATTAGATCAGAGATTTGGACACATCTAGCAGACAAGAAGTTATTCCATACAACCTTTAAGCAAAGGAATAAAAAAAATGAAAGTATGCTTTAGGAAGATTAATCAGGCAGTGGTGAATAAGACAACGTGGATACAAAGAAACCAGAGCCACAGGCCTGCCGGAAAACTACTGCAGTGATCCAGCCTTACAGGGTGCCAGGCTGAGCTTGGATCACGGCAATGGATATGGAAAAGTAGCCATATATATGAGTGATTTCAAAGGACGCAAAAGAGTCTAGTAGCTGAATGAATCGAGTGGATAAAAGAAATCAATCAAAACTAACTGCAAAATTTGAGGCCTGGATAAATGGAAAAATAGTTAATAAAAATGTAAAAAACTGGAAGGGAAAGCAAACCTGGAGAGAAAAATGAAGAGATTCATATATATATAACAGGGGGCTTCCCTGCTGGTGCAGTGGTTAAGGATCCGCCTGCCAATGCATGGGACACAGGTTCAGGCCCTGGTCCGGGAAGATCCCACATGCCACGGAGCAACTAAGCCCGTGCACCACAACTACTGAGCCTGTGCTCTACAGCCCACGAGCCACAAATACTGAAGCCCGTGTACCTAGGGCCTGTACTCCACAACAACAGAAGCCACCGCAATGAGAAGCCCGCACACCACAACGAAGAGTAGCCCCCACTCAGTAACGAAGACCCAATGCAGCCAAAAATAAATAAATAAATTTATTTTTAAAAAAGTATAATAATTTGCAAATGGCAGATGTCTATGCAGAAGTGGTCAGAAACTATTTAAACATAGATGAACTAGAATTTTGAATAAAGAGCTATACAACTGATGACAAACAAGTAGTATATGTCAGAATTTTAAATGATCTACTACAGCAACATTCATTCACTCAGTCAACAAATATCTACTGTATTATTACTACATGCCAGGAACAGTGCTAAGTATTACAGATAATTCAGTGGCAAAGACAGACACTGTCTCTGCCCTTACACAGTGTACAGTCTAGTAAGAAAGAGAGATGAGCAAATGGGTAATCAGAATATAACTGGTTAAGGATAGTGACAAGAAAAATGAAAGGCAAGGTGCTATGAGAACAGATAGAGGGGTATCCAAACTGGATTTAGGGGGTATGTCACAGAAAATGTTCAATGGAAAGAAGATCTAAACTCTAAAACTGAGATGCATAAATTTTAGCTTAAAGTGTTATGGGTTGGGTGCTTCAAAATCAGGAATCAAATCACAATAAGACCTTATAAGTCATTAATTACTCTGAAATGATTTGAATAAAGGAGGGACATGACGAGAATTTTAGGAAGATAAATCTTGCTACAATGAATGGCAAGAACCAGGAAAGAAGCAGATGTTTAGCAGACACCTTAAGTAGTGATTCAAAAAAGTGACTCAAAAAGAGGGAGGTGTTCGGGATGGCTCCTTGTTCTGACTTGAGAAAGTGGATGGACAGCAGTACCATTCACTGAACTAAGGAACACAATAAGGAGGTTTTCTTAGAGGGGGAAGGAACTGAGCTCAGTTTGGCAATTGTGGAGTATGTGTCTCTGAAACATCCAAGCAATCTGACTCAAGTCTAGATATATGGAAGCGCTGATTGGCGAGGTAGACTTGGGAGAGATCTGAATGATCCAGAGATAATGTGTTAATGAGAAGACAAACGGCCCAAGTGGAAGCCTGAGGACAACAGCTTAAGGGCCCCAGAAAAAGCTTGCCCTAGTGGGACTGATAGTGGACTATACATGTTACTCTTTAAACCGTAAGTGAGCTCTGCAAATAGTCCTTCTTCTACTTATTTAGGTAGAGTAAGAAATCATAATGGACAAGGAAAAAAACCAATGGCTCATTCTACAACTTGAGCATCTTTTCAGATGCAATGAGTATACTTTTTAAAAATATAGTATTTATTTGTACAACTCCTCCTAAAATGGCTACCTGATGAATCAAAGGACAGCCTGTGTTCCTATGTGTGTATGTTCATTTGGACGTTAACACACTTTTAAGAGTCAGGCAAGTTTAAACCAAGAAAAAATGTGCACATGTCTCTGTCAAGCACCTTCAAGCCTCGGACACCCACTGCCCCTGGGCTCTGACAAAGCCCAGAGGCTGAGTTGTTAAGGAGGGAAAGCAAGACCTCTTCTACCTCAGCTGAATATGTACATTCCCCCAGATCTAGTCTGAGATTTGAGACAGCAGATGTTTTCTTCTCCTTCAAAACAGTAAGAAGCAATGAAAATAAGAAAAGTGTTATTAAGCAAAGGTATACAGATCTTGAAACTAAAATCAATTCTTTTTTTTAATTCAAGTCAACAGGGGTGAAGAGGTTCTTGTTCACACTTCAGTGTTTTAAACTATCCTCAAAAAATAATCACAATCGGGCTTCCCTGGTGGAGCAGTGGTTGAGAGTCCGCCTGCCGATGCAGGGGACGCGGGTTCGTGCCCTGGTCCGGGAAGATCCCACATGCCGCAGAGCGGCTGGGCCCGTGAGCCATGGCCGCTGAGCCTGTGCGTCCGGAGCCTGTGCTCCGCAACGGGAGAGGCCACAACAGTGAGAGGCCCGTGTACTACAAAAAAAAAATAATAATAATCACAATCATAGTCACACACTCCAAGTATGAAGTGCATTAAATGTCATCAATGCAACTCCATAACAAGAGGACTGAAAGTGACCCTGCTAAAGTAGTCATCCTTTCAGAGAAAAGTATACTGATAGGAACCATGTGATCTTAGTGGATTCATTCACTCCGAAAAAATACCTTTTAAGCAAAGTCTACACTAAATCCTGGGACCAAAAAAGTAAGATACAACCTCAGCCCTAAAGGAGCTTATGCCCTAACAGGAAGAAGGATGCATACACAGTTACTGTAACTGTGAGAGAAGAGAAGTGAGAAGGAAGAAAAGGCAACAGTGGTACCATGTTAACTAGGTTAAAAAAAAGAAAAGAAAAGAAAAGAAGAAGAAAAGATTCCCAGCTTTCTAGAGGAACAATTTAAACCAAAACTGACTCACAGAGGGGAAAGGAAAAAAAGTCAAGAATGCCCTAATTACAAATCTAAGAAAGAGTAGTAAAGACAAGTTTTCAAAATTTAAACAAAATTTCCAACTCTCTGAATCCCCTAGTGAGGATGAGTATGGAGCTCTGTTTCTGTTTACTTTCTAAGAATCTAAAACATCTACATGAAGAACCATGCTTGGCTTTGAATTTTCCAGTATTAAAATTCTGAAAAGCTCAAAAATTGTGCTAAGGAGACAAGATCCTCCAAATTCATAACAGGAAATGTGGCATTTTCCCAGATTATTCTCTGGCTTCAATGAAGAGAGAGAATGGGGACCACAGGATTTATAAATATGAATTACAGGATGAGATGATTTTCCAAACATCTGTCAGAAGCTAATTTGATCCAAGAGAAAAGGAAAAAAGAAGACTCAGAGGGAAGCCAAATAGAGTGACTAATATGTGGAACTTCTGTGGACTTTGGTGGGTTGATGGCCTCATGGGCATTGCATGTCCACTCTACAATAATAAATACCCAAAGTCTGTACAATAATGCACTTTATACCATTCAAAGCACTTTCCCATGTACTCTCTCATTTGATTCTCACAACGCATATAGTGGATATCTCTGGTTAAATGTAAAGATAGTGACGTGGTACCTTGACATGCTATGTGAAGTACGAAAGAATGTAGAGATACCACATAGCACAGTTGTTAAAAGAAAAAGCCTTTGAATAAATCAGACCTGGTTTCAAATCATGGTTCTGCTACTTACTAAGTAATCTTGGGATTAGTACTTGAACCTTTTCTTCTAGGATACTGTACCTATAAAATGGCAATAATTACCTCATGGAGTTGTTACACAGATTAAACAAAACATGTAAAGTAGATAGTAGAGTGTCTGACATATAGTAGGTACTCAGTAAATGAAAACTAGCAATGGTAGTTTTCAAAAGCTCCATACTCACCTGGAGTAATACTGTTATTAGGATATCACACCAGCTCAAATAATTCAGAAACAAAGTTTCACCCTGGATTTAAACTAAGCTCAGATACCTAGATGTTTTGTAACGAAGCAGGCAGTTACTAGAAACAGCCCCTTAGGATCTGTCTGGTCTGTTTCTTGTATTTTGTAACCTGGTTGGGGCAGGGTGGGGGGAGAGCTCTGGGAGGAAAACTGAGTAGAGCATGTACAGAATGAGCTATTTTTGTGATCTTCCAACTTCTACTTGATGACGTACTGAGAGACCTGGGTAGAAGTTATACCATATCCCTTTCTCTGTTGTTAAAACATAGGCTGCTTGACATACTTAATCCCCACTTCTAAATGTTCTGCTTGAGTACCACGTGGGACGTGCTTTGGAAATAAGTTAGCATCCATGAATTTAACCAGCAAGAGGAAAATAGCCATCTTTTTAATTTCTCAGTTCTACAAAGTTAACAAAAATCTCAACTTTTCTAGGTTTCAGCGTCTTCATTCTGAAAACAAAAATACTAATACCTGACCACCTGAGTTGCTATAAGTTGAAGATACCTCTAACAGCATTTAATCACAATCACAGTCAAATAAAATGATGGAAGGAACCTCAAAACGGAATTTAATGATGAAAATCATCTACTCCTCGCTTTTACACAGGTGACATGGTGTAATGAAGAAAGTGCATGTCTGGAAAGACAGAGATATGTGTTCTGGCCCTGGTTCTGCCACCAAGTCATCCTGATATGCTGGCCATTCATTTATTCCCCAAATACTAACTGTTAGCCATTATAGGCCTGCTGCTACTACTACTGCTAAAACTTCTAATAATACCTGCTCCGCCTTCCCCACAGGTTGTTGTAAGAATGGAGTAAAATAATTTATAGGCAAATCCTTAAAGGCAAAAGAGCTATGAAAGTATGTAGTGATTTTTTATATTATATATATGATGTTATTATAGCTATGTTTAAGTTACCACTTAAAGCATGAAACTAACTTTCCATGCCAACTTCAAGAGGTCATGAGGCTCCCTGAGCCTCGGTTTCTTCATCCCTGAGATAAGGGTGTTGAGCTAGATAACTCTAATATTCCCTCTAGCATTAATCAGCTGATAAGAATTTTCTTACTTTTAAAATGAGGAACCTAAAACTAACAGAGGTTAAGTGATTTGTTCAAGGAACACAGTACCAGAACAAAACTGGGATTAGAACTCAGGTTTTCTACTTTTCAAAAGTATCATGCTTGAAAAATATAAGGAATTTTCATTTGTACAGGCTCTCAAAACAGACGCTGAAACTTGCTGTTGTCCCTAAATCTTCATCTCAGCTGGATTATGTACTTGAGATGGTCAAATCATGTGGCTGCGTTTGTGAAAGTAATCACCAAATTGCTATTTTAATCTCCTGAGAATGTCACTATTCCAAAAAGGTTTGATCCTTTTTATTTGGATTCTACTCCTGCTTTAATTTTTTTCCATTAAAATGAGAAAGCACTGCCATCTACTGGACTCTGAAGACATTGCTACTATAGTTTTAAGTCTGAGAACAAGAATTCTTAACAATCTAAAGCTCTTTGTACTTTATCAATAACACCATAGAGTTATGACAATATGAGTTACATAAAAATAAAACTCCAGAAGTTGGGGCTAGGGATAAGGTAGGGTAGGAGAGAAAAATACCATCCCCTCGAGATTCTGAATCTCAATTATTGCTATGATAGTCCTAAATATAGCTGGCATTCACCTGCATTCATTAACAAAATGAGCACCTACTACATGCCAGGCACGGTTCAAAGGACACAACTACTGACAGTGGTAAGCATTAGAGATGTAATCCCTCTTATCATAGGGTTTAGAGTCTAGTGAGTAGTAGTTTCCATATATTATTGAACTCTACTCATGTGCCAGCCTTGTAATATACATTATATCACCTTTAATATTCAAAAGAATTTATGATGAGGTAGAAATTGTTATCTCCATTTACAGATGAAAAAACAAACTCAGAGATGAGTCAATTTGCCCAAAATCTTTCATAGGTAAGCAGTGGTGCCTGGAATTAAACTCACATCAATCTGACTCCAAAACCCATATTCCTAACCACTAGGAGTGTCCATTCACCCAGGTAGTTGTCAGCATCCTTCCAAAAAGAAGAATAGTTGCCGAAAGGAAATTCAGGCAAAGATAATCTTACATGTTTATATTAAAGGCAAAACTCCTATACAGGGATCTGAAAAGTTTCCAGCTTACTGGATCAAGAGCTGGCCCAACAGCCTCTCATTTCCCATGCTCGCCCAACTGCCATCCTAGCAGTAAAATCCACCTGGAAACATCTCTCCATATCACCTAGCCTTATTCACGAACCTCTTCCTAAGGTTCTCTTCAAATTACTTAATGTTCTGCTATAATTCACCTGTGTTAAGCCCCAAACAACTGACATCAAAAATAATTTTTCAAACTAAACTATTTGTAAACTGGAGCTCTTCTGGAATAAATGCTGTTTTATCTCTGCTAAAAGAATAAGGGTTTGTGACTCTGCATCTAATACTTTTGTATCCCACAGTACTTAGTTTAATAATGGGCACGTAGTAGATACTTGATATTTACTGATAGAAAAAAAATCATGAATCACGTTTACAACTAAAGATAGATTTTATCACCTATTCAATTATTTATTTGTCTGCACTGCTGTTAAATATGTACACATTTGTATGCCAAATAAATGAAATTTTACTACATAAAATTAACAAGATATCACTCCCTAATAAGGCCAGCAGAAGTTACTGAATGAAGGATTCAAACCCACAGTATATATTTTAGTCAAAGATTTCCAAGTGTATTAGTTTCCAAAGACACCCCTGGGAGTGACACTGAGTACTCATCCAATATAGTAAAAAGTTGAGAGACTTACTAGGTTCCTAAAAACTCAACAGAAATGAGTAAAGCCTTTTTGAGAAGCAGATAAACAAAGAGGCAAAAGTTTTGAGCAAATAAAAGTAAGTTTCAGCTTTTAGACCCATAGTGGCTGAAGACACTTTAAGGTGGACACAGGAAGGAATAACAGCAACATAGTCATCAGAAGTAATAACAAACTGTTTCTGGTTATGGCTAATGTAACAAAACAAGAATGCTGAAGAACTGGTCAACAAAAACTTCAGTCAGTATTTTAAAAGTTGCTTTAAAACATGCTTCCTATTGCTTCACAAGTATAACCTTTCCCTTCCGTACAGTACTTTTTTTTTTTTTTGGCTGTGCCACGCAGCATGTGGGATCTTAGTTCCCCGACCAGGGATTGAACCCACACCCCTGCACTGTAAGTGTGGAGTCTTAACCACTGGACCGCCAGGGAAGTCCCCAGAACATACATTCTTAAAGCCTTGCTGATTTAGCGTTTTTTAATCCTTTATGAAATATTTCAACCACAGATATGCTATCCATATTCAATGACTGTGATTACAAGTATATTTGGACTTACTTTTATCACTGTACTGCATGTTTCTATTTACCACTTGCTTTCTTTTTTGTTTTCCTTTTCTGACTCCTATCAAGTTGACAAAGTGTTCTACTCCTTACATTCCCTTTTTTCCCTCTGCTAATTAAAAATCTATACTCTGGGGGTTTCTCTGGTGGCGCAGTGGTTGGGAGTCCGCCTGCCGATGCAGGGGACACGGATTTGTGCCCCGGTCCGGGAAGATCCCACGTGCCGCGGAGCGGCTGGGCCCGTGAGCCATGGCCGCTGGGCCTGCGCGTCCGGAGCCTGTGCTCTGCAGCGGGAGTGGCCGCAGCAGTGAGAGGCCCGCGTACCGCCAAAAAAACACAAAAAAAATCTATACTCTGTTTCTAACATTTAGGTATCTTTATTTTTTTTTTTTTTTCTTTTTGCCGTACGCGGGCCTCTCACTGCTGCGGCCACTCCCGCTGCAGAGCACAGGCTCCGGACGCGCAGGCCCAGCGGCCATGGCTCACGGGCCCAGCCGCTCCGCGGCACGTGGGATCTTCCCGGACCGGGTCACGAACCCACGTCCCCTGCATCGGCAGGCGGACTCCCAACCACTGCGCCACCAGGGAAGCCCATCTTTACATTTTTAACATGCACACTCGACCACAAGTTTTTCTAAGAAATTCTAAACTTGTTTAGTGTCTCTATCCTCCTCCCGAACAACTCAACGACCTCAATGAGTCTTACTCTTTAAAACAGCCTCCCTCACCTTATTACTGTTGTCTAGAGCAGTGCTCCTCAAACTCTCTGTGGGAAAGGGTTGGTTGCTTTTCCTTCAATCCACTGTGAGCTGACACTTTTATAAAATACAAAAAAGGCACAATAATGTCAAATTGCTATAAATGTTTAAAAACATTTATGTCAAGGCTTCCCTGGTGGTGCAGTGGTTAAGAATCCACCTGCCAATGCAGGGAACACGGGTTCAAGCCCTGGTCTGGAGAGACTCCACATGCCATGGAGGAACTAAGCCCGTGCGCCACAACTATTGAGCCTGAGCTCTAGAGCTCACGAGCTACAACTACTGAGCCCAGGTGCCACATCTACTTAAGCCTGTGCTCCTAGAGGCCATGCTCTGCAACAAGAGAAGACACTGCAATGAGAAGCCTGCGCACCACAACGAAGAGTAGCACCCACTCACCGCAACCAGAGAAAGCCCGCGCGCAGCAATGAGAACCCAATGCAGCCAAAAGTAAATTAATTAATTTTTTTAAAAAAGCTAGTACAGGGCAAGATAAGCATGCCTTATAAATTTACAAAACTTATTAACTGAAGGACTACAGAATAAAATGTACCACTTATTACAAAACATTTATTCAGTGAACATTTATTGATCATCTGGCCTTGAATCCCAGCTCTGCTACTTAGTAGTTGTGTAATCTTGGGAAAGTTACTTAAGTTCTCTGTGCCAGCATCCTCTTCTATAAAAGGACAATTGTAGGGTTTAAATGAGGTAAAATATATAAAGCACTGAGAATAGTGCCTGGCACATATGTGCTCACTAAACATTAGACATTATTATTATTGTTAGGGAGAAACACTTACTCTGCATGCCCATGCTTCCACATTAGGAGAAAAACTTTCCACTCCATTTCCCAGGAAAGAAGGTTATAAAGAAAAAAAAAAAAGTCTACTTTTTCTGTGTCCTTCACTCACTCCTCCCCAGAATAGGCAGGAGCTTGACTGCTGAGTTTGGGGGACGGAACTGAACATGACCGCCTTAGTTCTTTCCAGGTTCCCCCCGATTCAGGAACAGCCTGTGTAAAGTCCACATAAATTCTGCTTTTGTCTTAGAGGGTCAGGATCTGTCCCCGTAAGGGGAAGAATGCAGTTTTGCTTGTTTTGTTATTTGGTGGTATGGGGATTCATTTTGGGAGAAAGTACTATATACAAGCTCTTTCAGTTGCACAATTTAAGCCACATTTGCTAATTAGTTTTATCAGTAATAACGCCAACATTCTGATCTCCATTTATCACCTGTCTTATTTCTAAACTTGTTCCAAATTCAGGAGAAGAAGAAAGGGTTATTAGTTATTGACCTACCCGAAATCTCAACTACTATTAGCCTCTGGCTACAAAATTCTTAGGGAGATTACATACAGTAAGAGATATAAAGCTCTTAAAACATTGTTTGATACATAATACATTCAACAGATGTTAACTATTAATATTATTACTATATGCAGACATCGTGCTAGATGGTGAGTTGGTTACCTGTTACAGGAGGAACTTAATCCTTCAACAGACTCAGGATGGCTAAACCCTATAAATGGGACATTACAAACAACAGCACTGGCAGTTCCCACAATTCTCTCATTAAATAAAACATTTTTACTAAGCAAATACCATGTCAAGGACTATGATAGGTACTAGGAATTCAAAATTACATATGGAAATCTGTCCTTAAGAAGCTTACAGACTAGAAAGGAATAAAGAGCTATAAAGTGGTAAAACCTATGTCAAAGGTGTACATAGGGTGCTGATATACTATAGGAACTTAGAAGATGAGGGCTTTAAAATAAAGAAAAAAAGCTTAATAGAGCTTCAACTGAGTTTTGATGAAGTCACCTAGAATAGCTTGCATTTTGCCCAACTGAATGGGCCTTTTTCAGTCTTCATCTTTTTTGACCACCCTCTCCTTAAAAACCAAAAACCGAACCAAAACAAAAACCTCTCTTTCTTTAGCCTCTGAGATTCCACAAGAGACTTCACTCTCTTTTCCTCGTCTATCTCTCACCATTCCTTCTCAGCCACCTTTTCCAAAGCCTCCTCCCATATTTGGCCTCTAAAAGTTGGAGACCCTCACAGACCCCCTGCTATTAAGCCCCTTTTTTCTCACTGTACAGCTTGTCACTGGTCTATCTTATCTGAACTCACGATTTCAATAACTATTTGCCATTATTATATTTCTATATTTAAATCTCTAACCTACTTCTCTCCTCTGAACTCCAGACTCATCTAATCCAAATGCCTACTTTACACATGGATATCTTGAAGGTATCTCAAAGCCCATGTGATCAAATCTCAACTCACTCACGATCTGCCTCCAACAAAGCTGTCTTCCTCCAGTGTCCTTAGTTCTCTCAGTGCCTGGCACCTTCATCCATCTGGTTACTTCATCTAAGCCAGAAACCCGAAAGTCATCCTTTAACACCTTCTTTTTCCCTACACCCTAAATTCAAACCATCACCAAGTCCTACTGATTTTACCTCCTAAAACTTTCCTAAATCTACCTGCTATTCTACCATAAACCTGTTTCAAAGTATCAAATCTCTTACCCTCTGTACTGTAAGATCCTTCTTACTGTCTTCCCACATATATTCTTGCCTCTTCTACAATCAGTCCTTAAAGCAGCCAGAGTGAAATTATTAAAACACAAATCTAATTATATCTCTGCCACGCTAAAAATCCTTCAACACATGCTACTGCTCTTAGGATAAAACCCTTCAAAAGGTTCTGTGTTATGTGGTCCCTGTCTACCTCTCCACCCTCCTCTGGTATCCTTCTCCCTTATCACCCAGACTTTCCTTCAGTCCCGAAAACTCACCACTTCCCCTAGCACTTCACAGCCTTCCAACATGTTACCCTCCTCTACCCAGAATGCTCTCTCTGTTCAGCCTCCATCCCTCCACATTGTTCATTTCTATTCATCCTCTGGATTGTAACCTTAAAAGTCAAGTCCCCGTAGAACTCTCTTGAGCCACTAGAGTAGGTAAGATCCTCATCACATGCTTTTATAGCACCCACCAACATTGTGTTTATATAGTTATCTATCAGGTTACCTTATCAGTGCTTGTCTCCCTCATACACTCCATGACAGCAGGGAAAAAAAATCTGTTTGCTCACCATTGTACCCTTAGCACTTAGAGCACAGTAGTTGAGGTACAGCAGGTGCTCAGTAAATAGCTGTTGAATGAATGAAGCATTCTAGCAATAGCATTTCAGACAACCAAGAATTAGAAAACAACATGATCACCAAGAGGAAATAATGTAGAAAATTCACCTCATTGGTTTGTGGCTAGTATTAAGTAGGATAAAGAACATGAAGCGCCTGGCATGGTGCCACAGATAGCAGGTACTTGGTAAATACCTCTCCTTTCTCTAATCACCTTTAGATACAGAGACAGCACAGACTATAATATAAATGACTACAATATAACTTGCCTCAGGTTTCTTAAATTTATTCAAAGTTGTAAAAGATTTCTGAAACAGTTAATAAAATTGTATTACACTTAATTAAAATTCATTATTCTTCCTTAACCTCTAAAGAATTATGTAGAAAACAGCTACATAAGATTTTCTCTTAGGAAAATTAATATAATCTGGATTTAGAAAAGATGTGTTGATGTGGTTACAAAATGAGTTTTCACTTTAAGCATTCACCCTAAGCCACACTAAACAAACTTACAATGATACTTAAAATATGATTCTATTTACACAGAGCTTTTACCTGATACATCAAAGCACACCTGCACTAAACAAAACTCACAGTGTTATGCAAATCCCCTTACCTTATGTTCAAATGGAGCACCATAATAGCCATCATTCAGCCCAAAAATTATTTCATTTTGGTTGCGGGCATGAATCTAAGAGAGGAGGAAAACACATTGTTAGTTCATCTCATTCCAATCAAGTTTTAATGTGATTAGAAAATGACAGGACCTACTTCAATGTTGAGAAATAGGTTGGCTACGTCTAACAAGCCAGCAGAAAACAAAACACTTATCATAAGACCAGGTGATCAATTTAGAGTTTCCTGCTTTAGTCAAAGTCCTCGCAAAATCATCACATGAGATCACAGGCACCATCATTCACACACATTTTTCACAAACACTTCTTGAGGTTGTTACAGAAAGCATATTCCTTAAGCATAGGGGATTCAGAGGCACACTCTACATTCTCTGATCTCAAAGAAAACACAGCCCAGTTAGTCTATTAGAGTGCTTTAAAAAACACGAAGCCCTAGAAAAAACAGAAAAGATAAATATTATTTTCTAATTTCAAAAAGACAGTTTAAAGATAATATCCAATCCTCAAAGTCTTTAAAAGTCTAATTATTTTCTGTCTACTACTCTCTTTCAAATGCAACTGATTCGAGCTTCAGTCAGTGCCAACCTCGAATAAAACTTCACCTAAAAGGTGGGAGAATTAAAACTTTTAAAATTGAAGAACTAAGATTTTTTTTAAAACTCAAAATAGTATAAAGTCTATAAAAACAGATTTAGTTACTTGACCAGAAAGAATTGTGGCTAAAACAATTTTAATTGCTTCTGCAGTGAAGGATTAATGTGAGGGTTCAAGCGGGGGATTACCACAATAGAATATTTCATCTCTTCTTTCTAGCTAGAGATAGAAAGGTCAAAGCCAGCAGAAGATTCCTGTGAACATTTATTTGACTTCCATACCTGCTACATCTATTACTAAAGCAAAATTAATCACATGCTCCCTGTTTACCTACATCATTTACTTAACTGAATATAATACCAAAAGATGGGCCTGCAATAATAAACTTATAATGAAAACTATAAACCAATTTCAAGAAGTGTTTCATTTTATGAGAGAAAAAGAGAAAGCACTATGAAATCAGTTTTAAGATTAGAAGAAACTCAAAATTTTACAAACATAGAATATTTTACACACATATATACCTCAGGAGAAAAAAGATTAAATAAAATCATATGCATCAAAATGTTAACAATGGTTGCAGCTGGGCAGAAGGAGTGCACATAATTTTTTATTCTCCTCTCTGTGCTTTTCAAAATTTTCCAAATTGTCCACAGAGTACATGGATCACTTTTAAAATCAGAAAAATACATGCCATTTAAAGAAAGGGTGGGGTGAGATCATGGGCAGGAGTGAATCTAACATGAAGGTAAAGTTTTCAAAGCATAAGCCTCATAAAGATGGGCATTAAATTAACTTGTTGAAAAATATGACACAACATGTTTCTAGGACTTGAAAAGATACTGGGCTTAAAAAGAAAAAAAATTGAAGCGATCTGAGTTCTAATTCCAACCTTCTAGTGCTTCATAAGGAACTGACTTTATAGCCCTAGTGCCTAGCACTCTACTCAATATATAATCGCTAATCAATGTTAATGGGCCATGCTTTAAATCCCTCATCAGCCAAAAGCAGAAACACTCCTTGTTCTGTTTTATAGTGGTGTCCTACAGATGAAATGAATCCAATTATCACTGGATATGAAAGTACTTTCGGAAGTTAGACACAAACAATACTGGGGGAAAAAATCAGAATCAGTCAACCATAGAGCCCTTTGTTCCCGATTAATAAAGAAAATTAACAAAACAGGCTGCATGATACTCCATACTACTTACTATCCTTTACCATTAATTATAGATTACTGACCCCAAAATGTGTCAGAATCTTAATATGGAGACTACAGAATATAGAGCCTTTTAATTCAACCACAATCTTGTATTTTGATCCCTCTATGAAAAAAGGCACACTTTTTAAAGACAGATAATCAAAGTTGGTGAAATGAATAATAAATATAGTCTGAGCAATGGAACAAATAATAGCTTAAATCCACCAATCACTGTGTGACCTTTAACAAGTTACTTAATTTCTCTGAGCTTCTGTTTTCTCAGTTAAATACTGACAGGAAAATAATACTTGCTCACATGACCTTCAAAAGGCCCAAAGTCACTGGGTGCATGTAAAATGATTGTATGAATGTAAAAAGATACCCAAACACTGAAAGAGTATACAATCGCTGTTGGTATTAATACAAGTTCTAACCACTTAAACTAAGCACAAGAACTTCTGCCACCGCAAGTGCCCCATATAAGCATTATCAACAAATTCTCCAAATTCCCACCTTGAATAGAGCTATTTTCAAACTCCTCTGCTTCTTTGTCATCAAAATTCAAGTCAAAACCAACTTTAGTTCATGACTTCTGGGGAAAACTTCCTGATTAACTCTCTTGTCTCTAAAGGCTATTCAGGAAATTGGCTTGTAGTTGTAGCTCCGGCTACTGTGGACAAGCTGCATCATCACTCTGTCCATTCAAATGACAGCAAAATACACACGACATGTACATGAAACACTTACCAAGACAGACCATAAAATAAATCTCAAAAAGGTTAAAAGGATTAAAATAATACGATTTTCTCTAAACACGACAGAATTAAAGTAGAAATCAACAAAAGAAGGATATCTGAAAACTCCACAAATGTTTGAAAATTAAACAACATACCTCTCAATAACCCTTCGGTCAAGAAGAAATAAAAGAGAAATTAGGAAATATTTCAAATTGAACAAAAACGAAAATGCAGTATCAAAATTGTGGGTCACAGCTAAAGCAATGCTTAGAGGAAAATTTATTAAATGCTTACTTTAGAAAAGAGAAGTCTCAAATCAGTAATCCAGGAATCCTACTTTAAGAAACTAGCAAATTAGAACAAATTAAACCCAAAGCAGGCAAAAAGAAGAAAATAATAAGAGTAAAAGCAGAAACCAACGAGGGACTTTCCTGGTGCTTCAGTGGTTAAGACTGCGCTCCCAATGCAGGAGGCCCAGGTTTGATCCCTGGTCAGGTAATTAGATCCCACATGCTGCAACTAAGACCTGGCGCAGCCAAATAAATAATTTTCTTTTTTTTTTTTTTTTTTTTTTTGCGGTACGCAGGCCTCTCACCGTTGTGGCCTCTCCCGTTGCGGAGCACAGGCTCCGGACGCACAGGCTCAGCGGCCATGGCTCACGGGCCCAGCCGCTCCCCGGCATGTGGGATCTTCCCGGACCAGGGCACGAACCCGTGTCCCCTGCATTGGCAGGCGGACTCTCAACCACTGCGCCACCAGGGAAGCCCCAATAAATATTTTTTTAAAAAAGGATAAAAGCAGAAATCAATGAAATTGAAAAAAATAATAAGTGAAACCTCTTTCGGTGATCTGCAACCCAATTTCAATGGGGTGGGTGGGTAGTTCCCACACCAACAATAAGCAATTCTTGGACACCAGCAGGGTGTCCTGCTCTCAGGCCTACATCAGATTCCACAGGTCAAGGGTTCAGTCCTACAAGACTGCCCCACACACATGGAAGGCCAGTCAAAGACCCAGATTGCAATCTGTGCTTCTAATTAACTGGCTACAGATTAGAGGTTCCAATTTAGAATATCAATCCCAAGTACAGGTGTTACCTGTACTTCTGACCAACTGGCTGTAAATCAGAGGTTCCCACAACCTAGTCCTCAGGTTCGATTAATTTGCTAGCGTGGCTCGCAGAACTCAGAGAAATATTTTACTTACTGATCACCAGTTTATTAAGAATGTAACTCAGGGAACAGCCAAATAGAAGAGCTGCATAGGGCAAGGTATGGGGAAAGGGCACAAAGCTTCTATGCCCTCTCAAAGTGCACCATACTGCCCAATCTCTATGTGTTCACCAACTCAGAAGCTCTCAGAACCCCATCCTTTGCAGTTTTTATGGAGGTTTTATTACACAGGCATGACTGATTAAATCATTGACCATTGGCAATTGATTCAACCTCCAATCCCTCTCCTCTCCCAAGAGGTCAGACTGTGGGACTGAAAGTTCCAATCCTCCAATCCTCTTATCACATGGTTGCTCCGTAGGCAACCAGCCCCCACCCTTAGGTGCTTTTCAAGTCACCTCATTAACATAACAAAAGACATCTTTATCACATTCAACACTTAGGAAATTCCAAGAGTTCTAGAAGTGAGCCAAGAACTGTGCATCAAATATATATATATTTCTTATAAAATACAATGTTGCAAAACCAAACACTAGATCTTTGAAAAGCTGATAAAACTGATAAATCTCTACTCAGAGTAATCAAGAGAAAAAGGGAGGGGCTGGGAAGATGGCGGAAGAGTAAGACGCGGAGATCAACTTCCTTCCCACAGATACACCAGAAATACGTCTACACGTGGAACAAGTCCTACAGAACACCTACTGAATACTGGCAGAAGACCTCAGACCTCCCAAAAGGCAAGAAACTCCCCACGTACCTGGGTAGGACAAAAGAAAAAAAAACAGAGACAAAAGAATAGGGACGGCACCTGCACCAGTGGGAGGGAGCTGTGAAGGAGGAAAGATCTCCACACACTAGGAAGCCCCTTCGCGGGCGGAGACTGCGGGAGGCGGACGGGGGAGCTTCGCAGCCACGGAGGAGAGCGCAGCAACAGGGGTGCGGAGGGCAAAGCGGGGAGATTCCCGCATAGAGGATCGGTGCCAACCGGCACTCACCAGCCCGAGAGTCTTGTCTGCTCACCCGCCCAGGCGGGCGGGGCTGGGAGCTGAGGCTCGGGCTTCGGTTGGAGCGCAGGGAGAGGACTGGGGTTGGCGGCGTGAACACACCTGCAGGGGATTAGTGCGCCACGCTTAGCCGGGAGGGAGTCCGGGGAAAAGTCTGGACCTGCCGAAGAGGCAAGAGACTTTTTCTTACCTCTTTGTTTCCTGGTGCGCGAGGACAGGGGTTTAAGAGCGCTGCTTAAAGGAACTCCAGAGACGGGCGCGAGCCGCGGCTAAAAGCGCGGACCCCAGAGACGGGCGGGAGACGCTAAGGCTGCTGCTGCCGCCACCAAGGGGCCTGTGTGCGAGCACAGGGCACTATCCACACCCCTCTTCCGGGGAGCCTGTGCAGCCCACCACTGCCAGGTTCGCGGGATCCAGGGACAACTTCCCCGGGAGAACGCACGGCATGCCTCCAGCTGGTGCAACGTCACGCCGGCCTCGGCCGCCACAGGCCCGCCCCGCACGCCGTGCCCCTCCCTCCCCCGCCGTGCCCCTCCCTCCCCCGCCGTGCCCCTCCCTCCCCCCGGCCTGAGTGCGCCAGAGCCCCCGAATCACCGGCTCCTTTAACCCCGTCCTGTCTGAGCAAAAAACAGACGCCCTCCAGCGACCTACACGCAGAGGCGGGGCCAAATCCAAAACTGAGCCCCTGTGAGCTATGAAAACAAAGAAGAGAAAGGGAAATCTCTCCCAGCAGCCTCAGAAGCAGCGGATTAAAGATCCACAATCAACTTGATGTACCCTGCATCTGTGGAATACATGAATATACAACGAATCATCCCAAATTGAGGAGGTGGACTTCGAGAGCAAGATTTATTATTTTTTCCCCTTTTCCTCTTTTTGGGAGTGTGTATGTGTATGCTTCTGTGTGAGATTTTGTCTGTATAGCTTTGCTTCCACCATTTGTCCTAGGGTTCTATCCGTCCGTTTTTTTTTAAATTGTTTTCTTAATAATTAATTTTAATAACTTTATTATACTTTCCCCCCTCCCTCCCTTCCTCCCTCCCTTCCTTCCCTCCTTTAGACAACGAATCATCCCAAATTGAGGAGGTGGACTTTGAGAGCAAGATTTATGATTTTTTCCCCTTTACCTCTTTTTGTGAGGGTGTATGTGTATGCTTCTGTGTAAGATTTTGTCTGTAGAGCTTTGCTTCCACCATTTGTCCTAAGGTTCTATCCGTCCTTTTTTTTTCTAAATAATTATTTTTTAATTTAATAACTTTATTATACTTTATTTTATTTTACTGTATCTTTCTTTTTTCCTTCCTTCCCTCCTTCCTTCCTTCCTGCCTGCCTCCCTCCCTCCCTCCTTTCTTTCCTTCTTTTTTCCTTTCTTCCTTCCTTCCTTTCTTTCTTTCTTTCTTTTCTTTCTTCCTACTTCTACTAATTCTTTCTCTCTACTTTTTCTCCCTTTTATTCTGACCCGTGTGGATGAAAGGCTCTTGGTGCTGCGGCCAGGAGTCAGTGCTGTGACTCTGAGGTGGGAGAGCCAACTTCAGGGCACTGGTCAACAAGAGACCTCCCAGCTCCACATAATATCAAACAGCGAAAATCTCCCAGAGATCTCCATCTCAACATCAGCACCCAGCTTCACTCAATGACCAGCAAGCTACAGTGCTGGACAACCTATGCCAAACAACTAGCAAAACAGGAACACAACCCCACCCATTAGCAGAGAGGCTGCCTAAAATCATAATAAGTCCACAGACACCCAAAAACACACCACCAGACGTGGACCTGCCCACTAGAGAGACAAGATCCAGCCTCATCCACCAGAACACAGGCACTAGTCCCCTCCACCAGGAAGCCTATACAACCCACTGAAGCAACCTTAGCCACTGGGGACAAACATCAAAAACAACGGGAACTACAAACCTGCAGCCTGCAAAAAGGAGACCCCAAAAACAGTAAGATAAGCAAAATGAGAAGACAGAAAAACACACAGCAGATGAAGGAGCAAGATAAAAATGCACCAGACCTAACAAATGAAGAGGAAATAGGCAGTCTACCTGAAAAAGAATTCAGAATAATGATAGTAAAGATGATCCAAAATCTTGGACATAGAATGGACAAAATGCAAGAAACATTGAACAAGGACCTAGAAGAACTAAAGATGAAACAAACAATGATGAACAAAACAAAAAATGAAATGAAAAAGACTCTAGATGGGATCAATAGCAGAATAACTGAGGCAGAAGAACGGATAAGTGACCTGGAAGATAAAATAGTGTAAATAACTACTGCAGAGCAGAATAAAGAAAAAAGAATGAAAAGGACTGAGGACAGTCTCAGAGACCTCTGGGACAACATTAAACACACCAACATTCGAATTATAGGGGTTCCAGAAGAAGAAGAGAAAAAGAAAGGGACTGAGAAAATATTTGAAGAGATTATAGTTGAAAATTCCCTAATATGGGAAAGGAAATAGTTAATCAAGTCCAGGAAGCACAGAGAGTCCCATACAGGATAAATCCAAGGAGAAATACGCCAAGACACATATTAATCAAACTGTCAAAAATTAAATACAAAGAAAGCATATTAAAAGCAGCAAGGGAAAAACAACAAAAAACACACAAGGGAATCCCCATAAGGTTAACAGCTGATCTCTCAGCAGAAACTCTGCAAGCCAGAAGGGAGTGGCAGGACATACTGAAAATGATGAAGGAGAAGATTACTCTACCCAGCAAGGATCTCATTCAGATTTGATGGAGAAATTAAAACCTTTACAGACAAGCAAAAGCTGAGAGAGTTCAGCACCACCAAACCAGCTTACAACAAATGCTAAAGGAACTTCTCTAGGCAAGAAACACAAGAGAAGGAAAAGACCTATAATAACGAACCCAAAACAATTTAGAAAATGGGAATAGGAACATACATATCAATAATTACCTTAAATGTAAATGGACTAAATGCTCCCACCAAAAGACACAGATTGGCTGAATGGATACAAAAACAAGACCCATATATATGCTGTCTACAAGAGACCCACTTCAGACCTAGAGTCACATACAGACTGAAAGTAAGGGGATGGAAAAAGATATTCCATGCAAATGGAAACCAAAAGAATGCTGGAGTAGCAATTCTCATATCAGACAAAATAGACTTTAAAATAAAGACTATTAGAAGAGACAAAGAAGGACACTACATAATGATCAAGGAATCGATCCAAGAAGAAGATATAACAATTGTAAATATTTATGTACCCAACATAGGAGCACCTCAATACATAAGGCAAATACTAACAGCCATAAAAGGGGAAATGGACAGTAACACATTCTTAGTAGGGGACTTTAACACCCCACTTTCACCAATGGACAGATCATCCAAAATGAAAATAAATAAGGAAACACAAGCTTTAAATGATACATTAAACAAGATGGACTTAATTGATATTTATAGGACACTCCATCCAAAAACAATAGAATACACATTTTTCTCAAGTGCTCATGGAACACTTTCCAGGATAGATCATATATTGGGTCACAAATCAAGCCTTGGTAAATTTAAGAAAATTGAAATTGTATCAAGTATCTTTTCCGACCACAACGCCATGAGACTAGATATCAATTACAGGAAAAGATCTGTAAAAAATACAAACACGTGGAGACTAAACAATACACTACTTAATAACGAAGTGATCACTGAAGAAATCAAAGAGGAAATAAAAAAAATACCTAGAAACAAATGACAATGGAGACCTAATGACCCAAAACCTATGGGATGCAGCAAAAGCAGTTCTAAGAGGGAAGTTTATAGCAATACAAGCCCACCTTAAGAAGCAGGAAACATCTCGAATAAACAACCTAACCTGGCATCTAAAGCAATTAGAGAAAGAAGAAAAAAAAAAACCCTTCCTTAGCAGAAGGAAAGAAATCATAAAAATCAGATCAGAAATAAATGACAAAGAAATGAAGGAAACAATAGCAAAGATAAAACTAAAAGCTGGTTCTTTGAGAAGATAAACAAAATAGATAAATCATTAGCCAGACTCATTAAAAAAAAAAAGGGACAAGACTCAAATCAATAGAATTAGAAATGAAAAAGGAGAAGTAACAACTGACACTGCAGAAATACAAAAGATCATGAGAGATTACTACAAGCAACTCTATGCCAATAAAATGGACAACCTGGAAGAAATGGACAAATTCTTAGAAATGCACAACCTGCCAAGACTGAATCAGGAAGAAATAGAAAATATGAACAGACCAATCACAAGCACTGAAATTGAAACTGTGATTAAAAATCTTCCAACAAACAAAAGCCCAGGACCAGATGGCTTCACAGGCAAATTCTATCAAACATTTAGAGAAGAGCTAACACCTATCCTTCTCAAACTCTTCCAAAATATAGCAGAGGGAGGAACACTCCCAAATTCCTTCTACGAGGCCACCATCACCTTGATACAAAAACGAGACAAGGATGTCACAAAGAAAGAAAACTACAGGCCAATATCACTAATGAACATAGATGCAAAAATCCTCAACAAAATACTAGCAAACAGAATCCAACAACATATTAAAAGGATCATACATCATGATCAAGTGGGGTTTATTCCAGGAATGCAAGGATTCTTCAATATACGCAAATCTATCTATGTGATAAACCATATTAACAAATTGAAGAATAAAAACCATATGATCATCTCAATAGATGCAGAGAAAGCTTTTGACAAAATTCAACACACATTTATGATAAAAACTCTGCAGAAAGTAGGCATAGAGGGAACTTTCCTCAACATGATAAAGGCCATATGTAACAAGCTCACAGCCAACATCATCCTCAATAGTGAAAAACTGAAAGCATTTCCACTAACGTCAGGAACAAGACAAGGTTGCCCACTCTCACCACTATTATTCAACATAGTTTTGGAAGTTTTAGTCACAGCAATCAGAGAAGAAAAGGAAATAAAAGGAATCCAAATCGGAAAAGAAGTAAAGCTGTCACTGTTTGCAGATGACATGATACTGTACATAGAGAATCCTAAAGATGCTACCAGAAAACTACTAGAGCTAATCAATGAATTTGGTAAAGTAGCAGGATACAAAATTAATGCACAGAAATCTCTGGCATTCCTATACTCTAATGATGAAAAATCTGAAAGTGAAATCAAGAAAACACTCCCATTTACCACTGCAACAAAAAGAATAAAATATCTAGGAATAAACCTACCTAAGGAGACAAAAGACCTATATGCAGAAAATTATAAGACACTGATGAAAGAAATTAAAGATGATACAAATAGATGGAGAGATATACCATGTTCTTGGATTGGAAGAATCAACATTGTGAAAATGACTATAGTACCCAAAGCAATCTATAGATTCAATGCAATCCCTATCAAACTGCCAACGGCATTTTTCACAGAACTAGAACAAAAAATTTCACAATTTGTATGGAAACACAAAAGACCCTGAATAGGAGAAGCAATCTTGAGAACGAAAAACGGAGCTGGAGGAATCAGGCTCCCTGACTTCAGACTATACTACAAAGCTACAGTAATCAAGACAGTATGGTACTGGCACAAAAAAAGAAAGATCAATGGAACAGGATAGAAAGCCCAGAGATAAACCCACGCACATATGGTCACCTTATCTTTGATAAAGGAGGCAGGAATGTACAGTGGAGAAAGGACAGCCTCTTCAATAAGTGGTGCTGGGAAAACTGGACAGGTACATGTAAAAGTATGAGATTAGATCACTCCCTAACACCATACACAAAAATAAGCTCAAAATATATTAAAGACCTAAATGTAAGGCCAGACACTATCAAACTCTTAGAGGAAAACATAGGCAGAACACTCTATGACATAAATCACAGCAAGACCCTTTTTGACCCACCTCCTAGAGAAATGGAAATAAAAACAAAAATAAACAAATGGGACCTAATGAAACTTCAAAGCTTTTGCACAGCAAAGGAAACCATAAACAAGACGAAAAGATAACCCTCAGAATGGGAGAAAATATTTGAAAATGAAGCAACTGACAAAGGATTAATTTCCAAAATTTACAAGCATCTCATGCAGCTCAATAACAAAACAACAAACAACCCAATCCAAAAATGGGCAGAAGACCTAAATAGACATTTCTCCAAAGAAGATATACAGACTGCCAACAAACACATGAAAGAATGCTCAACATCATTAATCATTAGAGAAATGCAAATCAAAACAACAATGATATATCATTTCACACCGCTCAGAAAGGCCATCATGAAAAAATCTAGAAACAATAAATGCTGGAGAGGGTGTGGAGAAAAGGGAACACTCTTGCACTGCTGGTGGGAATGTGAATTGGTTTAGCCACTATGGAGAACAGTATGGATGTTCGTTAAAAAACTACAAATAGAACTACCATATGACCCAGCAATCCCACTACTGGGCATATACCCTGAGAAAACCAAAATTCAAAAAGAGTCATGTACCAAAATGTTCATTGCAGCTCTATTTACAATAGCCCGGAGATGGAAACAACCTAAGTGCCCACCATCGGATGAATGGATAAAGAAGATGTGGCACATACATACAATGGAATATTATTCAGCCATAAAAAGATACGAAAGTGAGCTATATGTAATGAGGTGGATAGACCTAGAGTCTGTCATACAGAGTGAAGTAAGTCAGAAAGAAAAAGACAAATACCGTATGCTAACACATATATGTGGAATTTAAGAAAAAAATGTCATGAAGAACCTAGGGGTAAGACAGGAATAAATACACAGACCTACTGGAGAACGGACTTGAGGATATGTGGAGGGGGAAGGGTGAGCTGTGACAAAGCGACAGAGAGGCATGGACATATATACACTACCAAACGTAAGGTAGATAGCTAGTGGGAAGCAGCCGCATAGCACAGGGAGATCAGCTTGGTGCTTTGTGACCCCCTGGAGGGGTGGGATAGGGAGGGTGGGAGGGAGGGAGACGCAAGATGGAAGAGATATGGGAACATATGTATATGTATAACTGATTCACTTTGTTATAAAGCAGAAACTAACACACCATTGTAAAGCAATTATACCCGAATAAAGATGTTAAAAAAAAAAAAAAAAGAAAAAGAAAGATGCTATGATGATCCATGTTAAAAAAAAAAAAAAGTATGACACTTAAAAATATGAAAAGACAAGCCACAGATTAGCAGAAAATATTTGGAAAATATATATCTCATAAAGGACTAACTCATACAGAACACCTAAAGAAATTTTACAATTCACAATAATGAGAAATCAATCAAGCAAATAAAAAATGGGCAAAAGATCTGAATGAACATTTCACAAAAAAAGAAGGTAGGGGGATTGATGGCAAATAAACATATTTTTTAAATGCACAACATCATTTCATCATTAGGAAAATTAAAATCAGTATGAGATACCCCTTTATCAGAATAGTGAAAATTAAAAAGACTGACAATAATAAGCCCTTACAAAGATAAGGAACTATCATACATTGCTGATGGGAAGGCAGAATGACAGTCACCCTGAAAAAAGAGTTTCACAGTTTCTTATAAATTTCAACATAGCACTTACCATTAGAACCAGAAATTCCAATACTGGGTATTTATTCAAGAGAAATGACAACTTACATCAACACAAAGACCTATATTTAAATATCCACAGCCGCATTATTCATTGTAGTGATGGTTACTTACTTCATACATTTGTCAAACTCATTGAACTGTATACATTAAAAGGGTAAATTTTATTGTATGTAAATTATAACTCAAAAAAACCTAACCTGTAAAAAAATTTCTTTCAAAAGTCATCTATTCCCTGACTCTATCCAGGTTTGTCTACATACCTCTTAAACATACTCCCATAGCTCTCTTTGCAGCTATTCATCGATCATCAGTTTACCGGGTCTAAGAACCTTATCTGACTCATCTCTGTATCCTTAACACTAAGAACGATGCCTGCTAGAAAGCAGATGACCAATCAATGAACCTCAGTGATTCTGGCTATTAACCTAACACATTTTTGCCTTGCTTTCCTCTAAAAATTTGTAATTCTATTATATCTGATTTTCTAGTAGCCTGTTACTTGTTATACCTATTTCATAAGTGACTTTCTACAAGGATATTAAGTGTCTAGTTGGCTTAGAAAAATGTTTTCTCTTTCTCTTGTTCTCTGCGATACCAACATAACCAACTTTGTAAGAAGGAACCTGAATGCTAACTCTCTGAAATTAGGGTAAGTTAGACATAAGCACAGCTGGGTATTTTAAGAAAACAACCACCTAAGGAATGTGTGAACTGAAAAGCACGATGAAGGCCATCTTCTCTGGCCAAAAAAAAACCCTCCCCTACAAGCCTATAGCCCTGCAACTCTAATGTTAAGAAGCCCCACCCCCACACAACATAAACAAGTGCTTGATATCATAATCTATACACAGAGAGCCAACTCCGGCATGTAGCAAGATAGAAAGAGTACGTGCCTCAGGGCAGGGCTGGTTAGCCAGGCTAAAGGCAACAAGCATTTGGTACTAAAAGAGAGGAGAAAGACCCTAAGCCACAAGTCATTACTTCATGAGTTTTAATTAAGACCAGCCCTAAAACAAAAGAAAAAAAATAAAAATAAAACAGAATTTGTAGTAGGTTAGAATTTAGTTAAGCAAAATATTCATTGCATGCATTGTTCTGGTCACTATAAAAGAACACAAAATAAAGTATAGTATGCAAAATAAGGGAAGAGCTGTTTTGCTTTTTTTTTAACCTGAAAAAGAAAAATGTAGAATTGTTTCTCTAAAAGAAACATACCAGAAAGTATATACTGAATAAATAGTAAAAAATATGAAGGATGTTTGTAGATATAACTAACATTTTAGGGTTACCTTTATCAGTAGTCCCACAGGTATCACAAAATAGAAATGGCATTTATTCCAATGTGGGCTGAGTGGTTACCAAGGACTACATGTATATACCAGTGTCGTACAGCAGAAAGAGAATGAATTTTTAAGTCAGGCCTAATTTAAATCCCAGCTCCACCTAGCAGTGTGATCTTGATAGTTTCTTAAATTCTCTGAGGCACAATTTTCCCATCAGGAAACTATGGGCAATAACATCAACTTTCACAAGGTCACTATAAACATTAACTGTAATTACTTATGTCTGGGTATGGCAAACAGGTTTCATTTCAGATGCAATTCCAATATGTTTCTAGTTGCATCCTGGAACACTGTGTTAGAAAGGATCATGGAGCTACTTCTGAGCTCAGCTCTAAGAGTGCTATGATGAGTTAGCTGCATCAGTCATGGGGAATGGGTAGCAGTATATGAGCCAGGCATTTGTCATCCCTGTGCTCAATAAACAGAAGCCCTTCTTATTCTTGGAATAACCCCACTCTACTGGTCGTAAGAGAGGTGCTTATTTTCAACTTAATTTTCAGATTCTAGGGGAAACATCCAATAGGACAGAACAAGCAGAGTGCTATGAGAAAGCATATGCTTTTCTACCTGCCCCCCCCAAAAAATATCCTCTTAAATTATCAGGTTAAGGCAGTTCTTCATAAATATTTTCAGTCATTTTTTAAACCTGGCAATGACTCAAATTTCTGTAAGTAAGTGAACAATCATAAAGGGTCTCTCTTTATAAAAGGAAATGTAGAATCAGAAGATTCAACAGAAAAAGCTAGACTGTTCATTTAGAGAAGACAACTACTTGAAACTGCAGTCTAAAAATTACCTGCTGACCCAAATATTTCAGCCCATCCAAACAGACTTTCCATTCAATCAACAGCTGGTAGACGTCCTCCTTTCCACCCCAAATCTTCACCACGAAACAAGACACAGATGTGTCGAGACGGTCCGGCATTATTCCAAAATCAAGACTCCGCCATGTTGGATTCTGTTGATGGAAATGAAAACATGCTTTAGGAAGACCCTAAATGTTTACGGTTTACAGTTATTTCAGTTAGGTTGTACATCATTTTGTTCTTTAACCAAAAGAACTTATAAATATACTAAATTGCAAACTTAAGAAGACATTCCAATTAACATAAAGAGGGTGATATCGGTACTTTTTAATTTCTCTGCTTATTTATTATAGTCAATAGAAGGAGCACATATTCTAATCTCTCATTAACATGGCTTCCTATGGTAATTCATTTATTTATTCAACACAATACACAATTATTAAGAAGCAACTTATACACAATGCCCTCAAAGTACCTCCAACTTGTTGCTGGATTCAAACCTCTCTTTAAATAATTACATTGTTTCATGAAAAGCGCAATATGCAAAAGGTTACAAAGTAGCACAGGAGGGAATAATAAACTTGGAAGGCACAGGGGAAAGACAGCACACAGGCTATGAAACTTGGCTTTTATAGGACAAACAGTAGTTCACCAGATTAAAATGAGGAATTGCAGGCAAAGGGAAAATAATATACAAGGGCTCAGAGGTGTGACATAGCACCGTGTGGTCAGGGAACTAAGACAACTGCTGGAGCACACAACACAAGAGCGGCAGGACGCAGAGCTGGAGAGACCAACACGAGACTCCTTGCCAAGGAGGTGGTACTTTACTGTGTACAAGACGTGGGGCTACTGAAAGGTTTTAAGGTTAAGAATCGCATGGTCAACTTTATGCTCTGAAAGAACTTTGTTTTTCATTAAGAGGATTATCCAGATAGTTGAAACATTCTCTGAAAAGTGAAAAAGTTAAGGGGCTTTAATATTATCAATAGACGTGAACTACAATGCATCGATTACTTACTTTCATTTATTTCGCTTACATTAAATGTTAGGGCTTTCATTGCTGAATGTAACTATAATTAATTTCATTAAATTATCAATTTTCATATTACACAAATCAGTAAATCAAAAGGTCCTCATATAAGGGTAATTAGTCTTTGCTTTGTGTCAGTTTTTCTTCCTGACCAAAGTGGGGACAGACTAGGGCAGTGTTTTTGTTTTAGGGGATATATTGATGTATGTGTTTTTGTGGGTGTGGCTGTTGACATTTCAGGAGTGGGAACATGACTTCCAGTTTCATGGCACTTACGTCTGATCTATCTTTTTCACTTGTATATTTTTATTGTCTGATTTCCTTGCATTAAAATAAAAGCTCTGATAGAAACATTGCCTGATTTGTTTACCACAAGATCCCCAAAGTTTGAAAAGTACCTGCTATGTGCTCAATAAATATTTGCTGCTGGTGGCGCAGTGGTTAAGAATCTGCCTGCTAATGCAGGGGACATGGGCTCGAGCCCTGGTCCGGGAAGATCCCACATGCCACAGAGCAACTAAGCCCGTGCGCCACAACTACTGAGCCTGTGCTCTAGAGCCCATGAGCCACAACTACTGAGTCCACACGCCGCAACTACTGAAGCCCACGCGCGTAGAGCCCATGCTCCGCAACAAGAGAGGCCACCGCAATGAGAAGACTGTGCACCACAACAAAGAGTAGCCCCTGCTCGCCACAACTAGAGAAAGCCTGCGCGCAGCAATGAAGACCCAACACGGCCATAAATTAATTAATTAATTAAAAAATATATATTTGCTGAATGAGTGAATGAATGTCCAATTAACCAAAATGGATGTTTGAGGACACCAAAAGATTATCGATAAATAGCATGATAATAACACAATAAACACATTGTGCAATCAGCTTTATTCTAATTCCACACCATCCAAGAATTTCAACCTAAGATCAACAGAACTCCATTCTTACATGACCCCCAGTCTCTATCCCACCATAATTGTTTTAGCAACCCTTCTAGATAGGGGTAGAGTTTCATTTAAAAATGAAGATAAACATTAAGGTCTAGGAATAACCAGGCAGACCTGAACTACAAGAAATGCTAAAGGAAGTTCTTCAGGCTGAAGAGAAATGACACCAGATAGAAACCTGGATCTTTAAGAAGGAATAAAAAGCACTGGCAATGGTAAACATGGAGTAAATATAAAAGACCATGTATTTTTCTTATTTTATTTATATCATATATGTCTGTTTAAAGCAAAAGCTATAACTGTATAAAGGGTTTTATAACATATATATAGGTTCACAAATATGAAAGTAATAGCACAAATGAGACAAGGTGGCCAACTGGAACGATACTGTTGCCAGGTTCTCCTGTTTTACATGAAGTAGTTAAGCGTACATATAGTAATCCCTAAAGCAATGATTAAAAAATCAATGCAAAGAAGTACAGCTGAAAAGGCAAGGCAAGAATGTAAAATAGAATATGAAAAAAAATACATACTGCACGATGATTCCATTTATATGAGGTTCTAAAAGAGGCAAAACAAATCTGTGGTGAAAAATGGTTTCCTTTTGTGGGGGGAGGGCTTGGGCACAAGGGAACTTTCTGAAATGATAGGAAATGTACATATCTTGACAGGTATGTATGCACTTATCAAAGCTCAGCAAATTACATAGTTAAAATCTGTGCATTTCATTGTATATGGCTTTTACTTCAGGGAAAAAAAACTGTAAACACTGAACTCTAATGTATAGGTCTGCTTCTTATAGTGGTAAGGATTAGCAATTCTAAAGCCACTTTCTGTGTATTCTAAGCATGAGTAAAGATGTTGAGGACAGTGGAAGCCAGGTTTTTCACTGTCGGAGAATGGAGTTACAAATGAACTGAGTTCAGTTGGATTGAAAATGGAGATGTTCGTATGAATGCATGGTTTTTAAAAGAGAGACCGATACACAGATAGATAGAGCAAAAGATATAGGGGGTGTGTGTGTGTGTGTGTGTGTGTGTGTTTGTGTGTGTGTGTATTTCCTAGCTCAGTCCCTTAAAAAGTCTAGAAGTAATGAGCACACTAGTAACAATGAGCATGCTCAGATCTTGCTGTCTATTTAGCATTCTCACTAAAAGGAACCAAGGGTTCCTTCGGGAGAAAACTGATTCCAGGGCTGTGGCAGGAAGAGTACAAAATGAGTCTGGAACATCTCGTGCCAGAATGTAAGTAGGTACTCAAAGAATGATGTGGACATATCAAAAGGAAAGAGGAATCAATTCACAGGGCTTTCACTAACCCAGTGTGGGATAATTTAAGCAACAAACTAAATAATGACAGTAATGGATTATAACCCATTGAATAAAAATAAGAATCTTTGAATTCCTAATGATGTAGATTAATAATTAATAATTAATTAAATGGGAAATAAAGATAGAATGCCAATTAATAAATATAAAAGTCTGAAAGATGGGAATGAGAAAATTGCCAATGGATGCTAAAACTGGTAAATGAACAGTTGATAAGAAGCAGGATATATAAAGTCTCAAAGTTTCTCCCTAACAAATCACTTATTAATTATAAATGGAAAAATTATAACTTCACAGTGGAGAAACCTGACAGGCGCTACCTTAATCAACTGACAAAAGTTAACATCGATATTGGGACAAACCAACAACAGGTGCCTTCTAAACCAAAGCACTGAAAAGAATACAGTATTACAGCTATAGTTTTCCTGCCAAAAATGCATACCTGAATCTAATCACAAGGAAACATCAGTCAATCAAATTGAAAGACAGTCTATGAAATAACTGGTCTGTATGGTTTTAAGTGCTGAAGTCAAAAACACCCCAAAAAAGGCTAAAGAACCATCCAGACTGAAGAATAAAGCAACATGACAACTAAAGACAGAGTGATTCTGAATTGAGTCCTGGAGAGTTGGCAGTATCTGAATAAGGACTAGGAATTCATTGGTGGAAAGGAAAATTGGTACAACAAGTTGGAAAACAGTATGGAGGTAACTCAAAAAAATTTAAAATAGAACTACCATATGATCTAGTTAACCCTCTTCTGGGTGGATATCCAAAGGAAATGAAACAGTGTCTTAGAGATAGAAGCACTCCCATGTTCACTCCCAGTTCATGTTCACTCCCATGTTCATTATTCATGATAGTCAAGATGTAGATACAACCTAAGTATCCATCAACAGACGACTGAATAAAGAAAACGTAGCATATATATGTATGGAATATTATTCAGCCTTAAAAAAGGAAATCCTGCCATTTGCAACAGCATGGATGAACCTGAAGCATAGTATGATAAGTGAAGTACGTCAGAAAAAGAAAGTCAAATACTGCATAATATCACTTACATGTGGAATCTTTTAAAAAAGTCAAACTCATAGAAACAGGGTGTGTAATGGTGGTTGCCAGGGGTTGAAGTTGGGAGAAACAGGGAGATGTTGGCCAAAACGTACAAAGTTGCAGTTCTGCAAAATGAAATCATTCTGGAAATCTAATGACAACATGGTGACTATAGTTAATAATACCACATTGTATACTTGAAATTTCCTAAGAGAGTAATGTTTTCTCATTACCCAAAAACAAAAACAAACAAAAAACAGTAACTACATGAGGTGATAGGTATGTTAATTAGCTTAATTTTGGTTAATCATTTTATAATATATACGTATACCACAACATCACATTGTACACCTTAATCTATACAATTTTTGTCAACTATACCTCAGTTAAGCTGGGGGTGGAGGATGAAGGACTGTGGTTAATAACTGTATTGTGTCAATGTTACACTTTCCTGATTTTAATCATTTTAATATGATTATTAAGAGACTGTCCTTGTTTGTAGGAAATATACACTGAAATATTTGATAATAGCAAATCTTTCTTTGAAGGTAGTCTTAATTATTTTAAGAAGCCAAAGTTATTCTTAGAAAAATTTATTGAAAAATACAGGCAATAATGAAAGATAATATTTTGGGTAAAACATGATGGGTAACTATGAAACAGCAAGACTAGATTTAACACATGGCCCAAGGAATGAATGGAAGGGAACCATCCATTTCTGATAATAGCAGGCTAGACAATCATCCTACTGAAAACAATTAAAAATGCTGGCTAAAATTTTTTAAAATAATAATAACCACCAACATCACCAAAGATTTGCCAAGCCAAAAAGGAAAGCTAGAACCCAAAGTGTAAATCTAGACGGCTTTTCTCTTAAAGGCATTTGCCGACCTATATAAACTTGACGTTTTGGTTTTTGTAGTCTTAAAGGGAGACAAGAACATAACTCAAAGCCCAGACCCAGGCCATACTCATGTCTACAAGAAGTCCCTCTCCACATTGAACTGGGATCACAAAAATGCTATATACTCACAGAGCATGAGTGAAACAACAGGGTAGAGGAGAATTCAACAAACCAACTGCACAAATCCTTAGATAATCAAAAACAGGAAGCATGAAAAAAGGACTACATAAACTATTAAATTAGATTGAATACATCCCATAAACTTATTTTTAAAAAAGTCAAATCCTTGCACAGAATTCGTTTATTCTTAATTGGCATTAATTGGCATGTTTCTCCAGAACAGACACTTCATAAAAATAAAAATATAAATTAAAAAAAAAGAATATGTAGGGACTTCCCTGGCGGTCCAGTGGTTAAGACTCTGTGCTTCCACTGCAGGGGGCACGGGTTCAATCCCTGGTCCAGGAAACTAAGACCTCGCATGCTGCACAGCGTGGCCAAAATTTTTTTTAAAAAAAGAGTATCTAGATGGCCAATAAACACTGGAAAAGGTGATCAATTAGAATAGTATATGAGGAAATGTAAATTAAAATCATAATACAATACCACTATCCCACCAGAATGGCTAAAATTTTCAAAACAGATAATATCAAGTTTGGACAAGAATGTGGAGCAACTAAAAACCTCACACTGCTGATAGGGATGTAACTGGCACAAACACTTTGAAAAACTATTTAGCAGTATCTACTAAAGCTGAAAATAACCTATGACCCGGCACTTAATTCCACTCCTAAAGATATACGTAACAGAAATACATACACATATGTATTAATGGACATGTACACATAGAATTAATGAATAATGTGTATGAATCTCACAAATATGCTAAGCAAAAAAGCATATGCCATACAAAAGTTCAATAACAAGCAGAACTAATCTGTAGCCAAGATAGTGGTGCTCTTTGGGAGGAGGTAGTAACTAGAGGGAGAACACAAGATAATGTTCTGCTTCTTGATCTGGTTAAATGATCCATTCCCTTTGAAAAGTCATCAGGCTATTATTTGTGCCCTTTACTGTAATATGTGCTATCTCTCAATACAAAGTAATAAAACAAAAATTTTTTAAGACCCAATAATGGAAAAAATACAGCATCTTACAAAGAGACACCTACAGAAGTAAAACAAATAAAGATATCTCTTCACAATGTCATTTCGGGCCCTAAAGCCTAAAGAGCAGGAGTTGGAAGATTACAACCACCTGAAAAGACAGCCACTTACTACCCTATGTGTAAGATCACCTCTCAACAAAAGTACCAATATATGTGCTCTAAAATATGAATGAGTATAATTTCAACTTCTCAGCAGAAAAAGCATGAAATAATCACCCCTTTCCAAAGTGAAAAAAAGAAAGACCTGGTGAATATATCTGAAGGGCCATATTGCATAAGGGGTGGGATGATTTGGGGGGCAGTTATTATATTAGTTATTCTTAAATACTTCATTCTAAAACTAATTAAAAGCCTTTGGAAGGGAACTAGTCTTTTGAAGTTGTTTCTTGTGGTTGAATAGATGGCCTGGGTTTCTGTTCTAAACCAATACAACGTTAATACAGTAGAGCCTATTGTCAATCCTCTCATTACAATGACCTTCCTTTATGCTTTTATAAAATAGCTGCCAGACAATGAGCAATCATTCCTGAGCTGGTCCTTTCAGATACAGATACAGTCTGCCACACATTCAAAGACTCTACTGCCCGATAATGTTATTATAAAAATCCATGGGACCTCCCTGGTGGCACAGTGGTTAAGAATCCGCCTGCCAATGCAGGGGACACGGGTTCGAGCCCTGGTCCGGGAAGATCCCACATGCCAGGGAGCAACTAGGCCCATGCGCCATAACTACTGAGCCTGTGCTCTAGAGCCCGCAAGCCACAACTACTGAGCCCACATGCCACAACTACTGAAGCCCGCACGCCTAGAGCCCGTGCTCCGCATCAAGAGAAGCCACCACAATGAGAAGCCTGCTCACCGCAACTAGAAAAAGCCTGCACACAGCAACGAAGACCCAACACAGCCAAAAATTAAATTAATAAATAAAATTTTAAAAAATTATAATAAAAAAATTTTTTAATCCAGATGATTTTTATTTATATTTAATCTATACATATCAGCCCATTTTCTAGATGGAACAAATTATTCAAGTATACTAACATCATTTAGGGACCTATATCTTATTCACTGCAAGTACAGTGGCAGAATATTAGGATATTTATAGCTTTGAAAAGTTTACCTCCAGGAGAATCTAAAATTATTATTTACTACCTGGGCAATTTCTCTAAAACACTGCTCAATTGATACTTCTTATTTATTAAAGAAACACACATATATAGAAAATTTTCAAAACACAAACAAGTTATCACTATTTTTATCACTCAATAGCAAATGCATAGTCACAAGAAACATGACTAAGAATTCATAAAAGCTGTTCCAATTTTCCCAAAACATACAAGATAACTCTCAGGAATTGCATACTAAATTTAAGTAGTAGTTATTCCTCAGCCCAATAAACTCTCTTCCCCCTCTCTCATTCACCTTTATTCATCCTTCATGTCTCAACTTAGAAATTGCTTACTGTTAAAAACCTTTCCTAATCACCCTCCTCAAACTGAGATAAATGATACTCCTACATGTTTCCATAGAATTCTGTTCTTCCCTGGTCCTATAAGTGCATGTGCCAATTATCTTAGACTCTCTCCAAATTATGTAATTGACCAGACAGAGGTTAGAAAATGATGATGAAGTTTAACACAAGGTAAGATAAGATGGCATAGCAAGAGGAGCCAACTCCCTCTCCCTCTCTCTCCCTCTCTCTCCCTCTCTCTCCCTCCCTCTCCCTCCCTCTCCCTCTCTCTCCCTCTCTCTCCCTCTCTCTCCCTCTCTCCCTCCCTCTCCCTCTCCCTCTCTCTCTCTCTCTCTCTCTCTCTCTCTCTCACACACACACACACACACACATACACACACACACACACAGATGAAATGTTAATTCATTCAGTCACAATTCAACTAGAACATATACTTGTTTGAGAATCCCTCAGGCCAGCAACTCATAAAAAGTATTTATATTGTTCACTTTTTTCCCAAAGATTTAAAAATACCTCAGGCAGTCACAAGTCCAACAGAAGTTTTGGTTCTGATAACTCTGTCACATGCTTTCCCTAAAAATACATGCTCTCCAACCCCCAGGCCATAGACTGGTACCAGTCCGTGGCCTGTTAGAAACCAGGCCACAAAGCAGGAGATGAGCAGCGGGCAAGCAAGTGAAGCTTCATCTATATTTATAGCCGCTCCCCATTGCTCACATTACTGCCTGAGCCCCGCCTCCTGTCAGATCAGCAGCAGCATTAGATTCTCATAGAACGCAAACCCTACTGTGAACTGCGCATGCGAGGGATCTAGGCTGCGCGCTCCTTATGAGAATCTAATGCCTGATGATCTGAGGTGGAGCTGAGGCGGTGATGCTAGCGCTGGGGAGCGGCTGCAGATACAGATTATCATTAGCAGAGAGATTTGACTGCACAGAGACCATAATAAATCAACTGCCTGCAGACTCATATCAAAACCCTGTCAGTGAGTGGCAAATGACAATTAAGCTGCATCTTATGGAGTATACTGGACATAAGCAACACACATAAGCAACATTCGGGTGTCACTGTCTCCCATCACCACCGGATGGGACCATCTAGTTGCAGGAAGACAAGCTTAGGGCTCCCACTGATTCTGCATTATTGTGACTTGTATAATTATTTCATTATATATTACAATGTAATAATAATAGAAATAAAGTGCACAATAAATGTAATGCACTTGAATCATCCCAAAACCATCCCTCTACCCCTCCACCCCCACCGCCCAGTCCGTGGAAAAACTATCTTCCAAGAAACTGGTCTCTGGTGCCAAAAAGGTTGGGGACCGCTGCTCTAGAACTTTGTTTATTCACTTATAAGGCCCATCACTGATGTAATAGAGGCAGCACAGTGCTGTGAAAGAGCAGGGCTCTCGAGCTCTCGAACATCGGTTCTACCAGTCACCACCAGCTTTGCGACCTAGAGTAAATTCCTCAACCTCTCTGAACCCTGCTTTCCTTAACTATAAAACAGGAATATCTCCTACCTTGCAGCATTGCTATCAGGATGAGAAACAACATATACAATGCATCCAATAAACTACCTGAATCACAAGTGAATAGTTAATTGTTTATTAAAGAAACACACATAGAGATATTTCAAAACACATACGAACTAGCTATCACTCTTCTTCCTCCCACCACGAGATTTTTAATTTTCTAATAAAAGTAAAAACTCCTTTTTTGTAAAAACAAAACAAAACTAAACTAAACTAATAACTAACTTTATAATTGTTAAAGATGGTGCATGTGGGTTCATTACACAATTCACCTCTACTTTTGTGTATGTACAAAATCCAATTGAGAGAATTTAGTTACTTCCATTCTTATTGCTTCAATTATTTTAGTTTAAATTAACCAATGGCCCTTCGATAATATTAAGGATCTAACTTCCCCCAGAACCAAAACAAGAAAGAAAAAAAGTTCCCAAAAGTTAACAAATGGTTTGGAGGGTATGGTTAGCTGAAGCCAGAGATTAAAAAGTCAAATTATACATTCACCATTAATCGTTCTATGCTAAATATATCTGAGAAGAAATCAGGACTCTGACATATAATTTGGAGTCACATCTCCACCATCCAGCCTATCAACAGTGGATTATTCCAGTTACTGCAGTAGAAACTTACTGGACTTCACTGTGCTAGGGACATTGGAAAATAGAAAAATGAGTAAGTTGGGGGTCCTTGTCCACTAGATGCTTCCAATTTTGTGTTACCGCCCAAAATCTCATCCTCATGCCACCCACCCCTTGACTATCACCTGCTGTCTCCCCAGGTCATTCCTCTGCTGCCCTGATCCTCAATTCCCTTACCCCTGTCTTTGTCATGCTTGCTGAGCACAATCTCAAACCACTCACTCCACTCCAGCCATACTAACTTCTTAGCCATTCCTTAAAAATTTCAAGTACACTCCTACCTTCATATTTTCCTGATTCTTGGCCTGAAACAGTCTTCCCCACCTAGATACACAGTATGTTCCCTCACTTTTTTCAGATGTCTGCTCAGATGAGATCTTCTATGTGACTGCCATAGAAATTCAGCAACCACCCCTGCCAGATACTCCATTATACTGCTTTATTTTACTCCATTATATTTATTACCATCTAACGTATTCCAATTTAGCATCAATTCTAACAAGCATTTTTCTTCCACTGTAAGATAAATTCTGACTTTAGAAATGTTAAAATGAATAAGGTCCTACACTCTTTGACCACCAGGTGGCAGTCATCAGGTGTCATCGTCTCTAAATGCACAACCTTAAAAATAGTTGTTCTTAGTATCAGTTCTTTCGAGCTAGGCCCACTGTTGGCATTACCTGTGCTCAGTCTGCCATTTAAAATGTATCTCTGCACTACAGTGTGCTCAGTCTGACATTTAAAATGTATCTCTTGATTTAAATTGAAACAAAAAATCCTATATAGGGAATTCCCTGGTGGTCCGGTAGTTAGGACTCTACACTTTCACTGCCGAGGGCGCAGGTTCAATCCCTGGTGGGGGAACTAAGATCCCACAAGCTGGGCGGTGAAGACAGCTTGATGAAGAGGAAAGAGTAGTAGAGACTTGAAGATGGAAGGTCTGGACCTGGGGTTCTGGTCCCTCAGTTGTGTGACTCTGCAAAAACCACTGAGTCTCTCTGGATGTCAGTTTCTTAAGATCTACCCCGTCTACCTTACAAGTTGTTCTAAGGATCAAAATGAGACAACATATGTAAAAGGATTCTGTAAATATAACACATCACTGATATCCATTTATTCATCTGACAAATATTCACTGAGCATCTGCCATATTCTAGACTCTAAGGTTTCAGAGGAGAACAAGACTGGCAAGGTTCCTGCTCTCATAAAACTTGCATTCTTGTAGGTGGGAGACAGATAATAAACAGATAAATGGACAAGAATTTCCAACAGTGACAAATGCTCTAAAAAAACACAAAACAGGGTGATGTAAATAAGAGTGGAAAGGGAATTACTTTAGATAGAATAGTCATAGAAGGCCTGGCTGAAGTGACATAGCTCAGACTTCAAAGGAGTATTCAGCCAAGTGAAGAAGAGGGGAAACAGGTGCTGCAGCATAAGGAACAAGACAAGTTTGGCACTGGAAAAATGAGGTAAGCCTGGAACACAATGAGTGAGGAAAACTGTTAGCAGATGAGGTTGAAAAGGTGGACAGGGGCCAAATCCAGGATGGTCTTGGACTGTTAAAAGGATATTATCAGTACCAAAAATCTCTTCTTTTTATCAACATGGCCGAATAAATTGAGCCATTTATGCAAATATCTAGTGTACCCATTATCAAAAGTAGGACATTTCCAACTTTCTAACTGAGCAATGCTATCGCCAAAAAACAAGTGGAAGGAGCCTATGCAATGGCCCTAGACATAAAATTCTTAACAACAACATACAAAGGTATCATTTATTATGATGTATGGTAAGTCAAACAGTCAAAAACCTCGACAGGGGACTTCCCTGGTGGCGCAGTGGTTCAGAATCCACCTGCCAATGCAGGGGACACAGGTCCAAGCCCTGGTCCGGGAAGATCCCACATGCCGCGGAGCAACTAAGCCCGTGCGCCACAACTACTGAGCCTGCGCTCTAGAGCCCATGAGCCACAACTACTGAGCTCGTGTGCCACAACTACTGAAGCCCACGTGCCTAGAGCCTGTGCTCTGCAACAAAGAGAAGCTACCGGGATGAGAAGCCCACACACCGCAACAAAGAGTAGCCCCTGCTCACCGCAACTAGAGAAAGCCGGTGTGCAGCAACGAACACCCAACACAGCCAAAAATAAAATTAATTAATTAATTATTTTTTCAAAACCTCAATAGTAATAGAAGTGACAAAATTATAGAATGATTGTTTAAAAAACACACAAGTTTTTAACAGAAAAAATATCATTTCACTCAGCAAATATTTATCAAGCACGTACTTTGTGCCAGGCATGCTCTAAGCACTAGAGATACAACAATGAACAAATCAATGAAGATTTAAGCAATAACTGAGCAGAAGATTTAACTGTAGAATTATCATAACACCAAAACTGAACTTCAACTTTTTTTTTTTTCTTTTTTTTTTTGCAGTACGCGGGCCTGTCACTGTTGTGACCTCTTCCGTTGCGGAGCACAGGCTCTGGACGTGCAGGCTCAGAGGCCATGGCTCACGGGTGCAGTTGCTCCGCGGCATGTGGGATCTTCCCAGACCAGGGCATGAACCCGTGTCCCCTGCATCGGCAGGCGGACTCTCAACCACTGCGCCACCAGGGAAGCCCCAACTTATTTTATGTCTCAGCATTTTCTAAAATAGGAGTTATAGGCTTAGTCATATGTACCTGTCAAAAAGCCAACTTACCAAGGAATTCTTAATCACTTCACTCCTATAAAATTCTGGAAAAGAAGAAAAAGAACAGTAAGTGACATGGAAGAAAATAAGCTCACTAACTCTTAATCCAACAAATTTTTTAACATATGCTCTAGTAAAAACACTTAAAACATTTTCAAGGGATCTATTCTCTACATATATTTATCTGCAAAAATTTAAATTAAAATAGAAATAATGATTAAATAAAAGTTTTTTTAAACTGAAGGATAGTTGATTTACAATGTTGTGTTAGTTTCCGGTATATAGCGAAGTGATTCAGTTGTACGTATATATACATATTCTTTTTCATATTCTTTTCCCATTATGGTTTATTATAGGATATTGAATATAGTTCCCTGTGCTACACACAGTAGGACCTTCTTGTTTTAAATTAAATGTTTTAAAGGGAAAAAAACATTAGTAAAGAAAGGTCAAAATCTGTTAAGATTTAATTTAGTGATTTTTCCCTTACTGGCTCCTTTTACCCCAGATTCTAAGGTAAGCCCTTAAAAACTCAGAGTTCATTCTCCCTTACCAACTGCCATTGTCTACAGCCAATTCTATACTCTCTGTTTTTCTCAAACATCTCCAATAATTATCCATTGTAGTACTGTGGAAAGAACACTCATCTAGCAACCAGGGAACCTAAGTTCTAGTTCTACTTGTCATTAACATTCTGCTTCTCATTTCCTTGAGCCCATTTCTTCATTAGACAATTCTGACAATCAGACTAATAATCAAGGTCCTCTAAGCACTAACCTTTCATGATTCTACAAACCTTCATTAGCGTTGTAAATGTTACAAAACCTGAAGATACAATCAAAAGAGAGACTGTATCAGAGGTTCAGACAGACATTCTTTTTTGTTTTTTACATCTTTATTGGAGTATAATTGCTTTACAATGGTGTGCTAGTTTCTGCTGTATAACAAAGTGAATCAGTTATACATATACATATGTTCCCATATCTCTTCCCTCTTGCATCTCCCTCCCTCCCACCCTCCCTATCCCACCTCTCTAGGTGGTCACAAAGCACCGAGCTGATCTCCCTGTGCTATGCGGCTGCTTCCCACTAGCTATCTATTTTACGTTTGGTAGTGTGTATATGTCCATGCCACTCTCTCACTTTGTCACAGCTTACCCTTCCCCCTCCCCATATCCTCAAGTCCATTCTCTAGTAGGTCTGTGTCTTTATTCCTGTTTTACCCCTAGGTTCTTCATGACATTTTTTTTTTCTTAAATTCCATATATATGTGTCAGTATACGGTATTTGTCTTTCTCTTTCTGACTTACTTCACTCTGTATGACAGACTCTAGGTCTATCCACCTCATTACAAATAGCTCAATTTCGTTTCTTTTTATGGCTGAGTAATATTCCATTGTATATATGTGCCACATCGTCTTTATCCATTCATCCAATGATGGACACTTAGGTTGTTTCCGTCTCCTGGCTATTGTAAATAGAGGTGCAATGGACATTTTGGTACATGACGCTTTTTGAATTATGGTTTTCTCAGGGTATATGCCCAGTAGTGGGATTGCTGGGTCATACGGTAGTTCTATTTGTAGTTTTTTAAGGAACATCCACAGTGGCTGTACCAATTCACATTCCCACCAGCAGTGCAAGAGTGTTCCCTTTTCTCCACACCCTCTCCAGCATTTATTGTTTCTAGATTTTTTGATAATGGCCATTCTGACTGGTGTGAGATGATATCTCATTGTAGTTTTGATTTGCATTTCTCTAATGATTAATGATGTTGAGCATTCTTTCATGTGTTTGTTGGCAGTCTGTATATCTTCTTTGGAGAAATGTCTATTTAGGTCTTCTGCCCATTTTTGGATTGGGTTGTTTGTTGTTTTGTTATTGAGCTGCATGAGCTGCTTATAAATTTTGGAGATTAATCCTTTGTCGGTTGCTTCATTTTCAAATATTTTCTCCCATTCTGAGGGTTGTCTTTTGGTCTTGTTTATGGTTTCCTTTGCTGTGCAAAAGCTTTGAAGTTTCATTAGGTCCCATTTGTTTATTTTTGTTTTTATTTCCATTTCTCTGGGAGGTGGGTCAGAAAGGATCTTGCTGTGATTTATGTCATAGAGTGTTCTGCCTGTTTTCCTCTAAGAGTTTGATAGTTTCTGGCCTTACATTTAGGTCTTTAATACATTTTGAGCTTATTTTTGTGTATGGTGTTAGGGAGTGATCTAATCGCATACTTTTACATGTACCTGTCCAGTTTTCCCAGCACCACTTATTGAAGAGGCTGTACATTCTCCACTGTACATTCCTGCCTCCTTTATCAAAGATAAGGTGACCACATGTGCGTGGGTTTATCTCTGGTCTTTCTATCCTGTTCCATTGCCATGTTCTTGGATTGGAAGAATCAACATTGTGAAAATGACTCTACTACCCAAAGCAATCTACAGATGCAATGCAATCCCTATCAAACTACCACTGGCATTTTTCACAGAATTAGAACAAAAAATTTCACAATTTGTATGGAAACACAAAAGACCCTGAATAGCCAAAGCAATATTGAGAACGAAAAACGGAGCTGGAGGAATTAGGCTCCCTGACTTCAGACTATACTACAAAGCTACAGTAATCAAGACAGTGTGGTACTGGCACAAAAACAGACAGACATTCTTAACAACCCTCCAACATTCCCTCTGCTGACCCTGCCGAAGTCACTTCCGTGGTGCTCTGTCAATGCAGAGCCTACAAGGACCCTGTATCCTTATGTTGCTATAGGGAAATATTTTCCAAGGGTGATGTACATACCACTGATATATGAGACCATTTTAGGTGATACATGAACAAACTTTATTTTTTTCTAACATATTGAAATGTATGTCTCATCTATCCAACCCCTAATTGTAAGCTCCATAAGGGCAGTAACATTTGTTTTTGTGTAACTGTTGTCTCCTCAGCATGCAAAACTATTCCTGGCACAGGGTAGGCACTCAATAAATTTTTTCTTGAATCAACAACTTCATAGATTATGCTTAGACATGAGTTTAGACATACTAAACTTTTAAAAATATGTTAAGTATGTAGCATGGAAGACAGTGAAACTTGTTGAAGTAGTCCACAGGACTGAAGTTTGGGAACCATCAAGCAGTAAAGGAAAAGTGGACCTGGATATAAAATTCTTATGGGCAAGCTCTCTTGGTTAAAATGTTTCTTTCCAAAACATACCATCTACACTACTTTATGCTTATCTTCCCTTAAAAAATTAATAATAATAAGGATAATCATTCTATTTTGTGGTGAGATAGTCACAATGAGTGAAAAAAACAGGTTCTATGAGAGAATTTACAACAGGATCCAAAGTTTTACAATTATGTTTACAACATTTATTTTAGGTGATAGGGTTGGGCTGCTTTTATTTTTTGCTTGGCAGTTTTCTAATTTTTCTATTTTGCACAATTATTTTAATTAAGAGAAGGGATAATTCTAATTGTTTTTAAAAGGAAACTTCTATTGATGAACATTTAAGTTACTGCTAATTTTTGGATATTTCAAGTAATATTATAAATAATCTTTGAAAGACATATACCCTAAGACACTTGAATCTATAAGATAAACTTTTAGAAGTAAAATTGCAAGATTAAAGGAAAAATACAGTTTGAATTTGACAGATATTGCCAAATTGTTCTCTAAAAATGTACCACTTTACAACCCCACTTAACACTAGGCAACCCTAAGTATTATTCTTTTCATTTTTTCCCAAATGGTTCACCAATGCCGATCATAAATTGACTACATAAATGTACATATGTATGTATGTGTGTATATATATATGTTCTTTTTTTAATATGCATACATATACTCTAATTTATATGTACCAAATATGTTATTAGAAAAAAAAAGACTTTGTTCTAAAAATGTGTTGTTTGTTATTACAAGGTACTTTCACTTAATACATTTTTGTATTTAATACACTTTTGTATTGTCTGAATTTGCTGCAAGTAGGTAACACTTTTAAAATCAGTGAAAAAAATTAAGATATTCCTCTTCCCTTGTGAGAGAGAATTCCTCAGCTTAATCTATAAAGTGTCTAAATTAAACAGTCCCCAAAATATGTATCTCCAGCTCTAAGAAGATGAACAGCATCATTATTTCTTCCAAAACTTTGCTGATTAACTGTATATATAAATGAAACTAAACAATTTGCCTTCTCCATTAGATCCTCAAAATGGACTTGCTAATTTAAATAGACAGAGGTCAACAAAGGAGCCATACAGTTTGGAAAGGAATCACTGAGTCTGAGGTAATTTCTAAAGTGTTAAATGTGGGCCTACACTGTCTATCACTCTGTTACACTTACATTATTGTCAATGAAATTAGCAGCATGGCGCACAACAGAATAGAGAATTTAGGAAAATTTAGAGTAAAAAAATAGTTCGGTCCCCCAGTGTACCATGTGTAAGCTTGACCCTGGACAAGTCAATTAACTTATCTGGGCCATAGTTTCTTCACCTTTCAAAGGAGAATGACACCTAGAAAATAACAGGGCTGTTATGAGGCTCAAATGAAATAGTGAATACTTTATAAGCTGTAATTTTTATTAATACAATTCTATGAATTTTTATTAACTCGACTTGAGCAAAACTATTAGACATGTAAATTTTCAAAAAGAATGTAAATTTTCAAAAAGATATCATCCAAGACTAGCTCTACATGAAAGGGTCTATTAGATACAAATGCTTCTCTATCCATGCTAAGACCTAAACAAACAAAGCAAGGAGAGATTGCAGAACATGGTTCCAATGGCATGTTTTGGCTGTTGTACAGCATTCCATTTATTCAACAAATGCTTTTTTAGTATCTCAACCTCACTCATAATAGAAGAAATACAAACTTTAACTCTACTATGAAACTATTTTTCACCTATCAGATTGGCAAAATTTCAGAAGTCTGACTGCACAGTCTGTTGGTCAGGCTGTGGGAAAAAGGGTACCTGTACCTAGCAAGTGGGAATGTCAACAACGGCAGTTTTACAATATCTACCAGAACTCTAAGTACACATTCTCTTTGCACTTCCACTCTTCGGAATTTACCCTATAGCCATATTAGCACTCATACAAAATAATGTATACCAATGAAATTGTTCACTGCAGTACTGTGTGTATAGCAAAAGCCTGGAACAACCTAAATGTCTACCAATAGGAGCCAATTAAATAAATTATGGTACATCTGTTCAATGCAAAACTAAAAAGAAACAAAAGAAAATTAGAGAAGCTCTCTACGAAATAATATGGAAAAACATCTAAATTATATTAAGTAAAAAATACAAGGCACAGGGCTTCCCTGGTGGCACAGGGGTTGAGAGTCCGCGTGCTAATGCAGGGGACACGGGTTCGTGCCCCAGTCCGGGAAGATCCCACATGCCGTGGAGCGGCTAGGCCCGAGAGCCATGGCCGCTGAGCCTGCGCGTCCGGAGCCTGTGCTCCGCAACAGGAGAGGCCACAACAGTGAGAGGCCCGTGTACTGCAAAAAAATAAAATAATACAAGGCACAGATACATACATACATAATACATATATATATATATATATAAAAAATTTGGTACTATTTTTACTTGCATTTGCATAAGGAATCTCAGTAAAGGTAAACAACGGTGGGGTGAAAAACTAGGGAGATGGGACAGGTGAAAGGAAGATTTTAATATAAACCTTTACATATATTTTGAACTATGTACGGCATTAGCTAGTCAAAAAGTTAAATGAAAATATTTGGGGGCTTACTTTGTGCCAAGCATTGTTCCAAGTACTGGAAATAGTGTAGTGAACAAAACTGACCTAAAAATTTCTGCCCATATGGAGCTTACATTCTAGTGAAGAGGACACGCATTAGCCAAATAATTAAACATACAGTTATGTCAGACAATCGGGAGTACTGTGGAGAAAAATAAAGCACAAAAGACAGAGAGGAGAATAGTCACAATTTTAAAAAGGGGTTAGTCAGTGATCAAGGAGAGTTTCTCTGAGAAAACATTTGGATTTAAGACCTGAAAGAAGGCAGAGGAGCTAGTCATGTGGCTATCAGGAGGAAAGAGTGCCCAGGCCAAAGAAACAGCCAGTGCAGAGGCCTTTAAACTGAAGTCAACTTGATGAATTCAAGGAACAGCAACAAGGGCAGTTGGGTGGGAACAGAGACAGCTAGAAGAGTAGAAGGAGGTCACAGACGGCCATATCATGAAAGGCCTAAGAAACCAAAAGAACTTTAGCTTTTACTCTGAATGAAATGAGAAGCCACTGGAGGGTTTTGAGGGGAGGAATAACATGACCTCACTTTGATTTTAATAGGATCTGGGTTGAGATCACACTAGAAAGAGTGAGTGGGCAGGCAGACCTGTTAGAAGTCTACTTCAACAAACTCAGGCAAGAGATGATAGTGGTTTGGAGGTAGTAAGAAGGGAAAAGATTATGGATACAATTTGGTAGTAAGAACCAAAAGCATTTGCTGAAAGATGGAATGTGGAATATAAAAGAGGACAATCCAGGATGACTCCAAGGTTTTTGGCCAAGGAAATAGAAGGACAGAGTTGTCATTTTCTGATAAAAGGACGAATACAGGAGGTAGATCAGAGCTGGAACATCAGAATCTCAGTGCTGAATATATCAAGTTTAAGGTATCTACCAGACTCCAAATGGAGATGTAGAGTAGGCAATTGAATACAGGAGCATGAGTTCAGGGGGGAGGCTGAAGCTAAAGATATACATTTGTGAGTTGTTAGGGTGATAAGTGATATTTAAAACTATGAGACATTCATGAGACCACCAAATTGGATTATATAGAGGTTGTCTTCTAATGTATTCAAAATAACTGGTTGGTATTCCAGGAAAGGACAGGCGCTCACATTTCATGGGTGAGAAAATAACTGTGGCTGAAGAACAAACTTGATTTTACACAACTTCCAAGTTTAAGAGGGAACCAGGATTAAAACATTGCTCCTCATCCATTAACACAAGGCTTTGTTCTCTGGGAATGTAATAAATGGTGTTCGATTTGAACTACCTGAAAAATAGACCATCTCCTAAGAGCATTAAAAAAATGTCAAAAATCAAAAAAACTCACACGTAACTTCTTATGCTCTCCTGTGAATTCAGCTGAAATAAAAGAATAACTTAGAAATCAGCATTTCAGATATTCTTCTAATTAAAAAAAAAACCTTCTTTTGAAACTGAGAAATGATGCCACTAGACAGGTGGTACAGGTGGCTTTGTAAGAAAAGCCCAGAGGGCTTCCATCGTGGTCATCCTACACCAAGGGCCACATAATGATCATGCAATGAATATTCATGTTTATCATCACAGGTCCAAGAACATAAGGTGGTATTAATTAGTTTACTAAGGAAAGAGCTTCCTGGCTCCTCCTATGGTAGTTAAAAGTTATAGAGCATAACATGCGGGCCCAAAAAGAAGACATAATAGACTTCATTCAACCATGACATTTTGGAGCAGTAGGAAGTCATCAGTCCTCTCATTTTAGAGATAAATTAGCTAACGGCACGCAAGAGGAACTAAATGCCCTAGCCAAACGGCTTGCCGGTTAGTGACAGACTCAATACCACTACTAGACACGGGACTTCCCTGTGGTCTGAAACCAACAATTCCCTGTGTTAACAATCATTTTATTGAAATAACTTCAAGAAACAGTCCTTAATAACTTCTAAGCTCAAGAAATAAACAGAGCTAGAGAAGAAGACAAAAAAAAAAAACAGGAACAAAAAAAAATCACTTTGCTTTCATCGTATCTCTTAGACAAGTTTTTTTCCCTTTTTTTATATTTTTATTTATTTATTTTGGCTGCGCAGGGTCTTAGTTGTGGCATGCGGGATCTTTGTTGGGGCATGCGGACTTCTTAATTGCAGCATGCATGCAGGATCTAGTTCCCCAACCAGGGATCAAACCCGGGCCCCCTGCATTGGGAGAATGGAGTCTCACCCACTGGACCACCAGGGAAGTCCCCTCTTAGACAAGTTTTCAACATCATGGTCATCAACCAGTCCCATGACTACTCTTTTTGGAAACTACGATTATGCTTGTTGACATTACAATTCCAATAATAATTGCTATCATTTACCAAATACCTAAAATGTACCAAGTTCAATATTAGTAACTATTATCAGAGATAATAATGGAGCAAGGACACAGAAGTTCTAACCAAGATAATAACCAAGAACTAATTATATAGAAACCTATCAAAAATGTGAAGTACTCTGGCACTGTCATATATTACTAGTGATAAAACCAATTAGTGAGCAGCAGACCAAACACATTAAGATCTGCAAAAATGCTTACACCCTTCGGACAAATAGTGACCAAACTTTCATTTTTCTTCTGGACACATAGGAAGACGACATTTCTCAGTCACCTGTTCATCTAAAAAGGATGATGCAACTGATATACAGCTAATGGAATGTTGTGGAATTCGTGTGGACCATTTCCATTAAAAAAATCTCCCTCGGGCTTCCCTGGTGGCACAGTGGTTGAGAGCCCACCTGCCGATGCAGGGGACACGGGTTCGTGCCCCGGTCCGGGAAGATCCCACGTGCCGCGGAGCAGCTGGGCCCGTGAGCCATGGCCGCTAAGCCTGCGCGTCCAGAGCCTGTGCTCCGCAACGGGAGAGGCCACGACAGGGAGACGCCCGCGTACCGCAAAAAAAAAAAAAAAATCTCCCTCAAATAATCCCTTGCTCTTGCCATACCAGAAGCATCATTCCAAAATAGAAGGAGCCTGGATACCTGAGTCACCACTTAGAAGACAGCTGCCAAGCCAATATCTGATAAAGAACACCTACATTAAAACAGATAGCTAGTGGGAAGCAGCCGCATAGCACAGGACATCAGCTCCGTGCTTTGTGGCCACCTAGAGGGGTGGGACAGGGAGGGTGGGAGGGAGACACAAGAGGTAAGAGATATGGGGATATATGTATACATATAGCTGATTCACTTTGTTATACAGCAGAAACTAACAAAACATTGTAAAGCAATTATACTCCAATAAAGATGTTAAAAAATAAATAAATTAGATATGTTTAAATGCTAATAAATAAATAAATATTTGTCTGCTTCTGCAAACCACATTATGCCTTCCAGTGAAAACTGAAAAGCAAATAAATTAAAGAATTGATTATACTTGTGAAAAGCCTGCTTTCTAGCTATCGTTTGCTGCTCAAGAACTGGGAGACTTTAGATTTAAGTCTAAATTTCCTTACTTCTTAATAAATACTTATAACTATTATTGGGAAAAAGAACACCTACATTGAACTTAGTGTTTAAGAAATTTATTATGTCAAGTCACTGAGTGACTCGTGGTATTTGTTATAGTAGCTAGTGTTACTCATTCAGATTAGTACAATTGTTTTAAAAATATGCAATGGTTAGAATCAAAAATAAGAATGAAATAAAACTGTAAAAATGGCGGAATTTAGAGTCCTTTTTTTTTTACCCTTCGATATGCCACTTGTATATGAAGGGGGGGGTTCTACTCTATATAATTTCTGATTAAATTTTTAAATTAGCATATACTGGTATTGAAATTAAAAAAAGAAAAAAGTTGTTAAACAACTACTGCTTTAATAACAATTTTTAAAATTAAAACCAAAAACATAAAATGTCATTTGAATTTTTCATCTTTGCCACAGGATAGAATTCAAATAAGTCCTTAGTACCTCTTTTTAAAATAACGCCATCTGGGACTTCCCTGGCGATCCAGTGGTTAAGACTCCGCGCTTCTAATGCAGGGGGCACGGGTTCAATCCCTGATCGGGGAATTAAGATACCACATGCCGTGCAGCGCGGCCAAAAAAAAGAAAAAAATTAAAATAATGCCACCTTTTATTAATATAAATAGACCTTTACTCACATGTTACCAAGTGTTATCACCTTATCTCAGTTGATCCTCATAAAAATCTGTCTTGCCTGACTTCTTAAGACCTCATTATCTCCACTTTACAAATGGGAAAAGTGAGGCTAAAAAAGCCATGATCTCTGTCCAAAAAACACATAACTAGCATATAGCTATTTTAGTGTATAGTATACAGCTAGTATACACTTATATACTAGCTGAAATAGCTAGCACTAGTATCAATGTAGTTTCAATCCTAACCCAATATTCCTGTCCTTATACCATGCTTCCTCTCTTACAGCAACCAACACAGGTCAACTGATTATACCAAAGTGCCTTTCATCCAATATGTATTCAAAAGATGCTTGTGATTTTGACTCAAATATCTGATGTACTCTTAGAATTATCACTTATGGAAGAATCCACATTTCAATGTGGAACTGAATTCAAAGAAACCATGCCATTCTTCTAAAAATGACCCCATATACACAAAGTAGTACAGATATGAGAAGATATGAACTAGGTCCAAATTTTACCATAATAGTAAAGGAATGAATTATATTTTAAAGAAAAGCAAATTAGTGCTGGATACTGGACTCAAATAACCTGTTTTATTTTTTTTTTTTAAAGATTTTTTTGATGTGGACCATTTACAAAGTCTTTATTGAATTTGGTACAATATTGTTTCCATTTTATGTTTTGGTTTTTTGGCTGGGAAGCATGTGGGATCTTAGCTCCCCCACCAGCAATCGAACCCACACCCCCCTGCATTGGAAGGCAAAGTCTTAACTACTGGACTGCCAGGGAAGTCCCTCAAATAACCTTTTTTTTATAAATTAAAATAATTTTTTTAAGTTTTAGTTATTTTATTTATTTATTTTCTGGTTGAGCCAGGTCTTAGTTGTGGCTTGCCAGCTACTTGGTTGTGGCATGCGAACTCTTAGTTGTGGCATGCATGTGGGATCTAGTTCCCTGACCAGGGATCAAACCCGGGCCCCCTGCATTGGGAGCACGGAGTCTTATCCACTGCGCCACCAGGGAAGTCCCATCAAATAGCCTACTTTAAATGACAGCTACTGGAATACAGATATTAAATGTCAACATTCATAAAGGAATAATAAATTTATCAATGTAAGTCTCAGTTATCTGAAAGAACTATCCAAAAGACATGTTTCTTCAATACGTGTAACAACTGCTCATGAAATATTTTCAGACAGCATGACAACTTAGCTTTCTAATAAGCAATGCTAGCAAGAGGCACTGAGAATCATCTGTGTTACAAAAGAATAAAAATGAGATGCAACGATCTGTGGGTGGCAAGTCCAGATTCCCTTACCTTTATATACCTTTTCAGTGTTACACAAGTGAAGTGTGAAGTAGGTATCTAGGAGTTGATGGCCATTCCTATTAACAATGTTCCGGGCAGCGATGTTCCGAAGATGTCTAAGACGTCGCTGAAAAATAATCACAAAAAAAGAAGAGTATTCAGCTTTTTCCTCCTATAAAGCTTTCTGAAAGTTACAATTCAAACATAAAATATAGTAAGTTGTCCCAGTCATTTATTTGTTGAGCCAGCAACCTTAACCCAGTCTCTTATTTATGCCTCAGCATCTCTTCTGTCAAATAGGAACTATTCCTGCCCTATATCATTTACAAGGTTGTTGGGAGCATGAAATAACAGATATGAAACATTCTTGAAAAGCATAAATGTTATATCAATGCTATATACCTGTAGAATAGCGTTAGTATTTCCTGGAACATAAACTAAGTATAATAGTAATTTGCTTCTTTCCCTTTGGAAGGATGCTTGTAGACATGCAAAGTCCACCTCACACCAACAGAAAATCAGCCATTATTACATACATACACCTCTGTTGCTAGCTCAGTCTGACGCCAGATCATCTATTACAACCAGGAAAAGAAGCCAAAGCCAAAAAATAAAAGCAATAACTCACTGTTCACTCCATCCAGCCGGTAACCCAACTGCTGCCAGCTTAAATTCTCACTTGACCAGCAGTTAACCAGCCCCTATTTCCTAATCAGGCGTCCTTCCCAACAATTTCTCCAACTAGGATGCATGAATCACTTGGAGTCACAAGTGTTGGAAAGGCAAAGCTCCATAAGCAACAGTAGAAACCAACCAAAATATAAGATAACTTAGGGCACAGCCAAATCACCTCACATCAGAAAGAGAAAATGTTGGCAATGCTGAAGTCTAAGCACAACAGATTCATTCTCAGAAGCTAGTTCCCTGTGTCAGATCGTTATTTTCAGAGACTTAAAAATAGAAACCATGGGCTCAGTTTTAAATATGCTTAAAGCTCTCCCTTCAGGCTGAAAGCCCACTTTGCTAAGTCCATCTTTAATTACATGTGCAGTCAGCCAGAAAAGTTCAGTTCTTCCCTTCCGTGCACATACCAACCCAATCCTTTCTCCCAATCTAGAGATTAAGATTCTTTGACAGAGAACGTTATTGTCTAATAAATTTGGTTAATACTCAAAGTACGAAAAGCCCCAAATGTACTTACAAAAAGTTCCTAGGGCTTACTCTAAAAGACTTATATTTCTACAATCTGCCAAAGGTTTCCATTTCACACCCTGGATTACAGCAACTATTTCCTTCTACTATATATTTTTCATCAACCTTCTCAGTCAAGATTTTAAATTGACAGGAACTATTAATTGCCTATACACAACAATCACATCTATTCTGCCATAAGATTCCAAACTTGGTCCTCTATTCAAAAACCCGAAAACATTACCCAAAGCCTCCAGCATAAAGTACAAACTTCCCATTATTCCTTTCAAAGCCTTGTGCAATCCGACCTCTCCATAACCTATCCTTATTGCCCACTAGATCTTCCACATACCCAACCCCTTAGTCACACGTGACTGATTAAGGTTCCATGAAAAAGATCATGCATGGTCCTAGCTCCATGCTTTTGCTAATGCTAGCCCCTTAATCTAGAATACTACTCTCTTTAAGGAAATCCATTTATGCTTCAAAGTTAAGGAGAGAAGATTCCTCCTTCCTTATTCTCTAACTGAACTGTTTCTTTTTAATGCAATTAAAAAGAAACACTGGGAGGTTAAACCAGAAATGCAGAAAAATTATTACCTATTGGGGTGAGAACAGGTTGGAGGGAATAGAGATAAAAGCAAGACTTCCCTGATACTTGTTTATGTGGTTTTAACTTCTGTACCATAAGAATGATTTACATAATCAAAAAATAAAGTTAAATAAATAAGAAAAAGTTTAAATCAACTAAACCTAGTCCAAAATATAATAGCAATACCAAAAATTACCACCAGCCTTCGGCTATATCACCCACCTTTGCCCAAAATATTACCCTATGATCCAAGGAAATATTAAAGAAGTCAAGGTGACCTAAAGGATCCTCTCTGGTTCTCAGTTCCCCAGAACATCTACTTGACCAAAACAATGTATAATTATACCTAATATGAAATTATGGATAGTTCCAGATATTTGTCAATCTTCCCCAACTAGACTATAAGTTCTATAAAGGAGAGACTTTATTTTATTTACTGTTGTATCTCCAGCATCTAGATGAGTACCTAGCAAAGAGCAGGAACACAATAAATGGTTTTTGACTGAATTAATATATGTCCAGTGAATTAACCCAGTCAAGAAGGTCTTGGTATGACCTAGGCCTTGCAATGAACCTGAGTGGCCTGGAACCCTTAGTGGCTTCTGACACCCACCCACGAGATGGTGGGAGAATAGAGAGCACTTCAAACCTAAGAATGGACCTCAGAACTGAAAGGGAGCTCAAATCTTAGCAGCGCTTCTGGACTACAGCAAATCCTCAGCACTCATCTACCTTTAACTGCTCCAGGGTATACAATCTAGCGTAGTTCGTGGCCTGGTGGCACCATCTAGCATAAATACACTGCTTTAGAACTTGTCTAAACAGAAATTAAATACCAGATTATCTCTTCAATGGCCCATCTAAAGATAGTTAAATTCAAATCTGTCTTATGCTCTAAACTGGCTCAATTATCTTAGAAAAGTAAAAATACTGAGCAATTAAAATTTACACAGACTTTGGAATTACTCTTTAAGATAACATTCCATGCAGCTTCTTCACCAGCCAATCTCCTTATACTTTCTCAAAGCTCTAAGCTTTCACAGTTATAAAAAGCTCTTTGTGTATCTTTCTACAGCAGTAGCTTTAGGCATCCAAGTTGTGCTCTAAAAACACCTATCTCCAAAATTAAAGCTGAATAGATTTTAATTTTTAAGTTGGAATTAACATGGCTTTAATGTCTTTGAAACACTGCCTATAAAACATTTTATATAAAGGTTAAAAACGTTCACTAACAAATAAAATTAAATCTTCTTACTCAGCTTTGATTTGGAGGATTGACAGATGTAGCTAGAGCACAACTCTATCTGCAACGTTGGCAGTGGGTAAAAGACCAGTAGGATCCTAAATTCCTTAACTTTTTTCTTTTACAAATCTCTCAAGTATAAATTCTAAAACAAGACTTAACTGCCATATGTTGTAGATCTGAAACATTTGCTTAAGTAAAAAAGTAAGCGTTACTCATTAGTATGATTGTAAACTGGTGCCTCTAAAGAATCTAAAATGGTTGGTTTTTCTTGTTAACAGAACTAATGCTCTTAGAAAACTGCTTTAAAACATAACAGTACATTAAATGATTTTTTTGCTTTGTTTTTATTTATTTTGTTGTGTTTTGTCCTGCCCAGCACCTATTTGGTTTAAGAAACAAAAAACAAAACAAAAACAAACAAGCAAACAAAAAAACCCTCAGCTATTCCTTTGTAGAACCACTCTCCTCTGCTATCAATCTATATAATACTTCCTGTAGAATTAACTCCACCTCCAACTCCAAGGAGGGTCGCGTGACTCACATCAGGCCAATCAGCACATTCCATCCCCCTGCCCGTAACACATGATTAGGATCCTAGAAAACCCAGAAATTAAATTGTTGAGAGGTTTATTTTCCCCCTACTGGCCCAGAACCTGGAAAGGACATGGGACTAGAGATGCTGGCAGTCATCTTTACACCACAGTGAAATGAAAACAGCAAGTAAGACAGCAGAGTCCAGAGATGTGGAGCAAGACAGAGGTACGGGATTAAGAAATACAAACTACTATGCATAAAATAGACAAGTAACAAGGATATAGTATAGAGCACAGGGAATTATAGCTATTATAGCTATTAATGGAGTGTAATCTGTAAAAATACTGAATCACTATGCTGTACACCTGAAATTAATATTGTAAATCAACTATACTGCAATCAAAAAAATAAAAGTAAAAAAGTCCTGGCAACAGAATTTGTCTCTGGATCAAACCATACCTAAAATGAGAACTACTGTATAATGACATATCCAGTCCCTATAAAACTATCAAAGATTACAACCAGAGAGAAGACTTACATTGTAACTGTTTATCAAGAATTTATCCCGGGGCTTCCCTGGTGGCGCAGTGATTAAGAATCCGCCTGCCAATGCAGGGGACACGGGTTTGATCCCTGATCCGGGAAGATCCCACATGCCGCAGAGCAACTAAGCCCGTGCGCCACAACTACTGAGCCTGCACTCTAGAGTCCGCGAGCCACAACTATCGAGCCCATGCGCTACAACTACTGAAGCCCGAGCGCCTAGAGACCATGCTCCACAACAAAAGAAGCCACCGCAATGAGAAGCCCACGCACCACAACAAAGAGTAGTCCCCACTCGCCTCAACTAGAGAAAGCCCACCTGCAGCAAGGAAGACCCAATGCAGTCAAAAATAAAATAAATTTTAAAAATTAATTAATTAATTTTAAAAAAAGAATTTATCCCATTAACAGGTTAGTAGATGAAGAGAACATTCTAATTTAGAGGCAAGGTACAAAGAAATGTTTTATTTTGTTAAACATCTCCATATTTTAGAAAATGGTAATTTCTGGTGGGTCACTCCATTTTTGTTGATATAATTTTGAACCTTAACCTTGGTGACGGCAAGTCAAAACACACCCCAGAACTAAAAGAAAACCAAAGCAATTTTCAGTAGTAAGGTACGCCACTGGTGTTCTATGTTCCTCCCAAATATTACCACCTTTCCCTGGCTGGTATCTAAAACTTTCTGGTTTCTGAGGTATAATAATGACCAAAGAGAAATGTGGTGTCCTTGATCTTGTTCCTCGTCACTGCTGGAGAGTGACTCAGGGAGGCTGATGGCTAACAGAAGGAGGAAGAAATGGTTATCATGCACCCTCCTTCCCTGTACCCCTTGCTTAAAAAACAAGAGTAACTGTGTTTCTTAAATGTAATGACTCCACAAATCCCCACCGTCACCAAACTAAGCTATAATCCCACGCACCTTTTATGACTCCCAAGACCATGGTGACGTATCTCCTAAACAAATTTTGAGTCTAATTTGCTTAGTCTACAAGAGCTATTACAAATCAATAATATAATCAATAATCTATAGTCCAATAGAAAAGGGGGCAAAGGATACAAAAAGGCAGCCACCGAAAAAGAAATGGAAATGGTCAATAACCATATGAAAAGACGTATAATCCCACTCATAAAGATATACACACCAAAAAAATATTCCAGCTTGTGGAGACTGTAGTTTCCAAAGAATGGCCGCACCAATACCTTGCATCCCACATGCTCTCTTACAGTGTGATGCTGCCACTCCTCCTTGACGAAGTGGCGTCTATGTTCCCTCTCCCTTAAATGAGGGCAGGCCTGTGACTATGGCAGAAATAATGCCATGTGACTTCTGAAGCTAAATCATAAAATTACCTGGTCCTCTTTACAGGATGCTCTTCCTCAGAATCCAGTCACCCCACTGTGAGGATGCCCAGCAGCCAAGTGGAAAAGACTTTGCAGGTGTTCTCCTCAGCCCCAGCTGAGAGACCCCAGCTATAACCAGACACGCAAGTGACCATTTCAGTACCCAGCCTTTGAGACGCCAGAAATGACATCAAGTAAAGCACAGACAAGTTGTTGCCACCAAGCCCGAACCAAACTGCATATTCATGAGCAAAATAAATGATGATGTTTTAAGCCACTAAGTTTTTTGTTTGTTACTCAGCAATAGAAAACAAAGAGATCTATCTGATTAACCAAACCATTTTAGTCTCTGTCAGGGTTGATGCTAGTAAGGAAAATAATGTTGGAGAAAATATAAAATGGTCCATTTTGGAAGGACGGTGATTTAGCAACAATTACCAAATTTTAAAATGCACATAATATTTGACCAAGAAATTCCACAAATCACAAAAATGTGTGCAAATATGGGCTATAAAAGCAAAAACTGAATAACCACTCAAACTGTGGTATATTCACACAATGGAAAATTGCATAACCCTTACAAAAACAAAGTGCTAATATGAAACACAAACAAAAGAACAAGAAATTTTAAATGTCCACATAAATAAATACTACTATATACCCTGAATGATGTAGATCGTGGGTTGTTCTAAAAGGAACAGAAAGTAAATATTTCAAGATTTTCAGGATGCATCCTGTCTCCGCAAATTCTTTGGGTTTTTGTTTGTTTGTCTGTAATCCTTTAACGATGTCAAAACCTTTCTTATTTCATCAGTTGTTATAAAAAAATCGGTGACTGTTGGCCACAGTTTGCTGACCCCTAATGTAGATACTCACTGAGTTATGAGAAGTTTTAAAGTAGCATTTGATTTGGAAATGTAGTCAAACTTGTTCTGAATACCGTTCCCCTTTCTTATTTCCAGTTCATTTTTTTTTTCAGGTCAGCCATTTATTCTCAGCCTGGGGCCAGGCTAACTGGCATGGAAGAATTAAGGCCCAGGTTAAGTCAGATTACTGCTACTTTGGTACACTTTTTTGAGGGACAACAAAAGCAAACCTGGGAGAAAATTAGTTTTCCACATTTCCATGGAAGGTAAAAATGTTGAATTACCAAATCAAGAATTTAAGCTTGATAAATTAGGTCAATCTTTTTAAAAAAATATAAAAGCCCCTTCTATATTATAGCAGTCTCAATCACCTAACTATTTTTTCTAATCTCTTGATCCCAGCTGAAAGACTCACTGTGAAAACTTTTGAAGAACACAGAAATGCTTTAAAACTAGATGCTGCTGGATAGAAAGCAGATGGTGCCAACACCCAACGTTACAGTTTTAAACAAACAAACCACCAACTCTGATCTCTCATAAAAACTTTATAGCTCCTGTTCCTAACTGAGAACTTTCTCTGACACAAATTACACAACCTTGGAACCAAAGCGCTTATTTTGACATTAACTCTCCTCTCACTCAGGTTCAAGTAAGTCCTAGAATTTAATTCAGTCATTTACTATGCACTAACAGGCTTCTCCACAAGAAAAGACAAAATTATCTATGTCTCTGAACTTCCTGCATTTCTTATACATTTTGGCTCTGGGTTTTTTTGGTTTTGGGGTTTTTTTTTTAATCTCTACCCTATTCACCCCAATCTTGGTAGGAAGTCCAAACTTGTCCTTTTTCTCCCATGTTTCCCCTGGGTAGTGCTGGTCTAAGAAACAGGCCTTTGTAGTGACAGATCCAGTATTGTTCTCCATGTATGTCTCTCTCATCCTCCCTCTCTCATTCCCCTTTCTTCTATTTTACTTGCTGTTATTTCCTTTACAGACTATGCTAGGAACTGTGGGGATACAAACATGGCATTCCCTAGTTTCAGAGTATGTAATCTTTCTAAAGAACCGGAGTTTGGGCACATGAAAAAGCCAGTTTGAGGTAAAAGTATCCAACATATACTTTCAAAGACCGCTTAATTAAAGAACTGTTATTTTAGAAACGTAAGACAGAAGAAAGACACAGAATTACACAGGATGACCTGGAGGATAAAAACTGCAAGACAGAAGACAGCTTCAATGGTCCAAGTGTTAAAAGTAGTATCGTGCCTGTAATTTGCTTCAAAATAATTGGGGTGAGGGAGGGAGGACAAGTATTGTTAGTTAGGTATATAGATAAAATAAGATCTACCATGAGGTGATAGTTATTGATAGTTATTACCAATAACAGGTAATAGGTACCTGGGAGTTTATTACATCCCACCCTGTATGTATGCATTTCAATACACATTTATATATAAAATATACATTATATTTCTTTATTCATTGAAATTTCCATAATAAAAAAAGGTTTAAAGTAATATCAATAAGAACAGAAAGAAAGGATGAGACTATATGGGAGCACAAAGACAAAAATGGGCTTAATGGGGAGACTAACCAGATAACGGATATGGTTGAGGACAAAGAGAAGATTGATAAAAGAAATAAAGGAGTTAAAGGACCTCTAGAAATATAAGAACTAATCAATAAAGGTGTTAGGGCAATAGAGTAGCCATCAGGAAAGGGAAAGGGAAGGAAAGAAAAGAAATATGTATATATACAAGAAGCAGCCTATACCTTATATCAAATCCCAGATGGTTTAAAAATATTCAAATGTAAATAATTAAAGCATAAAAGTATCAAAAGAAACCATGAAGAATTATTTTATAACCTCAAAGGTCTAAGAATGACATAAAACTCTGAAGCTATAAAAAGAAAGAAAAAAAATCAATAAAATTTACTATATAAAATGTTTTTAAATTATGCATGACAAAAACTAGCATATGTAAAATCAAAGGAAAAAAACCTAACAAAAAGATTTTAATTCATATAACAAAGACAATTTCACTAAAACATAAAGAGTTCATATGGGAATTCCCTGGTGGTCCGTGGTTAGGATTCGGCACTTTCACTGCCAGGAGCCCAGGTTCAATCCCTGGTCGGGGAACTAAGATCCCACAAGCCATGAGGCGCAGCCAAAAATAAAATAAAGAGTTCATAGAACAAAAAGTTCAACCACCCAACAGAAAAACCGACAAAGAATGTTAACAGATTAATTCACAGAAAATACAAATAGCACTTAAACAAGAAAAGACTCTCAACCTCACTCATAAGAGAAATGCAACTTAAAACTACACTAAAATTGGCACAGATCACGAAGTCTGATAACATATTCAGAGGCAGGCAGTGGCAAAACAGACACTTCCCTGAAAAAAGTATAATTGGTAAAACCTCTAAGATGGCAATGTGGCAAAACCTACCACAATTACAAATGCAGAGATTCTTTGACCCAGAAATTCCACTTCTGCATTTATGTTAACCTTTGAATTGTGATCCACATGAATATATTACCTATCTTTTAAAATAAAACTAAATTTACATATTAAAAAAAACAGAGATGGCAACCAACCCTTAAGCCCAGGTATCTGTGATAGTCATTACCAGAAGCAGTGTGACATAGTGGTAAGAGAGTCAATAATCCTGAACTCAAGGGTAGTTCTAACCACTCACTAGTGGGCAAACCACTCAGTCTCTCTGAGCCTGTTTTCCTTTCCATAAAACAGAGATATTTCCTGCATGCTTACCTCTGTGGGTTACTTTAAGGATCAAATGAAATAATGGACAAAAAAGCTCTCTGAGAAACTGTAAAGTATTTTACAAATATAAGGTATTAACAGAAATAGGGATGTCAAGAAAGGGATGTGGTTAGTGTAAAATGACGAATTGGTTTAGGCATTTCTAATCTGAAGTAAAGAGACAGATTTAGAATTCATCTATCTAAATAGAGGTAATAAAGTCACAAGAGTATAACAGATCTCCAAATGACAAACATTCAATAAAGAGAATTATAGAATTACAGAACTGAAAAGGATCTTGAAAGTCATCTAAGCCTTTGCTACTCAGTATCACCTGGGAACCTGCTGGAAATGCAGATTCTCAGGTCCCACTACAGACCTTACTCAATCAGAATCTACATTTTAACAAGATCCCCAGGTAATTTGTGTGTACATTTTGAGTTTAATAAGCACTAGTCTAAGCCATTTTACTCATTTTTTAGATAATAAAATTGAGGTCCTAAGTAAATGGACCTACCCATGTTTACACTGTTAGTAAGCAGCAAAATCAAGGTTTGCACCCAGGCCTGATCTCCTAGGCTATGTGTACATGTGTGCATGTACACCATGTATTTGCTTCCCAGATACCCTGTTTCAAAACCTTTGAGACATCTTTGCCTGGCAGATGTCCCATGCCCCTACTCCCATTTCTAATCAGCCACCCAGCCCATCAATCCTTTCTTCACAGTTATCTCTGGCATATGTTTCTTCCTTTCCACACTCTTCATTCATTTCCCTAAAGCTATTGTTGTTTATACTGTAAAAACCAGCTTTCTTCTCTTATACACATATCAACTTCCTCTTCTGCAAACAAGAGCTCACAAATAGTAATCTCTATACAATTCCTTAAACAAGTACAAGCCATTATGCATTTGGCTGCTTGTGGGGGTGGGGATGGGGGTGCCCTGCTAAGCCGCATGGCATTGCTGGATCTTAGTTCCCCAACCAAGGATTGAATCCGTGCCCCCTGCAGTGGAAGCACAGAGTCCTAACCACTGGACCGCCAGGATATTCCCCACTATGCATTAAATGTTAACATACTGATTTCAGGGAGACTCTATTTTTAAAACCTACCAAGATTAGCAAAATTAGAATCTTTGTGTCTTCATTTCCATTATTTCTTTCCCATTACCCCCCGCCTTCTCTTTGCCCCAGAAATAACCCAGGTTGCCTTTATCTAATAAGGTCCTCCCACTACAATCAAGCTTTACTAAATAAATCCAAAGGCCCTAAATCTACTTTCCAGTACCATCTTCAATCCCAATCTGTCTCACTAAGCTCGCAACATTCACAAACATCCTCATGTCTTCATAATTCTCTCCTATACATTGTACCCTAACAAACCAAAGTATTTCAACATTTCTGGAGTACCCATGATGTGCCAGGAACTACACAATGAAATGGAAAACTAAATACCTCTGACTACCTCTCCTACATAAATTCAATAAAATTAAGAGCCCTGGTCTCTGTCCCATTTCCACATCTGCACCAAGAATTTTTGACTTTTTTAAGAGCCAATAATATGGCACTTTTATAGATGCTCGGCCACGAAAGAAATAGATGAAGAGGTAGATTAAGCCACCCACAACATGAGGACTAACTCCTGTGCAACAGCCAGTACACTGCAGCACTAGGGTAAACAGTTCCAGAGACTCCCAGCTACAAACTGAGTTCAATTAAATCAACCTGAGAAAAAACAAAGAGCATGTGCTTCAGAACAAAATCAGATTGTGAGCTATTTATTCCAGTTATACCAAACATTGGTTTTGTGTTGTGGTATAAACTTAGCCAACTTAGGTTTGAGTCCCAGCTCTGCTATTTCCCTTGGGTATGTAACTAACCTCCCTAACCTTCAGACACCTCATCTGTAAAATGGAGCTAATAACAGCTTCTACCTCACAGAGTTGCAATGAATGAAGAGTAAAGGGAAGAACTGCAAAGCACTTAGACACAGTGCTAGCGCATAAGGTAGTTCAATAATGTAACAATTATTACCCTACAGGTTGCCTCAGCTTTTAGTGGTCAGTTTACCTGTAGGTTCAAAATCTATCCACCTAACCCGAGCTATACAGGTTTGTGAAGGTAGAGACAAAGGTGAAACTGGAAAACTGTGCTTTAAATCCAAGAAGCAAACAGACTAAGATAGTGGGAAAAGCTCCAAATTTAGAACCAAAATAGCTGGGTATTCATTGTTCTTTTCTGGGCCTTGATTCTCTCACTGTTAAGTGGGGGAGATGGTTCTAAATACTGTGGCTAAAAATACTATGAGAATGGTTTTAAAGACACAAGGCAGCATGACAAAAGATAAAAGGGTAAGAGTGGAAAATTCATTCATGAATTATTTTTAAAGGATATTTCTGCAGTAGTGTGTGAAAATGAGCCATGAATCTTGACTGGAGGAAAATATGACAGCAAATGGTAATCACAAAGTTGGACTAAAATGAGTATCTACAGTTAAGCAGACAAATGTCAAATCATTCCTCATGACCCAACTCAGAATCTCCACTTTTGAGACATCCTTCCTGACCACCCTGCCCCATCCACTACCCTAAACCAAGATGATAACTTCTCCCCTCTGTGCCATGACTATGCTATATACATGCCACCATCACAGTACTTACCACAATCATGCTCACAATCATGCTTTATCAACTATGTTTATATGGCTGTGTACCCCCAAAAGACGGGTGAGCCTTAAATAAAGAAACCAAGTTTCATTCCTCTTTTTACCCATAGCACTTAGCACCTGACACAAAGTAGATACTCAGTAAGTGTTTGATGGGTGAACCAATGAGTAAACCATGGACAAGATTAGATATTTCACAGTGCCATAAGACAGCAGCCTTATGTATATGTTATATTTAACATACACATTAAAGTTGTATTTTATATATACCTCTTAATAGCACTTCTATTTTGTCACCACTCTCGGCCTTTCTGTAGCCTCCAGTGACTATAAACTCCTTAAGAACCAAAACCATCTATTTATCCCAAGCGCAGCCACATGGATATTCAATAAATGTTTGCTGAAGGAATAAAGGAATGATGAATGAATGAATATCTCACACTGCCTCACAGCTTAGGCCTCAGTCTCCCCTTATTTAGAAACTTCATCAGCAGTCTTCTCCCCACCACCTTCTCAATGACTCTTCTCACCGCCAGTCTCTTCTCAAAACTATCTTCCTACTCTCACAGTACAATGCCAAGGGCAGACTGATAAATGTGGAGGGAGTGTTAAGAGCTTGGAAATCATAATTTTACCACAATGATAGCCAAGATTACCTCAGACAAAAATCATCAATGGGGACTTCCCTCGTAGTCCAGTGGCTCAGACTCCACACTCCCAATGCAGGGGCCCAGGTTCATCCCTGGTTGGGGAACTAGATCCCACACGCCGCAACTAAGTGTTCGTATGACGCAACTAAAGATCCCGTGTGCCACAACTAAGATCCAGCGCAGCCAAATAAATAATTTAAAAAAAAAATCATCAATGGATGATAAACCTGGGGCTGGGGTGCGGTGGGGGAAGCAGGATATATTCATGATCTCAAAGTGTCTCCCTACAGACTGTTTATTAGTTAGTTTCAAGGGCAGACACACACATACAGAGTTATATAGTTGAGAAATCAGATAATATCTTGACCGAGTGACCAAAATAAACATCACCAGTAAGGGACAAATGGACATCATGTGCCTCCAGAAGTGATACCCTATGAAGGACGCATCACCACACATGAAATTCCAATTGAAGGGACTTCCCTGGTGTTCCAGTGGTTAAGACTCCAAGCTTCCAATGCAGAGGGTGCGGGTTCAACCCCTGGTTGGGGAACTAAGATCTCACGTGCCATGCGGCATGGCCAAAAAAATGAAAAAAAAGAAAAAGAAATTCCAATTGAGAGAATGCATAATCTGAATCTAATCATGAGGAAACATCAGATAAACAGAAAATGAAGAATAGTCTATTTCAAAAAGGGAGGAAGGGGTCTATCTGTATAATGACACTGACCTTAAAAAAAGAGACAAAGAAAAGCTGCAGAAATGTTCTACCTTAAAGAAGAGATAAAACCACTAAATGCAATACCTGACTCTAGAATGGATCACGAACTGGAGAAAAGAAATGTTCTATAAAGGACATTATGGGATCAACTGACAGATTATGAACCACAGATTAGATAAAAGCATTATATCAATGTTAATTTACTGAAACTGATAACTATACTGCAGATATAAAAGAGAACATACCTCTTCTAGGAAATACATACTCAAGTATTTAAGGATAAAAGGTCAGGATGTATGTAACTTAACTTCAAATGATTCACACACAAAAAAAACTTATCTATATCTGTATAGACCTAGGAAGAGATAGCTTGCAAATGACAAGGCAAATGGAAAGTTAACAATAGATGACCCTGGGTAAAGGGTAGAAAGGTATTCTTGTACAAGTTTTATTTTTGCAATTTTTCAATAAGCTTGTAATTCTTTCTAAACAAAAAGTTTAAAAAAGAAAAACAAGTACTAGCTTGTACTAGCAATAAGACAAGAAAAGGTATAGAGACTGGGCTTCCCTGGTGGCGCAGTGATTGAGAGTCTGCCTGCTGATGCAGGGGACACGGGTTCGTGCCCCGGTCCGGGAAGATCCCACATGCCGCGGAGCGGCTGGGCCCGTGAGCCGTGGCCACTGAGTCTGCACCTCCAGAGCCTGTGCTCCGCAACGGGAGAGGCCACAACAGTGAGAGACTGCAAAAAAAAAAAAAAAAAAAAGGTATAGAGATTGAGAAGGAAGAAATAAAACTGTCTTTGTTCAACAGATAACATGATCATCTATGTAGAAAATCTGAGAAAATCAACCACAAACTCCTGTAACTAAGCAATTATCGCAAGGTTGCAGGGTACGAGGTAAATTTACAAAAGCCCATTGCCTTCCTATATACCAGCAATGAACAAAGGGAATTTGCATTTAAAAACATAATATCGTTTACATTATACTCCCCCAAAATGAAATCCTTAGGTATAAATATGAACAAGATCTACATGAGGAAAACTATACAACTCTAATGAAAGATATCAAAGAAGAACTAAATAAATGGAGAAAATCCATATTCATGGATAGGAAGATGCAATATTGTTAAGATGTCAATTCCTTCCAACTTAATCTATAGATTCAGTGCAATCCCTATCAAAATTCCAGCAAGCTATTCTGTGGATACTGACAAACGGAATAAACAAGTAAATCAAAGGAACAGAATAGAGAGCTCAGAAACTTATACCACATAAGTATAGTCAACTGATCTTTGACAGAGAAGCAAAGGCAATACTACACACCTATTAAAATAGCCAAAATCCAGAATACTGACAACACCAAATGCTAACAAGGATGTGGAGCAATTTTCATTCACTCCTGGTGGGGAGGAAGTTGTAGATGTAGCGCAAGGTGTAGGTGTAGAGCAAAGATAGTCTTTCAACAAATGGTGCTGGAACAACTGGACCTCCACACACAAAAGAAGAATCTAGACACAAACCTTACCCTTTCACAAAACCCAACTCAAAATGGACCACAGACCTAAATGTAAAAACACGAAACTATAAAATTCATAGAAGAAATCTAGGTGACCTTGGGAATGGCAACTACTTTTTAGATACAACAGCAAACACACTCTCCATGAAAGAAATAATTGATAAACTAGACTTCGTTAAAATTTAAAACTTCTGCTCTCTGAAAGACAATGTCAAGAGAATGAGAAAACAATCCATGGGGGAAAATATATGCAAAAAACACATCTGACAAAGGACTGCTACCTAAAATATACAAAGAACTCTTAACAACAGAAAAACAAAACAACCTGATTGAAAAATGGGCCAAAGACCTTAACAGACACCTGACCAAATAAGATATACAGACAGCAAATAAGCATATGAAAAGGTGTTCCACATCATTTTTCATTAGGGAAATGCAAACTAAAACAAACAAGATACCACTACACACCTATTAAAATAGCCAAAATCCAGAATACTGACCACACTGAATGCTAACAAGGATGTGGAACAATTTTCATCCATGGCCAGTGGGGAGGGAGTTGTAGATGTAGCGCAGGGTGTAGGTGTAGCGCAAGGCATTTTTAGGGCAGTGATGCTACTCTGCGTGATACTATATTGGTGAACACATGTCATCATACATATGTTCAAAACCAGAGAATGCATAACACCAAGAGTAAACCCTAATGTAAACTGTGAACTTTGGCTGATGATTATGTGTCTGCGTAGTTCATCAACTGCAACAAACGTATGACTGTGGTGTGGGGTGCTGCTAATGGGGGAGGCTATGTACGTACAGGGGCAGAAAGTACTTGGAAAATCTCTGTACCTTCTGCTCAATTTTGCTATGAACTTAAAATTGCTCTAAAAAATAAAGTATATTAAAAAAAAAAAGACAGTCCTCCCCTCTACCTCCAGGATAACGTCCAAATTCCAAACCATGGCACACATGGCCCTCCATAATCTAATCCCAAACTATACCTCTCCAGCTTGTTTGTTTCCACCATCCTCCTCCAAGATCCTTAAACTCTAGCCTCACATAATTATCTGCCATTTGCTTTTACACCTACTTACCTTTTTGCTCAAGCTGGTCCCTCTGCTAGAATGCTTTTCCTTCTCTTTCCCACCTCAGCATTTAGTTCAAACCATCTCTTATATTACACTAAAATGGTCTGCTGACATAGCTGCCTTAACGATTAGATTATAAATCCCTCCAGGGCAAAGACAGTGCCTTATTTATCGTATCCTCGGAGCCTGACAAACTGCAGCAGTAGTAGTAGTAATGATAGTAGCAAGAGCAGACATTTAGTGAGCATTGAGCAGTTACTATGTACCAAGCACCTTTTTAGGCAAATTTATGACCCACATAATTCTTTCAACAACCCTACAAGGTAGGTGCTATAATGCCCATTTGATCTGAGCCTCCCTGAGACATAGGGAGATTAAGTAACTTCCAGACTGCCAACTAGGAAATAATGGAACCGGTCCAGACTGCTAACTAGGAAATAATGGAACCGTATTTGAACCCAAGCATCAGACTCTAGAAAACATATTCTTCACCACTGTGGTATACATGGTAGAAACGCAAAAAAAAAAAACAAACTGTTAAACAAATGATAGTGTAGAACAGAGTTGAGCACAATATTTGTGGAATGAAAATGTTAGGGACAGAGACTTCCCTAGTGGTGCAGCGGTTAAGACTCCGCGCTCCCAATGCAGGAGGCCCGGGTTTGATCCCTGGTCAGGGAACTAGATCCCACATGCATGCCACAACTAAGAGTTCGCATGCCACAACTAAGGAGCCCACCACGTGCCACAGCTTAGACCTGGCGCAACCAAATAAATAAATATTAAAGGGAAAAAAAAAGAAAAGAAAAAATTATTTGCTTTTAAGAAATTATGAAACCGTATTCAAAGATATTCTGGTACTCCAACAATAAGAGAAGTTAGAGAAAGAAGTACACCAGAGTCTAACGCAGTATTTGGTACACATCAGAAATTTAATATCAATTAATTAAATTTTTCCATTTTTTAACAGATTTTATGTTTACTTCTAAGTACCAACTTATTTTGTCTTTATTTTTGATATAATATCTAAAATGCACTGCATATTTTGCTAGCTCATTGAAGAGGGCATTGATAAGGTAACCTATTCTTGAAAATACAAGGTAGTAATGGTGCGCAACGATTTTTAGTAATTTGAAGGTAGTTTTAAAACATCCAAGTTTATAAAATATCAAAAATGCAGCTAATGTACAATTAAGAAATTCTGCAATTCTAGTGTCCCCATATAATAATCAGACTGATTTCTTTTGGTAGAAATAAAGGAATATCAAATGTAAACCAGTCAGTCAAGGGCACTGGGACAACTGTTCTTTATTTTTATATTTATATTAAATACCTTGCATGTAGGAAAAACTCCATTTAGTCAATTCATTAAAACAAGCTTGAAATACCTACTATATGTACAGTTCTGTGATGGGACCAACTCCATCCTGTAATGAGTACAGTCCTGTAAAATATCCGATACCTGAAATGAGCACCCTGCAGCCTACCTGCCTATCTTGCTTTCTGATCTATTTTCAGATTGAAAAATTAGAAAGTCCTTCCCATGTTGCTGCTTTTCATATATACCCTTATATTAATATTTTAGGGACTTCCCTGGTGGTCCAGTGGTTAAGACTCCAAACTTCCTTTGCAGGGGTCACATGTTCAATCCCTGGTCGGGGAACTAAGATCCCACATGCCGCGAGACTAAAAACACAGCTTTTTCATACTCCTAAATTAGTTTCATGTTGTGTTAAAAAAGTAAAGTGTAGTTTTCCTGTATTAGCTCTTATACAAAAAAAAAAGACTGGAATTGTGACGGGAAATAATTCATATCCTCTGAAAGACTTAAGTAGGTTGGAGGAAACAAGACATAAAGTTGCTAATCCTGTGCTTAACATAAATCAAAGGAGGTACTTTATAAATACCTGTTGAATAAACGGATTACTCAGTCAGTTTCTTCCACTTCTGCACTTAGAACTAGTTTTGACATAGGTTAACATGAACACATGTAGCTCACAGTTAAGCCCTTAGTCAAAAAAATATAGTTATGTTAAAAGAGATCCAAGTTTTTCCAGGAAAAAAATAGACCATAAAAGTCTGATTTCCACTTTCACTCATTTGTATCTTCTCTTTTTTTCTTACCCAGGAATCTACTGACAAAAGCCAAAGGCAGCTGTCAGTTTCAGCTTCCTTGTTTTCCTCATTATTTTCAAAAAAGCCTGACTGCATCTTGTAGGACATTCTAAAAACCATGGTGGGGAAAAAGTACCAGATATTTCAGTGGACCAGCAAACAGAGATTCCTAAGTGCTGGGTTCTAATACTCAGCTTTCTCAGCTTCTCAACCAATAAATGCACTTGACTGCAGTTTTTCAATGACTGATAACATTACTAGTAAATGACATCTATGGCAATCACCATCAAACATTACACAAATAAAATTCCTCACATCAAAAACCCCACAATCACCAGATGGCTGCTGTTTCAGAAATGTGAAGCGGTAAAGAATCAGGACTTCTTAAGTGGGATATTCAAAAAAGGATAGACAGGAACAAAACAGGAAGACTGATCACTCACATTACACAGGGACATTCCAAAGTTTCACTAATACATACCATAACAGGCGGAAAGGGGATGGAGTCTGACAGCTCAGCCTGAAAAGAGAAGTTTAAAATACAGTCTCTCCTACATTTTAATTCTAGCCTAAAATCCCCAAAGTTGTAGGGATAATGTGTCAAAGCCCAGAGATAAGTTTAAGAAACAAATTCTCAAAACTCCAAGCCAAGCACAGTGAAATAAATGCTCATGAGAGACGCAGGATCTGGTCAGGTCTTTGCCACCAGCAGGAAGAGCAGGGCACTCAATTCACATTTGTTAAATTAATACTCTTTACTGACTCCCTGAAGGTGGAAATAAACAGAGGGACCAAGTCTCTGGCCAGGAGAATAGTTTCACCTCTGAGGGCTTCAGAATTTGCATCTATAAAATTCTATGATTCAAAATTCATGCTTCCATCTTAAAATAAGATGGAAAACAAGGGTATATAATATTAAACCAAAAAAGTATACTATGAAATAGGTTTTGGAAAAAATTCCAATGTCAAGTTTCCATTCTCCACGTGCTCCTCTACATGTATAATCTAAGAACACAACTCCTAAGATACAAGACATTTAAAAACTTTAACTGAGAAGTTACTGATGCCATTAAACCTAAAACAAAGTATAAAACCTAAAAATGTTTCAACCCCTCTCTTAATATAGATCTGTCTAATTTTTCTAAAACATCCCTAGTTTGTATCTGCACTCATTCAAGGACATTAAAAATGACAAGTATTTTTTCCCCCAGTAGTAATATGTCTACTGATGAAAATACACAGATCATCAAAAATATACATTTGGAAAATATGAAAACCTAATTCTTTTTTTTTTCATTTTACTACTCACTCAGGCCTAACTTACTAGTTTCAATTCTTCTCTGGCTCTATTTCCAGTCGGTTTCACTTCTGAATTTTCTGCCGCAAAGTTAAGAACTGTGACCCAGTAGAGAAATTTTAAAGTTAACACTGAATAAGAACATAGCTTTTCCTTTCAAAGGAAAACTAAACATTTTCACACACACACACAAAAATTGAAAAACCTTAAATTCCTAATGGCATTTTATCACGTAAAAATAATGATTTTAGGATGCTGATATCTTCTTTGTTTCTGAAGCTTCCTCACACCGATTTGTTTACAAGAACCAAAACAGCTCAAAAATTGCTATCATTTTACTGTATAGCTATACAACACAGCTATACACTATTTTCTTATTAGAGTCACAAGGAAGGGGCTCAACAAATATTTGTGGAAGGAATAAATATACATAACATTGCACGGGGCACATGTTTCCAATAAGATACGGCCTTCTCTCTGCCTTCAGTGGCCTTGCCAACAAAACAAATCTTTTAAACACATAATAAAAAGATGATTAAATCAGACTGACAGAAGTAAGACATCTAATAAACAGAAACATGTAAAGGAAAAATATATATCCTATACAGCTAAATTAAGTTTTAGAAAGCTTTTGTGCTTCTACCATTTTTTTCTTATATGTGTTTCAATCCCATTTCCTTCCTCTCTTTAGGCTGTTAAGTTCTTCAAAGGAATGATCCATATACAAATAAAATTTTAAAACAAAAAACGTACTGAGTTCCTACTACGTAATCAGCACAGTGCTATGTAAAGGTGCTGTGGGAAATAAAATAAAAAGCGTGATGGTCTCGAACCTTGAGATAACTTAAAGCTTTTGTTTTTCACCAGACTCTGAAAAGAATAGGTATCTATGGAAAGTGGGAATCAAAGACCTAAACTGCAGTCCCTGTGATGACACCTTTTGTGACTTTGAGAAAGTTACCCAGACCTTAGATTCCTCATCTGTAAAAGGAAGTGGTTACTGATAGAACTCTCCTATGCAGAAGAATTCCAAGTAATTTATGTAGATACTCTGCCCTCAAGGAGGGGGAGTATCAATCCCCACTCCTTCAGTGTGGACTGTACAAAGCAACTTCCTCCCAAAGAGGAAGGAGGGATGGAGGGATGAGCGGGAGAAAGTAACCTTACAGCAGAGGAACCTGACAAACACAACTGCACTGGTGATGATGAAGGTTAACATCAATAGTGATAAGTCATGTCAACAGTATGCACACTTGATATGACAGGATGAAAATGGCACTTTACTTCTCCAGCCTTTCTCCCAAAAACCCATAACCCCAATCTAATCATCAGGAAAAAAACAAAAACACCAGACAAATTCCAATAGAGGGACATCCTACAGAATACCTGAGAAGTACTCAAAACGATAAAGGTCATCAAAAAGAAGGAAAGTCTGAGGAACTGTTACGACCAAGAGGAGGTTAAGGAGATAGGTGAACAAAATATAACGTGATGTGCACAATGGGATCCTGAAAAAGTATATTACGTAAACACTAAGGATCCATCAACAGATGAATGAACAAACAAAATGTAGTATATAAACACAATGGAATATTATTCAGCCTTAAAAAGAAATGAAAGTCTGATACATGCTACAACATGGATGAATGTTGAAAACATTATGTTGAATGAAATAAGTCAGACACAAAAGGGCAAATATTGTATGATTCCCTTATAAGAAGAAGGTAGAATAAGCAAAGTCATAGAAACATAAAGTAGAACAGAGTTTACCAGGAGCTGGGGGAAGGAAGAATGGGGAGTTGTTTAATGAGTATGGTTTCTGTTTGAGATGATGAAAAATTCCAGAAATGGATAGTAATGATGGTTGCACAACATTGAGGATGTACCTAATGCCACTGAATTATACTTAAAAATGATTTAAAATGGCAAATTTTATATTATGTATATCTTACCACAATTTTTTAAATGAAGGAAATCTGAATAAAATATAGACTTTAGTTAATAATAATGTATCAGTACTGATTCATCAATTGTAACAAATGTACCACACTAACGAAGATGTTAAAAATAGGGGAAAATGGGTATAGAGTATATGGGAACTTTCTGTACTATCCTCTCAATTTGTCTGTAAATCTAAAATTGTTCTAAAAATTAAAGTCTAGGGAATTCCCTGGCGGTCCAGTGGTTAGGACTCTGCGCTTTCGCTGCTGGGGGCCCGGGTTCAATCCCTGGTTGGGGAATTAATATCCCACAAGCTGTGTGCACAGCCAAAAGGAAAAATAAAATAAAATAAAAAACAAAGTCTATTTTTAAAAATTCAAGGGAGATAAAGGTTAACAGCACTAATATTCCCTACCTCCTCCCATAAAAAGACAAGAAAAATGCTCCTTAAATGAATAAAAAACATGAGCAAGTAATCAGAAAAATTAATGCCAGGGACATGAACAAGCAAGTCACAAAAGAAATGAAAATGCTATAAAAATCTATGCAAAAATATTGAAACTCGTAGGGTTGTGTAAGGATAGAGTTCATATACTTTGCACAGTGTTTGGCATACAATAAATGAAGCTACTAAAACATAACTGATAACTAAAGAAATACAAATTTAAATAACAAAAAATATGTATATGTGTATGTAGGTTATATGTGTGTGTGTGTATACGTGTATATATGTATACATGTGTATGTGTAAATATCCTTTGAGTGAATGATTTCAAAGATACCTGTATATGGATATTCATTGCAACAAAATAACACAGAAAAACTGGAAACAGTCCAAAAGTCTACCAATGGGGGTTAAACAAACATAACTAAACATTATTATACAAAAATGTGGCAGGTGTATGTATACTGATGACAACTGTCTAAGAAAAATAATAATGAATTGTAAAATTTTTTAAATGGAAGTGATTAAACTAGGTTAGGACTATAACTGCATGCAAAACTATGTGTTTATGTATGTAGTGACCCAAAAAGGGTCACTAAAAAATCACTAAAAAGCCTCCCCAGCTCTGAGTATCTGAGAAATGTAGTTAGGTTATACTCAAAGGAGGAAGCCTTTGGGAAGGAAAGAAATGCTCTAAAACTTTTAAGGACATACTAAATACCTCAACTACAAAACACAAATTTTTATTTCAAAATGCCTAATGTGAAGGAAGTTATTCTTCAGATGAGCTTATATTCACTAATTACAAACCTCAACCAAAAATTAAAGAGCAAAAACAATCTTCAAAATGTGTGACCAGGGCTTCCCTGGTGGCGCAGTGGTTGAGAGTCCGCCTGCCGATGCAGGGGACACGGGTTCGTGCCCCGGTCCGGGAGGATCCCACATGTCGCGGAGCGGCTGGGCCTGTGAGCCATGGCCGCTGAGCCTGCGCGTCCGGAGCCTGTGCTCCGCAACGGGAGAGGCCACAACAGTGAGAGGCCCGCGTACCGCAAAAAAAAAAAAAAAACAAAAAACAAAAAAATGTGTGACCAGTTCAGGCTTTAATTACAGGTAAAGCAAAATCCTACAGAAGCAAAAGGAGGCAAAATTAAGTAGTAGTCCCATTTGACATAATCAAGTAGCTATAATATTATGGACTGTAGTTAACACTCATAAATGTAAAGGTTCAGGAGTTATGCAGTGTTAACTGAATTTTTTCTTTAAGAAAAGTGGATTAAAATAAGAAAAATAAGTTAGGTCTTACAGTTTTGTGGGCTTTCTTTGAGCCAAAACAAAATAAATCTTTTTCTGGAGGCAGATTGGGGGTAGGGGGGAGTCCAATACTTTTGGAACTAATATACAGTAAATTAATATTTTAAACAATACAGCCACTAGAATCAATGGGACTTAATGAAGACTGGAATAAATGAGTAAATAATAGCAGGGGTACTCTCTATCCTAAAACAAAAATATACCTTAGAACTGTGGTTCTCAACCAGAAGTCATTTTGCCCCCTAAGAGACATTTGGCAACATCTAAAGACATTTTTGACTGTCAGGCCTGAGATGGTGCTGCTGTATACTGTGAGTAGAGGCCATGGAGGTGACAAAACATCTTACAGACCCACCTACCCACCCAAAATGTCAACAGTGCTGAAGTTGAAAAACCCTACCTTAGAAACAGGCTGGAGGTGGCGGGGAGAAACCACTGAATCTATGCTTTGAAATAATCAACTTTATCGTAGAAATCCTAAATCAACAAGGTTTGTTTACCTGTTTAGAAATATTGACATCTTATCAAATAGCATGGAATCTATTAAAGTGACACAATTTTCAAAGTGTTATTCAAAAGAAAGTTAACTGGATTTCCAATTTATCCAAACATTTGAAATTCTGCAAAAGCCACAGGCAAAAAAAAGACAACAAATTAATGCTAAAAGAAAAAAGTTTTTATACACACACATTCTCTGATTCTCATAACCAATATTGAGCAAAAGAAGAATACATTTTGCGTGATTCCATTTATATACAGTTCAAGAACAGTCAAAAACTTTTCTCTTATGTTAGAAATCAGAATAGTGGTTCCTCTGGAGACAAAGAAAAAGTAGAGATGGGAGAGAACATGAGGGGGACTTCTGGGACGGTAATAATTTTGTACTTCTTAATCTGGGTAGTACTTCCATAACTTTCTTTGCTTTGTGACAATTCATCAAGCTGTGTACTAATAATTGGTACATTTTACTGTATACAGATAACCCTTTAATAAAAATGTTTACTTTTTTAAATGGTATATATTTATATCCTAAAAACTTGAGCATTTTGACCCAGAAAGCGAAATTAATGTCAAGAGCAAAAGTAAAGTGCTTTTGTTATACAGGCTGCCTTCCAAGAATTCAAGAAGGATGACACCCCCAGAAAGCTGTAAATACCATACTCAGCGATCACAGAGCATTCAGCCGTACACTTAAGCCACTATATATCCCTTGGCACAAATCCAAAACTTGGACAAACGCTTACAAATGCAGTTGGATTTATTCCACGGACAGTTTGTTTGGATTATTTCCCCCAATGTTAAACTGGGAACTGTTATCAGAGAACAGGCTCTATGAAACAAATGATGCTTTCTCTTTCCTAATCCCACACTTTCCCAAAGCTCTCCCAAACTAAACCCCTCTTGGCTCTTGACTCCTTTAGGATTTCTCCAGGATGCCTGTAACAGTGTCCATCATTGCCTCTCCCAGTATCCACTCTCACAGTCCACCTCCCGCCACACACATGAAAATTCACATTAATGCTCACTCCAGAGGCTAGTCTCCCCCACCAGACTTTCACTCTCCCCCAGCACCTTGCAAATACAATCCAAACTTCAGTACCCTCAAACTCATACCCTCCACAAACTCCCTTCCCAACAGCGCCCCAAAACCAGGGCCCATGCTACCCCAGTCTTTTAGATCCTCTTCTACCACACAGAAAGCCCTTGCTTCTGCAAACAACTCAGCTCCATGGCCACCACTGTAGCTCTGATCTCCAGTCTCCTTCCCTTTAGGGGTCCCCACATCCCCACACTTTCCTGTATTCAAATCCATCCCATTGCCCATCCCCCCTCTGCCCCCAGTCTCTGCTTTCTTCCATCTGACTCTTTCCTAAGTACTAAGACAGGGATGGGAAGTTGGAGGAAGGGTAGGAAAGAACTCTGTCCTGTGTGGAAATGGTGGAGAAAAGACTGTTCAAGTCTGCAGCACAACAACCACGTGCTGAGGCTACAGTCAGAGGCTGGATTCTGAAAGCCCGCCCCACCACTCATTAATGGCAAGGCTTTGGCCAAGCGATTTTACAAACGTAAGCCTCAGTCTCTTGAACTACAAAATGGAGCTAATAAAAACAGCTGCCTCCCAGAGTTGTGAGGTTAAATCAACTACCAGCCAGCTGAGCACTTGGCACAAACCCAACACGGTGAATTCTCAACAACTGACCGTTTCTCTTAGGTCCTCTTCGTGGATGCGGGAAGATGAAAGGTACTTTCTTTCCGCGTCTTTAATGCTAAAGTTCCTGCAAAGTCTCCTCTTGGGGGAGAGCAAGAAGGCAAGGGAGAGAAGGAAAGAAGAAGTACTCTACAGATAGGTGGGTGATACAAAGAATTTTGTCAGGTCCCCAAACTCGGTGTTCTCTCTTTATTATCCGCTTACAATGTGGACGGATCCAAGTTGGATCCAAGAAACCCTTTATGCCTTGCTAAAGGATGGGGGGAAGACATGAATGTATACAGCAAATGTGCCTCCACGGATACTCATTTGATGGAATGCAGTAGACCCCCCCCCTCAAATTGCTAAAATGCGTTCCTTGGGGGTCGGAGAATTAGGAAGGAAACCCAAAGTCCCAAAGGATTTTGCTTGAGAGTTTAAGGGAGTACTTCATAATAAGGAGAGATTAAAAGTAAATGCTGGAAACCCTAAAGACTTCTCACTTCGCCTGCAACACAGAGTATCAATTGGTTTGTCAGCAAGTCAGTGAGTTGAGAAAGGAAAAGCGCTTTCCCCCGTCTCTCCTGGGACACCGGGGCTTCCCCGGGTCCCTTCCCAAGAGGGATAAAGGGGAGGGTCTGCGCCAGGGAATCCCCAGCTCCCTACGGAGTGGGACAGGAGGGCCCCCAGGGAGTTTCACTGGGTCCCTTCCCGCCTCTTCCCAGCCCATCTCCTGTAACGGGATGTCTCCTGGGACTCGAGGATCCCCCAGAGGTTCGGCCATCCCTGGATTCCTACCCTCCCAAGACCTCTGGACAGCCCTCCTCGGTCCTCAGAGTTCTTCCCAGTCACTTCTCAGGGTCTCCCGGCCTGTACAGGGTCAGCCCGCCGCCCACGGGGTCCCCTCATGGGCCTTCTCCCGGCCCCTCCCGAGCGCCGCGAGCCCGCGGGGTTACCTGCTGAGACGGCAGCTCCACATGCAGGGCCCGCGCGGCAGAACCGGGAGGCAGCGCGGCGGCCGGGCCCGGGGGCGGCGGGGGGACCGGTCCCCCGACCGACGCTGAAGCGCTCATCTTGACCCGGGAGCCGCCAAGCGGCGGGGCCGGCGCTCCTCCGGCATCCGCCACCACAGCCTAGTCACGACCCGCTGAGCCTCTGAAGCCCAGAAACCAGCCACCCGGGAGGCAGAACCGCTCTACCCCACCGCCGGCCACCGCCGCTGGCTAAGGAAGAGCCATATTACCGCAGTGCAACCCCCACCACTCGCTGAGACCTGGCTTGCCCATTGGTTCATCTCCCACGGGGGCGGGACCCAATCACAGAAAACGGACGCGCTATTGGGCAGAAGGTCTGTCTATCGCCGGCAGGAACAGGCTGGGGGCGGAGGAACCCAGGGATGGCCTAAATTGCGTCTATCAAGGGGAGGTAAAACCTGGGGCGTTGCTTCATTTTTTCCCAGTCTAATTGGTTCTTCCACTACCACGGGGCGGGGTCTCCTGGGGGAGCCGCAAGGACCATTGCTCGAGGTCGCTGTCAGTTGTCAGTAAAGGAAAAGAGGGGCGGAGTCTGATTAGGTAGACCTTGCGCCTGGGCTGTGGTGTCACGTGCAGAAGGCAGGAGAGTCACCTGATTAGTGAGAGTCAGTTTTGGGAGCCACTTCCGCCCTGACCTAGTTGCCATGGTAACCGGCCTCCCTAGGAGGGCGGGGATGTATTTGGCGCCAGCTGGGTCGTGGTGGCCGGTCTGTAGTTGTCTTTTCCTGAGGGACTCTTGTCAACGTGTGAGGATTGAAAAGGAATACTTTATGGTTAGACAGAAAACCACTACGCAGGATGCACCAAGACCAGAAACTTGTCGAGCAGTCCTGCCAGCTCCACCCACGACCAGTTCCAACCCACAAGTCCCCGCCCCTCCTCACACTCCACTAACTGGTAGGCTGAGCCAGGCACCTCGGGACACTGTTTCACTTCTGTGAGTGGGGTGTTTATGCTGTTCTTGAAAAGCCTTTGCTACTTTTCTCCTCCTGACTAATGTTTACTTACCCATCAAATCTCATCTGGGGTTGGGATCCCAAAAGGCTTCTCAGATACACTCTGCGACCCTGAGTTAGGAAACTTGCCTCTACTACATTCCTGATTATTCTATTGCATTCTACTGTCTTTTAATAAGTTTGTAACACACATGTGCAGCCACACATACCCCTCCTGCAAACACACAAACTTACACACTGAATTTCTCAAGCAAAAGAACCTTGTCTGATTCATCTCTGGATTCCCGGTGCCTCGCAGAGAATCAGGACATGTGTTTTTGAAGTGAAGGCACAGTTCCAATGCCACTTCTTCCATGAACACCTCCTTGATCATAATGATAGCATTTATAGCGATTGCTTCTGTAATAAATATCATTGAGTCATTCTGAAGAATAATGATCTGCCTTTTTCCCCCTTAGACTGAATTTCTCCACCACCTGGACTGACCTAGCAGAAAGAGCACAGTGTTTCAGAGTCAGACACAACAGGAATCAGGAACTTTTGGAATCTTGGCTCTGCCACCTTCTAGTTATATGTTCCTAGGCAAGCCAGTTTCCCTCTCTCAGCTTTAGTTTTCCCATCTGTAAAATAGTAACAAGGTTGCTGTGGGGATTAAGTAAATTAATGTTAAGTATAGTGCCCAGTGCAGGACCTGGTATATAATAATTGCACTAAAAATATTTTAATAAAAGGTAAGCATACTATCTTTCTAGGGTATTCAGAAACCTGAAGACACTTTGGATCTGATCCCAGAGCTGGCTAAGATGTATGTCACACCGTCTCCTATTCTGAAACGTTGAGTAGTTCCTCATGGCTAGAGCCTAGGGTATGCAGTCAGGTGTTTGCTGAGAAGGGAGTAATTGAGAAATCCCAAATACCTGGTTCCAAGATCTGGTGGAATTTCACAGAAAACATTTGTCTGTTTCCAAGCTGTATTAGTTTCCTGAGGCTGCTGTATCAAATTACTACAAACTGCCTAGCTTAAAACAACTGAAAGTTGTTCTTTCACAGCTCTAGAGGCCAGAAGCCCCAAATCAAGGGGCTTAGTGCTAGGTCTGAAGAAGTCCAGGGACTGTGGGAGCCAGAGAAGACAGTCATATTTCACAGTGGAGGTGACATTTAGCCTGGGTATTGAGGGACCAATAAGAGTTCACCAGGCAGGGAGGGAAGAAAGGATGTTCCAGCACAGAGAGCAGGAGCGATTTTCCACAAGCCTTTACTGAGGTTCAACTCTGCATCAGGCAGATCACTAGACACCAGATATACAGAACTGAGGTAAATAACACTTCTCAGACTTTTCCACCTACATGCCACAAACCCTAGGAGAGCTGGCACTCACGCCTAGGGGTATGGCAGAAAACTGAAATAGTCTCCTAAGTGTTCAATAAATGCTACCTATCATTATTTTTTTTTCTTTTTCGTTTTTGTTTTTTTGTTTGTTCCTCTGGCTGTGTTGGGTCTTTGTTGCTGTGCACGGGCTTTCTCTACTTGCAGCGAGTGGGGGCTACTCTTTGTTGAGGTACGCGGGATTCTCATCGTCATGGCTCCTCTTGTTGCAGAGCACGGGCTCTAGAGCACAGGCTCAGTAGTTGTGGCTCACGGGCTTGGTTGCTCCATGGCATGTGGGATCTTCCCAGGCCAGGGCTCGAACCCGTGTCCCCTGCATTGGCAGGTCGATTCTTAACCACTGGCCACCAGGGAAGTCCCTGTGCCAGGCATTGTTGTGAGCAGTTCATGTGTACACTCACCACAGTGCTGGAGATTAGAGAGCTAAAGCAAGATTTCTGTCACCTGCCCTAGGTCACATGTTTTGAGTTTTAAGCTGGGGTTTGAAAGTAGTCTAACTCCAATGTTGTTAATCCTACATTTTACTGCCTCTAATAAAAGAGTATTATAGCGTATATTTTAAATTTTATTTATACAGTGAAGTCATGTTTTTCTCAGAATATATTTCTATATCATATACAGGAAATTTTAGAAATACATCATGTGTGTTTAATCAGAGGAAAAATACTTTGTATTGGTTTTCATCAAAAGTAATTAGAAATCTCAAAAATCATTTGGTATTTTAGAAATGAGAAAAGGTGCTTTTTAAATGTGCATAAGGGCATTGTAATGTTATGTAAAAAGTGTAGGAGATACAATTGTGTGTATGCATGATAAAATATGAGCTGAAAATACACAAACCAAAACTCCCTAAGCAATAAGTGGTGAAAAATAGCCTTAAAAAGAGTTTACAAGGAAGAAAAACAGGATTACGCAAAAGAAGTTTAGAATATATACGGGGCAGAAGTTTGTCATAAAAATTGTGGTTGAAGCCAAGGGGTGGGGGAAATTCCTATTTTTCTCCTCCTAGTGATCCCATTGTAACCCATTAAATGAGAATTTCTTCCACCTTCTCAGAAGTATTAGAAAAAAGCGTCAGATTTGCAGGCTACCCCAAGTAAAGTGAAATGCTTCACAGATAAGAAGACCAGACTCTGCCATCCACTGGCACAGCCCCTCTAGAAGATTGAAGGTCACTGCTTGTATTAGTTTACGCCATAAACTAGCTTGCTTAAAACAGCAGAAATTTATTCTCTCATAGGTCTGGAGGCTGGAAGTCCAAAATCAAGGTGGTGTTAGGACTACACTCCCTCAAAGACTCTTAAGGAGAATCCTTCTTTGCCTCTTCCAGCTTGTGGTGGCGCCGGTTTCTTGGCTTGTGGCTACATAACTCCAGTCCCTGCTTCCTTAACATGGCCTCTCCCCTTTCCCTGTGTCTCTCGTTTCTTTTACTTTTAAGGACACTTGTCATAGGATTCAGGGCCCTCCCAGATAATCCAGGATTATTTCATCTTGAGATCCTTAATTATATCTGTAAAGACTTTTTCCAAATAAAGTCACATTCACAAGTTCCAGGGATTAGGACCTGTCCATATTATTTTGTGGGTCAGCATTTAACCCATCACACCATTCCTATGTGCGGCCTGCCCCTCTTTTCTCTCAGGCCAACCTGCCCAAAAGATGGAGAAATTAAGTTGGTATTAATCTAAACTAGATAGTTTTAAATTAAGATGTTAGTTGTAATCTCCAGAGTAACCATGAGGAAAATAACTCAAAAATATACAGTAAAAGAGACAACAAGAGAATTAAAATAATATATTAGAAAATACATGTTTAACACGAAGGCAGGAATGGAAGGTGAGAAAGAACAACAAAATGGCAGATGTAAACCCTACCTTAGTAATTGCATTAAATGTAATTAACGCTCCAATCAGAAGGCAGAAAGTAGAAGTACTGTATGTATTTTTTAGAAGTCCAACACTATTGTGTCTACAAAAACACACTTCTTATTTAAAGACACAAATAGGTTGAAAGGGAAAGGATAGAAGATATTCCATGCAAATGGTAACCAAGAGAGAACTGGGGTGCCTATATTATACTAATACAGGCTACACAAAACAGATTTTAAGATAAAAATTGTTACTAGATGTAAAGATATTTTATAATGATAAAAGGGTGACTTCATTAGGAAGATATAAAATTATAAACATATGTACATAACAGCAGAGTCCCAAAATATATGAAGCAAAACTTGCAGAATTGAAGGGAAAAATAAACAGTTCAACAACAATACTTGGTTACTTCAATACCCCACTTTCAGTAATGGATAAAACGACTAGGCAGAAGATCAACAAGGAAAAGGAGACTTGAACAACACAATAAACGAACTTGGCCTAATAGATACCTAATCTATAAAACATTCCAACCAACAAAAGCGGAATACATGCTTTTCTCAAATGCACATGGAATGTTCTCTAAAATAGATCATATGTTTGGTCATTAAAAAAGTCCCAATAAATTAAAAGGGGTTGAAATCATACAAAGTATGTTCTAAGAGCATAATGAAATCAAATTAGAAATAAATGGCAAAAGAAATTTGGAAAAATAGCAGATACATGGAAATTAACCAACATACTCTTAATAACCATGGGTCAACAAAGAAATCTGAAGATAAATTATAAAAAACTTTGAGATGAATGAAACAAAAACACAACACACTAAAACGGTGGGATGCAGCTAAAGCAGTTCTTAGAGGGAAACTTATAACTCACCCATATTAAACAAGAAAAAAAATCTCAAATTAATAAACTAAACTTCCACCTTAAGACACTGGAAAAAGAAGAGCAAACTAACTCAGAGGAAATACTAGAGGAAAATACGCTAAATACGTTTACACTAAAGCACAAATAAATGACATAAAAAATAGAAAAAGAACAGAGAAAATCAGTGTAACCAGATGGCTCTTTGGAAAGATCAATTAAACTGGCAAATCTTTAGCTAGACTGATCAAGAAAAAAAAGAGAGAAGCCTCAAATTACTAAAGTCAGGACTGAAAGCGAGGACATCACTACCAGCCTTTCAGAAATAAAAAGGATTGGAAGCGAATCTTATGAACAATTGTATAACAACAGATTAGATTATCAAATGAAATGCACAAATTCCTAGAAACACACAAACTACCAAAACTGATTCAAGAACAAAAAGAAAATCTAAAGAGATCTATAACAAGGAGAGTTTAAATTAGTAATCAAAAACTTTCCACAAAGAAAAACCTAGGCCCAAATGGCTTCAGGGGTGAATTCTACCGAATATTTAAAGAAAAATTAACATCAATCCTTCACAACTCTTCCAAGAACAGAAGAAAAGACGTCCCAAATCATTCTATGAGGCCAGCATTACCCTGATACCAAAATCAGGCAAAGACAAGAAAACTACAGACCAATATCCCTTATTCATTATAAATATAGACATAAAAATCTTCAACAATATACTAGTGAATCAAATACTAGTGAACTAAATCCAAACATATAAATTTTTTTTACCAAGAATGCAAGATTGGTTTAGCATATACAAATCCATTAATGTAATACACCATATTAATAGAATAAAGGACAGAAACTATATGATCATCTCAGCAGATGCAGAAAAAGCATTTGACACAAACAAGTTCCATAAAGTTGCAAGATACATGATCAATATGCAAAAACCAATTGTATTTCTATACACTAACATGGCAATCTGAAACAAAATTAGGAAACTATTCCATTAACAATAGCAACAAAAAAATAAAATGCCTAAGAATTAATTTAACAGAAGTGCAAGACTTGTATACGGAAAACTACAAACACCATTAAAGGAAGTTAAAGAAAACCTAAGTGAATGGGAAAACATCCAGAGCACTTAATATTGTTAAAATGGCAACATTCACCAAATTGATCTGTCGCTTCAAATGCAACATCTATCAAAACCCTGGCTGCCTTTTTTGCAAACATTAACAAGCCAATCCTAAAATTCATATGGAAATGCAAGGGACACAGAATAACCAAGACAATCTAAAAGAGAACAAAATCAGGACTCACATTTCCCGATTTCAAAATTTATCACAAAGCTAATCAAGACAGTGTGCTACTAAAGTAAGTATAGAAATAGAGATGAGTGGAATAGAACTGAGAATCCAGAAATAAACCCTTACATTTATGATCAATTGATTTTGGACAAAAGTGCCAAGACAATTTTATGAGGAAAGAATGGTCTTTTCAACAAACGGTGCTGGGATAACTGGATATCCAAAAGAATGGAAATGCAAAAGAATGAAGTGGGACCCTACCTCAACCATACACAAAAATTAACTCAAAGTCGTCCAGATGGGCTTCCCTGGTGGCGCAGTAGTTAAGAATCATCCTGCCAGTGCAGGGGACACGGGTTCGAGCCCTGGTCCGGGAAGATCCCACATTCCGTGGAGCAAATAAGCCCTCAAGCCACAATTACTGAGCCCGGGTGCCACAACTACTGAAGCCGCATGCCTAGAGCCTGTGCTCCGAAACAAAGAGAACCCACCCTAACGAGAAGCCGAGAAGCCTGTGCACCGCCACAAAGAGTAGCCCCCGCTCACTGCAACTAGAGAAAGTCCGTGCGCAGCAGCAAAGACCCAACACAGCCAAAAATTAAATAAATAACTTTATTAAAAAAAATAGTCCAGAGATCTAAATGTAGAAGCTAAGAACTCTAAAACGTTTAGAAGAAAACATAGGAGTAAATCTTTGTGACCTTGGATTAGGCTGTGGCTTCTTAGATATGAAAGCACACACCACAAAAACAAAAAACAAAAAACAAAAAACCTAGATAAATTTGATTACACCAAAATTTAAAACTTTCATGCTCCAAAGGACAAATGGTACATGATTCATGAAACATGCTACATCACAGACACACCTCGAAAACTTTATGCTACATCTAAGAAGCCAGACACAGAAGGCCACCTATTGTATAATTCCACTTGTAGAAAATGTCCAAAACAGGAAAATTCATATAGACAGACAGTAGGTTAGTGATTAGTTTTTAGCCAGGGCCTGACGGGAAGGGTAATAAGGAATAACTGCTAACTGGTATGGGATTACTTTCGGTGGTGATGAAATTGTTCTGGAATTAGAGAGTGGTGATTGAGGCACAACTTTGCGAATATACTAAAACCCGCTGAATTATATACTTCATTTTTTTTCAAATTTATTTCTTTTTTTCTTGAATTTTATTTATTTCTTTATACAGCAGGTTCTTATTAGTTATCTATTTTATACATATTAGTGTATACATGTCAATCACAACCTCCCAATTCATCCCACCACCACCACCACCACCCCACTTCCCCCTTGGTGTCCATACATTTGTTCTCTGCATCTGTGTCTCTATTTCTGCCTTGCAAACCGGTTCATCTGTACCATTTTTCTAGATTCCACATATACGCGTTAATATATGATATTTGTTTTTCTCTCTCTGACTTACATCACTCTGTATAACAGGCTCTAGGTCCATCCACATCTCTACAAATGGCCCAATTTCATTTCTTTTTATGACTGAGTAATATTCCATTGTATATATGTACCACAACTTCTTTATCCATTTGTCTGTCGATGGACATTTAGGTTGCTTCCATGTCCTGGCTATTGTAAATAGAGCTGCAATGAACATTGTGGTACATGACTCTTTTTGAATTATGGTTTTCTCGGGGTATATGCCTAGTAGTGGTATTGCTGGGTTGTATGGTAGTTCTATTTTTAGTTTTTTGAGGAACTTCCATACTGTTCCCCATAGTGGCTGTATCAATTTACATTCCCACCAACAGAGGGTTCCCTTTTCTCCACGCGCTCTCCAGCATTTGTTGTTTGTAGATTTTCTGATGATGCCCATTCTAACCGGTGTGAGGTGATACCTCATTATAGTTTTGATTTGTATTTCTCTAATGATTAGTGATGTTGAGCAGCTTTTCATGAGCTTCTTGGCCATCTGTATGTCTTCTTTGGAGAGATGTCTATTTAGGTCTTCTGCCCGTTTTTTGTTTTTTTTAATATTGAGCTGCATGAGCTGTTTATATATTTTGGAGATTTTGTCCACTGATTCATTTGCAAATATTTTCTCCCATTCTGAGGGTTGTCTTTTCGTCTTGTTTATAGTTTCCTGTGCAAAAGCTTTTAAGTTTCATTAGGTCCCATTTGTTTATTTTTGTTTTTATTTCCATTACTCTGGGAGGTGGGTCAAAAAAGATCTTGCTGTGATTTATGTCAAAGGGTGTTCTTCCCATGTTCTCCTCTAAGAGTTTTATAGTGTCCGGTCTTACATTTAGGTCTCTAATCCATTTTGAGTTTATTTTTGTGTGTGGTGTTAGGGAGTGTTCTAATGTCATTCTTTTACATGTAGCTGTCCAGTTTTCCCAGAACCACTTATTGAAGAGACTGTCTTTTCTCCATTGTATATCCTTGCCTCCTTTGTCATAGATTAGTTGACTGTAGTACATACTTTAAAAGGATGGGCTTTATGCTACATGAATTATATCTCAATAAAGCTTTTATTTAAAAAAAAAAATAAGGAAGACTGGCCACTTTGCTGCAGGAACAGCGAGCTGGAGAGAGGCCTGGAAACAGGGAGCTCAATTTAATAGGTCCGGGAGACCCAGTAAGGGTATGATGATGATGATGATGATCACAGCTATTATTTCCTGTTGAGAGAGCTGGATGAATATATTTTATTTTTATATCATATATTTATATACCTATTATCTCATTTACTCAGGAATATAGATTACTCCCATTTACAGATGAGGAAGCTGAGGTTCAGAAAGGTTAAGTGACATGATAATGCAGCTGGTAAGGGCAATGTCACAGGCTGGATCCCACACTCATTCGTATATGTTATCAGGGATGAGAAAGGAGGAAATGATTTGAGAGACAAAAATGTCAGCATCAGCATCAGCAAGCAGCTATGGGAGTGGGGGGCAGGGAAGGGGGAGGAGCGAAGAGCCCACCACGACTGGAGGCTGGTTGTGCTGATGGTGGGCAGTAGTGACATCTAGAACCAGACAGGGAATATAAAAGGAGGCAAAGGTTTTTTAAAAGATGAGTGCTTTACGTTTCTGTCGCCCTTTTTACATTTCAAGCACCTGAGAACCGGGGACATTCAATTTGGAAGCCCCTCGTTCCCTGTCAAGAGGAGGAATTCAGTGAATGTTGATTTGCTGAGTAATTAGGGGCAAGTCCGTTGGCCTTTCTGTGCCAAGTTTCCCAGGTTAGGAGGAATTGCTCACGGTGAATGTTAAATTTCTGTCTATCTCTCAGCTTTCGGGAGTCTGTGATTTTATTTATCTCTAGCTTCTAGCCCTGGGTAGGAGCTAGATAAGCGTCATAATGAGAAAAGAAAGCTTAGGAAGCTGCGCAGCGTTCGCCTCAGACCTGTCCTCAGTGCCCCCTAGTGGCCATATCTGGGAACAACAAGCAGCATCATGGAACTGACCTTCAGGCTGAGACAGCAGCCGCACTCCCACCGTCCAAAGGCAGAGGGTCTTCTGGAAAAGGAGTTTCCAGTTCCCTCTCCCAAGGTAACAACTCCCAACCCAAGGCAATGTTCACAGCATTTACCTAGAGTTCACCACACACAGCTTAGAGCGAGGCATGCCTCTGCTCTGCACAGCTGGCTGCTAGACATGCTTGCTATTTGCAGGGGATCGGTTATAGAGCCCTCCACCCCTACTCCACTCCCCTCCCTCCAGTGGATAACGAAATGAGAGGATGCTCAAGTCCCTCATATAAAATAGAGTAGTACAGTTGGCGCTATGCATCTGCAGATGCAAAACCCATGGATACAGAGGGCCGAGCTTACGTTGCCCTGGGTGGCCCCTCCAAGACTTGGGGCCTGGTTACTGTTCCCGTTCCTAGGCAGAGATGGTGGAGTTCCCTGATGCACAGTGGGTATCCAATCTTCACAAAATTAATGCTGAGAATAACGGCCTATGTTTGTGGGTTGGCCTAGTTTAGCCTGGAGCCAGACGATGGGGGTCATGGCTGGCCTCAGGCTGGGGCTGGTATGGGGCTGAGATGCATCAGAAAACGGGCCTTTCCTCCATCCTAAAGGAAATGTCTATCCTCTAACCTGGGCTCTGTGGCCTGAGGCCTAAGACCTGCTTGGAGCTACAGAATCTAGCCTCTGTTGGCCTCCAGGGCACCTCTTCTCTGCCCTGCCCTCCTCCCCACCGAAAAACTCTGGAGAAGCCAGCTCCCTGCCCTCCCATGGGAAGCCCCACTGCAGACCTCTCCACCACCACCTCTCAGTGGTTCAAGTCAGCAGCCTCTCCCATTTGCACTTGCTGCTCTGCCCTTCAGCTCCTTCCTGGCAAATTTCCAGTCACCCATTGAGTCCCAGCTCAGGCTGGGGCCCCAGATCAATGAGGCACCCCAGGTTGGATTAGGGGCCTCTCCATCACAGCTCTGACCACCCTGCATATCCTCAGCTGTTTCCAATGTTTGTTTCTGCTCCCACGCAGCCAGCTCACAGCTTCTGGCCCAGAGGAATGGTCCCTGAGGTGAATGGTAAAGACAGGCATTAGGTAGTGGGAAGTGGGAAAGTCACTTCAGTCTCAGGTGGGAAGGGTTCCCCCAGGTACTTGGTACTCATTGAACTGAATGGAATTAGAACAGAGAGAGGTGGCATGTTGTGAGATCCAGGTGTGGTATGAAATCACTAGAGTGACAGCAGGCCAGGCCTCCCTCTTTGTGGTATAACTGAGGCCAGGGGCAAGGAACATGGTTGAGTGACCCATATGGACCTTTCCAGCTCAGCTATTCTAGGACCTTACAGCAGGACAGTAGCCTTTACCACAGGTGGAAGGCAGCTGTGAAGGGGCTCCAGTGAGCCCTGCCTCCTGGCGTTCACTCCGTGTGTAATCCTCAAGAGCGTGAGCTGGACCTAGTGACTTGCATCTAATGAAGAGAATATGGCAAAAGGATAAGTTATCACTTCCAAGATTAGGTTCTAGAAGGCTGTGGCTTCTGTTTGCACTCTCTCTGCTTCTTCTTGCTTACTCTCTCTGATGCAGCAGCTGCCACGCTGTGAGCTACTCTACTGAGAGGCCCGTGTGGCAAGGAACTGGGAGTGGCCTCTGGTCAAAGCCAGTGAAGAGGTGAATCCCGCCAACAGCCAAAAGAATGGCCTTGGAAGTGGATCCTCCCCTGTCAAGCCTTGGGATGATCACAGCCCGGCTGATACCTTGATTGTAGCCTTGTGTGAGACCCTGAAGCAGAGGCCCCAGCTAAGCTGTACCTTGATTACTGACCCTCAGAAAGTGGACACTGTTGTTTGCAGCTACTAAGTTCTGTTTTTTTTTTTTTTTTTTTTTTTGGCTGTGCTGCAGTGGCATGTGGGATCTTAGTTCCCCAACCAGGGATGGAACCCGTGCCCCTTGCATTGGAAGTGCAGAGTCTTAACCACTGGACTGCCAGGGAAGTCCCAACAGCCACTAAGTTTTGGAGTAATTTATTACACAGCAATTAATAACTAATACACCACACAGGGCCATGTGGGCCAAAGAAGCAAGGGGGAGAGGGCTCAGCAGGCAGCCCGGTGGGGGCGGTGGTCTCCCCAAGTGTCAGCGGCAAGATGCAGATGCGGCCCCTGCAATAACTCATAGAGGACACTCATTTTCATTTATTCATTTAGGAATATACAAAAGTCTGACATGGTATAATGATCTCATCAAGAGAAAACAGAATACACAAAGGACTAGATTTCCTCCCTGGCCCCCTCTCAGAAAGGCACAAATATATGAGGTTTGGGTTTGGGGAACTTCTGCTCTGGACCAATCTGCTGCTCAGAAGGCCAGGTCCCTCTGGAAACAGGAAATGGGACCCCTCGCCCACATCCACTACTGTGGGTGTGGGTTAAACAAACCTAGGCCACTGAGAAGTATGTGATTTAGGCCAATGCGGGGTCTGTGCTGGGTCCATGTCATCAGCTCCCTGAGGAAAACCAGCACTCCAACCAGAACGTGGTGGGGCTTGGTAATCCAAGAGATGATTAAACTGGGCAGCTCCATCCCCCAGCCTGGGATCACCGCCACCTCCATCCTCTCTCTGGAGGCCAGTCCAGGCTCAGATTTCAGAGACTGGGGCCGTGGGGGGTGGCAGAGAGGAGAATTGAGCTTGAATATTCCAGATGTTTATCCCTGAGCTTTTGAAAGTGGGGACCCCTGTTGCCTCTGAGTCTTCCCCTTGGCACAAGCAGCTGGTCGTGCAGTCAAGCGTGGGGTAGCCGGCTGTAGAGATGTTTGTATTAGAGGAAGATTCTGGCCCCTCATCCCCCAGGGACAAAGGGCAAATAATCTAACTGGCCTGAGTCACTAATGGCTGTCCTTCTTCCCCAGTTAACCAGGACTGAGTTTTCTCTGTAATTTTGGGAAGGAGAGAAGAGGGGTTGGTTGAGAAACCATAAAGGCCCAGATGGGTCAGCCACCACCTAGAACAGGACAAATTGGAAGTGAAAGAGCTTGAAACATTCACTTTTTCCTTCTTAAAAAAAGACCTAACATTGTAATGGTTTAACAAAATTATTATAATTTCTTTTAAATAACCCACAGACACCCATGACGCTTTCACATTTACAGAACAAAAAGCACTAGAGAACTTGGTAGAAAACGATTTGCAGCTGGTTCCTCCCAGAAGCTGTCCCCCGCGGACAGGCTCAGTTCACTTCCAGGACCTCGGTCTCCGGGAGGCCGAACTTGGTCTTGTGCTGGTCGAAGAGCTTCACCAGGGCTTCCACGTACATGGCGTGGTACAGGTCGATGTCCTGCTGGGTCGGGTGTTCCAGCTTGGGGGTAGTGATGGGCTCACCCACTGCAGGGATGGGGCACAGGCCTCTGGTTAGTCAGTGCCATTCGGCCCACGCTCCCCGGGCATCCACCATAACGCCGATGGTAGCGACCCTGCGCTACGTGCCAGCCGCCTGTCAGGAACTGTGCTGAATGTGCTCCATTGCAGGCTGTCCCTTTTACAGGTGAGAAGACTGGGGCCCAGTGGTACGGGAAGGGACCTGCCCAAGGCCGCATAGCCACTAAGCAGCAGATAGGATCAAGTCCAGTACTCAGCTGGGAGCTCCTGTGAGAGGTGTGGGATCAGGTAATGGCTTTGCTTTTGCCCCGCTCTGGGCACATCACTTCACCTCTCTGCGCCTTAGTTTCCTCACCTATCACATGGGGATCCTTCCTTATAGGGCTATGCCACAGCAATGAAAACCCAGAATCCTAACCACTAGGACACCAGGAAACTCCCCAGTTTTCCATTCTTAAGGTGAGGAGCAAACGCCTTCACGCCGTCCACTAGACCCCGTCCCTCTCCAGCCACCCCGTGCATGGAAATGTCCCCGCTGCCTCACAGACGTCAGACCTGGTATGGGATTTGTGTGTAACAAGAGTCAAGGGTGAGTCTGGATCGTGTGACCTAAAATGCAGGAAGTTGATCTCTCTGGAAAAAGTACAAAGCAAAACATCTGGCCCTGATAAGAACTCAAAGTATCTATGTGAGCTTTGGCCCCTGAAGTCCATGGCTTGCGGCCTCCATGCTCTTATGTGATCTCTAGATTGTGAACCATTAACAGATGCACACAGACACACATACTCCTACAATAGATAATTCTTTGGAATCCTCTAAACTGTCTCATATGAACGCAAAACAACACAGCTGGGGGCGAAGTGCAGCCAGTTTTTTTGCTACGCTTATCACAGGCTTCTGCTCCAGGTATATTGATTTGCATCTGTTCCTCAAATATCTACACAATCTTGCTGCAGGAACCTCATTTAGGCTACTGTTTCTGACAAAATGTCTCTTCCTCCCCTCTTTTTCAGGATAATTCCTATTCAGCCAATAGTGTAAGAGTCACAGGGACTTCCCTGGTGGCGCAGTGGTTAAGAATCCGCCTGCCAATGCAGGGGACACGGGTTCGAGCCCTGGTCCGGGAAGATCCCACATGCTGCGGAGCAGCTAAGCCTGTGCGCCACTACTACTGAGCTCGTGTGCCACAACTACTGAAGCCCATGTGCCTAGAGCCCATGCTCCACAACAAGAGAAGCCACCATAATGAGAAGCCCGTGTACCACAACGAAGAGTAGCCCCCGCTCGCCGCAACTAGAGAAAGCCCGTGCGCAGCAACAAAGACCCAACACAGCCAAAAGTAAAACAATAAAATTATAAAAAAAAAAAAGAGTCACCTCCTCCCTGGGGTCCATTATGACCCTCCAGAGCACCCTGCACGTCCTCCTCACACCCCCTATTGGTCTTTGCTGTAAGGGGGTCTTCCCTGATAGACTTGGGCTCTGAAAACACAGAATTGCTGAGTCCTGTTTTCTCATCTAGCACAGCTTAGCTCATCGTAATGGAACTATCCCCTATCCCCCTCCCGCAACGATCATTCCCATCAGCACCCAAACAGGTCCACGTCCTCATGGCTCAGGGCATGGACATCAGAGCCAGGGATGGATTTGAATCCTAACTCTGCCACTAAACTAGCTGTGGCACCCGAGTTCAGGGTCTGGAGGAAGGGGGGCTCACCCACGGTGGTGATGGGCTTGGAGTAGGGCACCAGCCCCCAGGTGTCGGAGGAGAAGAGGCCTCGGCCATGGAAGATGCACGGGGCGAAGCCAATGTACTTCTGGAACTTTTTCTGGACCCATCGGCCCCAGGAGCCCTCCTCAAAGATCACCTGCTTGTACACCTCATTCTCCCCGAAGGAGTAGGTGGGAACCAGGTCGGCTCTGGAAGGGAGAGGCCAGGGTCTGTCATAGCCCAATCACTGGCTTCAGTTCCTCCTGGCGGCCCTAGAGGCCCCAGACGCCAGCTGAACTCCCCTCTGTCAGGGGTGCACAAGAATCACCCGGGGGACCCCAGACCACATGTCCCCTCGCTGCCAGACGGGGACAGGCCCTCTGCCCCTGTTAGTGACTGGGGAGCATGTCAGGGCTTTACAATGTGGCCCTGACCAGGCCACTATAGCCTCACTCGGTTTTCTCAAGTGGAAAATGGGGATGGCATCCCTGCAGGATTTTGCAGGAGAATCAAACGGGACCGTAGAAGTAAATGCGCTTTGTCCAGTGAAATGTGCTGAACAGGTGGCTATCCAGAATGTACCCCTAGAAAAGGTCGGAGAAATCAAGCTGCCTAGCTCTTCTCTGCCTGTCCCCAGGGTTACCCCTCCAAGAAGGCTTCCTTGATATTTCGGGCCACAACACCCTCCTTCCTGGCCTTTCGCTCTCCTAGCTGCATGACACGCTCTGGCCCTGGGGCACAGTGCTGACTCTGGGCTTGGCTGGCCTCTCAGCCCACCTGCCAGGGCCCAGGAGACCCAGGCTGCATCTTTGCCCACTTGGCTGCCCAGCCTGAGCTTGGGCAACCCTGGCCTGAACCTCTGGGCTCCAACCTCCCCTTCCCCACAGGATAGCTAACCCCCTTCTCTGCCTTCCTGGGGTCTGGGTTCTGCCTTCAGGAGGCAAGGAGCTGCTGCCCTGGGCTGCGCAGAACTGTTGACAGGTGTGCGCATGCGCGCGCACACGTGTTCTGGGAGGCACTCACCCATGGTGCAGGGCCAGTTTCACAAAGCCTTTGCGATTGCGCAGGGTGACTGCATTCTTGCCGGGCATGGAGCTCAGGGACTCGGCCGCGCCCCCCACCACAATGATGATGGCATTGCCGCTCCCATTCTTTGAAAGCAAGTAGTCTATGGTGTCCCGGTTCACAGGGCAGATGCCTGGGGAGTGGAGGGGGGACACACAGTCAGGGCTGCCCATGGATGCACTCCCTACCCCCTGCACATGGTCAAATATAGACAGAGCCGTGAACCTGGGTCCCAGACCTAACCCAGCCACTTGGAGGTATGGCCCCACGTAAGCCATTCCTTTTTCTGAGCCTCAGCTTACTTATCTGTAAAGTGGGGACAATGACACAAGGTTGTTTAGGGAATGCATTCATTTGGCAAACGTTCCCTGAGGTCCTAACTGTGTCATGCTGGTGCCAGGTGCTAGGGAATCCCAGTAAGTCAGGCTGGTGGGGATCAAGGTGGATGGATAATGAGAGTCATGGACGATGATTAAATCGTGCAAAGGGCAGCACAGGGGCTGGAGATGCCCAGAAAAGGGGTCAGAGAAGGCTTTCTAGGGAAGATGTTATCCTAGTTGAACCCTGAAGATTGTATGAACAGCTCTCCCACTCAGCCCTGACCCACTGTGCCTCAGCAGACCACGTCTCCAACACAGGACCAGGCACCAGGGCACGGTGGGTTGGCTTCCTGGCCAATGGAGTGGCTCAGGCAGGGACACGCAGGACATGTCTGGATTCTCACCTCCAGACATCAGGTACTCCCTCAGCACTGGTATCCGGAAGTTGCCGGCCAGCGTGGCCAGGTAGGGCCTTATGCCAGGGAACTTCTTGCTCACTTCTGTGGCCTCCGTGCTGAAGTTGCAGAAGGCACCCAGGCCCATGATGCCGTGGGGGTGGTATCCGAAGATGTAATTCCTGGTGGTCAGCAGGTTGTGTGTCTTCACCAGCTGCAGGGAAGACCTCAGGTCAGAGGAAGCTGGCCAAGAGAGGAGTACTGGGGCACACCCAGAGGTAGGGGAGGCACTAGGTGTGCCCTGGCCCCTGGAAGCCTGGGCCTGAAGGACTGGACTGACTCTCTCCTCCGACCTCAGACTCTCATCACTGGGTTCTCGGTGCCGGGTACTTGCAAGTCACCATTTGGACTTCGAGTCCCTGGGAAGGGCGTGGGAAACTTTCTCCCTCATTCCCCTTATTTCTCCAGCCGAACACACCAGGTCCTCTTAATTGCACTCTGCCAGCCTCCTGCATTCCCTCTCTCTGGGCCCATCCTCCTCACCACAGCCAGAGTGACTGCTCTAAAACCCCAGTGCAACTCCTGTCACTCTCAGATCAAGAGGGATGTCCAGCTTCCACTGGCATAAAGTCCAAGTCCCTTTCTTTGGCCAGAGAAGGGACAGTGCAGCTGGCCTGAATGGAAACCTCCTTCCAGACAGCCAGACTCAGCTCAGGCTCTGATGCAGGAAGCAGAAGGACGGGCCACAGCCCTTGTGCCAGCCACACTGCGGGCAGGGGAGGTCAGCCGTACAGCTGGAGTCGCTCACCTGTGGCGCCATCAACAAAGGTGTCCTGGATGCTCTAAAGGATGACTGCCTTCCCGCCCTGGGACTGGTGGCTTGGACGGTGGGTTGGATGGTGCAAAGTTTCCCTAAACCCTGAGCAGCAAGCGGCACCGACCCAGTATCACAGGAAACATGATGGGGTGGAGGGTGCCGAGAGGGATGGAGAGGATTGGCATCTTGTTCAGAAAAACATCACTGTCTTTTAGGATTAGAAAACGAATGAATAATCAGAGAATTTTAAAACTATGGGCAAGTAGGGAGAAAATCCAAAGCACCTGTCACACCGCCAACCAGATAAACCGCTCTGACTCTGGTGAGCTTTTTTTCTACTCAAATAGCCAAATGTTCTGTTTAACACAAAACTGAGGTCATATGGTTGATATGATTTTGAAATAATTACCTCCCAAGCATATCATAGCTATTTTTCCTTATCAAAATCCCTCAGTAACATGTCTTCTCACGGCTATGCTACACGGAATAGAATTGTAATCAAACCCTGACTGATGGGCCTTTAAAAAGCTTCTAAAATTTCCCTCAGAAATAATGCTTCCATAAATACCTTATTTTTGTCCTCATGTCTGCTTGCATTCTTGAGACAAACATCAAGAAAGACAGTTCCCGGGTCAAAGGGTATGACCGTTTTGGTCCGGTGGGCTGCCCTGCCTCTGGAGAAGAGGCACTGATGACATTCCCACCTGCAGTGCTTCAAGGTTCCCCCTGCCCCGCGCTGGTGCCAGCTGGAGCAGAGCCCCTGGCCACCGGCAGAATGTCAAGAGCCTGGGTTTTCTATGACTCCAGATTTGGGAACTCCCTGACTGAGGGAAGAACCCCGCGCTCAGTTTGGGGGGTGTGGGGTGCAGTTGGCCTCCGGGAAACTGAAATCTGAATCTTCAGGTGATGGAGGCCAGAAGGGGATGGGAGTGAGGGTGGCTGGCACCCCTCCCAGCTCTGTAACTGCCCGTACGTGTGACTGTGAGAAAGACCCCGTGTCGTACCCTGTTGCTTGGGGCATTTGTACTCTTTCTCCCGTTTTGCCTTTGGCGAGCAGATTAAAGCCGCTCAAATCCCCAAGTAATCCTTAGCTGCCCACCACATAAATGGGGAAGAGCAGCAGCTGAATCCACGGCCAGGGAGGTGGGGGAAGCCCAGCTTCACACGCGCTTCGAGAAGTGGTTGTTCCGAGGTTTTGCCGCAGAGAGCACGTCTGCCCTACCGCGTTAGCTCTCGGGAAAGCCAGAAGGAGAAAGCACCCTGTCCCGGTTTCCATGGGCGAGGAAGGCGCTGAGGCGAGAGCGGAGGCAGCCAGTACCGCATTGGAAACTTGCTCCTGAGTTGATGGCTGGGCCTGGGAGCCCCCAGCACAGGATGGGGTGGAAGACCCCTGATCTGGGCCATTCCTTTGATTACAAGGTAGAGACTAAGACCTAGAGAAAGGAGTTGCTGCTTCCCCAGAGGTCACAGCAAATCATCCTCCACCTCTAGACTAGGCCACCCAGCTGTGCTTTTCCCTGGACCTGGGATACAGATGGGCCACCTGGCGGAACCCCAGCTAGCTCTTTAAATCGTTTCCTCCCTCCCCCAAGCCTCTCTCTGGTGGGACATTGGTTAAATGAGGTGCCCTGGGGCACAGTGCAGGTTAATGGCCCTTGGGGCAGCACCCAGAAAAGGACGGGCCTCTGATACGGCTTTGATCTGTCTTCATGCCACACTCCCCTCGCCATGGGTGGACAGAGTGTCCATTCAGGAGGGAGGAGGAAGGACACTGCTGATGAAGGCTCTGTTGACATACCTGCTCGCGTGTCCCCTGACTGTTTACCCATGGCAAAGTCTCAGCCCAAGGGGTTGCCCAGGTCAGGCCTGCTGGCTGACATGAGCCTGGGACACATTCCTGGCAAGTCGCCCCTCCCACCCTGCCTCCCCGGGCAGGTAGGGTGTTCAGGTAGCCTTGTCCCAGCCTGGCACCATACAGAGGAGGAAACTCAGAACCAGAGAGGAACGAAGGCTCGCCTAAGCTGACACAGTGGGGCACCACGGCAGGGGAACAAAGGAATGAGAACACAGGTCCTGAAGCAGACACAGCCTTGGTTTCTATACCAGCCCTGCTACTGACTTGCTTTGTGACCTTGGGACAGTCCCTCCTCTCTGGGCCTCAGTAGGTCCATCTGTGAAATGAGGCAGTTGGACAGATAGGTGACTATAAGCTCAGAGAGTGTTTCCTAGTCTCTTCTCCAAAGATCCTGCCCATCTCTCGAGGAGAGGTGACCCGGGCACTGCCCACTCCTCTTCCAGGTAGCTGGTGGTCCTGGTGGCTGCTGTTAACACGTGAGCCCCACCTCTGCTGGGAGAAGGGATGCTCTCTGGGCCAGCTGAGCTGCCCTGGTGGCAAAGAGCAAAGAGCTTCACCAATAAGGGAGTGGGGAGGGGTGGGTGGGCACAGTTAGAAATCATTACCCAACCATTGGCAAGAGGCTGGGAAAAGGGGGTGGGACAGGAGGGTCATACACGACTCCACAGAGCATCAGCCCTGACATCAGGTCACTAAGGCCAAATCCTCCACACACAGAAGAGGAGCCTGAGGCCCCAAGGGGCAGGGGCTTGGCCAAGGTCAACCAGCAGCAAGCACAGAGCCCAGGCTGAGGCATAGATGCCTCAGGCCCAGCTTGGCTTTGGTCCTGGTGCCTAGGGGCCCTCCCAGGGCCAGCTCACATGGGTCACGTGGCTCCAACTCCCAGCTGTCTTCTTGGAACAGAGGTGAGATAAGGGACACGGGGTTTTCTTTTGGTTCTTCGGGAAGGGCAGAGATCAGTGGGGAAGGGTATCTGTCTGTCCCAGCACTGACCAGCGGTCATCAGGTCATCCTGTTCTGGATGGGGGGAGCTACTGGCCTTGAAGAGGTTTCCTGAGGGGCAGGCCACTCTGGGGCCCGGCCCCCAAGGTAAGGGCCCTAGCAGAGAGAAAGAATACATAATCCCTCACATCCAACCATAATTTACCACTTTTTAGCATATGAGCAGCTCCATTTCACAGATGAGGGTAATGAGGCTCAGTGAGCTTGAGAAAGCATGCCCACGGTCCCATGGGCAGAAAGCGACAGGATCTAGCAAGATCCATCAGAGGGTGAGCCCAGCCAAGGGCAGGGACCAGGGCTGATTCTTCTGTGTCCCCATGCCCTGCAGGGGCCCAGCAGTACACGGGGAGCAACAGTGCTGGCCAGTGAATAGAGTGACGGGCCAGGACCTCAACCCAGGTCTCCAACAGCAAAGCAGAGGAGGAAGACCCACGGAGTGGGGCTCAGTCCAGTGGGGAAGTCTGGGATTGGATCTTTCGCAGAGAAACAGGCAGTAGGGATCCAGTGGGAAAGAACCTGGGGCCTGGATTCTAGTACTGGCCTTGGCATGGAGTCACTGTGCAATTGGGACCAGTCCTTGCCCCTCTTTGGGACTCAGTTTCCTCACCTCCAAAATGAGAGGGTTGGGTCCTATGATGCAACATCCTCCCAGCAACAACAGCCTTGGATTCCTTGCAGCCAGAGAGATGGGGTCAGGGAAAGGGAGGAGCAGGAATTCTGACCCCAAAGGTCCTGGGAAAACTGGGCTCAGGCTGGAATGGGCAGAGGGAGCTGGTCCTGTGAGTGCAGCGGAGAAATGTAGGGTTACCTGGCCACCTCCCCCAGGCAGCACGCCAGGATGTCTCAGTTGCTGACTCACAACAGCAAACACACACCACCCCGTGTCATGCACACTTCCGCATGCACACACGCTGCCTCCACTTTCAAACCCCACCGATTTCTGCTGGGTTACCTCAGCAGCTAGGGTGTGCCGGGGCTGGGGTGCTGAGTGAGCTGGATAGGCATGTCTTTCCCCTGCAGGGAAAACCTTCAGGATTCTGCCAGAGTTACCCACAATCCACCAGCGTCACCAACATGCACCAGGGCCCAGAAGCCTCTGCCCTGCCAACCTAGCTTGCAGACCACCAGCAGGGGGTCTGATAGAATGTTAACTGAAAGCCAGACCAAGCCACTTTTTATCTTGTCAGGACCTTGAGTTTGGCCCCAGAGAAGGCAGGTGCTCAGAAGACCAGTGTGGGGGACCCAGAGCAGCCAGTGGTGCAGGAGGAAGGAAACCCAGAGATCAACTTGGTCTAAACCAGCTTCATATGGGGAGACTGCACCCTGGCTTCACCCAGGGTCTGACTGCCCTGCTTTTCCTGCCTCCGTCCTCCAAGCCTGAGGGAAGCCTGAGGATTCGTCCAAGCTTATTTCCTACAGCTCTGCTGCATAGGGATGCAGCATGCTGTGGTGGGAAGAACCGAGACTTTGAGGCAAGACAGCAACTGGAATCTTGGCTCAACCCCCTATTAGGCTCATTCTGCTGTGCTACTCTCTGACCTTCAGTTTCCTCTTCTGTAAAAATGGGATAAAATTAATACCCGCCTTACAGGGTACTGTGAGGGTTAAAGGACAGACTCCTTGGGGGAAAGTGCTGGCTCCTAGAAGCCTCCCAATAAATGGAGATCCTCCCTCTCCACTCCACCTACTCACCATCTGCCACATCCCAGGCTTCTTCTCAAACTCAGGTGCTCTCATTGTCTTCCCTGCCCCTTCAGTGCTACTAGCTTCAGGACAGAGTTCCAGCAGCAGTGCCTCCAGAAGCCTTCCCCAGGCACTTCTGCAATTAGGCTCTCACTCTCCATTCAGTGCCCACCAAATTTTCTGGGCCCTAATTCCCATGGCCAGGACCCCCAGTGACCTACCCATGACTGACTGAGGGAAGTGATATTTCTGTAAGAGCTTCAGAAGGAAAGAAAGCCCCTCACACCTGTTGCTATCCTTGGTTCAGCCCAGATGAACTTGGACTACCTTAGTAGTATTGCTCCTGATAAATCACGTCCTTTTGCGCCTTGTGGCTTGTGGGATCTTAGTTCCTGACCAGGGATTGACCCCAGGCCATAGCAGTGAAAGTGCTGAGTCCTAACCACTGGACCACCAGGGAATTCCCAATCACTTCCATTTTAAGTTATGACTTTAATATTCACTGAAAGGCAGACAAGCAATGGCCATAATATTTGCTATTATACCTGCTCCTTACATCACCCAGGATCTCAGTATCTGAAACACCTTTTAGATCCAAATGCTAGAACAACTCTTGTTTCTGCAAGGAAGAAACAAACGTCTTCCTTTCCCAAAATGAGGACCAATAACTATCATGTTTCCCCTTTTGCCTTGGCTGCCAGGAAGCTCAGAGGTGACCATGAAGCTCAACCACTGCAACTCTGTTGACCCTTATGGGTGAAATACTTGTATATTTTCCCCGAAGTCCTGATTTTTCTTTTTACCTGGTATAGCATTATACGTATCCTAAATTGCCTCAAATCCTGCATAAAGTGGGGTAGAGTATCAACAGATGCTCATAGTGGGAGATGTCACACGGTTCAACCCAGCACATGCGGTCACTGTGCAGGGGTGGGTTAAGGCTTGAAGTCAGATTTCCCATCCATTCCCACCCTCCCAAGATAACACCCACAAGTCTTTACCTGGATGGGAAAGTAGTCTCGAAAGTAGCGCCACACAGCCCAGTTTCGGACCCACTGTGACCTCCTGCCACCTTCCAGGGAACAAAATACAGCGTTGGGAAGGAGTAGGAGTGGGAGAGAGTGATGTTCAGGCAGAGCCACTGTGAACCCCTGAGCTAGGTGACCAGCGCCCTATGCAGCATCCTCCTCCCTCCCCCTGGGCCCCTTTCCAAGTTCATTCCCTCACGTTTTGCAAACCCTGGATTGAGTGTGAGCTCCGTGAGGACCACTATGTGACCTTAGAGCCACTATTAACCTCCCCCCTCCCCCCCATCCAGAACCACAGCCTGGCTTAGCCCAATGCTATTCACATAGTAGGTGCTAAGTAAAAAAGGGGTAGCACCCACGATGAGGAACTTCAGCTTGTGCAGGAGGGAGTGTCCCAAGGGCGAGGGGGTCGGACAGGGCGACTTGTGCTCGTACCTTTCTTGGGAGTGTTCCAGTCAAACACCAGCCAGGTGAAGTAGAGCACAGCAATGAGCCAGCAATCGGTGCAGAACGTGTACATGAGGATGACGCTGCAGGTCACTCCTGGGGGGAGGCAGAAGGCTCCCGGTCAGGCCTGTCCTCCCTGGGTGGGCTTCAGTCCCCTCTGGGCATGGGGTCACCAAGTGACTGAGTGTTTACCATGGCACTAAGCTAGGCACAGCTGGGGCCCTGGGCAGAGGGAGCCCACAGCCATGGCGGGGGCAGGGTGGGGGTGCAGGGGAGGAGCCGGCTCATGGGGACACAAGCCTCATCTCCTAGGCTCTGATGGGCTGTCCCGGCATCGAGGGGCACGTGGGCTCCATGTTGTCTGGGCAGCAGTGCCAGAGGTGGTGGATCTCTTGTGAAGCTGTCCTTAGAGCTGTTCTTTCTGCCCCTCCTGGCATGTTCTCCCCACCCGAGTGTCCAGCATAGTGACTGTGGACGAGGGGAGGGACCTGCCAAGTGCCTCTATGTCTCAGGACTTGGGATGAGTCACTGTCTCAAGTGTGGGGCAGCGTGACTTTTACCCCATTTTAGAGATGAGAACACTGAGGCTCCAGGGGGAGGTAACTTGCCCAAGGTCACCCAGCAGGAATGAGGCAGAGCCAGGATTCAAACTCAAGTCTGACTATTAAGTCCAAAATCTGCACCAGGCTTTAGAGATTCACTAAAAATTAGAAGCCCCAGACTGCCACTGGAGGGAGGTGGGAGAGTGGGACTCCTGCCCCAGGAGGAGGGCTGGCCCCCTTCCAGTATAACCAAGCACCAGGCAGTCCTAGGCCAAAGCCCAGAGCCCATCAGTCCCTCTCTCAAAACCCCCAGCAGGACACTTGAAGACTCCCTGGGACCAGCTTCCAGTGGTCCCTTTATTCTGGGCCTGCCGGCCATAAGGTTGAATAACCTGGCACAGAAAGCCCTCATCAGAGCTTCTATCCTTCCAATTTTTACCGAGCCTTCAAGGCTAAGCTCAGACCTCACCTCAGGAACTGTTCTCCGGTATCATACTGTCCTCCCACACGGACCTCTCACCTCTGAATTCTCCACACTAGCTGGGTCACATCTTCTTTGCCCCCTGTCACTTAGCACAGGACCAGGGACAACAGGTACTCATGCTTGGGAGAAGCATGGCCTCCGTCCAGCATCCCCTCCACTGCCTAGGAAGGGAAGCCAACCCTGGTTGTAGGCACACCCTCTGGTGGGCGCTGCACTAGTCACGGGTGCTCTAGGGCTGCCTGGCTTTGCATTTCATGCTCTCTTCTTCCCACCGTGCTCAGCCTCCTCTGGTTTCCCGAGGGAGAGGGGAGGGCTGGACACAGACACTCCATGAGGCTAAGGGCAGGAAAATGGTGGTCCCTTGTCATCCACAATGCGGTCCTGTTCTAAGCCTCTGAGCTAGCCTCTCCCCAAGGTAGCTAAAAGTGGTTCAACTATCTTGGGAGAGGCGGTGAACATACAGTGGGCCAGGTGTCCAGTTTTTCAGGACCAGCTCAGGAGTGTGATGTCACAGACAGGGAAGGTGAGTCTCTAGGGAAGCATTTGCAGCCTGTAAAACCCTGTTAAAGGCAAACTGTGAAGTACCGGAGGCAGCTTGGTGAATGGCTGTGACTAAGTTAAGACCACTTACAAAGTCACTCACATTGTTGAGCAGTTTGCCTCTGGTCCCCATTCTTAGGCCTAGAAAAGGGGTCACAAGCCCCCTAGACGCCACAGGTATCCAAGCGCCTTCAGCGGCCAGATGGGTGCTCCGGGTGGGCCTGGGCAGGGCCATGAGGTTCAGGCTAGGGTCTGAGCAGCCGGGAAACCCAGCTGCCATCAAACGCCTAACACTGGCTGAGGGGTAGCAGGATCAGAGGGGGCAGAGCCCCAGGCTGCCCTGCCCAGATGTCTGGGCTCTCTGGGAAGGTGGGAGTCCCTACCCACTGTCCTCACTGTGGTGCTAAGGCAGCCTGCGAGGAGGAAAGAGAACAGATGGAGGGTCCAGAGACTGCATTCTAGTTCTGGACTTTCTCAGCTGGGGGGCCCCGCTCCCTCTCACCCCTGTGTGTCCACAGCCCCTATCATCTGTCTCATCGTTATCTGCGTCCCCCATTGGACTCCTTCCAGCAGACGGCCCTTCAGCCCCTGAGCTCCTTGGGAGCTGGAACCAGGTCAGATGAACTTCTCCAGCCCTAGCAACCAACACAGGAAAGGTTTATTGGGCAAAAATGAATGACACCCACCAAACAACCTGCCTTTCTCAGAGTCTAATCCCAGTACTATGAACAGGGGGCTCCCTGATCTATCCCTGTAGATCACGCGGCTGCAGCAGGAACCAACCCCCCTGGGGCCAGGAGATGCAAACAACTTCTGGCTCCACATGCGGAAGGTTCAGGACCCACCTTTACAATCACCCCACCCCACACATCATGGTCAAGCTGATGATTCAAAACTCTGCTCCCCAAGGCCCGTTAGCGGGCAGCCTATGGCTGCTCACTGCAGGGACGCAGCAGTGGAGCCCAGGAAGAGCACGGACACGCTCTTCCATGAAGCCAGGGCCCTGCCGCTCACTGGCCACGGTCCATCCCTGAGCCTCGATTTCCAACAGGGTATTGGGAGGACGACAAGAGATAGTGTGTGAAGAGGACTTAACACAAAGATAAGTGTCCAACCTGGAGATCCATGGACTTGGATATGGAAAAAAACCAACATCTTAATTTTCACCCATCTCTTATAGAAATTTAATGTTTCCTTCATTTATGTACCAGACCACGGTAGTCTTAGCAGCAGCCCCTGTAGGCAGTGACGCCAATAGAAACCAAAAGTTTTTCCGTATCACATTTATGGCAGTTGGGGATATCTTGAAAAATCATTTATTCTCATCACTAAAGAATTATAGTGGGGGCTTCCCTGGTGGCGCAGTGGTTGGGAATCTGCCTGCCAATGCAGGGGACATGGGTTCGAGCCCTGGTCTGGGAAGATCCCACATGCCGCGGAACAACTAAGCCCGTGAGCCACGACTACTAAGCCTGCACGTCTGGAGCCTGTGCTCCGCAACGGGAGAGGCCGCGACAGTGAGAGGCCCGTGCACCGCGAGGAAGAGTGGCCCCCACTTGCCACAACTAGAGAAAGCCCTCGCACAGAAACAAAGACCCAACACAGCCAAAAATAAATAAATAAATAAATTTATTTATTTAAAAAAAAAAAGAATTATAGTGGGATTTCCCTGGTGGCACAGTGGTTAAGAATCCACCTGCCGGGAGGGTGGGAGGGAGGGAGACGCAACAGGGAAGACATATGGGAACATATGTTTATGTATGACTGATTCACTTTGTTATAAAGCAGAAACTAACACACCATTGTAAAGCAATTATACCCCAATAAAGATGTTAAAAAAAAAAAAAAAAAAAAAAATAAACAGTAGCTAAGATAGAACCTTCAAAAAAAAAAAAAAAAAAAAAAAAAAAAAAAAGAATCCACCTGCCAATGCAGGGGACACAGGTTTGGTCCCTGGTCCAGGAAGATCCCACATGCCGCGGAGCAACTAAGCCCGTGCGCCACAACTACTGAACCTGCGCTCTAGAGCCCGTGAGCCACAACTACTGAGCCCATGTGCCGCAACTACTGAAGCCCGCGTGCCTAGAGCCCGTGCTCCGCAACAAAGACAAGCCACGGCCATGAGAAGCCCGCGCACCGCAATGAAGAGTAGCCCCTGCTCGCCGCAACTGGAGAAAGCCTGCGCGCAGCAACAAAGACCCAATGCGGCTAAAAAAAAGAAAAAGAATTATAGTAATGATTATGCCTGCTGCTAGATCTTTTTAACGTAATAACAAAAAAGAATGTGTCACTGTATGTGGAATTCGATGTCTTAATGTGTACGTATTTATATTTTAATACCATTGATTTCCTTTGAAATCCAGTGTACTTTGTAGTACACATTTTAAAACTCTGAATAAGGTTTATAGTCTTTACCAGATACCAGAGGGATCCGTGGCACAAAAATGGAGGTGAGTCACTTTGTTCGAGAGGGAGGCCCGTGGGGCCACAGCAGCCTTTGCAACTCCAGGCGAGCGCCTGCCGGTAGATTGGGGCGGCAGCGGGAGCGAGTGGCCAGGGCTGCTCAGGACAATAATTAGCAGCAGCTCAGCACACCTGCCCATCCAAGCAGGCTTGGCTCCCACCTACGCAAGGGCTCGGGAAGATGCCGGGCTGGTCTCTGGGCTGTGGTTAGGCTCGATTTATTATTAACCTACAGCTTGGGGCCAGTCCCTGCCACGTGCTGCACGGGTTGGGGTTCTACCAGCTGCTCAGCGCCCCACCAGCCAAGCCCCGACTCACTAAGACAGTGGGATAGTGGCGGCTTCTGGGTGCAGATGGGGACTAAGGGAGCTGGCACAGCAGACGAGGGAGGGGCTTGGAGGCTGGAGTCCATGGGGTCTTGTTCTGGCCCCATGACTTCCTTCTCATGTGATTCTGGGCTAGGCTCTTCCCTCACTGGATCCCTGCTTCTTATCTGAAAATGGAGGGGTTACACTGTGCTCTCTACTCCCGGGATTCTAAAAATTGGCCAAGCAGGCCAAGGTGCAGGTTTGAGCCCTCAGGGAGCCAGTTTAATTTGCTCTGTTCCCTAGCCAGTGTTTCTTTATCTTGTTGAGGCCCATATGCCTCTGCACAAATCTGAGGACAGTGATGGTCCTTCACCCCAGAAAAATGCGAACATACTTTCACATATAATTTTGCGCCTAATTTTAGGGGTTCACGGAACCCCCTAAAGCCCGCTCTTGGGCCTCAAAGTGAAGACTGGCTATTTCAGACCAGGTCCACTAATTCCGGACTCCCTGGTGAGTGCTCTGGGCTTCCGCTTAATCCTTAACTCTGCCTCTGAACGAGCTTCACCATCTCGGAGAGTCACGGAACCTCTGTGAGTCCCTATTTCCTCACCTGTGAAGTGGGAAGTCAAGGAAAGACAGACACATCAAGTGCCCGGTCCACTGAGGGGGCTCTATAGATAGCAAGCCCCGTCCCATCCCTCTGCCCTGCCGAGGGAGGGAGGGGCAGCTGCTGCCCTGGAAATGTGGCCTCAGAGGCCCCCACACCTATTGGGAGCATGCGGCTCAGCACTGACACGGTAATTTCTGATGATCCCCGTTGGCCCGAACGATCCTGAAGAGCGGGCTGTCCCGAGAGACTCACTCTACAATGCTCGGCAACAGGTCTGTCTGCCCTGAGGTGCTGGGGAAGTCACTTATTATGCTGAGGACACTGGGGCCTGGGGAAGAGGAGAGGCTGCTGGGAGAGCAGGGCCTGGCCCAGGCCAGGGGCCCTTTCCTCCTCCTGGACAACCTGTGGTACCCTGACCCCGGTCTGGATGGCAACCCAGGGGACGGGGGCACCAACCTGGACCTGCCGGAGACGCAACCAAAGCACTGAAGTGGGAGGTGTTGAGAGAGACAAGGAGAAGCCTTGAATGGGCTGCAGGAAGCAGCTGGGGACCGTGCTCAGCAGAGGGTGGATGAGGCCTGGGCGGGGGCTCTGAGGGCGCTTCCCGACAGCAGCTCCCTACACTGGGGGCCCACCACGCCCTGGCCCCGTGCGACATGTGAGACAGCGTTTTCCTCACGTTCAAAATGAGGAAACTGACTTTCAGGGAGTTCAAGGAACCTGTGTAAAGTCATAGAGCTTGTTTGTGGTGGAGTCAGGACTCAATCCCAGGACCACACCACCCGAAGGCAAAGCAACATACCTGTGGGAAAATGTCTGCTGGGAGGCAGGGCAGCATGTGGGAACAGCCCACGCTTTGGGGGTCCTATAGACCTGGACCCAAATCTGTGTGACTTTGGACAAGTTACTTACCCTCTCTGAGACTTGCGCTTTCTATCTCTAAAATGGGAAGCATACCACCACCTCCCAGTGAATCTTGGTGAGTCCTCACGCGTGCCTGGGGTAGAGCACTTGATCGGGGACCCAAAAGGTGGGAGGTGGGAGGATGCTTTTACCCCTCACCTCTCCAACATCTGCTGGGGAGGTGGCCCCTGCCTGCCCTCACCCTCTAAGCCCCGGCTTACCCAGCATGAGGAAAGACAGGACCCACTGGAGTACCGAGATGACCTGTAGCTGCTTTTCCACCTTGGACCTATTGAGACAAGTGATGGAGAAGAGGTCCTGGAGGGCGGAGAGGATGCTGGAGCCAGTGCCTGCGACAGAAGAGAGATGTCAGCCTGTCCACCCTTCCCTCCAGCCTCAGAGTCCCCATCATCAAGCCATCTCCCACAGACACCTTCCTAGACATGAGAGGCGCACGGGCCAACACATCAGACAGATCTGGACTCACATCCCAGCCCTGCCACACAACAGTTTTGTATTGATAATTCTGGGCTGTTCACATGCTTTGCTTCCCTGTGCCCCAGTTTCTATGTATACCCAATGGGAATGATGTCCCCCCTCAAAGGGTCATTTTGGAGAACAAACAGGGTATCCAAAGAGGCTAGGGGGAGGCTTGCCATAGTTGCCAGTTTTCTTCCCTCCCCTTCACCCCAATCAAACTCCTGTCTTTATCCTTTATCTGGATCTAGTACAAATATTTAATCTTTGCTCTCTGTGTCTGTGAGGCCAAGGACAGAGGGCCAACATCCAACCTGCAATGTTTTTTTCCTCCAAGTGTACTTTGCGCACCCCCAATCCTTGACCCACGCCCCACCCCTGTATCTCCAGGACTAATACCCTTTCCCAGTGAGCTGAGCCCTCCTGCCCCACCGCCAACGCCACTGATACCACCTGCAGAGGGATTCACACTTTGAGCTTCATCTCAGTGCCCAAAGCTTGGGGCCCAGAGAGGAACCAGCCAGGAACCCCTGCTTCCAGTGGCCAGTGAGCTTCGGAACACTGAGGGCTGCAATTCTGTTTGCTACCAAGCAAGTGCAAGCCTATAAATTAGGACAAGATGTGCCCAGTTAATTGGCTCTGTGGCCGTGGCCCCAGGATGACGCCCTGGACTCCAGCGGCTGATGGGCAGAGGGACCGGAAAGCCTGGCGATTGCAGGAGAGGCAGCGCTGGGGAAGAGCATGGACGAGGCTCCTGACATAGCCCATTCCTTCTGGCAGCTGGGCCAAAGGAGTGCCCCCCTTCAAAACTCCACATGTGCTGAGCCCCAACTGCACGCCCTTTGCTCAGCACATCTTCACCGAGTGCCTACCTACCGTGTGCCGGTCAAACATTCCTTCACACGACCCACTCTGCCAGGCCCCCCGCTGAGTCACAATCTTGTCCTTGAGGGTCTCGTGACCTTTCTCCCTGGCCTACTGCGGAAGTGGGAGGGCGAGCGGTATAAGGGCTTACACTCAAGCCCTTGTGTTTCTTCAAAATCTGTATTTCAACAAGGTTACGGCAGAGATTAGAAAGGGACACAACCCTCATCTGCCGAAAGTTAACAATTACTTTGACTTTCGGGAGGCATGTAAATAACGCCAGGCCTCAAGGCAGACACGTCAGTCCTGTCCCCTTCACCTGGTCTAGTGGAGCAGAAGGAGGGGGCTTGGCACGGCAGAAGCGTCGGATCCCAGCGCCAACCGTGGCTCCACTCGCTATGCGACTTCAGGCAAGACCTCGAGGGCGCACAGCCACATCCCCAGGGCATGGCACATACTGGGTGCCCAGCAGCATCTGCCGCTCCACAGGACACCTGGGGCGGAGGTGGAAGTATGTGAACTCACCCAAGCAGATGATAGCCTGAGCTACACAGGCATGCCAGGGGTTTAGCGCATAACTGCTCCTTCGCCCTCTACGTAAATATCCTACCATCACAGCCGTTTCTACCTTCACACTTTTCCAACACCCCATCCTGGAGGCCGAGGGCCCTCTGGGGTCATCTGGTACAGCCCAACTGAACATTTGGGGACGCTGAGGACAGGAGCAGTGACTTGTCTAGGGTTACCTAGCCAGGGCCAGAACCCAGGATCCCTGCCCCCTGCTCAGGGTACAGCAGGTCCAAGGGTGGCCTGTGCTCAGAAGTGGGGAGAGTGTACTGGGGGAGTACAGGCGGGAGGGAAGTAAGGTCAGGCATAGGCCTGAACCCCAATCCAAGGGCCGGCCTGCCAAGTCATTCCCTCGCCACTGGGAATGTGTGGGATGAAGGGAAGCAGGGGCCGTGGGAGACGAGTCCCTGCCCTGGGTCTGGGGCAGGCTGGGTGCCTTGGCTGCAGAGAGGATAGAATGTTCTCCAGCACCTTCCTACTCAGAGTGGTCTCGTAGCTGTTTAGAAACGCAGGGCCCCAGCCTGGATCTACTGAACCAAAATCTGCATTTTAACAGGACACTCAGTCCAAAGTCTTAGGTAGGGTAAGCTTGGGGTGGGGGAAGGATGCAGGGAGGAGCTGGGGGCCTCCACCTTCTACTGGGCAGGGGAAAAAAGGTGATGGAAGGAAAGGCATCAGACGTTGTCTCATCTGACCACTTCCTACTGCAAACAGGACCCCAAAGAGTGCTTGAGGAATGTCTAAGGAGTGCTCAGAGAAAGGGCTGTCTAGCCCCTGCCTTTGGGTCAGGACCAACGAGCTGGTCGCACTCACTACATGGAGCTCTCCTGCTTTGGAGGTGGGGTACGCAGAGTAAGGCCACATTGGTGACACATCCCCCACTGAAACAACTGGAAAATTCTTCCTTGTTTCCTAATCCAAGTCCATCTGCTATTACAGGTCTCTCACAATTAGCTAAAGTCAGGGTGCAGGAAATGTAGACTGTCTTATTCAACCGTCACCCTATTATCCACACAGAAGGAGAAGGCCTGAAGGGCTCCCACAAGCCCCAGGGCAGCTTGGCCAGAGCTAGGCTTTTCCCACACTCCCCAGTCTGTCCTCCCTGCCTCGGCCCAACTACCGCCCATAGCCCGCGCTGCAACCAACTAGGAAATGCAAAGTCCACTGAGGAGTGGCAGGTGTTCCTGTGGGCGGCACAGTGAGGGGGCTGCCTGGAGGGGGAGGCCGGGAGGGTGCTGCCCCTCTGTGCCCCTCAGGCCTGGGCCCACTCGGCTGCCTCCTGGCCAGACCATCCCGACCTGGCTGACCACAGAGCCCAGCCCTGGGAGCTGGCCTGCCCAGGATGCTGAACCACAGGCCCAGTGGAAGCCCCCTGTGGATCTAAGAAATATCCAGTCATTGCTCCCCTGCCTAGAAAGCCGCTCCTTGCCTTGCCCACCTGATGACCCCCAACAATGAGATAAGGCAGCTCGTCCTTCAAAACCCAAACAGGCGAGCCTTTGGAGAGAGGTCACCTTTCCTTCTCTGGCATTATCAGCTCTAAGGCCCATGCAAGCGTGGAACCCTCTAGGGCCATCTCACCAGCCCCCACCCATCTTGGAGAGAAACTGTCAGTACATGAAGTTGGGAGAGGCCAGCAGAACAGAGAAATAAGAGAGGACTGGAGTCCTCCTTCCAGGTTCCCACAGCCCCTCACCTGGTACCGACTGCTGATTACAAGTCCGCTCTCCCATCACACTGGGAGCTGCCCAAGGGCCTAGGTCTGATCCATGGCTTGGTTCCCAGTGGCCTCTCGGAGCCTGGCCCAGAGTCAACACTCAGCAAGGTTTGCTGAGCAAAAGGACGAGCAGGTCTCTGCTCTGGCTGATCCTCAGGCCCCCCTCCCCAACCCCTGGCTCTCTCTCTGTAGGGCTGGGTGGCAGGTAGGCGGCCCGCACGGCCCATGCAGCTTCAGGGCCTCCAATGCACTTCCATAGGCACTCTGGTTCCTCACCAGTCCTGTGAGTTTGGCATCATCACTGCCATTTTGATGGTGATAAAGGCTCAGGGAAGTGACACAGCCAAGGTCACTTGGCCAGAGGGTGGCAAAGTTGGACTCAATTCAGGCCTAACTTCTAGGCCTGCGTTCTGTCCCTGTGCTGCAGGTCTCCCCACGTTCCTTCTCTCTTCTCCCCAAAAGAAAGTGGGGGAACGCTGGGAGGCGACAGGAGAAAATGCATGACCTATTTTCCTCTAGAGGAGCAGGCATCTTGTGCAGTAAGTTAAATGGTAGCAGGCCTTGGGGTTCCAGTCCCAGTTGTACCACCAACTCCTGTGTCACCTTGGCCAAGTCACTTCACCTCTCTGGGCTTTGGTTTCCCCATATATAAAATGGTGGTGGGGAGGATGAATTTTATGATCTCTCTGACTGCTTGGATTCTGGTGTCCACCCTCCTGAGGATACCACCTAGAGGCTCACCACCCTGCAATAGCCCTGGTACAGCTGCTCGGCAGATGGGAAGTGGGGCTTCAGATGGAGGTCATTGCCAGACCTCACCACTCAGCTGTCAGCATCTCCTCTGCCCCAGTTTTGGCTGGGAGGGGTCCTGCAGAAGCTGGTAAGAGATGCCAGTGCTACAATCAGATGTCACCACTGCCACTACCTTCATACCCAGCCTGACTGTCCTCAAGTCCTGGGTGTGACCAGCAGGGAGCCACAGCCTGGCCAAGTCTCAGCTCCAATCTGCTCTCTCGTCACCCCTCCCCCAGCCTCCGCCAGCACACTGCACTCTCTGCGCACCCTCTCAGCGCCGGTCCCACTGCAGCCAGTGTCTATTTCCTTGGTCATCCTCCTTGGCCAGCGTCTCCTGGGTTCCAGGGCTGGTACCTGATTCATCCATGTGCCCAGAGCTCAGCCAGGCTGGCGAGAGAAGGAGCTCATAGGGGTTTATTGCATGAATCAACAAATGCCGAAGTCCCAGAGGCAGCTGAAGGCCTGGATGCCCAGGTCAGACTGAGCTGCCTGACAGGAAGGCCCCCAGCCCTATCACTGAGGACCCCAGAGATGGGGTGGGGAAGTGAGCCTCTCTCGCACTCTCTGAGCATGAGTTTCCCTCACCCCACGATAAGAACAGAACCCACTTCCTACAGATGTCTTATTTTCATGAAGGAAGACGAGACAGGCCACAGAGTAACTTGACTCATTCTATGAAGAGAAACTGGCAGTAACCAATCCAAATAGCTGCTCCAGGGCACCACTGATTTCACCATTTATTTTATACGGCTCCTTTGCTCCTGGACTTGGGGAGGGCAGAGGGAGTGGAGCTGCCAGAGAGGCCCAGAGCAGCTCTCTTACCCCCAGAGAGGAACCCCCTGCCCCCATGTCTATACGGAGCTTCCCTGCCCCACAGCACTCTCCGGGAAGGTAGACAGGCAGGGATGGGCAGCCCCATTTTACAGAGATGGAAACTGAGGCAAGGTGAGGCCAAAAGATGTTAAGCCACTTGCTTGAGGTCAGGGTATAGGGGAGCCAGGACTCTCGGCAGGCATTTGAGTTCTGAGTCCCTCATCATTTCCATGATGCCAGGCTCTTGAGGGCTGGTCCCCACTACACAAGCCAGTCTACACCCCGACTTCAGGAACACACCCCTGGTGAAGGGAGGGCTGCCTCTCTGTCCCAACCATGTCCCAAGTTTCATGGCAGGTGGGGATGGGTGTGTATCGCCTCTTTGCCCAACATCTGATGGTAAAGTGACCAGGCCGCATCCAGGACTGATGCAACCAGGGCTTCCTCTCGCACAGGCTTGAGGGGGCAGCATCTGAGCCCCAGTCCCCGTAATCTGAGAAAGGGCCCTGGGCCAGCCCTGACCCTGCATAACTCTGTGACCTGGGGCAAGTCACTTAGCCCCTCTCAGCTTTAGTTTCTCATCTGTAAAGTGAAGGTAAGAACCCCTAGCTGTCAGGGTGGTTGGGAAGGTAAAAAAAATAAATAAAAATAAAAAATGCATGTAGGTCCATTTGGCATCTCTTAGGTGACTGACACCTGTTAGGTGATTAGCTCTCGTCATGGCTTTTACCACTGACCAGAGTGGGAGGGGAATTGATGAGCAAACACAAAGTTTTTCAAGATGTGTGTGCTCATGAGGTTGTGTGTTACGAGGAGAGGGAGCAGAGCGGGGGCATTGGCCTGGGAGGCTCCAAGGAGGTGGCGAGGCCTCAGCAGGGCCTGGAAGACAAGATCTGGGAGGCGAAGAGGAGGAAAGTGGGCACTCGGGGTTGGGGGCAACTGCCGGAATAGAGACTCAGACGGAGTTACAAAGAGGCAGGCCCAAACCCAGAATGTTCAGTGACCCAGGAACGGGGGTTCACATTTACCCAAAACAGATGCTGAGAATAGGAAAGATGGAAAGGGCTCAAGCAGCCCAAAGTAGGCTCCTGGAGGAGGTGGGTGGGGACAGGGATAAGCATGGAGCACTTCTGAGGTACCCAGCACTGTGCCAGCCACCGGGGAAATAGCAGTGAATGCAGCAGGTCAACTCTCACCTGTTAGGGGGCTTAAATTCTGCTGAGGGAGAGACAAAGCACCGACACATAAATGTAGGCTGTAACATCAGGCAGTGATGAGAGCTATGAAGAAAAATAAGCTAGAGGGATAGGCAAGAGGATCCTCCCCTGTGGAGGGGAGGCATGGAGCAAGGCTGACTCCCCTCCACGGGGACACTGGAGCACACGTGACATTCTTGGGTCAGGCCTCTGGGTGGCCCACACTGCCTCCTCTACCCTCCTTAGCTACTGGCATCCTGGGAAGGGGCTCACCAGCCTGGAGAAGGTGCAGAGGACAGGCGGACGGGCATCAGGAGAACCTGACCTCCAACTCGCAGGAAGTGCAGCCTTGGTGAGTCACTTCCTGTGCAAGCCTCAGTTTCCTCGTCTGTACAGTGGGACTAATACCTACCTTGCCAGATTCTTGGGAGAATTAAATGAGATGATGTATAGGCAAGAGTATCATAAAAAGTAAAGACCCGGGTGAATGGTGGGTAATTACCAAGTAAGCCTGGGTTTCCTCCCCTGTCTAGTGGGTTTCACAACCCCTGCCTTGCTTGGAGCAGAGGCACTGGCCTCAGTAGACTTAGGATTCAAACCCTGGCTCCCACTATTATTTAGTGTGAGACCCTGAAAGTCACTTCCCCTGTCGAAGACTCGGCATCCTCCTCTGTTATGATCCAGAATTGTTGGGAGGAATCCAAACAACTTATGGCAAAGGGGCAAACAGCGTCTGGCACCTCTGTTAGAGAGCTAGAAAGGTGCCAGAGAGGTCACAGGGATGTGGACGGCCGCCACAGGTTCCCGAGTGGGGGAGTCACCCTGCTCACGTCTGCACCCCAAGGATGCCACACCTGGGCCCAGCCCGACCTAAGCTCTGCCCTGGTCCAGCAGCTACCAAGTGGACAGTGAGGAAGTCGCCCCAAGCTACTCCAGAGGGCTGGGCCCAGGGGTATAGGGGAGCCAGAGGCAGAGAGATGGACATTCTGACTCCTGGCAGACCCTTTGAGGTCCAGGAAGCTAGTCCAAGTGCCAAAGAAATGCCACATCTTCAAGGCCAGAGGCAAGCTCTCTTCCGGGTCCCCTCCCCGCCAAGCACCTTTCAGCAGGAGTCCTCACGTGTGATGATGGGGGACAGTCATGGCTCTGCAGGGTCATGCCTGTTGATCTCAGAGGCCCAGCCTTGGGTTGGGCTCCAACTAGCCCTGCACACGAAGCTGTGCCCATTCTCTGCCTTACCACATGCTCAGCCAGACCCTTCTTCCCTCGAGGAAGTCTCCCTACACTCTTGGCCCTGCCTGCCATCCCTCCAAACACAGTCCTGTCACCTCCAGGCCCAATCTGCTCAGTCACTGAGCTCACACTTACTGGGTACCTACCAGGCCCTGAAAGCTGGTCCGTCAGAGATGGGCCTCATCCTTCCCGGCCGATTCTTCCTCGGGGAAGCCCTCCTCCCCCACCCCATGTGCCCCACCTCACCCTGCACTCAGCCTTCCTCATTCTGGGAGCGAGTGTGCATTTGCTCATCTGGGTCCCTGTGCCCAGCATGGGGTCAGGCACAGAGCAGATGCTTGGTCAATGTTTGCCAACAGGATGCTCGAGGGACCTGCGATGAATAAACAGGGCCTGGACAAGAACAGAGATGATGGACCTGTGCCACGGCAGAGGGTCAGACGGGAACTTTCTGGGGAATCAGGAGGGAAAGGTCTCCTCTAGCTGGAGGGATCACGATTAAAGGCAGGGGCAACGGTGGAAGGTTCCAGAAGGAGGGAGAGAAGGGTGGAGGCCAAACATTAACATTCATTCAGCGAGTACTTTCTGAGTATCCTTCACAGGCCAGGCTAGGCGCTGCTCTAGGGTGGGAGCTGCCACCCTGCCCTGCCTCTGCTTCTTGGGCTCTTGTAGGAGGAAGAGCTCCGCCCCGGGGCTGCCCACCTCAGCTATGGCTGGGGAGACAGGGCTGTGAACAACGAGGCACAGAGGGTAAGCCAGGGCCGGGGAATCCACGGGAGGTACCCAACTGGCCTGGAGGATGCTGTCATGGATGGGTCAGGTGAGATGTAAAGGATGAGTAAGTTTGCCAGGCTGACAGGAGGGGGGTGCAGGGTCAGGACCCCAGGTACTGGAGTCCCACAAATGGCACTGGAAAAGGCCTGGAAGGGAGAGAGCGCACAACTTTGAGGAATTAACTGCAAATAGTTCAACCAGGTTGAAGCATAGCAACCGTGTGAATGGGTGAAGCTAGTCGAGAACGTGCAGGGGGAGTGAGCCATGGAGGACTGGAGATGCCAGGCTGAGGAGTCCTGGGCTCCATCCTGAAAGCAGGGAAAATTGCTGCCCACCCCTTCCATTCCCTCCACCAGCTTCAGATGGTGGCTAAGGGCCCCGAGGCAACTAGCCAGCCATTCACCTGGTCCCAATCCACTGGTGATTTCTTTTCTCGAAAGACTAATAATCTCCCCTTTAAGGGTTAGGTGTTCTTTAAGTAGGTAACCTTAAAGCAAATTAGGTGTCCTTAAAACAGGGCCCACTGGGACATCTGACCCAAAGGTGTCCCTGGAGGACCCTGGAGGTGACTGCTGAGGACCCCAATGGCCTGCTTTCTCTACTACCCCACCTTCTGACACATCAAAAAAATAGCTACTGAAGTGGGAGGGGTTGCCATGGCAACACCACCAGCTTGTGGGTACGTCACCACCAAGGAGTCCTCAAAATAGGCCCTTATCACAATACATGGGCAAGTGTGGGGAGCTAGGTTCTTCTGGGGCACTTACCTGGGCCCCAAGCAGGACATGAGCCCATTTTCACAAGGACAAGTTGGGGACAAGAATGAGTAGGAGGTTGACCCCCAGGATCCCACAGCCGTCAGGGGCATGATCAGAATCACACTTCTGCAGCAGAGCTGGAATGAACCCAAGGGGGCTGCCTTATGCAGCCCTCCTTACTGTACAGACGAGGAGGCTGAGGCCCCGAGAGGGCAGGGTCTTGCCCAAGGTCACACGGGAAGCAGATGCAGGGTGAGCCTCCTGGCCCCTAAATCTGCTCTAATAGTGAAATGAATTCACATCTCCTGCTTCTGTCGATTTGCCCAAAGGGTTTGTGTGTTCAGCTTCCTTGGGTCTGCACCATAACCTGGGCAGATATTCTTATCATGCATTGGCCCGTTCTATAGATGACGATACTGAGACTCCTAGCCCTAAACCCTCAAAACTGCCAGCAGCAACTCCACACCCAGGAGGCTCCAGAAGTGGTGGAGGCCAAGAAACTCTGTGCACCAGGGGCCTTTCCCAGCAGCTCTCAAATCTCCACCCCCAGCCCCTGCAAAGGGCATAGGCGAGCCACCCCAGGCCTGGACACAGCAACCTCTATCTCCCGTGTCTCTCAGCACACCAGGACCTCAGCTCAGGCTGGTAGCCCAGAGACCCTGCAGTCAGACTTCCCCTCCCACACAAATCTCATGTCTCTATTTATTCTGGTCCCTGTACCTGAAGGTTCTTGCCTGTCTTGGTAACACCTGTTCATCTTTCAATATTCAGATTGACTGTCGCCTCTTCCGGGAAGCCTTCCCTGACCCCAGGATGATTTAGCTGCCTAACCCTCACCTCCAGGCCTCCACCCCTTTCCTTCCCCTTTCACTATGTGGACCACTGTGCACTGTCATCCCCCTAGTCTCACTTCCTCAAAGGCAGGGACCATGGGTTGACCTGTGTGCAGCACAGAGTCTGACACACAGAGGAGCTCCATCAATAAACTGAAGGGCCCACATGCGAGTCCCCACTGTGAGAAGCCTTCCTGGATGTCCCAGAGCTGAGTCTGCCACTCTCCATAGTGTTGGAGGCTGTTGCACGTGTCACACAAAATGAATGACAAGGACTAACAGGCGAGTCACAAGTTAGTTTACAAAGCGCTTTCCATTCGTGTTAACCTAAACCCTCACATCCTTGAGAGTTTGAGATTTTCTGATCTTATTTTCCATTTAGGGGGAGTGAGATATCCAGAGCAGAAGTGAAGCCAGGGCCGGAATCCTGGCTCTCTGGCTTCTAAGCCCTGGAAGTAATGGGGGAAACTGTGGTGAGCCCCCCGCCCTCGGCACTCAGCCCTGGAACCGGCTCCTCGTGAGACTGTGGTGTCTCCAGAGCAGGGAACAGCTGCAGGCCCAGCACCCAGCACGGGTGGGCACAGAGGAGGCCTGAGGAAGAATTGAGAAATCACACTGAAGCAAAAAGCAGGGCTTCCTGCCAAGAGGAAGGAGCAGTGCTCAGGAGGGCTGAGGTCCCATTAATGATTCATTCATTCAACAAATATTTACTGAGCACCTACTATACACCAGGCACTGTGCTAAATGCTGGGACAAACACTGAGAAAGACAGACAGGGTCCCTGTTCCCAAAGGGCTGACATTCTTCTGGGGGAGACAATCACCTAAACAGATAAGTACACATGAGAATTTAGGTAATGAGAGGGGCTATAAAAAATAAAACAAGATGGGGCGGCTCTCCAGATGGTGTGGTCAGAGAAGGCCTCTGAGAGGAGACTGAATGGTTGGAAGCCAGCCATGCAGTGACCTGGGCAGAGGGCAGCACATGCAAAGGCCCTGAGGTAGGACTGAACTGGTGGGAATGCTGGGGGAACTGGAAGACCCCTGGCAGTTCTAGAGCACGACATGGTAGGAGACGAGGTTGTGAGGCCGTGAGGACTGCTCACAGGGGTCTCCACGGCCACAAGGAGGAGTTTGGAAGGTTTGGAGTACGATGAGGGGCAATTGGCTGTTCCCCTGGCCTCAAAACTCTGGGGCTCGTGGTGCATGTACTCATCAAGGCAAGTTGGGGGAGCTTCCTGAAAAAGCTTGGGAAGGGGTGATCTGCCACTCCCATCATGGTCTGGGAGCAACCTACACTCATTCAAGAAACGACCACCTACAGTGGCGAGAGCCCTGCGCTCAGCCCTTCACGGCTTCACCACACTTCTCTCTTGGTTTAAGGTGGCCAACGACTGGGAGATGGATCTGGGTTCTAACCCTGGCTTTGATAACCCTGGTCCAGTCCCTTCTCTCTGGGCCCCTCAGTGTCCCATCTGTCATGTGAGGGCCGTGCCAGATGCAGCGTTCCCAGAGAGCTTTGATTTTATGACTCAAGTACTTGTTGCTGAAATCAGGGGTGGGAGGATGGGGGTGTGGCAGGATTTCCACACTGGCTAGTGAATCACCTAGGCTGCTAATAAAATATTACTCTTGGCTCTCCTTTCCCAGCCCAGAAGAGCCCTCAGTAGCGCAGATAGCCCCAAAGTGGCGTTTGTGCATTTGGGGAAGTGGTGTATGCAAGGAAAGAAAGCTATAAAGAATTGGGAGAGGGAGGGACATGAGAATGATGTTCTCATCCTATGATTTAGGACTGGGTTAGGTGACTGTCAATCCTGAGTTCCAGAGTTAGCCTCCAACAATCCAGCCTCTTAGTTCCACCTCCTACCAAGTTCCTGCTTGCACACTCCCAGTGATGGAGAGCTCCATCCCCACCCACACCAAACCTGTTGCAATCCTCAATAGCTATCAGAAAGGATTCCTCCATTACATCAAATCTGCCCCCCATGATGCCACCCCTGTTCCTGGCCTTGCTTTTCGGAGCCTCACAGAGCAAATCAGCTCAGGATTTTACTGGGCTGCCACCATTTCGTGCTGGGTCCTGTGGTGAACCCTGGGGATAGAGGCAGGCACCAGAGGGCTTTGACCTGAAGAGCCTCACATCCAGGGGCAAAGGCAGGGATGCGAATATGACTAACTCTGCATTCTCCACCCCTGGCACAGGTAAATCCTTCAGATATTAGAAGATACCAACAGAGACGCCTGTCTCCCCGACACTTCCAGCACACACCCACCTACCCATGCACCCACAGCTGGCCTTTGCTTTCGGTCAAGAAACCAGACACCAAGGTATCTATTTCAATCTCACCCATCACAGGTATTCCCTTCACAGAAGCCATGGGTCTCCTTGAATACCACCACCAACAGGGTGTTCACCACCTCCCAACAATGGGACCTCACTGGCAGAGGCAAACCAGGCCACTGGGGAGTGTCTTCAAAGACCAAGGATGTAGAAAGCAGGTCTAATGGAGATGCCAGATAACACAAGATTTCCTTCAGCTCTCTCCCTTCCCCACCCAAGTCTTTCACCAAAGCGGAGCCCAGACACCTAAAGTAATTGGTTTGCATTTCATACCAGCCCTTGCTACATCCCAGGATGGAACGGTTTGCAGCCAGTTTTTATCTTTTTTTAATGTTTTCAAGACCTGATAACAACATGGAGAAATGCTCCTGACAGGATAGTAAGTGACTTGGTCAAAATCATTCACTGGAAGTCCTCCTGAACTACAAATCCTAGGTCAAAAATGAGGAGGTCAGGGTCGCCTGCTCCTGGAAGATAGAGCTCACAGCCTGTGGACAGCAGAGGTGAGGGAAGGGGATCTCCAGGAAGGACCACCACAGAGAGCATCCCTATCCCATTCTCTGGAGACAAAAGCATTTTCAAAAGCATGAACATGGCTAGGTCCCTTCCTTCCCCTGTTATGGGCATTAAATGGCACAGTGAACAGACAAGCTCTTTAAAGTTAGAGAAGGGGCTGTCAGAGGCTGTAGGGCTGGGTGTCTGGGGCAGCTCAGGCTGCTTGTGCCGAAGATGGTGACAGCAGCTGGGTACCTCTCCAAGGGCAACGAGCAGCACCCAGACCAAGAGGGGCAGATAATCACACCAACAGTCACACGGGGAACAACGCCAATGCCCCAGACACGGTTAACCTGTGATACAGCTCCAGGGTGCTTACCTGGCAGCCACTAGAATATTATAAGTGATTTGGAGTACCAGAAGGAAATACTCATGATTTAACATTAAGAGGGAGAAAACAGGATTCAGAACTATATCTACATCACGCTTTGAACTTTATCTAAATAATGTGTACAAATAAAACTATAAAGAAATATACTAAAATGCTCTTAGGAAGCTATTTTTGGATAGTCAATTAACCAGCAGTTTTAAATTTTCTTCCTGTTTTTCTATATTTTTCAAAATTCCAATAATTCATATGTTTTATTTTTATAATGAAGATGGGTCGAGTAGGCTACTATTAGTTACTGAAGAAAAATCCTAAGTAGGAGAGGTTCAGCAAGCAGAATAAAGACTTAGGTGGAGGGAGGGAGGATTCAAGCAAGACCAGGACAGCTGTGAGAATGTCCCAGGCTCTCCTGGATTTGTATTTAATCCCCTGGCCAAGGCACCTGTTAAGGAAACCTTGGGTGGGTCATGCCTCCTCCCATCTCAGTTTCTCCAAGTACAGGTGAGAGGTGGGGGACATGGAAGGGATGCTCTTCCTTGAGGGGGCAAAGCTCTGGAGTTTGATCTCCACTCTGCCCCTGATTCACGGAGGGCCTCAGTTGCACACCGGTGGAACAGGGGCCCGGGCCACACTGGAGGGCACCCAGGGTCCTCTGCCCCACCTTCTAAGTGTGCCAGGCTCACAGTTGCTGCTGAGTGGGCTCCCAAGCCTGGGCTGAAGAATGGGTGTGAGGAAGGAGACAGTGCGAGCACACCTGTCCCAGCCAGGCATGTTCCTTGTCTGGTGGCTGCTTCAGGGGATTGCAAAACCCTTGCCGCTCTGCCCCATCCAGTGCCTCACAGCTTAATCCACCAGGTGAGGAGAGAGGGTGGGAACTGCCAGGGGCCAGGAGCAATGCTGGGGCTTGGAGAGGAGTTCTCAGCTATCACTCCATCTCACAGGCTGGAGAAAGAGAAGTGATGTAACAGAGGTCCCCAAAATCGATGAGTGCCAGAGTGGAGAATGCGCCCACATGACTACCATGCCAGGTTGCCTGGATCAGACCCGGTAACCATTATTCTAACCTCATCTCAGACCCAGGTGAGTTGGGGGGAAGAATGGTAGTGATGGTGGGGGAGAGGGCGGCAAACCATCCCAAAAAGAAAAGAAAGGGGTTGGGACCTCGGCCCCCATAGCGGCCTGTCCTCCAGCAACGTGCCGCCACCTTACCAACACACTCCTGCCTGCCTTAGAGCCTTTCATCACATCCTTTCCTGAAAACCTTCTGGCAGCTGCACTGCCCCAGGAGAAAGCCCGCAAGGCCCTGCAGACCCTGGGCTGTAACAGCTCATGTCCCAGACCCTTAGCCCAGCTCCGAGAGCTCTCACGGGACAGCACGGTTCCTCAGTCAAAGCTCTCCCTCCAGTCAGCTGGGCCCGATGCTCACCTCGCAGGACCCCGGAGTAGGCGGCTATGAGGGTCTTCATGGCGAAGCCGGTGCAGTCGGGGCTCCGCGTGAAGCCGCCTGACCCCGCGCCCCTGGCCCGTGCCCCGGCCGCCTGGGCCAGGGCTTCGCGCCGAGCACGGGAGCGCGGGGGCGGCTACGGCCCGGGGAGCGGGGGGTGGGCGGCCAGACGGGCCCGAGCGGCGGCCGAAATTGGAGCCTTGGCCACGGCCACGGCCACGGCCACTGCGCCCGCGGCTCGGCGCGCGGCACTTTGTAACCTCATAAGGGGGCGGGGCCGACGCGGCAGGGGCGGGGTCGGCTGTTTCAACCTCTGCCGCACCAGCTGCGTTGGGATGGGGGAGCGCCGGGCTCGGCTAGGCGCGGGAGAGCTGCTCGGAGGCCCCTGCTCGGCGCGGGTGGGCGGCCCGCGAAGCCGAGTCCTCCTTGCAAGGGGCTGCCTGGTTATTCCTGCCGCTCCCTCCGCCCGCCCCTCGCCGCACCCCCGCGGCGGTTGGTGCAGCCCGCCAGCAGGAACTTGGGCCGGGAGCCCCGGCATGGGCAGGACAGGCGGGGCCGGGCGTGGGTTTGTGTTTTGCTCTGGGCAAGGCCTCGCCTTGGCTACAGATGCTGAGGTCCCGCCTCTGATTGGTGGTTGTATCGGGCTTAGTTAGGTAGGGGTGGGCTCCTGAAGCCCTCACGCTGCCTCTACTTTTCCATCTGTTTCTGTAGAAACTTCGCCGAGAATCTATACACTGCTGAGTGCTGGGGACCCAAACCAGTCAGTCTCGGCCCTGCCCTGGGGGTGCTCACGTTAGTGAGAGGCAGCCATACGGATGCTGGCAGCAATGCTAGGGCAAGAGAGAAACCTCTGGCTATAGACCAAGAGGAGAGAGGTCCTTTCATTGGGCTGCGGGCCGGGGGCTGGGTGAACTTCCCAGAGAGATTAGTGCACAGCAGAGCTGGAATCAGGCAAACCCGGAGCCCAGTTCTGGCCCTCCCTTTCTTGAACCTCAGTTTCCATATCTGTACAATGGGAACAATAACACTTATTTTGTGATGTGCTTTGAGAACTAAATGAGGTAAAGTGAAAAAAATAGTATAGTGCCAGGTACATAGAAAGTGTTCCAAAATTATTTTCATTGCCCTTTGATGAGTAGTTTTGTAGACGACGGAGGGTGTAGGGGTAAGGCATAAAGTCTTAGAAAAGGCAGCATGTTTGGGGCAGGGTTAGGGCACCTGCAGTATCTGGAGCCCAGGCAGCTGTGGGATATGAGACTGGGACTAGATCTTAGGAAGGTTCTTGACTGCCACTCTTGAGACATTAGGGGGTATAGCTTCGAGTAGGGAAATGCCAGTGGTCACCTATGTTTTTAAGAATCCTTCAGCCATAGTGTGGGGAGAGGCTAGAGGCTAGGGGGCAGTGAGGAGCCTGCGGGAGGGACCCAGGCGAGAGAGAATGATCCCTGAGCTCGGATGGTGGTGGAAGGATGGAAAGAAGGCCTGGTCTGGAGAAAAGTGCAGGAGGAGGTGAGATCTACTGGAATGTGGTGGAATGAATTATTGGATGTGGAGGGTAAAGGGAGGTGTGTGGGCAAAAAGCATGTGAGTGAAGAGACGGATTCCTTGGGGACAGCTTGAGCAAACTGGGTGTGGGCTCACAGCATAAGAGGAGAGGGAGTCTCTGCCATTGAAGTCTTTACCATCTCTTCTTGTCAGAAGTCACAGTTCCAAGGCAGCATGTGACAAATGCCACTGATGGGACCTAGAAACACTGCCGTTTGTTCAACCCACTCAAGGCCATAGGAGTAAACCTTGAGAAAAAGTCATGGAGCCCCGAGGCATGAGTTGGCTGAGTAGAAGGAAAAGCATTCCAGATAGAGAGACCAGCATGTGGTGAGGCTCTGATGCTGAAAAGAGCTTGGTGCCTTTTAGGAAACTGAGGTAAAGCTAGTGGCTTCCAGGTTTGCAGGGGACATAGGGGTCTGGTATGTGCAAAGGCTGGGAGGTTGGGACAGGTGTGATGTATTTCTGGGGAAAGAGCAGTGCAACAAGGTGGATGCTGAAGGTGCCGTGAATTCTTCAGTCCTCTCCCCAGAGGTGTTTTGGGTCCCCTTGGAAGCAAGACTCCTACTGGCCTGGAAGGACCCCAAGTCAGTGTGTGGCTTGTGCCTTCTCCAGAAGGGTCTCCTGTGGAGGAGGCCTGGGGCTAGAACTCATGGCTCACCCACTCCCCTCATAGTATGATCTAAGGGGCAGAGCTTGGGCTGGGAGGCAGGAGGCCTGCATTCTGGCCTTTCCTGTCCCATTGACTTGCAGTGTGTCCTCGGGCAAGTCATCTTCCCAGCCCAGGTTTTAGTTTCTGCATCATGAAATGGAGGTGACGGTTCTTATCCCATATTTGAGGAGCAAATGAAACCACAGAATGTAGAAGGGTGTCACCACTGTGCTATGAAAGTAAGCTACTGAAATGGCAAGACTTTGGATCAAGACCAAGTCCCCTTTGAAACATTCAGATCCCAGGTTCATCTACTTCAGCACATTTTTCCTGTGCACCTTCCTGGGCCCGGCTCTCATTGGGACACAGATGGTAATCAGACATTGAGGAGCCCCAACCCAGAGGCAGTGTCCCCAAGTCAGTGGTTGCAGCAAGACAGCCAGGCTATGGTGCAGTGCAATGTGGGAGGCTGTGCCGAGTTCCGTCCTTTCCTCTGTGCTGTCACTGTCTGCAGTGTCTGCCTCTCCCGTGGGCCAGGAGCTATCCCAGGATCAGCAGGAACTTCATCACTCGGTGCCCTGGTGCAGGCCTGGCTCAGATTTGTGGCTCAGTGGACTGACCAGTGAATAAGTACAACAAAGTCATGGACAAAGTGCTATGGGGGAGCACCGAGGAGGGAATGGTAATCGAGAAGGTTGAGAGATGATGACATTTGCTGCTGGACCTGAGATGAAGAGTAGGATTCTGCCCAGCAGAAAGGAAGGAGAAGGCCTTCAGGCAGAGGCTACAGCCTAGGCAGAGGCCTGGAGGTGGGAACCATGAGCACCCTGATATGGCTGGAGGAAGGATGCTGGAAGAGGGATGCAGGCAGGGGAGGAGATCAGGCTGAAGAGGTTGACTGGACCAGATCTGAGGGGCCGTGTAATCCCACCTGGGCTTCACCCTGTGGGACGGGACCAAAGGAGGAGTATGACCAGAGCACCTTGATTAGATTGGAGGGTTAGAAAGATCAGGTGGGTGGGTGGTTTGGTGGTGTGAGGGCTTGGGATGGGGCAATAACACATAGTCCAATTTGGGCCTTTCTCACATACATGGGAATATTCACCAAAGGATGCTGAGGCAAGTCCGAGGGCTGAGAGGGGCACTTGCTTCCTTCTGGGTCACCTCACAGAGTGACAACTCCCTCCCGTTGGTCCCCAGCTGCCATGCCCAGGGCTCCTGCTTAAACAGCTCATTCCACTTTGGCTTGGATGGAAAACCAGACCCAGAGGTAGAGTAACCCAGAGAGGATGTTTCTTAGCAGCTTTCTGTGTCCTGGGATGACTGCTCTTTCCTGCACGAGGCGGGTATGGGGAGCTCATACCAGGCACTGAGTTCTCCTGGCCCCTCCCCACTCATTCCAGCACCCCTCTATGCCCGTCCTAATGCACTGCTCTGCTGCTCCTGCCAGAGTGTGGGCAGGACAGCTCCAGGACCTGGGTCACCTTTCCTGCATCATGTCCCAACCCAGGGCTTTTCCCACAGTGCTTTGACCAAACCCCAGATGGAGAGGTCAAATCAAGCCACCAAGCTGGGTTTGACCAGGGTGGGCTTCCCCAAAGGTGGCACGTCCCAACGCCCCCTTCAGTCAGGAAGGTTGTGCTGCCATTAGGAATTATGGGTGCAGTTTTATGGTTTGTGAGGGGTTGGATACTGGCACCTCTGAGACCCCTAACAGTGATGGCAGCCTCAGCCCCTCCACTGCACAGAGGAGGAGGTGAGTGGCTGGTCCGCAAGGCAGAGAGGACACCTGTCCTAAGAGAGGCACAGGGCGAAAGGCAGAAACAAACAATTACAAGCGCTCTGCTCCATGCAGGTCCTGGCCTGTGTGAGCTCACCCGGTCCACGTAGCCACCCTGCCAGGAGTGATTACCACCCTGCTTTGATAATGAGGTACAGGGAGATAAAGGGATTTGTCCAAGATGAGACGGTGACTAAGTAGCGAAGCTGGGATTCACATCCAAGTCTTCCTGAGCCCCAAGTCCATGTGCTTTCTCTGCTTCACAAGGCTGGGGTGGGATGGGGGAGACGGGGAGTTCCTGACACAGGAACTGCTTGACAAAAGGAAATTCCCATCCTTTTCCTCCTTTAAGCTTCTCTCATAGCCCTGTGAGGTTGTTGCCATTTTGTAGTTGGGAAAACTCAGGCTCAGAGACCCAAAAAGCTTGCCAGATGTCAGTGCTGGGGCTGGGATTTGAACCAGTTCTCATGGCCCAAGGCTAGGGCTTGTCTGGGTCAAACTCATTCCCGGTGCTGGGCTCACTTGGAGGGTTGGAGGACAGAGGTGATGGCAAGGGGAGGGGGGCCTGGTGTGGCTTTGCAGTGCCACATGTCACCCACCTCCTCCTTCCCCATCCAGGAATTTGCCAGGCAGGGCTGCTTTGGGGCGTGGAACTCCCTCCCTCCCGGGACTCCCTCCCTCCCTTCTAAATCTCTCCTGTCCCCCGTCTGAGTGATTTCACCACATGCTGGTTGTCCATCGGGGCCAGATGGTGTACAGTCTCAGGTGCCAGGCTAAGGAGTCTGCACTTTATCCTCAGAGAAATGGGGAGCCACAAAGGGCTTTAGCAGGGATGACATAAGGTCAGTTTTGGCTTTAGAAGGATCACTGTCCAGGTAAGAACACCTTCAGTGTCACCTCCATGGCCCTTCCTGACTACCTCTGCCCTGTATTAGTCAGGGTCCCCACAGGCAACAGCATAGCTGCAGTTGGGTAATTTGAGGAAATTTTAATACAAAGACTGTTTGCAAAGTTGTAGGCAGGATACAGGGAAAAATTCAAGGGGTGGTGCAGTACTCCAAGGCCAGTGACATTTTGGGGGGCATGTGGCCTGAAGGGCAAAGGGAGGAGGCCAGCTGGAGTGGGAGGTGTGTGGAGAGGGCTGCCTGATGGCAGCTGTGGCACAGACAGCCCATAGTGACCTAGCAAGGTCACTCACTCTCTGTCCCTCCCTCCCTCCCATCTTCTGCCAGGACTTTCCAATGGCCAGAAGGTAAAGGAGCCCAATGACACAGTCTATACAGAGAATCCAGGCAGAGTTTACGGTAGAGAAAGGTGGAGAGTGGGTCTGGAGGGTAATGGCCCTAGGAGGGCCCTCTCCACCTCTGTGTCCCCATTAGACCCCTAGCTTCTTTCTTTCAGAGCATCTATAACTCTGAGTGTCCATACACATGTCCTGCAGAGAAGCAGCTACTTGAGGGCAAAGGTAGAATTAGTGTGCTCTCTGTGTCCCAGTGCCCGACACCGGGCCTGGCTCACAGGAGGGACTTGGCTAATGTTGGAAGGAAGAAAGGAAGAAGGAGGCAGGGAAGGAGAGAGGGAGGAAGGAAGGGAGAGGTGCTGAGGATGTAGACTGAACTAAAGCAGTGGTGGGTGAAATGTAAGAAGGGAGGGCTGGGGCTTCCCTGGTGGCGCAGTGGTTGAGAGTCCGCCTGCCAATGCAGGGGACATGGGTTCGTGCCCTGGTCCGGGAAGATCCCACATGCCGCGGAGCTGCTGGGCCCGTAAGCCATGGCCGCTGAGACAGTGCATCCGGAGCCTGTGCTCCGCAACGGGAGAGGCCACAACAGTGAGAGGCCCACGTACCGCAAAGAAGGGCGTGCTGGAGAGATGCTGAGGCCTTAGAATCTCTAGGACTTGGTGACACGGAGGTAGGGCTGAAGCACAAAGAGATGATTGAAGATAAGTTCAGGTTTCAGACAAGAACCCAGGAGCACTGACCTCCAGCTCTAATGCCTGACCTGGGGGTACGGGCTCGGTAGTGGCCTTTGGCCCTGTCTTGTGGGACAGGTCTGGACGACTGGAGAGGAATAGGCCTGAAACACTTGGGAACCAGCCTTCAGAACAATCCCTGCCCCATTTTAGCAAGTTTTTATTGCAAAACATACAGAAAGTGCCCCTTGCATCATTCCATCTGTAAGTATTTTACTCAAGTCTCCCAGGACCTTTCCCCTGCAGGGAAGGGATGGGGAGTAAATCTCCCCTCACACTGAGAGCTCCTCATGCGTGCTTTGTTATCCGTCCCTCCCTCTTGCTCACCTTTCTGGAGACCCTCCTAGCCCTGTGCTGATCTGGGGGTGCAGTCCTTACTCTCTGGGAGTCTGCATTCTGGGGGAAGAAACAGACACATTAAAAGACAATTACTGGGCTTCCCTGGTGGCGCAGTGGTTGAGAGTCCGTCTGCCGATGCAGGGGACGCGGGTTCGTGCCCCGGTCCGGGAAGATCCCACATGCCGCGGAGTGGCTGGGCCCGTGAGCCATGGCCGCTGGGCCTGCGCGTCCGGAGCCTGTGCTCCGCAACAGGAGAGGCCACAACAGTGTGAGGCCCGTGTACCGCAAAAAAAAAAAAAAGACAATTACTATGTGTGGTGATGGATGTTAACTAGACTCATTGTGGTGATCATCTCACAATATACATATATCAAATCATCATGCTGTACACCTGAAACAAATATTACATATATATTTTTTGGCTGCATTGGGTCTTCGTTGCTGCACGTGGGCTTTCTCTAGTTGTGGCGAGCGGGGGCTACTCTTGTGATGCACGGGCCTCTCATTGCGGTGGCTTCTCTTGTTGCAGAGCACAGACCCTAGGCTCGTGGGCTTCAGTAGTTGCAGCACGTGGGCTCAGTAGCTGTGGCTCACGGGCTTAGCTGCTCCACAGCATGTGGGATCTTCCCGGACCAGGGCTCGAACCCGTGTCCCCTGCATTGGTAGGCGGATTCTTAACCACTGCGCCACCAGGGAAGCCCACAAATATTATATGTTAATTATATTTTTAAAAAGACAATTACTTTTCATCAGTAGTTTTCCCAGCTTTCCTTAGCAGTGAACTCTTTTCTTCAAATGCAGCCTTGTTCAGAAGCCCACAAGGTGACACAGATGACATGTGATTGTTACGTACTGTGTTCAGGCCTCAGTATCCCTATGCTCTATCCAGGTGGGAATAAGTAAAGTATCTCTTTCCTAGGGTTGTTGTAAGGGCTAAAAGAATGAACGAAGTGCCCAGCACAGGGCCTAGCATCTAGTACTCGACAGATGTTATCAATAGAAGAGTTATGATTGGAACAGAAATTGGGAGGCCAGATTTACCAGGAGATGGGGCAACCTGTCCAACAGGTTTGAACAAACATAATGGGGGAGGGAAGGGTAAAATGTCCTGAGTAACCATTTAAACTGGAGGACACTAGGAGTGACAAAGAGGCATCCCAGCACGGAGATGAAAACATACCCAGAGGAAAACCACAATGTGAGCGAGGGTCCCAGAGAGCAGAAGCCCAGTAATAGTAGCCTCAGTCAGAGGAAACTGGAGATGCGGTGTGCTTGATCTAGCTTATCTTTCTAAGCAAAGGCCAGTGCGGGCACGGAGATAGGTGAGACTCAACCCTGCTCTCAGGGAACTTGCAATCTGGGGAGGCACTCTGGGCACAAATGACTGCAATGCAGGGAGGAAGTTGGGGGGGTCAATGAAAGGGGCTTCTGTGTAAATCAGGAAAAACTTCCTGGAGGAGGGTGCAGTCACTCTGGGCCAGAGCTAACAAAATACACCACTATGCTACACTCCGCTGCAGTGGTTCTCAAACTTTCCTGTAAATCAGAATCACCTGGAGTTACAGGTTGCCAACAAACACATGAGAGGATGCTCAACATCACTAATCATTAGGGAAATGCAAATCAAAGCTACAATGAGGTATCACCTCCCACCAGTTAGAATGGCCATCATCAAAAAATCTACCAACAATAAATGCTGGAGAGGGTGTGGAGAAAAGGGAACCCTCTTGCACTGTTGGTGGGAATGTAAATTGATACAGCCACTATGGAGAACAGTATGGAGGTTCCTTAAAAAACTAAAAAGAGAATTACCATATGACCCAGCAATCCCACTACTGTGCATATACCCTGAGAAAACCATAATTCAAAAAGAGTCACGTACGACATTGTTCATTGCAGCTCTAATAGCCAGGACATGGAAGAACAACCTAAATGTCCATTGACAGATAAATGGATAAAGAAGATGTGGCACATACATACAATGGAATATTACTCAGCCATAAAAAGAAACGAAATTGAGTTATTTATAGTGAGGTGGATGGACCCAGAGTCTGACATACAGAGTGAAGTAAGTCAGAAAGAGAAAAACAAATACCGTAGGCTAACACATATATATGGAGTCTAAAAAAAATAGTTCTGAAGAACCTAGGGGCAGGACAGGAATAAAGATGCAGAGGTAGAGAACGGACTTGAGGACACGGGGCGGGGGAAGGGTAAGCTGGGACGAAGTGAGAGAGCGGCATGGACATATATACACTACCAAATGTAAAATCGATAGCTAGTGGGAAGCAACCACATAGCACAGGGAGATCAGCTTGGTGCTTTGTGACCACCTAGAGGGGTGGGATATGGAGGGTGGGAGGGAGATGCAAGAGGGAGGAGATATGGGTATATATGTATATGTATAACTGATTCACTTTGTTATAAAGCAGAAACTAACACACCATTGTAAAGCAATTATACTCCAATAAAGATTAAAAAAAAAAGAATCACCTGGAGGACTTGGTAAATCACAGCTTGCTGGGTCCCACCCCCAGAATTTCTGATTCAGTAGGTCTGGGATGGGGCTGAGAATCTGCATTTCTAACAAGTTCCTGGGTGGACGCTAAAGCTGCTGGTTTGAAGCCCACTCTTGGAGAATCACTGTTGAACCGCTTTGCACTGAGGAGATGACAGTGCATCTCAGAGAAACTGCAGGAGGAACCTGTAGTTTCTGGGGGGTGATGGGGAGTGATGTTCTGTGGGGGAAGCATTGGAAGACTGGAGGTAGGGTGGCGCAGTCCTTATTTTTCCAAAAGGAGAAGCAGCGGCTTTCATGAACTACAGCAGGTAGTAACAGGTGCTAAACTTTAGTGCGTATTGTCTGCCAGTTCTGGTTTCAGGTATATTACCTGTGTGGATTTACTGAAGCCTCAAAACAACTCTATGGAGTAGATACTACTGTAATTTGTCTCATTTTACAGTTGAAGAAATGGAGGCACAAAGGTTTAAAAACTTGCCCGGGATCACACAGCTAGTAAGAGGCAGAGCCAGGATTTAAGTCCAGGTATTCTGGCTTCAGAGCCTATGCTGTATAATAGCTGCAAAGTCCTGGCTGGTTCTGAGGTCAATGGTATAAACCGCATACTTTAAAGGGTGGCCCTGGAGAGAAGGAAGCATTGGTTATCAGGAGCTGAGGTTGAGTTAGCAAGAAGGAGTGATATTCATGCACCAGTTCCCTCTCCGGTGGCTTCACTGAAGTCCCAAGCTGGCCCAGGCCTAGGCCCTTGAGTGTCAGCCTAGTTCATGAGCATGAGGATGACCAGCAGACCAGAGTGGGCCGGGCCAGGGAAGAGTAGCTGTTCCAGATGGGAGCTAACCCTAGGGTGAGGTATCCTTGCAGCTCCAGGTTCCACTCTCAGCCTGGCGTTGTGGGGCTTTAAAATCAGCAACCCACACAAGGATTTTGACACAGAACATGCAGGAGACAAAGAAGGGTGTAAAGCAAATCTTTTACCTGAGATAAGCAAGATTAGAAGACCCTGAAAGTCTGCAGAAGCGGGTTGATCTGACAGGATGATGTTGAAGAGGAAGAAATACAGTCAGGAATCGACCAAATGGAGGGGGTGGGATCAGGGAAGGCTTTCTGGAGGAGGTGGTGTCTGAAAGGACTCCTGAAAGACCAAGACGAATGACATTTGGGTAACAGGTCTTTCCAGCAGAGGGAAGACCTTGTTGCAAAATGCTGGCACTAGGGGAAGCTCGATGTCCTAGGGAACTGGCAGAAGCTCAGCAAGGCTGGAGGAGGGTAGGGAGCAGCTAGCTGGCAAGGAAGGCAGAGCCCACACTGCAAGGGCAGTAAGCCGGCTAAGGGGCCAGAGCCATCCTGAGGGCACAGAGAATCCACTGGGCAGTTTCATCAGGGGACTGATGTTGTCAGACCTACACTGGGGAGGTCCTTCTGGCTCCAAAGTGCAGGGTGGATCTGGGGATGGCTTGAGAGTGATTTGAGTGGAATGTAGGGCAGCCAATTAGTGGGGGCTGATGGGGGTTTTACAGGCCAAGAGCAAATGGAGGACTTTATGCAGTATTTATTTAACAAAAGAGGAAAGAAATGTCCACAAAATTTTAGTTGACAAAAATCAGAGTAAATAATTGAATACAGTTTTTTGTACTACAGGTCTACTCTTGAGAAGGGCAGAATTTTTGGAGAGTGGCATTTCACCTAACTGGGGCTCAGTCAGCATCCCCTGCAATCAAATGATGGCAGACGTTCATCTGTACGAGTCATTCTTAGCCCATAGGTCGTTCAGACACAGAGTGTAGTTTGCTGACCCTGGTCTAGACCAGTGGGCCTGGATGGAAGCAAGCGAGAAACAAGGATGCTCTCCCCTCCGCCCACAATGGACCTCCAGCAGCCTCTGCCGCTCCGTTGAGAGATGGCCCTTCTCCCCAGGGCTCAGTGAAAATCATCGCTGTTACTAGGAGAGGGACCGAGATTCTTTAGCAATAGGAAGATACCACGAATGTGAAGGTCTGTAATCATCATATCTCAGAGCACAGGGACCTCAGAGGTCCCTGCCCAACCCTCTCCCAAGGCAGGACTAACATACATGAGTTTCTTGGAAACGCAAAATATTCCAGATATGGTAAGTGACCTTGGAGGTCTCGTTGGAAGAGCTGGTATTTGAATGCAAGTCATAGGATTCCCAGCTGGGGCTCCTTTCCCTACACAGCCCTGGCCTGCCATGGACCTTGGCTAGCTTGGAGCGGAGGAGCACACAGGGAAGGAGTAGGGTCAGGACTCATCTGCCCAAGACAAGATGCTCTTCAGGCGTCTGCCTTCCCCAGTTTGTGGTTTAGGGGCAGATCAAGTCTCCTAATTTACATACATTTGCATACAGAACTTTCCCTGACGAGGAATCTGAGGCTCCAAGAGAATGAATAGTTTGCTTGGCATCTGTGGTGGGCTAAAAAGGTGGCCCCCCAAAGATATCCATGTCCTAATGCCTAGACCTGCGAATATGACCTTATATGTGGAGAAAATGGGTCTTTGCCTATGTGATTAAACTAAGGATCCTGAGATGAGATTATCCTGGACTATCTGGATGGGCTGTAAATGGAATCACATGTATCCTTATAAGACAGGCAGAGAGAGACTTGAGTAGATCTAGAAAGGAGAACGTGATGTGACAATGGGAACAGAGAAAGAGATTTGAAGATGCTTCTCTACTGGCTTTGGGGATGGAGAAGGGACCCATGAGCCAAGGAATACATGTAGCTCTAGAAGCTGGAAAAGACAAGGAAACAGATCCTCCCCCAGAGCTTCAGGAGGGAGCATGGCCCTGCCAACCATCTGTAAGAGAGACAGAGTGCAACTGGGAAGCATCCACCTGGACTCTAGATTCTTAGAAAGTGGCACAGGGACCTGACTCTGCCCTCCCCTGGGGTCACTAAGACAGACAGCCAGTTCAGCCCAAGGCATCCACTGCCCCTCTGACCCGGCCCATGACCCGCTCCAGCTCAAGCACCTCCCAGGGCTCCTTCCTACCTGGGGGATCAATTCTTGACTTCTTGACTGGACATCAGTTCCCCCAGACGGCAGCCCAGGAGGCATCGTCAGGGACCCTGTCTGCCTGCCCCACCTCTATCTCAATAGAAGTTTGCTGCACAAAGGCCTAAACCTCAGCCTCCTGTTCCCTAAACCTCACCTCGACCCTGACCCTCCCCAGTAATTCTCATCCACGAGTGCCCTGCCCCTCCCTCCTCTCTGCTTTGCTCGCTCAGCAGCCCCCATGTTCCCGCCTCGCCCCCTCCTGATACCTAGCAAAGCCCAGTCCCCCTGAGAGGGTGAGGCTGGGCCGGGCCACGTGGCTGCTGGCAGAGCTGTGCTGGCTGACCCCTGTCCCACCCGTCATCGGCACCGGTAAGCCATGTCAGCAGGCTGGGCCCCAGCAGGCTTTGTCCCCGGTGGATAAGGATGTCTGAGAACTTCTCCCAGGTCAAAGGGCAGTCTGATTTCAGGAGGAGACCGCAGCTCCGCCCATCCCTGAGGGCCTCTGAGCCTCTCTACCACGCCTGACAAGTCCTGTGGTCCTCGGGCTGTCTGAGTTGGCCAGTGTGCTGGGTGGGAGATCTTCCGAGGCAAGGCCCCTCGGGCAGGCTGGGAGCCCTGAGGGGGTGTCAGGTAGCAGGTGCTGTGGAATATTGGACCCTTGCTGTGCAGCTCCTGGCTCGCTGTATCGATGGGGAGGTCAACTACTTAAAAAACACCCCAGTGTCAGCACTCAACACATAAAAGGACATTTTTGTTCCCACAAAGTCCAGTGTGGATATTCCTATTTGGGTAGCTCTCCAGGCAGCCCTCCTCTGAGATCCGGCTCTCTGCTCCTACCTCGTGTGACTGATGTCTTCGACATGGGGCCTGCAAGGTTGCTGTGAAAGAGGGAGGATCCCCTTCCCTCTGCCCCAGCCAGGCTTTCCCCTTCCCCCCATCTCCCATTCAGGTGCCCTAAGTCTGATGGTCATCTTGTACCGCCTCCCAGCCAGGTCAGGGGTCATGGCCATGGTTCCCACCTCTGACTTTTGCCCCACCTGGGGCCCTGCTGTGTGGCCAGCTCAGCCTCCTCCTCCAGGCAGACTGCGTCCGGCAGCACCCACAGCGTTGGGCTTGTCCGGTCCAGTGTCCTGCGCTGTTGCTGTCGCTGTTGCTGTGGGAGCACCAGCAAGTCGTCCCCAGTGACCTCACCTCCAGGTGTCACACCTTCCTATGGTGTGGGCTGGACTCAGGGCCTCTCATCAAAGTGATGGAATTAGGAGGCAGAACTGATGGCCTGTGACTCAGAGACTAGACTGTAGAAGGCATTTGGTTTTTTCCTCTCTCTCTCTCTCCCCCTCCCTCGTGATTTGCTAACTCTGGGATAAGCAGTGTCATTGACAATTGGCAGCCCTCTGGACAGGTCCCCATGCGGGGGTCTGAAGCCTTCTGCCAGCAGCCGTGGGGGCGAGCTTGGGAGTGGATCCTCCAGCCCCACTCAAGGCTCCGAGACCACGGCCCCGGGAATAGCTTGGCTGCCTCTTCATGAGACACATGAGCCTGAACCCTCAGCACAGCCCCTCCAAGATCCTGGTCCTCAGACACTGTGAGACACTAAATGGTGGTGTGTAAAGCAGCAAAGTTTTAGAGTATTTAATCTACAGCAACAGAGAACTAGTTTAATCAGCTGAGAGCAAGTCCCAGACTCACCCTCACCCTTGCCCAGGCCTGGCCTGTAGGGCCCAAGAGGAGGTGCGGTGTGAGTCGTTTATACAACTTCCCAGGCTGACCAGGGATGCTGAGGTCCCCAGGTCCCAGGGCACTGACGGTCACAAGGATGTGGTCTGGCCTCGGGGTTCCCAGTCCCCTGGGAACATGGTAGATCACTCACCCATTCATGGTCATGGCCTTTTCACCTCCAAGCTAGCCCACAGGATGGGTAACCAACCGTGATTCAGGGCAGTGGGGCAGAGAGCAGGGTCGAGGGTGGGTGCGGTGTGCTAAGGTTTGACAAAGGAGGTGACCTTTGATTGGGTGGAGGAGAAAGAGCATCTGGGGAAAGGGATCAGCAGGTCCCAGGACATGGCAGGTGGGAGAGCAAGAAGACTGAGAAGAACCAGCAGCCAACCCACAGAAGTGTGGACATGATAAATCCTTGCCTCCTTCAGCCACTAAGGTCTGCAGAGGCTCCTTACCCAGCGGGCAGGTCCTTCCCTCCTTGGCAAATCTTGCCCTTCCTTCACAGCCCTGCCCACCTGCCACTTCCTCCGTCTTCCCCTGGTGGAAACCATCACTCCCCCTCTGAACCCCAATGCCCTTGATTCCCACCTCTCTTGTGACCCTATAGCACCCACCTCATAGGGTCAGAACAGGCCATCATGAGATGCTGGGCACATCTATGACCCGACTCCTAATTACACCTACTCCCTACCATACCTCACAGGACATGAAATGGCTAATTACGTCATAATACTATCTATACCCAGAAAACCGAGTTCGGTATTGTGATCCTTATTTCTCCAATGATAAAACTGAAGTTTGGAAGAGATGTGACTTGCCCAGAGTCACTGAAAAGGGTTGGGCCAGGCTTACGCCCAAATTTACATTCTCAGAACGCCCCCCATTTGTACTTATGGGTGTGATTATAACTTCTGGAGGGAAAAGGCCTTATTTTCTTGCTCCAGGTGTGGGAGTTCACAGTACTGGTCCTACCCTACCATCCTGTCCTTTCACTAATGACACATGTCACAGACCCAGGAACCCAGAGTTCTTCTCATCAGGGGTGTGTCCCCATCTACCCTGCTTGTAGACACATAGGAATATTCACTCCTCATGTCTGGCCTTTGTTTTCTGGCTGGGCTACCCTGTATCTTTATATAACCAGTTCCCTTCTCTCCCATAGGACAGGCCAGAAGTGGTAAGTTGGAGTAGACGGGTCAGGAAGAAAGAGGCAACATGCCATTCTTTGGCCCATCTGATCCACCATCTGGGAAGGGGAGACAGGGCAGCAGGGCTGGGGGGGCAGGCTGCGGGGCAAAGGTGAGGCTCTGACCAGCGCTCCCAGGTGGAAGTGGGGAATATGAGAAAAAAAGTAAAACAGAATCTTTCATTTGATGAATTGACATTTATGGAGCCCATTTTTTATACCAAGGTCAGGGCTGAACTTACAAAGGATGGAGTAGGAGTTGCCTCATGGAGCTCTCAGCCCATGTGACGTCAGAGCTGAGACTCAGAGGTCATCCTAGTCACTCGGGGAAACTGAGACTCAGGACGGCGAAGAAGTCCGCTCCCGGGCATTCAGCCGATGACAGAGTGCAATTCTCCTTCCCTACCTCTGGACCCCTCTGGCTGCCATTTCAGGGCTCAGAGGACTCAGACACTCAAAGGTGCCCAGGGTGAGTGCAGGGGCTTTGTGGCCTTGCCCTCCTCTCCAGCTCAGGGAGGGAGGAGCTGGGACAGGCAGGATGCAGGATGAGGGAAATTGTAGGAGAAAGGGCTGCCGCTGGTGGCTTCTTGCAGCTGTCACTCAAGGCAGAGGAAGAAAAACCTGGTAATATTTCCTGCCCACTGAGTGACAGGACCACAGAGGACAGAGAACCCGGACATTATTCCCTCCCAGCATCTCTCCCATTTCTCAGGTGGGCAGACCAAGGAGGGGGCTCCTTGCAGAGGGGTCACAGCAGGAGTGCAAATCACCGATGCCAGAGTATGGTCTCCTCTGCCACACTGCCAGTTGTGACTCGGGGCCTGGCATGGGTTAGAAACGCAGGAGTCATCGAAGGCTTTGGAGATGTGCTCAACGGACACCTCCGCGAAGCCTTCTGGGATCACAGCCCCTCCCTCTATTCTCCCTAATGCCAGCCCTGCCCTTTGGGGCAGCCCCTCCTCTGGGGAGGCACTAGCAGAATTCCAAGTGTTGGTCACTGGGGACGTTGTACTTGAGCTTGTGGGCTTCGAAGAGGTTGCTTAGCTCCTTCATGTAGCGTTGGTGCAGCCTGTCCACCTCTTCCTGTGAGGGATGCGGTGTCTTCTGCACCTCGATGGGCGTCCCCACTGCAAGACACAAAGGAGTGAGGTGGCCCAGAGCAGGAACCACCGGAGTTGCAGTGCCCTTGGGGTTCACACCACAATGGTCATCGGTGCAGGAAAGTGCTCTTACTGTCTCACTTTCAATTCTATTTTGGGTGATAAGTTCTAAGATGTTAGGGCAACTCCAAGATTCTGATATATTAACAATACCACCAGCTGGCATTTACAAGCAATATCTCCTATAATCATCCTAACAATCCTATACGGATAGAACCTGCTATTATTCCTCTTTGACAGGTCAGGCGATGAGGCTCAAGGAGGTTAAGTAACTTGTTCAAGGTCACATAGCCAGGAAGAATCAGTGCCAGGTGGTAAGCCCTGGGGGTGTGTTCTTAACCTCCAGGCCTGGTGGCTCTGGGAGTCTCAGATACCGTGATGGGAAGCGCCTGTATGTCTTGGGGGGAGGCGGCCCACAGCCCAAGCGCCCTTCTTCACCCCTCTCTCTCCATGCTGGCCTGCAGTGCCCCCTTTCTAGGGAGGGATCGGGAGGCCCTATGTACCTCCTTCCTCTGGTTCTGCCTGGCTCAGGAAGAAGCTGCTGTGTTCTTCTCTTGGGAATGGCTCTGGAGGCAGCACATGTGAATTATATTCATGAAAATATTACCACACAACCCAGAGAAAGTCATGGTGTAGGGGACTAACCAAGTCTGTACTCAACTAAGGAATGACTGGGTGGTTGGAGATGAACAGACCTCTCTCTACAAGCTTTGCCATTGGAACCTAGGTGGAATCCAAGAAGAAAGCAAATGAGCTGTCCAAATAGCTGCAAAGACGGTGCTAAGTCCATGCACTGAAGCCCATGCCCATTATTTACAGGAAAATCCCTCAGGCTCTCTTTCATAGCCTGCTGATTGCTACTTTACACACAATTCTAACACCTGGAATGCCCTTCCCTTGTATCCATCTTCTCCAATAAGCCTTATGAGATCATCTGGTCAGAATTAAACCCTCCTTCTTTGGTATAATAAAAAAGTCAAATAGATCCTGACCAAACCTCAACTTATTTACTCAAGGGCAGGGTGTTCTTTTGGAAATGATTTAACTTCTCTGAGTCTCAGTTTGCCATTAGTGAAATGGGGATGACAGTCCCTGCCTCCAAGGTTGTTGGGATAACTGAGCTGCTGCATGTAAGGAGCCAATACAGTGCCTGGCACACAGCAGGTGCTCGGTACTCAGTAGTGGCTACTGTTCTTTGTGTCTCTGTTAGAGTTCTCCTCCCAGACTGCCTTATATCTGCCTGTGTAACTGTTTCCCAGTCTAGAATGTGAGTTCCACAAGGTCAAAGATGTGTCTGGCCCATGTGCATGTCCCCTTGCAGCACACAGCCTGGGCCCCTTGCCCTGTAGGTTTCCCCATCCCAGCCTGGGTCTTGGCTCACCCACGGTGGTGATGGGCTGGCGGTAGGGCATAAGACCAAAGCTGTACTGGAAGACACCACGGCCATGGAAGAGCGGGAGGGAGACTCTCATGATCTTCTGCAGTCGGTTCTGGGTCCGGCGCAACCAGGAGCCAGGAGAGTTGTCAACCTGGTCAAATAGGTCATTCTCCCCAAAGGAGAAGATCGGCACCAGAGCTACCCTGGAGGGAGACAGGAGAGAGGGTTAGGAGGTGCAAGAAGGTGCAAGCTTGTCACCTAGCTTCCTGCAGGGACCCAGTGACCAGGAATTAGGGTAGAGAACAGAGCCCTGGGCCGGAAGTAGGAGGCCTCTGGTGTCTCCCAGCCCTGCTATGGCCTTGCTTTGTGATTGTGGGCAGGTCCCAGCTCTTCTCAGGACCACTGCCTGGCAGTTGTAACATGACAGGGAGACTAGAATGCTGCAGAGAGTCCTCCCAGATAGAAAAAAACATTTGCAAACTTTGGAAAAGTCTGACCTGCCCCAGTTAGCTTGTATTCTTCAAAGAAGCTCCAAGGTAGGAGAATAGTTCTAAGCAATGCCCCATTCTCCCAGATCCCCTCCGTCTCAGATCTAATGCAAGCTTTCAGCAGTATGACCCTTGACACTTAGTCCCTTTAATCACCAAATCTCCCTTCTAGACTCTTCTCTGGGTATTTGGGAATGAGACAGTACATCGTCACCAACACAGAATCTTCATTGTGAATGGATTGAGAATCTCCCTGCCAGGGCTTCACTGGTGGCACAGTGGTTAAGAATCCACCTGCCAATGCAGGGGACACGGGTTCAAGCCCTGGTCCGGGAAGATCCCACATGCCTCGGAGCCCCTAAGCCCATGCGCCACAACTACTGAAGCCCGGGCACCTAGAGCCCGTGCTCTGCAATGAGAAGCCTGCGTGCTGCAAGGAAGAGTGGCCCCCACTCGCCGCAACTAGAGAAAGCCCACATGCAGCAACAAAGACCCAACGCAGCCAAAAATAAATAAATTAAATTAATTAATTAAAAAAAAATCTCCCTGCCAAAATAGGATCTGCATTAATCTCTGCTGTCTTCCCACTAAAATACAATCCTTGCCAATCTCCAATTGAACGAGAGCCCTCTCCCCCGATACCCGTGCATCAGGGCGAGCCTGATGAAGCCCTTGCGGTTCCGCAGCAGCAGCCTGTAGGCTCCAGGCCTGGCGTTCAGTGCCTCCTGGGAGCCCCCAACAATGATGGCCACCAGGTTGCCACCTCCCTTCCTGTTCAGAATGTGAGCGGCGCTCTCCTTGTCTGATGAGACCAGCCCTGGGGAGAGGAAGAAGGTCAAGTATGGTGTGAAGGGGGCAGGGATGGTGGAGGAGGATGTGCTCTGGGCTCCACCTCCCCGAACTGGGAGTTCCCTGAGGACTGAGACTGAGTCCTCCCCCTCTTCCCAACCCCTTGCCGAGCTCCTTGCTGGGCACGGAGCTGTGGGAAGTGCTTCCTTGGGTCTAGCCTCCTTCTCCACTACACATGTTCTTGGATTAAGCACAGAATTGTTAGAAGTCCTCCTTAAGATCCCTCCTCCATGCCTCCAGCCCTCATCTTCCTGGGCTACCCAGGGGTGGGAAGACTCACCCCCTGACATGATGTAATCCCTGAAGAAAGGGGCCCAGAACCACAAGTTCAGCATCATCAGATGTGGGCGGATGCCGGGGAACAGTGAAGAAAAACCGGTGCTCTCGGTGCACAGGTTGGTAAAAGCTCCAGCCGCCAGGACCCCGTGGGGGTGGAAGCCAGCGAGGTAGTTCCGGGAGGGGTCCAGCTCCACGGTCTTGACCAGCTGCGGGGACAGCAACCTGGTGAGTCGGGGCTGGATCTCAGGCCCTCCCTGATTCTGCCATCACCAGTGTGACCTTGAGCAACTTACTCCCCCTCTCTGAGCCTCAGGCTCTTATGAAGATGGAGATATGCGTTTGAAGGCATCTAGGGAGACTGTGGTGCCATCTGTGTCTCAGACTCGCTGCTGGCTTCGGACAAATTGCTTCCCTCTCTGGCTTTTAATTTATCAAATGCGGACATCTGACCCTGTCCCACCTACCTCCCAGGACTGCTGAGAAGCTCAGGTCCATGCGTGCCATGGAATTACCAAGACTACAGGACAGGATGATCATAATTGATACATTGAATTATAATTGGTATAGTTCAGACACCATCAAGGGCCACACAGCGGTGCCACTATGCTTGAAGAGCCCTATTTTAACAAAACTCCCTATGAGAGAATTTGGTGCTTAGGACCTGGGAGTGAGCATTTGCAAGATATATCAGGGGTGGTTGAAAGAGTGTGCAGACCTGGAGACTGGCCCTAGTCCTGTTAACCCCTCTGTACAATGCAAATGTCTCCCTGGTGGTTCTCTGCTCCCCCCATGTCAGACCTTCACTGCCATCCACCCACCTGTTCCCCTGCCCATTGGCAGCTCTGCCCTGGTCTGGTCAGTCCTGCAGCATGGCGGGTGCCAGGGAGACCACTAGATATTGTAGAGGGAGTGGGAGAGGAGAGCTGTTTGTCATTAGCAGCTTCCAGGCAAAGTGGGCTGAGGGTGGAAGGAGAGGAACTGAGTTAACAAGTGCTGCTCCCGCCATTTACTGGACAGGCTTCAGTGTGCAAAGATTACTGCCGGGGCACTGATTGTGTGTGTGACCAACCCCTGCTCCACTCTGCCAGTAACTGCCGGGCCTGCCCTTTACAGAGCCCTGTTATCTGGGAGGCACAGCCATCAGAGTTGGAGGCCCTGAGGCCCCTGGCCCAAGCCCTAAGCCCCTGGCAGGAGGCTCCCTGACAATTCTGCACAGGCCTTGCAGGCGTGAGCAGTCCATTCCACGCTGGCTCAGCTCTGACACCATGAAAGTTCATCCTGTCACCAAGCTGAAATTTTCAGAATGACCCTGAGGATTCTTGTTGCCTTCGGGCCCCAGAGGCCTGGCTGCCTGCTCTCAGAGCAGCCTGGTGGGACCCAAGGGACAGCAATGCGGGTCTGATCCTATCTGCCCTACCCAAGCTGAACAGCCCCAAATTGTCCTGTCCTTGACCTGGACTTGATCTCCGCAAATCCCCACCCCCCCAGTATGCCCTCTGGTTACCCTTGACCCTTTGCAGAAAGGCTGAGGGGACCATAGGTGGAGGCGCCATTGCTTCCCAGATGAGGACAAACTTCTTCCACTCGTTCGGTGGGGATTTATTGGACGTGAAAATAAGAACAAGCAGAGATAATTCTGGGTATTCTCATTGGGAAAGGTGTTTCCTTAGGAACCCATCTCGGTGTGTTTCTTGAAAAGCATACCTGGCTCCCCGCACTGAAGCACTTGCTTATGCATTCTCTTTCTCAGCTAGTGGGAAAATAATTTTGTACAACCTGCCTAAACGCAATGAGGCAGTATTTATTGATATTACAATTGAAAAACGTAACTGACCTTTTAGGCCAGCAACTCCACTGCTGAGGAAGTTAGCTACAGAATTTCTCATACTTGTGCAAAATGACATCTGAACAAGATTATTAACTGAAGTATCATTTTTAGTAATACCAAAACTTGGCATCCACTCAAATGTCCATCAACAGGGCCCATTTAGACAAATTATGGAACATTCACTCATGGGCCACTGTGTAGCCATAGGGATGTACGACATAGCTCCTCCTGTCCTGATACAGGAAGATGCCACAGTTGCTTGTCGGGTGAAAAAGCAAAGAGCAAGACGATGCGTGCAGAACGTCACCAGCTGTGCCGAGAAGGGTAACAGGAGGTGGAGACAGCTCCTCCTGGGGGAAACGTTGCCTGATTCTCCACCATTAGCCCTTTAGGAAGGCTAAGGGTGAGGTTGGAAAGCTCCAAGACACAGAGACTGTGCCCTAATTTTGCTTGAAATTCACCACTAGATGCTAGTTTGTAAAATCACAGTAAGAACTGATAGAAGCTCAGGGATCCACATGCATTTGACAGGGAAGGCAGAGGCTTGTGAATGTGGGGAGCTCCTTATCCGGACCCCCTGCCTCCTGGCCACCCTAAGATCCCTGCAGGGCCTGCGTTTTGAAGGTATGTGGAAGAGTAGGAGGGTCTCCAGGGAGGTGGTGGGGTCCAGAATCCGCAGGCCCCAGCGCCACCCCTGCAGGCTCCCAGCCCAGGACAGGCAAGTCAAAGTGCTCATCTTCTCACTCCCTGCAGGTCTCTTGGTGGTACTGCCCGCCCTCTGCAGGTGGTGATGCCACAGGCCTGTAGCGGGCGACAATCCTGAACACTGTGCGTATGGAATTTCTGCAAAACAAGTCCAGTGTCCCAAAGGTGTCAGTAGTCCCAGGGTTGAGAAACCCTCCTGGGGGGCTAACTGGCTGGGGCAGCAGGAGGATGGCGGGTAGGACAGGCACAGAGCTGCTCAGCATCAGGTTCTGCAACTGTCAGCAGCTCCAGCTGTAAAGAGAGCCAGATGCTGTCCTTTGGAGGTCACGGGATGGCAGGAAGACAGCCCCCTGGAGAGCTTTCAGTTGAAGAGCTCCAGTTCTGTGGAATGGCCTGCACTGGCCTCCATTACCTTATCCCTGAAAACCTCTCCCGCCTCATCCCCAGGTGCACCTTCTGCTTTAGTCACACTGTTGCTCAGAAACCATGCAGTGGCAGGCTCTGGGCCTGAGCTTGCGCTCTTCCCTTCGCAGGCCGCCTTTCCTTCCCTGGTGGACTCGGGATTTAGCTCACAGTGTGGAGGGAGACCACAGAGCCAGAATCTGCAAAGCTCTACTTGAGGCCAGAAACCACTTATAGTTTTCTTTGGCTTGGTAGCTGGTGTCACAAACACTCTCAGGCTACAGGCCATACTTTCCCATGGAAACTCTGGCCTTCCTGGCACAGAAGAGCGAGCCTGGGAAGAGGAGCGGGGGGATGGGAATTCAGAATCTCAAAGCTCAGAAGTCCTGGGGTGGGGATGAGGGACTCTGCCCATGACATTCCCATGGCTTCCCTCGGGACCCAGCAAACCCTGCTCGTTTGTGCTGACAAGGTCCTGGGAGGGCACCCTGCAGAGGAAGCAGATATGGGGTCGAGGAAGACTGCCCCCACCCGGGCCCCTCAGGTTGGCTCAGCACTGCCCACTTGCTCTGCCCTTCAACATCTATCACCCCTAATGAGCATGGAAGCCTCTGCCAGCCAACTTCCTGCCCTCTGCCCAGCCCCTGCCCTGCTGCCCTGCCTTGCCCTGCCCCATCCCACCCCTTCCCTTTGCCCAGGAGGCCCTGCTCACTGGATGCTAAGGGCTCCTGCACATGAGCTCTTGCCCAGCCTTTGCTAGTCCTTGCTGGGCTCCAGAACTCTCAGAAGGGAGCAAGGCGGGAACTCTGACTCTGCTGCTGAGCGCCCATGACTTGGCCAAGGTGTTTACCCTCTTTGAGCCTGTTTCCTCCATTCCCTATCGCTTTACCAGCTGGGGACCTAATTTCTGGAGGGCCAGGAAGAGGTGGGGCTCCCAGATTGGGGTGGGAGAAGCCATGCAGGTGTGAAGGGCAGAACAGCCAGTCTCTGGGCTATCAGAGTCCTCCCTAGACCCACAGCCATGCCCACATCTCCCCAGAATCCCCAGCAATTCAGTAAAATAATACAAACTACTAGTTTACCGAGAACATACAAAGTGCTTTACTTGCTGTCTCATGGAATCCACACAACCCAATGATGTATGTGGCATCATCTCCACTTTACATATGAGGAAACTGAGGCTCAGAGAGACTGTGTAACTCACCCAAGGTCACGTCACTTGTATGTTGCAGAACTGATCATAGAACCTAGTCTGTTCAGCTCCAGAGGCCACACTCTATATGTTTCTTCTCTCCTGTTTCCAGAGGAGGGCCACCTGCCCCTGCCTGGCACCTGAGTCCCCATTGCCTTCCCCATCCTGTCTGGACAATAAATCATCCCTGCCCAGCTGCTTATACCCAAGAGTTTAGTCTGTCTGGGATTCAGGAAAGGAGCCAAGGTCAGTTCACTCAATCAAGGATTCTGCTCCACTCAGGACTGAACTTTGGGTCCAGGGTCAAGTGTCCAAAAGGCCATGAGGTGCCCTGAGTCAGAAAGTCAGAGATTCTAAGCACTCCAGTGGGAGGGATCAGTGTGCTCACTGGATACATTTGTAGACTAAGATTTAGAATGGGGCAAGGCCTTGTCCAGGATGCCTAACATACCAGATTGAGGGGAAGAATCTGAGAACAAGTTCAGGGTCCTCTCCCCTGTCCCTCTAAACTGACTAAATGCACAAACTTTAAATCAGTAAAAGAGCTTTGTATGTGAACTTGATCACATCCTTGTCCCTCTCTAGGGGTTCGTCTCCTCATCTTATGAAGTGTGGGGCTAGAGGGTCTCTTAGGACCTTAAGTTTATTACCTTCACCCCCAAGCATGGCTACTGAGGGGTTTATAAGATACATATGTGTGCCACACTACATGGCCCACAGAGCTCCTTCAAATCCTGTTCATTCATCAGTCCTCATACTTGCCCCAAATCCCTGCAGGTGGGAAACCACGGCCAGACAGAAGCTGGACTCTTCCCCAGGCCACATAGTGGTGGAAGCCTGGCTCCTACCTCCCAGCCCAGTATTCTGCTCACTGCACACAGGGCCGCACTTCCCAACGGACACGTGGGGCACTACGGTCCTGGCCACACCCCAGCCAGCCCCATTACTCACTGAGACAGGGAAATAGTCCTTCATGTACTTCCATATGACCCAGCGCCTTATGGCCTCAATGCGCCTGCCCCCCTGCCATGGCTTGTCTCGGTCCAGGTACCACCAGGTTGCATACAGGATACTGAAGATCCAGAATCTTGTGAACAGGAGACCAATGAAGACCACAATGCAGATCTGGGCTGGGGAGGGAAGCAGAAACCATCATCAGTGGTCAGAGGGGTGAAGGAAGGATTTCCACCCTTATGCCCAGCACCAGCAGCACTGTCCTGTCCAGCCCTCACCCCAGGCAGAAGGGGTCAGCCTCCCCTCCCCTCAAAGAGGAAGGAATGCAGCCCATCCAGTGTCACACTGGGAGCCTGGATTTGAAGCCAGGTACGCCTAACTCCAAACTCACTTTTTCCCACTGCACCAGGCTGCCTCATTCACTCCAGTCTCCCCCCTCCACCTCCTCTCTGTCCAGTTAAGTATCTGTATTCACCAGGTGCTCAATAAATGCCTGAGGGAGAAGTGACTGGTTTAACTGTTTCTCGTTTCCACCCTTTGGGCCCTCAGAGAAAAAGGAGACATTCTCTCTGCCCAGCCCTCTCTCTGTCCACTCTCGCCCATCTTTCCATAGATAAATTCTGCCAGATCCCCCCTCTAATTAAAGTCCTTCCATGGCTTTCTCATAACTTTAAAAACAGCCATGTAGCTCAGCCTGGCATTCAGGCTCCCCACGGCCGGTCTGATCCCCCTCCCACTCCAGCCTCACTCACCCACACGCACTCCATGCTCCGGCCACATGGAACTGCTCAGTGTACCTACACTGAGAGACTGAGTTCCTTCAATCTCTTAGCTTTTGCTTATGCTGCTTCCTCTGCCTGCCATGCCCTTTCCTGATGAAGGAGGCAGGAAGTAAGAGGCCAACTTGTGGCTGGCCCATGGGTTGGGGTGCAGCATGGCTAGGACCAGGCCAAGTGAGGAAATACCTTCTTACCTACGATTCCAAGTCCCTTGCAGCAAGCTAACCCTGGCTTCATCTCAGGGTCAGGGGGTCTGTGGGGCTGACCCTTACCTGATGCTAATGGAACATCATTCCCAGAGAATACTTCTCCCTCCCCATCCCATTCCTTCCAGTCAACACCATGCACTCACACTCTTAAAAAGGTCAGCCTCCGGTTGTCTTGCATCTGAAAGTGGGGTAGACTGGGTCTGTCATTCCTGGCAGGCTTCCAGGAGAAGGGGACTTTTGACCCAGACTGAACAGTAGTAAAATTCATAAGCCAGAGAAAATAGGTTGGGGCTCACAGATTTTCAGTTTACACAGAACACCTATGTGCCAGGTGTTGGTGGTTCAGCCATGAACAACAGAGAAAAATTCCTGCCCTCGTGGAGCTGACTTTCCAGTGCTGTGTTTGGGGCACTTGTTAGTTTTTAAAAATTTCTATGGTGGTAAAATATACGTAACATAAACTTTATCATCTGAACCATTTTTAAGTGTACAGTTCAGTGGCATTAAGTTCATTCACATTGACCATCATGAACATCCATTCCCAGAACTCTTTTCATTTTCCCAAACTGAACCTCTGTACCCATTAAACAAAAACTCCCATGTCCCCCTCCCCCAGCCCCTGGCAACCACCATTCTCTTTTCTGTCTCCATGAATTTGATTAGTCCACAAACCTCACATAAGAGGAATCATAAAGTATTTGTGTGTGTGTGTGTGTGTGTGTGTGTGTGTGTGTGACTGGCTTATCTCACTTAGCACAACATCCTCAAGATTCATTCATGTTGTATGTTTCAGAAACTCCTTCCTTTTTATGGCTGAATAACATTCCATTGTGTTATTTGCGGCATTTGCTATACATTCATCCATCAATGGACCGATGGACAATTGGGTTTCTTCCACCTCTGTAGTTTATTTTAAAATAGCATTTAATTAGTCACTAATAATGAAAAATGGGGAGACTTCACACTCAAACCCATTCATCTGGCATCTCTTGAACATCAGGAAGGAGCGGCAGCCCTGAGTCACTGCCTTCGCAGGCAGCTCCCCTCCAGGCATTTCCCCTCCTTCCCAGGCCTGCTGGCCAATGGCTGCTGGAACCCGTGCTCTCACATCAGCCTCGTGATTCCTGGAGGATTCAGAAAAGGACGAACCACACTCCTGGTGAGTTGATCACTTTTTTGTTTGCCTTTAAGATTTTTTAATAAAAAACTTGAAAGGGAAAGTTGCAGAAGAGTGGGAATGAAATGCCACCATTTGCATGAAGAATAACATGTCCACCCTTGTGGATGCGCATGCATAGAGGCTGGAAGGACACCTGCAGATCTGGAGGGAGGAGGCAGACGCCAGGAGGTAAGGGATAAGGATGGCCTGGCAGTTGACTTAGATTTTATCATTTTTACTTATATAACAAATATTTAATGTGAGAAAATGGTAAAGAACCTCAGCTAGGACTCTCTGCCCTTGGGCAAAATCAAAAGTCTATGTGGGTTGATCCCCCTTTCAGAAAACCGCCTCTAGAGAATAAAACAGAGTTGTTAATAGTGGCTCCCTGGAGGGAATTCCCTGGCCGTCCAGTGCTTAGGACTCTGCGCTTTCACGGCTGCTTTCACACAAGCCACGATGTGCACAGCCCAAAATACATACATACATACATAAATAAATAAATAAATAAATAAAAATAGTGGCTCCCTGGAGGGTAGGATTTGGGGAAGTCTTTCACTTTCAGGATACATATTTTGTTTGGATGTGCTACAACAGCACATATTCATTTTTGTAACTAACATAGCATGTTAAGGTTAGGAAAAAACCCACGCAAGAGGAACTTGCACTTGATAGAAAGAACTCTCCACCATCCCCCTCACCCTGAGGTCACCTTTTAACTCCGATCAGCAAGCAAAACCCAAACTTGGGGATCTTTTCAATCCCTTAGGAAGGGAGACACCTTCTTTCACCTTGTAACACCAAGGGGGAGAAATGTAAGAACCACTTTACTGAGACCCAGAGAGGGTATGCAAATTGGCTAAGGTCCCAGAGCAAGCTAGTAGGATGGGACCTGGCATTCAATTCTACTCTTTTGTCTACATCATGCTCCCAACATTCATTCATTCAACAAACATTTATCAACACCAACTCTTCTAGGAGCTGGAGATGCAGCTGAGAACAAGACCATTTGAATGGAGCTTACCTTCTTCCTGTGTGAGTGTGTGAATTATAGAGGAGAGGAAAGGAAACTGAGTAAACATGTAACCCACTGGAAAGTATTTGTTTCTGGGCCCTGAGTCCTCAGTGACAGGGCCTGGTTGACCTCTCTGGCCAATTCTTTGCCCCTCCCCAAAATGCCTGCTCTATGTCCAGCGTGAGCCAGCCGTTCACAACATGTGTGGTGTTTACTCCCCCACTGGAAGTCCTTACTCTCCTGCCAGTCTGTAAATCCTGCCCTGTGGACTCATCTCCTAAGTATCCTTGAAAAGGGGCCCTTTCTTTCCACTCACTGCCAGACCAGGGGAGGCAATCTCTTTCTTAAAGGGCCAGATTGTAAATATTTTAGACTCTGAGGCTATATGGGGCGACTTGGAGGATATTACATAGGCACGTAATCGTTTGAATTACGCAAACATTTAAAATCTAAAAACTATCCTTGGCTCATGGGCTGTACAAATGCAAAAACAATCAGTGGGCTGGATTTGGTCCATGCCACATGGGACCCTGATCTAGCTGGTGGCTACTCCCTGCTATTGGTCTAACCCCCACACCCCAAACACAGCAGATCCATAGACTTCAGGCACTGAGACCTGTCACACACAGATTGGACCTTGTCACTCCTGTACCAAAAAGCCTCCTGGGCTCCCCTTTGTCCCCAAGATAAGGGACAAGGTACAAGCTCCTGCTCGTGGCGCGAGTGGGCTCAGATCCCTTTGCTCAGCGACCCTCCCTCTAGCTCCAGACCCAGCGCTGCTTGACCTCCCTGTGCTGCTCCTGACATTGCCAGGATCCCCGGCTGGGCTGGGGGTGGGCACGGACAGTCAGACACACTCCTGCTGGGAAAGCTTTCCCAAGGCCAGCTGGGCAAAATGTCCCTCATCCCCTGTAATCCCCGGGCCTCAGCCCACCTGGCTCTGGGCCCCCAGTGCCCTTTGCCCAGGAGCCAGCCTACTTGTCGGCTTGTGGCCTCCTGCCCCTTCTCCACACCTCCTCCCACGCCCTCAGCCCTCTCTCCTCCCTCTACCACCTTCCCTCTCCTCCTCTGGCAGTAGGAGGAGTCCAGACCTACAGCCTTGGACATTTAAGGCAATTAGCTTCTCTGCTCATCTGTGGAATGGGGTAACCGGGGATATTTTAAATGTTTTAACAACCCTTAGGGCAGAGACACAGGTCAATCATCAGGGATGCTAGGGGCAGGGAACTGGAGGGCTTGCTTTAGCTGCAAAATTTCGGGGAGCTTCTGAGCGAGGACATGGGGTATGTGTAGTGTGTGTGTGTGTGTGTGTGTGTGTGTGTGTGTGTGTGTGTGTGTGTGTGTGTGTGTGTGTGTGTGTGTGTGTGTGTGTGTGTGTGTGTGTGTGTGTGTGTGTGTGTGTGTGTGTGTGTAATGGCTATTGACCAGTCTGTAAAGAGTATGTCCACAGTTTAACGCCATTGTAGTGGCATCAGTGTACAGGCTGAACACTAGCCCTGGGGGGCGCACTCCCTACCCTGTCTGGTGCCAACAGGTGAGATGAAGAATCCCATTGCCTCCCACGCCCCCAGCCCAGCCCACCTTACCCAGAGCCAGAAAGCAGAAAACCCACTGCAGGACCACAAAGGTCTGCATCCTGCGCTCCCATGGCACGGACAAGGGTGCAAACTTCACCATGCTGTCTCTTTGGTTGATTCCGGTGTCTTCTCTGAGCTCTGCTGTGGTCTGAGGCACCTACTTACTGGTTTTTGCTGCTGCCAGAGGTTGAGTAAGCGTTAGTGGTTGGGGAGGAGGGCGCCCCACCCCACACTGCCCAGCCCAACGCCTCCCTGCCCCCGCCCTGGCAAGGATCTGTTTCCTGGTAGAAAGCTTTGAACCCACTTGCCCTGGAGCCAGGTAAAGGAAGGAGGAAGGGAAGGACATTTGCCTCCTCAAGCAAAACCTTATCTGCCAGATGCCTTTCTCTGTGCCTGAATCTTGCCCTCCACTTGGCAGGTAAAGCACTGTGTGTAGGGCAATCCTGTCCCTCTTCACCTACCCAATGACATGGCTGCAATAACTGTCTCCTCTCTTCTGCCACTGTTCCCCTCCACAAACATGCAGTAGCAACTCCTGTCCACAAATCCTTCGGCCCCACCGTCTCCTCCACCTTCTGCCCTATTCATGGAAGAGCCCTGTCTGCATTCCACATCCTCCCCTCCCATTCTGTCCTCCCTCCTCCAGACTTTAGATGCCATTGTTCCATGGAACTGTCCTTGACAAGTTCACCAATGGCCTCCATGCTGCTGAATCCAGTGGTCCATTCTCAGCTCTCTTCTTGACCTCTCGGCAGCCTGAGACACAGTTGGTCACTCCCTGCTCCTTGAAACCACTTGGCCTGTGGACTCCACACTCTCCTGGTTTCTTTCCTGCCCCTCTGGCTGCCCCTGGGTCTAATTGTGGCTCTTAGCCTTCACAGGCTAAGTGTTGGAGTACTCTCTTGCCCACTTAGTCCTTGTGAAACAGGAGGGAAGAAGGCAGGGCACAACCTTTAAAAGAATGACATAGGGCTTCCCTGGTGGCGCAGTGGTTGAGAGTCCGCCTGCTGATGCAGGGGACACGGGTTCGTGTCCCGGTCCGGGAAGATCCCACATGCCGCGGAGCGGCTGGGCCCGTGAGCCACGGCCACTGAGTCTGCGCGTCCGGAGCCTGTGCTCCGCAACAGGAGAGGCCACGGCAGTGAGAGGCCTGCGTACTGCAAAAAAAAAAGAAAAAAAAAAAAAGAATGACATAGCCCGAGGACACGACATAAACTGATTAGAACCAAATAAGTCCAAGATGGCGGACGAGTCGACCTTCACTAGACTTTGTGTGTGTTTAATTTTGGCTGCAGCATGTGGAATCTTAGTTCCCCAACCAGGGATAGAACCCGTGCCCGCTGCAGTGGAAGCACAGAGTCCTAACCTCTGGACCACCAGGGAAGTCCCTCTAGTGGACCTTGAGCCTCAGTATACACTCATTGTAACATATCATCAAGCTAAATGTCACACCCACAGGTGCCACGACAGTTCAAGGCCAACCATAAAGGACAAAAAGTAGGCGGTGGCCCAATTCCTGGAAATCCCCACCCCTTCCCCCAAATAGCTGGAATACTACTTCCACTCAGTAGCCTATGCAATTACCCACCCCTATAAAAACTGACAACCCCATACCCTGGTGTCTTTCTCACATTCTGAGATGGCCTACACTCTGTCTGTGGAGTGTTTCTCTCTAAATAAATCCACTTCTTACCTATCACTTTGTCTCTCACTGAATTCTTTCTGCTATGAGACATCAAGAATCTGAGCTTCATTAAGTCCTGAGATCAGGCCTGTGATCTCAGTTAAAAGACTGTGGGTTCAAGTCCCACTCTGGGTTTTGGCTGGGTTCCAGTTCCAGCCCATAGGTTCAAGCCCCAATCTGAGTTACACAGTTTCACTTGGAACCTCCCTCTTCTCTCCACCCTCTCTCCTACAGAGACTTCACCCAGGCTCATGGCCTTGGAGTCTATCTGCAGGACAAACACTTCCAAACTGCATCTGCAGCCCTGACTTCCCCCTGGGCTCCAGACTTGACTAGCTAGGTGGCTACTTGACATCTTCCCTGACAGCCGGCTCAGCACCTCCATCACAGCCTGTCTAAAACTGAACTTGACCTCCCCTCACCTGCCCAGGCTGGCCTTTCCTCTGCTGTTTGCCATCTTAGGAAAGGGGACTCCAGTGACCTGGTTCCTCAGGACAAAACCTTAGAGTCACACTAGACTCTTTCCGTCCCTCTCCATCCAACTCTCTCAGTCAGTTCTCCTAAATCTCTCCATTTAAATGTACACTTTGTACTGAAATGTATCAAGCATATAGTAAAAGGCACAAATCCTAAGTGTAGGAGTGACACATTGTCACAGAGTGGACATGCTGGTGTGACCTCTGCTCTGATGCACAGATAGAACCTGACCAGCACCCATGTCCTTGCCTGTCACTCCTCTCCTCCTCGACCCTCACACCAACCTCGTCTCTGTTTCGAACTTTAGAATAAGTAAGCCTTACACGATATACCCTCTGGGACGGTCTCTTTTGGCTCAAGATTATATTTTGAGAGTCATCCAAATTGTGTGTATTTGTAGTACGTTTGTTCTCATTGCCATATAGGACTTCACTCTGTGAATATGCCAGAATCCATCCATTTCACTGCTGAGAGGTATTTGGGCTGTTGTCTGTTTCTGGCTATTGTGAATTGTGCTGCTATGGGCATTCTTCTCTCTTTTCTTTTTTTTCCCAATTTTTTTTGAGAAAAAATTGACATATATCATTGTATGAGTTTCAGGTATACAGCATGATGGTTTGATTCACATATCTTGTGAATGATTACAATAGATTTAGTTCACATCCATTGTCTCACATAGTGCAATAAAAAGAAAGGAAAAAACTTCTCCTTTTTATGAGGACTCTGATCTACCCTCTTCCCAACTCTCCTCGTATCACAGAGCAGTACAGGCATTCTGTACATGGCTTGTGGTGCACATTTCTATACTTTTCTGTTGTGTGTGTGCCTGGGAACAGACTGGCTGGGTCTCCTGGTATAAAGCCACGTATTTTCCAAAGTGGTTGTACAAATTTACACCCACAAGGCCTGCATGAGATTCCATATCCTTCTCAACATTTTAGCCATTGTAGTGAGTATGCAGGGATACTTCATTGTGCTTATAGGGACTTCCTAATGCCTAAGAGGTTGAGCACACTTTAATATGTTTATTGGCCATTTGGATATGATTTTATATCAAGTTCATGTTCTAGTCTATTGTCGATTTAAATCTCTCTCACGTTGGAAAGCTGCTTTCCACACCCACAGCCAGCCTCTTAGATTGACTCTGACAACAGCGTTCTCACTGATCTCTGTCACTGTGCCCTTTCTCCCTCCCAGAATCTCAACAGCCGGAGGGACTGCTGGGTCAGAGTATGTGACTGCAGGAGCTTGGCAGTAGTAGTGCCAGACTTTTCCCAAAACAGCAGCACCAGTTTATACCTTCACCAGAAATATATGCGAGATCCCATAGATGTGTAACCTCTCTGGCCCTTGGTGTGGTCAGACTTATTATTATTTGCTAGTGTGTAGAGTGATATCTGGTTGGGATCTTGCATTTCCTGAACACAAATGTTGCACATGGCTTTATTCATAGGAGTTGCCTCTGCTGTGAAAAGCTCATACTTAATTTTCTTCCGTTCCTCTACAGAGTTTTTTGTGCTTTTTGCCTAAATTGAAGTTTTTTATGCATTCATGTTACTAACCTTTGAGGTTGCACATATTGTGAATCTCTTCTCCCAGTTTTTAGCTTGTGTTTTAAGGTGTCACTGGATGAACAAACATTTTACATTTTAATATATTCATATTCATCAGCCTTTTATTAAATAGTCATTGCCTGGTCTGATTCAGGAAATCTTTTCCTACTTATATTTACCATTAAGAATTTAAAGTTTGGGACTTCCCTGGTGGCACAGTTCTTAAGAATCTGCCTGCCAACGGGTTCAAACCCTGGTCCGGGAAGATCCCACATGCCACGGAGTAACTAAGCCCGTGCGCCACAACTACTGAACCTGCGCTCTACAGCCCACAAGCCACAACTACTGAGCCCACGTGATGCAACTCTGAAGCCTGCACCCTCTAGAGCCCGTGCTCTGCAACATGAGAAGCCATCGCAATGAGAAGCCCGTGCACTGCAATGAAGACCCAAAGCAGCCCCAAAATAAATTAATTAATCAAAAAAAAATTTTTAAGTTTGCTGTTTGTTTTTCATATGTAAGTCCTTACTACATCTGGATGTTTATACAGTATGAGTTAGGTTCCAATTGTATCTTTAACATATGAGAACCATTCTGTGCAGTCCCATTTGTTCACCACCCCCCTTCCCCAATGAGGTAATATGCCACCTCTGTCATACAATAGATTTCTACACATTTGTGGCCTGGGTCGGGCTTTTATTCTCTTTTATTGTCTGTTTATCTATCTCTCCCAGTGCCACACCATCTTAATTATTCACTTAGCTCTAATATCTAGGAGGGCAAGCCTCCTTGCTCTTCTTTCTTACAATTGTCCAGGCTATGATTCACCCTTACTCTTCCATATACATTTTAGAATCATCTCAACAATTTCCAAAATTCTGTCTTGGAATGTTGGAATTCATAAAATGTTGAATCACAGTTCATTTTGAGGAAACACACATGTGAATAAAAATGAAGGAAAGAATAAATGAATTAAATTCCCACATCATAATATCTATCAAAAGAGCAACAAAGACACCACAGGAAGAAAATAATAATGATAAAAGCAGAAATTAATGAGAGGTTAGAAAAAGAATAGCTCTAATGAATAAATTAAATTTTTAGTTTTCTAAAAATAACTAATGAAAAAACATACTACTAGCTAATGTAATCAAGAATAAAGGGGACAAACCACACATTCACAAAGTAAGAAAGGATAGTGGAGATATAACTGATGTAGAAGAAATTTTAAAAATCAAACGAGGGAGTTCCCTGGGGCCTAGTGATTAGGATTCGGCGCTGTCACTGCCACGGCCCGGGTTCGATCCCTGGAACTGAGATCCCACAAGCTGTGTGGAGTGGACAAAATAAAATAATAAAATAAAATAATAAAATCAAAATCAAAAGAAACTACTTTGCAAACTTTGATGCAAAAACATTTGCATGTTTAGACACAACTGACTGTTTCCGAGGGAAATACGATTTACCAAACTGAGCCAATTAATGATAGAAAACCTAAGCAGATGAATTTCCATAGAAGAAACAGAGAATATTACCAAGGAATTTCCCCACAAAAAAGCACCAGTCCCAGACAGTTCCACAGGAGAATTTGGCCAAATCTGCAAAGACTAAATAGCCCCAATGCTCCATAAATTGTTTCAAATCTTTTAAAATGAAGAAAAACTTCCAATTTCTCTCTTAGGTAGCAAGTATTACATTGATATTTAAACACAATTTTTCAGAAAGCAGCACAAAAAAGAGAAGTATAGACTGATCATTACTTATGAATATTAAAGCAAAACATTTAAATAAAATATTAGAAATATTATAGTAGAAAATTTCAGGAAACAATCCAACATCACATCATATACCATGAACAGGTAGGATTAGGGAAACCACTACTATAGTACATCGGATTAATAGATTTAAGAAGAGAATCACATGGTTATTTCAATAGATGCTGGAAAGGCTCTTGACCAAACTCACCACAGAGTAAAATTGATGAGTGGTTTCTTTATATTGTAAAATATATATACTTTGTTCCTAAAGCTAGAATCCAAATTAATGGGGAAATACTAAGGGCATTTCCATAAGATCAGCAATAAACCAAAGAGGCCCTCTACTATTCAACATTGTACTGGACACATTAGGCAAAGCAGTGAGAGAAGAGAAATCAATAAGAGGCATAAGAATTGGGGAGAAAAGGAGTAAATCCATCCCTTGCAGGTGATATGATTGTGTACCTGGAAAGCCCTAAAAGTATTTTGGATTTGTCTCCATTATTACCATTTCTGGAGTTGTTCATTTCTTCGTGTAAACCCAGGTTTGTATCTTGTATCGTATACCTTCTGCCTGAAAAACTTCCCTTAATGTTTCTTATAGCACAAGCCTACTGGGAATTAATTCTGTTGGTTTTTGTTTGTCTAAAAACATCTGTATTTTTGCCTTAATTTTTGAAAGGTATTTTCGCTGGATAAAGACTTTTGAGTTGACAATATTTTTTCTTTCAGCTCTTTAAAGATGCAATTCTTTGTTCCTCTGAATATATTGTACCTTTTTCACTGGCTGCCTTCAAGATTTTCACTTTACATTTGGTTTTCAGCAGTTTTAATATAATGTGTCTAGATTTAAAAAACAAAACAAAAAAATCAACTATCCTGTTGAGAGTCTCTGTGTTCTTGAATCTATGGTTTCATCTCTCATTATTTTTGGAACATGTTCAGCCTATCTCTTTAAATATTTCTTCTGCTCTGTTATCTCTTCCCCTTCCAGGATTTCAGTTACATGGATGTTTGTTCAATATTGTACCACAACACTTTAGGGCTCTATTCTGTTTGTTTTCTCTCCTTTTTCTCTTTGTGTTTCAATCTAGGTAATTTTTATTGATCTATCTTCAAGTTCAGTGATCCTTTCTTTGGATGTGTTGAGCCTACTGGTGAGCCCTGAGAAGTTCTTCATTGGTTGTTAAAAATTTTAGTATTTCCATTTGACTCTTTCTTATTATTTCCAGCTCTCTGTTAATTTTAACACTAGGTTCTCAGTACAGCAGGCTGCCTATCTTTGAGACATGCACTTCCTTGGTCGTGTGTTCTCCTATGCTCCTCATCAACCACTACCTCCCTTCTGGGTCTCAAGGGTTGGCTGCATAGATCCTGTCAGGTGACCTTCTCCATCTCACCATTCCCCCCAGGCTCCAGTGATAGCTCCTCCCCTTGTCCTTTCAAGCCTATAACGGGCAAGAGCTCCCTGATCTGGCACATAATAGACACTCAAATATTTATTGGATGAATGAATGAAAGTATCTGGAGCATAAAGTGTTGGGAGAATGGAGGGAGACAAGCATGGAATTAAGAACTCAATTATAACTAATTGGTAAAAGGCCTTGACTTCTTTTGAGCTCCCAGCAAGCAGGCTGAACTGTCCAACTAGAAATAACCAAATGGACCTGAGTCCAAAGCCAAGTGCAGCAGGTGGGTGCTGTGCAGAGGGCTCCATCAGCTGCTGGGTGCTGAGCTCCCAGGCATGTGGGCAAGGTCCTGTCTGCTCTGCCATCCAGGTGGCCTCCTGCCTTTAGCAAAAGAAGGAGGGAACCCTTTTTGACAGTTTGACCCTAAGAGCCCAGGATTTCTGTCTTTGCTGCTGGCTTTATGCTGGGCACAAAAGAAAGGTATTGACTGGTCCCTGCTCTGCTTCTCATTCCCTAGGTGACCTTGAGGAAGCAGAGACCCTTTCTGGGCCTCAGTTTCTACATCTGTAGAACAGATGGGGTTAGAGCTATAGGGGAAAGAACTGAGACTAAGGGCCTACTATGAGTTGTTCTTTATATTAATACTTATTAAACAACTAACATTTTTGAGTGCCCACTATGAAATAGGCAATCTATGTGCATTATTCCATTTAATTCTCAAAGCAACCCTATGGGGTAGGTGCTATTGGTATCACTAATTTACACACATGAAAACTGTCATCTCACATAATCCTCACAACAACTCTCCAACGTAGCTGTTGGTCCCATCACAGCTCTGAGAGGCACAGTGACCTACCTGAGAGCTCTCAGTTCACAGGAGGCAGAAGTGAGGTTCCGTTTGGGTCTTTCTGGCTCCAGAGCCTTCTTTCCGCTACATCACACTCTCCATTCCATGATTATGACTGGTTTCCTTTCTTGAACAGTCCACGAAATCTTCAAGCTCAGGAATTGTGTGTCCCCAGTATGAGAGACAGAGTCTAGCCCAGAGAAGATGAGAGAAAAGTTTTGATTAAAAAAATACAGAAGGGGCTTCCCTGGTGGCGCAGTGCTTGAGAGTCCGCCTGCCGATGCAGGGGACACGGGTTCGTGCCCCGGTCCGGGAGGATCCCACGTGCCGCGGAGCGGCTGGGTCCGTGAGCCATGGCCGCTGAGCCTGCGCGTCCGGAGCCTGTGCTCCGCAACGGGAGAGGCCGCAACAGTGAGAGACCCGCGTACCGCAAAAAAAAAAAAATACAGAAAACAGGGAGGCCGGCGCGTCTGGCGGAGCGGCCAAAGCGGCAGGCGCTACTCCTGGCCGGGCGGCGGGCTGGCCGGTCCCCGCCACACGAACCCGCGGGTGGGGCCTCACGCGGGCTCTGCGCTGACGGGTTAGCGCGGGTGTCAGCGCCGCGTGCAGCCCTCCCGCCTTTCCACTGGCGGGCGCTCAGCGGGGACGTGGGCTTCTGCGGCTTCCGGCAGAGCGTGGAGGTGGACTTCCTCCTGAAAGATGCGAACAGCCGGAAATGGGCCGAGCACAAGACGGAGGATAGGAAGGACAGGTACTTACTCTTCTGCGACTGGAAGACGGTGTCCAGGAAGGTGAGCCTGGCGCTCAAGAACCCCAGCAAGCGGCTGGAACACCAGGGCATCAGCGTCGAGTTCCTTGGGCAGATTCATGAGTGTGGGGCCCGCGCCCGCCCCTCCTGACCCCTGCCTCTGACCCCTGCCTCCAACCCTCCTGCCCCCCACCCTGACCCTGACCTCGAGTCCCTGGCCCTTGACCCGATCCCCATTTCTGCCGCCCCTCAACCTTTGCCCCCAACCCCTGCCCCTGTCCCTAGGCCAGCAGCCTGGTTGCCGGCCAGGGTCTGGGCGCTGTGCTCCCGTCCAGCCTTCGGTGCTGCTGGGCCCGCCCACAGGTTGCATACGCCACGTCGAGTCTCGTGGCACGTCCACCCCTTTCTAGTACCTGTGGTCCACCTGCCTCTCACATCCCACCTTCGCTCAGAGTGGTTTGCAAAAGCAGCCCTGTGGGCTCCAGCCTCAGCCCCTCTGTCTGTCCACTGAGCCTGTATTTCTAAAATTTCTGGATTAGAAAGTAGTCTTCAGTGGAGTCATTTTCTCCTTCAAGACAAAGAAATGATGCTCCTAAGACCCAGATTAAATGGTCAAAATTTCTCAAGACTCTAACAAGTCTTCAAACAGGATTATTAGTAATTACAACTAGACTATAAAAGGCAGTAACAATACAGAAGATCTGGGAGCTGTCCAAATTCTCTTTGGACTCTTGTGTTTATTAAAACTGGCAGATACTTCTAAAATTAAAACAAAACAACAACAAAGCCGAAAGGGGGAAAGCGAGTAAAGGGAAAGGGAGGGCAAGGAGGTGGGAGAGTTTGGGGGTGGAGGGGAAGGGGAGAGAGCCAGCCTGTGCCAGCCGTGAGGAGGCGCTCCCTCTGGTGGCCATTCTGAGAATCTGCAAGCAGGATGGACTGCCTTTCTAGGGCAGGGCTGGCAAGCGGGGGTGGGGGGGGGGGGAAGGAGCCTGGATAACAGGCAAAGCAGTGAGGGGAACTTGCTCACAGAGATGGCTAAGTGGTCTATTTCTGGTGGGTTTGGCTGCAGAATAGCTAAGTCTGTCCCTTTTCCAGCTTTCTCAGGATGGGGAATTCTAAGCCCTCTTAGGGCTGTCTCCCCTCTTGAGCCCCTACTTGTGTGTCTGGTTCTTCGGAGTATGGTCCTAGGAGGAGGAATTCTTCTCATTTTACAGAGAAAGAAGCAAACTCACAGAGGTTAAACAGATTTCTTCAGATCATCACACTAATATGACGCTTATGTTTATTTGGTTTTTGTTTTGTTTGTTTTTAAGACTACCTTTTTGTTTGTTTTTATTGTTATATAGTTGATTTACAATGTGTTAATTTCAGGTGTAGAGCAAAGTGATTCAGTTATACATATATATTGTTTTTCAGGTTCCTTTCCATTATAAGTTATTACAAGACATTGAATATAGTTCCCTGTGCTATACAGTAGGACCTTGTTGTTTATTTTATATATAGTAGTGTGTATCTGTTAATCCAAAACTCCTAATTTATCCCTCCCCCCCCTTCCCCTTTGGTATCCATAAGTTTGTTTTCTATGTCTGTGAGTCTGTTTTTGTTTTGCAAATAAGTTCATTTGTATCTTTTATTTAGATCCCACATGTAAGTGATATCATATGGTATTTGTCTTTCTCTGACTTACTACACTTAGTATGATAATCTCTAGGTCCATTCATGTTGCTGCAAATGGCATTATTTCATTCTTTTTATGGCTGAGTAATATTCCATTGTATATATGTACCACATCTTCTTTATCCATTCATTTGTTGATGGACACTTAGGTTTCCTCCATGTCTTGGCTATTGTAAAAATGCTGCTATGAACATTCAGGTGCATGTATCTTTTTGAATTAGAGCTTTCATCTTTTTTGTATATATGCCCAGGAGTGGGATTTCTGGGTCGTATGGTAGTTATATTTTTAGTTTTTTAAGGAACCTCCATACTGTTCTCCATAGTGGCTGTATTAATTTATATTCCCACCAACAGTGCAAGGGGGTTCCCTTTTCTCCACACCCTCTCCAGCATTTATTATTTGCCGACTTTTTGATGATGGCCATTCCGACTAGTGTGAGGTGATACCTCATTGTTGTTTTGATTTGCATTTCTCTAATAATTAGAGATGTTGAGCATCTTTTCATGTGCCTGTTGGCCATCTGTATGTCTTCCTTGGAGAAATGTCTGTTTAGGTCTTCTGCCATTTTTTGATTGGGTTGTTGTTGTTGGGTTTTTTTTGACATAGAACTGCATGAGCTGTTTGTATATTTTGGAAATTAAGCCATTGTTGGTCACATCATTTGTAAATATTTTCCCCCATTCAGTAGGTTGTCTTTTCATTTTGATTATGGTTTCCTTTGCTGTGCAGAAGCTTATAAGTTTGATTAGGTCCCATTTGTTTATTTTTGCTTTTGTTTCTATTGCCTTGGGAGACCAACCTAAGAAAACATTGCTACGATTTATGTTGGAGAATGTTTTGCCTATGTTCTCTTTTAGGAGTCTTTTGGTATCATATCTTATATTTAATTCTTTAAGCCATTTTGAGTTTCTTTTTGTGTATGGTGTAAGGGAGTGTTCTAATTTCATTGATTTACATGCAGCTGTCTGTCTTTCCCAACACCACTTGCTGAAAAGACTGTCTTCTCTCCATTGTATATTTTTGGCTTCTTTGTTGAAGATTGACCGTAGGTGTGTGGGTTCATTTCTGGGCTCTCTAATCTGTTCCATTGATCCATATATCTGTTTTGGTGCCAGTACCACGCTGTTTTGATTACTGTAGCTTTATAGTGTTGTCTGAACTTAAGACCACCATTTTGAATCCACCTAAGTCCTGGCCATCTTCTCCCTTCAGTCCCACTCGCAACCTGGGCAATCTTGATCATGACATGGTTTTAATACCCATCTGTGTATGATGACTTCCACGTTTATAAATCCATACTGTACCTCTCCTCCAGACTGCCAACTTGATATCTGCACTTGGATATCTCAAAGGCATCTCAGGGCTAACATGTGCAAGAGTGGACTCTTGGTTTTCTTTTTCACTCCCACTCCCAATATTCCTTAACCTCTCCCAATCTTCCCCTTCACAGAAAATGGCACCATCATCTACCCAGGAGTTTGAGACAGAAACCCAGGAGACAGTCTAGATTCCTCCCTTACCACTCCCTTTACCCTCAACCCATCAGCAACACCTGTCACTTCTAGTTCCAAAATACATCTTGAATGCCCCCACATCTTCCCATATCCATTGTCCTTCACCTGCAGGGACTACCACAACAGCCTCTGTTCTAAGGTTCCTACTTCTCTTACTGACTTATTCACTCAACCAATAGTTGTTAAATGAGCACGTCCTATTTGCCAGGCACCGCTCTGGACCCTGGGAACACAGTAGGAGCAAGACTTACCCTCTGGCTTCTTACAGTCTATTCTCCAAACAATGTTGTCATTGTGTTGTTATTGTTTTTTTCTTTTTTTAATTTTGCAACTTCCCTGCTTAACAGTTACACAACAATTTCCAAACTCTTCGCCTTGGCCCACAAGTGCCCATGTGATCTGGCCTCTCTGGTAGTTTCTCCTGCCAACCTTCTCCTCTTCTCCACCCATGTTCATGTGCTGTAGCCACACTGCCCTCCTTTCATCCTTTCAGTTCTGTAAATACGTCACACACCCTCCCACCTCAGGGCCTTTACTCATGCTGTCCTCTCTGCCTGGAGTGTTCTTGCTCCAGCCTTTGGATTGCTGTCTCCTTCTCCTTCAGGTTCTGATTTAAATGACACGTTTGAACACCCTGTTATTCCCTCTCCTTCCATCCTGGACATTTCCTCCACAGCCCTTATCTCAAGGGGTAGTGTTGAAATCAATCATTTTTACGTTTATCCATTACATAGGTTGTAAGCTCCTTTAGGGCAAGAAACACAATTATACAACTCACCAATATATACCCAGCACCTAGAAGGTGCATTTATTGAGTAAAGAAATGTGGGACTGAGGCTTTCTCCTTCCCACTCTCACCTTTCTCAGAGCTGAAGGAAACACCTCCTCCCCTGAGGTTTTTTCCCCTTCAGGCTAAACAGTCAACACAGTAGCCTGGTCTATGCAGCACTGCCTAGACTGTGTTCAGTGGAGCGCTGCTATCTCAAAAAGGTTTCATGACGAGTTAAGGTTTGAGAGTCAAAGTACACAGTATGCTGAAGTCCTGTTGTAAAGAGCCTGTTTAGCTCTGTTCTATTCCTCTGTTCCGCACCTACCTCGTTTACCTAAATATTGCAGTACAACTTAATTAGAAACTAGGCAGTCTGAGCTCAGAGACAGTGGCCAGATTCCACACAGAATTTCTGCAGTCAGCCTGGAGTAGAAACTGAAAGCCTGGGCCTTGGGCCAGACAGGCTCCTCAGGGCCTGAGTGTGCTCTCCATACCCTGGGGATGATGAAGGTGCTGGGCACCTATGGTAGGCTGAGTAATGGCCCCCAAAGACGACCACATCCTAGCCCCCAGAAAGTGAATGCTACCTTACATAGCAAAAGAGACATTGCCAATGTGATTAAAGTAAGGGGTTTGCCATTATCCTGGATTAATCTGTATTATCCAGGTGGGCCTGATATAATCACAACAGTCCTTATAAAAGAGATGCAGGTGGGTGAGAGTCACAGGAGAAGGCAATGTGATGATGGAAGCAGAGGCTGGAGTGACGAACTTGGAACACGGAGGAAGGGGCCGCAAGCCAAGGAATACAGAAGCTGAAAAAGGCAAAGGAACAGATGCTCCCCTCAGAACCTCCAGGAAGAATCGGCCCTGCTGATACCCTGACTTTAGCCCAGTGAGACTGATTTCAGACTTCCGACTTCTAGAAGTGTAAAAGAACAGCTTTGTGTTGTTTTAAATTTGTGGTAATTTGTTACAGTAGCGATAGGAAACTAATACAGCACCTTGTAGAGGTTCAGTAAGTCTTTTTTTTTTGCAGTACGCGGGCCTCTCACTGTTGTGGCCTCTCCCATTGTGGAGCACAGAGCTCTGGACGCGCAGGCTCAGCGGCCATGGCTCATGGGCCCAGCTGCTCCGCAGCATGTGGGATCTTCCCGGACCGGGGCACGAACCCGTGTCCCCTGCATCGGCAGGCGAACTCTCAACCACTGCGCCACCAGGGAAGCCCCTCAGTAAGTCTTAATTCAGAACTTTTTCTTTTCTCTTCCAATCCCAAACAGCCACGGCAAAACCCTTAGCCAGTAATCTGTGCTTCATGAGCTAGCCTGCTCTTCTCTCTGCCCAGAGTAACTTTCTCTTGTATGTACCCAACCCAACCTCCCAGAACCCGTTCAATACCTCCTCCTCCACGAGGCCTGCTATGACCCCACCACACCCCACAGATAAAGCAGAGACCACAGCATTCACAGGGGGAGCCCTGTCCACCTCGTAGCTCAGCTGCCCTCATTCACATCTCGTTCCCCACCAGACTGTGAACATCGGAAGAGGTTTCGTGGATGGACGAATGAATGGTGTATAAAGTGAAAGCCCAGGGTGGAAGAGGGCTCTGCCCTATGGTCCTTCAGCGAAATAAACATGCTCTGCCTGACCCCTGTGTGTGCCCTCATCTGTGTCCGCACCTTGGGCCCACCTTGTGAAGCCACTACGTCAGTTTGCATCCCGGACAGCTTCCTTTGGACATCCCATAAGCCCCTCCAGCCTACTAGGTTCGCATGATGCCAGCTGACATCGGCATGTACCAGACGTTGCTCTCCTGCAATGGAGAGCACCAAGCACATCCCCTGCTGCTGTCAGCACCACCATTCATTCCCTCCTCCAATCCAGGCCTCTTCCTCCTCTCGCTCTCCACATTCAGGTATTTAGAAAGTCCTGCTGTTTCTATCTTATGCACATCTCTCAAACCCATCTTCTTTCCTCCATCTCCACTGCCCCTCCTGCAGGCCACACCACCATCACCTCTTCACTGGACCCTGCTACAGTCTCCTCCCTGGTTTTTCTGCTCTGACCAGCCCCTTCTCCACACAGCAGCAGCCAGAGGGAGCTGCTAAAACCCACATCTGAGCATGTTGCTCTCCTGGCCCAGGCAGAGCAGATGACAGATGGGTGTTTTGGTCTCCTATGTGTAGCCAATCAGCTGCCTTGCTCCTTGTCCTTCTCCAGTGTTTCCTAGGAGACCACATCTGCTGATGGCAGATGGCCTCCAGCTACGTCCCTGTCTACTGAATTGTGATACCCAGTTCTATAAGGAAACCAGCTGCAGCTTCCTTCCTCTGTGCCCACTGCTGTGACCCAAAGGGACCCCGCCCTGCAAGACCAGCAGAGGCCTTCTAAGGCCTTCATAGGCTGGTAAGCATAATAAACGTGCTGTGACAAGCATTATAAACGGATCCTGCATCAAATACCATTTACTTCAGTAAAAGTTTTGCAAAGGATTTTTATAATTTTGAGTTTTGTGAAGAGTGAATTATTTTGTTTTGTAACTTGTACTTTATTCTAACTAAGAATTCGTTTGGGATGCCTGTGACTAGTTGGCATAATACTGCATTTGTCGTCATTTAGTTAAACATTTATTAATTTTGATGTTGCTGTTCATCTGCTAATGTTTTAGAGCCAGTATAGTTTTCTTCTCAGGGCTTAAATATTTGTGTAAGATCCTGGAAAGCTCATGGGCCCCAAGCCATGAGGCCATGAGACTGTTAAGAGGTCCCTGGGTCTCTGCAGAGGCCTGGCTCCCCAAAGAGCTTAGGGCTGAACTCACACCAGAGCAGGGTGGCTCCCGGCCTGCACTGTGCCGTGGAGGATCTGGGGATGAGAAATGGTGGAGAGAGGCTTTGGGTAGGAGGAGATCCTGGAAATTCTGAGCAACCCCTCCCACCTTCCCCTCGTATCTTCCTGCTTCCCATGCTCCCTCCCCCGCATGTGCTGCCAGCTCAGACCTAGCTCTCTTGAAGTTTGGCTTCTCCAAGAACTTAACGCCCTGAGATAAGTGGGGAGAGATCAGAGCTGTTGGCTGTCCCACACCTCAGTCTCCTTTCCGATACTCCATTTTTAATAACCCCACGTCCCCAGCATTCCAACCTCACTGGGGTATATAATGGAAAGAGTGGAGTCTTTGGGGTCAGAAAGGCCTGGACTCACGTGCTGGCTCAACCTTGAATTAGTTTGATGATTTGCAGCAAGTCACTTCCCTTCTCTGAGACCTGATTTCCTCATTTGCAAAATGAGTTGATAATACTAACTCTTGGCTATGGTAAGGATCAAACATGAAGCCCCTAGCACGATGCTTGGCAGTATGAAGGCACTTGCTAAAGAGTAGTCTCCTTCCCCCCAGCCATTTCGGAACCCACAATCTCACCAGTCACTGAGTTTGGCTCTCATGTCCTGGCTTCCTGCCCTTTTTAGGTGGTCCTTGCCAGTAGGGCACCAGGATGCCCAGCCTATGTGAGGGAGGGGATGAGAGGTCTATTTGGTTTTTGTGTTATTTTTGGCCACACCGCGTGGCATGTGGGATCTTAGTTCTCCGACCAGGGATCAAACACACTCCTCCTGCAGTGGAAATGCAGAGTCTTAACCACTGGACTACCAGGGAAGTCCCTGAGACGTCTATTTGCGACATAGTTGATGGGTGCTGGGCACAGTGGTGGGTGCTTTAAGCAGGTGACACTATCACCCTTTAAGCCCTGCCTGACAGAAATAGCTATCTTTTTCCAACAGGCTGTGCTCCCCCTTCCCACCCTCAGTATCCCTGGTGCTTCTCCACTCTGCAGAGCTGCAGAAGGCAAAATGCGGATCCTCTTGGCAAAGTTACAAGCCACAGTCCCCCATATTCATCAAGAGAAAATTGATTCTAACTAAAAACCAGTTCCTTCCCCTGACCATCATACTTGACCCTACTATCTAAGCCCAGCAGGAAGGCATATCTTTTCAAATAGAAAAAAATATCATCACTTAATTTCAGCGCTCATCATAAAAACTTTTGAGTCAGCAAAGCAGCTTAATGGATTGTAGCTGATGCATTTTCCTTGCAGAAAGTGGATGGCCTGTGTCCAGCTTCCACCAAAACTACAGTCATCCTTCAAAAGATGGCAGCACAAACTTGGCCCACCCTTCTATTGTCCATCAAAATTTCATGACGCTTTCTCCTAACAAGGGGCAACGCCTCAAGAAATCCAAGTCAAATATTGCTCAACAAGCAAGAAGTAAGGTCTCTAAATCAGCGGTCCCCAACTTTTATGGCACCAGGGACCGGTTTTGTGGAAGACAATTTTTTCCACGGATGGGGTGGGGGGGAGGGGGGAGGATGGTTCAGGCGGTAGTGCGAGCAATGGGGTGCATCGTGGCAGATGAAGCTTTGCTCATTCGCCCACCGCTCACCTGCTGTGCGGCCCAGTTCCTAACAGGCGGCGGACCGCTATTGGTCTGAGGCCCCGGGGGTTGGGGACCCCTGATCTAAATTGCCTTCCAGTTACCAGCATCACCATCTTCAACACTATCATCACCACCACCATCACTACCATCACCACCACCATTACTGTTGTCATCACCATCACCACCATCATTACCACTATTATCATCATCATCCAACCACCATCGTGAGCATCTACTGTGTATCAGGCAGGATGTACCCTACAACATTTCTATGAGGGTAGCACTATTACCTCTATTTTTCAGGGAGAAAACTGAGGCTCAGAGAGAATAAATCACTTCTCCAAATTTACCCAGCAGGTAAGAAGCAGGGCTAGGATTCGGAGTGTGGTCATTCTGACTCTAAAGCCCAAGTTTTTTCTACTATGATAAAATTTCTCTCCCACGTCTCCTTTTATCACCGTGAACCACCTCTTCCTTTGATTGTCGGCTCTCATAAGCTACTCCTCTCCACGGCTCGCTAATTTCGGGCATACCCTCAAGATTAAATTCTTTATTTTATCCGTATGTTTTCAACTATGTTCTGTATTATGCACTTGTAGCTACCTCATAGCAGTGCTTACTAGAGTCTGTTATTACTTATGTCCCCTATTCTCCCATCCCTTTCAGACTTATTCTCCTTGAGGGCAGAGACTATCTATTGGTCAATGTAACCCTGGTGCCCAGGGCTTGGCTCATGGTTTACTCACGGTTTATTCAAAAGTTTGTGGCCTGAATCCATGAATGAATATATCAATGCATGGATAGATGAATGAAGAGACAGATGGATTAATGGATGAGCAGGCAGGTAATTAAGTGCATTAACAGATGGTCAAGGATAACTCTCAAATCGACATTTCAATTCACTACATTCTTACATCTCCAAATGCCTATCAGAACTTTCCACCTGGCTCTTTTGCTGTCACCTAAACCTGTACAAACCTGAGCTCCACCCTAGGTGATTCCTTCTTATCTGTTTTCTGACAACGGTGGTCCCCTCATTGGTCCTCTGATTAATTCATTCAGTCAACAGTATTTTTTATTCATTTGTTTGTTTGTCTGTCTGCTATGTGCCAAACAGAGTTCTAGAGAATGGAAACAGAGTACCTAAGTCAGGCAAGTTTCCAGGGAACTCAAAGGGGTTCATAGTCGACAGTGGAATAGACGGTGGTGTAGCAAAAAATAAGCAAGTAGAAAGTTAGCAAGATAATAACAGAGCATAATGAGTGATACATTAAGGAAACAGAATGATGAGAGAGAAGTAAAGGACCTCACAGCAGATAAGATGGTGAGGGAGGACTTGTCTGAGATGTGATATTAAGCAAGACCTGAAGGATGAGAATAAGCCATGCAATATAAGAGCTAAAAGAAGAACATTCCAGGCAGAGGAGCCAGCAAATGCAAAGGCTCCAGGGCTGGAAAGAGCCTGATATGTTTTAGGATCAGAAAAGGGACCAGTGAGGCTGGAGTGCAGTGAACAGCAAGCAGGAGACTATATGAAAGGAGGTTGTTAACAGATCTGGGCCAGTCCTGCAGGGCTGGAAAGCCGTGGCTAGGAGTCAGATTTTATTCTAAGGGCACTGGGAAGCCATTGAAGAGTCTCAAATAGGGGAATGACATGATCCCTCTGGCAGATGGCAAGGAGCTGCCCCCCAAAAGCCCCAGATGCAGACGCTTCACAGGTAAGTTATCTCAAGTCCTTAGGAAAGGGATGACTGCAGTTCCATTTAAACTGTTAGAGCGCACAGAAAAGGAAAGTATCCAAATGCTTTTGGTAAAGTTATCATAACACTGTTGGCGACTGTGACCAAAACAAGTGCAGCAAAAAGAAAACAGTCCAGGGACTTCCCTGGCAGTCCAGTGGTTAGAACTCTGCGCTTCTATAGCAGGGGGCCTGGGTTCGATCCCTGGTCAGGGAACTAAGATCCTGCGTGCCACGTGGTTTAGCCAAAAAAAAAAAAAAAAAACCTTACAAACTAGCTTGGACTGCTTCCTTTTTCTTTTCTCTCTCTCTCTTTCTTTTTCTTTTTTTTTGCCTCACCATACAGCAATATTAGTAATCTAAATTATAATTAAATATGTTGAAAGATAAAGGTGGAAAAGATGTGATCATCTCTGAAGAGACTGTGAAGACATTTGATAAATTCACCATATATTCTTGATGTTTTAAAAAAATTCTTAGTAAAATTGGAGTAGATGAATGGATTCTAAATATCTTGTGCCAAAAATCAACATCACGCTTAATGGTAAGGTGGTGGAAACATTTTCATTAAAGTTGAGAATAATAATTCTAGGGGTACATTAGGAACAACTGGATAAGAGAAAGAAGAGAGGTATAAGTAAGAAGGAAGGAGGCAAAATTGTCATTTTTGTGAACAATAAGTTCAATATCATCTAGAAACTATTAAAACTAATTAAGAGTTTAGTATAGCTGCTGAGTAGAGATCAGTATATGCCAAAATTCAACAATCTTTTTTATAAGTACAGTGAAAGATGTGACTTTTAAATATGTCATTTCAAAGAAGCACATGAAAATATGTTCAACATCACTAGCCTCTAGGGAAATGCAAATCAAAATGATGAGATACCACTACACACCCATGGCTAAAATGAAAACCGCTGATAGCACCAAACAGTGACAAAACTGAATCTCTCATCCACCACTAATGGGAATGAAAAATGATGCAGCCACTCTGGAAACAGATGGTGGTTTCTTAAAAAATTAAACATACACTTACCATCCAACCTGTAAATGCACTCTTGAGCACTTATCCTAAAGAAATGAAAACATGTTCACAGAAGAACTTGTATAAGCATGTTCATAGCAGCTTTGTTTGTAATCTCCCCAAACTGGAAACAACCCAAGTGTCCTTCCATGAGTGAATGGTTAAACAAAAGGAATTATACTCAGCAATAAAAAGGAACAAACTAATGACATATACAACTTGGGTAGATCTTCATGGAACTCTGCTGAGTGAAAAAAAGCAGTCTCAAAATATTATATGCTACATATTACATATAGATAACATTCTCAAGCACCAAAAATTTAGAGATGGAGAACAGACCAGTGGTTGCCACCCCTCCTCTCTGAGCATTTTCCACCAGGAAGATCAGGGAAGGGTGTGACTATGGAGAGGTAGCAGGAGAGAGAGATGCTTTGTGGTGATAGAACAGTCCTGTATCTTGACTATGGTTGTGTTTGTACAAATCTATACATGTGATAAAATGTCATAGACTATACACAGGAGATATTTTTTTAAAAATGAGTGCATGCAGGGGCTTCCCTTGTGGCACAGTGGTTAAGAATCCACATGCCACTGCAGGAGACATGGGTTCGAGCCCTGGTCCAGGAATATCCCACATGCCACGAAGCAACTAAGCCCATGCGCCACAACTACTGAACCTTCGCTCTACAGCCTGCAAGCCACAACTACATGTGCCACAACTACTGAAGCTCGCATACCTAGAGCCTGTGCTCCACAACAAGAGAAGCCACTGCAATGAGAAGCCCGCGCACCACAACGAAGAGTAGCCCCCACTTGCCACAACTAGAAAAAGCCCACGCACAGCAACAAAGACCCAATTCACCAAAAATAAATAAATTAAAAAAAAATAACTACATGCAAAAACTGCTAAAATCCAAGTGAGGTCTATATGTAGCCTATTTAATTGTATGGTGTTACACCAGACATGGGCCTGCCCACCAGAAAGGCAAGATCCAGCCTCATCCACCAGAACACAGGCACCAGTCTGCTCCACCAGGAAGCCTACACAACCCACTGAACCAACCTTAGCCGCTGGGGGAGGACACCAAAAACAACGGGAACTACGAACCTGCAGGTTGCAAAAAGGAGACCCCAAACACAGTAAGTTAAGCAAAATGAGAAAACGGAGAAACACAGAGCAGATGAAGGAGCAAGGTAAAAACCCACCAGACCAAACAAATGAAGAGGAAATAGGCAGTCTACCTGAAAAATAATTGAGAGTAATGAGAGTAAAGATGATCCAAAATCTTGGAAATAGAATGGAGAAAATACAAGAAACATTTAACAAGGACCTAGAAGAACTAAAGAGCAAACAAGCAATGATGAAGAACACAATAAATGAAATTAAAAATTCTCTAGAAGGAATCAATAGCACAATAACTTAGGCAGAAGAACGGATAAGTGACCTGGAAGATAAAATAGTGGAAATAACTACTGCAGAGTAGAATAAAGAAAAAAGAATGAAAAGAATTGAGGACAGTCTTAGTGACTTCTGGGACAACAAACTCACTGACATTCGAATTACAGGGGTCCCAGAAGAAGAAGAGAAAAAGAAAAGGACTGAGAAAATATTTGAAGAGATTATAGTTGAAAGCTTCCCTAATATGGGAAAGGAAATAGTTAATCAAGTCCAGGAAGTGCAGAGAGTCCCATACAGGATAAATCCAAGGAGAAACACGCCAAGACACATATTCATCACAACAATTAAATACAAAGAAAAAATATTAAAAGCAGCAAGGGAAAAACAACAGATAACATGCAAGGGAATCCCCATAAGGTTAACAGCTGATCTTTCAGCAGAAACTCTGCAAGCCAGAAGGGACTGGCAGGACATATTTAAAGTGATGAAAGGGAAAAACATACAACCAAGATTACTCTTCCCAGCAAGGATCTCATTCAGATTAAACAGAGAAGTTAACACCTTTACAGACAAGCAAAAGCTAAGAGAATTCAGCACCACCAAACCAGCTTTACAACAAATGCTAAAGGAACTTCTCTAGGCAGGAACCACAAGAGAAGGAAAAGACCTACAATAACAAACCCAAAACAATTAAGAAATGGTAATAGGAACATACATATCTATAATTACCTTAAATGTAAATGGACTAAATGCTCCCACCAAAAGACATAGACTGGCTGAATGGATACAAAAACAAGACCCACGTATATGCTGTCTACAAGAGACCCACTTCAGACCTAGGGACACATACAGACTGAAAGTGGGGGGAAAAGGATATTCCATGTAAATGGAATTCAAAAGAAAGCTGGAGTAGCAATTCTCATATCAGACAAAATAGACTTTAAAATAAAGACTTTTACAAGAGACAAAGAAGGACACTACATAATGATCAAGGGATGAATCCAAGAAGAAGATATAACTACTGTAAATATTTATGCACCCAACATAGGAGCACCTCAATACATAAGGCAAATGCTAACAGCTGTTGACAGTAACACAATCATAGTAGGGGACTTTAACACCCCACTTTCACCAACGGACAGATCATCCAAAATGAAATAAATAAGGAAACACAAGCTTTAAATGATACATTAAACAAGATGGACTAAATTGATATTTATAGGACATTACATCCAAAAACAACAGAAAACATTTTCTTCTCAAATGCTCATGGAACATTCTCCAGGATAGATCATAACTTGGGTCACATATCAAGCCTTGGTAAATTTAGGAAAATTGAAATCATATCAAGTATCTTTTGCGACCACAATGCTATGAGACTAGATATCAATTACAGGAAAAAAAACTGTAAAATTACAAATACATGGAGGCTCAACAATACACTACTTAATAACCAAGAGATCACTGAAGAAATCAAAGCGGAAATCAAAAAATACCTAGAAACAAATGACAATGAAAACACAACGACCCAAAACCTATAGGATGCAACAAAAGCAGTTCTAAGAGGGAAGTTTATAGCAATACAATCCTACCTTAAGAAACAAGAAATATCTCAAATAAACAACCTAACCTTACACCTAAAGCAATTAGAGAAGAATAAAAAAACCCCCAAAGATAGCAGAAAGAAAGAAATCATAAAGGTCAGATCAGAAATAAATGAAAAAGGAAGGAAACAATAGCAAAGATCAATAAAACTAAAAGCTGGTTCTTTGAGAAGATAAACAAAATTGATACACCATTAGCCAGACTCATGAAGTAAAAAAGGGAGAAGACTCAAATCAATAGAAATGGAAATGAAAAAGAAGTAACAACTGACACTGCAGAAATACAAAGGATCATGAGAGATTACTGCAAGCAACTCTATGCCAATAAAATGGACAACCTGGAAGAAATGGACAAATTCTTAGAAAAGCACAACCTTCCGAGACTGAACCAGGAAGAAATAGAAAATATAAACAGACCAATCACAAGCACTGAAATTGAGACTGTGATTAAAAATCTTCCAACAAACAAAAGCCCAGGACCAGATGGCTTCACAGGCGAATTCTATCAAACATTTAGAGAAGAGCTAACACCTATCCTTCTCAAACTCTTCCAAAATATAGCAGAGGGAGGAACACTCCCAAACTCATTCTACAAGGTCACCATCACCGTGATACCAAAACCAGACAAAGATGTCACAAAGAAAGAAAACTACAGGCCAATATCACTGATAAACAAAGCTGCAAAAATCCTCAACAAAATACTAGCAAACAGAATCCAACAGCACATTAAAAGGATCATACACCATGTTCAAGTGGGGTTTATCCCAAGAATGCAAGGATTCTTCAATATACACAAATCAATCAATGTGATACACCATATTAACAAATTGAAGAATAAAAACCATATGATCATCTCAGTAGATGCAGAAAAACCTTTCGACAAAATTCAACACCCATTTATGATAAAACCCTCCAGAAAATAGGCATAGAGGGAACTTACCTGGACATAATAAAGGCCATATATGACAGACCCACAGCCAACATCATCCTCAATGGTGAAAAGTGAAACCATTTCCACTAAGATCAGGAACAAGACAAGCTCGCCCACTCTCACCACTAATATTCAACATAGTTTTGGAAGTTTTAGCCACAGCAATCAGAGAAATAAAAGGAATCCAAATCGGAAAAGAAGAAGTAAATCTGTCACTGTTTGTTGATGACACGATACTACACATAGAGAATCCTAAAGATGCTACCAGAAAACTACTAGAGCTAATCAATGAATTTGGTAAAGTAGCAGGATACAAAATTAATGCACAGAAATCTTTTGTCTTCCTATATGCTAATGATGAAAAATATGAAAGAGAAATTAAGGAAACACTCCCATTTACCATTGCAACAAAAAGAATAAAATACCTAGGAATAAACCTACCTAGGGAGACAAAAGACCTCTATGCAGAAAACTATAAGACACTGATGAAAGAAATTAAAAATGATACAAACAGATGGAGAGATATACCATGTTCTTGGATTGGAAGAAACAACATTGTGAAAATGACTATACTACCCAAAGCAATCTGCAGATTCAGTGCAATCCCTATCAAACTACTACTGGCATTTTTCACAGAACTAGAACAAAAAAATTCACAATTTGTGTTGAAACACAAAATACCTCAAATAGCCAAAGAAATCTTGAGAAAGAAAAACAGAGCTGGTGGAATCAGGCTCCCTGACTGCAGACTATACTACAAAGCTACAGTAATCAAGACAGTATGGTATTGGCACAGAAACAGAAATATAGATCAATGGAACAGGATAGAAAGCCCAGAGATAAACCCGTGCACATATGGTCGCCTTATTTTTCATAAAGGAGGCAAGAATATACAATGGAGAAATGACAGTCTCTTCAATAAGTGGTGCTGGGAAAACTGGACAGCTACATGTAAAAGAATGAAATTAGAACACTCCCTAACACCATACACAAAAATAAACTCAAAATGGATAAAGACCTAAATGTAAGGCCAGACACTATAAAACTCTAAGAGGAAAACATAGGCATAACACTCTATGACATAAATCACAGCAAGATGCTTTTTGACCCACCTCCTAGAGAAACGGAAATAAAAACAAAAATAAACAAATGGGACCTAATGAAACTTAAAAGCTTTTGCACAGCAAAGGAAACCATAAACAACATGAAAAGACAAACCTCAGAATGCGAGAAAATATTTGCAAATGAAGCAAGTGACAAAGGACTAATCTCCAAATATACAAGCAGCTCATGCAGCTCAATATCAAAAAAACAAACAACCCAATCCAAACATGGGCAGAAGACCTAAATAGACATTTCTCCAAAGAAGACATACAGATGGCCAACAAACACATGAAAGGATGCTCAACATCACTAATCATTAGAGAAATGCAAATCAAAACTACAATGAGGTATCACCTCCCACCAGTCAGAATGGCCATCATCAAAAAATCTACCAAGAATAAATGCTGGAGAGAGTGTGGAGAAAAGGGAACCCTCTTGCACTGTTGGTGGGAATGTAAATTGATGCAGCCACTATGGAGAACAGTATGGAGGTTCCTTAAAAAACTAAAAATAGAACTACCATACGACCCAGCAATCCAACTACTGGGCATATACCCTGAGAAAACCATAATTCAAAAAGAGTCATGTACCAAAATGTTCATTGGAGCTCTATTTACAATAGCCAGGACATGGAAGCAACGTAAGTGTCCATTGACAGATGAATGGATAAAGAAGATGTGGCACATATATACAATGGAATATTACTCAGCCATAAAATGAAACGAAATTGAGTTATTTGTAGTGAGGTGGATGGACCTAGAGTCTGTCATACAAAGTGAAGTAAGTCAGAAAGAGAAAACAAATACCATATTCTAACACATATATATGGAATATAAAAAAAATGGTTATGAAGAACCTAGGGGCAGGATGGGAATAAAGACACAGACCTCTTAGAGAATGGACTTGAGGACACAGAGAGGGAGAAAGGTAGGCTGGGACAAAGTGAGAGCGTGGCATGGACATATATACACTACCAAGTGTAAAATCGATAGCTAGTGGGAAGCAGCTGCATAGCACGGGGAGATCAGCTCAGTGCTTTGTGACCACCTAGAGGGGTGGGATAGGGAGGGTGGGAGGGAGAGAGACGCAAGAGGGAAGAGATATGGGGATATATGTATATGTATAGCTGATTCACTTTGTTATAAAGCAGAAACAAACACACCATTGTAAAGCAATTTTACTCCAATAAAGATGTTAAAAAAATAATAATTTTATGGTGTTAATGTCAATTTCCTTCTGGTAATGTAGTATAGTTATTTGAGATGTTACCATCAGGAGATGATAGGTGATGGGTACAGGGTCCTCTGTGCAGCATTTTTGCCACTTCTTGTAAGCAGTCTTCTGATTATACCTCATTGGGCAGAATCAGGTTACATGACCACTTCTGGCTGTAAGGAAGTCATAAAAGGAAGGAAGTACACTGTTAATGAGAACTGAAATAAGTTGGGGTGTGGTAAACAAGGAAGAATGGGAGTCTGCTACACACCCTCACGTCACACACAGAGGATAGATTAAAAATATAAAGACAAAACCTTTTAAAGACAATATAAGAGATTATCTTTAACGTCAGAGTAGCTAAGATTTCTTAAAGATGCAGAAATTACAACCCACAAAGTTGGATAAACTTTGATTTCACTGGTACATTTGCCTATGTTAAAATTTTAAACCTCTGTATGCCAAAATATACTATAAACAAGGTTAAATGATAAGCTACACACTGGGAGAAGATATTTGCTATACATACAAGCCATAGTGATTAATATGCAGGATGTATAAAGAACTCATAAAATAATTCTTTAAAGTTAACCTAATAGACAAACAGGTAATGCACAGAAACTCCAACAGGAAATAAGCACATGAAAAGGTGCTTAACCTCCCTAGTATTCAAATTTAAATACCCCTAATATAACATTTCACAGCCTTCACACTGGCAAAAGTTAAAAAGTCTTGTAGTACCAAATATTGGTGAGGATCCTGAGAAATAGGAACTCTCACATGTCACAGGTGGGAGTGTAAATTGGTAAAACCACTTTGGAGAGCAAGTTGTTCCTTCTATATTAAAAGAAGCATATAGTATGACCAAGAAATTTTACTTCTGGATTGTCAGCCCTGGAGAAATGCTCTCATATGGTCACTGGAGACAGACATAAGGAAAAACACCCTGTACCAATTGTAACAACTAAAAAATGGAAACATCCTAACTGTTCATCAATGGAGATGTGGATTTTTTTAAGTTGTTTATCATGCAACAGACTACTAGTGAGCAGTTGAAACAGCCTAACTAAATCTAGCTGTATCAGCATGGATGACTCTCAAATTCCTATTGATTAGGGAAAAGGCACATTGAAAAGGCTTCATTAAGTATGATACCATTCAGGAAAAAATACCACATTTATTGTAGGTACATGTGTATGTAATCCATGTACAAAAACATACATCTACACCATCTTCTTTTGGAGGTAACTTTGGAGAAAGGAAGGCAGGGTGTGTGTTCACTATGGAACGTAAGATGTGTCTGTATCATTTATTTAAATGGAGCTGCAGAGTCATACCAAGGGGCTCCCGCTGTGAAAATCTGGAGCAGTTTGAGCATCAAAATAAAAAGTGATAGTAATAAACTAAACCCACTGGAAAAAAAAAAGAATTCACGAATCCATACGGGTATAAACAATGATGTCAACTAATAAACGTATAAGGAATGATGGAGTTAGAAAATCGCTATTTGGCAAACAACATAATAATAGTTATTTCAGGCAAGAGCCATCAATAGTTGTTAAAATAGTGGACGAAAGTTTGATGAGTAACAGGAGATCAATAGAGTATCAAAGTATCTGGTTTTTAGTATAATATTTGGATATGATAATAAGTGAAAGAATTAGGAATATTTACCCTGAGAAGAGAAGATGAGGGGATATAACAGTTGTTTTTGAATATGTCTTTAAAATGCTGCCATGGGTGGTCTCAAGGAAAGAAAGAAATTGCAAGAATTCCTATTTTGGCTCAATAAAGGAAGAATTTCTTAGCCTGCAACAAGTAAATGAATAAATAAATAGTTTAGAAGAATATTCAATTATTCCCAGATTCTAGGAATTTAACATTCATTTTTCTAGGATTCTAGGATGGTATCATTCTATTATTATGAGATTTAGGACTCTGAATAAATATTTTATGATTCTAAGATTCTATCCTTCTTTTATTCTGATTCCAGGATTCAAAGATTTCACGATTTTGGTACAATTCCTGTTTCTGTAGTCATACCAGCCATAGCAAAAGCACCGAGGTATTTGACTCCAGTCATTACCTAGCTTCAGAACTGGAAATCCAAAACCACCAGACTCTCTCAGCCAACCCTAATGACTGGGATCAACTCTCCCTGGTTATGTTCCTGAAGACAGAGGGAAGGCTTCCAATATTTCACTATAATGTGTACTATTTCTGGTAGGCTATTGGTAGATATCCTTTGACATATTAGAACGTTCTAGCTTGCTAAGGGTTTTTAAAAATTAATTAATGGGTGTCAACTTTTATCATGTTTTTCAAAATACTACATCTATTTGAGATGGTTGTGTGATGTTTCTCTTTAATCTAGAAGCGTTTAGTATTATATCTACAGATTTTCTGTTATTAAAACATGTTCATTCTTGGGATTAAACACTAATATTGAAATTTTAGTAATTTTATGTAGAATTTTGAATTGTTTGCTGTCATTTCAGTTAGGATTTTTACAGCTATGATTGGCCTATAATTTTTTCTTCCTCATATTATCCTTGTCTATCTTGGTACAATGATTATATTGGCTTTCCAAACTGGGATGGGAAGTTCTCCCTTTTTTTTTCTGTTTTATGGAATAATTTACATAGCATAGGGATTGTTTTATGAAAGTTTTGTGAGAATCACCTGTAAGGTAAGTGTATCAGGTATTTTATTTTGTCTTGTTTTGTTTTCCTTTGTGGGTAGATTTTTAACTACTGATTCAACTTATTGAACTATTCAAGCTTTCTATTCCTTCTAAAATCAGTTTTAGTAAGATACATTTTTTTCCTAAGAAAACTTTCTATTTCCCCTGGGTGGGTTAGTTGTATTGCTGCATAAAAATTACCCTAAAACTTCAACACAGTCCCAGTCAAAATCCCAGCAAACTATTTTGTGGATATCAATAAACTGATTCTAAAGTTTGTATGGCAAGACAAAGACCCAGAACAGTTGCCACAATATTGAAAAAGGAAGAACAAAGATGGAGGATTGACACTACCTGACTACAAGACTTAACTGTAAAGCTACAGTAATCACGACAGCGTAGTATTGGCAAAATAAGAGACAAATAGATCAATGGAACACAATAGAGATCCCCAAAATAGCCCATGTAGGTATAGTTAACTGATCTTTGACAGAGGAACCAAGGCAATACAATGGAGAAAAGATCGTCTTTTCAACAAATGGTGCTGGAACAACTAGACATCTACACACAAAAATATGAATATAGACACAAACTTTACACCCTTCGCAAAAATTAACTCAAAATGGATCATAGACCTACATGCAAAACCATAAACCTCCTTGAAAATAGCATAGGAGGACACGAAATAAAGAATTGATACGATGGACTTCATTAAATTAAATACATCTGCTTTTCAAATGACACTGTCAAGAGAATGAGAAGATAAGACACAGACCCGGAGAAAATATTTACAAAAGGCATATCTGAAAAAGGACCGTTATCCAAAATGTACAAAGAACACTTAACAATCAACAATAAGAAAATGAACGACCTGATTAAAAAATAGGCAGAAGATCTGAGCAAACAGCTCCCCAGAGCAGATGTATAGATGGCAAATAAGCATATATAAAGATGTTCCACATCATATCCCATTAGGGAAATGCAAATTAAGACAACGAAATACCACTGCACACCTATTAGAAAGGCCATAATCCAGAACATTGACATCACCAAGGATGTGGAGCCACCAAGGCAAGGATGTGGAGCTACAGGAACTCTCATTCATTGCTGGTGGAAATGCAAATTGGTACAGTCACTGTGGAAGACAGGCAATTTCTTACAAAACTAAATATACTCTTGTATGATGCAGTAATCATGCTGCTTTGTATTTACTCAAATGAGTTGAAAATGTATATCCATTCAAAAACTTGCACATAAATGTTTATAGCAGTTTTATTTATACTTGCCAAGATTTGGAAACAACCATGACATTCTTCAGTAGGTGAATGGATAAATGAACTGCAGTATGTCCAAACAATGAAATATTATTTAGTGCTAAAAAGAAATGAGATACCAAGCCATGAAAAGACATGGAGGAACCTTAAATGCATATTACTAAGTGAAAGAAGCCAATCTGAAAAGGCTGCATACTGAATGATTCCAACTATATGATATTTTGAAAAAGGCAAACCATGGAGACAGTAAAAAGTTCAGTGATTGCCAGGAGCAGGGGGGCAGGGAGGGATGAATCTGCCCAACACAGAGGATTTTTAAGGTATTCTGTAGATACTATAATGGTGGATACATGTTATTAAACATTTGTCAAAATCCATAGACTGGAAAACACCAAGAGTGAACCCTAATGCAGACTCTGAACTTTGAGTGTTGGTATGTCAATGTAGGCTCATCAATCGTAACAAATGTACTGCTCTGGTGCAGGATGTTGATAGTTGGGGAGACTGTGTGGCGATGGGGAGTGGAGTATATGAGAACTGAGTGTATTTTATCCTCAATTTTGCTGTGAACCTAATAAGGCTCTAAGAAATAAAGTATATTTAAAATAAATACATAAGTACATAAAGTTTATTTAAAAATTTAAAAGTTACCCTTAAACTTAGCACTTTAAATAACAATATTTATTACTTCACATAATTTTTATGCGTCAGGAGTGACTAGCTGGGTGCTTCTGCTTCAGGGTGTCTCACATGAAGCTGCAGTCACAATGTCAGCCAGGGTTGCTGCCATTTGAAGGTTCACTGGAGCTGGAGGATCCACTTCTAATTTGGGCCACTCACATGGCTGATAGCAGGAGGCCTCAGTTCCTCATCATTTGCAGCCGAGCTTGCCTGAGTATCCTCCCAAATGGTGGCTGGCTTCCCCGGGGTGGGTATCCAAGGGAGAGCAAGATGAAGCCACAATGTCTTTTCTGACCTGGCCTCGAAACTCACACACCATCATTTTCACAATATCCTATTGGTTGCTCGGGTTAGCACTAGGCAGTGTGGGAGCGGACTACACAGAGCTACGCACTCCAGGTCAAGATTATTGTGCGCCATCCTGGAGGCTCCTACCGCACAAGGTTTTTCAAGTTTATCAGCAGACAGTAATTCTTAGTATTTGCCGATGAGTCTTTAAATCTCTGCTATATCTACAATTGTCCCTCCTACTATCCTAAAATTGTTCATGTGTGACTTTTGCTTACTTGTGTGTTTTTGTTTCTGGATGAATCTGTCAAAGGTTTGTCTATTTTAAAGAAGCAACTTTTGAATTTTTTGACATTCTCTAACATAAGTTTTTTTTTAATTTAATTACCTTGCATTTTCTTTTTTTTTTTGCTCTTCTACTTTCTTTATGTTTGCTCTGGATGATCTCTAACTTCCTGAATCTGATCAGTAGAGTATTTTTAATCTTTCTTTGTTTCCAAAGTATGTATTTAGGTGATTAATTTCCCTACGAATATTGTTTTTAGCTGCATCCCATAAACTTTGATGTATAATGTTTCACTTTCTTTCAGCACTGAATATTTTCTGGTATCCATTATAATTTCTTTTTAAACCCATGAATTATTTAGAAGTATTTTTTTTTGCTTAATTTCTAAACATGTGGAGGTTTGTGATTATCTGGTGTTACTGGTTCCTAATATCATTGCACCGTCATCAGAAGAAGTGATTTGTAGGAGTCTTTGATACTTGTTTATGTTTGTTTTGCAGCCTACTGTATGGTCAATTTGTATATATTCCATTTAAGTTTGAAAAGAATGTGTATTCTCTAATTGTTGGATGCGGGGTCCATTAGATCAAGCTTATTAATTGTTTAAATCTTCTACATTCCTAACAATATTTTATGTTTGTTTTACCAGTTACTTAGATGTGTTTTTTTTAAATCTCTCTTTTTGATGATAATAATGGACTTGTGCATTTTTTCTTAAAATTCTAGCAAGTTTTGCTGTATATATTTTGAAGCTATATTGTTAGATACAAACTATGTCATATATTTCTGGTGAATTGTTTCTTCTATTTTTATGTGATGACGGTTCATTTTTATCCCCAATTATGATTTTTGCTTTAAGATCAATTTGTCTGATATTAATATAATGGTATCAGCTTTCTTTTGGTTAGTATTTGCCTGCTACACATTTTCCATCACTTTTTATCCATATTTATGTGTCATTATGTTCTAAATATGTTTCCTGTATACAATGTATAGTTGCGTTTTGTTTTGTGTTTTTCTCCAGTCTGACATTCTCTTTTAACAGGAAAGTTTTGATCGTTGACATTTACCTCAATCACTAATATATTTGGAAATATTCCTACCACCTTGTATTCTATTTTCTATTTGCTATGTGTTTTCTTTGCTTATTTTTACCCTTTTTCTGGCCTTAATAAGGTTTTCTATATCTGCTTTTCTTTCCTTCCATGTGCATTTTTAAGTTAATAAACATTTTAGGTTAATAAGTTAATCAATAACTCTTCTCCTCACAAACAAATAAGGACTTTGGAATACTTTTAACTCTGATCACTCTCTCCCATCTTACATGTATCTTAGTTCCACACTGTCTTCATGTTCCTCAAATTAGTTCAAGCATGGCCAGATCCACATGCTCAAATGGCTAAAAGACTGAAACAGAGACCCCAGAGCAATGGTTCAAAGAAGAGACAAGTGTGTGTCTTTCTCACATAACAGTGCAGAAGAAGGCAGGTGGTCCAAGGCTGCTGGGAGAGCTCAGTGCTAGGAGGTCATCCAAGACAGGTTTCCTCTATCTTGTTCTCTATCCTCCCATACCCGGGGTGGATCCTGGCACCTGAACGTTCTTATCCACCATGTCATAGGCACTGAAACCCCCAGATGATAATTCACCTCTACTGTGTCCACATTCTACACTAGATGAAGCTGAACCCAAGCAACTTCTTTAAGGAAGTGGCCTGGAAGTACATATGATTGCTCTTTGCTGCAGGAAGTTGGAAAATGTTGTCTCTGGTTGGGTAACCAAGAGCCCAACTAAAACTTGGAGGGTTTTGTTCCTAAAAGGAAGAAGGAGAGAATGAGCTTGGGGCGCAAATTGCAGTCTTCCATAGATATCATCAGAATCTTGCAGCCTCTTCTGATTTTCTCTGTTTGAGTCAGCCTTAGGCAGGCAGCATCCCCCAGTGATGGCAAAGATGGTCACTAACAACAGTAGCCTCATGGTCTCGCATGTAGCAATTCAGTAGAAAAGAGAGTGGCTCTTTACAGATAGTTTCAGCTAAAGTCTAGGATTTCCTCCAATTGGTCCAATGTGGACCACATGTCAATCAGTAAACTAGTCACTTTGGCCAGCGTGATGCAGTGACTGGCAAACAGGTGTGGGTCACATAGTCACATCTGGAAGTGGACTGAGTAAGTTAACCCCACCCAAATCATATGGACTGAAATTAGAAAAGGAGCAGTCTCCAAAATCAAATAATGAGGTGTTATCATCAGAATTGGTGCTAAGCAAGCCACGTAACAGATAACCATTAGACTTGACTATCCCACTGAGCCATTGTATGGTTGAAGAAGGTTGTACGATTGAACGTGTTTAGAAAATCCAAATGTGGGAGGTGATATTGATGGTAAAGTTGCCTGGAGCACTCTTACTTACACTTCTGCTAGGAGAGTTCCTACTCATCTGTTGTTAGTCATTCATTCAGCACCTTGTGAATGAACCTCTCTTATGCTGACCATACTATTTGCTAATTATTTATTTATGTATCTATCTCCCAGTCCTTTCATAATGCACCTGTAATTGAGGGCTCCCCCAGAGCTAGAATTCATCTGTGTTCCACGGTGCCCAAGGCACAGAGTGGGCATCTAAATTAAGGAAGGGTAAAATCTCAATGACTCTTAATGACCTCCAACTCCAATTGCTAGTCCATTTTTTTACCTTTGGAAATGATTATTGGAAAGACAGAAGCCAAATCCCAGGGAGTTCTGCAGAATTGGGGAGAGGAAGGGAGAGATCAGATTATTTTGTTTATAGAAATGTATCTCCTCATGACTGAAAACAGTGCCAGGCATCATTTTATTTGTGGAACTCAAATCAAATCACCAAGAGGCCAAGACCCAAGTAGGAGGAAGTTCAGCAGACAATTGACTAATTAGAGCTATCTATCCTGTTTGATTCTAAGGTTTAAAAGAAAAGCTGTATTTTGCAATCAATTCCCAATCTAAACACATAAATGACTTTTTCCCCCATAAATACCAATGCCCCCAGCTTAACTGAGGCTGAAAACTCTGTTTGTATTGGAGAGAAACAGAGCTGTAGGCCAGTGAATGTAGCTAGGGGTAGGGAGTGGAAAACAGTGCAAGGAGATACCAAAAGGAGATACTCAGAAGAACAAGAGGTCTTCCTGGAAAAGGTGTCCAAGTGCCTGGCCTGCTTGGGAAGCTCCACCTATGGGTTTCCCAGGGTGGGTCCTGTGAATACTAATAGCTACCATTTATTGAGCCATTAGTAGATTCCAGATATTGTGGTAAGCACTTTTAGTGATTATCTCATTTTAATTCTCAGAACAACCTTGTGAGTTGAGAGCTGGCACCCCCATTCAAAGATGAAACTAAAGGTCAGAAAGTTGCAGTGATGTGCCCATGGCCATGAGCTAAGGCATGAAAAGCCAGGATTTGAATCCTCTGGGATCTGATTTGACTCATAGCTTCTGCTCTGAGTCCTTAGCTATCTTCACAAAACCACTTTGAGGTAGCTATTATTTCCTCCATTCTATAGGTGAGGAGACTGAAGTTCAGGGATGACCCAACTTGTCCAAGTGACACAGGTAGGAAGTATCAGAGCCAAAGCAGGAACATCTGACCCCAAAATTTTTCTGCCTCCCAGGTAGAAGAAAAGCAAAGGCTAGGGGTCAGGAATACAGCAGAAAGCCACTGCATGTCAGGCCTACCCTTTCCCAGGACACGATCTCGCTGTTTCCCACCCTCCCTGACCTCCCCACTTAGGCCCCTTTCAAGAATTTACTTCTCACTGTCTCCCCTCCAGTGTGGCCCCTGGGCTGAACAGGGATTGGATGGTTCTTGGGAAGCTGTAAGACGTCCCTTCCTCCAAGGGTCCCCTAGGAAGGGAACAGCTAAGGTACCATCAGTCTGCAGGTTCCTCTTCCCACATCTGAGCAAGGTCTGTGGATAAGACTGACAAGTGCTTGGATCAGAAGCCAGCCAAAGGGGTTCAAATCCAGGCCAGAGACTTTGGCCAATAACAGGAACTTCCTTTTTAAAAAACCTATATTCTGGGACAGACATTTCACTAGGGGTTTCCTCCGTATTTTTAAACTGAATCCCCCCCCCCACATGTTTGACCCTATTTCACAGAAGAGGAGCCTGAGGCTCCCAGTTGGGAAGCAACCAGTGTAAGGACAGCAAGTCATAAGGAGCCTGGTACTTGAACCTACCTAGGCCCCAGATTCTGTTGTTGCCTAGGAACTGAAGAGGGAGGAGCTGCCAGATCAGAGGGAGGAGGGAAAAGAGAGAGGGCGAGTTCCCAGCAGCGCGCGCTGACGACAGCAGGTGATTTTTTTTCTGCATCGCGCTATCTCTCAGCATCTTTCCTGGATTTTTCCCCCGCTCTACTGACCGGCAGAAAAGGGTGGGGCCGCTTCCCCGCAGCAGAGACAGCAGCGGCGGCGGCGGCGGCTGCAGCATCATTGGGAGCAGCGGTGGCGGCAGCAATGCTCGGTCTCCTCGAGAGGTGATCTCCTCTGAACCCTGCTAGGTGGCCGGCTGCGACTGGACGCCGGCGAGAAGAAGATAGAGCTTTGTACGCGGCCCCTGCGGCCACACTGCCCGGCCCTTCCTCTGCGCCATGGCTTAAGCCTGCAGTCACCTCGCCTCGCGTTGCCTTGCTTGGCAGGGGTCTGAGCGCCGCAGCAGCCGCAGGGAGGGGCGCGTCCCAGACGCCCTCGCCTGGGGACCCGGGACGCGGTGTCTCACGCTGCGCAGCCTACAGCAGACCGCGCTCCCGAGACCTGTGCGGCGGCTCCCGGAGGCGTTTACAGCCGGGCATCGAGGGACTTTACGGACTTTCTCAGTGATAGCTCTGCCCGCGCAACCTTCCCGGGTGCTCTCTGAGGTAGGAGGGGGCGGTAGCTCAGGCCACCAAGGAAAACACGGTGAGAACCAGATTGGCCGGACGAGGGCCAGGGGGCTGAGGAAGATTAGGGACTTGCTTTAGAAACGAGCAAGAAGAGGGAGGACTAGCTCTGAGGCGAGCACCATGGCGTGGCCGTGCATCACGCGCGCCTGCTGCATCGCCCGCTTCTGGAACCAGCTGGACAAGGCAGACATCGCCGTGCCGCTGGTTTTCACCAAGTACTCGGAGGCCACCGAGCACCCGGGCGCCCAGCCGCCGCACCAGCAGCCGGCGCAGCCTGCACAGCAGGCGCCCGCGCCCCCCTCGGCGCGCGCGGTCGCCATAGAAACGCAGCCGGCCCAAGGCGAAGGGGATGTGGTTGCCCGGGCAACAGGGCCGGCGCCGGGGCCTAGCGGCGAACGCGAGGTTGGGGCCACCTCTGGCCGGAGCGGCCCGGGACCGGGCTCCGGCTCCGGCTCCACCTCCAGCGCGGGCCCCGCGGACTCGGTGATGCGGCAGGACTACCGCGCCTGGAAGGTGCAGCGGCCGGAGCCGAGCTGCCGGCCGCGCAGCGAGTACCAGCCTTCGGACGCGCCCTTTGAGCGCGAGACCCAGTACCAGAAGGACTTCCGCGCCTGGCCGCTGCCGCGACGCGGGGACCACCCGTGGATTCCCAAGCCGGTGCATATCCCCACGTCCTCCCAGGCGGCGGCGCCTGTGCTCGGGGCGCCTCAGCGCCGGCCGCAGAGCCAGGAGCGCTGGCCGGTGCAGGCCGCCGCCGAGGCCCAGGAGCAGGAGGCGGCCCCTGGAGGAGCAGGTGGCCTTGCGGCTGGAAGATCAACCAGTGCGGAAGAGCGCGACACACGCAAGAAGCCTGGGCCCGCCTGGATGGTGCGTCGCGCCGAGGGGCTGGGGCACGAGCAGACGCTGCTGCCCGCAGCCCAGGCCCAGGTCCAGGTCCAGGCCACGGGCCCCGAGGGGGGCAAGGGGCGTGCGGCGGCCGACGCCCTCAACAGGCAAATCCGCGAAGAGGTGGCGAGTGCCGTGAGCAGCTCTTACAGGTGAGACGCAGCCCGTAGCTCAGGCCACGGGGCTGGTCATCCTTACCCTTTACCACAGATTCTCTGCATCGCAGGCCTCCCTGTCATCCTCCCCCTCCAGCCCAGAACACACCCTCTCCCCCTCCCCAGCCCTGGCCGACTGCTCTTTGGCTCTTTCTTTTGTGAAAGCTGTTAGTATTATCCATCCCATCTTGCCAAAGTCTTTCACTTAACCACTTCAGCCATCTTTTCCCCATCTCTGCCCCAACCCGAGTCCCTGCCTGCCCAACAGAGACCTTTGCAGTTTCTTCACTGGCTGTGCTTCCATTCTGCCCCACCCAACTCACTGGCTGCATTAGCCTGGATGCTGCCCCTTGCTGGCTCAGCTGCCGCCCAAGGGCCTCCGTGCCTTCCTGCATGGCCAATCCTCCCCAAAGAAGAGTGATCTCTCCCCCTTCCCCTCCTCCCTAGCCCGGTTCACTTGGCCCTTCATTCTTACCCCCTCTGTCTCAATCCCTGGGAGACCACCAAGCACCACACCCTTTTCTAGATTCCCTGCCGGTCCCTTATAGAGCACCCTCCTCTTTCAGCCACTTATGCTGAAGGCAGATTCCTTACACCTCTAGCTGTGACTCACTGGGCAAATTTCTTAACATTTCTTGGCCTAGGGTTCTTATCTGTAAGACGTGATGGATAATAGATTCTTCGCTTAGATTGTTTGCTCATGTATTGATTTAATATTAAATACTCAACATATTTTTGAGCACCTACTATATGCTAAGCACTGTGCTAGACATTTTGAAGATTAAATGAGATGATTCAGGAGGAGAATTATGCCTGGCACATGGTAGGTAATTAGTACATCTTGGTTCCATTCCAGCCTTCTACATGATGCCTCATTATTTTGATTTCCACTTCCCAGACACTTCCAGCCTTCTCCCCTATTGATGCATCTCCTTTCCTTTCATGTTTGCCAAATGTGGTTCTCATTCTGTTACCACCAAGAACCCCCTCTTCAGCACATTTAAATTCCCTTTAAATGAATGCCTTCCACAGAGCATATTTATTCATTCATTCTCTTTCTCTCTCTCTCTTTTTCTAGAATTCTCCCTCTGCTGCAGCCTCAGTCCTTCCAGTCTGCTTTCTCACCCTTCATTCATTTAATATGTATTTCTGAATGCTTAGCTTTCAGTCCTGCCCTTATGTTTCAAATGGAAACAATTAGCTGACAGATCACTGTTGACTCTGAATATGTGGCATTGGGTTTGGGGTCTCTGGGGAAGAAGATGTACACGATGAGTAATTGAGCTAGAGGTGTTCAAAATGTGGCTTATGGGGTCCTTCATCAATGCCACAGCCAGTTGCCTCCTTCCTGCAGGAGGGTGTGGACAGGAGGACTGCAGAGTTAGTGTCTTTTGCCAGGACTGTATATATAGCCTCATCAGACTGATGTCCTTCTCCATTAAATATGACAAACACTCCCTCTTACGCTGAGGAAGAATAGCATTGATAGACATCCTCTCTTGTTAAGGCAAAATCTGCCCCCCACTCAGGTATTACCTCTGGAAAGCATTTCCCAATGAAAAGGGGCAGTTAATCAATTGGCCCCTATTCCTTCTTCCTGAATTCTACCTCCCACCTGGCATTTGTCTCTTGGTGTCTTGTTATCATGACCACACTGGTCCCCCAGGAATACACCACTTCCTTTTAAAGCTCTGGGTCAGGCAAGGACATGGATCCTTTTCCTTGGTTCTAGCTATGAGAAGGTGGAATTTTCACAAAATCTTTATGCTGTTACCAAGGAGAATCAAAAAGAAAAGAAAGGAAACAAATAAGCAAGGGGAATAAAAAAACAAAGCCAGGATACAATCTTATGACTCTGTCATGGCTTTGTTGTTTACAAGGCCCTACCTTTGTTCCCTAAGAACCCTAAGGTTGGCCTAACATCACAGATTTCTGGACTGGCCTCTTCATCATCCTACTCGCAGTCTACCACCCTGCGGCAGGTGGAACCTTACCACCTACCAGACAGAATCTACCTCTCCTCACCTCAATACAGTCAATGCCAATCAAGAGAGATCCAGATTCTCAAATCTCATTTGATGATCCTACTCAGTTTATGTTTCCAGGCTGGTAGGACTTGCTTTGTTCGTAAATGATGGTTCAGTCAGGGCGTAAACCACCCTTCAGACACAACTCACTCCAAATATTTTGGGTTGTACCTTTGTTCTGTGTAGGCTCTTTCCTCCCAAACAACACCTTAACTGTGCAGTAAGCATGTCATGCTTTACAGTTAGAATTACACACATCCTGCAAGTGATTTGATTGAATAGGGGCAGGCTATGCTCTTGCAGCTGGTAAGAATGATTATTTTTCATAGCTATCAGAATTTCATCAACCTGTCAAGAAAAATCTCTGTGTACCTCAAAAAACATTTTTTTCTAATTTGAGTCATCTGTAAAATTTAATTATGCATATGACTTTGGGATCAGCCGTTCCATTTTGCTGTATCATCAGAAGGGTTTTGAAGCACTAAGAGAATGAGTATTGCTAAGAAACATCAATTTCTTTAATGGACAATTTAAGTACTCGACAAATTTGATGTGAAATTTAACATTATTTTTTGTTCCAGAAGAAAAATTAACTAATAATAGGGAAATGCACTTTGGGTGAAAGTAGATATGAAGAAATAAGATAATCAATTAATTAAGTATACAATAAAGAAAAAAATGCCTGGAAATTATAGGCTTATCTGGAACATTGATTGTTTCTTCCCCCCTATTCTCTCACATCCTTTTCCTTGCTAGGATTCTAAATATCTCCTGAATTTAAGTATGTTCCATGTCTTCTGTAGATGAGCCTTACATCACCTTAGAAGCCAAGCTGGGCTACATTTCACTGATAATCTGACAAATCCTTTTCTACTGCCGCTCTACATAAATCATGGTGGTTTACACCATGGTGACTGGTTCATCTCATGGGCTTTACAAATGACATCTGTCATGTAACATCAGTGTGAGCAGTTTGCTTAAATAGAGAAAGGATATACAACCCATCAGCTTGATATATTGGTACATAATATAAAATATATATTCAGCATCCAGAGTCATATACATGCTATTTGGTTTCCTCCTGCAATGTACAATCAGTAGATAACATCAAATGTCCTTTGACGCTATGGTTTTGAGAAACCTTCCCTGTTCAACAGTTCATTTAATTCATAACCTATCCACACTAGCCTGACACTTTTTGCATTCAAGCGGTATCTGAGGTATCTTTAGAATTATTCTCAATCATGAAGTTGATTTTCAATACATTCGTATGACATAAATGACATTATAAAATTGAGAAACATGTCTTTGTTATTTTTAATGTTAAGGATGGATTTTACTGCGCAGCTATTTGTGACTTTAGACCTAGCATTCTCAGTTAGGAAATAGATGAGTCATAGGAGGGAATTAAAATTCCTCTCGCAGCCAACCCCATTGCCCCAGCCGTCGGTTAAGAGTGATAGATAGGGTAGCAGGTGCTCCCCATAGAAATGCTAATGAGCAACTTTTCCTGGAAGAAATCAGCTGGGGCACCAGGAAGTAGAATTAATAAACCAGAGGCAAAATAGTACTTGAAAAATGAGAGCGGTAACAAGGAAATCAGAAAGAAAAAGAGCCTTTCCTATCTACCCTGCAGTCTTCCATAAAGGTTAGAGAAAGGCCCATCTGACTTAGCTTATGCTATACAGAACTGCCCTGTGCCTACAGGGCAACTGCCCGTTTCCCTAGGATCTTCCTAACTAAATCCCAGCCATACTTCAAGGCCAATCTCAGATACTAGTCTTCAACAACGCCTTCCAGGTCCTGCCATGCAGGACTAATTTTTCTCTTATTCCCCTTTCGTATTCTGTACACTTGTCATTGTCTGCTTGACTGTAAGATACTTTTGCCTCTGGCTGCCTCCCCTACCAGATAGGAACACTTGAAGGGAAGGGCTGTATTTTGTTCCTCTCTGTACCTCTCACAGTGTAACATTGTGCCTAACTATCATATAGATTTGTTGAATCCAGTGAAAGTTTTAAAGTTAGATGAAAAATTTATTCACCTACATATCGATTCATTTCATTCAGTTTCATTTAGCTGAATTAATTTTGGAAAATGACCACCAAGCCCCTGCAATGTATCAGACAGGATACTGGAGATACCAAAAAGTGATAACCCTATGTAAAGAAATTGTGTTTTCCTTAATCAAAATAAAGGGGGATTCCTACTGGGTTAGCACTAGAAGTGAATGTTCAAATGGGGAAGGGCAGCAAACCCTACAGACCTGATTCTAGGTGCACCTTCACCCAGGGCAGTGGTCCCCAACCTTGGCTGTACAATGGAATCACTGGAGAACTTTAAAAATGCTGTTACAGGGCTTCCCTGGTGGCGCAGTGGTTGAGAGTCCGTCTGCCGGTGCAGGGGACATGGGTTCGTGCCCCGGTCCTGGAAGATTCCACATGCCGCGGAGCAGCTGGGCCCGTGAGCCATGGCCGCTGAGCCTGCGCGTCCGGAGCCTGTGCTCCACAACGGGAGAGGCCACGGCAGTGAGAGGCCCGCGTACCGCAAAAAAAAAAAAAAAAAAAAAAAAAAATGCTGTTACATAGCTGCCTTGTCCAGAGATTCTGATTTAATTGGTCTGGGGTATAGCCTGCGCATGTGAATCTTTTCAAACTGTGCCAGATAAGTCTCATGTGCAATTCAGGTTATGACCTCTTCCCTTAAGACGGAGGTTCTCAAAATTTAGTACACAAAAAAATCATCTGGAGAGCTTTCTAAAATGCAGATTCCCGGGCCTCATCCTCAGACGTGCTGATTCAGTACTTTTAAAATGGAGCCTAAGAATCTATATTTTAAGAAGCACTCTAGGTAATTTTTATGCAGGTTAACTTCAGACTTGCTTGTGAAGACACAGCTTGGGAAGATTTGCTATCTTTAAGGTATTGAGTTTTCCCATATACGAACGTGGTATTGCTTGCCATTTATTTGTCTTTTTGTCCTTCACTTACATTTTGTAATTTTCTCCACAAAAATAACATACACACACAATAGTTTTTAAGTTTTATTTTTCTATATTTAAGCCTCTAGTAATATAATTGGATTTAACTTTATGTATGGAATGAGGCAGGGAACTGATTTTCCTTTTTCCCATATGGAAAGTCATTTATCCCAATACCCTTTTTTTCTTTTTTTTTTTGCGGTACGCGGGCCTCTCACCGCCGTGGCCTCTCCCGTTGAGGAGCACAGGCTCCGGACGCGCAGGCTCAGCGGCCATGGCTCATGGGCCCAGCCGCTCCGCGGCATGTGGGATCTTCCTGGACCAGGGCACGAACCCGTGTCCCCTGCATCAGCAGGCGGACTCTCAACCAGTGCGCCACCAGGGAAGCCCCCAATACCCTTTTTAACAGTTCAACTTTTCCCCATTAATATCCCCACTGATATCTCTTCTATCACATAAGGGTCGCGTATGCTTGAATATATTTCTGAGATCTCTGTTCTATTCCATTAATCTGAGCTAATGCCATACTATCATCTTTTTTTCTGAGCTATTTAAAATTAGTTTTCCTATTTTCAAGCATATATCTTATTACATTTTCTAATTTGTTATTGCTCATATGTATTAATTTTTATATGTTTTTATTGTACTCAACAACTTTACCACACTCTAATTTTGTTTGTAGATTCTCTTGGACTGTCTGTGGAGATAATGTGTATACTTTTAGCAAATACCAGTTTATTGTCTTCATTCTGATATTCATATATTTTTTGTGTGTATGTATATTGCTACACTGGTGAGGATATCCATATAGTTTTTTTTTTTAATGCTTTTTCTTTCTTTCTTTCTGGCTGCATTGGGTCTTTGTTGCTGCACGGGCTTTCTCTAGTTGCTGAGAGCGGGGGCTACACTTCATTGGGGTGCGTGGGCTTCTCATTGTGGTGGCTTCTCTTGTTACAGAGCACGGGCTCTAGTTCAGCAGTTGTGGCTCACAGGCTCTAGAGCACAGGCTCACTACCTCTTTGTAGTGTTGATTTGCATTTCCTGCACGGCCTTTGTTGCTCCGCAGCATGTGCGATCTTCCCGGACTAGGGCTCGAACTCGTGTCCCCTGCATTGGCAGGCAGATTCTTAACCATTGCACCACCAGGGAAGTCCCTCCATATAGTTTTGATAATAGGCTTCTTTGTCTTGAGACATGGGAATGCTTCTTAAGTTTCATCATTAAGAATGAGGATTGCTCTGTGTCATTATAATATAGCGTCATATCAGGTTAAGAAACTTGTCTTTATACTAGTTTGTTAGGGGTTTCTAAAAATGTGGATTGGTATTGAATTTTTTTTTGAATTCCATTTTATTTACTTTTTATACAGCAGGTTCTTATTAGTTGGTATTGAATTTTATTAAATGATTTTTTTGACATCAACTGAGAAAGTCTTATGCTTTTTATTTTTAATCTGCTAATAGATTTTTCTGATACTGAACCATCTTTCCATTCCTAGGATAAATCTTACTTAAAAATATAGTTTATGGTGCTGAATTCTTTTGCTACTTTTTATTTGAAATGTTTGCATATCTATTCATAAGTGAAATTAGTCTAAAATTTTTTCCTTTTTTATATCAGTCGGGTACAGTATTGGAATCATGGTTATGTCTATAAAGTTAGATAGTTAGATTTTGCTCTTTTTCAGTTATTTGGAACAATTCTTATAACAAGTACTCCTCCTCAAATATCTGATAAGAGTCTCCTGTAAAGCTCTCTGTACCTGGTGTCTTTTTCATGAAGAGACTAGTTTTTAACTACCAGTTTGATGTCTTTAATAGTTATTCATTTATTCAGCTTTTGTATTTCTTCTTGAGCCAATTTTAGTAATTTATATTTTTCTAGGAAATGTTATAATTTTTTTTAATTTTTAAATTTATTGACGTAAGAGTCACCATAGCACTATCTTGTGGATTTTAAAATCATCTCCACTTATCTGCAGTTACATCCCCTTTCATACTTAATATTAATTGGTGACTTGTCTCTTTTTTTTCATAATTGTCTTATTGAGGTTTGCTTAGTCTTTTCAAAGAATCAAATTTTCGTTTTGTCGATCATCTCCCTTTTCAGTAAGTTTTGCTCTTATTTTTACTATTCCTTTACCTTTTATGCTCTGAGAGGTAGGCATAGGTCACGTTAGGAACAGTTTTATATCCCTGGCTGAGGAGTTTGGATTTTTTTTTTTTTTTAAAGAAATGAGTCACTGAAGGAATCTAGGTAGAGGAACTACATGATAGTTTAATATGATTTAAATTTTATTAATGTCCCACTGACCGGTGACCAGGGGAGGTTAGAGAAAGGGTGGCCTTTCAGTAACGAGCCTACTGGAATAATCCAGGGACAACGATAAAGCCTGAACTGAGGCTGTGGGACTGGAGATTTGTAACATAGTCCATACAGTTACTGAAAAACAGATCGTAATGACCAATTGAGATGCAAGGAAGAGGGTAAATCCAGGATAACTCTTTTCTGGTTTGGGTAATTAACTGGTAGTGGTCCTAGTCATTGGAACAGAGGGATGGGATAGGGAGGGTGGGAGGGAGACTCAAGAGGGAGGGGGTATGGGGCTATATGTATACATATAGCCGATTCACTTTGTCGTATAGCAGAAACTAACACAACGTTGTAAAGCAATTATACTCCAATAAAGATATTTAAAAAAGAAAGCAACAGACTTTTATTTAGAATTCTATGATGAATGTAGAGGAGAAGAAAGTCAGGAGTGGAAGTTGAGCTTATTTTTAGTATCTAGAATTTGAGTTGTCTATGAGATATCTGACAAGAAATTTCAAGGGGCAGCTGAGTAAATGGATCTGAAGTGTAGAGAGAGATCGGGCTGTGATTTGAAACATCCTGTGGATATTATTATTATTTTATTTATTTTTATTTTTTTAAGAAGATGTTGGGGATAGGAGTTTATTAATTAATTTATTTATTTTTGCTGTGTTGGGTCTTCGTTTCTGTGCGAGGGCTTTCTCTAGTTGTGGCAAGCGGGAGCCACTCTTCATCGCGGTGCGCGGGCCTCTCACTATCGCGGCCTCTCTTGTTGCGGAGCACAGGCTCCAGACGCGCAGGCTCAGTAGTTGTGGCTCATGGTCCTAGTTTCTCCGCGGCATGTGGGATCCGCCCAGACCAGGGCTCGAACCCGTGTCCCCTGCATAAGCAGGCAGATTCTCAACCACTGTGCCACCAGGGAAGCCCTATGGATATTATTAAAGCCATGGGAGGAGGTGAAATCATCCCTAGAGAGGATGTAGAGAAAATTAGCCATCAGAGAGTGGAGCCCTGAGGGATACATGTATTTGGGGTACTGACAGCAGAAGGGATAACCATGAAAAAGACAAAAGAGTGATCGGAAGGGAGGGAAGAAAAGCAGGAGAGAGACTAATCATGGAAACCACATTGGGCACCTAACTCAGCAAAGCCTTATGCTGCCCTGGAAATTTTTACTGAGGAATTACTGTGTGCAAAGCATTTTTCTAGATCATTGGTTGACCTTGAGCAGTTAGATATAATGTTACTGAAACTAACCCACAAAGAGGAGAGGAGATAAGATACGCACAATTAATCCTTGGTTGCTGTCCTAGAAAAAAAAGGCATCTAATGCATCTACGAACTTTCAAAAAAAGTCAAGCCAGTGATAGTTCTAAATCTATAATCACAAAGAATCACTGTGTCCAGGATATAAAACTAAAATAATCCAACTATGTCCACTGGGATTAAAGAGCCATCTCTGTAATCAATACAGCTTTGGCTTTTCAAATTAGGTCAGTTGTAGACATCTAGGCAGGTGAGCTTCTAATTCTCCGCCAAATGAAGAAAACTGCAAATGGACCGTGACCAGCAAACTAAAAATTCTCTCGAGGTTCACTAAAGATGCTAGTTTTCACCGTTAGAAACAATAGTAGTACTTAATCAAGTGCCTCCTATATGCCTGGCAGGCTGCTAGAAACTTTAGACGCATTTTCGCCTGTAGTCTTTATAGTAGCTCTGAAGAAGTGGTCCTGTTACTTCCCTGTTAGAGCTGAGGACCCACAAGGCCTCTTGTCTGTCTTTAGGTTTTAAAACTGTTGAAGGCATAGACTTTGTCTAACACTAATCTCTCTCTACACAGGGCACTTCCTCCACGTCATACTAACATGTATTGTCTCAAACCATTTTCAATCCACTGAATATTGATTAGTGTCTGCTCTATATCTGGCTAATTCCTAGGAAGACAAAGTAGTCCTTGCTCTTGGAAGACTTACGTTTATTAGGGAGAGACAGGTGAGCTGAAAAGTTATAGGTGCCCTAACAAAAAGTCTATGCAGGGTTTGGTGGGGCGCAGAGGAGAGAGAGGCTAAGTCTACTTGATTTGAGGGTTATCAGGGAAAGGGTTCAGTAGAGAAGGGACTGGTAGGCTGAATCTTCAAAGATGAATGGGCATTACATGGGGAAGGGATCAGTCTGAGCAAAAGTACAGAAGAGAAATTGTCAGCAGTTCTGTGCAGGTAAAACGTAGAGGTCTCATTGGATGAGGCTAGAATGGCGAGAGGTGGACCAGGTAGGTAGGCTGGGCCAGCTCCTTTATCCTATGAGCAAATGAAGAAGGAGGAGTAGGTTTTGGTTTTTAGCAAAGGTGACTTTGGCAGCAGTGGGAAGGATGGATTGGAGGGGATTAGACTGGGAGCATGGAATCCAGAAAGGAAGCTGTGGTCTAGGTGAGAGATGATGAAGACCTCCAGCCACGAAAGGATGTAAACAAGCACTGATGGTACAGAATAACATAAGGCTACTTGAAAGTCGGCAGAAAGGGAGAGGGAAGAGGCTACGATGTTTCCTTTAGATGCTTTGGATGTCTGGGGAAACAGTCATTCACTGAGCTAGATAGCAGAGTTTTGGATAAGTTGAATTTGAGGTGTCTTTAGAAAGACTACATGGAGGTGTTCAATAGAAAATGAAAATAGAAACCCACACTGCTGGTAAAGGGTGTAAATTGCTACAGTCACCTCATACAACTCTTCAGCATTATCTATTCAAGTTCAACATATGTTTACTCTATGACCCAGCAATCGCACTCTTGAGTATACACCTAGCAAAAATGAGTGCAGAAGCCTTGTACAAGAACGTGTAGCAGCTTTATTAATAATAGCTAGAAAGTAAAATCAACCCAAATGTCCATCCACAATAGGAGAAATACACTGTGCTATATTCATACAGTGGACTGTCTCCTGGTAGGGTGTGGTAGACAGAATCATGGTGCCCTTCCCCCACCCCAGAATGTCCACATCCTAATTCCTGGAACCTGTGAATATGTTATGTTACAAAGCAAAAGGGACTTTGCAGATGTCATTGAGTTGAGGCTCTTGAGGTGGGATGAGTATCCTGGATTATCCAGACTGGGCCCATTGTAATCGCAGGGACCCTTATAAGTGAAAGAGGCAGTGTCACAGTGATGCAGTGTGATAAAGACTTGGCCAGCCATTGTTGGCTTTGAAGACGGAAGTGTGACATGCACCAAGGAATGCACCAGCTTCTAAGAAGCTGGAAAAGACAAGGAAATGGATTCTTCCAAGAGCCTTCAGAAGGAACACTTTGCTTCTGCTGACACCATGATTCTAGCCAGTGAGACCCATTTCTGACTCTTAACTACAGAACTATAAGGGAATACATTCATGTGGTTTTAAGCCATTCAGTTTGTGGTAATTTGTTAGAGCAGCTATAGCAAACGAATACACAGGGTTTCTCAATCTCGGCACTACTGACATTTTGGACCAGATAATTCTTTGTTGTGAGGAGCTGTCTTGTGCACCGTAGGGTGTTTGGCATCATCCCTGGCCTCTTTCCAAGCCTTGCCAGTAGCGTTCCCCACATTATCCCCCTCCAAGTTGTGGCAATCAAAAATCTTTCCAGACATCGCCAAAAGCCCTCTGGGTGTGCCAAGATTGCCACTGGTTGAGATCCACTGTTACATAGCAGAAAAAGAAAGTTACTGAAATACTCACTAATATGGATAGATCTTACAGACATAATGATGAATGAATGAAACCAGATATAAGTGTACTTACCGAATGATTCCATTTATATGAAATTTCAAAAACAGGCAAATGTAAGTGATGGTGATGGATGTCAGAATAGTGATGATCTCTGGGGTGGGGTGGGGTGGGTAATTGACCAAGATGTTGGAAATGTTCTACCTCTTGATCTGGATGGTGGTCATGTGGGTCTATACATACGGACAATTAAGATTTATGGGCTTTATTCTGTTTGTTATAACTCCACAAAAAATAAGAAACAAATTACAAACTAAGTAAACGGAGATATAAGTTTGATGCTCAGGAGAAAAGGCAGAACAGAAAAGAAATATCTGGATATCGAGCTGTCAGTGAGGATCAAACCCGTAGGGGTCCGGGAGGGTGGGAAGAAAGAGAGTGAGAAGAATAACATGCTGCGGCCACAGCCCAGCCTCCCCGACATATCAGGGATGAGCAGAAGAAGAGTCAGGCGAGGAAGGAGCATGTGTGTCTGTGTTGTTCCCATCCGAGAGCGAGAGCATAGGCCCGCCAGAGTCCCACAAAAGCTATCCACACATGTATAACATAATAGTAGTCTTCTCCATCCTCCCTATCCCGGCATAGTCCATTGTCAGTGTGTGTTTCTCTTCAAACTGAATGAAGAGGCTTTGCAGGAACAAGCCTGATGGAACCTCTTTCGGTAGGAAAATAGGACCCAAGCCCCAAACCACAAAAGCCACCATAAGTGCCTCCACTGTGCTGTTGCTTGTGGTCACTGTTTACTTTGTGCAATGACTTCAAAAAGCTGGCCCATGTTGTGGCACATCCTAGAGTGCCTTTTTGCAATCTTCTTGGCCCCTAAGAATCGTTCTCTATTAAACCGTGATAATGGGCGAAAGATAGACAATGGCAGAAAGCAGAAGAGCAGAACGTTAGAACAGAGACATAAGTGAATTCCAGCCTCATTTGCTGAGTGCACAATGCCAATTGCTTTAACATATTTTTTTATTTAGACTTTATCTCTTTTAAGGTAAACATCTCTCTCTTTAAAGATGAAGAATAGAGTCAGGGAGGTCTGGGGACTGAGGTCACACAACCAGTCGGTGACTGGGCTGGCTCAGGAACCTGGTTCTCCTCATTCCGGCCTCCAGCTGTGTCTCACTCGTGGGCTCAAGCCGACCCCTGCCATGTCCCCGCAGTTCAACATGCCATTCCTGGGAGGGCTGCTACCTGCCCCCCAACTCCCACTCTCCTAAGCCCACGCCATCCTCCTTCACCACCTGGTTCTGCAGGGGGAGAGGGATGGATGGTTTCACTATTCCTTGTCTGAACTCTCCATGGATCCCCTTCCCTTCCAGGGCAAGGCCTTGGCGGCTCAGCCTGTGGTCAAGGCTTTCCGGGATCTGACCTACCTGGTGCATCCAGCATTTTTTCCCACTGCTCCCTTCACAACACCTGATGCTTTTTCCTGCAGATTCTCAGTTCTGGTTGTACCTTAAAATCTCAGGGTCCCCAGCGGGTGATCTAGCCAAATCACAGGCTGAGCTGAGCCATGACAAGCTCCACACGTAACCATGGCTGGATTTTGCTCACAATTTTCCCTCCTGCCCACCTTCCATCTTCTTTCTAAATCCTTCCTATGCTTCGGGGCTTTTAGTCCATTGTGAAAGAGGCTTATGCTATAAAAGCAGGGAATTAGGTTGGATTTATTTGATCATAATAGCATAATAATAATGTAGTGGGCTTAATATCATTTTTATTTCAAGTTCAGTGCATCATCTTAGGAGCATGCAATGGCTGGGGCTGTGGGCTATGAGGATTCAAGGTGCAGAGCACACGGTCCCCCATACAGGGGCTTGCTGTCTTGTGGCGGAGGTAACATGGATGCAAGTATCATAAGTACCAGGCAGGGCCTAGTGAGGTTTAATCAGGGCCAGAGTTCTCAAGGGCCACAACAAGGGCTGGTTAATCCTGTTGGAAGATTCATGGAAGAGATGGTTGTATGAGTCCTGGGCAGTGTCCTGGTGGCCAGTAAAGGATTTGGTAACCACTAAAACTGGGTTTGAATCATCTCTCTCTAACTAAAAATCTGTGTGACCTTGAGAAAGCCTTCATATTTCTCATCAATAAAAGGAGATAATTACAGTAGTGAGTTCATAGAGTCATGATGAAGGTGGAGGGAGCTAATGCTTTTAGGAGTGCATGCCCATCAGTAAGTGCTGCCCACTTTTGTTATCACTGAGAGAACAGAACAGAGTGGTTTACCAATAAAAGTCTTTCATTGATTCATTCATTTAACATCTGCCACATCTTGTATCAGGCACTCTGCTAGAACCTGGGGATTTAGAAATGAATTACATAGTACCTGTCCTAAAAGAGTTCCTGGTCTAGTGAGAGAAACTATAGTTTCTAGTGAGAGAAACATATTAAGTTTCCATAGTTCCTAGTGAGAGAAACATATTAAGAAAATTCTAGTAATGGTAGCAAGTACAATAATAGAAATATGCACAAGGTATTGAGGGGATATAGAGGAAAGGGGGGTCTGATTCATTCTGAATCAGGGACCACTTCCTGAGGAGTTGTTGACCTGTGCAGTGTGTCAAAAGCATGGAGTTAGTTCCACTGGGAAGGCAAAGATTAGGAACTATATATTCCTTCCTAGAGGTCTTTACCAATAAGATAAGAATGAAGAAGGCCTTTTAAGAATACAATACTTGGGCTTCCCTGGTGGCGCAGTGGTTGAGAGTCCGCCTGCCGATGCAGGGGACACGGGTTCGTGCCCCGGTCCGGGAAGATCCCACGTGCCGTGGAGTGGCTGGGCCCGTGAGCCATGGCCGCTGAGCCTGCGCGTCCGGAGCCTCTCCTGCGTACCGCAAAAAACAAAACAAAAAAACAAAAAAAAGAATACAATACTTAATAGTAATTCCAGCCCCTCCCAGATATCTAGCTTTATTTGGAGCTTTGCGTTCAAATCCTGCTTACCATTTATTAACTGTATGTCTTTGGTCAAGTTGCTTAACCTCTCTTCTCTGATTTTGTTTCCTGGTTGACAATGACACCTACCTTGCAAGGTTGTTGAAAGACTTAACATTTCATTAAGTCTGTGACTCTTTTTTTTTTTTTTTTGCGGTACACGGGCCTCTCACTGCTGTGGCCTCTCCCGTTGCGGAGCACAGGCTCCGGACGCGCAGGCTCAGCGGCCATGGCTCACGGGCCCAGCCGCTCCGTGGCATGTGGGATCTTCCCGGACCGGGGCACGAACCCGTGTCCCCTGCATTGGCAGGCGGACTCTCAACCACTGCGCCACCAGGGAAGCCCAAGTCTGTGACTCTCTTACCTGTAATATTTACCACTGCACCCCAAGCACCAAGCTTAGTGCATGGTCTTTAGGAGATGCTTAGTAGGTTTTAATTGAACAAATGAATGAATGATATATGTGCAGTACTTAGCATAATGCTTAGCCCATAGTGAGTGCTCAGTAAACAACAGCTATCCTCATCATCCATCTCCCCAGTGGGTTCGAGCACCACTTGGCTAATATAAAGAGGTAATTTTGCCCTTCTGTGCACACAGTCTGTATTTCTGGGAGCAGAACCATGAACTACTCAGATAAAAGATTTTCTGTGAGTGTTGTTAGTCTGACTTGAAGGATCAGGGAAGACCTCAGAGAGGAGGGTATCATCTGAGCTGAACTTTGAAGGATCAGCCAATGTCAGTAGACAAAACAATCAGTGGGCAGGGAGGTGACACACTGCCGACAGAAGGGATAGCTGGAGCATGTGGAACTAGATGTGCATTTTGGGACCACAGCTATTCAGATATGGCCAATGTTCCCAGCGTGAGGAATGATATGGCAGGAGGCAAGTCTGAAAAGGTCTAGACCAGTGATCGGAAAATTTTCTGTAAAGGGATAGATAGTAAATATCTTAGGCTTTACAGGACCTTATATAACTAGAAAGAAAAAGTTTCCCCAAAATTTTTATTGATGAAATTCAAAATATAATAATAATAATAGAATATAATCTTTTGCAATATGGGTCTACTAATGAGAAGAATCGATTTTTTTTTTAAGAAGATGTTGGGGGTAGGAGTTTATTAATTAATTAATTTATTTTTGCTGTGTTGGGTCTTCATTTCTGTGCAAGGGCTTTCTCTAGTTGTGGCAAGCAGGGGCCACTCTTCATCGCGGTGCGCGGGCCTCTCACTATCGCGGCCTCTCTTGTTGTGGAGCACAGGCTCCAGACGCGCAGGCTCAGTAGTTGTGGCTCACGGTCCTAGTTGCTCCGCGGCATGTGGGATCCTCCCAGACCAGGGCTCGAACCCGTGTCCCCTGCATTAGCAGGCAGATTCTCAACCACTGTGCCACCAGGGAAGCCCCGAAGAATGGATTTTTTAGGGGAATAACATTTGCTGAAATCGGGTTCAAAATTAGTGATCTTTTTCATCATATTGATTGCAAACATTTATCTACAAAAACCGTTCTTAGCTCCTGGCTGAACAGAAGCAGGTTGAGGACCAAATTTGGTCTGTGGACCATAGTTTGCCAATCTCTGATCTATATCACTGAGGACGGAATATTGTGCTACCAAGGTTCAGACTCTGTATTTAAGTAGCCAATCACCTCCTGAACAGAGTGCCTGAGAATACTTGGTTTGACCATGCCTTGTTAAGCACATCATTTATTCTCCCCAAGTGACATAGTCACTCTCTTGCTTCCTTACCACTGAAAAGCAACAGGGCACTGATGTACGTGTGAGAGTCTCTTTGTCTTTATGCATAATGGTTAACCAACCCATCTCTCATAGCAACCAAGGACACAAGGTACAGGAGTCTCCATTGTGAAATATTATTAGTCTCTGGCTGCTATGACCATCTGTTTGGGGTTTCCCCAGGTGCTGAAACAGGCTTTAAAAGAAATAGACAAGGAAATAGTGGTATTAAAAGTTGTAGAGGGACGTAATCCACTTGCCTAGGACTCAGCATCCAAGAAAAGTATGGAAGAGAGCCCTGCCGTGGGAGTTCTGTTCTGACTCCTCAAAGAAGCGCCTGATCCAGCATTCCTCCAGAGCTGGCCAAAGGCTGGCTATGAACTGGAGAGAGGCTTGGTGATTCTAGCTACTAAGAATCTACTCTAACACCATTCTCTGGGGAGCCTTTTTAGCACATCCTGATAGTCCTGATTCAAACAACGTTTGTGAGAAGGCGATACTTTATGAGTGCTACCTTAATCTCTACCTAGACGGAGGAATTTTGGTAGAGAGTATTACTTTGTGAGTGAATGGATTCAATTCCATTCATATTCAATTCATTCATTCAGTTTAATTCAATTCCTATTTGTTGAGTACTTCCTATGTATAAGACACTGAGCTCAGCTCTGGGGATATGACTGTGAGGTCCACAGTTTGAGACATCCTGATTTACTCTGTGTCTGTTCCTACTTTAATAGCAGGGAGATACATGAGGAGGAGGAAGATGGTGATGATGATGATGGAAAAGGAGGAAAAGGCAGAAGATCTTGCACTGGCAGAAGCATGAGTGCTTTTAACCAGAAGGGTGTTTAGGGCTGGGGGCAATAGAAGAGGGAAGAGTTCTGAAGAAATTGTGAGGAATGTAAGGGAAATTAATAATCACTGATAGATGAATGGATAAAGAAGATGAGGCACATATATACAATGGAATATTACTCAGCCATAAAAAGAAACGAAATTGAGCTATTTGTAGTGAGGTGGGTGGACCTAGAGTCTGTCATACAGAGTGAAGTAAGTCAGAAAAAGAAAAACAAATACCATATGCTAACACATATATATGGAATCTTAAAAAAAAAAATGGTTCTGAAGAACCTAGGGACAGGACAGGAATAAAGACACAGACGTAGAGAATGGACTTGAGGACACCGGGAGGGGGGAGGGTAAGCTGCGACGAAGTGAGAGAGCGGCATGGACATATATACACTACCGAATGTAAAATCGATAGCTAGTGGGAAGCAGCCCCATAGCACAGGGAGATCAGCTCGGTGCTTTGTGACCACCTAGAGGGGTGGGATAGGGAGGGTGGGAGGGAGACACAAGAGGGAGGGGATATGGGGATATATGTATAGGTATAGCTGATTCACTTTGTTATACAGCAGAAACTAACACAACATTGTAAAGCAATTATACTCCAATAAAGATGTTAAAAAAATAATAATAATCACTGATACTGATCTGGTAGCCATGGTGCAGTGGATCAACCAAATGTCTTGGCATCAGATAAACCTCAGTTCAAATCCCAGCCTTTCCATTTACTATTTATGCAAACTTGATGAAGTTATTTCAAGTCTCTGAGCTTCAATTTCCTCCTCCAGAAAATGGGCAGTATTCTATGTCACAGGTTGTGTGGATGTGAACATGTTTTGTAAACCATTAGGTCCTGCAGTTTTAAATATTTATACTCAGAAATGAGCGTGGAACCTAAATGCACAGCACTTTAGAGGCCGGGAGAGCAGTCACTTCGGGATCAGGCTCTTCACTTACGTTCCTGGATTACCGCTATGAGCAAGACAGACGCGGTTCATCATGGGTGAGCAGTACAACAACAGATAAGGTGTTAAGCATGCATTCTGATAACTAGTATTAAACACAGCTGTGAGGAATTTTAGGCAAGGAAAGCACAAGGTGCTAACAGAGCACTTAATGAGAGTTGACAGGCCTAACCTAAACCAGGAGCTGGAGCTGTCATCTGAGGAAGTAGCATTTGAGCCGAGCCCTGAAGGATGAAGATGAGCCTTGACGTCTGCCTTCCCGTGTGACCCTGAACAAGCCTCTCCTCTGGCTTCATTTTCCTCGCCTGTCTCTAGAAGCCTGGCCCAGTCCCCTCTCAAGTCCTTCCCAGTGCTAAAGGACCAGACTCAAAGACCCCCAGTGCATGGTACCAGAGAGCCCTTGTCATTGGCTTGCAGTAGACAACACAGGGTAGAGGAGGGAGCACGACCGTGACTGGAAAATCCAATGACATTGAAGAGGGAGCTTGTGGCTAAGGATTTGGTTTCATCCATTTGATACTGCTCTTATTCCCTGCTAAATAGCTGATGCTATCTTGTCTGAGAAATCTTCAAAGCACTTTCTCTTTTCTTTCTTTTTTAGAACTTTAAAAAATACTCTACAAAGAATAGTATAACACCCATATTGCTACTACCCAGAATTTTTAAAATTATTATATCTACTTCCTGTCTTTTTTGTGTTAAAACATTTTTTCTTCCATAGTAAAAGTCTTTTTGCCCACCTGGCCAAAAGACCCATTCTGTTCCTCCCTCTGCTCCCCAGGAGGTCACCACTTTTGGTGTACACACCTCTTTATCCATAAACTATGTAAGGCATTGCTGTATGTGTGTGTGTGTTTACTTAAATGACCTCCAACGCTATGTATCATTTTGTGACTTTGTTTTTTTCATGCAACATTATATATCTTGAAAAAATACAAACATGCATATGTAAACATCCACTCATATAGTTCCTTCTTTTTTTTTTTTGCGGTACGCGGGCCTCTCACTGCTGTGGCCTCTCCCGTTGCGGAGCACAGGCTCCGGACACGCAGGCGCAGCAGCCATGGCTCACGGGCCCAGCCGCTCCACGGCACGTGGGATCCTCCCAGACCGGGGCACAAACCCGCGTCCCCTGCATCGGCAGGCGGACTCAGCCACTGCGCCACCAGGGAAGCCCAGTTCCTTCTTTTTAATGGCTGTATAATCTACCAGCATATGAATATATTACATATTTACATATTATTACTTATCTTATATTTAGGTTTTCCTAATTTTTAACTATCACAAATAATATTGCAATGAATTTTCTTATGTCTCTCTGTGAATATATTTATGAGTTAAACATGAAACTGTTGAATCTTGGGTTGTACACATTTTACTAGATATTAGAAAATTACTGGGTTCATTTATACTTCAATGAATAGTGTATAAAAATACCCCTTTTTCTTCTAATGTCAGAATTTAAAATTTTTGCAATTTCATAGTGTGGAAATGGTATATTGTTTATTTCATATTTCCCTAATTTTCAGTGAAATTAAGAAGCTTTTCATGTGTTTATTGGCCATGTGCCTTCCTCTTCTGTGGACTGAATATTCATACCCTATGGCTGTTGTCCTGTTAAGAGGTTGTCTTTTCTTTTAATTGATCTACATTGATTCTGATTATTAATCCTTTTTCCTGTGTCTTGTCTTTTACCTTTATTTACAGAGTGTCTTGTCACACAGAAATTTTTCATTTTAATGTATTCAGTGTATTTAGTCCTTGCCTTTATGGTTTATGTTTTTATTCCTAATTGAAAAAATACTTCACTATCCCAAAGAGAGAGACACATTCTTTTATATTTTCTCCTGATAATTTCAAGGTTTATTTTCACACATTGAGGGTTCTAATACATCTGGAATTAGTTTTTCTGTATAGTGTGAGATAGGGATATGTTTCACATTCTTCTGTGTAGAAGGCCAGTGATCCAAATCCACTTGTTTGAAGGGTCATTTTCCTCCCGATTTAAAAAGTTCCCTCTGTTTCATAGCAAGTTCCCTCACTGGTGTGGATCTGCTGTGGGCTCTTTATTTTGTTCAATGACCTACATTTCTGTTCCTCACAAACACCGCACTTACTATTATAGCCTTGCAATGTGTTTTGATTTTTAACAGGGAAGTCTCCGTCTGGTTGTTTTTTGTTTTTTTTTTAGAATTGTCTTCATCTTTCTTAGACATTTACCCTTTCATAATTATTTTGGACTCAGTTTTCAGCCACCACAAATGTTACTGTTGAGATTTTGATTGGACTTGGGTTAAAGTTATAGATTAATCTGAAAATTGATCTTGAATAATACTGAGTACTTCTATGTGTAAACAAGATTCTGCAGATGCAGAACCTAGGCATACGGAGGGCAGACTGGACTGCACCATTTTATCTAAAGGACTTGAGCGTCCTCAGATTTTGGTATTCATGGAGGTCCTGGAACCAATCCCCTGCGGATACCGAGGGATAACTATACGTCATTACATTTTCACAGGTTTTCTTTTATATACTTCAAAAAGGTCCTTTTCTCTTTGTTTTTTCTAGATGTTTTCTAGGTTTTGTTGCTGTAGTGAATAAGATTGTTTTCCCATTATGTTTTCTAATTGGTTGTTGATGATGCATAGGAACAATTTGATTGCTGTATACTTACCTTGTGCCTATAAACTTGCTGTATTCTCCCATTCATTCTAATATTTTCTCTTCTGATTGTCTTAGATTTTCTATTTGCCATGATTTCCTTTGCTCCTGCTTTGATCTATTCCTGCCTTTTATTGAATTGATTAAAATTTTCTGTATTTCCTTCTGTGTAATAGTTATACATTCTATTTCTGTTTTTTATTGTTGTTGGGTAGTTTTTGGGCGGCTATCCTTATTTTTTCAATCTGTATATCTCAGTTTCCAGTTAGTCAAACTTTATACCTCTGATCAGCACCCCCCCCCCAGCCTGCATGTTCTTGTTGTCTTATATTTTAGCTCATCTTTGCTTTATAAGACATTTCATATAGAAATAATCAATAATACATTTTTAAATTTTTATTTATTTATTTTTGGCTGCGTTGGGTCTTTGTTGCTACGCACGGGCTTTCTCTAGTTGCAGCGAGTGGGTACTACTCTTCGTTGTGGTGCACGGGCTTCTCATTGCAGTGGCTTGTCTTGTTGCGGAGCACAGGCTCTAAGTGCATGGGCTTCAGTAGTTGTGGCTTGTGGGCTCTAGAGCACAGGTTCGGTAGTTGTGGTGCACAGGCTTAGTTGGTCCGTGGCATGTGGGATCTTCCCGGACCAGGGCTCGAACCCGTGTCCCCTGCGTTGGCAGGCGGATTCTTAACCACTGCGCCACCAGGGAAGCCCTAATCATACATTTTTATATTCAATTCTTATTTAGACTTGCCTTAATATTCAGCAATATTTTGCTCACCATTGTTTTTTGACTATCACTCTTGCCTTCTGGAGTATGTCCTTTGTCTGAAATATCTTTATCTCACTTCATGCTTTAGTGATAGCTGAGTGAAGAATCTAGGTAGACAAGCGTTTTCTCTAGCTCTTTGAAGACTTCATTCCACTGTCTGCTGGGCTCTGTCGTTACCTGTGAGGAGTATGCCATAACTCTAACAGTCATTCGTTTCTGTGTGATCTTTCTTCCTTGTTTTTATTTAAATGTTGTTCTCTTTGTCTTTGCTGTTCTACCCTTTACTATAATGCATCTAGGCATGGATTTATTTTTATGCTTGAGACTCACTGTTTTCCTGAGATTGAAGATGCATCACTTCTTCAGTTCCATGAATTTCTCAGGCTGTATCTCTGAATAATGCCTCTCTCCTTTTTCTCTGTTCTCTCGCCTAGAACTTACATACACTGTTTCTTCTCATATATCCTCCTTGTCTTTGAAAGTCCTTCTTATTTTCATATGTCTTATCTCTTTGTGCTTAATTCTGGATAATTTTCTGAATTTGTCACTAATTTTCACATATATGATTTTACCTCATCCACTGAGTTTTTCATGTCTATGGTATTTCATTCTAGAAGTTCTATTTCATTTTTTCAAATATGCTATTCTTTTTTTCATAGTGCCCTATGGTCTCATTATGATTTCTTTTTCTTTGTGTCTTTAAACATTTATTAAATAGTCTCTTTCAGGTCATGATGTTATTTCAAGTTCTTAGGACACTAATCATCATGGCAAACCCTTTCCTCATATGCTTTTAAAGTTTTTATTGTGGGTTGTAAAAGTGGCCTGCTAGAGCAATTATGCACAATTAGGGACTCCACACCCATGCTGAGCAGGTTGATTAGTTGTGACAGACTTCCCCACCCCTGCCATCACCCCCACCTAGACCCTTAGCAGAAAGGGGCTTCCTTGTTACTTCTCTAGGCCAGCAACTCCCTTACACAGCAGGAGTGCCTCTGTGGCCCTGCTTCATGCTGGAGTTTCAGTTTCCACTCCCCAGGCTCCAGAGACCTGGTCTCCTCCCACTGCCTTACCATTAGAGCTGATACTGGGGTCCAAGGGTTCCCCTCGGCCGTAGTGGTGTCACTTCTCAGGCTTACTGCTCTGATGTGGGGATGCCTTTGTTTTTGGCATCTGAGGTTTCCCATTTATTTCTTTTGAGCTCATCTCTGAATGTAAAAAAGATTTTTATTATATTTTATTATAATTTATCCAGCATTTCTATGTGTTTTAAGCGGGGGGGAGGACTTAGCATACTCAACCAAATTTCCATTCTTGGATGATCATATTATCTGCAATTAATGACAGTATTTTCTCTGTCTTCACAATCTTTCTCCCTCTTATATATTCAGTTTTATCTTATATCACTGTCTAGGAACACCAGTACACCATTGCAAAGCTTCTCCATAGACTAGTATAGAGGCCAAGGAAGTATAATATAGTGGTTAATTTTGGTATCTAGCAAGTCTGGATTGAATTCAAGCTCTGTGACTTAATACCTCTGGTTTTGTGCAGGTTGCTAACTTATTTAAACCTAGTTTTCTCATTTATAAAATGGGATAGTAATGGTATTTACCTTGAAGAATTATTTTTAGAATTAAACTAGTTACTATATGTAAACCACTTGGATTAGTACCTGACACATAATACAAGTATCATAAATATTAACTATCAGCAGTAGTAGTTGTAGTAGTAGAAATAATAGTAAAAGTTTGGTATACATTATAGCTAGTCTTCCCAAATCTGTTGTAGACGTTTGTTATCTGAGACTCAGAGAGGTTGAATTCCTTTCCCAGTGTCTCATAGCTAATAATGGGAAGCATAATTTACACCCCAGAGCAGGTCTTCTGAAGCTGTATCTTCCCCTCCCTAGATTATCCTGCCCCCATTGGAGTAGCGGTTTGTACAGTTGCAAAATCAGGCCCTGGGCAGAGTACTTGCTAGGCCATCTGTGGGAAACTGGCTGACAAGGGTCCTGGTACCTTGCTCAGCACTTCCAGAGCAAGCAGGGAGAAAAGCTCAGGGCCAGGCAGGATTCTTGAGAGGAACCTCAAAGAAAGAAATAAGCTTATAGCCATGCGCCTCTAAGAATAAGAATTCCTGTTTTCCAGTGTGTTGAAAACGTAAACTATAATATATAGAATCAGAAGCTACCTAGGAGAGGAGCTGCTTTGCAAATCATCCGTCCGTCCATCCATCCATCCATCCACTCATTTCTGGATGCCTAAAGCCAGGTGACCTGGGTTCTAATCCTGGCTCTGCTCCTTAACCTTGGACATGCTTTTTGACCTCACTAGACCTCACATTCTTCATCTATAAAATGAGAATAATCATAACAGCACCTACCTCATGGGGTGGGGATTAAATAAGTTAAAGCACTTAGAGAAGCACCTGGCACATAACATATGCAGGAAATGTCGGGGTTTATTATTATTACTTGGTTCTGCATACAGTCAAAGGCCTACTCTGAGCTCCATCTCTAGGACCGCCAGGAGGGACGTGTGAGACGTGTGGAAATTGCTGCAGGTGCACAGAATTGGCTGGTTCTATCACGTGTGGGTTTCAAGAAAGATTTGGTAGATGAAGTCAGATTTGCCTTCAGCACCTACCAATGCCCCCCTTTGTGCCAAGAACCTTATTAATCAGCGGGTTTGTGAAGATAGAAAGTTCGAGGTCCCTGCTGTCAAGGAGTCTTCATTCTGGGTGAAGAAACAAATATGTAAATCAGGGATTTTATAGACTGTGGGCTCATAAGTATTAAAAAAATGCAAGGTTGGGCTGCTGTAAGAAAACAAAGCAGGGGCATCTGCAGTGTTGTGCTGGAAAATGGTTAACAACCAGGTCCCCAAGGGAAAAAAATACATTCTGTATTATTGACATAAAGGATGTGAACACACTTGACAAATAATAATAAAACACACAATATTTTTATTGAAAACTCCAAACACCTATAACTTCAGTATGATTTTATATTTCTTAGCAAAAATCCACCATCAGTTTTTATAATTCCACCACCAACAAATAGGTCACAGACCAGACATCACTATCTGACTTTACAAAGAAGGCACTAATGTTACTGACACACGAGTGTAGGTCTGACAAACGTTGGTTGCTACTCTTGTTTATATTAAGGAGGAGGTGAAAGGGAAGCAATGAAGATGCAAAGACACGTCAGAACTTCACTCAGTAGTCACTGCTGTGAGCGTCTTTGCTCAGCTAATAGTTTTGAATACTGGAAAAATATTTCCTCAACTTTTTGTGCTGTTCACAATGGAACAGCCACAGATACAGCACACTTCTAAGTTTAATCTGCTTCATTAACATTTACCCTATCGCTTCCTTAAGTCTGGACAGTCAGCAAAACAAGAAAGCTAGTGCTGATTTGTAACATTTGCTGATTTCCATGGTGTCAACATCCCACCACATCCCACCACGGCTAATTTCAGGCTGCCCACCTGACATCACCCGCTACAGGGTGGGCAGGAGCGTACCGGTATGTAGCCTTTCCATCCAGTGCATACAGTCGATCTAAATCATCCCCAGAGCATAGATAACAGTAAAATGTGGTAAAATAATTAGAAAGTTGTGTGTTTTGAGCGTTTGTTACCTTTATTTTTAATATAGTTTATTTAATCATATGTTGATATAATTACATTTCTATAATGGCTGTGCTTAACAGCTAGCTCAGAAAATCTAGCAGTTGGCTCCCTCCAGATAGTATGAGCTGGCTGCAGCACATCACTGACATCTGAAATAGACGTGGAAATCAGAGAAAGCTTCTGAAGGACTGATGTGTGAGCAGGGTTCTGAGGGTTGAATAGAAGTCTGCTGGGTAGAGGGAGGCATCTCAGGCAGAGGGAACAGAATGAGGGAAGCTCATTCCCAGGCTTCTGAGGAACAGGGTGGGAAGTAGGAGAAAACCAGAGAAGAAAGGTAGAGGTAATTCATGAAGGGTCTTGTGGACCCCTTATCCCCAGCATTTTAGGGAAGCATTGAAGAATATTAAACAAGAGAGTGAGTGATTGGATTTGCATTCTCAGGAGACCTGTCTGGGAGCTGTGTGGTGAGAGGTTTGGTGTGCCATGATGCTGTGGTGCAGTCAGCAAGGTGCCAGGTAATGGAGGTCACGTGGTAAAGGAAGTGCACCCCAAACAGCATGTGCAAAGGCTTGAGGCGTGAGAAACCAAGCACAGGAAATGGGATAGTATGGGAGGCCTGGGCATAGACTTCCTGCTGGGGAATAGCAGGGATGTGACTGGAAACCTGGGCACTGTTGGCACAGTGCCAAGGACTCTCGTGCCAGTGGATGTGTTGGATGTAGTCCTGCTCTTGGTCTGCCCTGGCAGGAAGTGGGGTCGGTGTTCTGCACTCTCTCTCTGAACCATACTACTGAATAATTGCTAAGTCCAATGGTTTACCTAATTGGGCTGTTGGCAGGTAAGTGCTGCATGCACCAGACTCTGGAAGACTGACCATTTCGTTTCTTACTACTCAAAGTGTGTTCCAACGACTTGCAGCATCAGCCTCACCTGGAAGCTAATCAGAAATGCAGAAATTCAGGGACCACCTTGGACATCCTGAGTCAGACTGCATTTTAACACACCCCATGGGTACTCTAAAGTCTGAGCATCCCTGGATTAGGGCAGGCTTTCTCTCAAGTGGTCCAGACCACCTGCGTTGGAATCACTTGGGCCCCCTCCCAGACTCCTGGTCCTACGCCTGACCTTCTGAATCTGAATTTCTAAGTTTGGGCCCAGGAACCTGAAATTTCAGTAGGTTTCTGAGATTATTCTTAGGCACGTCAACAGTCACGTTAATCCCCAAAAGACTTGGTCCAAACAGTCATGTTGGAATTGGGTCAGAAAAACTGAACTGCTTAAACTGTTTTGGTAAATTATTTCTTTTGCTTCGTGTGCAAAGCACTTCGTAGGTCAATGACTGGCAGATGGTTGGTGCTCGATAAATGTTAGCATTGTTGTTGTAGTATTTGTGATACGTAAAACATCATGAGTTCCTTGTCAAGGCCAGAACCAAGCAGGATCTAAGGAAAGATGTGTGTGTGTGTGTGTATGTGTGTGTGTCCGTGTGCAGTGCGTTGGGAGGGGGGTAACAGAAGGATGCAGGGTGCTGGGTAACTCCCATGTCCCCCAGTCTGTGCCCCACCCAGAGCCGGCGACCATCTGCTCTGAGCAGCTGCCTGTCTGGGAGTTGAGGGTATCCATGGGAACCAGTATGGAGGTTGCCAGGACGGCTCCAGGGCCATCAGCCAGAGGGAAGAATGGAAATCAAGTGGAACTGAAAGTGACAGACTCATGTGTGTTCAATAGAGTGGGAAGCCATCAGCTGTGAGAGCAAGGGTGAGGCATGAGCAAAGCCAACCCAGCATCTGGCCCCGGAAGGAAACCTCCAGACAGCACTGTGACTTGCGCCCAGGAGGATCTCTTGAGGCAATTTGAATGTTAGCATTTCTCTCCCTCTCTCTTCCTCCCTCCCTCCTTCCTTCTCTCCCTCCCTCCTTTAATAGGAAATTTAGGTTTTTTTTAAAAAAGTACAACTTAGTAGAAAAGTAAAACATGAATTTTTTTTTTTTTTTTTTTTTAGCGGCACTTGGGCCTCTCACTGTTGTGGCCTCTCCCGTTGCGGAGCACAGGCTCCGGACACGCAGGCTCAGCGGCCATGGCTCACGGGCCCAGCCGCTCCGCGGCATGTGGGATCTTCCCGGACCGGGGCACGAACCCGTGTCTCCTGCATCGGCAGGCGGACTCTCAACCACTGTGCCACCAGGGAAGCCCCAAACATGAAATTTTTAATTGCCTCAAATCCCACCACTCATAATCGGGTGCTTTAATTTTGGTGTTAGTTTGCCTTTTTCTCTATGCATATTTTTGTAAGGTTGAAATCATGCATTTTCAGTTCAGTATTCTGCTTTCTTAAAGGTTCTTTTGAGTCAGGCATTTAGCTTCAAGAGAAAAAAACAAAACAAAACATGGGATGTGTAGTGAGATGCCCCCCTGCATTCGCATCACAGATCTGCCGGGTTGAAAATGAATGGCTGAGGCCAAAAGGACAAATTGATGCGAAATGGATATTCCTAAGTGATTTCTATTGTGCCATCTGAGCCAGTGGTGCCCATTTTAGTAGTTTCACCAGTTTTTGAATTGGGCATTTCTTGTGTGTTTAAGCAACTTTGATAAAGCTTGTGCATAAAGAAAAGCAACTTCCAAAGGGAGAAGAGAATGGAGATTGTTTTGCTGAGATATTTTTGAAAAGATCATTGAGATTTAAATGCTGTATGGAACATAGAATGTGGCATAGTGGGTAAGAACTGTGTATCTGGATCATTCCTCCTGAATTTCCCGATACAACCAAGCCCAATCATTCCTGTTACCCCAAGAGCACTTACACCACGTGGCGGGTGCTGTGTCCTCAAGTGACCAGTCATATTTGAGGGAAAGTGACATCACCAACTGAAATATGCAAACTGCTGGTGAGACCAAGATGCCATTTGAAAGAGTGTTTCTCAGATTGATTCGTTGTTGACACCAGCTCTTTTCTCATGGGTTCACTCAGTTCTGTATGACCTTGAGCAAGACCTCCACAGGGGTGATAGCAGCCACCGTGAGAGCTGTAATAAGGGCGATGAGTGAGGAGAGTGTGATCAAATAAGGGCTAATAAGGGCTACCTTAGTATCCTCAAATTTTCCTGAAGCATTAAACTCCTTATTTACATCATTTAAATGACTGCACACTATTCCGTCACGTGGGCATAGTGCCTTCTATTTAACCATTCTTCTATTACAGCACATTTCACCTGCTTTCACTTTTTTACCACTGTTAATTCAAAACATCATGATGGACGTCATTTTCCCTGCTGCACCTCTTCTATCCCTCCCTCCCTCCCTTCCTTCCTACTTTCCTTCCTTTCTTCTTTCTTTCAGAAGAACTACATTTCAAGGCCTTAATTTTTATCCACTGGCAGCTTGGTGACTGGAAGTAGTTTTAAAAGTAATTTGTCTGAACTCCCATTTTACAGATGTGGCAGCTGAGGCTGACATCTGGGTTTGTGATTCACCCAGTGACACACACAGATGGGCTCAGAATAGGGAATCAAATCTAAGTCTTTTTGGACTCCTGGTCCAGTGCTCTCTTTTCTCTCACCAAGCAACCTGCAGCTCCATCTTTTTATTTTGCTTGCTCATATATTTCTCATCCCATTGCACAGAAGTACTCCCAACTTAGCCCACTGGAGACTCTATAAAATAGCTGAGTTTATTTTATTGGATATGTTTCTGCCCTTTTAAATATTTCTGTCCTTTTACATGTTTATTAATGAGTAAAAACTGTCTGTTTTCATGGCAAACTAGAAAGCAGGAAATGTGTCTTTTTCAACTCAGTGTCAGTAAATACTGTCCTTGCATGATTGAAGGGAGCCTGTGATAATGTTACCAAACTAGGTTTATTTTCCCCTACGCTCAGCAAGCCAAAACACTGAGACATCAAGGTTTGCTGCAAAGAGAGGGTTTATTCACAAGGCAGCGAAACGAAGAGATGGGAGAAAAGTCTCAGATCTGCCTCCCCAAAGGCAAGGGGCTCAGGGTATTTATGGGGTAAAGAATAATGAAGCAGGGCGGTCTGAGGCTTGGGGAGCAGGGGAAAGGTGATTGGGAAAAGGTGCGACAACTGTCTTCTGCGCAGGCGAAACTAAGCTTCAGCCCTCGGCACATTCAAAAGGTTACTGAGTGGAGCGTGGACATTCACGCATGCTCAGTTGAATGGTCAGTGGTCCTATCCAGCTTTAATCAACTCAGCTCGAAAAAGACACAGGTGACTCCAAGTTCCTGGAAAACAACTCAGGCAAACATCTTATTGTTTAGGCTAAGTGCTGCTTGGAGGAATTCCCTGCTGGTGCAGTGGTTAAGAATCCACCTGCCCATGCAGGGAACACGGGTTTGAGCCCTGGTCCGGGAAGATCCCACATGTTGCGGAGCAACTAAGCCTATGCGCCACAACTACTGAGCCTGTGCTCTAGAGCCCGCCAGCCACAACTACTGAGCCCGAGTGCCACAACTACTGAAGCCCGTGTGCCTGGAGCCCGTGCTCCGCAACAGAGAAGCCACCGCAATGAGAAGCTCGTGCACCGCAACGAACCATAGCCCCTGCTCGCCACAACTAGAGAAAGCCTGTGCGCAGCAAGGAGACCCAACGCAGCCATAAATAAACAAATAATAAATAAATAAAATGACCTTGATTAGTGAAGGCAGATGAAATGGATTTGACCCACAATTTCAATAACCCAACCATCATGTGACCATATGTTGTTCACTTGTACACTCCTGCTTGAGAGAAACAATGTAAGTTTGGGAGTAGCTTCAAATTTTACTTCAAATTCTAACCCCCAAAATGAACAAAGTCACTGAAGCTTCATTTAAGCTTCTCGATTAAATTTTAGAAACAATTCAACAAATATATTTTGAACACCCGTAGTGAATAAGACACTGAGTTAGTCTAATAGCTGTTCGGAGAGAGCCAGAATTTGTCCTCAAGTTGCTTCTAGTTTACTATGGGACACTGCTAGAAAATGTAGGTTTTATTGTTATTCAGGTGTGATAAGCCAACACATCAGCAGAGGACGGCTATTGAAAAGACAGTTTGTTGCCAGAGGAGGGGCAGACCACACATGCACTGCAGGGCCACGTGGGGAGGCACGGGGGGGGGGGGGGGGGGGGCTGGTCAGGAGGCAGAAGGAGTGAGGGAAAGCTTGGGCAGGAGCCTTTGTTGTGGAGCCTTTGTTGTGGGTTTCACAAGAAGGAATGGGTGAGGCAGAGTAAGCAGGCTGAGCAGGGTCAGGATTGGATAGTTTCAGTAATTCCAGTGGCTCTGGGGCACAGAGGTGATCCATGGTTATCTGGTGCCTTGGCCCTGCGGTAGTTAGGGCAGGAGGGTAGTGGCCCAGGAATGAGAGCCCAGTAAAGGAGGTGGGGGGGGGTGAGCTCTGGATTTGGGGGGTTTGCATGTGAAAGGCCTGTCTGCTCTCTAGGAACAGCTAGCCTTGGGGTGGAGGTGGGAACAGTCTCCCCAGGGTCAGCAAGTCCCCAGATACCAAAACACCAGAATAAAAAGACATGCTTAATGCAGAGACAGGGCAGGTGCCTATTCTAGCATTGTATTGTACAAGGAGGAAAGCTATAAGTAATAAAAACAGAAGCACACATGGGGTGTTAAGAGGAAAAGATTATTTCAAGAATACTTGTTCTGACAAAGGCTAATGGAAGAAATGGCTTTTCAGCAGGGCGGGGTGAGGGGAGAGAATCCCAGCTCTGCATTCATTGGCCAGTTGCCCACCCTGGGCAAATCACTTAAACCCTCTGACTGAAGTTTATTCTGTTTAAATCTTGTGTATATCTGTGTATATTCTGTTTATATCAAAGTTGTATAGAACAAGTGAATACCTCAGTTGTTTCTCTCCCTGTGACCTGTATCAGAACTGCATGGTGGGCTTCCCTGGTGGCACAGTGGTTAAGAATCCACCTGCCAATGCAGGGGACATGGGTTCGAGCCCTGGTCTGAGAAGATCCCACGTGCCGTGGAGCAACTAAGCCCGTGCGCCACAACTACGGAGCCTGCGCCCTAGAGCCCGCAAGCCACAACTACTGAAGCCCGTGCGCCTAGAGCCCGTGCTCTGCAACAAGAGAAACCACCGCAATGAGAAGCCCGCGCACGGCAACGAAGAGTAGCCCCCGCTCGCCACAACTAGAGAAAGCCCACACGCAGCAGCAAAGACCCAACACAGCCAAAAAATTTTAAAAAATTTAAAGAAAGAAAGAACTGCATGGAGGGTCTATTTAAAATGCAGCTTCCTGGGGCTCAGAATCAGACTATGAGGATGGGGCCCAGGAGTCTGCATGTTAAAAAGCCCCTCATTCCCACCCTAGCTGATCCTCAGGAACACTGAAGTTGGATACCAGCCTAGGGAAAACAAGCTAGGTGCATTCTAGAATCTAAAGAGTAAAATACTATACCTATGTAAAGAAGTCTTAGGTACTTACTCCAACCATTACCTTCGCTGTGCTTCAGTATCTTCTACATGTCAGCTCTTAAACAAGAATTATGTTTGGGTTGCCTGCCTCATGTAGCATCTGCTGAGCTAGGTGTTAAACACAGGACGACAGAGATACAGCCCCTGCTCTGCCTCCTCTGCCCTGGCTGTCTGAGGCTGGCTGCTGGGGAAGGCTGGTACTACAGATGCTCCGATGGCCTCAGGAGGGAACACAGCCAGGGCACCAAGTCCCCTCAGAAGGCCAGCAGGCTCCACGCCCAGCTTGGCCTCCAGTGTGGCTGTGTGATCTTTCGAATTCCATGTTTATCCCCGGTATTTCTATTTTTAGCTCAGATTTTTTTAAAAAATACGAACTGACAGACTAACTGAAAGTGATAGGGGCACTTTCAAGGGAAAATACGTGGGTAAGAATTACGAATAATGCCGAGTCCTCTGGCCTTGCCTAACTGGGGTCTCGGCAGATGGTGCTGTGGCCACCGGTGCTGACTGGGGAGGTTGAGAGGAAGGCTTAGTAAGCCGCGCTAGTTTGGCCTTGGGGTCGCTGTGTTAATCCTCCCAGAAGACCTCCAAGGTGCACTTCCCACTGTGTCTCTAGTACAAAGAGGCTCCGGCGGATTCAGGTGCTTACGCAGGATTCATGGAAGGGAGGGGTGGAGGGGATTCCAGGCAGCTGTTCGATTACAGAGGCCCCTTGCTTTCCCAGCCAGGCTGCCTCAAGAAGATACCGGAACCCCGGGGGCTGGGGTTAAAAGGCATGCTTTTAACTAATTACTTTATAAAACCCTGGTGATGTAGCTCTCACTTTATGAACTGAAAAACTTTCAGTTACTGCCTTTCACAGAAACCATGCTTATCGGATCTCTGACAGAACAACCCAAACCCTGGCTGCGGCGTTTTCCTTCCACTCCCCTAGTAGTCATGCAGTAATTATTGTGTTGGTAATTACCTCATTAGTAATTTGGTGTGAGAAAGCTCCGGGAAAGAATAATAAAAGGGGTGTCTCTTTATAGCGAAAAGATTACAAATGACAATTGCAGTTTTCATAGCCCTTAAACCCCCACTAAAAGAAAAGGGGGAATTTTTCCTGCACAATGTTTTGAAAAGTGTCAGCATAACTCTTAATCAATACATGTTTCTCTACGTTTTCCTTATGCTCCGAAGAGCCCATTCCTAAGTGAGTGAAGGCCCTCTGAAAGTTCTAGAAAAGAAGAGTAGCAGCAACAATGATGAGCAGCCTCACATGCCCCACGGCCCCTCGGAAAACTGAGAAAGACACACCCGCCAACAGAACTAGTATCCTGGTCATTGGTCTCCGGCGCCAGCCCCTCAAGGTCCGTTCTGCTGAAGCCAGGTCAGAAGCCCCTGGAGGCCAAGCCTCTGTCCTGCCTGGGCCCACCCAGCGTGGCTTTTGGCCTGAGGAGTGGAGGACTGTGAGTGGGCTCTTGGCACAGCAGGGCTGGCTCCCCACCGTCTGGTCATTGACTGCCACGCGCCCCCGTGCTCCCTACCCTCAGGACTCTGACCACAGGGGTCTTTGTGAATTTGCTTTCACCATTTTGACCTTGAAAAGCCCTGTGTTCTGCATCTTTGGTGAATTCTTAATCATCAAGCTTCAACTGTAACTTCTTTGACATTTCTGCCCCCTCTCCCATAAAGTGGAATCCATCTTCTCATTTATTTGCCCTTAGCACTTTTTACACACTTCCTGTGTGAGATTACTCATTCATTTAGCACCTGTCTCTACTCAGAGTGTCATCTGCCTGGCCCGGAGATGGGGACACAGCTACTGCAGCCCACTCACCTGTAATCTCTCACGGGGACTGTGGAAGTAGCCTCTCCCTGGCCACCCTGCTTCCTCCTTGCATAAGTAGTGGCTGTTCTTAACCTCCTAAAATGACCAGTGAATCGTGGTGCTCAACACTAGATGGGGTCTCCTCACATCCTGCAGTGACTCCCGACTCACACAGAATAAAATCATATCCCTCGCTCGTATGTGCAAGGCCTACCCATCTGCCTGTCCTTTTCTGCTCCCGTCTCCCTTGACCTTGGTCCCTCACACGCCTCTTGCCTCAGCCTCTTAGCATCCTGCTGGAGCACTCTTCCCCACACATTCCCAAGGCTCACCCATCAGGTCTCTGCCGAATGGCCCTTCATCAGAGAGGTTGTCCTTGACCCTAGGTAACACAGCACAAACTGACACAGGCATATGTGACTCTCTGTTCACCTTTATTAGTCTTGTTAGAACTTACCACCACCTGACCTATTATATAACTGCTTATTGCCCGTCTCCCCTCACCGGAATGTATGTCACTCCCTCCAAGACAGCAGGGACTTGGTCTCTCCTGGCCTCTGTTGTATCCCAATCTCCTGTCCACAGAATCTAGGTTAATATATGTCGAATAAATGAATGAGTGAATTACTGAGCATCACTCAGTAGTTACTGATGGAAAATCCTGTGTGCTCAGGTTATCTGCCCAAGGAGGGAGATTTAATTTCAAGTCATATGAGGATTAACCTAAAGAACAATAGGCAGGTGGGCCTGTTGGAAAGATCATTTGCCTTCAGAAGTCCTGCAGGATAGGGATTTATGAGCAAACACCAAGGAACTTGAAGAACACAATGGGATGATTTCTAATGCCCTCAAAATGGTGACTCAAGTGAAATACTTACATAAAGGTACGTTGCAAACTGTTAGGTTCTATGCAGATAGTATCTCTTGTCGTTTTTAATGACAACGTATTTTAGCAACTTTAAAATAATCGGTCTATTCTGGTGGGGAAAATAAAATAAACAGGCTAGGACTCGAGCGACTTGCTTGCTGGTTCCCTCTCTGCCACTAGTTTTTCTGCCACTCCATGGAGTTACTTTCCCTCTCTCCACTTCATTTTCCCAATTTGTAAAATTACTATACTGGATTAAATCATCTCCAGAATCTACCAGCTCTAAAATTCCACCACATTTCCCCAGGATTAATTCTCCTGATTGGTTCTAGTTTCTTCTTTCTACTCTTTCCTAGTCCAGAAGATCCCTGTTCTTTACCTGAAAATTTGTTATGTATACCCCTGAGGTCCTTATGTCTTTTTTGAATAGTAGACAGTTAGCAAACAGTAGATTATAGAATAGTAAAAAGCAGAAATGATGGTACCTGAAGCATATTTATTCTGTGAGAAAGGAAGGAAGAAGAGGGATAAATATACTGACTTACTTCCAAGAATTGGGGGAGAAGCTAAAGTTCCTGGGGCCTGCTTTAGTTGTTACTGTCTGTTTTTGAGAGTCATTCCTTTACACGCTTTTGCACAAGAATTACAGAGAATTACACGTTGACTCTTCCCTCTGGCAAATTATAATCCCAGATAGCTGGATATGGAAAGACCCAGAAGAACATGTGAAGGAGATCTTGCCCACCTAACCTGGTATCCTTGGGCAAATGCCCAAAATTGGAGTGGATGAGAACACAGAGGAGCCTGCCCAGTTTCAGTCCACCAGTCACTTTCTAGGTGACCTTGGGTAAGGCACCCCCTACACCTCATTTTCTTGGAAATGGAATAGAGTTAATAGGGTTGAAGTGAGAATTCAATAAAAAGGCTCAGTGAAGTAAAGTAACATGCCTCCAAGGTCACAGAACTAATCATTTGGACCCCAGAGCTCTCGTAGGAAGCGGATATAAAAGGAATCAAAAGAGACTCATAGTTTTAGACTATCTGTTGATTAACAGATTTAAAGTAAGAAATGTCTACATGGTGCCCGTAGAGGTAATTTCACCATCGCTGGAGATTTACTCACTCACACCCTTGGTGTCCATTGCAGCAAAATATGCCAGCAATGCCTTGGCTGGTGGTATTTGCTGGCTGGAATTGTATGATCCCATCTAAGTAACATAACTGGATACTCAGTGCCTATCTCCTGGGACAGCAGAAATGATCACTTTACATTGATCTGCTTTCAGATCTGACCTTGTATTCCTTCCTGTCTCCCCCTAAATATATCAAAGCACCAAGGATATAAGCGTTTTCTCCTTCAGTTGAGTCTCACTGCTCTCATGCTGAGGTTTGCGTTCAGAAGCAAGCCTGTGATCTTCTGGTCGCCAGCCTTTGAGTCTGCCTCTCTTTCCCCCTTTTCATGTTTGAGTTTTGTTAGCTCAGAGAGCCACCTGACAGTCATCCATTGTCAGAGTCGTGAAAGTGCATCTGTGCCGTGTCCTGCTGGCTCTGTGTTAAATGATCTCATCTGGAGGAGGGGCAGGGAAGGGGGTTAGCAAAGGGCGAAGGTCAGGTAAGAAAATACTTTTGCTGTATTTCATTAAGTCATCACCCTATCAGAGCAAGGTAGATGACATTACCACCGTTTTACAGATGAGGAAACTGAGGCTTAGAAAGGGCAGGTGACTCTCTTGGTTACACAGCTGGTCAATGGCACGTTTGAGATTCAAACCCAAGCTCTTTCTGATAGGCCAGGCTTTGTTGGGAATGAATGGAGACTGTGAAAGAGTGACCCCAAATACTTGGATATGGCCTACAAGCCCGCCAACAATTAACTTTTTACCCAGCTGCAACCCTCTTGGAGGTAATTCAGCTGGTACTTAAACTAGTCACACTGGCCCCTCAGCATGTGCCTTGAGCCTGGGGCTGTGCCCAGCCCTCTCCAGACACGGTTTCTTTATTCATCACGGTCATGGTAACTTTAAAGAGATGTTTTCCAAAATGAGTTCCTCTGACCAGCTGTGTTAGAATCACCCAAGGAGCCTGTTAAAATACAGAGTCCAGGACTTTATCCCAGGGGTGCGGACAGTGGAATTTTCACTATTAACCAATTCTCTGGTAATGTTTGCCACTCAAAGTTGGAGGACAGTTGTTTTTAAAAGGTAATAAATTCTTGTGATTAATGCAACACTGAAAATCACTACTTTTTTGGAAGGCTTTCTGAGCTAAGCATTTTGTATTTGAAGTGCAGTTATAGGTTCTTCTAGTGAACAGTGAGTGAGTTTAGGAAAGAGAAAGAAGGAAGCTGGAACTCAGTACAGGCTGAGGCAAGTGAATATTTCTGGGCAGTCAGAGGAATTTGAGGGAGTTTATTTTTAGGACTGATTGTAGTCACAACTATAAAATTCAAGTCCTGGTATAAATAGTTTGGAAAATGGCCTCCATTCTGGACTTGTGTAATATTCTATGATGTATCAAGTAGCCTCTTACATATTTAAGTAAAATATTTATAATGCATTTTATAAGATGCAAAATTGTAGGAACAGATTCATTTCTTCAATATCCCTTTTTTAAGTTAAAAAGTTTTTAGAGAGGTATAGTTGATGTACAATATTATATGTTTCAGGTGTTCAACATAGTGATTCTCAATTTTTAAAGACTGTACTCCATTCATAATTATTATGAAATACTGGCTGTATTCCTGTGCTGTACAATATACCCTTGTAGCCTGTTTATTTTATACAGAGTAGCTTGTAGCTCTTAATCCCCTGCCCCTATTTTGCCCCTCCCTCTTCTGTCTCCCCACTAGTTTTTTCTCTGTTTTTCAATATCCTTTAATGAATAGCAATTCTGTGCCAGGTGCAATGGGTTACCAAAAATAAGTAAATAAATAAGCTGGTGCATTCTACCAAATGTTCAACAAGAATCAATCCCAATCCTTCACAGACTCATCCAAAAAATAGTAGAGGAAAGAGCGCCTCACAATTCATTCTGTAAAGCCAGTGTTACCTGTTACCAAAACCAGACAAAGGCATGCGATTCACCTGCAAAGGTGGGAGGTGTGAGCCCGAGTCACCTGCTCATTCTCTGACTCTGGCAGGCAGATTTCAGGGAGCAGGTGGGACAGAAAGATCAGCTGTGATGAAAACAATGACAAGACGGTGGTAGTGATTATAATTACAACAGGGTGGGCACACTCTCACACACACACAGACTGAAATTCAGCCATGTGTTTTTGTGAGACATCTTCTCTAAGGTAGATCCTGGTCTTTGCCTTTCTCTAGATAGCTCCTTTCTGTGGATAATTATAATGTATTAACAGAAGATATTAAAATTAAATATTTATCTTATGAGCAACAATCGGGACTCTTGCTCGTGTGCCAGCGAGATTTACTCTCCCTGACTTCTCTTCTCCCCCCTCAGCCGTCGTTCCCCTCCTATTCTCTCCTGTCCTATAATAAGAGCTCACTCCATAGAACCCCAGCACACCCCTGCCCGTATAGCTCCAGCCTTGTTTCACAACTTGAATGCAGATCCAGACCCAAATCCAGCCTCTCTCATTGTTTTACTTGGTTATGACCCCTGCCGTTTATGGTAATCCTTTGACAGCCAATCAGGTGATGGCGTCTTCAGAATAAACTGTTTCCTTTCCAGTCCCTTCGGTCTCAAAATTTTAAAATACATTTGAGTCACTTAGTATTTAGACCGAAGCCTTTTATCCTTTGTAGTGAAGTCTTTATTGAGTGAGAGCAGAGCTAATGCAGAATAAATGTACTTGTGGTTCAGAATGTCAAAGAAGCTCCCATCCCGACTTTCTTCGGCTCAGGTTGACCTGCCAGCGTCCGGAGCAAAGACATGCGAGGAAGATCCTGGGGTGGAGTCCCTGTGAGTCTGGGCCCCGGCACTGCCACCTGCCAGCTCTGTGACTTTAGACGGGGTACTTTTCTTCTCTGAGCCTCCATGTTCTAATGTGTAAAACAGGAATAGTCACTTCTATCTTGAAGGATTGGTTTGAGATTAAATTAGATCAAGGGTGTGAATCAACTATGAAAGCTTCTGGAGCACAGTAGCCTTTCACTAATTGTAACTCATAGGGTAGAACAGAATAGTAAGGCGACTTTATTTTTGCCTCCACTATCCCTTCAAATTTATTCTGGGACAAGGTCTTCCCGTACCCTGGCATGAAATCTGGGGCAAGTCCCGTCACTTGTACATCAGATTTCAGTGAATGAAAGTCCTTCCGTCATTAAAAAGTCCAGTCCCGGGCTTCCCTGGTGGCGCAGCGGTTGAGAGTCCGCCTGCCGATGCAGGGGACACGGGTTCGTGCCCCGGTCCGGGAAGATCCCACATGCTGCGGAGCGGCTGGGCCCGTGAGCCATGGCCGCTGAGCCTGTGCGTCCGGAGCCTGTGCTCCGCAGCGGGAGAGGCCACAGCAGTGAGAGGCCTGCGTACCGCAAAAAAAAAAAAGTCCAGTTCCCCTGTTGTAGTTTTGGGTCAGTCTAGTTCAAGTTAAGGCTCTTCCCCTCCTGCAGCTCTGCCTGCTCCAGAGCGGAAGTCTGTTGTGGGACTTATGTCGCACCTGTCCTGCTCCCCTCCTCCAGCACTCCACCTGCCCAGGTTGGTGTTCAGGGAACGAGAGCCAAGGGAGGGGAGCAGGAGGGTTCTAGCCTGGACTGGCGCAGTCGTGGTGACCGGTGCTGTCCGGACCGGCAGCTGTGTGGGGTGGACTCTCTCTTGTGGGCGCCGTGCAGGGTTCTCTGGAGACCCCCCACTCATCACGCGGATCTCAGCCTGCAGGTCCCTTGATAAAAGACCTCCAGCAACTCCACTTATTGCTAGCCAAGGTCGTGCCCCTTAACACCCTCAGCTCCTGTTCACTCATCTGTGAAATGAGAACGATAACAAGAGCACTAGCCTCATAGGTCCTCTGTGACCTATGAGAGAACGCACAGAATGAACTTCCTACGGCCCCTGGCACTGAGAAGGTTCTCTGTGATGTGAGCTGCCTGCACTGCCATCACCATTATCAGGATCAATCTCAAAGCAAATCAATCTCTAAGTGGGAAAATTCCTCATTTTCATGTCCTTTTGTTGCCAACCCTCCCTCCTCTTACTGTTTGGCCGGAGCATACACACGCACACACATAGGAACACAGATGAGACATACAGGCACGGCCACATGTGCAGAGTAGTGGCTGTTTGGGGGCGTCTCAGTTCCTGACTCCCTTTGATGCTGGCTGTCCTGCAGAAGCACCCTAGGTGCCCTGTCCCCCACTACCCCTGACTTGTGTCTCTCTTACACTGTCCCTCACTAATTAAGTGGTGGGCCTGTGTGAGGCCATCTGCTGCTGGACTGTCAGCCATCTCTCTCCCACGATCCCTGGGACTCCCCTAATGGCCCCGGAGTTTCCTGCAGCAGAAAGACAGGGCTCATCCCATTGCTGGGAAATCACACGCAGGAGCCTCTGTGTTAAATGATTATAAGCGTGAAGATGGTTTTTGAATCTCATGCAGTGATGCTCTGCATACTTTTCCTTCTGCTTTGAGTTATTTCTTTTTAGGTTTTGCATAGCCTGGTTTTGCTCCAAAAAAACAAAAGTACTAATAGGATGATGGGCTGTTTCCAACTTGTGATGCATTTCTCCTGTCACCTGTCACAATAAGACTTCATCTGTCACCCCCTAAGAGTGATTAGAGCCCTGCTCTGGCCTCCCAGCCCCTTTGTTTCTTGGTTACAACACCTCTCATACCACAGGTCTCAAGGCTGCTTATCTTTCTCCTCTCCCTCACTCAAAGGTGAGCACCTTATTCTCTCTCCCCAGGGGCTGACACGGTGCCTGGCCCCCAGGCTCTCTGAGGCCTTAGACATTCACTTCACCTCTCTGAGCGTCCTGTCCTCACCCTTAAAATGGAAGGTAATCACGTCCATCTGAAAAGGTAGTTCTGAGGATTAAATGAGTGCAAAGCATCTGGCACACCGCAGGCCCTCAGCAGAGGAAAACCATCTTATAACTGCTGTAGGCACTAAGTGGGGAATTCAATAATTTCTTAGCAGAGTTGACACTAAGTTTGTAATGCTGTCATCATTAACTGAAACGTACCTGAATCTGCAGCTTCAGTCCCTCCATATCCCCAACCCCTCATTGTCCCCAGGTGGCCCGAGTCACCCCACCAAAGTACCTCCCAGGCCACATCATCACATCACTCCCCCGCTTCCAAGTCTCTAGTGACTCCTGCTGCCTCCAGAGTCAAGTCCAAGTCCAGTACGTGTTCCCACCTCACCTCTCCACCTTCTTTGCCTCCACTGCCCCTCATGTAATCCTCTGCTGTAAAATAAGGTGAGAGTCTCCAGGCGCCTGTCTGGCTCTGCTGCGCTGTGATTCTCATGCAGTTGTGTTCACCCAACAAGCCTTTTCTGAGTGTCTGCTCTGTGCCTGGCCCTGGGCTCAGCTCTGGGGACACAGCTCCTTCCGTCAAGAACCTCCAGTTAGAGGAGGAGGCAGGCTTGTCGAGAGACGAAGGCAGCAGAGAGGATGTGCTGTGGGGCTGGGGTGGGAGTCCTCTGCCTGCCTGGGGATTTAGGTGAGAGCATGTTTTTCTGAAGCATGTGGCTCACTGTGGGCCCGACACATCCCTTCTCTTCTCTCCCCCTCAGTCGCCAGGCTGATGACCTGCTCAGTGTGTCAGATAGAGAAGGCAGGGCACTGATCTGAAGGAGGCTGCCTATGAAATATTAATTGCTTCCCCCAAAGACTAGGTGTTCCAAAGGGCTTTGCTTGCCCAGCTGAAAGCTCGTGACCTTACCAGCTAGAACCTGCCGTTCCAGGCTGCTGGGGGAGGATGCCGCTAAGACGGCTCTGTGCATAGACAATGTTCATGAGTTTTTGGACAGGATCTCCTTCCTATCAAGAGCCCTGGAAAGCTCAGAGGGGGAAAGGATTGCAGGAATTTCAATGCTTCTTCCAGAAATGTCAGTGCCTCCCCTTCTCTGAAAACCCCTACTCACCTTCTGAACCCCCTCAGATTCCTCTGTGGGACCTTCAGCTCCAGAGCACTTGCCCTCCTCAGGCCCTGCCATTCACCTTTGCTTTCTTGTGTTGGTGGGGCTTCTGCAGAAAGTTCCTGAAATGCAAGTTCATACTTCACCTTACTCAGGGATGCTTCACGCGTGCCTATTGAACAGAGAGCTAGCAGAGGTTCAGAGGCAGGAAACAGGACTTGAAATATTGTTTGGGTGCCTGCTGTGTGCGAGGTGCTGGGTTCAATCATGTTTGCTGACCGGGATGTGGCCAGGGGTCAGGTAGGATCTAGTCCCAGCCCAACACGTGCCCGTCTCAGGAATGCAGACCTTTTCCTGACCTCTTTTGGGGCCTGTATTTGAGTTGCATCTTGACACAGCGGTTTCCCCAATCAAAAGGGGGAAGAAAAGAATTCTAGGTTAAGGACAAGCCTACGCAACACACAGAGTAATGGGAGTGTTTCGGGTTTCACAGGGCAGCTTATGGAGTTGAAAGGTGGAGTTGAACAGACCTGGGCTCAAATCTGGCCCTGACTGACAGACACACCCCAAGTAAATTGTTGCCCCAATCTGAGACTCAGGGAACCTCCAGCCCTAAGGGCTGCACTGATGGTTGAAGAGCGAACATGTAAATTCCTCCTGCCCCTGGAACAGAGAGGAAGAAGGATGTAATGCGGCCCTAGCCCTTCTCTGGCCCCTTAGCAACCAGCCTCTGAAGGTGCCTGCCACACCAAATCACTGTCACGCTGGTCCCTGACCCAGGCAAGCAACAAACAAGACTTGAGTTCTACGCTGCAGCGTCATGAAGCAATTCTCGACCCCAGTTTTGAGGAAACCCCTCCAGATTGTGTGGCCTGAAAACAGCCTCACGTTTTCTCAGACTCTGATGCCTCTGAGGATGTCTCTTGCTTCCTCAGACCTAGCAGGTTGCTGAAAGACCTCCTGCAACTGAATTTACCGTGTGAAAAGAAAGAATGATATTGAAGCCATAAAGTTTAGTCTGCCTGGGTAAATGAAGTCCTTAATTCACTCACCCAACTGCCCACCCCTTTCCTGCCAGGCTGCTCTTTCCCTGACGCATCCCAGACTTCCCCTGACCTCAGACAAGATGGAGCGTAGGCAGTCAAAGGCAGAACTTAAGGGGTACCGCTTCCAGTGAATCGTTAGCAACAAGAAGCACACTGACATCCAATGCACGAAAAATGGCATCATGGAGATCACTTATTTAATATTGTTAGGCTAAATATTATTTAATAATTTCTGAGATTTAGCTGTGCTCCAGCACTGTCAGACTTGGAATGCATTCGTATTTCCAAACAGAGGATTGATTTGCAGCCTTCACACATGATGATAATCCAGAGTTTGTGATACTTGAAAAAAAGACTTTCTTGTCCAGTTGTTTCTTTTTTTTTTTTTTTTTTTTTTTTTGCGGTACGCGGACCTCTCACTGTTGTGGCCTCTCCCGTTGCGGAGCACAGGCTCCGGATGCGCAGGCCCAGCGGCCATGGTTCACGGGCCCAGCCGCTCCGCAGCATGTGGGATCTTCCCGGACCAGGGCACGAACCCGTGTACCCTGCATCGTCAGGTGGACTCTCAACCACTGTGCCACCAGGGAAGCCCTCCAGTTGTTTCTTTATGGCAAATTCCTAGAAATGGAATTGCTAGATCAAAGGATAGCAATTTTAAAGGCCTCGTTCACTAATTCACAAATTCAACAAATACTTATGATGTTCCAGACCCTCTGCTGGGCCCTGCAGTTATTGTAGTGCCCTGCTGCACTGGACCAGGCTACACTTTCCCCACATCCTTGACAATAGTGGGTACTGTGATTCTTTCTCTGTTTTGGCCGTCTACATGAAAATAGTAATATATTCCCAATGGAATCCCAAGATTTAAAGGTAAAAAATAAATACATAAAGAAGAAACTCTAGGTAAATATTTATATGATTATGGCATAGAGAAGGGTTTTTAAAGGTTTTTAACCTCAAGAGTGAAAGGATAAAGGAAAAGATTGATAGAATAGGCCATGTGCAAATTTAAAGCTTATATATGGATGTAGCCACAAGTGAGGAAGTCACGCTGACTCTTGTCCCTCCTCAGGCCTTATGTACACAGCTTTCCAGTGATGCTCAGGAGACTGCTGCGGAACACTGGGGTCTCTCATCGTGGACTTGTCTAAACACCCTGAGGCCCCTAGAGCAGGGCTCTAGTCCAAACAGGGGGCCATGGTAGGTCACTGTTATGTAAGCTGGGATTTGCATAGACATAGATAGAGCCATAGAGAGGTAGGCAAAGAACAAGCTGGGAAACACAGTGGCAAAGAAATATTATGTCTTATTTTTATCTCTAATACTTATAGAGATTCATACCAATTAATAGGAAAAAGAATAGTAGACAACTAATTGTAACTGCTACGTGTTACTTTTACAATTAAAAAAGTAAAGACAAGGGTGTTTATTTACATGTTCAGCAACACTGACTGGGCGAATGGTCAAACATTCCAGCCTCCAAACCAGGCACCTGGGACACAGAGAGGGCTTGGAAGCCCTGGCTGTCCTCCCAGGCCTCCCAGATGGGCTTGGAAACAGCCAAGAATGCAGTGTGAGCAACCAGACAAAGAAGCTGGTACAGAGAAGTCCCGGGGCACTAAAGGAGGCAGGGGTCAGCTCCCTGCAAGGGGAGGGATGTCAGGAAAGAAGACAAGACAGCTGGATGTTTTAACAGCTTTATTGAGTTATAGTTTACATAACATAAAATTAACCCCTTTTAAGTACAGTTTGATGAGATTTAGTAAATTTATGCATCGGGGCAACCACCCCTGAAAGATGATATTAGAATATTGTCATCTGTCCCGCTCATTTACAATCAATCCTCCCTCCCACTCCCGGGCCTAGGCAACCATTGATCTTTCTGTTTCTATAATTTGCCTTTTCTATCAATTTCATATAAACAAAATCATATATGTCATATCTTCTGTCTGGCTATTTCATTTAGCATGATACTTTTGAGATTCACCCATGTTAGTTCATTCCTTATTATTGCTGAGTGTTATTCCGTTGTGTGGATTTACCATTTTCTTTATTCATTTATTGGTTGATGAATATTTGGGTTGTTTCTAGCTTTTTGGCTACCATGAATAATACTGTTATTAACATTTGTGTATCAATTGTTTGTAGATGTATATGTTCATTTCTCCTTGGTACTTAGGAATAGAATTGCTGAGACATGTTGTAAGTGTATGGTTAATTTAAAAACAATGTTTTTTCCAAAGTAGCTGTACCATTTTACATTCCCATCAGCAATGTATGAGAGATCCAGTTGCTCCACGTTCTTGCCAACATTTAGTGTAGTCAGTGATCTTTATTTTAGCCACTTTAGTGAGTGTGGTGATATTTCATTGTGGTTTTAATTTGTATTTCCCCTTAAAATGTGGTGTTGACCATCTTTTCATGTACTTATTTGCCATTTGTATATCTTCTTTAGTAAAGTGTCTATCAGTAGTTTTCCCATTTTAAAATTGGGTTGATTGTCTTTTATTATTGAGTTTTAAGAGATCTTTATATATTCTGGATACAAATTTTTATCAGGTATATGTTTTGCAAATATTTTCTTTTAGACTATGATTTGTCTTTTCCTTGCCTTAATGGTATCTTTTGAAGACTAAAAATGTTATTTTTGGTGAATTGAATTTATCATTTTTAAAATTTTATTGTTTTTGCCTTTTGTGTCATATCTGAGAAATCTTGGCCTACTCCAAGGTCACAAAGATTTTCTTCCATGTCTTCTTTATGAAGTATCATTTTCAGGTTTACATTTAGTTTAGGTCTATAGTACATTTCTAATTAATTTTTGTGTGTGGTGTAAGTTAGTGGTTGAGATTAATTCTCTTTCCATATGGATATCCAGTTTTCCCAGCACCATTTGTTGAAAAGACTATCCTTTCCTCTATTGAATTACCTTAGCACCTTTGTCAAAAATAAATTGACCATATATGTGAGCAATGATATGATGGTAAATGTTTAACAACTAACTCTCTGGGAAAAAGAAGGGGCTTAATTTGTAGTGTTGGCCTATTTCCTGGTATGAATACTCTTACATGGCTCATTTCAAGCTACCAATAGTTTAACAGTCAGCTCACCAGATTCCTGAAAATTTGACAGTCATCTCTGTAAGCCAGGATAGGCCAGCTTCAACACACTACCATATACAAAGATCAATTTCTGAACTCTCTATTTTGTTCATATATCTATGTGTCTATTTTTATGCCAGTAACATACTTGATTAATATAGCTTCATAATAAGTTTTAAAATAAGGAAATATGACTACTCAGACTTTGTTTATCTTTCTCAAAAAATTTTTATCAATTCTATATCTCCTGTATTTCTATATAAACTTTAAAATCAGCTTGTCATTTTCTACAAAAACTCCTGCTGGGATCTTGATAATATTTGCTTTGAAATTTATAGATCCATTTCTAGATTTGCCGTCTTAGCAATATTAAATCCTCCCGTTTATGAACATTGTATATGACTTCATTTGTTTAGGTTTTCAATTTCTCTCAGCAACATTATGTAGTTTTCAGTGTTCAGGCATTGCACTTCTTTTGTTAAACTTACTCCACAGCATTTTATTCTTTCTGATGCTGTTGTGAATGGATTTTTAAATTTTTTATTTTCTTGTTGTTTGAGACTAGTCTATAGAAATATAATTAATTTTTGTATATTCATTGTGTATCCAGTAACCTTGCTAAACTCACTCATTTGTTCTAGAACGTTTTGTAGATTCCTGATGATTTTCTAAATGCAAGATCATGTTATATGCAAATAATGACAGTTTTACTCTTCTTTTCTAATCTATATGCCTTTAATTTCTTTATCTTGCTTTATTATACTGGCTGCGGCCTCCACTACAATGTTGAATAAAAGTGATAACAGTGGACATCCTTGCTTTATTCCTGATCTTAAGTGGAAAGCATTAAGTCTTTCACCACAGAGTATGATGGTAGTTGTAGGGTTTTGGTAGATGTCCTCTATTAGGTTGAGGAAGTTCCCTTCTATTCCTAGTTTACTGAGATTTTTTTAATCATGAAAAGGTGTTAGATTTTGTCCAACATTTTTTCTGTATCTATTAAGATGATCATATGGTTTCTGTTCTTTATTCTATGACAATGGCATATTACATTAATTTTTCTTTTTTTTTTTTGTATCTTAAACCAAGCTTGCATTCCTAGGATAAACTTCACTTGTTAAATCTTCTTATATGTTGCTGGATTTGATTTGCTAATCTTTTGTTAAGGGTTTTAATATCTATATTCATGAGTAATATTGGCCTGTAGTTTTCTTAAAACGTGTTTGACCGGCTTGGTATCAGGGTAATATGAGATTTTACCCATCTTAAAATGAGTTAGGAAGTGTTCTCTCGTCCTCTATTTTGAAAAGAGATTGTTAGGCTGGGTGTTTTTTGTTTGTTTGTTTGTTTTTTTGCGGTACGTGGGCCTCTCACTGTTGTGGCCTCTCCCGTTGCGGAGCACAGGCTCCGGACGCGCAGGCTCAGCGGCCATGGCTCACGGGCCCAGCCGCTCCACGGCATGTGGGATCTTCCCGGACCGGGGCACGAACCCGCGTCCCCTGCATCAGCAGGCGGACTCCCAACCACTGCACCACCAGGGAAGCCCTAGGCTGGGTGTTTATTTTTTCCTTAATGTTTGATAGAATTCAACAATATGAATTTTAATTCTAATGCTTGATAGAAGATCACCGGGGCTGGATTTTCTTTGTGGAAAGATTTTAAGTGACTAATTCAGTTTCTTTACTTGATATACATTTATTCAGATTTTCTATTTCTTTTTTGAGTCAGCTTTTGTGATTGGCATCTTTCTAACAATTTGTCCATTTCATCTATATTGTCAAGTTTAATGACATGAAGTTGTTCCTAGTATTTCCTTGTAATGGAGCTACACTTTAAAGAGTAACTTAGCATAGGTCTCAAGAAGTCATAAAATGATATTATCTTTAGCACCAGCTTTATTTGTTAAAAAAAAATTCATCAAATCCCTCCTATACACAGAGCAAAGAATGAGGAAACCTGGATTTATTGAGCACTTCACTGGATGTATCATACAATGTCCTTGGCACTTTTTATAGATCATCTCATAGGCGTGTCCTCCCAGAATTCTAGGTTTACCCAGAAGGAGGCAGCAGTCTTTCCCTCCTTTCAGGGCAACTCTCAGGGTTCCCATTTCCTGTCTTAGGAACCATTTTTCTGCAAGTAACAGACACAGGTCCTTGGGGACCCAACCATCCAGAAGAGAGTGGCCTCAACCAGATAACTATGGTCTTGTAGCACATCCCGCATTCCTGCGAATAATAAACACAGACAATAATGCGAAAGTGGGGGCTAGCAAGCAAGGAAGGGGAACTGTAATTTTCTTATAACCTCTCATCTAGCTCTTACTCTTTTCTACGTGAGGTGTATTTGTATGTGCACTTACTTTAACTACCACGTTCCCCCACTCTTATCCTCCACCTCTGCCAACTGTAGGTTTCTTATTTTGGACCCTTTTTCTTCCCGACAGTTCCTAGCGTAGTGCCTGCTAGACACTGCAACCTAAATTAATTTGTGTAGAATCAAACTGACTCCTACTTTGAGCAGTTTTCATTTTTAACTATCTGTACTCATAATTCATATATATCATACTCATATATATCGTGCACATGGCTTTCTCTGTGTGAGGCGCTGTTTCCCAGGTGCACGGGGGCCTGTGAGCCCCATGCAGCCCGTGACAGACTGAGACAGCAGTTAGCTGCAGAATGAGCCATTTACCTAATGAGGGGAACCCACGTCCCGACACTTGTCATTGCCAACTGATGCCCATGCTAGATCTTTCCATGGAAGGGAAAGGAGGATGCTTTTCCTATTGTTCTCCGTTCACATTCAATAAGCTTCGAACTTTATATACTGACAAGTTTTTTGCCCAGTGTGTGCTTTCCTCATTTCAAAAAAAACTCACACATGGTGTGCATGTGTTTATTGGGTTTTAATGGATAAGAAGAGCAATCCTAAATGATTAGAATGTTGGCATTCTTTATAAGATTCCCTTTCACACAAAAGAAGCTGCAAGATGCATGCAGTACATATACATGCATAGATCATAAAACTCCTCTCGACCCAGTCATCTCCAGCGGGAAAAAGCAATCATCCACGCCCCCTAGAAGGAGAGAGAAGCCTCTCTAAGCCCCCTGCAACCCACCAGGCCCAGGGATGTTCTTTTCTTTTTAATCTACAAATCCTACTTCCTTTAACCAACTCCTGACAATAGCTTGGTAACCGACAGCATTCGCTGACTGCTTCCAACCTGAGTTCAATAAGGAGCCTGCTTCCCTTCTTCTAGAACACTTTAATATAACAAGTGTGGACAGGATTTTTGAACAAAGACAATGTTTCCATGGCAACATAAATTACTGATGAAAATCTACAGGAAGATTTTAAACCATTAAGATTTAAAAGGGTGGTTTTCTTCCTTCATAAAGCAGTTGAGGAATGTTGTTGAAAATTTTGTTGTCAAGAGAATGGGGAAAGAAGTATCTTTCCCAAGGACTTAGACACATAATAAATAAATCTGGGGCTTATGGGCAGAGAAGTAGAATTTATATATGATCGTAGTTGGCAATAATCTATTATTCTAAGACTCCACTTCTGTCAAGAGGAGATTTGTACTAATTAACACATGTAGATATTCTTCACAGCAGTAAAATTGTCCTTCTATACTTCTGTTTCATTGTTTCTTGTAAATGTCAGGCTTTTCCAAATGAGAAATGAAGGACCAGCCTCTGTTCTCTTCTTTTACAACACCGTCTCTCCAAGGCCAAACCCTCTGCATTCTCCTGATGCCTCCCCCCTTCCTCTTCTGGGACCTGGCTTCATCAATCACCCAGCTCTCTCCCGTCTTCAGTCTCTCCCTCTGTAACTGCTCTTTCAATATCTCCCCTTGAGTCACTGCAAAAAAATGTGCTTAAGTGCGACAAGGCCTTAAGGAGTGAACATCTGCTTACAGTGGGCCCTCAGTGTTGGAGATTCAATTAATCAGGCATTCATTGAACGCTACTTTGTTCAAGTCTAACATGAAATGCATTCAGAAATGAACCTGCCACTGGAAGCTTCTGTCCAAATTTTGTCCACATTGGGCACCAAACCGTTGACTGCAGTGGTCAGAGAACACAATAGCTGGACAGATATTTGATGTCTGTGTAATTGTTTAGACCTTCCCACTAACTGCGAGGTCAGTGAGGCTGGGGCAGCATCTGGCTTTCACACCGCATCTCCAGCCTCGTGACTGCGATGAAGAAGATGTTCAATCATATTTCTTGAGCATGTGACTCTGTAATGAAAACCAAATACATTATGATACAGTTATCCACCAAAGACTTGGTAATTCTGACGTTCAGGTCTTCTGCTACTAATACGTTCTCATTTAACCCCACACCAATCCTGTGAAACAGGCCTTGAGCAAATCCTTTCCAAATGAGCTCACTGAAGTTCAGAGCAAGTGAGGGACTGACTGGAGGGTTAGAGCCAAGACGGCACCCAGGTTTATTTTATTCCAGAGCCCGTGTTCTTGCCAGGGAACCACCGACTCTCTTCTGACCCAGGTTCGATGCTTGTTCCCACCTCCCTGCCCTCGGCCTGTGCTTCCCTGAGCCCTGTCATGTGCTGTGTGTACTGAGGCATCATTTTCTCCTGTGAGGGCCTGAGTTTCTTTGTTTCTGCTTGTGACCAGGCCCCCAGGCACGTATTTCTCAACCAGCTTTGCTGCATAGGAGGCTTTGCTACCTCTAGTGAAGGCTGCAAAATGTTCCCCCTCAGGTTCTTACCACCGGAGCCTGACCATCTCTATTCACCTGATGCCACAGCTCTGCTGGGAACTTGAACTTCCTGGGCTCTGCTCACACCAGTGCTCTCTGCCTTGCTGACCCGAACCCTGGGTTGTTAAAACTCCTTCCAATGGGAAGAGTAATTTCTGATCGGGGTCTGTATTAGAATTGATTGCTATGTAACAGGTTACTCCACAACTTAGCAGCTTAGGCCAACAAACGTTAATGATCTCAGGCAGCTTCTGAGGACCTGCAATCCAGGAACAGCTCAGCTGGGGAGTTCTAGCTCAGGGCCTCTCGTGAGGTCCCCTGAACACTTGCCTGGGGCTGAGAGTCCACTTCCAGGACGGCTCACTCATATGGCTTTTAGCAGGAGGCTCGGTTCCTTGCCCCATGGACCTCTCCCTAGGGGCTGTTTGAGTGTCCTCGTGATGTGGCAGCATGCTGTCCCCAGGCTGAGTGATCCAAGAGAGGGAGAGCAAGGACGAGGCTACAATGGCTTTGCGGTGCAGTCTCGGGAGCTACATACCATCACTTCCACCTTATTCTGTTTATTGGAAGCAAGTCACTAAGTTCAATCACATTCAAGGGGTGGGGGATTAAACTCCATCTAAGGGAAGAATGTCAAGGAATTTGTGGACATACTGTGAGAAGTGGTATATAGGCCATAAGATGCTCGTGTAGCAACCTTATGCCCCCTCCCTGGCTGGGGCAGCCCAGGGACTTCCTGTTTAGCTGTTCACAGGGGTGAGGTGGAGGCTGCATTCTGAATCCATGTCCAGGGCACAGTGAAGATTACACAGATGCAGAAAGACAGTCCTGACCTTCAACAGGGGCACAGTCTGGGAGGGAAGGAAGATATCTACACAGGTGGCCTAGGACAAGCTGGAAGACAGTGAGTGCTACCAAGAGATGAAGGTCAGAGGAGGAAGGCCTGATTCAGCAGTGGGCCTGGGGACTCCCTGGAGGAGAGAGCACTGGATCCTGGCACGCAAGGTCATGTAATGCTTCAGCAACTGGAGGCGTGGAGGGAGTAGCGTGCCAGGAAGGGGAACCGCACAGCAGGAAAGTGCAGTCTGTGTCTGGGGAAGGGCAGCGTGGAGTCCTCCTGGGCAGAGTCGGTGATGGTACCCGTGGCACAGTGTCGTTGTGAGGACAGCATAAGACAGTGCAGTCAGAGAACCTGGCACGCAAACACTCACTCACTGATGATGCGGATGACTGATGAAGGTAGAGAAATGAGGCTGGAGTGGTCACCTGGGGCCAAGTCCCAGGGCTTTGCCTATCATCCTAAGGAATCGTGACACGTGGCAGCTAGAAGGGACCTTAGCTGGGACTTTGTCCTTCAGGACACTGGGAACCGCTAAGGTGCTCCCACAGGGGAGAGTGCGCTCACAGCCGAGCAGATTGATCCCGCAGCATGTCTTGGGTGGGTCCAAGTGAGGAGATGGGGGCCAGGATCCTGATGCTGTGGTCCAGGGAGAGGAGGCGTTGAGGGCCCAGGTGAGGTGGGCACAGGGGCTGCAGAGGAGGAGGTGAAGGTAGAGCATTTGTTGACTCCTTTAGAAACTCTGCCTGGTCAGCACAATCCAAAAGCTCTACTTCAGCAGCTGCTCTAAGCGTGACTGTGCTGTGATTTGAAGGTCCCGAGGGAGCAGCCCAGGAACATCTTGTCCACCAAGTCCCCACACACTGAGACGGCTCACACCGGCCCAGGCTCCCCTCCATAGGTTTCTCCAGCACACAGGGGCCATCAGCAGAGTCCTGTAAGGAGTCCTTATGCCCAGACCTGAACATAGCAGTGGGGCCACTTCTCTGTGCAGTTCACTCACCCACAGAGGGACATCACAGTCCCAAAGCCATTCTCTGCCCCTGCAGGGATTATTAGGACATCCGTGATGCCCTAAGCCTCAAGTGATGGGGTCCTTCTAGGGGACAGTGAGGCCTTGGCAATGTGGTTGGACCATCCAATCCCCATGACTTCCTTACATCCGGATACAGGAGAAGCCTTGGCACGAGGAATAGCTCTGGGAGGCCAGTGCAGCAGCCTGCAGATGTGGAGCCTCCCAGTTTGCCCAGAGCCTCACCGTGGTGTGTACCAGACAGGCTGAAGGGCAGTGCTTTTTTGTGTTTGCTGCCAGGATCCAAAGTCGCTATGAGCTTGAGGTGGGTTACGCACCCACCCCCAAGTGTGGAGAAGCAGACAGAACGAGGCCTTTGAGTCAGGCAGACTGCGGTCCAGTAACTGCCTGACTACATACTGGCTTGTACTGGCTTGGCTTGGCGTCCCTTCGTTCCCCCCCCCAACCCCCCCCCACCCCCCCCCACCCCCGTGCTCAGTTCCTCACACACAGCATGGGGTGAATAACAGTGACCACACAGGGTGTTCAAAGGCTAAAGTAGGGTTAGATTCTTAAAGGGCTCAGCCTTTTAACAAGTAGGTGTTGGGCAAGTGTTTGTTAAGTTTTCCTCTCCTTCCCTGTCCTGATTCTCCACGGCCCCCAGCCAGCCCCTTTCCCACCTGAGGCAGCTTCGCTCAGCAGGGGCGCTAGGTGCCTCCTGTCCATCTAGGGAGGATGGATTCTGTGGAAGCTTGGGTGACTTGGCATGTTTACTTTCATGAGGGAAACTCTTCCCGAAAAGAACTTAAGACTTGCGGCTCATGGGTTTTAGGGGCATGGTTTAAGCAGTAATAGAAGCCCCACGTGTGTGCAGCCTTCACAAGTCTCTGTAGTAGAACAGAACCCTTGATTTTCTTTGATTCTCCAAATGTTTCTTGGATGTTTTGCTCTATGCTATTCAGGGCAGCAGGGAAACACAGATAAACAGAGCTCAGTTCCTGGTGAGAATGGCCTCTGGCTAAGGCAGGAGACAAGTTTGTGAGACCATCATCATTTCAGCATGATGGGCACCGGATAGAAGCATAAGATGTTCTCTTGCTTCCAAGGAGCAAGCTCTGCACCATCTAGGCAGGCAGGAAGGGCTCAGGAGGAGGGCCAGTTGCTGACCAGAAAGGAAATCAAATAACAGCTGTTTCTAGTAAATGCCTACTGAATGCCAAACCCTTCAATCCTGAGAGGAATGTAGGAAAGATATGGAGTGTGGCTCTCAATGATGGCCCGGGAGAGGGAAGGGTTCTGGCGGGACTGAGGACTGAGGTCCTCGCCCAGCCAGGCCCCTAACCTGTAGTCTGATACAGGGTAAGTTAAAGAATATCCCTCTGCAGCCACGCAAATGAGATTGGACTTGAAGGAGAGTTCTGTCATGAATTTTCTGTTGTATATGTTATCCCTCGAGAGAGACAAACGGACTCGTGAAAGAATTAAAGAATGTGAAACTGCTAGGTAACCACAAAGTTGGACAGTACAGTAGAGGGTCCAGGAGCCAAGAGCTGGGAGACTTTGGGCTGAGTAATCCAGGAGGGCTTCCTGGAAGAGGAGAGCCCTGAGCTGGGCCTTGGAGAATAACTAAAATTGGGACAGTCTGAGAGGAGGAGGACACCATCAGTGGAGGAATAGGAATAGTGCTGCCTCGCTCAGAAGTGTTCAGCGGCTCCCCAGGCCTCCCACTAGCATCCAGGCATGGCATTCCAGGCTCTGTACAGCCTGCTTCTAGCTCCTGCCTGCCCGGTCACCATGCCATCCCTCCAAGAGCCCCACCCTCCCGCTCCCTGAGTGGTTCAGCCACTCTGTGAACCTGCCCCAAATACCTCACTGCTGCCTGATTCCCCCCACACACTTCTCTATCTGCATCCTTCAGTGCCCCCTTCCCCACTTCACCCCTCAGAATAAAGCATCCTTTCCCCTCTATCCTTCTGAGCTCTGTTCCATTTGCTTCATTCTGCCTTTTCTTAGGGTCACACATGGACAGACCCTGACTCACTAAACTGTAGAGACCTCAACCTTGGCTTCCTCCTCTCTGTGGGCCACGTGCCATAGCCATGGCTGGAGTTTGGCAAATGCCAAACAGATGAATGAATGAATGATCAAGCTGAAATCTGGTTGCACAGAAAGGGGAATTGATGGTTACAGGGGACCATGAACTCGTGGCAAAAGGAACTGGACATGACTGACCTGAGAGTGTGGCCCATACTGCTCTGGGAGGAGCATCTCAGGGCTGGGGGAGCTCAGGTATTCTCTGTGCAGTCTGTCATATAAACCGTCCACAGCATTGCAGACAGCAGGCCACAGCCTGCACAAGCAGCTCCAGTGAGGGCCGCCAGCACGCTGCAGCTCCAGCACATTGTCCGAGTGCAGTGGGAAGGATGTGGGCTGTGGAGCCCGACTGACCTGGGCTGAGAATCAGCTCTGCTATTTGCCAGCTGTGTGGCCTTATGCAAGCCACTTAACCTCTCTGAGCCTTGGTGACCCTCTTTCATAAAAGGGAAATAATACTGCTTCCTTTCAAAGTTGTTGTAAGGATTATAGAGAATATACAAAAGAAAAACAACCTTCCAGCTTTATAAGAGGTGACTAATGAATGGTACATAATTTTTTTATGACATATGATTAATTGCTCCATGTGGCTGGGGAAGGTTTTGTGGAGAGTTCAAAGAAAGTTCTAGGTAATAGAATTTGGGTTTAAACCTAACAGCCTGTTATAAGTACAGTGAACTTATTATGGAACTCATTAACACATCCCACGTGAAGATGATGTACCAAAGTTGTTCAAGACCAGGGTGACCAAGCTGTCCCCACAAGGACACGTCCCATGGTTAATGCTCACAGAGGGACACTTACCAGCCCACAGGGGCCGCTGCAGAGAGAGAGAGAGAAAGCTGCAGAAGCTGGCCTGGGAGAAATGACCCAGAATCAGTGCTTGGGGCCAGTGTATACCTATCTCAGCCCTCATTCTGCAAGCAGGCAGGCAGGCAGGGGTGGGAGCAGAGAATCCGGGTTTCTGCCATCGTATTTTGGGAGCCAGGTTGTTGCTGCTTTGGCTACTGGGAGATGCAGGCCAAGTATCAGGGCCCGAGGGTGGGAGGAAGGAAGGGAGTCCTGGCGCCTCAGGCAGGTAATGGGGCCCGAGCCCCAGAGGCAGCCCGGGCCAGCACTGGGCCTGTGTGTAGAGCCGAAATGGCTCAGAAGTCGGGTCATGGTAACTGGTTGAGGCTACAGAGGCGAATGGGGGGAGGAGGAGGAGGGAGGAGAGGCTCCAAAGGCAGCCTTGAAGCCGAGTAGGTGGCTGCCATTAACAGAATCAGGAGGGTCTCAACCCTCCTCCCAAATCCCCTCTCTTCCCAGGTTCCACGGCTCAGGGGGGTAGTGTCCCCACCCACAAACCCAAATATCTCTCCAAGCCTGGCCTCCCTCAGCTCAGCCATGTTCGAGTCCCGCCCATTTCCCTCGACTCAGTGCCGTGTTCCGTCCCCACTGCCACGATCCTGGTTCAGGTCTCCGCTTTCCTCCCGGCTCACTGCACATCCCTTCTGGCCTCCCACTCCACCCCTCCCCCTCTGTCCCCATTCACACTGCTACCAAAGTTCTCTTCCCCAAGAAGAATCTGGCCACACGCATCCATGGCTTGAACTCATCTGGCAACTTCTTGTTACAGTCAGACCATCCCCTTGACGTGGCTGGCAGGACCTTCATGACCTGCCCAGCCTCTCCTGTCCTTCCCCACCAAGCTTCAACCCAGCCGCCCGAGCTGCCCGCAGGTCCTCCTGGGGGGCCGGGCCTCTCGTGAGCCTCTTTGCATGCCCCCCATTTTGCCTGGAAACCCGCCCCGCCACTTTCGGCCGGCTCCCTGTCAATCTCCATGACTCCTTCCAGAACCCGCCCCCCAACTCCCGGGCTGGTGCAGGAGCTCCTCCCCTGTGCTCCCCACTCCCTCCTCCTTCATGGAGCCTATCTTATTGTCCTGGAGTAAACTCCAGTCCCTCCCTCTCCCACACCTTGAGTTCATCCTGCCAGGCAGACCTTAAGCACTCAGTAAATGTTTTATAAACGAATGAATAAATGAATGAATGAATGAGTGCAATGGAGCAGTGAGGGAATCCAAGAAGAGTAGACAACTTGGCAGGGGAGACAAGATGATTTGGTTCTAGGGATGCTGAGTTTGAGTTGGTGGGGCATTTAGAAGTAGGTCCAACTGCACTGGAAAGGCAAGTCTAAAGCTTCGGGAGGATCTCTTAAGAAACTGTGGTCAGTCTGCTCACACATGAGCCAGTGCCCCTCAGGAGCTCAAATGACCAGGATATGGCTCAGTGTTACCAAACCAGCTTAATCAACTCAGAGGCCCTCAGAGCCTGAAGGGCATTATAAGGACATTGTCTGGTCAATTCTTTTTTTGACAGATGAGGAAACTAAGGCTCAGAGAGGGGAGGGGCCTGCTCAGCATCTACCTAGAGGCAGAGCTAGGGCTAGAATTCGTGTGTCTCCTTGGCAGCCTGAGCTCTCTCTACTGTCCCCTGTGGCCTGTTGTTTGTGGCACTCGTGTCTGAGCCCTGAAGGAGGGAGTTACCATGAGGATGAGAGAAGGTGCTGGAGAGCCTCACTCCACAGATATTCGTACACTGGCTCTTCCTTTCCCACAGCACAGCTTCTCATGGCCCCAAATCAGGGGAGACTGATAAAGACCTCAGAGCCACAGAGCTTATGTACTGGATGTCTTGCACTCAACAAACAGGATGGACGCTGTGGCCTACATCAGCAGCGACATTTATTTTACCCTGTTTTAAACACTGTCACCATCTACTCTCCAGTCCTGTAACAGATCAGATATGGCTCATTAGAAACCAGGAGAGAGATTGCTATGAAGAAGCAAACTGACACACTGACTCAAAAAACACCAAATAGGGATCGTTTAGGGTAAGGACCAATAGCCATTCACACCAAACCCACCAAGACTCTCTTACACATCATGTATCCCAACACAAGTCCCCATGGTGACATCCGGTTGTGTTCAGTACATTTTGCTTATTTATGACCTGCAGGCATTTAGACATTTCATAAGGATTTTCATCTAAAGTGATGGAGATTGTTAAGGTTCAGGTAGCACAAGAAGCAAGCCCTCTGCTATTTTGAAGAGAAGTATTAACTTTAAAGATTCAGGGTTACAGAGCATCTTCATCATGACAAAGGAAGGAACAGAACTGGCTTTTTTGTTTGTTTGTTTTGTTGGTTAGTTGTGGGGTTTTTTTGTAGAGTTTTTTTTTTTAACATCTTTATTAGAGTATATTTGCTTTACAGTGGTGTGTTAGTTTCTGCTGTATAACAAAGTGAATCAGATATATGTACACATATATCTCCATATCCCCTCCCTCTTGTGTCTCCCTCCCACCCTCCCTATCCCACCCCTCTAGGTGGTCACGAAGCACCGAGCTGATCTCCCTGTGCTATGCAGCTCCTTCCCACTAGCTATCTGTTTTACATTTGGTAGTGTATATATGTCCATGCTACTCTCTCACTTCGTCCCAGCTTACACTTCCCCCTCCTCATATCCTCAAGTCCATTCTCTACGTCTGTGTCTTTATTCCTGTCCTGCCCCTAGGTTCTTCAGAACCTTCTTTTTTTTCTTAGATTCCATATATATGAGTTAGCATACGGTATTTTTCTTTCTCTTTCTGACTTACTTCACTCTGTAGGACAGTCTCAAGGTCCATCCACCTCACTACAAATAACTCAATCAGAACTGGCACTTTTTCGTTTGGCCACAACGTACCAGGCACAATGTCCAACACGTTGTCTCATTTAACAGTCACAGCTCTCTAACCTCACACACAGCGGCATTCGGTCATATGTGTTGAACTCATAAACGACTGAATGACCTCATGTTAGGTATTGTGAAAATGAGGCCTAAAGATGAGAACTGCCTGTCCATGGTCACACAGTGGGGGCTGGGAGCCTGTGCTCTTTCTCTGAACTACTGCTGCTGTTGTCACAACCTGCCTCGACCGGGCAGGAAGGAACACTTACACTTACGCAGGAGGAGAGAGTGAGTTCACTCTTCAGCCACACATCAGTCAGCCCGACAAGCACTCACTGAGAACCCGCTGCGCTCGCCGCCCTGTGTGAGAGCGCTGCTTCTGGATATAGGATGTATCATATCACTGAGGCTTTCTTTGATTTGCAGGAATGAATTCAGAGCATGGACTGACATCAAGCCCGTGAAACCCATAAAAGCCAAGCCCCAGTACAAGCCCCCGGATGATAAGATGGCTCATGAGACCAGCTACAGCGCCCAGTTCAAAGGCGAGGCCAATAAGCCAACCCCAGCTGACAATAAGGTCATTGATCGCAGAAGAATACGCAGCCTCTACAGCGAGCCCTTCAAGGAACCGCCAAAGGTGAGACTGAACTTCTGGGGACCCATCAGCACTGTCTGGCATGGAGGGGTTAACTGCAGCAGAGATTGGTGGGGTGGGGAAGCAGGTACTGCCAACTCTGGCCCCGCCCCCAAGGGCTTCTTTAAAGCCCCTCCTTTCCTTCACAGCACACAGAGACAGAGGGGCTTCTTACCAGGGTCCTTTGCTAAATTCAAAGTGAATTTTTAAAGGAACATTACCTAAAATGAAAACAGCTTAAAGACTGGTAGGTTTCCAGAGAACTAGCTTCTGATTTTGAGAACCCCCCCCCCCCAAAATGGTAGAAAATCTCACATGAGCCCTAAATCCCCTTGTCTTAAAATAACTGTGCTTTTGCCCCTGAAGTGCTGACCCAGCCTTGGAGGCTTCCTTGCCTGACTTCTTTCCCACCCAGCCCCTGCCTCATCCTCAGCTCCAATCACTGGACACTTCTTTACCTCCCAAATCCCTAAACATCACCTGCCTTTTGTTATCCTTTCCCTCCAGCCAGCAGCAATTCTCAGTCTGTCACATCAGCTGCAAGATGTGTTCCAAGTAATTTGCTACTATAATAAACAGTTTGTGAATGATTTTCACTCCTAAGTAAGTTACAGTAGATTCAGGGATTTTCCAGTGACATCAGAGCTTTGCCTTATTTGCATCGCAATATGCATTCATGAGAGGGAGAATCATGTTGGAGACTCTGCTGCTGAGGCAGGAATCATACATGCCATAGCTTATTCTATGATGTCAAGCCATACGGAATTGTGCAATTATCAGCTCTCCTCTCTATAATAGCAGTAAAAGTCTGAAAACCTAAGAGCCTTTGCTCTGCTTTGCCCTAAAGTCTTGCAGTCAAGTGGAGTCTCCTCTTTGGCCCAGGACTGGTTTACAGGTAAGGCAACTACCCAACCCAGTTTGCCTGGACTACTCCAGATGAAGCATTGAAAATTCCATATTCCATGAAAGCCCTCAGTCCTGGGCAAACCAGGACGATCGGTTACCTTATTTCCAGGTCAGGGGTGACTTGAAAACCCCTAGACTTCATTGAGTGGATGACCCAGCCTGTGAGGCCCAACATCATCTCCGTCCACCTTCCACAGATGAAGTGGGACCCAGGACATGGGGTTGACTTTGGACAAAAGAAGATTCAAGTAGAGGAGCGAGGGAAGACTGGGGAAAGTAAATCCAGAGGTGGGTGGGAGGAGGGTGACATATTGAGGCATCATACCCAGTGGCCCAGAGTTCTTGAAAAAGAGAAGAAAAGACCATCTTCCAGGAATGAGGGGGCAGAACTGGCAGGAGGTAGCTTGGGGAGAGGGAAGTGGGCTTGAACAGCAGCCCTGGGGAAGACCGTCTGGGGAGCCAGCCAGAGGGGAGGAGGGGATGGCTGGACAGCGCTGAAGGCCTCACTGGGCGAGACTGCCCGCCCAAGCCTCTCAGTGAGGACGTTTGTGCACAGGAGCTCAGAAACAGGAAAGGCCGGCTCCTGCTGTGGTAGTAAACCGCCCAGAATCTCAGTGTCTTCCATCAACAAAGTTTATTTCTTTTTTATTTTTTGCGGTACGCGGGCCTCTCACTGTCGTGGCCTCTCCCGTTGCGGAGCACAGGCTCCGGACGTGCAGGCTCAGCGGCCATGGCTCACGGGCCCAGCCGCTCCGCGGCATGTGGGATCTTCCTGGACCAGGGCACGAACCCGCGTCCCCTGCATCAGCAGGCGGGCTCTCAACCACTGCGCCACCAGGGAAGCCCAACCAAGGTTTATTTCTTACCAGTATGGGCCCACCGTGGGTGGGCTGCAGCTCTCTTCCTCGGCACTTCTTCCATCTAGAACTCAGGGTGAAGAGCAGCCTCTCTGTGGCAGAGGAAAGGGGCACATTGGGAAGCACAGGCCAACTGTTGATCTTCTGTCTGGAGGTGACCCATCACCTCTGCTCACATCTCATTGCCTAAAGCCACTCACGTGCCTGCCTGAGTTGAGCAGGATGGTGAGGTACAGTCCTCCCGCGGGCAGGGGCAGCAGGGAGTGCATCACAGAACACAGTCCGCCTGGCGGGGCCCGGGACGCAAGGGCTGGCGGCGGGAGCCAGTGTGGCCAGCGAGAGGGCGGCCAGAACGGCTGACGGGGGGCTTCAGAGGGGAGATGCCGGATGCCCTAGCGTCCCTGAAGAGGCTTTACACGCCACGCCCCTCCGAGTCCTGTGTTGTCACTGTTATCCTTTCACTAATCACGTCTTCTCTCTAAATTCGTCCTCCTACTCCCTCCCCTTCTGTGTTTCTGTTCGCCGTCTGTCTGTCTCTCCGTGCAGGTGGAGAAACCTAGTCTCCAGAGTTCCAAACCAAAAAAGACCTCAGCGAGCCATAAGCCCCCGAGGAAGGCCAAAGACAAGCAGGTGGTGTTGGGCCGGGCCTCCAAGAAAAAGAGCGCGGAGGGCGCCAGCGCTGCCCCGCCTGCTGACAAGGAGCAGAGCGCAGAGATGAACAATAAGCTGGCTGAGGCTAAAGAGTAATGCACTGCACTTCCCTTGCTTCTTCTCTTCCTTTTCTTTTTTCTTTTTCACTAACCAACAAAAAAGGCCACAAAATTGATTAGAGGCTTCCCATCTGCATGGGTCCTGAACGTCCTAGGAGCTCTTTGGTTTCTTTGAACAGACGGATCCTGTTTCAGAGACTGGGCGGCCTGCCTCCTGTGCAGATCTAGAGCAGGTCTGCACCACGGGCCCCTGGACCAGCCAGAGCCTGTGTGCAGGGCGGTGCCTCCTGGCGGGGGAGAATATATCTGCCGAGGGAGGCCCGGGGACCACGGGGGAACCGTCCTGGCGGTGCTTAGACATGAATGTAGGGCGTCCCCCTCCTGTTCCTCCCCAGGGTCTGTGCCAGTGATCAATTTTGAACTTTAGGTAAAAGTGTTCTTTTCCAAAACTCATGCGCTATAGAAGCTTGACCTGGGCTTCGGCAATTGACAAAATTTGTGGAAATATTTAACAAGCAAACAAAAATATTCTGGCCTTCATGTCAATAAAATGAGTTGTGTCTGTTAAGTTTAAGTAATTTTTTCATAGACTCTTCTGTCAGAAACACGTGACTGCATTTAGTTTCCTATCAGTGGGCTTTAAATCGTATACCAAGTAAATGATGTGCCACTGATGACCAAAACTAGGCCAGGGCAGAAAGGTTAGGTGTTGTAGGTACACTCCAGACAGCATAGGAAGATGACGAAAATGAGGAGATTGTTTTCCTGTTAACTCTCCGCCTATCCAGTGCTGCAGATTTTGCAAAGTGACTGGTTACAGAGGACTGAGGAAGAAAGTTCAAGGTGTAAAGAGAGTGTGTTTAGAATGTGGCTTTCTTGCTTCCGAGAAACACACAGCAGGAAGCAGATGTAGTGGCTGCTGTGACAATGTTTACTGTTCCTGCCTGGGCTCTGCTTGCTCTGTTCCTCAGAGAGGACAGGAGATGCTGAACTTCAGGTTATGGGAAATTTCTGTGACTTAGCCTAAGACGAGGACAGTTCCCTGCTATGTGATTAGCAAGCATTTTTGACCTCATTTCTGAATAAAAGCAGCTCTCCCTGCATTGTGTGTCTCCTGTCTGTGTGGCCGAAGCTGCCAGTGGCAGCAGTGCCACCTTAGCTGTGCTAGAGTTGTGCTGTAGGCATTAGCCAGGGAGTCGTGGAAAGACCCCACATACCTACTAGAAGAATTACATTTGCAAACCCCGTGGCGGCGTGTAGGTTGCGCAGTACTCTTTATTTCCCACATCCCCAGGGTGCTTCCTGTCGCCGTCATTCTGAAATCGCTGGGCTGTTGTGTGACACCAGCCTCTGCTCAGGCGTACTTTTCTTTTGTAATAAAAGTGGTAATGAGTGAAGTTCTCACGGTTCCCTACCTCAAAGTCCCGTTAGGTCCTTCAAGTTGGAGGAAATAGAGCCTCCACAAGCTCTCTCATCTTCTGACCATTCAGGCAGCAAAATTCCCATTTACACCATTTTCTTTGTCACCTTTGGGCTGATTGAGAAGTCTCTTGCAAATTAATTGAGCCTGTGCTATGCAGGCCCTATTTCCTAAGAGGGCAGAACCTGCAGAAATGAAGCGCTTGGCCAGGCCTCTCTGCCATCTTCCTTTCTGTCCCAGGGAAGGAACTGTGAGGAAGAAGTACCGAGGAAGGTAGAAAACGTTAGTGGGTTTCAGTGTTTATGGATCACAGATTTTGATGCCTAGCTGGAAAGGGCTAGAGTAGATCTCGGTACCGATTCAGGTATTTGCTATCTGATCTTAACGATAATCTCATGCTGAGAGCTCGGTCAGCATGATCTTAACTTTGTCCGGAGAATCTGCCGACGTATGTTCGTTCTCTTGAGATCTGGCATTCGTCAGACATGTTGATGTTAGCCACGATTTGGATTTCTCCGTAGAATAGTCATCTATTTTTTTGCAGATCAAGTAAATCAGACTCTACGACGCACAGGGGACCATTCACTCAACATTCGCTTACTGGATGCCTGTGTGCCCGACACGGGGCCAGCTGTAGTGGGTAGCGTGTATAAATGTCTCCACCACAGCACAACCAGGATACGTAGGACTCCACCCCTGTGTCTGATTCAAGTTTGTGTTGCCCCAGTTGTAGAGTTAACCACCCACCTTGTGGCCCCAGGCACTGAGTTTCTTCCCTGCCCTACCTGACGCTTTAGATGACCTGTAGGATGTCTTTTCAGGCCTTTAGTCTCCCCATCTTTTTAGTGCCTCCAACTGAGAAAACCCTGTTGGTACTTCGCTTTGACTCTTGAATGTGTCACTTCACTGGCAAGAAACCTCCTTTGATTTCTACTGTTTACAAATAAAACTCAGCCGGTCTAGTTCTGCATCCCAAACGCGCTGACTGAAACGGATTTCAGTTTCACAAGCAGTGTTTTAGTGTTGCCTTTCTGAAGGTGGCCAAGCTTCAAATGCCTGTTCGCCCCATTTTTGTACACTTCCCTGTGGTTCCCTGAACTCCCCTGACAAAAGAGCTAGGACTGAAGCTTTCTCACCTTCTGCTTCACTCACCTGCAAAGATGATCCCTAAAGCTGTGCGTTGGGTCCTTAAAGCTTTTTGTTATCTGCTGGTGCTCCCGTTACGCCTTTGCCTCTCTCAAGGCAGACCGGAAGCGTCTAATTACGATTTTGTGGCCTGGGTTTTGTTGCGAACCACAGATTGTCTATGTATGTGTAGCGCACACCTCTCTTGGTGCTATTTCATTCCTGCTGTTAGTAAGAAAATGACAAAAATATTCATGTATAGCCAATTGATTGTGACGTGCTTGTGGTCTGTGCTTGCTCAGAAAAACAAACAAACAGTTTTTCCAATTATAAATAAATGCTAAAGACGAACACCACTTTCTTGATCTTATTTCCTTGGTAAGGCCCAGCTGAGTAGGTGAAGGAACCAACTTTTGCCATCTGAGCCGCTCTCCACGAGATGAGCTGCACCCTGCAGTTTCTCTGGGGTTCTCCGTAACGCAGCTTGACTCTTTTAGATACTTGCCTCTCAGATACTAATTGCAAGCAGTCAGAGCTAAGTGTTGGGAAAGGCGACGATGGACCGGGAGACCCAGTGGCCAACAAGGTAGTGTAACGATCTGATCCCATGTAGCTGGGGGTGAGTGGCCAGCACCACCTCGCCACCCTGGGAGGCTGGCCCCCGACCTCCACCCTCTTCCCGTCAACCCGCAGGACTGTCTGTGATGGCTTTTCTCCTCCCAAGAGATGGCAGAGATGCCTTCACTTATTTAATCTGGTCACTGTGGAGGCTCCACGCTCAGGGGCTGGCTCGCTGTGTGGGTGATGGCGTGACGGTCGGGTGTGCGCCTAACACGGGGGTGTGGAAGCCGCCGTAAGGGAGTCCAAACAAGGTAACAACAGGCCAGGGAGCTGGGAGCTCAGATGGAAGACAGGATTCTTCCCACCGGGAGTGGGGAATCTGTAGTCTTCATGGGGGGGAAGCTTGGCGAGTGGGTGGCATGTGGGTATGCGGGGCATGCAGGGGCAGGCCTACAGGCAGGAGAGCAGAAGGGTGGGCACCTCAGAGCCGGGGCCGAGGGTGCCCACTTGGATGTCCTTCTGCTGGAATGGGAGACAAAAGATTCTATCCTTTGGGATCCCGCTTCCTTTTGCCAGTGCATGTTGACTGAATACCTCTCATGTGCCAGGCATTGTGCTTGGAGCAGAGAAGCAGGATGGCTGAGACCCCACCTCCAATCACAGTGAAACATGAAGAAGGAGTCTGTTCTAGCAGATTCTGTGGGTCAGGGAGGACCTCAGTGGATGGGCAGGCGGCGACCAAGTGAACAGAGCTGGATGGGGGGCGGCCAGTCATGACAGGCAGAAGGGCTGCAGGAGCAGAGATGTGGGAGCCCAATGCCAGGTGAGCTCAGTCCTTGGGAGGGTCAGGGTGCCGTGGACGTCCTGGTGCCGTCGGGGGTGGGGTGGGGAGGTCACTAACCAGGGTGTCTATTCACACCCCCAGCTGTACCCCACCTGCGCATGCTCCTGCCATCGTGCTTCTCACCCTCACCCTCAAACCGGGCACCAGCCACAGGTCCTCTCTTGCTCTAGGCTGGGAGCTAGGCTGGGACTCATTCTGTTGCTGTTTCTCAAAATCTGGGCTTTGAGTAGGAGCCGTGGTAGGAATAATCAAGGATCGTGTATGTGGAACAAAACACTATATATTTGTTTTCCAGATGAACAGAAAGCATTCCACCCACCTGCCTGCTTTTGTATGAGGCAGAAAATACAAAATACTGTCCAATAATAAAACATACCTAAAAGTATATTATTAGCTCTCTTTTGATCAGTTAAGAATTGTTTGATCAAAACTAGGGATTGAGAGATGAAAAGACAGGAGAAGTAGAAACAGGCAAAGAGAGAAGACACCCAGAAAACACACATGTATGAAGACACTGAGAATAACCCAGGAGAAGGTGAGACGCACTCAGAATCAAAGGGCAAGAATGGGCCGCGGAGAAGCAGGAAGGTGGGAACCACCCCGTGGTCAGGCTCACCTGGAGCCTCAGCCTCACTTCCGCTGTGCTCCCTGATGCTGCCCAAGCCCAGGAGGCGAATCTCCACCCCTCACTATCATCACCTCCCTGAAACAGCAAATGGAGTCAAAACCAGCCTCTAGTTTTAAAATAGGTCCCCACTGCTACATTCATTATAAGCGTAGTTTAATCCTTCCTTAGAGCTTGTGTTCTTAGTGAAGTTCTTCCCTCATTTTTTTTTTTTCCACTAGGGTTTAAAACTGCACAGCCTGCTTCCCGTAGATTCAGGGAGTGTCAAGCGGACGCGCTCTGTGTGCGGACTCCCTCCATGAGCATCACGTTTCAAGGCCCTCTCCCTGCTAAAATGCTTAGAGCAGTTTACATTTTCAGGACCTCAGGTATAAAAAGTTTCTTTCAGGATGTAGACCGAGGACGATCTACAGTTAAGGGGAGACCTAGAGCAGCCCCACCGGAGGCCCACAGGGCAGGGACAGCAGCAGGGACAGCCGAGCCGCGACAGGAGAGGCAGCTGTTTCCAACCAATGGAACCAACCCTGCTCGGCTTCCCCTCGAGCAGAGCCCGGCACGTGATCCCAAGCTCTCCATCCCACTGCCACTGATGCATCGATCCTCATGACACCTAGACCATCCTAGAATAGCTCTAATAACAGAGTGGCCATGCTTACATTTTTTCTTCCTTAGCATGTGAGTACGGGTTAACAGTGGCGGTGCCCATAGGCCTTTACCAGGTTCATGGATGGACGTCGGTGGCAGCTATGCCAGTCTGTGTCTTTCACCAAACACAGACTGTCCTCCTCTAAAAATTGGGACACTAATACCCACCTCATATGAGAGGAGTGAGGATGAAATGACTTGATGACTATAGGCAACCCATAGTGGACACTAAATAGAGCCCATTTCAGGCCCCTCTGCCTTCCCTGTACAGTACTTGAAAGGTCTGTGTTCTCTGTCTTTTTGATAATTACTCTGACAATAGATGAAGCTGATTGAGGCAAACACTGATCAAGAAGAACACTTTTAAAGAATCCCAGCTGCTGAATTACCTTGAGTTCACAAACGTAAGCAATAATATTCTAATAATTTATAACTACCGATTGCTTACGAAGCCTTTCTTTCTGTGCAGTCCCGCTGAGCCCTCCTGATATAGTGGAGCAGGTGTTTGCACCAGGTGACAGACAGGAGAGGGAAGCTCAGGGAGGAGGGTGTGTGCCAGCTGCACCTGGCTGCTCCACAGCCTGGGCTGCTTCTCCCTTTCACCCAAGGGAGGAGGCCGGCCTGAAGGGAGTCAGGTTTCAGATGAGTTGGACTCCTAAGCTATATCCTCACCTCGAGGTGCCCTGTCTGCTTGGGCAAACTGCAGGCTCACCTAGGATCCCCTCCAAGTCTTGGGAACCAGATACAAATGAGGGGAAGTAAGAGTTGGGTCAGGTTTTCACACACAACTGGCTCAAACATCCTGAATGAATTGACCAATTGTCTCAGCCAAATATATAGGTTTTCTCCTTTGGGTGCTAAATTAACTGACTGGGTTACTGAATACAGAATGATCCAACTGTTTTCATTCATAAGAAATATACTTGGTACTAGAGATACCAAGATAAAGCAGGTGCCCAAACCTGACACTGGAGGTGTTGGATCAGAGACCGCCAGCTTGTGCATTTTATTTCAAACAGTGGAACCGAGCTTAACTCTCTGTCCCTTGTCCTCATATAAGTGGCCCTCAGTCGCTTGTTAATTTGGTATTGTGTATATCTATTTCAACCTGGACATCTTACCTGGGGCCAAGGGAGCTTCAGATGCTGAGATACGCAAATTACCGCCACTGGTACTGGTTTAAGCTGCCGGAGGGATCTTTAGAACATGCAGTTCTGACCATGTCACGCCCTGCTTTAAACCGTCCGTGGGTTCCTCTCTCGGCCTGCAGAAGCTTATGTCTGCTCAGCGCACCATGCTGCTTCTCACCTCCATGCTTTACCCACGCTCACCCACCTGCTCAGATTGCCCTTCTCCTGCTTCTCCACCTGGCTAACTCATCCTTCAAGACTCCGCTCAGGGGACAGCTCCAGGAAGCCTTTCCCGCACCTCCCAGGCTGGGTAAGATGCTCCCTGTGTGTTCTTCATCGTGGAACTTAGCACACGTACTGTGTCATCTGCTCATATGTGTGTGTGTGTGTCCCCCCCCCCACTAGACTATGCTCCCCCAGGGCAAAGACCCTGTCCTTCTGCTCATCTTTGTAGCCCTAGCTCCCAGCCCATTGTCTTCCACAGATAATGTCTTCTAAAGTGTTTGCTGAATAAACAGTGAGCGAATGAATGACTGATGATATTCGCCATCTGCCTCCATAGGCACCACTGAGCCTCCGCAAGGCTTTATTCTGCCTAGTAACTGGCTCTGCTCGCAAGACAGGGCTGGTTTCAAGAAAGGTCACGGCAACGGCTGAGCACAGAGGAGTCAACCGCTGCTTTTATAATGGCCAGCCTCTGGGCCAGCCTCCTCTGTACGTCATATGGCCACTTTTTCTAAACAGTCCTGACTTCATAAAATCATTGACTCGTGGTTAGAGGGTAATCTTAAGAGGCTGGCTGAGCCCAGCCCCCGCCCAGTGCAGAGCTGCTAACTCCGTGATGGCAGAGGCATCTTCCAGGGGCATGTCTTAGCAACAAGGGCTGGGAATTAGAGCCAGCAGGCCTGGTTCTAAATCCAAGCTCTACTAGTTAGTAGCTGTGTAACCTTGGCTGAATTTCTTACTTTCTTTGAGCCTCAAAGAAATAACAAGAATACAAGTATCAACCACTACCCAGATCTATACGACTCCCAAATTCAGAAGGTAGGAATTTGGTCAGCAAGGAATATAGTGTGACCTGAATCTGTTTGGTTCCAGAGTGTGGGTAGCAGGTGGTAAGAGGTCTGATCACAGAAAACCCTGTTTGTGATTCAGAGGACTATTATGAGGGCCCCGTAAGGGTGCATACGAAGGCCTCTGTGAACTGTACGTGGAACACCCTTGTCACAGTTCACTTTTTGGGTAATTTGCTCACCACCACTTCCCAGTTACTTACGACCCTTAGTCCCAACGGAGTGGTGGTGGCTGGAGCTACACGTGGCAAAGCCACTCTCTCTGCCACACAACAGCTTGAGATGATGCCCCTCTCGTACTGGCTCTTGCTGCCCCCTCGCCTTCCCAGCCCTTCCCCAGCCCCTCCTCCCTGAGCACCTTATTAATCAACCTCCTGGTGCAGATTCCATTTCTGCAATTACACGGTCATTTTCATCGATCCCCTCTGGACACACCAAACCAATTTTTGATTAATGGCTCAAGATCCCATCCTTTGCTTTAGATGGGGTAGGGGGAAGGACAAAGATTGATTTGCAAGTTCCCAGGTAGACAAGGACTGAGCCATTACTGTCTGGCAGCCTTAGTCCAGAACTTCACTTTTTTTTTTTTTTTCTTAACATCTTTATTGGAGTATAATTGCTTTACAATGGTGTGTTAGTTTCTGCTTTATAACAAAGTGAATCAGCTATATGTATACATATATCCCCATATCTCCTCCCTCTTGCGTCTCCCTCCCTCCCACCCTCCCTATCCCACCCCTCTAGGTGGTCACAAAGCACCGAGCTGATCTCCCTGTGCTATGGGGCTGCTTCCCACTAGCTTTCGGTTTTACATTTGGTAGTGTATATATGTCCATGCCACTCTCTCACTTTGTCCCAGCTTACCATTGCCCCTCCCCATGTTCTCAAGTCCATTCTCTAATAGGTCTGTGTCTTTATTCCCATCCTGCCCCTAGGTTCTTCATAACCATTTTTTTTTTAATATTTCGTATATATGTGTTAGCATACGGTATTTGTTTTTCTCTTTCTGACTTACTTCACTCTGTATGACTGACTCTAGGTCCATCCACCTCACTACAAATAACTCAATTTCGTTTCTTTTTATGGCTGAGTAATATTCTATTGTATATATGTGTCACATCTTCTTTATCCATTCATCTGTCGATGGACACTTAGGTTGCTTCCATGTCCTGGCTATTGTAAATAGAGCTGCAATGAACATTGTGGTACATGACTCTTTTTGAATTATGGTTTTCTCAGGGTATATGCCCAGTAGTGGGATTGCTGGGTCTTATGATAGTTCTATTTTTAGTTTTTTAAGGAACCTCCATACTGTTCTCCATAGTGGCTGCATCAATTTACATTCCCACCAACAGTGCAAGAGGGTTCCCTTTTCTCCACACCCTCTTCAGCATTTATTGTTTGTAGACTTTTTGATGATGGCCATTCTGACTGGTGGGAGGTGATACCTCATTGTAGTTTTGATTTGCATTTCTCTAATGATTAGTGATGTTGAGCATCCTTTCATGTGTTTGTTTGCCATCTGTATGTCTTCTTTGGAGAAGTGTCTGTTTAGGTCTTCTGCCTATGTTTGGATTGGGTTGTTTGTTTTTTTGATATTGAGCTGTATGAGCTGCTTGTAAATTTTGGAGATTAATCCTTTGTCAGTTGCTTCATTTGCAAATATTTTCTCCCATTTGAGGGTTGTCTTTTCATCTTGTTTATGGTTTCCTTTGCTGTGCAAAAGCTTTGAAGTTTCATTAGGTCCCATTTGTTTATTTTTGTTTTTATTTCCGTTTCTCTAGGAGGTGGGTCAAAAAGCATCTTGCTGTGATTTATGTCATAGAGTGTTAATGCCTATGTTTTCCTCTAAGAATTTGATAGTTTCTGGCCTTACATTTAGGTCTTTAATCCATTTTGAGCTTATTTTTGTGTATGGTGTTATGGAGTGATCTAATCTCATACTTCTACATGTACCTGTCCAGTTTTCCCAAGCACCATTTATTGAAGAGGCTGTCCTTTCTCCACTGTACATTCCTGCCTCCTTTATCAAAGATAAGGTGACCATATGTGTGTGGGTTTATCTCTGGGCTTTCTATCCTGTTCCATTGATCTATATATCTGTTTTTGTGCCAGTACCATACTGTCTTGATTACTGTAGCTTTGTAGTATAGTCTGAAGTCAGGGAGCCTGATTCCTCCAGCTCCGTTTTTCGTTCTCAAGATTGCTTTAGCTATTCGAGGTCTTTTGTGTTTCCATACAAATTGTGAAATTTTTTGTTCTAGTTCTGTGAAAAATGACAGTGGTAGTTTGATAGGGATTGCATTGAATCTGTAGATTGCTTTGGGTAGTATAGTCATTTTCACAATGTTGGTTCTTCCAATCCAAGAACATGGTATATCTCTCCGTCTGTTTGTATCATCTTTAATTTCTTTCATCAGTGTCTTATAGTTTTCTGCATACAGGTGTTTTGTCTCCTTAAGTAGGTTTATTCCTAGGTATTTTATTCTTTTTGTTGCAATGGTAAATGAGAGTGTTTCCTTAATTTCTCTTTCAGATTTTTCATCATTAGTGTATAGGAATGCAAGAGATTTCTGTGCATTAATTTTGTATCCTGCTACTTTACCAAATTCATTGATTAGCTCTAGTAGTTTTCTGGTAGCATCTTTAGGATTCTCTAGGTATAGTATCATGTCATCTGCAAACAGTGACAGCTTTACTTCTTCTTTTCCGATTTGGATTCCTTTTATTTCTTTTTCTTCTCTGATTGCTGTGGCTAAAGCTTCCAAAACTATGTTGAATAATAGTGGTAAGAGTGGACAACCTTGTCTTGTTCCTGATCTTAGAGGAAGTGATTTCAGTTTTTCACCATTGAGAACGATGTTGGCTGTGGATTTGTCATATATGGCCTTTATTATGTTCAGGTAAGTTCCCTCTATGCCTGCTTTTTGGAGGGGTTTTCATCATAAATCGGTGTTGAATTTTGTCGAAAGCTTTTTCTGTATCTATTGAGATGATCATATGATTTTTCTCCTTCGGTTTGTTAATATGGTGTATCACCTTGACTGATTTGTGTATGCTGAAGAATCCTTGCATTCCTGGGATAAACCCCACTTGATCATGGTGTATGATCCTTTTAATGCAGAACTTCACATTTTTAAAAGCGTCATTAGCAGGATTGTCAGATTCATGGCAGCTCATTGAGACAGTCAGCTATGCCCCTGACTTTGCCTTCTTGGTGTTAAAACAACCAAGGGAGCTTTTAAAATATTTTTTATACAAATGGGAATTTATTTAGTTCTTAGGAGGTTATATCCAGAAAAGGTATTTACCAGCAAAAATGTAAAAAGGAAAACGCAGGGACTTCCCTGGTGGTCCAGTGGTTAAGACTCCGTGCTTCCACTGCAGGGGGCATGGGTTCGATCCCTGGTCAGGGAACTAAGATCCCACATGCCACGCATGGCGTGGCCAAAAAATAAATAAAGTAAAAAATTTTTAAAGAAAGAAAGAAAAAGCAACAACAACACAGGGCAGAAAACAAAACTATCTAGCTATGTACTGCAACCATCTCCCTGTACTTCAGGAGAACACATCTTCCCACAGGGGACCTGGAGTGGTGGAGAAAAATCCGAACTAGGAATCTGCCCCAGCTGTCTGGTGCCACTTCTGTAAAATGCAGAGGTGGCACAACCTAGGGGAAGGGAAGGAGCATTTATTTGACCTTTACACAGTTGTTCGCATTTAATCCTCACAATAGGGCTAGAGAGTCTGTTGTAGGCATCATCCCCATTCACAGATAAACAAGTCAAGACTAGGTGATTAAATAACAAAGTCACACAACTTGTAAGTGGTGAGCCAGGATTTGGAGCCTGGTTTGGGTGACTGAAACCCATTCCTTGTCCAGTACTTGGGACCATCTCTAGGATTCCTACTGTAAAGAATTCCTGAAAGGGCAGTCTCTTCATCCTCTCTCTTCCTTGCTCCAAAACCTTCAGTGACCCTAAGTATTCTCATCATCTTTGGAAAGTGAGTCAGATGAAGGTCACAGATGCTGAGTTTGATCAGCACAGTTACTACCTCCTACCCACGCCCCTCCACCCAGAATTAAGCCTTGTGTTGGCAGGCATTTTTTTAGCCATGGTCCTAGCTGCTCTTCCTGTGCAAATGAGCCACATGTGGGTGGACTCCCTTTGTAGCCCCGGGCTGGTAGCCTGGCTGGCAGCCATACAGGTAGGGTTTACAGGTGTGGGTGCAGATGGGCACTCTTAGACCAGGATGCCCCTGTTTTCTGAGACGATTTTCTTTGCCAGGGTCTGCTGAACACCAGGAGGTAAACCAGGGAGGTCCTCACGTAGTGGATGCGGGAAGGGCTGAGGCAAAGGGGGACTGGTTGTTGGAGTCCCAGAGGGGCAACTCTCAGGAGAAACAGTTGGGAGCTCGAAACTGGGGACCTGCAGAGGTCAATGGCTCCAGCCTCCTGGACCAGGCAGAACCAGTCAGAGTCATGTCAAGCCAGACCCAGTTCAGACCTCAGCAGACAAATTTGGAATCTCTATGGTTGAAGTCACACCCCTGAGGGATACTGTTGTAAAAAGGAAAGAGCTTGACCAAAAGTCTGTCATCCTCAGTTAAGGTCTTGACGTTGCCACCGACTCACTATGTGACCCTTCAGAGCCCCGCTTCCACCTCTGGAAAATGGGGGCACGAGTGACCCCTGTCTGCCTGGGTGACGGGCTGCTGTGAGAATACAATGTGCCACATTGAATGTAAAGTCCTCTTAGAAAACCAGAAAGAGAGGTTACAGTTTGGGAGGACAAAAAAGGTGCTAAGGCAGTTAAGAATAGGAAAGCATTTGTGTGTCTTGTAAATGCAGTTGTTAGAATTTGATCTTGTGTGAGTTTTTGTTTTTAATCTTCCCATTTGGGGTGCAAGCCTCCTGTATGTGCCAGCCCTATGCCAGGGTGCTCTGGCTCTCCACTCTCGTCAGTAGCCTGGCACTGAGTAGGCATTTATTAAATGTTTGTGGAAAGATGGAGGGAGTAAAGAGGAGGGGAGGGCGAAGGGTGGGGAAGGAGAGAGGGAGGGAGGGAAAGACAGAGGAAAGAGAGTGAGGCAGACACGGTCTCTGCCCTAAAGAGCCCCAGTCTGGAGAGGCAGCTACAGAATGGTAGGCAGCTCATCTGATGGAGGCTGCTGTGATGGGGCGAGGGGATGGGGACAGAGGGGGGTTACGGGGACACAGGAGAGGGAGTACTCGACCCCTGGAGGCGGAGGGTCAGGGTGATCTCCCTGAGGGAGTAACCCCGGACCTGAACCTTTGGTTGCTGAGGGCGTTACTAGGCAGATGGGCAGTGGTGCTGGGCAACAGCACTGACGTGCCTTAGAGAGAGCTGCCGAGGGCCGTATCGGTAGAGGTGCCAGGGCGGAGGCGGTGGGTGCTGCTTCTTGGAGACCGTAACTGCGACATCCCTTTCAGTTCTGGGGGCACACTTTCCAAGGGAGGGGAGCCAACGGAGATGTGCAGCGAGGAGAGCAGTCAGAACGGTGAGGGCTCTGAGCTGTTGGGGGACATGCGTTGCCCAGAGAAGCCAGGAGTATCTTCAGATATCAGTCCTGGGTCAGGCAGCATGGCATTCTCTGGAAGGGTGGCCCCACAGCACAGAACCCGGATCAGGGCAGGGACACAGGGAGTGGAGCTGACAGAAATACAGGCTTCTGTTCAGGGTCCAGTCTACAGAGGGTGGGCTGCCTCACCCGGCTGTGTGGCCCTGACCCCACCCCACCCCCACCCCCGCACCGGGGCAGCGCAGGCAGAGGCTGGGGCCAGCCAGCGGGAGACAGCAGCACAAGTTCAGGAGACCCGATGACCCCCAGGTCTGTCCTTTCAGCCTGGGCGCCTTTGAAGTGTCTCTGCGGAGTTGTGCTTTCAGGGCCCAGAGAGAAAGGACTTCTCGAGCAAAGTGACGTCTTCGCACTGAAAGGACTTTCAGGCCTCTCCGGTTGGAGAAACTCAGGCAGGTGAGGGCTTGTGGCCAGCGCTGATGGTCCTGGTGCACTGGTAGCTTTACAGTGTTCGTGGTGTGCACCCCACACGGGGGGCTCCGCAAGTCAGGGCCCCGGGCTCATTCCCACCTGTTCCCCCAGCAGAGGACCTAACCCAGAGCGCAGGCTCAGCCGACTTTGTCCAATGAATGGATAAAAGAGAAAAAAACATCAAATAGAATAAAGAGAAAAAGCTATATGCCAGCCACCCATTACTCCCACAGATAGCTGCCAGGTACTGTGAGCCAGACACTAGGTACTGACGATGCAGAGATGAACAAAACGCAGGCCATGAGCTAGGGGGAGAGGCAGGCAATTACCGAACACCATGATAATCGCTAGAATAGAGGCCACAGAGTCCCGTGGGGGGGGAGGGGCGGGGCGCGAGTTCTTGTTTTGAGAAGGCCTTGTCTCCTGCAATTCTTCATAAGAATAACAAGCCTTTCAAAGACGGTTTCCTTGACACCCCCCCTCGGGTAACTGCATCTCTTATAATGTGTTGGGAGCTCTGTCTGTGTCTAGGAAACGTGGGTGCCTGTCCAGGGCCCTTGGAGGCAGACAGGAGGAGACAAAGCTGTGAAATCGCCCGGCCCACCGTCCCCCCTCCTCCTGCAGGGCCCCTCTCAGCACCTCCTGCCCATCTTTGTTTCAAGTGAGTTTGCTCCATCCCTTCTACCCACCCAGTGAGATTTTGAGAGGTCTCTGTTTAGTCCTGGACCTGCTATTTCTAGCTGTGTGGCTTTGGGAGAGCTGCTTGCCCACTCTGGGCCTAGTTTCCCATCTGTAGAGCGAGACATTGGACCAGATCACCAAGTCCCTAACTAACATTTAGTTAACTAACTAACTAACATTTAGTTAATACTAAATATCACCTGTATTCCAGGGGTCATGCCATGAGTGTTTCCATAAATGAATCCTCCCTGGAAGGTGGGCACTGTAATCCCCATTTTATAGATTAAGGAAACTGAAACGTTGCAGCCTGGATGCCCATGATGACACCATGGCTAGGATGGAGTTGAGTCAGCCTTCGAACCCAGCTCTTCTGGCCTCGAGCACAGTCAGTGCATTTTCTCCTCCAGCAGCCTGCTCTATACCGTCCAAGAAATGACCTAGGTTAAAATACCCAGCACCGAGCCTGGCACATGGTTATTGCTCAGGAAATATGAGTTTCTTGCTTTCTCAGGGCTTTTCTAAGCTGTGGAAGCAGGGGGTTCAAGGACAGGGTCTATAGGTCCTGATTTCTGAACAGGGCCCTACACCAGGAGCACTGCCCCAGCTCTGGGCTGCTGTGATGGTGCATCAGGAGAGTCTGAGAAGAAAAAAAACCAGGTGGATTATGGGATTAGAACTGTGTGCAATGGCAAGAATCAGCCTTTCTCCAGATAGTCTCGGGCAGCGCTTGGTAATCCTGTTTACAGACTCTAATAAAGCTTGGATCCAAGGTCAGCGTGTGTGTACCCAGGAGGCATTGCCTGTCACCATGGAAACAGGAAGAAGGGCAGAAAACTAAGTTCCTAAGACTTTGGTTGTCTCATGTAACCTTGGAACGCTACATTTTGCAGATAGGACAGAGCCTGGCACAGAAAAGTCTCTCATTTATTCATTCATTCGACAAGTATCTAGTCAGGGCTTTCCCTGGGTCAGGTACTGTTTTAGGTACAATGATTTACGAAATTGACATGGTCCTGCCCTTTGAAGCTCCAGTCTAGTAGGAGAAACATTAATGGAAAAGAATGCAAGTAATTAGCTGTGATAAGGGATATGAAAGAAAGTGTCAGGGACTAGGAGAGCCTGTAGCAGGGGCCTGGTCACATCTGCTTCCCTGGGAAGGGGAGCTGAAAGACGGAGGATGAGTAGTATGAACAGGAGAAGAGGAAGCAAGAGAAGGTCACAGGAGGAGACAACAGCATGTGCAAAAGCTGTAAATGGAAAGGAGCAGAGCATGGAAGGCCGGGGCATAGAGAGCTGGGAGACGGTGGGAGCAGGCTGGTCAGCGAGGTGAGGCCATGGAACAGGGTAAAACCTCTTTATTCTCAGTGCAAGGCGAAACCTTGAAGAGTCCTCAGCTGGGGAAGGATTTGCTTTTTTGAAAGGTCATCCTGATTTCTGTATGAAGAATGGATTGGAGGAGGGGCCAGGGATACCAGTTAGGGGACGGTGACAGTGGTCCACAGAGATGATGGCGCAGCTGGTGGGGGAAGGGAGGGAGGGAAAGAAATGTGAATATTCAGGAAATAAATGTTAGGTGCCGGAACAGATGGCTCCTGATGGATTGGGTGAAGGTTTTGAGGGAGTCGAAAGTATCTAGGATGACTCTGAGTTTCTGGCTGGGGCCATGGGATAGATGATGAACCAGGTTTCAGCAACAATAATTTGTACATCTTTCTGTTTGACCTTCTTTGCTCCAGGTACTGTGCTGAGCATTGGGGCTGCAGGCCAGGTGGATGGCCCCTGGCTTCAGGGAGTTCACAGTCGAATGGGGGGAAAACTGACATGCGATTAGGGTATCTATGAATGTGGGGAGAGACTGTAAAATGGTGCTGCAAGGGAGAGACAGACAAAACTAATTTGGAGAGGTGCATCCAGGAAGACCTTGTAAGGTGGGATCTGAGCCAAGCCATCAGGGACAGACAGGAAAAGTGGGTTAAAGAGGGCAATCCAGGCAGCAGAAACAAAACAGCATCATGGGGTGGCCAGAGGACAGTGCAGGAGGGTGAGGCTGCAGGGCTGTCCACCACCTTCCCTGCCTTCTTCCAGGGCTGCCAGGAGGCTCCAGTGAGCTAAAGTGATGAGCGCGTGATCATCTGATAAACTCTTACATAGTTATTATGGTTATGGACTTATTCATGTAAGGCACAAAAGCACTCTATAGATGTCACAAATTATCATTTCAGATCCCTGCCCAACAGGATCATCTAATCCTCTGTCGTAGTTGTCCCTGACATTTGTATTGCTATCCCCATTTTACAGATGAGGAAACTGAGGTCTATTGTGGTTGAGTAATTGCCCAAGGTCTGGCAGGCAATTAGCAGCACAGAAACCAAGAGAAAGCCAGCAGGTCGTTCTAGTTTCTAAGAGGGTACACAGGCTGGGAGGTGAAAGGAACCTGTCTCATATGCTGTCTTGAGAAGATCTGCAGCTGGCTCAAGGCACCAGACTCAGACTCTGTGCAGGTTGGGCTGGGCCCCTGGGCAGCTGGCCTGTGGGCTGAGTGGAACTGAACCCAGCCCATCTCCACTCACCTACCACGCATCGGCTTCCACCCTGGGGGAGTGGCTCTGTCTCATTCACACAGATGGCACTGTGAGTGGTGGGACATTTTACAGATGGGGAGCCTGGCAGGCCACCATGGAATGAAGTGATGGCCAGTCAGTGTCAATGAGAGTTTTATGTTGCCCTTGAGAGTGGTTTTGTTCACAGGAAAACCAACCAAGGCTGCATTCGTTTTAAAAACAAGAGCTTAATTTATAAAAGTAACAAACTTAAAAATCTAGTAAAATTTAACAAACTCTTTTAAGGAGGATTTTATAACTTAATTCAATTCCCCTAAATATTTTTAAATAAATTGTAAGTAATTTAAAATAAACTAAGCTTAAAAATATGTTTACTACTAGGCTGTAATAAAAGTTCCATCATTGTTTACAAAATTTATAAAATTGTCTTATATCTTTCTTTTTTTTTCAACATCTTTATTGGAGTATAATTGCTTTACAATGGTGTGTTTGTTTCTGCTTTATAACAAAGTGAATCAGCTATACATATACATATGTTCCCATATCTCCTCCCTCTTGCGTCTCCCTCCCACCATCCCTATCCCACCCCTCTCAGTGGTCACAAAGCACCGAGCTGATCTCCCTGTGCTATGCGGCACTTCCCACTAGCTATCTATTATTGCACATTTGGTATTGTATATATGTCCATGCCACTCTCTCACTTGATGCCAGCTTACCCTTTCCCCTCCCCATGTCCTCAAGTCCATTCTCTACATCTGTGTCTTTATTCCTGTCCTGCCCTTGGTTTCTTCAGAACCATTTTTTTTTAAGATTCCATATATATGTGTTAGCATACGGTATTTGTTTTTCTCTTTCTGACATACTTCACTCTGTATGACAGACTCTAGGTCCATCCACCTCACTACGAATAACACAATTTCGTTTCTTTTTATGGCTGAGTAATATTCTATTGTATATATGTGTCACATCTTCTTTATCCATTCATCTGTCGATGGACACTTAGGTTGCTTTCATGTCCTGGCTCTTGTAAATAGAGCTGCAATGAACATTGTGGTACATGACTCTTTTTGAATTATGGTTTCTCAGGGTATATGCCCAGTAGTGGGATTGCTGGGTCGTATGGTAGTTCTATTTTTAGTTTTTTAAGGAACCTCCATACTGTTCTCCATAGTGGCTGCATTAATTTACATTCCCAACAACAGTGCAAGAGAGTTCCCTTTTCTCCACACCCTCTCCAGCATTTATTGTTTGTAAATGCTTTGATGATGACCATTCTGACTGATGGGAGGTGATACCTCATTGTAGTTTTGATTTGCATTTCTCTAATGATTAGTGATGTTGAGCATCCTTTCATGTGTTTGTTGGCCATCTGTATGTCTTCTTTGGAGAAATGTCTATTTAGGTCTTCTGCCCATGTTTGGATTGGGTTGTTTGTTTTTTTGATATTGAGCTGCACAAGCTCAATATGGAGATTTTAGAGATTTTGGAGTAAATTTTGGAGATTAATCCTTATCAGTTGCTTCATTTGCAATTATTTTCTCTCATTCTGATGGTTGTCTTTTCATCTTGTTTATGGTTTCCTTTGCTGTGCAAAAGCTTTGAAGTTTCATTAGGTTCCATTTGTTTATTTTTGTTTTCATTTCCATTTCTCTAAGAGGTGGGTCAAAAAGGATCTTGCTGTGATTTATGTCAAAGAGTGTTATGCCTATGTTTTCCTCTTAGAGTTATATAGTGTCTGGCCTTATATTTAGGTCTTTGATCCATTCTGAGCTTATTTTTGTGTATGGTGTTAGGGAGTGTTCTAATTTCATTCTTTTACATGTAGCTGTCCAGTTTTCCCAAGCACCACTTATTGAAGAGGCTGTCTTTTCTCCATTGTATATTCTTGTCTCCTTTATCAAAAATAAGGTGACCATATGTGCGTGGGTTTATCTCTGGGCTTTCTATCCTGTTCCATTGATCTATATATCTGTTTTTGTGCCAGTACCATGCTGTCTTGATTACTGTAGCTTTGTAGTATAGTCTGAAGTCAGGGAGCCTGATTCCTCCAGCTCCGTTTTTTGTTCTCAAAATTGCTTTGGCAATTCAGGGTCTTTTGTGTTCCCATACAAATTGTGAAACTTTTTGTTCTAGTTCTGTGAAAAATGCCATTGGCAGTTTGATAGGGATTGCATTGAATCTGTAGATTGCTTTCGGTAGTATAGTCATTTTCAAAATGTTGATTCTTCCAATCCAAGAACATGGTATATCTCTCCATCTGTTTGTATCATCTTTAATTTCCTTCAGCAGTGTCTTATAGTTTTCTGCATACAGGTGTTTTGTCTCCTTAAGTAGGTTTATTCCTAGGTATTGTATTCTTTTTGTTACAGTGGTAAATGGGAGTGTTTCCTTAATTTCTCTTTCAGATTTTTCATCATTAGTATATAGGAATGCAAGAGATTTCTGTGCATTAATTTTGTGTCCTGCTACTTTACCAAATTCATTGATTTGCTCTAATATTTTTCTGGTAGCATCTTTAGGATTCTCTATATATAGTATCATGTCATCTGCAAGCAGTGACAGCTTTACTTCTTTTCCGATTTGGATTCTTTTTATTTCTTTTTCTTCTCTGATTGCTGTGACTAAAGCTTCCAAAACTATGTTGAATAATAGTGGTGAGAGTGGACAACCTTGTCTTGTTCCTGATCTTAGAGGAAATGGTTTCAGTTTTTCACCACTGAGGACGATGTTGGCTGTGGGTTTGTCATATATGGCCTCTATTATGTTCAGGTAAGTTCCCTCTATGCCTATTTTCTGGAGAGTTTTTTTTTTTTATCATAAATGAGTGATGAATTTTCTCAAAAGCTTTTTCTGCATCTATTGAGATGATCATATGGTTTTTCTCCTTCAATTCGTTAATATGGTTTATCACATTGATTGATTTGTGTATATTGAAGAATCCTTGCATTCCTGGGATAAACCCCACTTGATCATGGTGTATGCTCCTTTTAATGTGCTGTTGGATTCTGTTTGCTAGTACTTTGTTGAGGATTTTTGCATCTATGTTCATCAGTGATATTGGCCTGTAGTTTTCTTTCTTTGTGACATCTTTGTCTGGTTTTGGTATCACGGTGATGGTGACCTTGTAGAATGACTTTGGGAGTGTTCCTCCCTCTGCTATATTTTGGAAGAGTTTGAGAAGGATAGGTGTTAGCTCTTCTCTAAATGTTTGATAGAATTCGCTTGTGAAGGCATCTGGTCCTGGCCTTTTGTTTGTTGGAAGATTTTTAATCACAGTCTCAATTTCAACACTTGTGATTGGTCTGTTTATATTTTCTATTTCTTCCTGGTTCAGTTTCAGAGGGTTGTGCTTTTCTAAGAATGTGTCCATTTCTTCCAGGTTGTCCATTTTATTGGCATATAGTTGCTTGTAGTAATCTCTCATGATCCTTTGTATTTCTGCAGTGTCAGTTGTTACTTCTCCTTTTTCATTTCTAATTCTATTGATTTGAGTCTTCTCCCCATTTTTCTTGATGAGTCTGGCTAATGGTGTATCAATTTTGTTTATCTTCTCAAAGAACCAGCTTTTAGTTTTATTGATCTTTGCTACTGTTTCCTTCATTTCTTTTTCATTCATTTCTGATCTGATCTTTATGACTTCTTTCCCTCTGCTAACTTTGGAGTTTTTTTGTTCCTTATCTAATTGCTTTAGGTGTAAGGTTAGGTTGTTTATTTGAGATGTTTCTTATTTCTTGAGGTAGGATTGTATTGCTATAAAATTCCCTCTTAGAACTGCTTTTGCTGCATCCCATGGGTTTGGGTCGTTGTGTTTTCATTGTCATTTGTTTCTAGGTATTTTTTGATTTCCTCTTTGATTTCTTCAGTGATCTCTTGGTTATTTAGTAGTGTATTGTGTAGCCTCCATGTGTTTGTATTTTTTACAGATTTTTTCCTGTAATTGATATCTAGTCTCAGCGTTGTGGTCGGAAAAGATACTTGATTTTCTTAAATTTACCAAGGCTTGCTATGTGACCCAAGATATGATCTATCCTGGAGAATGTTCCATGAGCATTTAAGAAAGTGTATTCTGCTGTTTTTGGATGGAATGTCCTATAAATATCAATTAAGTCCATCTTGTTTAATGTATCATTTAAAGCTTGTGTTTCCTTACTTATTTTCATTTTAGATGATCTGTCCATTGGTGAAAGTGGGGTGTTAAAGTCCCCTACTATGATTGTGTTACTGTTGATTTCCCCTTTTACAGCTGTTAGCATTTTCCTTATGTATTGATGTGCTCCTATGTCGGGTGCATAAATATTTACAACTGTTATATCTTCTTCTTCTTGGATTGATCCCTTGATCATTATGTAGTGTCCTTCTTTGTCTCTTGTAATAGTTTTAATTTTAAAGTCTATTTTGTCTGATATGAGACTTGCTACTCCAGCTTTCTTTTGAATTCCATTTACATGGAATATCCTTTTCCCCCCACTTTCAGTCTGTATGTGTCCCTATGTCTGACGTGGGTCACTTGTAGACAGCATATATATGGGTCTTGTTTTTGTATCCATTCAGCCAGTCTATGTCTTTTGGTGGGAGCATTTAATCCATTTACATTTAAGGTAATTATTGATACGTATGTTCCTATTACCATTTTCTTAATTGCTTTGAGTTTGTTATTGTAGGTCTTTTCCTTCTCTTGTGGTTCCTGCCTAGAGAAGTTCCTTTAGCGTTTGTTGTAAAGCTGGTTTGGTGGTGCTGAATTCTCTTAGCTTTTGCTTGTCTGTAAAGATTTTAATTTCTCTGTTTAATCTGAATGAGATCCTTGCTGGGAAGAGTAATCTTGGTTGTATGTTTTTCCCTTTCATCACTTTAAATATGTCCTGCCACTCCCTTCTGGCTTGCAGAGTTTCTGCTGAAAGATCAGCTGTTAACCTTATGGGGATTCCGTTGTATGTTATTTGTTGTTTTTCCCTTGCTGCTTTTAATATTTTTTCTTTGTATTTAATTGTTTATAGTTTGATTAATATGTGTCTTGGTGTGTTTCTCCTTGGATTTATCCTGTATGGGACTCTCTGTGCTTCTTGGACTTGATTGACAATTTCTTTTCCATATTAGGGAAGTTTTCAATTATAATCTCTTCAAATATTTTCTCAGTCCTTTTATTTTCTCTTCTTCTTCTGGGACCCCTATAATTCGAATATCAGTGAGTTTAATGTTGTCCCAGGAATTACTAAGACTGTCCTCAATTCTTTTCATTCTTTTTTCTTTATTCTGCTCTGCAGTAGTTATTTCCACTATTTTATCTTCCAGGTCACTTATCCGTTTTTCTGCCTCGGTTATTGTTCTATTGATTTCTTCTAGAAAATGTTTAATTTCATTTATTGTGTTGTTCATCATCGTTTGTTTGCTCTTTAGTTCTTGTAGGTCCTTGTTAAATGTTTCTTATATTTTCTCCATTCTATTTCCAAGATTTTGGATCATCTTTACTCTCATTACTCTGAATTCTTTTTCAGGTAGACTGCCTATTTCCTCTTCATTTGTTTGGTCTGATGGGTTTTTACGTTGCTCCTTCATCTGCTGTGTGTTTCTCTGTCTTTTCATTTTGCTTAACTTACTGTGTTTGGGGTCTCCTTTTCGCAGTCTGAAGGTTCGTAGTTCCCGTTGTTTTTGGTGTCTGCCCCCAGCGGCTAAGGTTGGTTCAGTGGGTTGTATAGGCTTCGTGCTGGAGGGTCTGGTGCCTGTGTTCTGGTGGATGATGCTGGATCTTTCTGGTGAGCAGGACCATGTCCAGTGGTGTGTTTTGGGGTGTCTGTGACCCTATTCTGATTTTAGGCAGCCTCTCTGCTAATGGGTGGGTTTGTGTTCCTGTCTTGCTAGTTGTTTGGCATGGGGTGTCCAGCACTGTAGCTTGCTGGTCATTGAGTGGAGCTGGGTCTCAGCATTGAGATGGAAATCTCTGGGAGAGCTTTTGCCGTTTGATGTTACATGGAGCTGGGAGGTCTCTGGTAGACCAATGTCCTGAACTTGGCTCCCCCACTTCAGAGGCACAGGCCTGACACCCGGCCAGAGCACCAAGACCCTGTCAGCCACACGGCCTTGCCTAAAATTTCCAGTGTATCAACTGGGGTGAGTTGAACGCCTGGGGGTTAGAGCAGCTGGGAACTGGCTGGGTACCTCTTGCTTTCTCCATATAGCCTTTCCAAGTGGCTTTTCCAAAAGTCCAGACTTGGCTTCTTTACAGTATGAGAGCTTCAGGACAGTTAACTTATATCTTTCAACTTAAAATCAAGTCTAAATTAATTTTTAAATTACACCTTTTTTATAGGAATCACAAAGCTAATCTGTTAGATATAATATGCCAAATTATTTTAAACATTACAAATACTTTCAAACTAAATCTACAGAGATTTTTCCTAAATTTAATACCCAAAAAAGGTAATATATAGATTTGATTTAATTTATCATTTCTAATCTTTTTTCTAAAATTTCCATGATTAAAGACACTTACTTACTAAGGAAACAAGTTTACTAACCAGAGCAACATAGGGGTGTATATCTGAGCAAATTTAAGGTTAGTTCACAGCTGGCTGAGAATGCTCATTCAGAAAAATGAGGCAGGGCATGGGAGCCAGTGCCCCAAACATCGGGAAACTGTACTTTGCACCCCGTGCTGTGGGTCTGGCCCTCTTTTAAATCTCCGTGCCAGCAGGGGACACTGAGTCCATGTCCTGCCAATGGGATAGGTTTTGCAACCCAAGCTCCTGAGATCAAGTTAAACCCTGGTCACCTCTTTTGTCTCCTGTCTCAGCTTCATCACCCCTTTCAGGATGACTCTACCCAAGTTGTTTACTCGCAGATAGGATTCATCTAATCAGTGTCCTGCTGGATTCTATTCTGAATTAGGTTTTTAGTTTTCCTTTCTGGCCAACCACCAGGTATTAGAAGTATTTTAATGCCATCCTTGGATTCTGCATGTTTTTCGTGGCCTTGCCTGGCTCCCTCCACAGACACTAAGGTCCTACTGATGGCAGCCAGCTGGGTTCACGTGGCTGGGACAGCTGTGCTCTGTGATGTGCTGAACGAGCAAGCCACCCCGGCCCCTCTCTGTCCACTGTGATGCTCAGAGACATCAAGAGGGACTGGATGCACAGGCTGCCCGGGGCACTGTGTACTCTTCTGAGAGATGTCAGTTCCTAAGGGCTCAAGGTGCTAAATATAGTAAAAAGCTTCTGGATCAGGATGACATGTCAGAATAAAAATAGTCCAGATGTGTGTAAGTAAATAGAAAAATAATTATAAGATTACATAGTAATATGGTACAAGGTGCTCTATGTACATAATTTCTCATCATCATAAATTTGAGTCAATATCATTTTACCCAATGAAATAGATGACACACTTGGGGCCCAGAGAGACGAAACCATAATGAGCTAAGAAAGTGTTACCAAGTAGAAGTCTTACTGGACCAGCTTTAAACTATAGGAACTGTTAAAATACTGAAATGATTTTAAGCATAAAGACTTGACTGCAATGTGTAAAAGAGTAATAATAACAACGAAGATTGAGCACCTACTATGTGGCAGGTGCTATAAGGGAAGGAGCACAGGCCCCGGGAGTGGAAAGACCCAGACTTTACAGTCCATGCAGGTCTCCTCACTTCCCATATCACTTGCCCACTCGACTTCAGTTCCTTCATCTGTATATCATACAAGTAAGGGTAATTAATCCTCCCTTTGAGCTTCACAGGATTGCTGGGTTGCTGAAATGAGCTTTGGAAAGAAGTGATTTGGAAAGTAGAATGTGCTGTAAGTGTGCATAGGCTTGTGACACTGGCTGAGCCCAGCCTGCAGGGCAGGAGGATGCACTCTCATCTTGACTGGGGTGGTCTGAGTGTGGCAACATTTGCCCTTGGTGTCAGTGATGTCACCTGCTCTCCATGATGTGGGTGGGCCGAGAGGTGGGGCGGGGGTCCACGGTGAGGCAGGTGGAGCAGCCTGTGAGGGTTCTGATGAGAGGCCTGGACTCTTGGTTGCCGGGAAATCAGCCCCAGAGCCTTGGAGTAAGTGAGGGCAAGGGCCCAGGGAGAGTAGAGGGAGCCAGAGTGGGGACAGAGCGAGGGGAGCAGGGCCTCTTCACTGCCTGAACGGGGAGTCCCAGCCAGTCACCTACCAAATGTGATACAGGCGACAATGGGGAGCATTGTTTATAGAGAATTTAAAAGCAATAATAAAACCAATTAAAAGCTGGTCTGCTTTTTATTGTCACCCCAGCCGGCTGGCTGTCGTAAGCAATGTCGGTGATAAAATACGTTTTTACGTTTTCCCTTTTCAGGGAGGTGGGGAAGAGGAACATTCCCTCTTTCTTTCATGCATGCCTTGGACCCTTTGCCCCTCCCCACTCAGCACTTAACTAGGGGGTTGGGGAGGGAAGGAGTCTGGGAAGGCCCTGAGAACAGGAGCACCCTAGCCTGTAGGGTCCTCTGAGAGGATAGCTAAGATGGGCCCCCAGGATGGGCCCAGATATTCTGGAGGAAGGAAGCGTGTCCTGTGGAGTGTGGGGTGGACAGGCTGCTAGGACGCTCACTGGGGACTCTGAGTCCCGCTACGGTGCTGCCGCTGTCACCCAGGGGCTGCCCTCCGTGCCACGCGCAGGTTATAATCAATTGGCAAGCACATTGAATGACCAATTCCCAAGCCTGCTCCTCACCCAGCCCCACATTCTGTACTAAGGACGTGGAGATCAGGTTCTCCTCCTGACTCTCCAGCAAGAGCTGCCCTGCCCAGGCTCCACTAGGCCAAGACTTATCAGGCAATCTGTGCTCTGCCCTGTCCTTGGCCTGAGCACTGGCCCTCACAGTGACCACCTCTCTCTCCTCTGCAGGAACCAGGTCGAACCCACCAGTGATTCACGTAAGAGTCAAGGTCCTGTAACCACAGAACCAGACAAAGATCAAGGTCCCGTGGGCCCTGGGCCTCTGAAAGATCAAGGTCCTGTGATCCAAACGCCTTCAAAGGGTCAAGACCCCACAGTCCCAGAGCCTCCGAAGGATCAACCTCCTGTGGTCCCGGGGTCTCTGAAGGATCTAGGCCCCATAGTCCCTGCCTCAGTTAAGGATCAAGATCACGTGGTCCCTGAGCCTTTAAAGAAAGAAGGTTCTGTGATCTCAGCACCAGTCAAGGACCAAGATTCCTTGGCCCCAGTGCCTCTAGAGAATCAAAGTCCTATGGTTCCAGCAAGAGGTAAAGATCAAGGTTCCGTGGTACCAGAGCTTCTGAAGGATCAAGGCCCCGTGGCCCCAGCACCTGTCAAGGATCAAGGCCCTGGGGTCCAAGCACCTGTCAAGAATCAAGGCCCCACGGCCCCTGAACCTGTGGGCAAAGGCCCCATGGGCCCAGCACTTGTCAAGGATCAAGGTTCTATGGTCCCAGAGCAACCGCAGGATCAAAGTGCCATGGTCACAGCACCTGTGAAGAGTGAAGTTTCTGTGCTCTCTGAGTCTGGAAAGAATCAAGGTTCAGTGGTCCCAGAGCCAGTCACAGATCAAGGTGGAGGGGCCCCAGAGCTCCTAAAGGATCACGATGCTGTAATTGCAGAACCTGTGAAGAATCAAGGTCCAGAACTAGTCAAGGATCAAGGCCCCGTGGTCCCAGAGCCTGTGAAGAATCAAGTTCCTATACCCCCAGTGCCTCTGAAAGATCAAGGTCCTCTGGTGCCACCACCAGCAAAGGACCAAGGTCCTGTGGTCCCTGAGCCTCTGAAGATTCAAGGTCTCAGGAGCCCTCAGCTGCCCACTGTACCACCTCCACCCCCAGTCATGATCCCAACTGTGCCCTATGCAGAATATGTTGAGAGTTCTCCTTGACGCTCACCCCTCGACATGCCAAAGAAGGAGCTAGCAATGAAGATGCTCCCTCTCAGGGGCGGCAAAGACACTTATTTAATCTGCATGAAACATGTATTGTATAGTCTTGCTGGAATCTAATAAAACTTGTCCCTCTGGCTCAGCAGTGTCCCTCTCCCTGTCTGGCTTCATTTGAGTGTGTGTGTGTGTGTGTGTGTGTGTGTGTGTGTGTGCGCGCCATGCACATTTGAGGGTGGGCATTCAGGGCTCTGCATTCATCCAACCGGGCCATCTGAGAAATTCCCAGCTCCTGTGAGCTGTCGCTATGAGATGGGAGTGGGTGGGAGTTGCTTGAGACTGAGGACAGGACCCCATCGTGAGGGTGTGGGCGGGACACACATGTTTCCCTTTTACTCTCACTCTGTGACCACACTTCACTTCTGACACCAGAGGTGGTGGGGGGGGGTGGAGGAGGTCCCTCACATCAAGCAATTATCTAACACCAACTGGGGGGCCCTACATTGAAATCAATTCTGACGCTATCTACCTAGAGACAGCGTCAGCTCCCACAGGTGAAGGGCTCAGTCCCACAGGCCTGTCCCCCCGCACCCCCCCCAACTTCAGATGCCAATTGCAAGTCCCAGGCTATCACCTGTACTTCTGACTGACTTGCTATAAATCAGCATTCCCACAACCCCCTGCTTGGGTTCAATAATTTGCCAGAATGGCTCACAGAACTCTGGGAAACACGTACTTATGTTTACTGATTTATCCTCAAAGGATAAAGAATACATCCAGATGGAAGAGATGCATAGGGTAAGGTACAGGGGAAGGGGCACGGAGCCTCCCTGCCCTTGCCAAGCACACCACCCTGCCAGTGCCCCCAGCAACCCAGAAGGTCTCCGAACCTCAGACTCTGGGGATTTTTATGAAGGTTTCATCATGCTGGCATAATCAATGATTAACTCAATCTCCAGCCCCTCTCCCCTTCCCAGAGGATGGAAGGTGGGGCTGAAAATTCCAAGCTTCTAATCGTGACTTGGTCTTTCTGGTGACCAGCCCCCATCCTGAAGTGATCCAGAAGCCACCAAGAGTCCCCTCATTAAAACAAAAGACACTGCTAGAACCCAGGAAACTTTGAGGGTTTTAAGAGCTCTAGTATTTCACAGGTCAGTTTCCATGAAAGCCTAGGTACCCAACAGGGACCAAACTGCAGCAGCTGACTGTTCAGAGTTGAAACCTGCAGAGGAGACAGGAGCAGGGACCCAGGTGCCCAGGATAACCCTGGATGACAGTTGTTTGCCAAGGGCTCAGTCCTAAAGGTCCTCCAGGGGTCATGCTTCTTGAGTAAACCAGGCCTCTGATCAGAAGGGTCCCGGGACACTCATGAGGGCAGAACCTAACATTTGCTCGTCCTCATTCAGTATCCAGGACAGCTCAGCCAGGGCTTTTAAAACAACGCCTGAAGTCCCCCACTCATTCATGCCTGCAGTTGACTTGTCCTCAGCACTCACTTTGTGCCTCGCTCAGTGCTGGGCATGAGGTCACTGTGGTACAGAAGTTCCAGTCTTATGACAATAAAGGTGGCGTGGGATGAGGCCCTAGGACAACTAAAGGCCTGGCTTTGAGAGGACAGTGAAGAAAGAAAATCTAGTAGGGGCATCCAGGAAGCCTTCTCAGAGAAAGTGGCTATGAAGTAGAGACAGCCCAGGCAGCAGGGGTTGGAAGGGGTATCATGGATGTGGCTGGGAGGGCCAGGGTAAGCCCCCTCTGGAAGTCCTTGAATCAAAGAAACCTGATTTTCACGAGGGCCTGACCAAAGGGTGTAGCAGGCCTCTGGGGCAGACAACGGAGACCAGGGAGGGGTGACCAATTTTCTGAACCCCAGGACCTCAGGGAGGGAGTCAGGGAGTCAGTCCTGTAGGCTGTGAGCGTGTTACTGGGAAGAAGCTGGGGGCTAAGGCTCAGACTTGCTCAGAGATGGGCCCTGCTAGGATCCCACTGGTGTGGGTCACAGTAGCCTCCCCTTTAAAACCCAGAGCCCTCAGGGGCCTGGGGGTGTGGGGAGAGCTCCACCTGTTGACCCCACCAAAGCTGGCTCCCAAGGAACACTCCTACCCCTTTAAGACCTTTGAGACCCATTATGAACACTAACCCTTTTTAAAGGTCTCTTTTTTAAGAAGCTCAGCGTGGTTCTAACAGAGAAATCACAGGAAGTACTGATGACTTCCAAATGGTGAAGTTTTCTGAGCAACAGGCCCCAGTCCCGCCTCCTCACCCCACTCCCAACAGCACCAGTGTTTTCTGCCCCACAAGCCACCTCTATAACACACACACACACACACACACACACACACACACACACACACACACACACACACACACACACACACACACACACACACACACACACACACACACACACACACACACACACACACCATGAGGATTCTTCCTGGCTCACCCAACACAGTTTGCTGCCATGTGAATTCTAATAGGGCCCTGCGGATAAGAAAAGACCACGCTGAGGCTAAAGAAGTATTGTGTACGGACACCACGCCCCTCCTTTCAGTTCTCCCTGACCCACACACCTGGTCCCGTGGCACACACATTCCCACGGGCCACATAGATGGTGCTCTCTCTGTGATGGGCAACATCCAGGGGCAAATGTCCAGAAAGCCACTGGCTACCAGGGCTCCCCCTCTGAAGAGACAGCTGCCTGGAAACAATGTGTGGGGGTCAGCCCCACATGGGGAGGCTGAGCTCCCTCAGGGACACTGTCAGAATGGAAAGAGAAGTGGGCCCAGCCCAAGGCTCTGATGACTTTTTAAAGGTAGGAAGAGAAGGGCACAAAGGAAGCTGAGGAAGGTCTCGCCCAAAGCTGTAAGGAGAGACCAGGGCCTGCGGTGCCAGGAGTGATTCAATAAGGAGAGCGATGCCCAGGGTCCAAAGCTGAGGGAGAGAGTGCAGATGACCGAGAGGCGGCAGTGGCGGAAGCAGGTCGGCCTCCAGCCCAGCGCCAGCCCCCTCAATTTCCTCCTGATGATAAAGTGGCTCTGATGATAAGAGGTGATACTGAGGCAGAAAACCTCCAGCTCAGGCTTGAGCTGCAGGCCACCGCCTCACCTGCATCACGCCCAGCTCTCTACTGCATTGGAAGAAGGCCCAGTGACAGAGGTGGTAGGCTCAGGTCCCCGCCCTGGGCTGGGGCGGCGAAAGGCGGGAAATGAACTAGATGCTCTTGGCCCTTCTCAGATGCAGACTTCATCCTAAGCCTGGTTCTTCCCAGCTGCAGCCATTTCCCAGCCCCTCCCCAGCACGCGCCGTCTCCACCCCTCTCAATCCCGCCCCTCGGCGGCCTGGCGAATCCAGATAAAGGACCCCGGCGGGCCGCGGCCTGTAACCCCACCCAGACGCGGCTGCCTGAGGGAAGGAAGAGAGGGCGGCGCCCCTTCCCCGCGGAGCGGCCTCGGAAGCGCGCCGGCATCCGAAACTCGGATCCCGAAGATGCCCAGGCTCCGCCCAAAGAGCCGTTAACCAGGCTCCCGGCTCTGAATCTGACAGCTGGGGATCCGACATACCCCCCGGGCGGGCGGCGCTGAGCCCCAGTCCCCAGCCGCGGCCGTCCTCGCACGCGCACGCCGTCTTGCCCATGCGGCCAGGTCAGTTTCCCCGTCTGGGCTCCGGGCCCAGTTGCCGGAGCTTCTCGGCGCGGGGTCGGGCCAGGGCCTAGAAGCGGGCTGGCTAGAGAAGCCTGGGGACCCGCGGGCGCGCGCCCCCCGAAGGCGGGTCTGGGGGGCCCTCTTGGAGCTGGGCTGAGGCCTCGCTGGAGCCCCTTGTGGCGGATCCAAGGAAAGACTGCGACTTTACTCCTCGCACAGTGATCCCCGCCCTGAACACCTGCCGGGGACACCCCCGCACTGCCTGGACACCTTTTGGCATTTTTGTGTAATGAGGAGGCGGTGCGTGCGGATTCAGGGCAGACCATGGGGCCAAATCGTACTACAGCGGCACCTTCCGTAGTCTTTGTCTTTGTCGCGGCGAGGATGGATCACCTAGAGGAAGGGGATGGGGAATGCACGCCATTCTCAGTCCGAAACCTGGAAATATTTTTTTGCACCAATTACCAGCCCTCCACTTCCAATCTGTCACTAAGACCTGCGCCCTCTACCAGCTAAATAAATGGTGAATCTGCCTTCTTTTCTCTATCTCTATGGCCACCCCCTCTTACGTCACATATATCACAGTTTGTAATTCTGTATGTGAATTACATGATGGCACTCAGGGTGTAAGAAATGAGGCATTTCTTTATTCTGATAAATCAAATTAAATCAAGTTGGAGCCCCTCCTCTCACTGCCAGGGTGGGCAGGAACTCTAATATTAGTCATTTTCCTAGAGCCTCACCCTGTCCCTAGGTCCAGGAGGCTTAGGCCATCCTGAGAAGACACATAGGTTGTCACTATGGCTGCCCCAGCCCAGCCAGAAGGGCACTGGCAGCCCCACACCCCCTGCACCATGTTTGGCTGCGGAGCTCCCAAAGCCTGCCCAGGTTGTGTGGTGTTAGTGCCATTCCCCAGATACTCCTGTAGCCATCCACATCTGAGCCCATCCCTCAGAGGCCCCATAATCCAGACCCCCCAGCTCCCTGCCCTTTCTACACACCCCCATTCCCAAGTCAGGCCAGTCTACCCCTTCATCCATCAAAGCACCTACACTTTTCCCCCCTCTCCATCTCAGCCCATCCAGTTTAACATCCTCTGTGAGCTTAGACCTGATTCTTGGGGGGGCAAGGGCTGCACCATCTTATATTCTCACCAGCAACACATGAAACGTTCTAGTTTCTCCACATTCTTGTCAACACTTGGTCTTGTCCATCATTTTTATTATAGCAGTGATTTCTTTGTCTATTACAGAATCTTCCATTCTTGCCTACACACCCAATAGATATGTAATAACTATGTGTTGGGTGGATGAATAGGAAAACAGGAAACGGAAGGTTTGGGCAGGAGGATGAACTCAGTTTGGTTCTTACTAGTTACTCCATAAATCAGAGCGGAACACCAAAATGTGACATACATTGCCACCAAAATACACAGAAGCCCAACGAGTGTGCTTCTTTCTTACTACTAGGGACAGAAAACAGCAAATTCCTTTCACTTTTCAGGATGTGACAGTTTTATGTATCAACTTGACTGGGCCATTGGGTGCCAAGATATTTGGTCAAACATTATTCTGGGTGTGTTTGTAAGGAATGAGATTAACATTGGATCTGTAGACTGAGTAAAGCAGATTGGCCTCCCCAGTGTGGGTGGGCCTCATCTAATTTGTTGAAACAGAATAAAAGGCTGAGTAAGGGAGAATTTGCTCTCTGCCTGGCTGTCTTCAAGCGAGGACATTGGTCTTCCCCTGCCTTCAGGCTGGAACTAAACACCATCAGCTCTCCTGCTTTTCAGACCTTCAAACTTGGACTGGAACTATACCACTGGCTCTCCTAGGTCTCCAGCTTACAAACAGAAGATCACAAGACTTCTCAGCCTCCATAATCCTGTGAGTCAATTCCTTATAATACATCTCTTTGTATCTATCTCTATATACACATATCTATAGCTGTATCTTCTATTGATTCTGTTTCTCTGGAGAACCCTGACTAATATATGTTTCCTGGCACGATCCAGACCACTGAACACCCAGAAACGTCACTCAGGGGGCAGGGCCCTGTGTTCTTACGGGATTCATCTCCCATTCTCAGCACATTTGTATCTTATCAATGCATCTAAAGTACCTGCTACTTTCCACTCTCTGAATCCTAGGAACATGATGTAATCAGTGTAGCAGACAAGTATGATGTTGTGTATTATGGGAGGATGGTCAAAATCCCCACAGGTTACATTGTAACAGAGAATCAGAGACTTGGGGAGTTTCAAGACAAGATGAGAAAGCTGTATTGCTGTCCCTGCCAAGAAAAAGAAAGCTGCTTCTGGTATTTTCCACAGAGGAAGTTTAAAAAAAAATTCTTTTTCAGATAAATAGTTTCACATTAAGTAACAAAATATATGTGTATTTGCTCCCATAAAAAGACCATACCTAGAATAGTAGCTTCTGGAATCATCTGAGTAAGCTTATGATAATTCGCTGTCATTCTCCAAGACCTGTGCCTTCTGCACAGACCAAAGAAGTAAATTAAGTGGGATGTAATAGAAACCAGCCTACATCTCTCAAGTTTTGATGAGGGCACAAATTTCTGTGATTCTCCCAGATCTGTACCAGTTTATTGATTGGTAAGAAGAAAAAGTTCCAGAAGCTTCCACTTGGCCCTTTCTACCATAATGGCCCTTATTCCACAGGTCTAGAGGCTCATGTGTGCTGTAAATTTCAATTATACACCCTGAAACTAAAAATACAATTGCAGGATGAGTCCAGGCACCATGCCTGGACTTGAGTCAAAGCTCCAGTTGTCACCTGATGCACCTGAGCCTTTACACAGTGGCTTTCTATGTCCTCAGGAATTAGCATTAGATAAGCTCAAGGTCTGCTAATCCCTGAAAAGCCTGTGTATTTTCCTTTCACAGAGCACAGTTCTCTGGCAAATGGCCTAGGGCCTTTTGTGGAAGGTAGGCTGCTAAAAGGAAGATTTACAGTATGTATCTGGGGTGCTATTGAAGGGGCCGCTCTGAAGGGTACTGACCTCTCTTCCATTCAAGGGGCTTTGGGTGAGGGACCAAAGTTCTCTTTCATAGTGGGTCAAATCAGGCTTCTGCTACCAGGCCTGGAGGGTTTTGTTTGTTGTTTTGCTTTGTTGTTTCTGTTATACATTAAGGAGGACTTAGAGGCTGCCTATCCATTTGGTCCCTTTGGTCCTATTTGGCCCTTAAACAATTAGTCTTTGCTAAAGACATCTGTGGGTTAGACCATTCTGAGTACCACTTGGCATCTGACGTCCCAGATGGCCACGTGCTGCTGTCTGTGCTCTGCTCCCCTGGGATCCCATCATTTCCACTAAAATCATGGAGCCCATTTCTGTGGCAGTGTCTTTCACTAGTATCCCTAGCCTGCAGAGAACAAGTACTGCATCATGTTTCAGAGATGCTCCCCTCACTAACATGTTTCTTCATGCCTTGGCGAAGGGAATTTCCTCCAGGCTCTATAAGGGGAAGTCGGGAGTGTGGAACTTGGCTTGGGAGTATGTGAGTGGGTCACACAGGGTAAATCCACATCAAGATTGCTCCCTGCCTTAGCACTGGATTCCTTCCTCTATGTTAAAGCAAGGAATTCTGGCATTTCAATATCAATTAAGCATAGGCCTCAGTTGAATCCAGGTTTCAGTCAACCAGCTAAGCAAACAATGAAAACCACTCCTAGGTGCTCAAACTGGCACACTGACTCTAGAATCTGAGGTAAATGTACCCATATTAATAAATCCAGCCCAGTGAAAACTGTGTTCCTGCCTCCATGCACTAGCACCCACAGAAAACGTTCCCACATATATCATCCAGACTCCTTGGTGATATAAATTAGCAAAATCTTGCAATTCTTCTGATGTGGCTGCTTCCTCCTCCCCCATCTGACTCTGGAACTAGTCTTCTGAGACAGGAAAGTGTCTAATCCCAGTTATGGGACTGGAGACAATGGGATTGGTGCGTGAAGAGACTTGGCCTCCCCCTGTGGGGTAGATTGAAATCATGCCCATGATATTTCGCTGCTCTTTCCATCCAGACGTGAAGTCTCTTTTTCACCCCTCGAATCCAGGCTGGCCTCGTGACTTGCTTTGACCAACAGGGTGTGATGGAAGCGACATGATATAAGCTGCAGAGCCCAGGCCTCAGAGGCTTAGCTCCCGCCTTCATCCTCTCAGAATCCTGAGGCCACCACTGTGCCAGGAAGAAGACGGGGATGCAGGCACACATAAGAGAGAGGCTCAGCGCCCAGCCATCCCAGCTGAGCCCAGCGTCCAGTGGATACAGTCACCCGAGCGAACCCAGACAAGACCAGTAGAAGGACTGCTCAGCCGCCCCGCAGAACTGTGAAAAAGAGTGAATTGTCATTTTAAGCCACTAAGTGTGGAGTGGCTTGTTTCTCTGCAATAAACAACTAGAACACTTTGCAGGGTAACTTCCAAGACAAGGTCACTTCAAGGTCTTCAGGCAAGGCAGCTGGTGCTGCACGGGGATTTACTGGAGCTAGGGGAGCTCTAAATCATCCAAATCCTGCCATATGGCCTCTAATTCCCTCCCTGAGATCAGTGCCCTAAATTTCACCTGAGATCTAGCAGCACTGGGAATTCAGCTGACAAACTGACAATGTAATTTGTTGACGGCAGCATCAAACTCCTGTCTTGGTAAGTTATATAACACAGCTTAGCTCTCCCCTCCTGTTGGGCCTCCTCTCGGCTCCCCTGTTGAGTTTGTCATCTCTGGTTTACACCAAGACAGAGGAATGACATGAAAAACAAAAGGAAGTCTGAGAGCTGGCCGCTTCTCAGTAGGTGTGTTTGAAGTGTCAGAACACTTTCTACTTCTTGCTGGGACAGCCAGGTGGATCAGCTCATGCCTGGACATGTGGACTCCGTGCTCCCCCCACAAATGAAACCCTGGCGGTAGGCACGTAGGGGAGCTGAGCAGACATGTCCATGTCACAGAGAGAGAGGAAGAAAGGTGACAGCAAGAGGTATTGAAGGACCAAGTCCCCCAGAGAGCACCTGCAGGGAAAATGTGGTGCGTGCGCCCAGAGATGCTTCCCCAGAGCTCTGGGAGCACAGAGGCAGCTGCGCTTCTGACAGGGGCCCAGGAAGGGTCTCTGGAGAGTCGGTAACCTTTGAGATAGGCTTTGAAGGATGAGGAGGGCTCCACTGGCAGAGGTAGGGGGAGGCATGATACCAGCAGAAGAGGCCACATGAGCAAAAGGAGAGGGAGGAAAGTCCAGGGGAGGGGATAAGTCAAGCGGGGGCTGTGGGAAAAGGAGGGAAATTGGAGGGGTGGGAGTGGCAAAACCAACTGCTCTGCTCCTGCAGAAGCGTTCACTGACCTCGGGGCCTCCCCGTCAGCCGCCTCCTCCCAGCCCCTCTCAGAGCAGTTCAGCCCAGCACCTGGCAGCCAGGCCTCCCTCTATCTCACCCCCACCTCCCCTGGGCCCCTCGCTGTGTCCCAAGCTCCCATGGCCCTTCCAGCGGCCGCACCTCTGTTCACGCTGGGCCTCTCTTCCAGAATGCCTCTTCCCCTCTTTCCTACCAACCTCTAGCACCTCTTCTTCCAGGAAGTCTTCCCTGACCACTTCAGCTCTGCCTGACCCCCAGGTTGTATGGCATGATGGAAAGAATCAGGCTTTAAAGTTGTGGAGATCTGGGTTCAAATCCCAGCTCTGCAGTACGATCTTGATTTACCTTCTCTTATTAATAGTTAATATTTCTCGGCCACATATTATTTGCCAGGTACCATGGGTTACCTCATTTCGTTCTCACCACAGCTCTATGAGGTACTTGCTATTGTCATTCCCATCTTACTAGTGAGGAAACTGAAGCTCAGGGAGGTTAAGTATCTGGCCCAAGGCCACACAGCTAGGAGTGGCAGAACTGGGCTTCCAGTCTGGTCTGCCAGGCTCCAATGCCTCTGTTGCTAAGCACCAGAGCACCCACTGGACCACTTCCTTTGAATGAGCATTTATTAGGCACCTCCTATGTGCCAGGCGTTGTGCTGGGTTTGGGGATGTGGCCAGGGCGTGGGCAGACAAGGGCTACTCTCAAGGCGGCTTTAGCTGCGGGGACTGGAGTAAAGATTATATAGAATCCCATTGGTTACTGACCGCCTCCTGTAAACCGTGGAGCACGGAGCTCACGCGTATCGACCACCTCTCTCCTCCACAGCCAGCTGACCTGCACTCCCATACGTGCCAGGCTCCGTCACTGACCTGCTAGGTGGCCTTGGGCTGGTCACGTTATTCTCTAAACCCCAGTTTTCTCTTCTATAACTTGGGATGGTAATAGCTACCCCTGAGGGAAGCTCTAAGAATTAAGAGCTTCCCTCATGTGTACCCGGCAGTGCAGGGCACATAGTCGGTGCTCAGTAAAAGTTAATCCCCATCTCCCCACACTTGCACTCACATCCAAGACCCACACAGTGCAGCAGGGTCATCATCTTTCTGAGACTTTTAACAAGCACAGTGGTGGAAATAACAAGGAGGTCCCTTCAGTGGCCTCCAGGTGGCAAGAAACCTCCACACAGAGCTGTGATGGGCCATCAAGGGTGCCGACGTGGCTGGTCCAGCCCCAGCCCAACCTTGACCTATCCACCTCCACCACCTGCCCTGCCACCCTTCACACCAGCAACCCCACCCCTCACTGAGGTGGGAGCACAGACCTCCCACCACCCTCCCGCCTGTGCCCAGATGGAGGCAGGTGGCCTCAGGGCCCCCTTTGTGTCATCTGGGCAGCCCCACACTCAGCCCTGCCTTCCTTCACTGCCCATGCCCACCCGGTGGGGAAGCTGTTGCAGGCTGAGCGTTGGGTCCCGGAGTCCCAGCTTCTAGTCCAGTCTCCCCATCTCTGAACTATACCTGTGTGAGTAGGAAGACTTCCCACCTAACTGGGCTATTGTGGGGACTAAGTTGGACAACGTATACAGACTGAGGTTATGTACCTTTCCTGTTAAAATCTGGCCAGTTCCTCTCCTGCCCTTTCTGTGTGTCATGGAGGAAGAACAACTCTCCAGCTGGCTAGGAGCATTTCCCAACTCAGCCCCACTGGCTGTGGAGCCTCAGGCAGGTCACTTAACCTCTCGCAGCCTCGGTTATCTCACCTGTAAAATGGGAATAATCCCTACCTAGCCAAGCCGTTAGGAGGCTGGGATAAAATTTATATATATCAAGTGACCAACATGGTGTTCGGCACATAGTAGAAGCAAAATACAAAGGAAGGACCAGCTGGTATTATTAAAATCATTTTTCTGATCAAGAAATGCCTACTTACCCTTCAAGGCAGCCTACATGGCACTTCCTCCTGGGAGTCTTCCTTGATCTCCCCATGGCAGTCATGGCACCCACCCATAGCACCCTTCTGGATTCCCGAAGCCCTGGTGCCCTTCTAACACAGCTCTTTCACTTACTAAAATGTTTTGAGTGCCTTATGTGTGTATGACACTGAATTTGAGTGCAGGACATACAGTGATGAACAAGACATGGGCGCAGTGGTTAAGAATCTGCCTGCCAACTCAGGGGACGTGGGTTCGATCCCTGGTCCGGGAAGATCCCACATGCCCATGGGCAACTAAGCCCATGTGCCACAATTACTGAGCCTGCGCTCTAGAGGCTGTGACCTACAACTACTGAGCCCACATGCCACAACTACTGAAGCCCACGCACCTAGAGCCCGTGCTCCGCAACAAGAGAAGCCACCGCAATGAGAAGCCCGTGCACTGCAACGAAGAGTAGCCCCCGCTCGTCGCAACTAGAGAAAGCCCGCATGCAGCCAAAAATAAATAAATAAAATTTTTTTAAAAAAGTCATCGTCCCTATTCTCGTGGAGCTTCCATTCTAGTAGTGGGGACAGACCAAATGTGTCAATAGGTGGATAATTTAGGAGCACTGAGTCAGTAAAACAAGAAAACATAGTAAAGAAACTGATGTTGTGGAGGAGCTGCTTATACTGGGTGGTTAGGGAAGGCCCTTGTGGAGTAGATGACATTTAGGCCGAGTTCTGGACGACAAAAAAGCAGGCTTGCAAAGATCTAGAAGAACCACTTGCCAGAAAGAACAGCTAGTGCAAAGGCCCTGAGGCAGGAGAGTAAGTGTGGCATGTCTGGGAACAGAATGATCCAGGGGACTGGAACACGGTGTGTACCGAGCATACTTGTCACTGTCCCTACGTCTCCACTTCTAGATGAAGCCTCCTGAGGGCAGAGATCTAATTTATTGGGTTCACAGCACAGAACAGACCTGGAGTTCTAAACAGTTGTGTTGCATTATGGTAATAATGGGAGTGAATCAGCTGGCCCTTCTGCAGCCCCATTCACACCTTGGAGGACTCCAACTAGGTTGCCCAGCCAGGCAGGGATTCCCTCCTCGGACCAACAACCCCCAGGGCAGAGTTGTTGGCAAACAGAAGCTGGAGAGGTGCCCAGAGAGAGGTAGTGACCTTCCCAAATTCACACAGCCAGCAAACAGCAGAGATGGGACATGAATCCAGTTTCCTCTGTTCCTCTGCCTCCCTGGCCACTGGTCTTCTGTCCTGTGCATCCCACTTGCCCTCTCCCTCCCTGAGCTGTGATGTCAGGAGCCCCAAGGACCATGAAAAGTAACCAGTGTGAGGACTGTTATCAGGTCCCTCATCTCCTGCTGCAAACCCAAACACAGAGCAAGGTTCCCACAAGCTCCTTCTTCACAAAGTCCTGCCCAGCTGGGCAGCCTGAGCTTGTGCCCTCTGGCCCTGGATGTGGATGAGGTCAGCTTTAAGTGAAAGCCTAGGGGGCTGAAGACTGGGACCCTGGGGCCCTGCACAGCAGGACAGCAGAGTCTGGGCTCCAGGTCCAGCACTGTCACTCCGGCCCTGCAGCCACCATCTCTCCAGGGTAGCCCGAGCCAAAACAATTTCCAATTCAGCACATAGTGGGCCTGCCACATGGTATCATCTGCCAGGATTTCAGGGCCTGACAAGGGCTATTAGTAGCAAACGTGGCTTAACAGAAGGAGCCCTTTTCCCCGGGGAAGAATGAGATGGGAATCTCTGATCCAATCTCCTTCCATGCTCTGACAAAATTTCACTGGAAAATTTTATTGAAAAAAAACAATTGTACAAATAAGATCTTTGTTTGACAGCAACAAAGGCTCATTTCCCCCCTTTCCTCCCCATCTTTGAAAATCTATAAAAGGGAAAAAAAAATGTTCATCCCCATGATGCCTGACTGGAGTCTGCCCAAGAGCTCCCCCTGCCCCCCCATAAGCTATACCCGACCCCCTCACTGGGGTCAGACCCATGGGGGGGGCAGGGGCAGGGGGCAGGTACATGTCCCAGGGGCTGCAGCACCTAGTTTTATAGTTGAGGGAAGTCAGAAGATTGGGAGGGAGCCGGGGAGGGGCTGAGGTGGTGGTGGTATCAGGAAGAGGGCCCCCATTCCATGAGGGCTTGGCTAAATCCCCAGCTCGATTCTGTCTCACAGATGAGAAAGCACACAGCTATAAATATGAACACTGACCGAGGCAGCCTGGATCCCAGGGCCGAGAGCAGGGCTCCACGACTACTGCCCAGCTCCCACAGGATGTGGGGTCTCTGGGCTCAGCATCCTGACATCTGGGGGCCTGTGTCCAGGCAGAGTGAATCCTGGCTGGGAAGGTCTGCTCAGACACAGCCAGCCCCCCTGTTTTCCCACCCCCACCCCATGGACCATCCAAGGTCAGTACCTCAGCTCCCCACCCCCATAGCACCCATGTGTCTCAGGAGCCTCCCGCTGCCCCGTGCCATCCCACACCCACCCTGGGGCCCTACAACTCGTCTCGCATCTTGTCACCCTTGGGCCGGACCAGGCGCCCGATGAACAGCAGGGAGCCGCTCTGGGTGTCTCGAACCAGGAAGATGAAGGGGTGGTCAGCGTAGAAGAGCTTGGGGCTGCGCAGCTCCTCACGCCCATAGATGTCCTGGTCGAAGGGGTTGCCGTCTGTGTCCCACTCGAAGGCGGTGGCGTGGAAAACACTGGCCAGGTACAGGTCCTTCTTGCCGGACATGCGAGACAGGTCTGCCTTGTTCTTGTCGATGGCCTCAGTCAGACCCAGCCCAGCCAGGTGTTTCTGCAGGACCAGGTGAGTGCCGGTGAGGCCACGGTGGGTAAGGCTCCTAGACCCTCACCCTCCACCCACACCGCCTGCCGTCTCCTCCCGTCTCTTCCCTCAGAGCAGAGATGACCACTCCCTGCCACCTTCTGTGTGCCAGACATGGCGTGGGCACTGCCAAGCACTGCTTTCCTAATTCTCATGAAAACCCTGCAACAGCTTCCAATCACCACGTCACAGATGAGGAAACTAAGGCCCAGGGGGAAAAGGCAGAATCTATGCCTGGCCCCGCTGAGCCACCTTGACCTGTGCTTCTCAGACTGTGGGTGGTGGGTCGCCAGCATCAGCGTGACCCAGGGGCTTACACGAAGCGCACATTCCCTGGCTCCAGCCCAGAGCCACGGAATCACAATCTCTGGGGGTGGGCTGGGAACCTTTTGAACCAACTCTCCAGGTAATTCTTGACATACTCGTTTGAGAAAGACTTATCCTAAGGACAGCTATGACCACATCACTCTGGGGCTTAAAACCTTTCCAGAGTGATATGATATCTGGGATTTGCTTCAAAATAATCTGATGGGTGAGGAATGGGTGTGTATAAATGAATCCTTATTGGTCATGAGCTGACGATGGTCGATGTTGGGTGACGGATGCATGAGGGTTCCTGATACTAATCTCTCTTTAATATATCTTTATACATTTCCATAGTAAAAAGTCAAAACGCACACACACACACACACACACACACACACTCTTCTAAGACTCCGCACCCTGGAAGCCAAGGACAAGCTCTTTCCTGTGACCTGTGCTTGCACTGCAGCCTTAACCCTCAGTATGTCCCACTCCGCTCTCCACTCAACAGCCTCCCTGAAACTGCATCCTCGATGGCATCTCAGTGGCTACCCTGTCTCTGTAGGTCCCTTTAGACTCCACGTCTTCCGGGAAGGCTTCCCTATCCCACAAGACTGGAGCCGCGCCTCTCTGGGCCTCAGCACCCCTGGCCTCCCTCTGGCTATCAGTGTGTGGTCCTGTCTGTCTCTCCCACCTGGCTCAGAGCTCCCTCAAGGCAGGGCCCATATTCAGGGCTCTCCCTGGCTCTCAGTGCAGAAGAGGTGGCAGTAAAGGACTGTCGGCTGAGTGAACAGCAGCCATCAGGGCCCAGGCTTCTGCGGGACAGTGCACTTCCCCAGCATGGCCAAACGGGCACGAGACCTAGGGATCTGAGAGTCAGGGTGTCCTGAGACAGGCATTCTAGGCCCAGCTATTCCAGTCCCCTTGACTTTGCACAAATCACCCTCTTGGAATTTCCCAACTCAATCTATTGCAGGATAGCGGGTAGTGTGTCCAGCCAGGGTGCCAGGAAAACACGGGAGAAAGAAAGGGAGTCAGATGACAGCAACTGCAGGAGAAAGGGCTGGGGTAGAGTCAGGACAAGCGCAAGAGGGAGACAGGTGGCTCCTCTGGAAACCCTCAGTGCCGTCTACAGTACAGACCACACAAGTTCCACTAGTCTCCAGTTTGGAGCCTAAGCCCCATCTCATCTCAAGCTTTCTCTCTCCACGCTCTCTCAGCAACAAGTCTGAAACAATTCTGTAGGTGAGAGACCTGCCAAGGAATCATTTCTGGAATCCAAGGAAGGAATGAGATGAAAGTTTTCCCTTTCGAGTAGAGGAAAAAATCTTTCTCTCCTGATTGACAAAAAGGCCACCCTGAGTTTTCACCTTGAGAACTAACTGCAGCTCCACTGCTTACTAGCCAGGGTGACCTTAGCGAGTCACTGCTTCTCTCTGAGCCGCTGCCCACCACCCAGGGTGGTCATGAGGGAGAAATGATGTTGAGCGGGTTTGGTTAAGTTTCCAGCCAAGTGACTCAGAGCTGAAAGCCATTATTAGTCTTATTACTGCATGGGGGACAATCCTCCAGCTTGAACAGTCTATACACGCATACCCCAGAGATACTGCGGGTTCAGTTCCAGACCACCACAATAAAGTGAATATTGCAATAAAGTGAGTCACACGAACTTTTTGGTTTCCCGGTGCATATAAAAGTTATGTTTACACTATACTGTAGTCTATTAACTCTGCAATAGTATTATGTCTTAAAAAATCAATGTACATACCTTAATTAAAAATACTTTATTGCTAAAAAATGCTAACCATCATCTGAGCCTTCAGGGAGTCAATCTTTTTGCTGGTGGAGGGTTTGAAATATTGCGAGAATTACTGAAACGTGACACAGAGGCACGAAGCGAGCAAATGCTGTTGGAAAATGGAGCCAATAGACTTGTTTGACGCAGGATTGCCATATGTTTTCAGTTTGTAAAAAAACGCAGTAAAGCGAAGCACAATAAAATGAGGCATGCCTGCAAAAACGTCTGAGTTATTGACTGTGTGAATTTGGATACGTTATTTAACTTTCCTGAGCCTCACTTTCCTCATCTGTAAGATAAGGTTGATAGTCCTACCTAATAAAGTTGTTTTGAGAATTAAGAGTTTAATACATGCAAAGTGCTTAGGCAGAGTGCCTAGCATACAGCACGTGCTCAATTATATTGGGTTGGCCAAAAAGTTCGTTTGGGTTTTCCATACGGTGTTACAGAAAAACCTGAACGAACTTTTTGGCCAACCCAATATTTAGCTATTGATGTTATCACCATCTTCCCAAGGGCAGGGACCATGCCTCCTCCCCCAACACAGCCCAGTACTGCCTGGACAGCCAGAGGGGCTCAGGACAGACCTGCTGAGCTGGTGAATGGTTGCCCCATGAGCCATGCCCCCCTCCAAGCCCTGTAGGCCCTTGAGTTGGGCCATCCCTCACCTGCAGGTCGTGGGTCACCTCTACCACACCCTTGGGCAGGGAGATGGCAACAGCCTTCTTCTGAATCTTCCCCATCCAGGTCTTCAGCTGCTCTTCGGTCAGCAGCTTCTCAAGGCGCTCCAGGGGCTCCACGTGGTGGGGCATGATGATGATGAGGCTGGAGAGCTTGTGCGCCAGGGGCATCTCCACGATTTGCAGCTTCTCCTTCTCGTCATCATAGTAGTTGTAGAGACCTGGGAGAAGAGCAGAAGCGGCTCTGGGAACACTGTGGGGCGGGGGCGGGCCAGGCCCCAAGCACCCTCAAGCCCCCACTTCGCCCCCCCAACCCCGCCCTGCAAGGCACCTACCTGTTCGGTGCATCATGGTGACGCCCACGGTATAGGAACGGGTCACCATGAAGCCTCGATTGTCCACCATCTTGTGGTGGAATCTCTCATCCCAGTGTGCTGTAGTGGGAAGTAGGACACAAGGTCAGAAATAGATGCCCCCATCTTGTCAAGACACTCCCCTCAACTGCATACCCTGGATTTTTCCCTGCTCAAGGCCTTTGTTAAAGTCTTCTGGGCTCAGCTGCGGCCCACCTCCCCCCGAGCACCCAGCCCACAGAGTACATGTTCCCTGCTCTGGGGGTGTGGGTCTTGGCCCCAGGACATGCTGCCTGAAGATACGGCTCTCTACATTTAGGGCCTACCTGTTTCCACATGACAGGGGGTGCCTTCAGAAGGAGGACCCTCAGCTTAGCTACCACCACGTCCACCTCCGCCCTGACAGCTGTCAGGCATTTGCGTAACATGCGCTGAGCTAGACTTCCCACCCCACCTGCTAACTGAGGTCTGTGCCCCGGGCAGGGGATGCCCCAAGACCACCCTTCATTCTTGTCTGCAAGCCCTGTCTCTGTGCCCCCCAAAACGACCCAAAAAAACCATGAATACGTGACAGTGGCATGAGCCCTGCCCTATGTCACATACAGACGTGTATTCAAATTCAGTCTCAGTCACCAACTGGCTGCAAGACCTTTCACCCCTATCTTGGTCCCTTCATTTGTAAAAGAGGGGTCACCTCATCCTCACAGCATGCCGTGAGAGGAAGAGTGCTATCCATATAGGTACTCAAAAATACACATTAAGCCCAAATCGAATCTTCAATTCAAGATGCACCTGGACCTGAGTCCGGGCTCTCTCCTCCTAGCTGAGCCTCAGTTTCCTTACCTGTGAAATGTAGGTAACACCACCTGCCCCCAAAGTTGCTTTGAGGGTTAGTAATGATCACAGATGTGGAGCCTTTCTCCAGCTCATAACTGAGATAGAACTGATTACTAAATTTGATTCCAAGACAACAACACTCTGATGTGATGAAACACGGCAGGAGCACATCTTACGGAGTCCTTCAGTGGGGCTTGCATCTCTGTCCCGTTCCTTTAGACACAACACTACACCTCTCTGAATCTAGTGTCTCGTATGTAACAAGAGTTCAGTAACAGTGCCTCCCTCTGGGTCCACAGGTTGTTAATGAGGACTGAAGGAGCCCCAGCTGTGGTGCTCAGCACGGGAACACTGACCTGATTTGCCAGGGGCGGGGCTCCGGGGAGAGGAGGCCCCGCCCCACCGCGCCCTGCCCCGCCCCTCCGGACTCACGCTTGAAGAACATAGCATTGACCAGCAGCGCGCCGTCGGTGCGCTCCACGTCTTTGGTGACCTCGGGCAGCTTGCCGTCGGTGGTCTGCGCCGCCCACTCGTTGATGGACTGCAGGGCGCTGCGCTTGTCGCGGAAGTTGATCTTGGAGTGCTCGCAATTGTAGTGCTGCTTGCTGCTGCGCACGAAGTCCTCTGCGAAGCTCACCGAGCTGGGCCCATACAGGCGGCTGCCCAGCTTCCACGTCACGTTGCGCGCCGTGCTGTTGCTGAGCGAGCGCAGCAGCTCGCCCAGGCCCGCGTGCACCTCCTCGTCGCGCAGCTGCTCGGCGCTCAGCACCGCCTTGGCCTGTGACGCCGTGGCCGCCTTGCCGCCCAGCGACACTAGCCCCAGGGACGAGGCCACCACCACAGGCGACAGCAGGATGTTCTCCACCGCCTGGTCCTTGGCCATGGCCTGGTACAGGCTGAAGGCCAGGCCGGCGCTGCGCTCAGCAAACGTGGCCGCCTTGGGGCTCAGCTTCTCAGCCGGTCCGGGAGCTGCTGTAGCCGCGGGTTTCTTCACCTCGGCGGCCAGGGCCCTGGCCAGTAGGCAGAAGGTGCTGACGAGCAGAAGGGCACGCATGGCTGGGAGGCGGGGTGTGAGCACCACGGAGGACCTGTGAGGGTGGCAGAGAGAGGGTGGCCCTGAAGCCCTATTTCTAGGGAGCCCGGACCTAACTCCGGGTTGCCCAGATTGGGGGTCTCCGTCTGCCCACTCTCTCAGAGGCCTTCTTTGACTCCCTAGCCAAAGCAGGCAAATCCCCACCTCAGCTCTATTGATTTCTTGCACTGAACTTAACATTTAGACTTATGTTTGTTATGTACTGTTTCCATCCCTAATTAGTCTGTGACCTCCAGGAGGGTAGGAAACCTAGCTAGTCTGGCTTCTGTCTATATCCCCAGTGCCTGGCACACAAGAGGCCTCAGCTGTTCCTTAATGAACAAAAACCAGGGCCACTTGCCCAAACCTGGGGCCTTTAGTTATTAGCTCTGATCTCATACAACCCTGGGGCCCTTTTCCAGTGGGGAAAAAAAAAAGTGGTAGATGGGCTCAGGGTCTGCATGAAACTCAGGGGCCTGCACAAAGGATGTCATGTGGGGTGGAGGTACAGGCCTGCTCCTCCCCGAATGCCTTTCCTCCTGCCCTGGGATGTTAATGAGTCGCCAGTTGGTTCACTCATTAAATGAGAGAGTCCAGATGCTCTGCTCTGCTGCCCCAAGGGTGACCTTGAGTTCGCCTGTGTGCATGTGTGTGTGCTCCCCTCTCTGAGCCTCAGGCGCCATTTTCCAAGTTGTATGGGTCTAGGTCTCCATGCCCAGGCTTCTGTCTCGGCAGGGACTTGCCTGCCCGTCTGCCCACAGCCCCTGGAGCGGATGTGAAATCCCCAGGACAAAAGCGGGGGGAGCCGGCGGGTGTGTGGGGGGGAAGGTTTCCTGAGAGGAAGGATACTAAGGGAGAGGGTAAGTCACAGCTCAAAGGAACAATGACACCGACACCCCTTCACCAGAGGCTGGTGGCCAGATGTGTGTTCATTCTCCCAGGAAGCTGGGCCACCTCAGATTCCATTCTTCCCTCCCATCTGACAGTCATCACCACACGTGCCTATCTACTCTGTGGCTTCAAGATTGCCCTCAGGTCCCCTCCTCAAACCACAGCAGTAGCAGTGGCCCCTAGGACAAGCCCCTCTCCCCTCTCTGGGGCCTCCCATCAGGACAGTCTCTCCACATGGACTTATTTCCACACTCCTCCAATCTGAGGTCATTTCCGCTTCTCCAGGCAGCACAAGGGAAGAGGAGGTGACATGGCAAAGGGAAGGTTTGGAAGGAGCCGCGGTGATCCCATGGCTCTGGCAGATTCCATCTCATGGTCCTCAAGAAGACGGAAAACTCAGAATCCTGGTGGACGACCCTCAGGCCTTGAACCTGCCTGGGGAGCACTGGCTTTCTGCGAAGACTCTACTGCTGCAGCCATCCTGTGAACCAAGCCAAGGCCCCCCTCCCTGGGCTGCCACCTCCTTGGAGGTGCGGTGCAGAGGAGAAGCAAAAGGTACATGGGGAGAGGTGGTGGGAGGAGGGAAGGCCACTGAGCCCCGCAGCTGCCTGGGGGGCGGTATCAAAGAGATCTGTAGCCTAGAGTATGGATTGCAGAGGTAAGACAGAATTTCACCCTAAAGAACGGATTGGGAAGGGAATATCTCAGGGCCCAGCCCGCCTTCCTCCCAGCCCTAGCTACTTCCCCACCAGGCCTGGAGCCTCAAAGGCAGAGCGGCCATATAATTATTGTACAAAAAAAGACACTTAAGAGTGTAAAATGGGACACTACTAATTATTAGGCCAGGACAACAGGCATATATATGGTCATCCTATTCAAAGGCCGCCTTTAGTCCAGACAGCTGATGCCAGAGCTGGGACCTCTGCAGAGGCCACCAGCATCCCCTTGAGAGACAGTCTCGGAGTCTAGTTCACAGCCTTGCCACGTGGCAGGCACTGTCTTGACAGCCCCACCCCCAGCCAACCAGGACCTTAAAGGGCTGGGAGGGGCTTTTTAAGAAAGCTCCAAATGACTAGTTTGGGATTCCTCAGGCAGCCACACAGCTGCGCTCCTGCGCCGGGTGACGTGGCAGGCTGGAAACTGAATTATCTGCACCCGCCTGCAGAGGGGGGCTTCCTATTCGGGAAGCGGGAGGCCTGGGTTCAGGTCCCAGGGGGTGCCACGGAGCCTCCCTGGCCCTAGCTTCCAGCCCGCAACGTCACTCTCTGCAGGGAGATGTGCAGCTATGGAGAAGGGCTGCCCTGTTAACCCAGCAGTAGGAACGGAGGAAGGCAAGTCACTGCAAGCAAGCCAGCCTCCCACAGCCCAGCCCCTGTTGCTACAGAGAAATCCTAGCCCTTAGGCTAAGGTTAGAAGATTTATACTCCCATAAAGAAAAATACACGAGCCCAGAACCAAGGGCTGTGCCCACAGCTAGCCAGGCCAAGTTGAGACTGGGTTCCAGATTTTTGTAAGTAGAGGGAAGGGAAGCAGATGCTGGGGGGGGACCACCAGAAGGGCTCTCGAACACTTGAGGAGGGCTAAAGTACCTTGAAACTGCCTCAGGGGGAGGTCAATGCCTGCCTTTTTCATTCTGAAAGAAAACAGAAGAGTGAGGAGGATGGGATAGGGCAGAGCTGGCGTGGTGGTGAGGAGGGGGCCTGGTAGGCCCAGCCCCCATATGGAACCCTGTCTGCACTGCCCCTGGCAGAAGGAAGAGGTAACCAGTCCCAGATCTACAATGACCTTGGAGGTCCTTCACTTCACCAAACAGTGGGAGAAACTGAGGCCAGAGAGCGGGCAGGGAGCCACCTCCAGTCCACCAAGGATCAGTGGGGGTCAGGCTTCCTAGCACAGGGCTCCTTCCTCCCAGAAGCACCCACAGAGCCCCTCTGGAGGGCTGGATGTGGTGTCCTGTTACACAGCCCGTGAAAAAACATTTCTGCTGGGAATCCCGGTGACCAGAGACAAAAGGAGGGGACGCGGAGGCCTCAGGAAGGGGGGATGGGCAGATGAACTGCCAGAGGACAGTAGGGTGTGGTCCCAGCCAGAGACTTCCAGGGAACCAAAGCCCCCTGATTTTCCTTCGGTCTCCATCCGGCCTCCATCCGGGCCCTGCAGACCAGCGGGACCAGCCGGAAGCCCGGGAAGAGGAGGGGCCAGGCCTTTCTGGTCACGCTGGAAGCGGTTTCATTCTTCTTCCACCACTCCAGCCGTCTCAGGAATGTCCCTAAGCTGGGGGCAGGGAACCCCGGCCTCTTAAGTAGCCTTAACCCTGCAGTTACTCCAGGAACCAGGTGGCGGTGGACAGAATTAGAGTGGGTGACTCAAAGCCTTCTAGGGAGCGCCCCCTTGTCCCTTCTGTGGGAGGACGCACCCCTTTTTGGAGGGAAGTGGGGGAGACTGGTGCTGGCTGCCGATCAGAAATGGAGCCGCGGTGGGGGACTCCTCCCAAACCATGGGGACCCCAAGAGCCAAGTAAAAGTCAAGGCTATTTCACCTCCTTTTCCTACCACCCTACCTCAGGAGGCTCAGATGCGCCCCCAGCAAGCCTGTGAGGAGGGTGGTCCACTGGCCCTTGGGCCTCAACCCCACAACTGGAGGCACCCCGACATGCAAAGCCAGCCTGGCCTCCCTGTCCCTGCTGGAAGGCATTCCAGACCCCATCTTCTCCCTCCTTGATCCTGCAGAGGGACGAGCCTCAGCATCCCGGCTCCCAGCCCCACTGTTTCCTCTCTGCCACCAGCACCCCTGCCCCACACTTCTGCGGAACCCTGCACTTTTTCCGGGCCCTCTGAGTGCCCCGACTCCCCATCCCGGCTCTGATCTCTGCTCTGGCCCTCGGGCTCGCTCCGCCATCACCCCGCAGCCCCGGGTTCTCCATGCCGAACCCTCCAGCTGTCCCCAAAGTGCCAGGGACTCCAGTTTGCGGGCTCTGGAGTGGCCCCTAAACCCTCCCGCGGGCCGCTCTCCCCTCTCGTTTTCTTGAGCACCCCCAAAGCTCCCGCCGCTCTCCCCGGCCGCTCCCGCCCCACCCGGGCCGCCCCCGCCCCCGCCCCTCACCTGGCCGGGCTGTGCTGGCGCCGGGACCGCAGTCACAGTGCCGCACTCGAGCCGCGAACGGATTCCACTCTCCGCCGCGCCCCCGCTCTCCAGATCTATATATGGCGTTCCCCCACCCCACCTCCCTCCCGTCCCGAGAAACTTCTGGAAAGTTAGAAAAGCTTCCGGAGGGCGCCCCGGCTCCGCCAAAAAAAGCCAAAGACCTCCCCCAAACCGCCCCGGCTCCCGCCTCTCCCTCTGCGGGCAGTCACCCGGCCCCTGGGTCCTACTGCCCCCCTCATCGGACGGGGTCGCGGCACCCGGGGAGCCCCTGCCTTGAGGCTGGGCGCCCGGGGCCCGCACGACTGCAGAGCGAGCAGGCATCCTTTGATTCAGCTGAGACTCTGCACCCTAGTGGGAGCTCGGAACACTTAGCTGGAGGGGACATGGGTCTCCAGGGTCCAACTCCCCGGAGAGGAGCCCCCTAACACCCCAAGGCTCTTTGCACAAGCCAGCTACCCCTGATTGCACATTCCTTCCAGCACCCCTTTCCCTGCAGCAGCTCTGCCTCCAAGTGGATCCATTCCTTCATTTTTGAGCTGAAACTTAATTGGGTTCCCCTACACACCCCCTCCTCAGTCAGGGCCCCTCTCCTTCCTCTCAGGGGAGGTGGTCAGAGGTTGGGAGGCAGCACCCTTCTCCATGTGCAGTTTATCCTGAACACCTTGGAGCTCAACCTCAGTGGCCAACCCAACAGGAAGAGTGGTCGGGCCAGTCCCAGTACCTGACCCTCACCTAGGAAAGTATTGGAGACACCAGGGAAACACCACATGGTCTGCCTGGGCCTGGAGGGGTGCACAGGAAGAAAACCCTGGCTGTCAACTAACTAATATACTGTGTGCCCCTAAAGAAGTTACTTTCCTTTCTGGGCCTCAGTTCCTTTGTGAAATGTCATTCCTTGCTTCCTTTCCTTGTCTGTCTCTGTCTCTGTGTCTCTGTCCTTGGTCGTCCCTGCCCCCTCCCTGTCTGGGTCCTCTCCCACAGGTCTCACTATCAACTCCTCTTGCCCCACCCTTCCCCAGTTGATAGCCTCTTGAGCTCTGAGCTAAGCTGGGGTATTCATTTCCGTTCCAGGTGCAGAAGACACAACCAAGAACAGGACAAAGTCCCTGCCCTTAGGATGAACATTCTGAGGGGGGTATGCACATCTTAGTAGGGAACTTGAGAAGGTAGAGGATGATTTAGGACATCCCCCTCCCTCCCCCAGATCTTTAATAGGGAAATCATAGATAACCCATGGACCCCAGTATGGAGAGGAAGGGACAGACACTTCACTCACGCACTCATTCATTCAATCAACAAACTGTGCTGAATATCTTCTTGCTTCCAGGTGCATCTCTGGATCTTGGGGAGCAAAGGAAGCCCAGCACCCAAAAGATGAATCATCCAGGTCCCTGGCAGCAGAGGTGAGGGGAGGGCACTTTCTGGCTACCCCAGTGGTGGGAGTGACTAACTTCTCAGTCTGGCTTAGGTTCAAAGTCTGATTACAAGGATTGTGGGAAACCTTAGATCCCAAGAGCTTCAGATTCTTCGAATCAGCGTCAAAGAATCAGAGATCACTTGAACCTTAAGGTAGTCATCACAGAATATGATATCCCCATGAAATCTTTGAATTCATACAAGGAATCTTAGAATGTTTACTCTCAGAGTCAAAGAATCTTAGAATAAAAGTATTGAGGACTCTGGGCTGCAAGGCATCTCAGAGGTCATGGATTCCTGTCTGTAGCCCCTAGCGGAAGTCCTCTCTGCAGTACCCCAAAAAGGCAAGCACCCAGGTTCCTCCAAGAACAGGGAGCTCACCTCCCTCGGAGGCAGACCAGTATCCTTTTCTTAGGACAGGTCTGATTGTTGGCAAAATCTCTTCGCCTCAGGGCAGTGTCCATCTCTTTGGTGCAGCTGTCCTGGTTTTCATGTACTTCCCTCTGCCTCATCTGTGTATTGTTTTTAAGAATAAGTCCTTGCTATTCAAGGAAACTGAGAAAATCGCCTGGGTCCCAGGCCCAACTCCACCCTCTACCCCACCCCCAGCTTGGCCCTCAGGTGGTAATTGGCCAGTCAGCTAAGGGTCCATCAAAGCTGGTGTAATGAAAGAGAGGTTTGCCTTGATTTTCAGCAGGTCCAGATGTCAGAATCCCGCAGAGATTTCCTTTCCTCCACACCCTTTCATCTCTTAGCTCTCTGAAGCCTCACCAGAAGTTTAGGGGAAAGCTGAGTGCTACGACCCTCAGTGACGGCCCTGAGGGGGAAGGGTAAACTGAGGCTCGCTCTGTTAGATAAACCCAGAATCCTAGAAGGTCAGAGTAGACAGGACCAATGCCCACCATATACCGATAGGGTAGCTGAGGCCTAGGGAGGGGGCTGGGTCTGGAGACGCTCTACCAGACTCACTAGACCGATACTGTAGCTCAGACTGGGTCAGAAGCCTCCTCTATGGCATTGTGCTGCGTTCTCTCCATGTCATCACCCTGTATGGTCACTGAATGTCATTGGAGATTTTGGATGGGCAGAGATTTCTTCTCACTCTGAGTGCCCAGTACCCAGCACATGGCGTGCCCAGAAAAGGCATACGGTGAGCGTGGCCAGTGAGTGAGTGATGGGAAGTGTCTTCCTGAGTCTACTGGACTCCAAGCACAGCCTCCCTGCAACCTCCCTGAAGAAAGAAAGGCAACGGCTCCTTTAAATTTCCAAGATCAGCAAAAAAAAGTTTGGAGAGCCTTTGCCACATTATTCTTAGCTCTGAGCCCAGCCCAGGCCCTGCTGACTGCAGCCCTTCCCCCACACTCCCAGGCTGCACTTTTTGGAAAAAGCACTGTTTTTGGAGGGAGGAAAGAGTCTGAAATGCAGAGAAACTCTCCAGCATTTCAGATCTGGGTTCCTCCAATGCCTCTGCTCCCAGCAGGAGCGGTTCCTGCCCACCCCCACCCCCGACAGAGGCTCAGCCGGAAATCCCATATCCCAAGAGGTGTGGGCAGCAGGAAATAGAAAACCGTGGAATCCAACTGCATCACATCCTACAGAGAGGAAAACTGAGGCCCAGAGAGGGGCAGAAACTTGCCCAAGGTCACACAGCAAGTCAGAGGTGGAGCTGGGCCAGAGCCCATGCCCTGGGCCCCAGCCCTCTTTTTCCCACACCATCTTCTAACTGGGCCTTCCAGGTACACAGGCCCAGTTCTGCCAGATATTGCAGAAACGGCTCTCTAGCCCCAGTGGCTAGATTGAGGCAGTCCTCACCCTACAGAATCCTAGGACAAAAACTAACATGTTAAGTGCCCAGCACGTTCATATTACCATATTTAATACTCTCAGGTTAAGTAAGAATGTCTCCATTTTAAACACAAGGAAACTGAGGTTCAGGGAGGCTAAGTTCAAGACCTTACAGCAAATTGCAGTCAGAACTGGGATTTGAACTGTTTGTCTGTGGAAGATGGAGAGTTGGGACAGGGAGAGGACAAGGAAGTGACCTTCATGGGGCCCTTTGCTGTGGCCAGGTACCCTAAACAATATCTCACTTTTAATTATTGGACGTGAATTGGAAGGAAGCGTCATCCCTTTCTTCTTTTTTTTTTTTTTTTTTTTTTTTTTGCGGTACGCGGACCTCTCACTGTTGTGGCCTCTCCCATTGCGGAGCAGAGGCTCAGCGGCCACGGCCCACGGGCCCAGCCGCCCTCACGGCACGTGGGATCCTCCCAGACTGGGGCACGAACCCGCATCCCCTGCACCGGCAGGCGGACTCCCAACCACTGCGCCACCAGGGAAGCCCCCCTTTCTTCTTTTAACAGAGGATAAAACTGTGGCCAAGAAAGGCTTGGATAGCCAGCCCATGGTGGGCCTTCTCCCTGGGAAACCAGGGCTGCCACTGGCAGTTTTTCTCTGAGATGCTGTCCAGGAGCCAAGAATGTGCTTGCAGCCCCAAGCATGAGTCAGGGAAATGCAACTTCTGCAGTCGCTGATTCTCTCTCATGGTGTTTGGGGCCTTCTGACCCAAAGGGCTGTCCTGTGAGCTGCCACGTTGGAGGGTGGGAGGCTGGTGAAGGGTGGGCAGACGCATGACTCCTCCCTTCTCCTCCCAGAGCAAGCCCCACCTTCCTACCACCCTCCTGGTGCTGAGGCAACTCCAGGGCCTTCACCCACGCGCCTGACACCCTGACAGGACACCCCAGAGACACACGTCCACTGACACATGACACTGCAGACACACGTGTCCACCCACCCACTGCGGCCGCTTCATGCAATCCACATACACAAATGTCTGCATAACTTTCTAGCAATACAAATGCACCACATGTGGCACACCTGCCTAATAGGTACCTGTACACAGGCTCAGGCTCAAGGAGAGGCGGGGAGGACAGCCCGCAGTCGGGATTCCACTCTCTTCACCCCTTATTAGCTGTGAAGCCTTGGGGAAGTCACTTCCCCTCTCTGACCTTCAGTTTCCAGTTGTAAAATGAGAGGGTGTGACTCCTCCTTGCCACCCGCCTCCCTGCCAGTTGACATTCTCCCCTGCCTTCACCCGCAAAACCTGCAGACATTTCTTGAGCATCTACCATGTGTGGGGAATGAGCCAGGTGCAGAACACAGGGACAGGGCTCCTGACCCCAGCCCAGGGCTCAGTCCATTGCACCAGCTCCAAACCCTTCTGTGGCTCCCAACAGCCCCTCGAGAAAGTCCAAGCCCCTTGGTGGCCCTTTGCAGCAAGCCAGTTTGCAAGTGCAGGTCCTCGGTGCTCCTGGGCAGAGACTCTCTGCCTTCTTAGGGCCAGAGCAAGGGAGGATACTCTCAAGAAAGCTCAGCTTTGGGACTGGGAGCTCCCTTCCTTCTGCCAGTTTCCCTCTCCCAGGCCTCCTTTGGCAACTTATGGAAATAGCTCCAGCTGCCTGGAGAGCCCTGGGGTGGTCAGATGGCTTTTAAGTACCACTTGCCTTTTCCCTTCCCCTGTTGCCTCTCTACCCACCCCCTTACCCAGCACCCAGCTCTCCTTTTCTCCCCCAGGGGACGCTGACAGCTGTAATAATAGTGATGGCCAGGTTAGCCGCAGGGCTGCCCTCCTTATCTTAGGGTCTCTGACACTCAGAAAAGGGCCCCTGGGCTCTGACCGCCCCACTCCCAGCCCTAATCCGCTTCAGCCCAGTGCAGCCACCCCAGTGTTACGGGATACAGTAAGCCCTGGCATGGGGGTCAGGAGACCTGGGATCCTGGCCCAGCTCTGCTGTGTTTTAGCTGGTCTAGCTCCCCACCTCTGTCAAATAGGAATGATGATCTAGAGGATGATGAGAAGCACAGATGAAACAATGGATTGGAGAGCACTTTGAGAACTCTGCGTGCACACTGCTCACCTCTTCATCACCTGGTCAAATCCTTCCTAACCTTAAGACACCACTTCTGACCATTCCTGCTCTGTCCTCTGATCACCATCCTGTCAGTTCCATTCACACCTGGCCTTGCACATACACATGAGAGTAGCAAAGGGCTGGAGTGGGGCCCTTCAGAAGAGGCACAGGCCAAGGATGGCATCCTGGCAAAGCGAAGAGAATCCAGCCCAGGAGTCAGGAAGGCTGGGTGCCACCATTCAGCGAGTGACCTTGGAAAGTCACTGCACCTCTCTGGGCCTCCGTTTCCTCATCTGTAACGTGGAGAAATGAGGAGGATCTGGAAGGATCTGAGGGATTTCATTTTAAATGGGAAAGTTTAGTTTCGTCCCCACTGTTGGCAAGAGAAGAAATGGACACAGCCTTTCTAGAAGGCAGTTCGCACTGGGAGCTTTAAAGATTGTACTGAATATTTCCCTGCAACATTGTTTGTAATTGCAAAACTTGGAAACAACCTAACTGTCCATCAGTAGGGGAGGTGGGAATACCAGGAAGTTGGGAAAAGCAAAAAGCAAGGAAGTTCTTTATGTCTTGATATTGATTCCATCTCAGAGCTGAAGTGAAGGAGGGTGTTACTTAGATCTGCACAGACTGTCCCAGCAGGTGGGTAGAAACTGGTAACATTCCTTGCTGGCAGGGGAAGGACTGGATGTGAGAGGGAGAGGGGGAGGAGTGAGACTTATCTTTCATCCCCTATGAATTTGGAGGCTATATGAATGCATTACCTATTCATACATTTTTAAATTTTTAAGTTATTTGTTCTTTTAAAAAAATTTTTTTTAATGGTTCTGAAGAAACTAGGGGCAGGACAGGAATAAAGACGCAGACATAGAGAATGGACTTGAGGACACGGGGAGGGGGAAGGGTAAGCTGGCATAAAGTGAGAGAGTGACATGGACTTATATATACTACCAAATGTAAAATAGATAGCTGGTGGGAAGCAGCCCCATAGCACAGGGAGATCAGCTCGGTGCTTTGTGACCACCTAGAGGGGTGGGATAAGGAGGGTGGGAGGGAGATGCAAGAGGGAGGGGATATGGGGACATATGTATATGTATAGCTGATTCACTTTGTTATACAGCAGAAACTAACACACCATTGTAAAGCAATTATACTCCAATAAAGATGTTGAAAAAAATAATAATAAAATTAAAAACAATTTTTTTAATTTATTTTTGGCTGTGTTGGGTCTTCGTTGCTGTGCACACGGGTTTTCTCTAGTTGCAGTGAGCGGAGACTACTCTCCATTGCGGTGCACAGGCTTCTCATTGCAATGGCTTCTCTTGTTGCGGAGCACGGGCTCTAGGCGTGCGGGCTTCTGTAGCTGTGGTGCATGGGCTTAGCTGCTCTACGGCATGTGGGATCTTCCCAGACCAGGGCTCGAACCTGTGTCTCCTGCATTGGCGGGTGGATTCTTAACCACTGCGCCACCAGGGAAGCCCCCCAAATATTTTTTTAAAATTTTATTGAAGTATAGTTGATTTACCGTGTCATGTTAGTTTCAGGTGTACAGCACAGTGGTTCAGTGATATATAGATGGATAGATACATATATATATTTATAAATTCTTTTTCGGGTTCTTTTTCCTTACAGGTTATTACAAAATATTGGGTACAGTTCCCTATGCTATACAGTAGGTCCTTGGTGGTTATCTTTTTTATATATAGCAGTGTGTATGTGTTAATCCCAACCTCCTAATTTATCCCATGCCCTTTCCCCTTTGGTAACCATAAATTTGTTTTCCATGTGTGTGGGTCTATTTCTGTCTTGTTAATAAGTTCATTTGTATCTTTTTCTTTAATTTGTTCTTTTTGGGGAAAAAAATCAGTTTTTAGAAATTTAACGTAAGGAAATCATTATTTAAAAGTATGAGCATTGGGCTTCCTTGGTGGCGCAGTGGTTAAGAATCCACCTGCCAATGCAGGGGACACGGGTTCAAGCCCCGGTCTGGGAAGATCCCACATGCCGCGGAGCAGCTAAGCCCGTGCGCCACAACTACTGAAGCTTGCGTGCCCAGAGCCCGTGCTCTACAACAAGAGAAGCCACCGCAATGAGAAGTCCGCGCACTGCAATGAAGAGTAAATCCCACTCACCGTAACTGGAGAAAGCCCGCGTGCAGCAATGAAGACCCAACGCAGCCATAAATAAATAAATGTATTAAAAAAAAATTAGGTGGAAATCACCTAGTAACAAGAATTGACTTTTTGGTGAAATGTAAACATCCTTCCACACATCTGTGCCTCTGCACATGGAATTTTCGTAAACATGCTGTTTTATAAGCTGCTACATTTTTTATCCACCAGTCCATTAAGCTCTCCGAGGATTAAAGTGGCTTTTCCACATTTATGGTGGCTGCCAATAGTCCTTGCCTTACTGACATTGTCTCTAATTTTTGGCTCTTACAAATGAGGCTATAATGAACATCCTTGTACGTGTATCTATGTTCATATTTTTATTTTCTAATTTTTTTAACATCCTTATTGGAGTATAATTGCTTTAGAATGTTGTGTTAGTTTCTGCTGTATAACAAAGTGAATCAGCTATATGCATACGTATATCCCCATATCTCCTCCCTCTTGCGTCTCCCTCCCACCCTCCTTACCCCACTCCTCGACCAGGGATCAAACCCGTGTCCCCTGCACTGGCAGGCGGATTCTCAACCACTGCACCTCCAGGGAAGTCCCACCACCTAATTTTTAAACCATTTCTACTATTTCGAGCTTTTTTTCCTCAATGAATGTGTATTCAAAAATATAGAGAGATCTGCATAATATTCGTAGAAAAAGGCCAGAAGGAAATACTCTTAAATGGTTTAATCCTATCTTTGGAGATGGACATACACATTATGTCTATTTTCAACTCTCTGCTTCTCTGAATTTTTTCAATAGCACATATTACTTTTATAATCACTTTTTGACAATCAATAAAGTAAATAGAAAAGCAACATCCAGTGGGAGATCAAGCCAGGCTTGAAGGCCATGTCTGAGTAGGTGCTGGGGAAGCACGGGCCGTGATGGGGCCTGGGGCTCGGGGCCCCTCACTGCAGCTCTGGGGAGCCTGGGAGGCAGGAGCTGGAGCCCGTCTGGCCAGGGCCGGCATTTTCCACCCCCATGGCCTCAGGCCAGGCTAAAATGAGCTTGATTGTGGCAGGATTTCATGGGCAGCAGCCAGCGGGGACAGAAGAGTCATGCCAAAGGTCACCATGTGAAGGGACAGGAGTATGTGTGGGCAGAGCTGCAGAAGGTGGCCAGGCCAGTCCTGGTCTAGCAAGAACTTGGGCGCCCCTCCCAAAGGCAGTTTAGCAGGGAAATGACAAGGTCTCGTTGGAGTTTTTAAAGGAGTTCTGCGTCTGCTGAGTGGAGAGTGACAGAGGGAGGCCAGAGAGGAGAATGTCACAATAACCCAGAGCAGGATTCTGGTGCCTGGACCCGGGCAGGGGCCATGGGGCTAAGAGGGTCCAGCAGGGGACTGGGGCTTGGAGGGCCAGGGAGAAGGAGGGAAGAGGACTCTCGGGGGTGTGGCCTGGGTAAACAGGTGGCGAACTGTCCCCTCTCTGAGATGGAGACTCTAGGGGGAAGGTAGTGAGCTCTGTTGTCTGTAGATAGGAGGCATCCAAGAAGCTGTGGCATCCGTGAGTCTGGCACTCAGGAGAGGCCAGGCTGGGATTTGGGATTGTGGCACAGGAGACTAATGGATGCCATGGGATGGTCGGTGTGGGTGAGAGCAGGCGCAGAGGCTGAGAAGAACAGAGGCTGGGGAGGAACAGGCCCATGCCAGGCAGAGGGGGGAATATCCTCTGCCACCTCCAGGAGGGAGAATCAAGGAGGAGCTGGCCGGGCCACTAGTGGGGTGGGGGGGCGGGCAGAGGGAGGAAGGCCATGCTGGAGGAGACGGAGCCACGATGCCCTCTGTCCCCTCCTCCCTCTCTGAGAATGCCGAGGGAGGACCAGGCTGCCGCGTGGTGATTCCGTGGCTGGTGGGGTGGGTCAGAGCCAGGATCTGTACACTCGGCCGGGCCCCATTGGCTGGCGGGCAGGAGCCGGCGCAGGGACAGGCCAAGCTGATGCAACATGGGCCTATCGTTGCAGGCCCTGCTGAGGGGATGCAGCTGTGCTGGCCGCTGCCCAGAGGTTCCAGTGGGGAGGGGGGACCAGCTCTTAGGGCAGGCTGGAGCTGTCTGCTCTGGGTGTGCTCTGACTCAGGAGGGAAACACGCCTTTCATGGAAGCACCCAGAGCCCTCGGCTGTGTGCATGTGCGTGAGGCGGGGGAGGGGCCCCAGCGGCTGCTGCTGCACAGCTCAGGCTCGGCATTCTCAAGGCCAGATGGGGAGACGGGAGCGGAGGAACCTGGTACCTGCAGAGCCCAGGGTGAGAGTCAGGTCCTGGGTGCCAGCCTCTGCTCAGCCTCTGACTCTGTGTGTGACTTCGGGCAAGTCCCTGATCTCTCTGAGCCTCAGTTTCCCCATCTCTTTCGCTAGGACAGAGAGTTGTGAAAAAGAACTCAAGGCGTGGGAGCTGGAGGGGGAAGGGGGTTACCAGGGGCACAGCTGACCAGTCTGGGCGCCCAAAGTAGACACAGCAGGAAGGGAACGAGCATTTATTGATGCCCGCTTTGTACAGGGAGCGCTTTCATTCTCTGTTAACTCCCATATCCCTGCTGTGAGGCAGGCATTTTCATTCCCAATTTGCAGATCAAGAAACTGAGCCCTCAGAAAGCCCAGGAATGATAGAGCCTAGATTTGAAGCCAGGTTTCCCTGCTTGGGGTCCGGGGTTCTGTCCGCTGCAGCTAACTGGGGAGTCTCACACTAGCATCGCTGATGCCCAGGGCTCAGAGTTGCCCAAATCTTGGGCACCGCCTACGAGTCTCTTCTTCATTAACCCTGCCCAGGCCCCAGTGTCAGGGCCACAAAGAAGGGGGATCTGGACAAGTGGTGGCCAGGTCTGACAGAGTCCCAGGATCTAAAGGGGGCGATCTCAAGGGACCCAGCCCTGGAAGACTGGCAGGAGTGGGGCTGAGTGTCAGAAAGGGTCTCAGCTGCAGATCTAGAGAAGCCTGGTCCCAGGACCAAGACAGGAAGCCCAGTCATGGGAGCAAGACTGTGAGTCCCTGAGGCTAGGAGCCTCGCAGCAGCTCAGTGTGGCTTGTACAGTGAGCGATGGGCCAGTGCCAGGCCACAGGCGGGGATAGCACAGCACAGAGATGAGGCTGCCTTGATACCAAAGTCCTGACAGGGGGCCCTCTCCGCCTTCATCCACACCCACAGTACTGGCCCGTCCCCGCGTCCTGCTGGAGGTCTGTCCTGCCCCCTGGAGTGGGACTGGGTCTCCCACAGTGTCCTGGGGGAGGGATGTGGGGGACAAGCAGGCCCAGCGCCCACAGAGCTGGCTCTGCCACCACTGGGCATTTCCAGGGGGTTTTACCAAGGTCCTTCTCGAGACAGAAGGACTTGACAAAGGCATCATGTTGACACAGAATTCCAGACGCTGGCAGGCCACTCATTTTCACTCGAAACCAACTTTTCCTGAGCAACTGTTTTGAGCCAGGCCCTGTCCTGGGAACACAGAAACAAACCAGATCCGCCCCCTGTCCTTAAGCAATGGAGCTCACACAGGCTGCTCAAGGCTGTGACAGAGGGGAGAAGGCAGAGGGCTGCCAGAGCCCATGCAGGGATGGGAGCAGGGAAGACTTCCTGGAGGAGGCTGCCTGGGGTGGAGAAGGAGCTCACCTCAAGCAGAGAAGGCTCGGGGAGCGTGAGAAAAGGGAGGTGGCCTCCTTGGGTGCACAATCAATGGGAACACCAAAACCCACAGTAATGAAGATAAGTAATATTTTCATGCAATATTTAAAAAAATGAAAATCCATGCTAAAAAAAATAGATGATGAACAAAATATCAACGTTTTAAATAAAGACAGGATCAGGGCCAACTTCCCGGGCATGCGACCTGTGTAGTCTGACACGGTGCCACACTTGGTTGCATATTCTGCTGTTGCCATCTTGAAATTTGGAATAATTTTTGAAGGAGGGGCCTCACACATCACATAGCCAGTCCTGGACAAGGACAATAAAATAGTGCTGTGTCGAGCCATGTTGGAGCTGAGCCAAATGGGAAAAAAAAGGGTTTATTTAAAATTTTGATATTTTGTTCATCGTGGGTTTTTTTGGCATTAACTTTGATTTTTAAAAAATATTGCATGGAAAGCTTATTTCTTTTGATTCCTGAGGTTCGGGGTGCCCCTTGTACTTTGCACCCAGGGTGAATGTCTCACTCTCCTCACCCTAGTCCCAGCCCGGAGAGAAGGCGAGGTGTGGAAGGGCATCCCAGGCAGATGGACAGAAGGGCTGTCCAGCAGCTGGAAGCCTGCAGGGCCTGAGGAAGGCTCGGGGGACAGGGCAGCCTCAGGCCCTTCCCAGATCCCATGAGCCCTTGCCAGAGATGCACCTGGATATCTTCCCACTCTCAAGTCACTGAGTGCCTCAGTGCCCCATCTGCAAAGTGAGAACAATGGTTCCTTTCAACAGCCTGTCTTCCAGGTTGAGAGACAAAAGAAAAATAAAAGGTGCTGAGTTTGAAACCAGAGAGGGCTGTACGCTAGGAAGTCTGTGCACCAGTTCTGTGTTAGGTGCCACTGTAACTCCCACAGGCACGCAGAGATCGGCTCCTCCACCCTCCATGCCTCTCTCCTTCCCACCTCCAAGCTCCGAAGACCCCTTCTGCCTTCTCATAGCCTGGGAGACTCCCCCAGCCAGCCACAGCTTCCCCCTTCCCTTGCCTTCAGTGCACACAGGGGAGAGAGATCATACTACGCCCTTTTTTTTGTTGTTTTTTTTTTGCGGTACACAAGCCTCCCACTGTTGTGGCCTCTCCCGTTGTGGAGCACAGGCTCCGGACGCGCAGGATCAGTGGCCATGGCTCACAGGCTCAGCCGCTCCGCGGCATGTGGGATCTTCCCGGACCGGGGCACGAACCTGTGTCCCCTGCGTCGGCAGGCGGACTCTCAACCACTGCGCCACCAGGGAAGCCCTAAGCCCTTTATTTATTTTATTTATTCCTTTTTTCATGTAACCAACATTCATCAAGGACTCACTACGCACCAGGCGCTATTCTGGGTGCAAAGAGCACAGGAGGGAACAAACAGGTCCTTCGCTCTCAAGGAGCCTCACGTGCGTCTGGAGGAGACAGGCTATACGCTAAGAAACAGATCTGATAATTCCAGGTAATGGTGAGCGCTACGAAGAAACAAAAGCCAGTGGTTGGAGGTGCGGGGATGAGTACTTTACAGGGGGTATAACCTGAGAACTGAATGATGAGAGGCTGTATTGTTTTCCTATTGCTGCTACAACAACTTACCATAAACTTAGTGGCTTAAAACAATAAAATTTATTCCTCTTATAGTTATGGATGTCAGAAGACTAGAATGGGTCAGCAGGGCTGCGTTCCTTCTGGAAGCTCTGGGGCAAGTCTGTTTCCTCACCCTTTCCAGGTTCTAGGGGGCTGCCTGCACTCCTTGACTCATGACCCCTTCCTCCATCCTCAGTGCCAGCAGTGTAGCATCTTCATAGCTGCCCCTCTCTCTGACCTCTGCTTCTGTCATCACCTATCTTTCTCTGACCCCCCTCCCCTCCTCCCTCATATAAGGAACCTTGTGGTTACATAGGGCCACCAGGTAATATCTCTATCTCAAGATCCATAATTTAATCACATCTGTAGGAGACTTCCCTGGTGGTCCAGTGGCTAAGACTCCGCACTCCCAATGCAGGGGGCCCAGGTTCGAGCCCTCGTCAGGGCACTAGATCCCACATGCCATGACTAAGAGTTCACATGCCACAACTAAAGATCCCTCATGCCACAACTGAAAAAGAAAAAAGATCCCACACACCACAGGTAAAGATCCTGCACACGGCAATGAAGATCCCGTGTGCTGTGACTAAGACCCGGCACAGCCAAATAAATAAATATTAAGTCGCATCTGCAAAGTCCCCTTTACCATGTAAGTTAACATATGCAGGGATTAGCACCTGGATGCCTTTGGGAGCCACTCTTCTGCCTGCCAACGAAGCCAACCCCCTGAAAACTTTAGAGTGGAGGAGAGCAGCCCAAACAGAGGGAACTATATATGCAAGGGCCCCAAGGCTAGAAAAAACTAGGCATGTTCTCAGAATAGCAAAAGGCCACCCTTCTAGAGAGCAGTGCTCCAGTTAATTTGATTGTAATTCACTTCATCCATGGGGCCAATCTCACCCCTGCAGATGAATGTGGTGTGTTCCAGGAACCCTGAGCAGCCAGGACAGCCCTTAGAGAGCATTCCCTTGGCACGTAAGGTCATCTCCTCTCTCCCCCTGCTTCTAGCTGGCCAACCCTTCACATGCTTAGAATGAGAGCCCTGCATGTTTGAGGAAGGTGCCAGCCCGGGTGCCCACCTGGAGCTGGGGGCCAGACTGACTGTGGTCGAGGAGTGGGCCCAGCCCCTCGTACCTGCATATAATCCTGCTCTTTCTTCCCTGCTGAAGGCCAGGACTGTGTGGCTGAGGGAGAATGGGAGCAGGAAAGGCTGGACCTCGAGCAGTGGCAGCAAACTTCAATGGCCATATTGTTAGCTCTGGGCTGCAGTGGGGAGGGTGCCAAGGTCTGGCTGAATGAGGCATCTGTGCTTGCTAGGTCAGGATGCCCAGGTCAGGGGCTCTCCTGGGAGATGCCTCCCACCCCCCACCTCTGCCCAGACCCTGCCATTTGGCTTCCTTGGCATCCCTTGTATTGATCCCTCAGGGACCACAGATATCACTGGCTGGCTAACTGTGCCATGAGCTGTTGGTTGGTGGCCTTTCCTGTTAGATTGTAAGCTCTCTGAGAAGGCCACCAAATCCCAGCATCCAGCCCAGGGCTTAGATCAGAGAAGTTGCTCCATAAATGTGTGTAATGAGTGGACGAATGAATGAATGAATGAATGAGACTGTTGCCATTCTTGCTTTGTCTGGTCACCCCTTCCCTGGACCACTGTACCGGCCAACTCTCTAGCTTCCCTGCCTCTGGTCTTTCCTCCTCCACACCATTGCCTGGGGATCATTCTAACATACCATCAGTTAAAACCCTCCTGGGGCTCCCTGAGACCTTTAGGATCCAATCAAGCCCCCACCAGCCTCGCCAGGTAGTCACCCACCAATTCTCCGCCCTGCCTCTGTGCTAGCCCTTGGTAACACCTGACATTTCCCAGCCTGCGTGCCCTTGTACTTGTGCAGAATGCCCTTCCACCTCTTCTCCCCACCTGGGTGACTCCTACTCATGGTTCAGGCCACAAGCTCCTGCAGGAAGCCTGCCTGACTACCCCCAGCCTTCTCTGGGTTCCCACAGAATCCCCACCCAACTCTACTCTGTGCTTCCCAGCACCTCAGCACCAATTATGATTGCCAGTTAACACCTGTGTCTCCCTAACCAGACCCTGAGCTTCTCAAGAGCAGGCACTGAGTCTGACCCATGTTTTCATCACAGCCAGGGCCCTGGACTTGGTCAGGCACAGAGCAATTGCTCAGCCTAGGTGTAAGCCCAGCCCCAAGACAGTGGGCTCCCCGTGAGGCCTGACTCGTGGGCGCCTCTGCCCTCTGGTGGTTATTTTGGGTCACTGCACATTTCTGGATCCTATTCATGGGCTTCACTGTGGTAATGGACCCTTGAACCTTGGTTCTCAGAATGTGGCCCCAGGACCAAAAGCATCAGCATCACTTTGGAACTTGTTAGAAATGAAATTCTTGGACTCCACCCAGACCTATGAGTCAGAAACTCTGGGGATGGAGCCCAGCAATCTGTTTTAACAAGCCCTCCAGGTGATTCTGATGCAGGCTGAAGTTCGAGGGTTCTCCTCCTAGAAGCCCCAGGTAATGGAGGAGACACCAGGATGCCCCTAGTAGAGTTGCCAGCTAACGTACAGGATTCCCAGTTAAAGCTGAATTTCGGATGAACAACGAATAATTTTTTAGTATAAATAAATCTGGTGCAATATTTGCAATTTTTACCTTGAAATTCTTAATAATTTTTGGACATGGAGCACAGTAGTTTTCACTTTGCACAGGTAGTTAGTCCTAGGAAGGACTCAGAGCTTAAAGGTGGGAGGGGTCAGGGCACAGCAGCTGAACTGTGCCTCTAAGTTTTCCAGCTCCCCCATCTTTCACATCCCCCATTGCTTCCTTCCCAGAAGGAGTCAAACCTTCATCCCTTCTCCCCAGATTCCATTACCTGTCTCCTCACTGTCTCACTGCTTCATTCTCACCCCTTCTGTCCCACCTTCCGCAGAGTGAAATGAAGTCCCCAAAATGTCTTCCCTTGTCACCCTCCACTCAAAACTTTCTTCTGGGTGTCTCCTTACCACTGCTTTTGTGATAACAGCCATCTGCCATCTGGAGCACTGAGTTAGGCTCTTGATTTCCTCAGCTCCTGTGTTCTGCGCAGTAATCCTGCCTCTGGCATATGCCCCAGGGTGGGGTGCTATGAGCAGGACCTGCCCGCAGCCTTGGATGGAGGGCTAAGTATCAGCTCCAGCTGATGCCCAAAGAAGAGCTGCTGTCTGGGATGCAACAGAGGAGAAGGAGGAGGAGAGACTCCAGAATGATTTATTAAGCACCTACTATGTGCCCGGCACTGTTCTGAGTGGTGGGAACACATGATGCAAGAAGCAGGTATAAACCCTGCCTTCAGTGGAATGACTTAGTGGGTCCTGCCCACATTGATCTCAGGTTTATGCCCTAGACTAGTGCCCTAATCAAACAGGGGAGGATGCTGACTTTTTTTATTTTTAATTTTTCAAAGGCAAGCAGGAAGTTGTTTTATTCTTTCTCACAGATTTGATTCAAAATTCCATCAGAGGGAGTGGGCTGAGGACACAGGTTGAACAAGTTTGACCTGACCTGACTATTGTTGAAGCTGAAGGATGGGTACCTAGGAGATTCATTGTACTAATCTCTCTAATTTCATATATGTTTGAAATCATCCACACATTTCTCTTTTAAAAATAGAGTTCAAAGTAATATCAAATTTCCAAAATCTCTCCAGTCCAGAATGAGACCCTTCTTTCAGGCTGGGCTTACCTCAGAAACCAGAAACCCGGGGAGTGTGCCGACAAGTTCCTTCTCTCCCTCTGTGACCATCTCTGGCTACTACTTGCGGCCGCTTCAGGGTGGAGTGCAGAGTGGGAGAAAGGGCAGAAAGAGCCCTCCTTGCCTGACACAGTTGTAATCTGGCTGGGGACCCTCTGGACATGGTTGATGTCCAAAGTTGATCTTTAACTCAGGAGATCTCCTCACCTCCCCCAAAGGGGTCCTCAGGCAGCTGGACACGGCCTTAGGCAGGCAGGCAGGCCCTCATCTGGCCAACAGGCAAGTCCGGCATCCTTTGTGTGGTCTAGCCGGCAGCGAGCCCTTCCCGGGGGTAGCCCTGGCCTCCCCCACCCCATTCCGCCTCCCCACACAAACCGTGCTGTTAGACTCTGCAGTGTGTGAGAGGAGTTCCGGTCCCCGTGTCCCCCAGATTCTAGGTGCACATATCATGCTCTCCCAACAGTTCTCTGGAAGTCCTCTTCACTTACAGGAGGGAGGGGAAGCAGAGCAGAGTGACAATTCTCTCTTAAAAAAACTGATTTAACAAGGATGGGTGATGGGCGGAGGCGGCAGGACAGGTCTGGGAACACACCTCCTGCTGGTCCTACAGGATGGCCTGGTCCTACAGGAGGGTCTGACCCTCCATTTAGGATGGGGTGGGGGAGGGGTGCTGGGGCCCTCTTGTCTGAAGCTTCTGGAGCCTCTGCAGAGATGCCAGCCAGCAGCACGAGCCTGGTTCCCACCCCGCCCTTAGTACAGGACAAGAGAACCCTAGACACAGTGAGTCGCAAGAGGCTCCTTCATCGCCTGGATCTGCCTGGCAAGAATCTGCTTCTCTGCAAGGCTCCACTCACGCTCCGCCCCCTCCAGGAGGGGTTTCCTCAGTGCCCCATGGGCCCCGTTGAGACTCTCCTCCTCCCTGATGCTCCCACCACACCTTGTTCACGCCTCCATTAGAACAGTTATTTTATTTTCGATAACTGTCTTGTGTCCTGTGTCCTTATCAGATTGTGATTTCCCTGGGGAGTCCCTGGATGTCTTCGGGCTTATCACTGGGGCCCTGGCAACCAGCACAAAGGCTCCCTGGCACAGAGGAGTGGTAACGCAACAACAGTGATGATGACGAGCTGTGTGGGTGTTGCCCGTGTGCCAAGCCCTGTGTCAAGCTTCGTGGGGCATTATCTCATGAACCCCTGCCCCAGCCTAATGTGGTAAGTACTATTATCCCTATTTTACAGATGAGAAAACCGAGGCTCAACAGGTGAAATCACTGGCCAAGTTCACTTGGGGAGAAGGTAGGAGAGCCAGAATTTGACAGGAGTCCTTCTGAGTGCAGAGCCCCTTGTGCTATTCTGAGTCAGGGCCCAGCCATGCTTGATGGGTGCCTGGGGGGAGACAGGAGTGGGTGGGCACCCTCGGGTCAGCCTGATTGCCTCAGACCACAGCAGGCTGGGACTCTGTGCTTTCTTGGTGGGAGGTGGGCGGGAGGGGCGGTGGTTTACAGGATATGCGGTGGTTTACAGGATATGCAGAGAGATATGCAGAGATTAATAAAAAGGTCAAGACAGGTATGGGGGCTGCTGACTTCTGAGACCAGTGCAAGGTGAAATCAAGATGGAATTTGGACTGTTACTTCCTGCCAGTACGGATGAGCCCCATCTCCTTAATCCCTTAACCAAGGGGTCCGCAACCCCCGGGCCATGGACCGGTAGGTACCGGTCCATGAGCAGAAGGTGAGCGGCAGGCAAGGGAGCGAAGCTTCATCTGTATTTACAGCCGCTCCCCATCGCTCGCATTACCGCCTGAGCCCCGCCTCCTGTCAGATCAGCAGCGGCATTAGATTCTCATAGGAGCAGGAACCCGACTGTGAGCTGCGCATGCGAGGGACCTAGGTTGCGCGCTCCTTATGAGAATCTAATGCCTGATCATCCTGAAACCTTCCCCTCTTCCTTGGAAAAAATTGTCTTCCGTGAAACCGGTCCCTGGTACCAAAAATGTTGGGGACTGCTGCCTTAACCCCGGCCCCAGCCCCTCACCAGACCTCAGGGCCTCCCACCTAAGGCCCCAGCTCAGCAAGCTCCCAGGGCTCAGGGATGGGGAGGGAATAAATGCCTGGAAATGAGTAGGTTGTAATGGCTCAGGGTCTGGGTGTCCACAGGGCCAGCAATGGGTCCTGGCTGGACCAGAGCTCTAGGGTGACCACCTGTCCGGGTTTGCCCATGACCGAGGGATGTAGGACTCCTCGTGCTAAAGGAGGGACAGTCCAGGGCAAACCGGGGCAGGTGTCACCCTGCAACATCTCTGACCCCAAGACAGTTCCTCCTTCTCATTAGATGATTCTGGGCCCTGGATAAAGAACCCTGGGAAACCCAGAAGGCATTAGTGCACACAGGGAGGTCAGCCTGGGTGTGGGCCCAGGGGCTGGCGGAGAGAGCAGGGCCAGGAGTTGGAGTGCCCAGGGCTTGAGCCCACTTCAGCCTTGCACTGGCCTCTTGCCGAAAATCCCTGAGCCCCCTTTCCTCTTCTCTAAAATGAGGCGGGTAACATCCACTCAACAGGGCCATTGTCAGGATGAGCATGAGATAATGCAGTGAACAGGAGGTATCATTGCAGGATTAAGCTCAACTGCAAATAACAGAATCATTCTGGCTTCAACAAGAGAGTTTGTTTCTCTCCCACATAAAAGTCTGGAAATAGATGGTTCAAGGGTGGTGTGGAGGCTCTGCTTTTTAAGTCCTCGGGTGTTCAGGCTCCTTCCAGCTCATGGCTTCTCCAACCCTAGGGCGTGACCTATGTCTTCAAAGACCAAGATGGCGGCTAGAGCGCCAACCGTTATATCTATGGGAGCTGTAGGTACAGAGAAGGTACTTAAAGCCTTGCAATTGATGAGGCTGACAAGCAAATGGTTCTGCTGGAGAAGAGAAGCCCTAAGACTGAGCTCCAGGGCTCCCACAACAGCAGAAGAGAAGGAACAAGCAACAGCTCCTGAGTTTCTGGACTTCTCCCAGCCTCCAGACTTCTAAACCCAACTGTATGCCTAACGTCTCCACTTGGATGTCTAAGAGACACCTGAGAATTAGCATGTCCAAACTCAAATTCTGCTCTGTTTCCCAAATCTGCTCCTGCTGCCACCTTCCTCAATGGCAGATCATGGCAGCACCATCCTTCTAAGTATTCAGGCCAAAAACTCGGGGCCATACTTGACTCCTTTATTTCTCTCACAACATACGTTCAGTTCATCAGAAAATCCTGTGGTTCTACCTTCCAAGGACACCCCAGCATCTGATTACTTCACCATGCCTGCTGTTGCCCTGATCTGAGCCACCGTCACCTCTCACCTGATGCCTCATTCTGCTCTCCCTGCTTCTACCCTCTCCCCCTTGGTCTGACTCATAAGGCAAATGACTTAGAAGTCTGCAGTGCCTTTCTATTTCAATTGGAGTAAAAGTCATATTCCTCACCATGGGCTCTAGGCCCTTCGTGATCTGATCTCAGTGACCTTGTACACCATCCTTTACGTCCTTCCACCCAGTCACTCCCTCCACTCCAGCCATGTTGGCCTCCTGGCATGAACAGACCAGGCACATCCCACCTCAGGGCCTTTGCACCTGCCGTCTGCTTCAGGTTTTTACTTAAATGTCACCTTCCCTGACTACTCTGTTTAAAATGGTAACCCCCTCACCGATATTCCCTACTTTCCTCTGTCTATGCTGTTCTTTCTTTGTCCAAAGTGCGTGTCCTATCTAATATATACCATTCTCTCTCTCTTTTTTTTCTTATTGTCTGCCTTCCTCTACCGGAAAGTAAGTTTCACAAAGGCAGAGATTTTTGCTGCTGTGTTAGAATGTTACAACCATGCTGAGCACAAAGTAAACACTCAATATAAATGTATTTAAAGAGTGAGGAAAGGGATGGAGCAATGAATAAGTGAAGGAATTGCTCTTCCTGCCCAGGAGGGTTGGGCTGCCCGGAGAGGGCAGTAAAACAGGGACGATGATGACCACCATTGTGTCGCGATGTACCCGGCCCTGTGCCAGCTGCCAGGTGTGGCCTGGTGGAAGCAGACACCTAAGCTGACATTCACAGAAGCGGCTGGTAAATGAGAGGACGGAGGGAAGCCCAGGGGCCTGTGGGAGCCCAGAGGCGCTTCCATGAGGTGGTGACACCTGAGCCCTGTCTGAAGCCACACCTTGCCAATCAAAAAAATTTGATTTTTAATATTATATACTGAAATTTATCAATATTTGAAAGATCTGCATGACTCGGTGAACCACTTTTTCTCCCAAATGGCCAATGTATGTTTCTACAAAATCATCCATGGTAAAAGATACGAAGTGCAAAAGAGACCAATGGATTTTAATGTAACTGAGTAAGAAAATCTCATTGATATGGTTTGATTATTTTTTTTATTTGGTTGCAAATTATTTTTTTATTTGGTTTTATTTGGTTTATTTATTTATTTTTTTTATTGGGTCTTATTTGCGGCAGGTGGACTCCTTAGTTGCAGCACGTGGGCTCCTTAGTTGTGGCAGGCGGGGTCCTTAGTTGTAGCTCCGGGGCTTCTTAGTTGTGGCATGCTAACTCTTAGTTGCGGCATGCCTGTGGGATCTAGTTTCCTGACGTGGGATCTAGTTTCCTGACCAGGGATGGAACCTGTGCCCCCTGCATTGGGAGCACAGAGTCTTATCCACTGCACCACCGGGGAAGTCCCATGGTTTCAGATTTTAATAGTAACTAAACTTCAAGAAAGATTTCAAGATTAAGTTAGTATCAAATAATAGCCACAATTATTTGAAAAGGCCAATAAAATACTCCTCCCTTTTCTAACTCATATCAGTATAAGCCTGTATTTTCTTTGTAAACTTTAACCAAAACAATATATTGCATCTGACTGAATTCAGAAGCAGGTATGAGAATCCAACTGACTTTTATTAGGCCAGCCATTAACATTTTTTGTAAACATATTAAAAAATGCCTCTAATTTTTTTTTTAAATGCTTTTTTTTTTCTTAATTAATTAATTTTGGCTGCTTGGGTCTTCGTTGCTGCACGCGGGCTTTCTCTACTTGCAGTGGGCGGGGGCTACTATTCGTTGTGTTTTGTGGGCTTCTCATTGCAGTGGCTTCTCTTGTTGCAGAGCATGGGCTCTAGGCTCAGAGGCTTCAGTAGTTATGGCACACAGGCTCAGTAGTTGTGGCTCACGGGTTCCAGAGCACAGGCTCAGTAGTTGTGGCGCACGGGCTCTAGGCACGTGGGCTCAGTAGTTGTAGCGCATGGGCTTAGTTGCTCCGCACCATGTGGGATCTTCCCGGACCAGGGCTCAAACGCATGTCCCCTGCATTGGCAGGCGGATTCTTAACCACTGCGCCACCAGGGAAGCCCACCTCTAATTTTTTGTTTTGAAAAATGTAGGTGTTTTTCATTAAGATATGTTAACATTTACTAAGATTGTTATAACTATTTTAAATTAATTACTTAAATATTTTAAATGTCTCAATTTAAATTTATAATACTGTAAATACCGATACAAGCCATATAAATAGAAGTTCTCTGGGGTCCTTAATAGGGTGTGAAAAACAATCCTGAGACCAAAAAGTTTGAGAACCAGTGCTCCAGTGTTAGCGATTAGGATTATTATTCTGCACCAATCAGGATCATACAGCAGGGGGCAGCAGAGGCGGTCAGAGGCAGCAGAGGCATCCCCCTTGCCTTTCTTTAGGGAAAGGTACTGGGCGCCTGCCTGTTGGGTATCCCTCATACCCTGTACTGGAGACACAGTACCCTCTCGTGAGCATCAGGAGGTACTGGTAAAGGTAAACTTGGCGTTACGGGGATCACGAAAATTCCCATCTGCTGGTGGCAAGGCCTGGTGGGAGGGAGGAAGCCCACAGACTTTGGGGTCCGAGAAGCCCTGAAGCTCCCCGCCCTTTCAAGACTGGAGCCTGAGCAGGGATCCAGGAGAATGGGAAGGGGCGCCCGGTATCATTGACAGGCATTCCCCGAAGCCAGCCGCCCCCAACCCCTCCACCAGGGGAAAGGAGCTGCCACAGATTCCCATCTCAGTCGGACTTTTCCCCTCCCCTCTCACTTTCCACAGCAAGCCTCCCAGCTTCAGGCCTCTGCCTCGGCGGCTCCACCTGGCCCTCCCCTGGCCTCCTGCTTCGCTGAGACCCCAGGTCTGATCTTCCTCACCTGCCCCACCCCCACTAGGGTCCCCCCCAGCCCCTGAAGTGGAGGCGCTGCCTCTCTAGCCTTACCCATTATCTCATCCTGGCTCACGGTTTTTAGTCCTCTCTAAAAGCCTCTACCTCTGCCTCCTCCTCCAGCTGCCACCCAAGCATGCACCCTTTGCAGCTACTCTGGGGAGGGCACCCACACCATCTCCAAGTGCACCCCTCCTCCTGCCTCCACCTTCCCCGGGCCACCCTCAGTCCCAGCCACTGACCCCAGGACGCTTCCGTCCTGGCCCTGCTCACCTCTCCTTGCCGCTCACTCTTCACTCAGTGTCTGATTCCCGCCTCTCTCCGCCTTCTCTGACCAGTCCCTCTCTGGCTCTTTCTGGGCCCCTTCCCCTGCCCACCCCTCTCCCTGTGGATTTCCCACTCCCTCCCTGGGGCCGCTGACCCTCTCATCCCAAAGCCTGTCTCAGGCCGTGGCCTCGGGCCTGGTCCCTCTCCTGAGCTCCAGATCCAACTCACTCTCCCTCTTACCCCACAGACACCATCAGCGGCCTGCCTCTCCCCCCACTCCGAAATGTTCCTGACCTCCCACCCCTGCCCCACGGCCAGGGCCCAGCTCAGACCCTCATCTCTCCTTGTCACCTGGACTCTTAAAACAGGTGGCAGCCGGCCTCCGTGCCTCAGTCTCTTCTCCAGGCAGTGATCAGGCTGAGCTCTGAAGGGCAAATCTGACCTTGTTACCGCCGCTTCGACCCTCCCAGGGGTCCCCTCTGCCCTCAGCAAAGAAGCCAAACTCAATGACAAAGACACGTGACACGCCCCCCTGCCGCCTCTCCAGCCACGGATGCTCCTGGCCTTTCTGCCTCGGTGCCATGGAATTGAGTTTGGTGTCGGCACACGCACCATGCTACCTCAGGCCTGGTGACGGAGCACTGCCTCTCCTTCCGTCCCCACCACCTTCAAGGGGCCACGCTTCTCATCTCCATTTTACTCACGGAGAAGCCGAGGCAGAGAGAGGGGAGGTGCCTGGGCCAGGATGCCCGTCTGGCTCCCGAGCCCTCTGCATCAGGCCCCAAGTGTCCGATATCCAACTTCACCTTCAGTCCTGGCAGTTGACTTTCTCCCCCCACCCCCCATCCATTCCCCACTGAACACACACTTGGATCCAATCCCACCATCCTTTCAGCCCAGCCAGGGCCTGGATGCTAGGCCCCGCCCATGTACCTTGGTCCTCCTCGGGGCCCCTCTTTGACCTCCTTTGGCAATTAATCGGGCCATAAAGTTTCCCTGGGTGTTCCGGGGTAGGGGTGGCCCCAGCCCCTACAGTCCCACTATACATCAATTGATGCCACAGGGCTACCGGGGGCACCGGAAGGCCAGGGAAGGGGAGAGGTGGGCAGGGCTGGGGAGGCAGGAGGCCCTCTGGGTGTCCACGGGCTGGGAGGCGCAAGGCTGGATCTAAGCCAAGCCGCCTCCACCCCTTCACCCCTCCCCCTTTGTTAACGCTCTGGTACCCTCTGGATATAAAGGCCAAACTCAAAGCCCCACCTAACGTGGCCTGTGCAGTCCCCTCCAGCTCCATCCTGTTTATCAGACACTCGCAGTGAGGCTTATCATATACCAGCACTGCCCTAAGCTTTCATAGAAATTAACTCATTTTATCCTTATAAATAGACTACAAAGTAGGTACTAGTATTATTCTCACTTTACAGATGGGGAGACCGAGGCCCAGAGCAAGGACAGAGTTAGTGATGGCAGAGCCGGGATTCAAGCCCAGGCCATGTGGGTCCAGAGTCTGCACTCTAACTGCTCCCAGTGCGACCTCCATTTCTTCCTTCCTGTGTCATTCCCATTCCCCCAAACACACCGAACTTCTCACCCATCACCTGCCAGTTCCCACTTTCATGCCTTTGTGCTCACCGTTCCCTCTGCCTCAGGTGCCACCTTCCCAGTGAAGCCGGCTGGACCCTGCCCCACCCTCCCCCTGACGAATCAGGCAGCCTCCTCTGTGTTCGTGGCGCCTTCTGTGTACACCGCCACTGCAGAGAGCCCTGGGACCGGGGCTCCTTGATGTCAAGGGCAGCTCCTCCCTGATTGTCCCATCCCTGGGTGCCCAATATTTGGTCTGGGACTTCATCCAGCCTAAGAATTCTTGGTAAATGTGGGATGAGTGGGGCAGGGTCGTGGGATGGGGACAGAGAGAAACAAGACTGCATTCCTTGCTCTCTAGAAGCTCACACTCCAGTGGGAGAACCAACCCAGAAAGAGCCCAACATCTAAGCAGATCAGAACCCTAAGAGAGGCGCTAAGAGCCGCGTCAGCAGCTCCGTGGGACGATGCCGTGCTCCCCACTGGGGGAGTCAGGCAGGCTTCTCAGAGAGGTCAATTTGTGTACTGGGCCTTGAGGATGAAGAGAAGTCCAGTGGCCGAGTGGGGCGCATGCAGGCATGAGAGCTGGGGAAAGGAATCCGGGCCGGCAGAGGCAGAGGCAGAGGCAGGAAAGCAGGATGTATTGTGAGGGCCAACAAGTTGAGTTGAGCCTATCAGCCCCACACCAGTCAGTGAGCTGCAGGAGGGCCGCATTTGCCTGCACCAAGCACAGAGCCTGCACGTGGTGGGTGCACTGTAATGATTTGTTGGAAGCAGATCTCACAGGGTGTGAAGCCTTACGCAATTCGGTGGCCCTATTCAAGAAAAAGAAATGTGAAATTTTTAATGTAAATGTAGGCATGAAAGTGAATGTTCATTTGTACTGAGATTGGGAAGGAATCTGCAACAGAGCTGAAGCTGCAGAAGAAAGTAAGGTCAGAAGAATGTCAGGAGGGTGAAGGTTCTTGGAGCCCAGCACCAGGCTGACAAGGCTAGCACTTCCTGTCAGCCCCGAGGCCCAGGTTCAGAGCCGGCCTCTGAGCCCTCAATCACCCTCAGACAAGCCACCGTGACCGTGCCTCTGTCACACTTCGTGAGCCTCTCTGGCCACAAAAAGGCCTGATTCTCCCGCGTCAGGAGACTTTCTCCCCCGGAAGGGTAGTCAGAGGGCAAATGTGGGCGTCTGAGAACTGTGTGCTGGTCACCTCCTGGTGACCTTGGGCACCTCTCTCCAGGGCCTCAAGGGTCATGGAGGGTCTGTTCTGAAAGCCTCCTTTTCATGCAGGCATTCTGCTCATCTGACCCGCTTTGGGGGCTCTGTGAGAGCCTCATTCATCTCCCAGTGCTGAGGTCTCACAAGGGCGCCAGGCTCTCTGCTGGTGATGGGTGGGGGGCGCATAGCCACGGAAGTGCTCCTGGCCCAGTGGGTCCAACTAAACACGAAATACCTGATTACAGAGACCTCAAGCCGAGAGATGCCCAGACAGAGTACTGTCCATTCCCTGAGGTTTCCTCCTAAGCTAACCAACCCCTACTTCTGGCCCGAGTCTGCCCTGAGGGAAGACTCTCCTAATCCCCCCAGAATAGGCCAGGGGTCCCCAGAGGTGTTCTTTCAGACTCCATGCTTTCGCACATGCTATTTCCTCTGCCAGGAAGACCCTTCCCTCCATCCTCTGAAGCCTGGTGCCTGCCCAGTTCTTGCCAAGTAGCAACATCTTTATTTCCCTTTTACAGACGAGGAACCAGAGGCTCAGAGGGGTTGAGGAACCTGTTCAAAGCCACATAGCTTTGCCCTAGAATGTTAGTGGTTGTTTTGTTGGCCACGCTGCGCGGCATGTAGGATCTTAGTTCCCCGACCAGGGGTAGAATCTGCACCCCCTGCAGTGGAAGCACGGAGTCTTTTTAAATTAATTAATTATTTTGTTTTTGGCTGTGTTGTGTCTTCGTTGCTGCGTGCGGGCTTTCTCTAGTTGCGGGGAGCGGGGGCTACTCCTCGTTGCGGTGTGCTGGTTTCTCATGGCGGTGGCTTCTCTTGTTGTGGAGCACGGGCTCTAGGTGCATGGGCTTCAGTAGTTGTGGCACACGGGCTCAGTAGTTGTGGCTCACGGGCTCTAGAGTGCAGGCTCAGTTGTGGCGCACGGGCCTAGTTGCTCTGTGGCATGTGAGGCCTTCCCGGCTAGGGCTCGAACCTGTGTCCCCTGCATTGGCAGGCAGATTCTTAACCACGGCGCCACCAGGGAAGCCCCTGGAAGCATGGAGTCTTAAACATTGGACTGCCAGGGAAGTCCCCTGACCTATAGATAGTGATAGTGATGAGTAGACGGCATTCTCTGCCAGCTATATGGTCTTGGGAACATCATTTGGCCTCTCTCTGCTTTGGTGGCCTCATCAGTGAAATGGAGTACCTACTGCATAAGGTTGGTGGTGAGGCTTACAGATAACCTGTCCTCTGCGGCCTCCATTCTTTCGCTCCCCAGACCAATTAGTGGCTTTCACTTGGCCCCTGCAGGACATTCAACACTCATTCATTCATACATTAAAACCCTCCAAGACCAGCTCTGTGCCCCGCCCTGTGCTAGGTGCTTGGGACTCAGAGATAAATCAGACACAGCTCCAGCCCCAAGGCTGGCGGGGGGGCGAGGGACAGAAGTTCGGGGCAGAACTCAGTACTCTTGAGGGTGTGTGTGTGTGTGTGTGTGTGTCGTCCTCACACATCTCTGCTCTTAACTTATTTTTTAAAACTGACAACGACGCACCTCCCAGCGGATGGGCGCTGGAAAAGGCGAAATGTTGAAGGAAGATCCGCTCTTTATCTTCAGAAACTTGGTTTTCACTGCTTCCTGAAACCTGAATATTTCACTGCATCCAAGCTCGCCTCCTCGCGCTGAGCCCTATTAGCTGGGAAGGAGAAGGGTACTGTGAGGGTGTGTCCTACCAGTCCCGAGGGCTCCACTATCCCTGGGGACTCCACTACCCCGGATAACTCACCTAGCCTACATCCTAATTCTTTTCCCACTCCGACCCCTGTTCCTACCCCATGACTCCCCCACCCCTGGTCCCAGACAAACCAGCCCTCCCCAGCTCTCCCTCCATCCGGGTCCCCAGGTTACCCTCTCCTCTCGCTCATTTCTTTAAACCATCCTCCCCCTCCATTGTCCTCTCTCGGGCGGCACCTCTCCACTTCTGCCCCGCCCTCTCCGAGGTAGAGCCCACGTTCCGCAGACCTCCGCTCTTTTCCCACTCTCCGATTGGCTCCCGCTGCCCGACGGCGCGGGACCGCGGGGAGGGGATCTGGAGCTCGCCCCGCCCCTTGCCGGTGGCCGGGGTGGGGCGGGGCCTCAGGATGACCCCGCCCCCACTCGGGCGGGGCCGCGCTGGCAGGCGCTCCGGCGCTGAGCGGCGGTACCTAGGCTCTGCTCGGCTCCGGCTCGACTGCAGCTCCTGTGGGGGTGGGCGGCGGGGATGACAGCGGCGGGGGTGGCAGCGGCTGCGGCGCGGGACTGAGCGAGCGGCTAGCGAGCCGGGGAAAGAGGAGGAAGTATAGCCGCGGCCCGGAGCTCTGGAGTCAGCTGCCGCGCCGAGGACCGCCCCATTTTGCAGAGCGAGCCGAATCCGAACCTAAGAAGACTTCCCCGCCGGGCTCCGCGCCTCCTCGCCGGCGCCCTGCCCTGCCCCGCCTGTCCCAGACCCGGGTTCCGCCGGGACGCTCCCTGCCCTGCGGTCCGGGGCGTGTGGCCGGGGCGCCCCGAGCCCCAGACCCTGATCCAGTGCACCGGCGAGGGACGCTCCTGGCCCACCATACGGCTCTAGGGTTAAGGGCTCGTTCCCAGCCTTTCTATAGTGTGTGTTGGAGCCCCCAGCCCTCCGACCGCGGTTAAGGCGGGGTGCCCCCAGCCCCGTGACTGAGTGCAAAGCAGCCCGGACGCCTCCAGACTCTGGTTGCCCTAAACCCGAACCTTCAGCTGCCTCCAATCCGGTGCTTCGGACCTGGGACCGTGCGAACATCCAGGAAACCCCGGCCCGGGTTCAGCGCCCCGTGAGGGGTCCAAGGCGGGCTGGATAGTCGGACTGAACCAGACTGGGCTGGTGCTTCGAGTCGAAGCTGCCACCTTCCTGCCGCCCCAGGCGAGGAGCTGAGCGCTTGCCCCCAAGAGAGCACAAGAGAGAGCCGAGAAGTGCAGGTGAGAGAGCCCCGGATGCCAGGCGGCCTCCGACCCCATCCCGGCAGCGCTGGGGCCACCTGCGGGTGTGCACTGGGTACTAGCTGCGGCTGGAACTGGCTAGGAGGGGGCGCGGGAAAGGGAGGAGGAAAAGGGAGAAAACGGGCACTTATTGAGCGCCCATTGTGTGCCGTTCCGCGCCCCACCCTTGCGCAAATGGCTCACTACTCCGTGTGATAGAAGGTGTTGTGTGCTGTTAAGAGCGCTTACAGATGGGGAAACTGAGGTTCAACGGGGTTGATTGACCCTGCTCTTTTTACTCTGGTGCTGAGACTGGGGAGGAGTGTTATGCTGGAGAGGGAAAGGAGCAGAGAATGGAGAGAAAAAGAAAGGAAGTGCAGAGCCGCATGGTAGGAGGTGGGGTGGGGGTGGGGGTCGAGGTGGGGGCCACTGGGGCATCGGAGAGCTGATCCTGAGGCTGGGACGTGGCTTCTCCTGGCCTCTTTCCCTCCCACTCCATTGTCATGTCACCTCCCAGGAAAGGTGACCCAGAGTTGAGGGCAGAAGTGGGAAGCTTCCCAGTTCCACAGCTTCCCTCTCTGACAGAGCAGCTGCCCCTGTACCCTGTGTGCCAGACTCCAGTGTCTCTAAGACGCTCCGGAGGTCCTGACACGCTGCTTATCTGATGGGAGAACACACTGTAGAGGTCCCTAAGTCACAGCCCATCAGAACTGCAGGAGATACGGCCCCTCAGCACTCACCCAGCTCACATCCTTCACATTAGTAAGGGGGACACTGAGGCCTGAGGACAGGGGGTGCCAATTGCTGAGGTCCTAAAGCAAGTGAGTAGTTGAGCCAGAAGTACACTTGAGAAAACCTTCCCAAACATCCTTCAAGGTGTCCCCTCCCCCTCCCAAGTTAGCATCTTCTGGGTGGCTGGCTGGGGTTTTCCCACCCCTGATGTGAGGTCTGGGTGACCCTGTATCAGGCTGTTGTGAGAATCTGTGTGCAGGGTGCTGGGGCCTGAGACAGACCAGCAGCCCCATAGCCTTTGGCCCCAACCTCAGGTCTGACCTCAGCCTCTCCTGGACAAGGGAACCTGCAAGACACCTCTGGTCCAGGCGGGGAGCGGGTTGCACAGGGTCTCAGAGCTGGGGCTGCTAGGGCTGGGGGCACAGTCTGAGGGTCTGGATTCCCAGGCAGGGGCTTCTTCTGCTGCCCCCCTGGGGCTGTGCGGGGAGAGGCACGTCGTGAAAGAGTGCTTGGTATGGACCCTGTGGGCTCTTGTTCTGGGTGGGGAGGGGGAGGGGATGTGGCCTAGGTAGGAACCCCGGTGGCCTTGGCCGTGACTGGTTAACCCCTGCTGTGCCCAGCTTCCTGGAGTCAGGGGGAATCCACCTTGGAAAGCCCCTGGGAGGTGGGGGAGGGTGGAGAGATCTGCTGGAGGCTGGAAGCTCGGTCCCTGGGGGTGGAGTGTTTGGGGGAACTGGAAGGGAAAGTGACTGAGGGGCTTGGGATTCTCCAGCCTCACCCCCACCATCCGTGGGGATTCAGATTCTCATAATAATCCCTGCATCTAAACAAAGCTGCTCTTTGATGAGATAATTTCACACCTGTGATCTCATTTCACGGTGGGGTGGAAAGGAGCTGGAACTTGGAGTGAGGCAGAACGGGGCTGGGGAGCCACCTGGGACCTTTTGCATGCATCCAGGGCTCCAAGCCTCACCTGTAAAATGGGGTCAAGGCAGGCTGTTTGTTACCTGCTCAGATAATGGAGCCATCACATCCGGCACACTGTCAATTGCTGAAGAATTTTTGCTGTTTGCCAAGACTGGGCTTGTTCCTAATGGCTGCCTTGTGCGGGAAGCTGGGGGGCAGAGAGGTGAGACCTCCTGCGCAGGGCCTTGGAGTTTGCTTCAGGAACTGAGTGCTGACTGCGTCCCAGGTGCCCTGGAAGCTACCCAGATGGAAAAGGCGTTGTGGTGACTAGCTCCCAACGGGGAGGGCTAAGCGGCACGGGCAGACGGCAGTGAGTCAGACAGACCAGGCGGCGTGAATCTGCTCTGATTCCTCCCACTGGCCATGTGGTGTTGGGCAAGTCACTTCACTCCTTTGAGCCCCAGCTGCTTCTCTGTAAATTAGAATTCCTCCTTTACAAGGTTGTTGTGAGCTTTAAATGAGATATAAATATACAGCACGTGGCCAGATAATTTATTTCCTTCCCTGTAAGAAAAGGAAGCTTGGATTTTGACCAGGAAATCCAGAGAAATTCTCAGACTTGCCTTGGATTGGAATGGAGGCTACTGTTGCAGATTCACAGACATGGGTTTGCTCAGCTGTATGGGTCAGGCTACCCTACGCTACCTCCCTGGGCCCACAGCCCTCAGAAATCTGCTTGGGGACCCTGGCAAGGGGCTCTAGGTTCCGATCCCTCATCCCAGGGCTGCTGGCTTTCTTTGGGATTGTGGGGAGCGGGTGTTCATTCCCTCTGGCCTCCCTAGGCACAAAGGTGCGGTGAATAATTTATGGCTCGCCTCGCTGCGAGGCGGGCTTAGGGAAATTGTTTGCTGTGTGCTCAGCTGAGCTTCTGAGCCCCACCAGAGGAGGCAGGTGGTTCCCGTCAGTGCTAGACAAAGTCTCAGATCCGGGGGAAAGGGGCGACAGGAAGAAAGTGACCTAATATCAACCCCAGCTCTCTTACTGGGGGGCAAGGTGGACCCGCAGGAAACAGTGGAAACCAAGCTATAGATGAACCAGGCTCAAGCTGTGGGCCTCCGATTCCAAATGGGTCAGGAGGGGTGGCCCGGAGAGGCTCTTGGGGACTGGAGTAACCCAGAAGGCTTTATCAAGGAGAAAGGGGTCTGGGCTAAGGCTAGAGGCAACTTGCCTTAGAGAGTAGGGGTCCCGACATCAGTTCAAGGTTGAATTCTGGCTGTGCCACTCACTCACTGTGAGACTGTGAGCAAGACACCTGACCCAGCCAGGCCTCTGCTCGCTCCTCTGTAAAATGAGGGTAGTTACGGGTGACTGTGAGGTCATATATGTAAAGCAGATGGCACGAAAGGTACTTAATGAAAGGGTGTTTCACTGTGAACGAGAACCGTGAGGTGGGCTAATGGTGGAGAAAGTGGGATGGTGTAATAAGCAGGGAGGTGGGGAGAACTCTGGGACGATGATGGTGGATCTGTGGGGTCAGAGAGGGGTGTGGAGAAGAGGGGTGGGTGAGTGACCAGACGGTGGAGGGCCTTGAATGCCAGACAGAATTCATATTGCAGAAAGCACCATGGGGCCCCCACTGAGAACCCTCTGTGACTCCTTCTTACCAGTAAGATGGAGACCAGGGCTCTTTGTTGTGCATTCAAGGCCTTGCCCACTGCAGCCACTGCGTGGACCCCTGGTCATTGCTCACCACTGTCTCCTAAACACATCATGTGTGGTCCCTTTGTTTATGGTGCTCCTCCGCTCTGCTCACTTCCACATCAGTCAGGGCCTAATTCAGGTCATAAATCCCCCCAGAAACATTCCTGGATTACCCAACCCTCTGGTCACACCCTCTCTGAACCTTTAACTTCACAGTACTAGTAATAAACAATACCTACCATTGCATCACATGTTACAGTTTGTAAAATACATCTACATACTCATTTAATAATATTGTGATGATGATATGAGCAATTGTTAATGCTCTTGAGAACTTATTCTGAGCCAGACACTGTGTTAAGTGTTTTACAGATCCTCTCATTCACAACTCTGGGTGGTAGCTACTGTTACACCCTGGAAGACAGGGCTCAGAAAGGTACATTGTCTTGCCCAAGGTCACACAGCTAGACAGTGGGGAGTGTCTAGAGCATACTACGCAGGTAAAAAGAGTGAACTACGCAGGTAAAAAGCCTGGAAATGAGCCTTCTTCTCAGGGCTAGGGAAAGACAGTGCTGGGTTGAGCAGAGGGCCTTGGGCTCTGCACTGGCTGACTGTGTGACTTGGGGTGAATCAGACCCATGCTGTGGTCCTGTTTCCCCGGGTCTGTGGTGAGGGGGATGGTGTCTGAGCTTCCAGAGCTCCAGCCTTCTGCAGTGTCCTTCGTGACCCTGGAAGGTAGGGGAGGAGACCACAGCCTCAGGGCCAGAGGATGTGGTGTGATGGGTGGCTGTGATTTTTGGCCCGGCCACTGTCTGGGCCAGCAGGCTCTGTAGTTAGCTGCTGCCTCCCCCGAAGGAGGGTGGCGGCCAGGGCTGCTGGCAACATGGTCATTAGCTGGGCAGAGAAGACCCTGTGATTGGGAGCCGCCTGGGCCAGGCCAGGTTGGCAGGGCTGGAGGCAGGCCGGCCCTGGCCACGGTGGGGTCATTGGCAGGGCAGCTGGCTGGACAGCTGCTCCTCCTCCCTTTGCAGCCTCCAGGGCAGTACCCGCGGGGCACCAGAGCTTTGTAGGCCAAGGCTTGCCCTTCTTCTTGTGGCGGTCATGGGAGTGCAGCAGTGAGGAATCTAGCCAGGCCTGAAGATGCCTCCTTCCAGAAGCTTCCAGGACTCCTCCGCTACAGATCCACAGCCGTCACTCGCCTACCGTGGTCTGTGGGTTGGACTTGTGTAGATCTGCTTCCTTTGCCAGCCAGTCGGAAATAGATTCTCTGCCACCCCAGTTCTCCCCTCTGCCCCCCAGAGTGCCTAGCAGGGTGCCTGGCGCAAAGTGGCTGCCCCCACCCCTACCCAGGAGAGGCAATGCGAGCTGCCCCTTGGGCAAGTCGCTCAACCTTTGTATCTCTGCCGTCTTCTCTGTAAAGTGGCACTGACAACCACAGTGTTGTGAGGGTTAAATGAGACAACGGGCGGCAGGTGCCAGGCCTGACACACAGGTGGGTACTCTGTCAGCGTGAGTCCCCTTGCCCATCCCTTCAGTAGCTTCGTGATCAAGTGACTCAGTAAGAAGCTGATGGAAGAGCCCATCCAGTGAGGCCGGGAGGGAGGATGTGCCAGGCAGCAAGGAGGGCTTCCCAGAGGAGGACACTTGGCCGCCTGGGGAGGACTCTGTCAGACGGGATTGGGAGAGCTGCCATTCCCACCGCCTTCCCAGTGAGCAGGCCCCAAGCTAAGTTCAAGGCAGGGAGCAGGACTGGGATGTCCAGGGACCTGGTTCTTCTCAGGCCTTAGCGGCAGGAATGACGCAGTTGGGAGGAGCCATCTGGGGTCCAGGTAGCAGATGCTGCGATGTGCTTGAAGATTCCTTCAAGGGAAGCAGTGTTCATTTGGTCTCCCTCTCCCGCTGCATACACACATGATTACGTATTACAAAACGTAACATGATGGGAGGTTTTGGTCTGTGGGGGAAATAGACATTCAACAAGTAAACACAGATACAAAACTTCCAAATTGTGAAGAGTGAGCTCCCAAGGCGGGGGCTGGTCCCATCGACATCTGTAGATGGTGGTAGAGGGCAATGCTCAGATCACAGCCCGAGTGCACACTTACTAGCCGTGTGACTTGGGCAAGTGATTTAACCTCTCTGGGCCTCAGTTTCCCCATCTGTAAAATGGGGACAGTTTTAGTTGTGGTGAGGATTAAATGCATTATACATGTAAAACACTCAGAAAAATACCCAGCGCATAATAAGCACTCAATGCATATTAGCTGTTGTTGCCTGTATCTCCTAGCAGAGTCTGAAAGAACAGGTGCTCAGGAAGTGCATATGGAATGAATCCCAGGCACAGGGCAGCTGCTCTGTGTAATGAATGAATGAACGACCTCATCAGGAGGGGAGAATGCAGAAGCAGTGACGACACTGAATGTGACAGAATGTGGCAGAGAAGGCCAGGGGCTGGGTTTGTCCAGTGCTGGGCGGGGAGGGAGTCAGGAAAGGCTTCCTGGAGGTGGTGCTCCTGGCGCTAAGTTGGAAAGTATCATTTAACATGCATGTGCGCGTGCGCACCCGGGCACCACTGTGAGGTCAGCACGAGGCATGAGGTCAGAGAGGAGTGGTTCCTGTCCAGGGTGGCTGGCTAGGAGGAGCGTCTGGGCAGACCCCACGTCTGCTGGACTCCACAGGCCTCCCTCTTCCCACCACCCCACGCTGTCTTGCCATCTGTGATATTCTGCTGGAGGGCACAAGGAAGGCAGGTGGGAGGAAGTGTGGGCCGAGGTCTGAGAGTCCCAGCTCTTCCCAGGCCTGGAACCAAATCTCCTACAGAAAAGAATAAACAGGCCTCACTCGGAGTTCTTTTATCTTCTTGCTCCCAAACACGCCCACCGGCGGAGGTGGTCTTCCAGCATTAATCCTACAGCTGTTTAGCTTTTGAATGAGTGAACTCTACTAAAGAGGGAAAAAAAGGCCATGAAGAATTCGCCTCACCCTCCCACCCAGGAGGCTCAAAGGGAAAGTTTTCTTCCACTGACAAGGGAGCCAGGACCCCCCAAGTATCTTAAAGGAGTTCACCTCTGAAGTCAGGGTCCCCTCATGTTGCCTACACTCGGTGGTTGGTGGTGGGGCCCCGAGGACACGACCTCGGCCCTTACGTTTTGCCTGTTTTTTGCCCCTCTCGTAAATGGGTCAGAGTAACAAAGCCCTTCTTTCCTTCAAGAGGTGTGGGGTGGGAGAGGTTGTAGTGGGCCTCTGGGCTCATGGCTCTCAAATTTGCTGCACACGTTAGAATCATCTAGGGAACTTTTAAAAATTCGGGCAAGCCCGCGTGCCCAGAGCCTGTGCTCCACAACAAGAGAAGCCACCACAATGAGAAACCCGCGTGCAGCAAGGAAGACCCAATGCAGCCAAAAGTAAATAAATAAATTTATTAAAAGAAAAAATTGGGGCAAGACCCAGGCATCAATAGTTTTTAAAGCTTTGCAGGTGATGTCAAAGCACAGCCAAGATTCAGAGCCACCTGGCCACCTCCTGCAGCATCCCCAGACTGTACTTGTACATCCCCAGGACAGGGAGCTCACTGCTTCCAGGCTGCTCCCTCCTCTGCGGTATTGCTCTCCCTGGAGAAACAGGGAAGTGGAAAGACTTTGCAATCTGATAAACCTGGGTTCCAACACCCCTCTGCTCCCTGCTTGGGTGTCTTCTCTGAGCCTCAGTGTCCTTGTCTGAAAACAGGAATAACCATAATCTCTCATAGAGACCAAATGAGGCCGTGCGCAGAAGGCACCGGTGTGCAGTACCGGACACATCGGCAGTGTGCAGTAGGAGGTCACAGAGAGTGGCAGAGTCTGCTGGACTCAGACCCTGGACCCCCCTGCAGTGCTCTCTCTAGTGCCCCAACCACCTGAGGCTGGCGGGGGAAGGATCAACACCCAGTCTTGGGGCCCTTCCCATCCCCCTTCTCTCTAAGAGATAAGGCAGTAAGCATTTTGTCTTGCTTGGTTTTGTTTAAATGGCCAAAGAGTCAGGCTCCCCTTAACAATGAAGCCTTGTCTGGATCTGCTTGTTTGTCCAACTCGGACACCCAATTGCGCCACCCACTTGGGGCCCCCGTCCCACCTGGGAGAACTGAAGAACGCCAGAGAGTTTGTTTCATCTCGAGGGAGGGTACTGGGGAGACACTGGAGGCCTCTGTGTGGCCCTCAGCAATAATTGACCCCATTTAAGTCAGCTGTCTCTGTTGAAAGCCAATCCAATAAAATTATTTCAAGGTTACTACCAGGATGGGTTTTGGAGGCAGAGAAAGTTGAATTTGAGTCCTGGCTTTGTCACTTGCTGGAAATATGACCCTGGGAGAGTCATTTCAGCTTTCTGAGCGCCCGTTTCCTCTTCTGTAAAATGCACAAATAGGGCATACCTCCTTGGCCTCCTTGGGGGGGTTTTAAGAAGAGAATGAAGTACTTGGTGTGTAGTGCACAGTGCCTACCGTACCGTGAGCGCTCACGCTGGCCGTGGCTGTCCTCACCGAACTCTGCCTCCTGCCCCTCCCTTCATGGCCTGCTGGGCCAGGCCGGGCTGAGACAGTGGAGGCCTGCAGGCTTAGTGTGGGGCACCCCTGCAAACCGCGATTGTGTAATCATTTGTTCCATGCACATTCAGAGGAGGCTCTGAGGGCGAGAAGAAGACTGCAGAAAGGGGCCACTGGCGATAGTACCTGGTCTCCTCTGCTCTGGCCCCGCCAGAGAGGGTATATCAGCCCCGGGTGAGCTGCTCCGACAGTGGGGTGGAGCAAACCAACAAAGGGAGTGCAGCACCTGGGGGCAGTTACCTCCCAGAGCTGCAGTTGCCCTGGAGGAAGGTGTCAGCTGTATGGACAGAGGCTGTGGCCAAGGGACCCTGTTAACCCAGGAGACCTGGCAGGGGAATAAAACCTCCACTCTCTTTCCTCCTTCCTGCAGTCTCCCACTGGGGCTTCCCTCTGGGTGAACCTTCTGGAAGCCAACGACACATTAACCCAAGGCAGTCCGTTGAGATCAGCCTCTGGGGCCCCACGTAGAGGGGACTGGGCCCAGAGAGGCAAACGGAAGGCATTCCTCACTCTGTCAGTCAAAAGCCATGAGGTCCACTGGACTCACCCTCCTTGGGATGCAGTTTAAAGCTCATCTGTTGGTACTTGAGCTTATCCCTTGCAAAGGGGGTCTCAGCCCCCACCCCAGAGATGAACCAAAGCATCCCAACTGTCACATCCTCTCGGGGAGAGGAGTTCTGGGGGCACCCATCTTTCCAGAGGTGCCTTAGCACCCCTTTGAGATTGGTGCCCTGGCCCCTGGCCACCACGCCCACCACTTGGCCCAGCTCTGCCGCCACTGGTCCTCAGAGGACCTGGCTGTGAGTTTTTTCCAGCCTGTGTCTCTGTCCCTCTTTGTCTGGAAGCATGGAGTAGCAGTTAGAACGCAGGCTCTGAAACCAGACCTTTTTCCTGAAATCCTGATTCTGCCGTAATATGGCTGGGGAACTCAACGATGTGGCCCTTAATCTCTCTGTGCCTGGGTTTCCTCATCTTTGGAATGGGAATAACAGAGAGTACCTCACAGGGTTGTTGTGAGGACTGATGAATGAATGAGCGGAAAGTGCTTAGGATGGTGCCTGGCGAGCAGGAAGTGCCTGGTAAATGACAGCTTTTACCATGATCACAAATCATACAGTGGGAGCCCAGAACCCACGGTGTGGCCAGACCTTTAATGCAAGGATGGGGACCGTCACCGCCTTCAGTCTAGACTCTGCCCCAGTGATGAGGCTGTGACAGTTCCCCACAGCCTGGCACCATTATGGACACTCACCTGTCAGCTATCCACCCCTCCCCCCAGTCCTCTCCCGCAAACCATGTCCTGTGAGAAGTGGCTTCTCATTCTGTCAAGCCTCAGTGTCCCCGTCTGTGAAAGAAAGCAGCTGGACAAGATGTCCCCAAGTTCTGCTGCCCAGTCTGTGCCGGGAGCTGGGAGGAAGAGGACACTGGTGTCGCTGCTCCGGAGGAGCCCTGAGGCCAGAGGGGCAGGGAGTGGTTGGGGCACAGGCCAGGTCTCTTCCTCACCGGGCAGGCCAGGCAGCTCCGAGCAGGAGACAAATGAAAAGAGAGGAGGTCAGATGAGAATGAGAGAAATCAGGGGGGGCTTCATGGAGAAGGGGGCATTTGAAATGAGTCTTGAAGGTAGGCTAGGAACTCTGCTGGCTCAGATTGGATGGGAAAGGCATCCTAGGATGGGGGAAGGGTGAGTATAAAGCATGGAGGTGTGGCCCTAGGGGCCGTGGCAAGCGAGCAGCAGCTGCACTCAAAGGCAGAGTGATGTGCTGGCGAAACACTTGGATTCTGGAATCAGGCAGTTGTGGGTTTGAATCATGGCTCGGTTTCTAATTGAATTATTTCTTATTCTTTGACTGTGGGCAAGTGGCTTGGCTGCTCTGACCCTCCGTTTCCCCAGCAGTAGAACAGGACCAAGCCCTCCAGGGCTGGGACAGTGACTCACAAAGTGCTGAGCGTGGCTGGAGGAGCCAGGCCTCCCCTCCACCCTGTTGCTGCAGAGCAGGCAGGGACCCCAGGGGCCCTCGTTGGCCCATGCCTCCTCCCCCAAATCAGGTGCAGGTAGCTTCCAGGGTGGCCTTGCTGGAGACAGCCTTACCTCCGGAGTGGGGCAAAGGCTATGTACGAGGAGGTTGGTGTCAGGTGAGCTCAGGTGCACAATCAGACAGAAGATGTCAGGCCACATCGCATGGAAAGCATCGGCGAGGCCCCTGGGGCGTGGCGTCTTGGGGGCAGCAGGGCAGGCCTGGGACGCAGAGCCCTTTCCTTATAGCTGGCCACCACTGAGCACTCCCTCTTCTCCCTGGCGGGAATGCTCGTGGCATCTCTGACAGCTCAGCCCTGGGTGTCTGAGGAGGAGCGCTGAGATGCCCGTGGTGGGTGTGGTAGTGCCTTGATCTCAGAGGCCTTCCTGAGAAGGGAGGAGTGTGGGCTTCTGAGTCAGTCCTGGCTTTAAAGCCCAGCTCTACCTCTTTAGAGCAGAGCTTTGAAGACACTGCACGAGTCACTTAAACTTTCTGAGCCTCAGTTGCCCACCTAGAAAATAAGGACAGCCACATTTACCTTCCAGGTCTGTTTTGAAGCTAAAAGGACATAATGGATGAGATAGCATCTTGTATTCTACAAGCGACTCCATAACCACCTTCATCCTGCTCCCTTTCTCTGTGCACCGTTCATTTCTAATGCTGCCTAAGGAAGTTCTTTCTTGTGTCTAATTTAAATCCACTATGCTGCAATTGGAACCTCCTTCCTCTTGCTGAGGACTCTGCAGAAGCAGACTGAGCCCTTTCTCTATACAAATGTGCCCCATTAGTACCTGCAGTGAGCGAGGCAGGCAACAACAGAGCAACTGGGTGTTGGTTTTCACCTTGTGTCTTGGGGGCCCCCGCTGTCAATGGCCAAGGCCTCCTGACCAGCATGCCTTGGGGGTGGGTGCCTCATCTTGACTGTTTTCACTGTTCTTCCCCTCTGAGTCTTACCCATGCTCCAAAACTGGGACCCTGGGGCAGTGGAGAGAGCCCTGGGCTAGGCCTAGAAGGCCTGGGTCCCAGCACCCACTTGACTCCTGACTTGCTGTGTGGCCTGAAGCCAGTTAGCAACCTCTCTGGGCCACAGTAGGCCTGTGAGGATGTCTGTCCCCTGGGGCCCAGGTGTCTCCAGTAAAGATGAGTGCAGTTCATCTGAAGCCCCTTTTCCTCCCTCTCACGTACCTGGGCCCCAGCCACCCTGGGAAGCCAGCAGATTAGGGTCCTGCTGGTGCCGGAGGTGGTAGGAGCTGAGTCCACCCCTCGGGCCAGGGCTCCCAAGGGCAGGTGGCGAGTTTAACGTTAGATAGATGGGGGATTCCTGGTGGGTGAGGTAGCGCCTGCCGCCTCAGCCAGGGATTTTGAGAGCCTGGATTTCCTGCGGCTCACCCAGTTAAACTCATCCAACCAAAGGTCAGTGATGTTTGTTGAGTCCCTCCTTGGAGTAGTCTTTCCCAGGTGAAGTCTCCTTTAATCCCCCACTCTGTGGGTGGGAAACCCAAGGCTCGGAGAGATTAGGCGACCAGCATGTCAGTAGGGCGAAGGAGCCTGGGGCTCTTGATTCTGCACAGCCCCCAGTGCCCCCGGGCCCAGCCATGCCCTCCGGGTCCTCAGCAGGGTGGAACACAAGGTGGTCAGGAGTGAGGCCCCATGGGCTGTGGGGGGTTAGCTGGGGCTCCTGGGACTGCCCTTTCCCTGGGAAGAAGTTGGCCAAGGAGGTGCAGGGCTCAGGAGCCCAGGCGTTCTGGGCTGTGGCCAGTTCTGAATGCCCCTGTGAACTTTAGTGTTTGCTTTTGTGGAGGATCAAGACTGATTTCTTGTTGGCTCTGGACCCATGATAGTTTACCTTTTATAAAGCTCTTTGATATTCATGATGTCACCGAATCCTCCCGGCAATCTGTGAGAGGCGGTGTGGGACTTGTTTGGGAGGGCCGGAGAGGGTGAGCTTTGGAGTCAGACCAACCTGGGTTTAAATTCCAGCTCCCACTGCCTCTCTGCCTTCAGGCAGGTGAGTACCCAGCCGAGCCTCAGTGTGTTTATCTGTGATAGCGACAGCTGTCTCGCTGGTTGTGCACATTAGATAAGGTCTGTAAGCACTGGTCCAGTGCCTGGTGCAATGTAGTTTTTGTGATTTTTTTATCATCCACCCCACTTTCTGGATGGGAAGGTAGAAGCTCAGAGGAGGAAGGTGACTTGCCTGAGGTCACGTGGTGATTTAGCTTCATCCTCCAGACTTCCTGCCTGTGGCCTTTTTTCTCCAACACCTCCTTCTCTGTCCTCAAGTGACCCAACACCTCATGGATCTATCCAGGTCTTTAATGTGTGACACTGAAGAGGCCTTGTGTCCCCTCCGCCCAGTGCCTAACAGCACTTGCCTGGCACACAGTAGGCACTTTAAAAATGTTTATCCTGTGCCTGAATATGTTGATGAGATGGTATAAAAATGTAAGAAGTATTTTTTCAGGCAGCTACGGCTTGTGTCCCTGAGGCTTCCTCTTGCTCCCTGTTCCCTTTAAAAACAACCCTTTAATAGTTTGGGTTGGAAACCTTTGTGAAAAGGAGTGATTGCTTCCTTTCCCTGCACGAGGCCCACGTGGTTAAAGTCCCGGGATGGGCCCTGTGAACACTGACTGAGCTGCTGGGAGAGCCGAGACCAGCTGGTCCCTGCACCCCGTGGCCCTGGGCTGCTCGCCTGTTCAGCAGCAGCTTCTGCCTTTGTAGGTTCCTGACTCTTCTCCCCCTGCACCTTCATTCTGCTGCCCACAGACCTGCCTCCAGCAGCCCGGCATCTCTTTTTCCTCCCCTCTTGCTCTTGTGTGTGTTTCCTAATTTGCTGCTTCTACCAGCTGGGGACTGAGAAATGGGACAATTGAGCTTATTAGAATTGGTTCATTGATTCATTCATTCATAACTATTCATCCAGCCATTGTTGACCCTGGGTCTTGCTAGGGATTCCATCCATCCATCCATCCATCCATCCATCCATCCATCCTGATTGAGGACCTCTGCAGTGGCTTGTGATCAATCAAGATATGACCACACCCTCCTGGCAGCACATGCAGGGAAATCATGATGTACATAGCAAATGCCAGTACAGGACTTCACAGTTTATAATCTGCCTCTGCCTGCAGTACCACACTGCATTTTCACAACAGCCCTGAGAACGGCATTATCCCTGTTTTGCAGACAATGAAAGCAGAGCTCAGCAGGAGAAGGTCCCTTGCCTAGTGGCCAGCAGTGAACACAGAATTGCAATGGGAACTCAGGTCTCCAGGCTGGCCTGTTACCTCTTCCCTCCTCTGGGCTCCGTTTGCAAGCCACGTGATGTCCCGTTCATTTACTGCTTCTGTCACAAAGGAGTGTTGTTAGTGGCTTGGGTGGGATCTTCTGCCTCTGGAATGGTCATCGCGGGGGAATATGGGCTTGCCTCAAACACCCTTTAGTGCACATACTTGTCCTGCAGTGGTCGTGGGCACACCATCTAGTCCACACTGCCCGGACTAGGGCTCTGGGGAGCCCTAGTTCCCTGGGATGGTTAGGGGTCCCAGGACGCATACAGATTTGGGAAATGCGAGGTCACATAAGTCAGAATGGGACTTCTCCCTTTAATGTGTTGATGTGAATGAGGGATCCCCGGCAGGTGGCACGGGTGCCACCAGCCTTTCCCAAGCTTGTCTGAACATGCAGCTCCTTTGTCACAGAGCAGGGTCTAGGGCAGGTAGCCTAGAGAAGACGCTGGGCAGAGCTGATCAGCGAACGCTCACTTTCCCATTTTGCACAGAAGCCTCCAGCTAGAGCTTGTTTCTTGCCCAGGGCAGCTCGCCTTTTGAGAGAGGATCCCAGGGAGCACCATTCTGCCCCAGGAAAGAATTGGTAATAATGGTGGAGTTTCAGGCAGCAAGGGGAAGTGGAAAGCGGAGATATTTTGATTCTTTCAGCCACCAAACGCGCATATCTCAGACATCTACTGTGTGCCAGGCACAGAGCCAGCGTTTGGAAATGCCAAGACGCGTCTGACTAAGAACCTTCCATTTCATTTCCCCGGGCACACTAAGGGTTTTTAAAGAAAGACAAATACTAGTCTTAAAAGGAAGAAGTGATTTTTTTTCATTGTTCTGGGTCTTCGTGGCAGGTGAGTGGGTGACGCAGTTACTTGCTTCAGTGGCTCTTTAGTCCCGGGTCCTGAGGGGTGTAAGGGAGATCGTACCAGGAGCAGTTACCCCGGGCAGGGAGTGCAGCTATTGTCAGGAGTGTGGGGAAGCTCAGAAGAGGGAGGGAGGGAAGTGGGGGGACGGAGCACTTGCGGCTCCATCAGCCTGAGCTGGGGGGTGAGGGAGCTGGGGTGAGGCTCTACACAGAAGAACAGAGGTTTACCTGGGGGTTGGAGGGGGTGGGCAGGCTCTGGCCAGCTGGGGAGGACACTCTTGGAAAAGGTACAAAGGTACAAAGGTGTCAACAGGTGGGTTACACCTTCAGGGCACTGTGAGGAATCCGGGGTGATGGGGGCAAGAGGGAGGAAAGGGGGGACATTGGAGATGGGGCTGGAGAAGCTGGCTGGGGCAGCTCACGAGGGTCCGAACACCAGCTGAGTGGGTGCCTGCGTGACTGGGAGCACCTTGAGGGCCAGGCCATTCATCCCAGTGTCCCCAGCACCTGGCTGCTGCCTGGTAGGTTTATGGACTGACTGGACTCTTCCGCTCTGGGACCTTGGACAAGTCCTTCGCTGCTCTGGACCTTGAGTTCCTCATGCTCATAGTCAGGCAAGGTCACCTAGCGTGTCCCCTCCAGCTCTGAAGGGCTCTCAGGAATTCTTGGCATGTACGCATGGGAGGACCAGACTGTTTCTTCCCCAGCCTCGAGGTCTCCTGGGCTGCCCTAGCTGGGCAGGGCCAGAGGCTCCCTGGTTGGGGGGTCAGACGTTTGCTGGGGCGGAGGTCAGGCTAGCTCTGCTGGAGGAATCTGCTCCTCATTCTCTCTTTCTTTCAGCAGTTAGCCTGCTGAGCTCAGGATGTCCTCACTGATGGCTCTTCGAAGGCCCCAGACTGGGTAGGGGAGGGGCGTTGAGCCAGGCTGGGGTTGAGTGTTGTGTGCATGAAGCAGCTTGCTGTAGGGCAGGAAGTTCTGCCGCTTCCTTCTGTGTGAAAATGGGTAAGTTACTTGAACTCTGAGCCTCAGTTTCCTCATCTGTAAAATGGGAACAATATTAACTCCCACACTGGGCTTTTGTGCCAATTCAATGAGATAAAATTTGTGAAGGCATATAGTAAACCAACCCCCCCCCCCACAATCCTCTAGCCCTCTGGCCCACTCACTCCTTTCCCGGAAGTGCTCCCGGGTGGCCACTCACTCATCTCCACGCGGGCTTCTGTTGGGTGCACTTTATCCAGGCCAAAGCGATAGGAGCCCATGAATTATGTACATGTTGCACATTGCAGGCCATGTGCGTGTTTGCACTCCTGTGTCTGTGTGCCTTCCAACTGGAGGAGAAATGGCGCTGCCCCTCCGGTCTCCTGAGCCCTGGGACCAGACACCACCCCTCCCCAGCTGTACCCCGGAGGCCTGCAGAGTGTTGGGTCTGGCTTCTGGGGGAGGGTGAGGGGCATATGTCAGGAACTCTCCCTCCCCAACTTGTCTGTTCTGCTCACAGGCTGGGTCCAACAGGGCTTGTCTTATACAGGGGACTCTGACCTATGTCCCTGGGGGCAGAACAAGACTGTCACCCTCCGTCCCTCCACTTCCCAGGAGGCATCAGTGGGAGCAACTCAGGTCTCTGGTGTGGATGCTGCTTTATTTCAGCAGGGCCTAGGGTACCCCCTCTGGGAGGCCCACAGCCTGTCACACAGAGTGTTTAGTCAAAGCCACCCTGCCCAGGATCGGGTGCAGGGCTGGGCTGTACCCAGCCTCCTTTCCCCAAGAGTTCTGAGGGTCCCTCTCAATGCCCTTGTCCCTAAGGGTCTCCCAGATGGTGTCTGGCCCCACCAGGGCTGGGGGTTGGAGGCAGACTGGGATCGGCTGGCCCCGGAGGTATCACGGATGCTCCCTTGGCCTCCGCTGGCATGGAGTTGGGGGCAGGGGGGGCAGGCAAGGAGCAGGATACTAGTAGAGTAGCAGCATAAACTTAAACGGTTTATTGAAGAGCCCAGTGAACATAAACATCTGTCCCCCTCTCCGACCTTAAAAAGCCCTGACACGGGGCTTCCCTGGTGGCGCAGTGGTTGAGAGTCCGCCTGTCGATGCAGGGGACACGGGTTCGTGCCCTGGTCCGGGAAGATCCCACATGCCATGGAGCGGCTGGACCCGTGAGCCATGGCCACTGAGCCTGTGTGTCCGGAGCCTGTGCTCCGCAGCGGGAGAGGCCACAACAGTGAGAGGCCCATGTACCGCAAAAAAAAAAAGCCCTGACACACCTGGATTCCGGTCCCAGCTCCACCCCGTGCCCGTGCAACCTTGGATTTGTAACATGACCAGTCTGAGATTCAGCCTAGGCTGAAATTCACAAGGTTGGTGCAAGGTCAAATCAAACCACCCAGTGGGTAGGACACCTACTAGGGTGCTGGGCATGTAGTAGGCCACCTATTGGCAGAAAGGATTTAATTCCAGCCCAGAGCAAAGCAGTTGGGTTTTTAGATACCTGGCCTGTGATTTCTGTAAGCAGGAAAGAGGAAATTTCACTCAAGGCTCCATGAAATGGTCAGCGCAGCTTAGATACATTCTCACGCTCATGAGCCCAGCACAGGAGGCTCTAGTTCGCCGGGGCATTCAGGAACTCGTCTCTGGGACCAGGCAGCCCAGCAACCCTGGGTGTGAGTCCGGATTCTGCGTGCTCGCCAGTGGCCTAGGGCGAGTCCCTGGTCTCCTTGTTCCTATAAAAGGACACCTAACCCTCAGGGTTGTGAGATTCGGATGAGAAATTACCTGTAAACTCTATGGGAAAACAAAAAGCACTACTGATGCATAGTGGGTGCTTGGGGGAGGGTGGCCTGGGGTGCGGGCCAGTGGCTCAGGAAGCCGAGACTGTTTGTTCCCCGTTCTGGTGACCAGCAGGCTCTGCGACAGCCAGCTCAGTGGCGCCTCATTTGCTTTGCTTAATGGGACAGCTGGTTAATTAACCTCTGAGTTTTCCTGACAAGTGCCCCTGTGAACTTCCCGACATGTGTCAGGGTCAGCCCTCTCCAGACCTTGTCACCCTTGTGCTCAGCTGGCCAGCCTTGGGCATGAGGCTGTGGCCCACCATCCCATCCCCTGATTCTCAGCTCATCCCTCAGATGACCCTGTGGAGCAGTTGCTGTGCTGGGGACCGAAGGAGCAGGAGACAGCTCTGCCCCAGGAGCCCGGATCTGGGTGGGCAGAAAGGGAGGATCCAGAGAAGGATCAGTGACAGGCACCTGGTCAGGGGATGGGAGACAGTCAGTGGGAACAGTTCTGCCTGGCTTGCTACCAATTCCCTGTGACCTTGAGCACCTGACCTTTCTCTCTCTGGACCTCAGTTTTGCATCTAAAAGAGGATGTTGGGAGAGGTGATCCCAGGAAGCTGTGGGCTAACACGAAGCAGTGTGAGGCGAGGAATGATCTCTGAAGCCAGCCAGGCCTGGAGTTCTCACCCTCCATGTCCCAGCCTTGACCTTGGACAGGTCCCCCAGCCTCTCCAAGCCTGTGTGACGGGGGTATGCTGGCCCTGCTAGCACAGGGCAGACACTGATAGTGGACGCCCTGCCCAGCACTGTCTGGTGAGGTGGGCCTCAGGGCAGCTTCAGCCTGTCCCCTCCTCCTTTCCCAGTGTCTCCAGCAGCACCCAGAAATTCCCCAAGAACTCTTGCCCGCAGCAGATCTGGGTGGCCAGGGAGCATTGCTGACCTCAGTGCTGAGTCCACCAGGGCTGTATGTGTCGCTCGTGCCAGGCGCCCCAGGGTAAGGATGGAGCTGAGGATCCTCTGCCTCTTAAACGGACGGGGACGTGCACACAACAGAGCCAGCCTCCGGTCTTCTTCGGTGTCTTGGAAACTTGATCCTTTAGAACCACAGAGTCTTTCCCAAATCTTGGAAGCATTGGATTATGGAACCTCAGAATCTTGGCCCTTTGAAACCAAGACTTTGAGAGTCAGAAGTGACCTTAGGAGTCCTCTGATCCAGATCTCCAACCAGCCTTATGTAGTCCCTCTGCAGACCCCTTGGACACCCCAGGGTCGGGGGCTTACTCTGCAGCCCCCTCGTGCTGGCCTCGGGCTTCAGTCAGGTCACAAGGCCGCCCTCCGCCTCTTTGTGGTCATGATTGAGCCCCAGGCCCACACCCCTGCGGCTGGTAGCTCTGACAGGCAGCTGGGAGGGAGCTAGGGCTCTGCTCAGCTAAGAATAGAAGGCTTTGTGCCATTTAAGTAGCAACCTGATCATATCAGGCCTCCCAGCCAGGCCTCAGGGAGCTTATGAAGCAGGATCTGGGGTCACCGTGGGTCCTCCTGGGTGGTGGAGGGAGAGGGTGGGTGAAGGGTGCTGGGACAGCCGCCGGGCTTCCCTAGGACTTGTCTCCCATTTCCACATGATGATGATTTGACTTTTTCCATCAAGTAAAGCTCATTGCTCCTCCCTTCTCCTTCCTGGGGCTGGCTGGGAACATCACTCAGCGTTCCCCAGGAGTGCCAGGGAAAATCTCTTCTGGGAAGAATTCAAACAAACAAACCAGCCTCTGAGAGGAACAAACAGATCAATGAAAATGGCTTCGTCTTCAAAGAGAGAGCCAATGATGGGGGCCATTTATTAAGCACCTACTGCATGCCAGACCTTGGGCTCAGAATTTTGTGCCCTTGCCTCCTCTAACCCTCACAGGGGAGGTGTCCTTATCCCCACAATGCAGACGAAGACACTGAGGCCCAGCTTGTGCTTGGCACAGCTGGGATCGAAACCAAGGACTGTCCTACCTTGCTCTTTCTGGGGACAAAGGGTTCCTGAGTCAGGGGAGAGGTGAGAGTGGGATTCTTGGAGAGAGCCCTGGGCACGGAGGACGCTGTCCCTCAGTGCAGTTGTGTTGCTCCAGTACTGGATTGGGAGGTTAGATTGTGATCCTGTCACAAACATAGTAGGTGCAGGCCCCTGTTTGTAGAGTTGGAATGAACCCAAATCCCTTGGGTCTCAGATTCCTACTCTGAAGTGAGCAGAGGCTGCCTGGGGTGGGATCATGAGGCTGCAGCTTCTGATTCCTGGGCTTTTGACCAGGAGTGTCCTGGTCCCCCTGTCGGCAGGTCACTGGTGCCTCCCACCTCCCCTCCCCCTCAGAGATTATTCCCAGTGTGCGAATTGGAAGGAATTCCAGGTCACCTTCTGATTGTACAAGCGGGAGGACTGAGGCCCCAGAAGGACAGGGTCATGAAGTAAGTGGGCCTGAGAGCACATAGTAGGTGTTCAAGAAATCCCTTCTTCAATCCAGGCCGATGCTTGCTCCCTTGTGGGGTGCTGCCTCTGTGTGGAGATCTGGGGGGCCTGGGGTTGGCCGGGGGATGGAGTCAGCTGGATCCTGGCAGGCAGGGAGGCAAGGGCCAAAGGCCCGAGCCTCTGTCTGTAGTGCCCCAGACTCATCTATGCTTGCGCCGACCCTGCCCAACTTAAATGTCCCCTCTTCTGTGAAGCCAGCCCGGACTGTCCCCCATAAAACGTCTCCTAATCTCCCTCTCTACTCCAAGAGTGGGAATCTTTCTATAACTGTGGTATTTTTTTTTTAAAGCCACATAACATAAAATTTATCACCTTAATCATTTTTAAGAGTATAGTTGGTAGTCTTGATTATATTCACATTGTTGCACCACAGGTCTCAAGAACATTTTCATCTCAAACACCTGAAGCTCTGTGCCCGCTAAACAACAACTCCCCATCCTCCCACCAGACCTTGGCAACCGCCACTCTACTTTCCGTTTCTATGAATTTGACTCCTCTAAATACTTCATATAAGTGGAATCATGCGGTGTCTGTCTCTTTGTGATTGGCTTATTTCACTTGGCATCATGTCCTTATGGTTCATCGTGTTGTGGCACCTGATAAGATTTCCTTCGTTTTCAAGGCCGAATAACATTCCATCCTACGTATATACCACATTTTGTTTATCCATTTGTTCATCAATAGATACTTGGGTTGCTTCTGTCTCTTGCTATTGTGGAAAGAGCGGAAGTTTTGAAGTTTAATGGGCCTGGGTCAGATCCTGGCTTCCAGCATCACTTGAGTGGCAGGTCTGGGTCCTTCGTCACTTGCTATTGTGCCTAATGAGGTTGCTGCTAGGATGCACGGAAAGGTGCCCGCACACGGCGAGCTCCCGGTGAGTGGTAGGAGGATTCATTCTTGTTACCACTTTCCTCCTAGGGTCAGATCCCTTTTGGGGTTTATAGGACCCACGTACTGAAGCTCACCTTGACCCTCATCCACCAGGGCAGCTCAGCATCTGATGAGTCTTAGAACAGTGTCACTGGAGATCACCTGGGACCAGAGAGGGTCAGGGACTCACCCAAGTTCACACAGCCAGTCCTTGGCCATGCTGGGATGAGACCAAGGTCTCCAGCCTCCCAGCCTGGGAACCTTCCCGCTGCAGGCTCCAGGATCCGCAGGCCTTGTTCTTAGGAGGGACTGGCTCTCCAGGGGATAATTCTGCAGCATGCAGGGCTGAGGGAGGCAGGGAACAGGGAGACGAGCATCTCAGGCTTATCTGTGAAAGGCAGAGGTGGGTGGCATCTGCCAGGCTCCTCTGATCACTGCCTTCTCCAGGTGACAAGGGGCTCGTGTCAGACTCATTTACATGGTTCGGGCTCATCTAAGGTCCTTGCCTTGCACCTGGGAGCTCACTCTGCTTTTTTTTCACACTCATTCAGCTGTTCCTTTGTTTATCCCTTCCCTGGTCATTTATTCAGCAACCGCTCCCTGAGGCCTGCTGTGGTCCTGGAGACCAATCAGACCTTGGAGGCATTTAGTATGGCATGGCAGTGAATAGTGTGGACTCTGGGGCTAAACTGCCTTGGCTCAAATCCTGGTTCTGCTGGTTACCAGCTCTGTGACCTTGGGCAAGTTGCTTAACCTCTCTGTGCCTCAGATTCTTCTTCTTTAAAGATGGGATAGTGATGTTCCGGTTACTGCTGTTACATAACAAATCACCTGGAAACTTAGTGACTTTATGCAAGAACAGTCACTTTAACCCCACGGTTTCTATAGGTCGGGATTTAAGATGGGCTCAGCTGAGCAGTTCTGACTCATGGTTACTCAAGTGGTCTCAGGGCTTTGTTTCTCTCTGCGAGCTCATCTGCGCTTCCCCACAGTATACATCACATTTGATGACCTGGCCTTGGAAGTCTCATAGTGTCACTTTAGCCATTAGTCCCAAGCCCTCCCAGATTCAAGTGCGGGGGTGGGGGGGTGATAACATAGACCCCACCTCTCCATGGCAAGAGGGACAGAGTTATAAGGAGAGCATGTGGGATGCGAGATATTGCTGCAGATGTCTTTGGAAATACAATCTGCTGGAGTTGTAAGAGTTAGATGAATCAAAACACAGGAGACATCTAGAACAATGCCTAGGCATTGTAAATAAATGATAGCTATATATAGTCAAGGGTGATTTCGACCGTATGCAATTTACTTGTGGTGTGCTGACTTTAGGACCTGATTCCCACTATAGATGTCAGTTCATTAACCAGCAGCATTTCCCATTTGGGTAGTGAGGGATCTATAGGAGGTCAACATTCCACACAGAGGGAACCAGCTGTGTAAAGGTTTGGAGCTGGAGAGTGGAGTCCCTGGGGTAGGGACTTAGCTCCGGTTGGCTGGGGCTCCCCTGTGAGGGAGGCCAGGAAGGTGAATGGAGGCCTAGTTGGGAAAAGCTTTGTATATGGGGTGTGTTTGCTCCTATAGGTCCCAGGGAGCCCTCGGCTGAAGTGTGAGGGGCTGGAGTGCTCCACTGGAGGAGCCACTTCTGAGGTGGAATCAGCAGGACTGGGGCAGGGGTGAGGGGTGTAGGGAGAGAGGACAGGAATGATGGGGCTCATACCAGGTGTTCGTCTGGGGCGTTTGCCTCAGCTTTGCATGTGCTGTGCGCATCCCCCTGGCTTGCTTTCCCACCCCTTCCAGTATATGGGATACTTTGCTATTTTTTCTCTGCTTTGATTAGCTCTCCTGCAGAGGGAGGTAGAAGGTTACCACCCTCTGGGGGGGGGGGGTGACTGCCTTGGCAGCCAACCCTGGGGCAGCCGGCAGGGCCAGAGAACACCCAGGGGCCGCCTCCTCTGTCCCCACCCCATTGTGGAGAACAGCCCCTGCACCCCTCGTGGTCTCCCCTTCCAACAGCCCTCCTCCTCTGCAACCTTGCAAGGTCCAGATGGAACTGACGCCAGGGGTTGTGGTATCCAGCCCCCGTCACATCACAGGTGGGGAAACTGAGGCCCAGTGACTCGCTCCACATCCCGCAGCAAGTTAATTAAGGAGCCCTCCTCGGGCCCTTCGTGTGGCTGCAGCCACGTGTGGTGGCGCACGGGACTCCTCCCCACCAGGCCCTCCGCCCACCGCTCCCAGCCCCCCTCTAAGGCCACTGCTCCCTCCTGAGAGAGGTCATGGCTGGGAATATGGTTTCAAGGAAAGAAAAGAAAGTTTTAGCAGTTGTGTAGCCACCTCGTCACCTCGAGGCAAGTCACCTCGCCTCTCCGAGCCACAGTTTTCTCGTCTGTAAAAGGAGCGTGAGAACACCGACCCCAGCAGGGCTGTCCTGAGGATCAGATGAACCCACGAGTGCTGAGTCGTTAGCTCTCTGATGCCGGTGCCGCACCTGCAAAGGGAATTGCCAAGGGTTACTCGGAACGGACATTTGAGCCGTGATTTGGAGGCAGGGCAGGACTAGGGCTGAGAAATGAGGGGATCTTGATCCTAAAAGCTCTGAGCTGTGACTGGGCTGGTGCAGCCCTTCCCTTGTATAATATATGAGAAGGGGTCCAAGGGAAAGATTGGGGTGGGATCCAGGGAGCATCCCCCGTGCGGGCAGCCTCCTCCCCTAGCGCTGAGAGGAAGGGCGTGATGAAGGAGGGCTTCCTAGAGGAAGAGTTTGTGGAAACAGAGGGAAGGGAGGGCTGAGGCAGATAGAGGTCTTCCGGGGTCCGGCATTCCCCAGACCCTTGCACTGCATCCTTGAGATCCAGCCCCGGCCAAGCCAACCTTGACTCCTGGAGCCCATGATGCCCAGGGAGGCTGGTGCCCCGAAGGAGGCATGCTACTTCCGGGAAGCTGTGTCTGTGCGGGCCTGTCTGCACATCTGCACGTATTCCATGAGCCCGTGTGCTGGCACCGAGTAAGCATGAGTATTTGCCTGGGTCTGTCTGGGAGTGTGCGCTTGGTGTATTTTTGTATGTCTACGAATACACATTGCAGGCCCTGTGCGACATCTTGTAAAGGCAGACAGGTTAGAATGCCTCTAAAAGGGGACTAAGTGGTCATGTGTTTTAGCAGAACAAAGAGATAGCCCTTGCCCCAGGGGCCTGTGGACTGTGGGGAGATCCAGACCTCACTGATGGGGCAAGTTCAGCAGAAAGACAATTCCCAGATTTGGGAAACCTCTCCTGGGGCCGCTCTGCGCTGAGCTCGGCCTGGGTGCCGGGACCCAGAGTCAGACCAGGCCCTGGCCATGCACTTCTGGAGCCAGGCTTTGGCCATCACATGTGCAGCCAGACACCAGCGTGGCTGCTGAACTAGGGCTGTACAGGGCACACGGAAACAGAAGAAGGCCGGCTTGAGTGCCAGGAGAGTGAAGGAGGGCTTCCTGCAAGAGGAGCCTGAGCAGAGGGACGTGAGGGACGTTTGGTGGGAGATGAGGGGACGGGGGGCGGGGAGAGCAGAGCAGGGCTTGTGTCGGGTGGGATTTGGGAGTGTGAGGAGGGGGGAGGTCGGGAGGGTAAGTCTGGTCTTCCAGGCGTGGAAGACTGCGAGGATGGAGGCGCCTTGAGTTGAGAGAAAGGCGGAGGAACAGGTTCAGGGGAATGTGATGAGTTCCCATCTGGCCACTGTGGGTGTGAGGTCCCTGTTGGGGGGATGATCAGAGGGTCATTGGATACTTGGGCCTTGCGCTTGGTCCGGGCAGGGACGGGGTATCTGAAGCCACGGGAGTGGTGGTATCGCCCTAGAAGAATGTGCAGGGCGGGGCAGGAGGGAGGGGCTGGACTGGGCAGAGAGGGAAGCCAGCTAAGGCGCAGGGGGGCAGCCGGAGGGGGAGGAGAGAAACCAGGGCAACTGGTGTCCTGGAAGCCAGGGAAGGAGGACGTTTCCAGGAGGGCGAGGGCCAATGTGTCAGGGAGGAGTGAACCGTCCAGGCGGCTTCCTCACGTGGAGGGCATCGTTGATCTTGGTGGGAGCAGAGGGTGGTGGATTTAGAAACAGGTGGGAGGGAGGAAGTGGGGACGTGGGTGTCGATAAGTCTTTCAGAAATTTGGATGAGAAGGAAGGGGCGAAGGGAGTGCTATCTGGAAAGGGGTGGAGGGGAATGAACTGGGAGATGCGCACCTATAAACACCTGCTATGGTCCTCTGCACCCCGGAGGGTTGGCTGCAGAGAGCAGGGGCAGGGGAGGTGCCGCCCTGAGTTCTGCCAGCTCCAGGGCCTCCATCCACACTGGGTGTGGGTGTGAGGATCGGGGGCCCCCACTTTTGACCTCCTAGGAGGCAGAAACCCCACAAACTCAGAGTACCCTCATAAACCAGGTTCCAGGTCAGTGGTTGAAGCTCGGGGCTGGCGGAGTTGGCCTCCAGGTCAGTGGTTGAAGCTCGGGGCTGGCGGAGTTGGCCTCCCGTGGTTTTGTCTTCAACGCTCACCAAGGGGACTTCATAGATGCTTCAGACCAGTAAGGCCTGGGAAGGTCAGGACGTCAATTCACCTGCTCCCGAAGAGGCCATGACCATGCCTGGGCCAGCTCCCAGTTACTGGGAAGTTCTTCCTCTGGGTCTAGCCTAAGTCTTTCCTGCTGTGTGTTCCCTTCTGGTGAACTTGTTCAACCCTGCTCCGTGGAGCCAAGCTCATCAGCAGGCCGCTTTGAGTGGCGGCCAGTGTTTTTACAACTTGTTTTCGTGAAGTTGGTTTGAAGTCTCCCTGCATTCCCAGAATGTCAGACCCACCCTGATTCACAAGGATTGACCAAAACAGGATCTGAGCCAACGAGAGGAATCTAAGGACTTAGTCATCCCCCTTGGATCATCTACAGAGTCTCCTGCTTTCCTTCCAATTAAAAAAAAAAAAAAAAAGAAAGAAAGAAAAAGAAAGATTAGCTCAGATGGCCAGGAGGGGATGGTATTTGAGATGTAAACAGGCTCCGATGATACTGGCGGTGGACAAGAGGGGTCAGTGCTCAGGCTTTGCATGGGGCTGACCTCGATTCCAGCCTGTGTTCCGATGCCTGCCGCGTGGGGGTCTTTGACAACTTTGAGTCTCTGAGCCTCAATTTCCTCATCTCTGAAATGGGAAAACTAATGGCACTTAACCTCATAATTGTCTGAGGTTGGGGGATCTAGAAGCAGACACTGAAATAAGGATTCGTGTGAGAGTGACTTAATAAGAAGTTTTCCAGGGGGAAGAAAACTGCTAAGGGGGTAGGGAAAGTAGAACCAGAAAGAGAAGGAGAAGCAAGAGTGTGACTTCGAGCCAAGCCCCTCGGAGGGGGTACTTGGCTTAGTCCCCAGAGCTGGCTGCCAGGGGCAAGGGTGCTGCAGCACTTAGACCTTGCCCAGGGGGTCCCTGGTAAAGGGGCCCTGGGCAACAGCCATGCCCGCAGGCGAAGGGATTCAGGCAGCCTGACGGCAGCTCACCCACACGCCCCTGCAGTTCTCGGCTTTTGGAAGGGACGGTGCAACCTGGAATGACTCAGAACGGAGAAGGGGTCCCAGGGGACGTGGGTGGAGACAACAGAGGCAGAGTTCTCCAGGCGGAACCTGGCACAGAGGAAGCACCCATTAAGTGTCAGCTCTGCCCACCTGTTAGAAAGGGGGTGCAGAATGGGTGCCCCAGGATCGTGTATGTAGTCAGCAGCAGACAGGACCTTCTGAGAGCTGCCCTGAGCCCCCATTGTTCCCCCAGCCCCAGGCTCTGTCACTGTCTCTCAGCTCCCAGAGGCAGAATCCCTCAGAGCTCCCCAGCCAGCGGACCTGGCCCCAGCCCCCAGGGTTCTTCCTGACTACTTGACGTCAGGCAGTCGATCCAGCCGTGCCAGAGCTGGTCTGATGCCCTGATATAGCCCCTTCCAGAGAAGTCTGCCTCTGTGCCACCCCACCTCCAGCCCTGCCTGCACCGCCTCGTGGGGATTAGTGACGGTCAGGAGGTGGCACAGGCCCATGGAAGCACCGAGCGCCACGGAGGAAACTGAGGCCCAGGGACCTATCCCCCACCTGAATTTATTTATTTTTGGCTGAGTTGGGTCTTCGTTGCTGCACGCGGGCTTTCTCTAGTTGCGGCGAGCCGGGGCTGCTCTTCGTTGCGGTGCGCAGGCTCATTGCGGTGGCTTCTCTTGTTGCGGAGCATGGGCTCTAGGCGCGCGGGCTTCAGTAGTTGTGGAGCGCGGGCTCAGCTCTACGGGGCTTCTTCCATAGAAAGTGCTCACGGAGCTCGTGCTGGTCAGCATGTCCCAGGAACAAATAAACAGAAGTTGTGCTTCCACGACTCTGACTATGATGACTTTAACTGGTGATGTCAGCCTGGGTTGGCCCTGATGGAACTTGTCCCAACCCCTCTCCTGCACCTGTGTTATCACAAGGGATGTCACCCTAATCTGGCCTCTCCACCCTGACCTCTGGGAGTCTAGCCCCGCAGAGCATGACAGGCCTGGGTTCTAGTCCAGACTCTGTCACCTGTTGTGTAACCTTGGTCAAGTCACCTGGCCTCTCCGAGCCTCCGCGACCCGTGTTTCTGACCGAAGTTTTATGTGCGCCCACCTAAAATCAGATGATTTCAATGTGGTGTTAATCCCAGCTTGACTCATACCCAGAGACGTAGAGTGATTTGCTTCTGTTCACATAGTGAAAGGGTGGAGGTGAGAGGGCCAGGACCCATTACCCCCACCCCACTGTGACTGCTTATCTGAGTGCCTTACTCTTTACCAGCTCTGCTCTGGTCCCCACCAGCCTCAGTCTGATTCAGAAGCTGAGCTAACCTCCCTGCAGTCAGGATGAACTGAGCCGGGTACCAGAGTGGTCAGTCACTGCTGTTTAGTCATTAGCTCCCCTGATCACCTACTGGGTAAGGGGTTGCGTGCTCAGATGGGCAGAATCCTTCTTTCCCTTGTCTTAATGTCTAGTCTGTTGCAAGGCTGCACCCTGTCCTGAAGCCTGGGGAATCTGCAGACCCTAGGGGTGAAGGTGGACATGAGGTAGGGGCCCCAGAGGAGGAGGTGGTCTGAAACGTCTAGGGCCCCGCTCCACCCAGGAGCAGGCGTGAGGGGCTGGCCAGGTGGTGGGTGCAGGGGAAGCAAGTTTGCTCACTCCTGGGTATCTGTTGCCGCCTGGGCTAGGCTTTGATCTACCACCAAGGCCCTCCTGCACCCTTCCCCAGGCAGGATGCCTCCTTTGCTCACATGCCCGCTCCGCGTGTCTGTCTGTACCGTAGACTGCGGGCTCCTCCAGCAGGTCTGTCCACGCAGCCTCAGGCCTCCCCTGGCACACCGGAGAGCTCAGGAAATGTGTGTTGGTGATTGGATTTATGTTGTCTAGCCTGGCTTGGGAGTCAGCAAAGTATGAATCCTGGCTCTGCCACTTGCTTAGCTGTGCCCTTGAGCATGGGACCCAAACTCCCTGGAGCCTCCGCTTTGGCATCCGTAGAATGTACTGTAGTGGGAGGCTAAGAGGAGTAAGTGAGAAGACAGACAGGGAATGTCAGCCTCGTACAAGGCTGTGGCCAGCCCTCCTTAAATGGTGGACAGTGTCTTAGTAGATGGACTCCACGTGGGCCAGGCCGAGTAGGAAACACAAGAGATGAGGTGAGCCTCCATCCCATGGTTCAGTACTTTACAGTTTCCAAAGCCCCATCAGGTCCTGCTCACTGGGTTATCCTGTTCATCCCATGAGGCATTCTGGGCTGGTTGCAGTATCCCCGTCTGACAAGTAAAGACCCTGACCCTAGAGGTGACACCGACCTGCCTTTCAGTGGCCAGGCCACACCCAGAACCCAGGTCTCCCGGCTCTCAGTCTCCAACACCACTACCCTGCCCCCTTCCAGAACCCAGGTTCTGGAAGCTCTTTGTGAAAGAGGCTGGGAAGGTGGCAAGCAGGGAATGTGGAGGTTATTTTTTTTATATATAAATTTATTTGTTTATTATTGGCTGCTTTGGGTCTTTGTTGCTGTGCGCGGGCTTCCTCTAGTTGCGGTGAGCGGGGGCTACTCTTCGTTGTGTGTGGGCTTCAGTAGTTGCAGCGCATGGACTCAACAGTTACAGCGTGTGGGCTCAGCAATTGTGGCTCGTGGGCTCTAGAGCGCAGGCTCTGTAGTAGTGGCTCATGGGCTTAGTTGCTCCGCGGCACGTGGGATCTTCCCGGACCAGGGCTTGAACCCGTGTCCCCTGCACTGGCAGGCAGATTCTTAACCACTGCGCCACCAGGGAAGTCCAGAATGTGGAGATTTGTCAGCCCAGATGTCATGGGGCTGAGGGTGCATTCTGGTGGCTTTAGCCCAAAGGGGGGGTCACTGTGACCGGTAGGCCCAGGGTAAGGGGGCAGGAGGGGGTCATGGGTAGAGGTGGACAGAGTGAGGGTGCAGAGGAGGAGAAAACCAGTTGTGGGGGCCATGGACCATTCGCTCAGTCTGAGCCAGTGGGGGCTACCAGCCCGGTGGACCAGAGGCTGCTGGGACCTCCCATCCGGGTCCCTTTGCGGATGGTGCTGGAATGTAAGGGACTTCAAGGAACACCAGGTCTGTGGGAGAATCTGGCAGTCAAGTCATGGCCACTGCCCTTAAAGGGTATTCGCATCAGCTCTGGAAATAAGTCCCTCATCTAAGCATGAGGACTTTTCACGTGAGGAGCACTTTCTAAAAGGCAGACTCAGGAGGACAGGGCTGGCTCGACACCCAGCTGATCCTCAGCGAGGAGAGGCGACCTGCACGGGTGACCTGGGCCCTACCAAAGGGAGCTGGTGGGCAGGGAGTCGGCAGACAGGCATGGCCCAAAATTTGCAGGGCCCAGGACAAAAATACAAACAGAGGCATGCAGTATATGTTTGTCAGATATTGGAAGGTTACAAAACAAACCAAGAAACTACTAAATAAGATAGTTTCATTTTCCCACCTTGTAAAGTTATGGTTTTATGTAACTGAAAGGGACAAAATATCAAGGAAGACAGTTTAATTATTATTACACATCTGGGTGTTTTGTTGGTGGGCTGGTGGCATTTGGATGAGTAATAAGACATATTTCATAAAATATATTTTATTGTCTTCATTTTAGCAAGATGACTGTAATTGTTATAATCAAGATTTTGCACATCATTTGGAAATTGTGTATGGATGGTAATAATCTAAAGGATCAAAAATAAAATGCAGGGCTTCCCTGGTGGCGCAGTGGTTGAGAATCTGCCTGCCAATGCAGGGGACACGGGTTCGAGCCCTGGTCTGGGAAGATCCCACATGCTGCAGAGCAACTGGGCCCGTGAGCCACAACTACTGAGCCTGCGCGTCTGGAGCCTGTGCTCTGCAACAAGAGAGGCCGCGACAGTGAGAGGCCTGCGCACCGCGATGAAGAGTGGCCCCCGCTCGCCGCAACTGGAGAGAGCCCTCGCACAGAAACGAAGGCCCAACACAGCAAAAATAAATAAATAAATTTATAAAAAAAAAAAAAATGCAGTTGTATTTAGAGTGTATAGAATTTGAATATATTTCCATCAAAAATATAAATTGAATGTAAAGAAAGGAAAATTTATATTTTCAAAAGTTGTTTTTATTCCTTGAAATTATCTAGGAAATTAAAACTATAGACATCATAATTAATGAATATCCAGTTTTAAAATACAATTATTTAAATAGACACGATATAGTAATTCAAATTTTTAAAGATTTTATAAAAATTAAACTATTCATAGTTGTGATTAATGTCCATCTAGTTGCCAGTGTAAAGAATTAGTACCACATTTCATGGGACTTCCCTGGTGGTGCAGTGGTTGAGAGTCCGCCTGCCATTGCAGGGGACACGGGTTCGTGCCCCGGTCTGGGAAGATCCCACATGCTGCGGAGCGGCTGGGCCCGTGAGCCATGGCTGCTGAGCCTGCGCGTCCGGAGCCTGTGCTCCGCAACGGGAGAGGCCACAGCAGTGAGAGGCCTGCGTACCGCAAAAAAATAAAAAAAAAATAATAATAAAAAAAGAATTAGTATCTCATTTCATGTTACATTAATCCAAGTAATATGAATTGTTAAATACTGTAAGATGTTCCTCAGCTGCCGTGTGCATTTATTGCGAATACCACACTAATTCATGAGTACTTTTAGAACCACAGATTGGAACAGGGAGAAAAGCCAAAAAAAAAAAAAAAAAAAAAGATGCTCAGCATTACTGGGAAGCGGATGCTTTGTTATGTAAGAAGTTGTTGCTCTCTGAAAGGATTTGACAAGTTTAATTTGTCTGCCCCGCAAAACATTCTTGCCACTTAGTGCCCTTCCTCCATCCCTCCCGTCCCCCCCCAGTAGCATCCTGTTTCCCTCCCTTTCCCACCCTTGCCCCTGTCAGCCACTGTGCAACCCTCAGACCTTCATCTGGGCACAATCACCTTTTGTTCTTCAAACCCAAGAAATGAAGAGTTTCTTAGAGGCCTGAGCAGTGTTAGGGGAGCGGATTAGGCTTGTGGGTTCCATGGATGTTGTGTGACAGAAGCTCCTGTATGTTCTGTAATGTATTTATTTGTGAGTGTATGTTTGTGATGTGTGGGGCTCAGGGCAGTAGCCCTTCTTCCCTGCACCTAAGGGTGTTTCAGGGGATGTCTTCTTGCCCATGAGATAGATGTCTATCCTGCAGCTAACGAGAGATAAATGACGGTGCTTATGCTAGAGCTGGAGCTTAAATCTAGGTATCGGCATACACTCATTCATCTCTTTCACATATGCTTTTGTTCATTTATTTAAAACCTATATTCACGTCCTCCAATCCTTTATTTCATCGTGGAATGCCAGGCTGTAGCAGTCTTGTAGTGCAGCCCCGTGATCCTACAGACGAGGGAATTGAGGCTCAGAGAGGGGCACTGATGTACATAAGATCATACAGCAGAGAAGCCCTCTGGCTGGGTTTCACAATGCAGACGATGGGTGTGGCTTTTGAGTTTCAGGTAAAATCTGAATATGTGTCGCTAGGTCCCAATCAGCTTCCCTTCCTTCACCAGACTCTGTCACCGAGGCACCTGCCCTGGGGAGCTCCTGGGGGTGGGGGTCAGGGGTTCTGCCTGAAGAGCCACTTCCTGTTTGGGGCCAAGCACTTCCTTCAAGTGACTCATAAGCTCCCACTGGCCCCATCCTGGGAAGCCAAGGTGGGGATAGAGATGGGCCCTGGCCGCATCCCGCCCTGCCTGGTACCCAGGCTGGGTGATCCTGAGACGGAGCAGTGCCACAGACTGGATGTAAGAGCTGGGCCATGGAAGGAGGATGCTAGACTGTTCTCGCCCAGCCTGGCAGGCAGGGCTCTGAGAGTGCAGGGGAATTGGGGCCACAGTGGGCATGAGGGCAGCGTCCACATCCAGCCACTCCCACACACATCTGGTTTCCAGGGTAGCTGCTGCCCAGGTGGGGGCCGACAGCAGAGCTGGGTCCCCCTCAGGGGGAACTTGTGATGTTTTTTCTTCCTTGCAGGGCAGTGAGGTGTGATGGAAAGAGCAGTAGGCTGGGGGTCATGGACTTGAATTTCCGACACCAACTTTCTGGTGACCTTGTCAGTTCCCAGCCGCTCTCCGGGCTTCAGTATCCATGTCTGTCTAATGGCGGAGGGCTTGCTGGCTGTGACATGTGGCAAGTTATTATTACAGGATTTCCATTAAGAGATTTGTGTTTGAATTCTGGCTCTGCCACCTTGCTGAATGTGTCCATCTCTCAGAGACTCCATTAAAAAATTTGAAATAATCATCACCACTTTAAGCATTTTACATAATTTAATTCTCACATCAACCCTATGGGGTAGGTTTTATTATTATGATTATTGTTTTATACATAAGGCGATTGGGGCACAGAGAGGTTAAGTAACTTGCCCAAGGTCACACAGTAAGAGCCAAGATCCTAACTTAGGCAGTTTGACCCCAGTGTCCATGCCATTAACAACTATGTTCTTGCTACTCAAACTGTGGTCCCTGGACCTGCAGCAAGGTATCACCCAGGAGCTTGTAAAAAAATGTAGAATCTCAGACCCCAGCCTAGACCTACTGAGTTGGACTGCCTTTTAACAAGATCTCTAGGTGATTTGTTTGAGAAGCCCTGCTCTATTTATTTTTTTTTTTACATCTTTATTGGAGTATAATTGTTTTACAGTGGTGTGTTAGTTTCTGCTTTACAACAAAGTGAATCAGTCATACATACACATATGTTCCTATATCTCTTCCCTCTTGCGTCTCCCTCCCTCCCACCCTCCCTATCCCACCCCTCCAGGCGGTCACAAAGCACCGAGCTGATCTCCCTGTGCTATGCGGCTGCTTCCCACTAGCTATCTACCTTACGTTTGGCAGTGTATATATGTCCATGCCTCTCTCTCGCTTTGTCACAGCTTACCCTTCCCCCTCCCCATATCCTCAAGTCCATTCTCTAGTAGGTCTGTGTCTTTATTCCTGTCTTACCCTTAGGTTCTTCATGACTTTTTTTTTCTTATATTCCATATATATGTGTTAGCATACGGTATTTGTCTTTCTCTTTCTGACTTACCTCACTCTGTATGACAGACTCTAGGTCTATCCACCTCATTACAAATAGCTCAATTTCGTTTCCTTTTATGGCTGAGTAACATTCCATTGTATATATGTGCCACATCTTCTTTATCCATTCATCCGATGATGGACACTTAGCCCTGCTCTATTTCTATTCCCTCTGTCACTTAGGCCTTAGGATCGTTGTGGGAGATGAAGAAAATAAGTGTTTCATAAACTGTAAAGTGCAGTGCATTCAGGGCTCTGTGAGAAACCTGGGGACTGCAAGTGGAGGGAGGCAGGGCTGGGGGTGCCCCAGGAGTCCATCTCTCAGTAGCTGGATGTCATTTCCAAGCTTCTGTGAGTCCACCTCTATCCCCCTCCCATCCAAGGCTGAGTCTTGTTTGTATTTCTTGCTGGTATGAGGCTCCAGGGCCCGATCAGATTGGAGAAGGTTCTTATGTCGGAATGGGATTGGGCTGGACACCAGGCCTGAGCCACCCCTGCCCTGGGTCCCACCCTGGCTCTGACTCTGACTCTCTGGGTGACATAGGCCCTGCCAGCCTCAGTGTCCCCTAGTAGGCAATGTGGCGACATCCTCCACAGCCTGCAGTGCTGACCCAGCACCCCCTTCGCTCTCCCCCTCTCCCCAAGGCCTGTCAGGACCATCTCTCCTCCCAGTTCCTGGGCAGGAGGGCTGCCCTGCCAGCTGCAGGAGCTGGTGATGGGGGAGGCGGGGCATGAGTCAGAAGTCAGCCACATAATTGCGGTGCCCCAGGTCCCTCCTCCAGCCCACCCAGCCCTCCCTCAGCGGCTGCTTTAGAACAGCTGGTCTGGTGTCTGCCTCCAAAGAAGCAGGTCCCTGGGCAGCAGGAACGGGCCTCTGCCTCCCAGGAGGCAGGCATAGCCCCAGGTTTCACCCCAGGGTGGCTGGGCCTTGGATCATGTTTCTGTGGGCCCTGGTGGGGCAGGAGTGGTTCAGACAGCGGGTTGTACTGGGTTTGGGTTTGGGGCTGGTTTGGGGGCGGCATATGTGGAGGTGCTTGTGTGGGGTCTCATAGCACACGACTGGGTCACATACGTCTCCTTGGCTCTCCCACCGGCCTGGCGGCTTCCCGAGGGCAGGGACTAGATGTGACCCATCCCTGGTCCCCATACCAAGCGTGGGGTGGGCACAGGGCGGGGGCTCACTAAGGGCCGGGTGGGAGGGGAGAAGGCAGGATGGACTGATGTGTAATCTGACTGGGTTTGTCCCCTCAGCTCTCCCACTGAAGTGACATCACCACCTCTGTGGACAGGACCCCCCAGGAGCCCAGCTCACAGCCACTGGTGCCTTCTTCCAGGTAAAGGAAAAAGCAAGGAAGGAGGTGGGGGGAAAGGAGTTAGAGGGAAGCTGCAGAGAGCAGCCCACTGGGTTCTAGAAAGATGTTCGCTCTCTCACGGGAGCCGTACTCTACAGTTCATGGGAAAAGGCAGAGGAAACAAGGATTATTTTTCCATTTTACAAGCAAGAAAAAACAAAAACAGAAACTCTGAGTAGAGTTGTCTCTTGCTTTCTCTAGTGGACTAGGTACTTATCTAAAGCACCTCACACATATTAGATCATTCAATCCTCACAACAGCCCATGAGGTTGGTGCTATTATTATCCCCACTTTATAGATAAGGAGACTGAGGTCTAGAGGCATTAAGGAACCTGCTCAGTTAGTAAGTGGGAGAACTAGGTTTCAAACTTGGCAGGCCGGCTCTGGGTTCACATTCCTAACCCCTATGATTTACTGCCTCTCTAGAGCCAGGCGTTAAACTAAGTTTCCTTGAACTTCAGTTTGGAGGTTTAATGGGCTCCCATTTCCAGGGGAGATTTGTATTTTAAGAGAGAATCCCAGAGTGAGTGATGCTTCAGCCAAAGGAATGAATGGTAAATGGTGGAATTAGAGGCCTTGAATCATGGACTGAGCATGAACCTTCAAGGTTTACTGGACCAGCCAGCCCCTGGGACTTTCTTCCTCAGCATTCAGGCAAGGTTGGTTTTTAGAAAGGAAACCTGGAAATCTGAAAGAGGGGAAGAGAAGCTGAGGCCCCAGGTTCTCAGACTTGCCCGAGTGGCAGGGCTGCTGCTCGTCACAGAGCACTGTGATGAAGAGAGATGCAAGTGGCAGTGAGAAAGTCAGTATTCTGTGCTACATCTGAGGTCATCTTGTACTAGACCTGGAACAGATAGCAGAGGTTTCAAAAAATCGTGGGAGAAAATACTTGAGAGCTTTTTTAGTAATTTAATTTTTCCTGTAAATAGAGAAAAGGCTAATAATTATTCAGAGGCAGAATTGGGAACAGGCTCCGAAGTGGCCCTGCAATTGGGTGGTTTAAGAGGCTCTGATGGGTTCTTTCTTTCCTTCCTTTGCACATTTAACCAGCTTTTCTGACTGACATATAAACGCGTGCCTCCTTGGTGCTGGCCCAGTGCAGGAACACAGGTCCCCCGTCCAGTGATTCCTCTAGCAGGGACGGGGCCTGGGGTATCGCGTGTCCCTATCACCTGCAGGGTCGCAGATACTGTGGCTCTTCAGAAAAGCTGGGCCAAATGGATTAGAAGTCTCCGCCTGGGGAAGCTCTCAGCCTGGTGGGCAAGGCAGCCACGGAAGCAGATAATTACTGTGCACAGAAGCCTATGATCATGTCTCAAGAGCTCTGCCTGGTGATTCGAGAACAAAGGGAAGAAGCAGTGGGCTTCTGCGGGGGGATCAGACCAAGCTTTGTCCAGGGTGCATTTGTTAAGATGGTTGGGATTTGGATTGGGGGGGTAGGGTGAGGGCTGTCGTGGCAGAGGGCCCAGCATGAGCGAAGGTACGGGGGAGGGGGGAGGTTGGGAGGTGCTGTGTGCTCGGAGCACAGCCACGTGAGGAGGGCCAGGGGCAGGTGAGGCTAGACAGGTAGGTGTGAGGAGAAGGAAGCAGAGAGAGATTCCTAAAATGGCAAGACCTGCTTCTCCTCCCATCCCCAGGGCCTGCCTGGGAAGCCTGTTTGTCTAATAACTGCTGTTTTACATAAATAAATAACGTAAATCATTGCTCTCCGTTCCCTCAGGGGCTAAAAACTGGGCGGAGAGGAGTCTGCTCAGTGCATGTCTCTGCCGGACTCAGCTTCCTCCTCTCCTCCTCCTCTTCAGGGCCCCCTCCTTCCAGAGACCCAGGGAGAGGCAGCGGAAAAAGCCAGCCTGGTTCCTGTGCCTGGGAGGGGCTGGGGCGTCCACCAAGGGTGAGAGGATGGTGAAAGTCTCTCCCCTGACCAGGCCCCTGGCCTGGCCCTTTGCTCACTGCAGGGAGGACCTGTCAGTGCTGGTGGGCGGAGGGGGGGCTGGGGGCAGGCCCCTCCTCTTAGGAGGGCCTTCCTTCTGTAGCCATTTAAAGAGGGAACCGCTCGGCCCTCCAGGGAGGGAGGGGCCACTGTGCCGGGGACCCAGCACTAGAGGCTGTGCAGAGGATTTCTGCAGGGAGGGGAGGCTGGATGGAATAGCTCCAGGTCTTTCCTGGTGCTGACACTTGATGACTTTCATATTCTGGAATCCAGGGTTAGTTCTAAGATCCCTGTCGGATTGTGCCAGGATTCCATGATTATGAGAGCCCTGGGGGAGGGGATTCTAAGACTCTGGTTTAGAGAGTGTGAAGGCTGTTCCCGGTGAATGCTGAGCCCAAGCTCATAGCCCTGACCTGGGGAAAGAGAGATCCAAAGAGAGGTCCTCTCTGTGCCAAGAGAACCCAAGGGCCCTGGGCAGGGTCCTGAGCCTGATCCTCGTTCAGCCTATGGCCCCAAACATGCAGGTCTGTCCCCCAAGGGCCTTAATGAAGGGTGCAGCTCAGCAAACGTGTCCTGCCCTCCACCAGCCTCAACCTCCTCGTCCATAAAATGGGGATCCGGTACTTACCCGTGGAGTCGGGGCCATGCTTCAGTGAGACGATGTGTGTGGAGGCTCCTTGTACACTGCAGAGCGCTGTGAGTGTGGTTGTAATTGTAGCTGCTGTTGCTGCGACGAGACTGTCTCCTTGAAAGGAAGGGCCACGTCGGATTCTCGGTGAATCTCTCTCAGGTCCCAGCAGTGCCTGGCACACAGCAGAGGCGTCTTAAACATACACTGAATGAGTAGATCGGGTATGGAACAGATCATACCAGAGGCCACGGTTCCGAGGAAGCCAGCCCTTCCCGAAGGAGAAGCAGGAAGTGCCCCTACAGGAGGGCAGCCCGGAGGGACAGAAGGGGACCCGCGACTGGGGTGAAGCAAGCCTGCTGGGAGTTTCCCCAGAGGAAGAGCAATGAGAAGTCTTCTGGGACAGAAGTGTTGGGTAAACAGGAGGCCCTGGCACCCGGTGGAAAGATATTAACAATGACCCTGATTATGGCGTGATTGATTCTTTGACAGCTCCTGTAGAGCCCCAGCCTAAGCCACTGAGTAGGTTTTCCCCCAAAGAATGAGCGGCCATGACGGGGCCACCACCAGGCTTCTTTCCCGGCACCTCCTCCCCCAGCCTCTCCCCACCGGCAGCTGCCTCAGTGACAAGACTTCCTTCCTCCCTACATCTGCCTGTCTTCTCTGCTGATTTCATTAGAATCTAGGGCTTTCTCTGAGGCCCAGAGAAGTGGAGTGCCTCGCTCAGGGCCACACGGTGAGATGTAGCAGCCCACATCTCTGTTTAAGCCATCTGATGAGCGGGAAGTGTAGTGGCTCTTTGAGCGTTCCTCAAAAGTTAAGCATAGGAGGCTGTGCTGGAGAGCAGTAGGGTGGGACGTGGGATCGGATGGTCTGGGAGTGGGAGGTCCCAGAATCAGCTCTGTCCCCGCATCTCCAGCCCCAGCTCTGGGGCCAGGGATTTGTTTTGTGGATTTGGGTTTGGTCGATTATTTGGAGAAACAGCCCAGCTGGCAAGCTGCCCCGGGGGTGCCCTGCTGCCCCTGGGTTCCCAGAGGGCTGGGAGGCTACTGTTGGAGTAGACACCCCCATCACACCCAGATGGAACCCACCCGGGGCTTAACTTGCTGCTGGAGCCCTCAGCCCTGGGAGAGGCCCTGCTCACCTTCCCTGCGCCACGCTTTCCCTGTGCTGTCCCCTTACCTAGAGCCCCCTTCTTTCCCCCCTTGTGTTACAAATCCTCCCTTATTTCTGAGTTCTGTTGACATCCACCCTCTCCAGGAAGCCGCCCTGCAGTGCGGCTAGAGGAAGCACAGGAGTTTTGGGTCCAGAAGAGACCCTGACCCAGGCAGGGCTGAGTTCCTGGAGGAGGAGCTGCTGCGCTGAGATGAGCAGGAGTTTTCCAGGCCTCAAGGCGGTCAGAGGATCCCAGAGCTAAGGTGGTTTCACAGGCACACCTGCATTGGGAACAGGGGATGGGCATGCAGTGAGGAAGGACCACAGGGAGGCCCTGGTCTGGCTCTAAGGCCATGTTTCCTGAGCACTGTGGGAAGGAGTCCCCACAGCCCTGTGCCTTTTACTCCTTGGGTTTCACTCTAAGTCAAGTTTGGGGTCATTGTGAGTTATCCAGGCCGTGACGACCTATACCTTGGTCCCTGTCAAAGATGGTAGAGATACCTGGACAGGGGCAGAGCCCTGGCCTGGGGTTCAGGATGACCAGGCCTCTAACCTCGTCGCAGGCCTTCCTGCAGCTTTCAACCTCGTCTTGACTGCTCCAGTTGGCGGCGGGCTCCTGACTTCCAGCCATTGGTCCTGGGAATGGAGGGGGCTCTTCCCCGCCAGACCAGGCAACGACTGCGGGATTTGTCCTTCCATCCTCCTTGAGCAACCCCACCTCTGCTTATCTCCTGAGGATGGGGAGAGAGCAGGTGGATAAAGGGTTTTTAGAAGCTGAGCGCCGAAAAGGCCCTTGGAGATCATCCAATGCTGTTCACACCATCCCATGATACAGACGGGAAAGCTGAGACCAGAGGCTTGTGGAGGTCACCCAGCCGAGTCTGGGCTAGGGTTGAGGCCCAGTGAGGGCGGCCATGGCCAAGGAGACGGGCCCGGGGGGGGGGGGGCGGGGGGGAAGGGGGAGGGCGTGGTTCCACCTCCACATGTGCGCCCTACCCTGTTCCCTGGGCCCCGGGAAGGCTGCCGGAGGAGGTCAGGTCTCCGTCTCCCCCAGCCCTGCACCCACTGTATGTGGGGGGGTCCTTTTTCCTGCCCAGAGTTCTCGGTCACACTCCATGCCCCTGCTGCCAACCAAAATATTGAACCTGGCCCTTTGCGGTGCAGTTCTTAGTGACACATGCTACAGCTGTCATGGACACGGAAGGTGGTAGAAACGTGGGCAGCAGACAGACCCTCCATCCAGGGCTGGTGCCATGGAAAGACTAGGCTTTAAGGCAGCCCTGGTTTCAAATCCTCTCTTCTCCATGGTTAGCTGTCTGGCCTCGGGTGAATCGTGTAATCTCTCAGGCCTAGATCTATTGATCCAGCTATCTGTTGATCAATTGATATAGATGTTTAAATTAAATACTTATGTATTTAATTAATAGATGATTTTTTTGGTGACAGTTTTAGAAAAATTGATCGGAAAATACAGAGTTCCTACATACTCTCCTTCCCCTACCCCATGGTTTTGCCTATTATTAACGTCTTATCTTAGGGGGGTACGCTTGCTATAATTGATGAGCCAGTGTTGCTACAATATTATTAACTGAAGTCCATAGTCTACATTAGGGTTCAGTCTTTGTGTTATATATTCTGTGGGGCTTGACAAATGTATAATGACACGTATCCATCATTACAGTATCATACAGAATAGTTTCACTGCCCGAGAAATCCCCTGTGCTCCCCACCTCCAACCCCTGGCCACCCCTGATCTTTTTACCACTTCTTGGTTTTACCTTTTCCAGAATGTCATATGGTGAAATCATACAGTGTGCAGCCTTTTCCCATTGGCTTCTGTCACTTAGCAATATGCTTTTGAGGTCCCTTCGTGTATTTTTACGGCTTGATAGCTCATTTCTTTTTACGGCTGAGTAATATTCCATTGTCTGGATGGACCCCAGTTTGTTCCTCCATCCACCTGGGGCCCATATTTCTAACCTGTAAAAGAAGACTGTCAAACTCTACTTTGGACAGCTGTCATCGGGAGCTGACACAGGTGCGGCGCTCGGCATGCTGCCCCACAAGCTCCCACACCACCTTCTGTAACCAGCTTCCTTCCCTTAGCATGATGTTTTCAGGAGTCATTCACGTTGTAGCATGTGTCAGTATTTTATTCCTTTTGATTGCAGCCTTGGGCCCTTTTTGTGTCTTTCCATCTCGTGCCCATTCCTCAGAGAGGTAAAATGAGTCTCCAAGGTCACACACAGCAAGTCAGTTGAAGGAGACCAGGCTGCGATCCAGGCACTGACACCTGGCCTGAGACTCTTTCCACTCTCAAGAAAGAGAGCAGGCCTGGGGCCTGAGGCAGCGGGGTCTGGGGGCAGTGAGGGCCGGGCACCCTGAGAGTCAGGGGAGGGACGAGGAGCCGGGAAGTGGGTGAGGTGCGTTCCCAGGGTGTAAGGATGGGCCAGGCCCCTGGAGGTGTATGCCCACCCCCTGCATCCTTCGCCCACTCCATAGCAGACCCGCACTCCGTCTCCCTCCTGACTCCCTCCTGAAGCCCCTTCCCTGTGCAAACAGGAGGCTGTGGAAGTTCGGGGGAGGGACCAGGAATTCAGACAGAAAACGAGACTTTGGGCTGAGGGGGGCCCTCAAACATCAGGCTAAGAGGTGAGGGCTTTCTCTTGTCCCAGAGCCAGCAGGGGCTCCAGGCTGAGGATTTCTTTGGAACCTGGCTGATATCAGCAGCTCTGGGAGGTGGCTTGGAGAAGTTAACTGATGCAATGATGCCATTAGCCCTGGCAGGAGGGGGGGCAGCTGGGGAGAATCTGGTCTCTGGGGGCTTGTCCTGACCGCTCAGGGTCTGGGCAGCAGGAACTTCCGAGCCTTCTCGGAAGTGTGGTCCAGGACACCCCCAGGGCTGCCTCCCCTTGCTACCCCGTGCTGGCCACTGGGGAAGTCGGAATAACTCAGGCTATCCCCTGGGGGAGCAGGCATGTCAGTGGTGCTCCCACAGGCTGCCCAGGAAGAAGGAGGGATGCCGGGAGCCCTCTAACCAAACCTGGGGCTCAGGGGAGGCTCCCCAGAGGAGGTAACATCTGAGCGGAGACTCGAAGGGTCAGGAGGTGTTAGCCAGATGAAGGGGCAGCAGGTTCTGGAGTGCTGAGGCCCGAGGAGCCAGATCCTGGTCACTTGTCTGCTAAAAACTCACTCTGACTGCAGGTGAGACCTTGGATTGGCAGGGCAAGGCCCACCGCAGGGATTCCCCATCCAGGGGAGAGGTGAGACTGGGCCACTGCCCTGGCAGTGGCCAAGGGTGTGCTGAGAAAAGGGTCTTGAGGGATGTTAGAGGCAGGCTGGGGGTGATGAGGCGGTCACTGTGCCCATGATGGGTCTGGGTGACCCCCCTGGAGACAGCAAGGAGCCGCTGGCTATCTTGATGGCCCCAGGAGAACATGCAGAGGAAAGAAAAGAGGTTTGCCTCTCAAAGATGCCCCTGCAGTTCTGAATAGTGTGAAAATTCATGGTGGGGATGTGGGGGAAGGGAAATAGTTCCAAGAGCCACAGTCAGCTGAGTCCCCGGCTGGAGGCCTGGTGCAGGCAGCTCTACTTCCCTCTTTTCCAGATTTGAAATGGAAATTCCATTCCTGGGTGGGTTGTAATGCTCATTCATGGGGGGTGGGGGAGCAGAGGACACATGGGAATCAGTCCCAGAGTCGGGGTGGGGGTGGGGGTCCTGGGAAAGGAATGGGAGGGCAGGGCCCCTGCCTGCAGAATGCCCACCTGCCGTGCCTCAGTCACTGCAGCCATGTGCCCTCCTGGCACCGCTGCCCCTCCCCCAACCCCCAGTCATCTGACCTTTTTGGGAAGTCAAGACAAAAGCTGAAACCAAGGCTCAGGGAAGAGCCCTGAGTGGCTCTGGCTACAGGGCAAGTCATTGGCCAAGGCAGGGTGAATCGAGGGCCCTTTCTACATATTAGCTGCTTCCTCCCTTCCGGGGGAAGTAGGGGCAGGTGTTGTGGCCCACCTGACAGCAGAGACCCTCATCTGGGGGTTCACAGGGTGAGACGTGGTCCCTGGCTGTGGACTCTGGCCTTCTACCTCCTCTGGAAGGCTGTGAATGTGGGAGTACATATGTGAGCACACACTCCTTCCATTTTTTTTTTTTTTTTTGGCCACACTGTTCAGCTTGTGGAATCTTAGTTCCCAGCTTAGCGATCAAACCCAGGCCCTTGGCCGTGAAAGCGCCAAGTCCTAACCACTGGACCAGCAGGGAATTCCCCACACACTCCTCCTAGAGAGGAGTAAAGCTGAGAGGATCCCCTACGTGCTGACCCCACTCCTGACCTCCCCAACCCCATGGGTGCTAAGCTGACCGCAGCAGCATCGCCGTCCTATACCGTCCCCCAAGCCCTGGGCTCCACACGGCTCCGAGAGCCCCCAGCAGCTGCACCATGTCCACATGCCTCCGCAGGGAGCCACAGGCACAGAGGCTGCACCAGACGATTCCCAGCAACTAGGAGGCTCCAGGTCGGTCAGTGTGCCCAGCAAGCTCCTAACGCGCCTCCGCACTCGGACAGGAGGCTGTAATCCCTGTGCTGAGGTTAGCACTTGGAGAGCGGGGGGAGATAGGGGGTGTTAGGCAGAGGCCCTGAGCAAGGCCCAGACGTGGAAGTAGCTGGTGGGCCTGAAGCCCGGTGCCCCTATGGCGTGGCCTCTGGGGCATTAGAGACGGGAGCTCATCCTACAGGCCTCAGCTCAGCACTGCCTCTGGGAAGCATGCCCAGACCCTCCCTGCACCTGTTAAGTGCCCACAGCACCCTTTCCCTTCTCAACCATATGCTGCACTTACAATACCGGTTCAGGGGCCATGGTGGCCCCGTGGTTGCAGGGTCAGTAGACCTTCCCTATAAAGGGCTGGGCAGTAAGTATTTTAGGCTTTCTGAGCCATATGGTCTCTGTCATAACTCTGCAGTTATCCTTAAAGCAGCCATAGACAATACATAAATGAGTGAGTGGGCCTGCGTCCAATAAACCTTTATTTACAGACTCTGAAATTTGACTCACGTATAATTTTCACGGATCAAAACATATTTTTGTTTTGGTTTTTCCCCCCAACTACTTAAAAAATGTAAAAACCATTCTTCTCTTGTGGGCTGTATAAAAACACGTGGCTGGAGTTCTCAGAGCTCCTGGTACGAGCTTCTTCCCTTGGGTGGATTCTTGGCTTTTCTCCCAGCATGGCCCCCAAACACAAGTCTTCACTTCCACCCCAAGCAAAGAAACCGAAGAAACCGAGACTGACTCCTGCCTCCAGGCCAGAGGAAATGTCTGCTTCTCTGAACTTGCCGAAGGAAGAAAAAGAACAGCAAGAAGCAATTGAATATATTGATGAAGCGCAAAATGAAACAGACGGACTTAACGAACAAGCCAGGGAGGAGATTGTGAAAGTAGAACAGAAATAAAACAAACTCCGCCCACCATTTTTTCAGTAGAGGTCGGAACTGACTGCCCAAATCCAAGATTTTGGGGTAACAGCATTTGTTAACCATCCACAGTGTCTGTACTCCTTGGGGAGTACTGCATTATTTGCAGAGGTGCTGCATTATTTGACGAGAGTCGAAGTGACAGAATTTGAAGATATTAAATCAGGTTACAGAATAGATTTTTATTTTGATGAAAACCCTTCGAAAATAAAGTTCTCTCCAAAGAATTTCATCTGAATGAGAGTGGTGATCCACCTTCAAAGTCCACTGAAATCAAAAGGAAATCCGGAAAGGATTTGACAAAATGTTCAAGTCAAACGTAGAATAAAGCCAGCAGGAAGAGACAGCGTGAGGAACCAGAGAGCTTCTTCACCTGGTTTACTGATCATTCTGATGCTGGTGCAGATGAGTTAGGAGAGGTCATCAAAGATGATATTTGGGGCTTCCCTGGTGGCGCAGTGGTTGAGAGTCCGCCTGCCGATGCAGGGGACACGGGTTCGTGCCCCGGTCCAGGAGGATCCCGCGTGCCGCGGAGCGGCTGGGCCCGTGAGCCATGGCCGCTCAGCCTGCACGTCCGGAGCCTGTGCTCCGCAACGGGGAAGCCACAACAGTGAGAGGCCCGCGTACCGCAAAAAAAAAAAGATGATATTTTGGCCAAATCCATTATAGTACTACTTGATTCTGGACATGGATGATGAGGAAGGGGAAGAAGAAGATGATGGTGATGATGAAGAGGAAGAAGGATTAGAAGATATTGATGAGGAAGGGGATGAGGATGAAGGTGATGATGATGGGGAGGGAGGAGAGGAAGATGAAGGGGAAGATGACTAATGGAACACTGATGGATTCCAACCTTCCTTTTTAAATTTTCTCCAGTCCCTGGGAGCAAGTTGCAGTCTTTTATTTTTCTTTTTTCTCCTCCTCTTGTGCTCAGTCGCCCTGTTTTTGAGGTCGCATTTCTCCTTTATACCATGGCTCACAACTTATTTTGGGGAGAAATACCTTGAGCAGAATTCAGTGGGAAAAGAATCTCTACCCCTTTCTGTTCCAAATTCATTTTTATCCCTTCCTGTCTCAAAAAACCTTTATGGAATCAACACCACCATGCTCTGTGGGAAAAAAAAAAACCTTCTGCTCCCTTAGGTCTGCTGGAAGCTGGAGGGTGCTAGGCCCCTGTGTAGTAATGCATAGAATTCTAGCTTTTTTCCTCCTTTCTCTGTATATTGGGCTCAGAGATTACACCGTGTCTCTATGTGAATGTGGACAGTTAGCATTTACCAACATGTATCTGTCTACTTTCTCTTGTTTAAAAAAACAAAAAAATGAGGTTATAGAAGGTCAGCAAAGGTGGGTTTGAGACGTTTGGGTGGGTTAAGTGGGCATTTTGACAACATGGCTTCTCCTTTGGCATGTTTAATTGTGATGTTTAACGGACATCCTTGCAGTTTAAGAGGACACTTTTAAAATAAAGTTCTCTCCTAATGATGACTTGAGCCCTGCCACTCGATGGGAGAAGCAGCAGAACCTGTAGGATCTTATTTGCAATTGACATTCACTATTGTAATTTTGTTCCTGTTTATTTTTAAATTTTTGTTTCACTGCAAAGGGACGATGATGCTCAGTTTTAAACCTGAAAATTATACAAGTTGCTTTGTCACAATAAAACTAAATGTGTGTGCGCACACACACACACACACAAAATATGCGGCTGGTTGGATTTGGCTGTGAGTTGTAGTTTGCCAACCCCTGGGTTAGAACAAGGAGCCAGACTGCCAGGCTCTGCTGTGTGACCTTTGACAAATGGCTAAACATTTCTGTGCTTCAGAATTCTCATCTGTAAAATGGGGATGATAATGATAACACTTGGAGAAAGTAAGATTGTACAACAGCTTTGGAAGACAGCTTTTGGCAGTTCTTCAAAAAGTTAAACATAGAGTTACCGTATGACCCAGCAATCCCATCCCAAAGTATTACTCAAGAGAAATGAAAATATACATTCACACAAAAACTTGTTCACAGCAGAGTTATTCATAACAACCAAAAAGGGGTAACAACCCAAGTGTCTACCAACTGGTGAGTGGATCAAATGGTATAGCTATACAATCAGATAATTTTCAGTCATAATAAGAAATGCAGTACTGATTCACGCTATAACATGGATGAACCTTGAAAACATTAAGTGAAAAAAGCAAGACGCACAAGACCATATATCATATGATTCCATTTATGTGAAATGTCCAGAATGGGCAAATCCGTGGAGACAGAAAGTAGATTAGGTTGCTTGGGGCTGGGGGGTGGGAGTGGGGGAGTGACTGCTAATAGGTATGGGGATTTTTGTTGGATGATTAGGTCATGGGTGGGTGGCAGGGGACTGTCCTAGGGGACTTGCAAGGATGGGCCTCTGACTCCGAGAGAGACAAGGACCCACGGCAGGGCTCTGAGCAGAGGCTGACCCTCCCTGACCTAGACTACAGGGACACCTGCTGTGCTGGGGCCAGGTCCCCACCCCTCCCCTGCCTCACGGTACTTTGTTTCCTCCCCAGGACCAGCCGGGGGCCTCCATGGGCGCCTGAGGGCAGGGCGCCAGGGCCGCGGGCGCGAGCATGGTGAGACACCAGCCCCTGCAGTACTATGAGCCGCAGCTCTGCCTCTCCTGCCTCACCGGCATCTACGGCTGCCGCTGGAAGCGCTACCAGCGCTCTCACGATGACACCACACCGGTGAGCTGTGCTGGGATGCGGCCAAAGGACCCAGGGAGCCCCAGGGCCTGGGGGAGGGGTCTCAGCTTTGACACCCTGCTGTGTGGCTCTGGACAGGCCAGTGCCCTTTCTGGGTTTCAGTTTCTCCTTCTGTAAAATGGGCCTATGGAAATTCCCGAATCTACCTGACTAGGTGGGCAGGGAACATGGGTGTAGCCAGTTGTTGACTCCCCTCTGACAGTGTGGGGTGTGGGCTGCTCCAAGAGGGTGGGGTCCCCCAAGGTGAGTAGAAGTTCTCAGCTTCCTGGCAGATCCTGATGGGCAGGTAAGCAGACGGGTGGCTCTTCAAGGGGAGGGTGAAGAGCTGGGCCAGGCCATCCTGGAGCCTGGGAGCTGGCAGGGCCATGGCCTGGCACCAGGGCCCAGTCACCTGAGCCACAAGCCTGCCAGGGCTGGCAGCAGGTGCTCAGCTGGATAAAGAAAGCCTCCCTTAGTGTCCGGCTCCCCAAGCCAAACCCCAGGCCACACTTCCGTCCCTGGGGCACCATCAGCCATTGGATCTAGTTTCTTCTCTGAAGGAACCCAATTCCTTCAGGAGGGAACAGAGAGAGAGATAAATGGTGTTTATCTAAAAGCTCTGCTGCCTGGAAAACAACTTTCTCCTCCCTCCTGCTTGTCTGAACAAAGAGGCCAGCCTCCAAATTCAGCCAGCCCCAACACGGGCTGGAGTGGCCGGGGCGGAGGTCAGAGGCCAAGCATCACCAGACTACATCTGGATGTGGAGGTTGGGGGAGCTTGTCCACCTCCCTGCCCTCCCTCTCTGCCTGTGCTGGTAAGGACAGAGGGACAGAGCACTCGACTGAGTCGGGAGCCTGTTCTCATGACCCCCAAATGGTAAGAAGCAGGTACCACCTGTGGGTACCTGGCCTGAGTCATTGCCGTGTACCCACTCTAGCACACAGGAGGCAACATGCCCAACTGAGGCAAGGGAGAGGAGGGACCTGCCCAGGGCAGCCTGTCCGTCCTATGTGCTGTGCTCCGAGCTCCATTCTCCCCTGAGGCAGCGGAAGGAAGTCAGCAGGGCCTCCACGTGTCGGGAGGGCAGGAGCTCGCAGTCCGCTGACACCCAGGTGTCTGTCTGTGTGCCGGGCGCTGAGCTGAGCACTGACACGTGGCCACCCCTGTTGCTCCCAAGCCCGTGAGCTAGATGTCATCGCCACCGCTTCACATGCGGAAACAGAAGCCAAGGACGTCCGTGACCAGGACAAGGTCACGCAGCTAGAGAGGGGCAGAGCTCGGATCTGGCCCTGCACGGTGTCCAGCGCTCTCGGTGGGGGTGGGATGGGAAGACTGCTGAGGCTGAGGAAGGGAGGAGAAGGATGGCTGAGCTCCCAAGCAGGAAGCCCTTGGCCTTCGGAAGAGACACTGGAGGAAGGCGGCTCTCTCCCAGGGCACCTCACACCTCTTGGTGGGCCCAGGGCCAGCCAGTTCCAGGCTGTGGAATCAGGAAGTGATGGGTCTTGGCTGTGGCCCGCCCAGGGCCCAGGCTGGAGGAAGTGGTGGGTTGAGGCCAGTTTTGAGTTGACTGGGGGCCCAAGCGGCGTAGGCTCTGCAAATGCCAAGGCCTGAGGTGCCAGGTATGGGGCAATGGCCGGAGGCTGCAGGCCACAGCCTGGGAGAGGCTGGGAGAGGGGAGAGGGTTTTGCAGCAACTCTGGGTGGCAGGGCCTCTGCAGAAAGGGCTGAGCTCACCTCAGGCAACCCGCACCTCGCAGCTGAGGATGAGCGGGCGGCCCACCCCGGCCCTTAACTCAGCTCCACTCCCGCTTCCTCTCCCACTTCCTGGGTTCCAGCCTCCGCGGGCCCACCCTTCTCTCCCTGGCTCTCCTCTCTTCTCTTTTCTCTCCCCAGTCCCTCCCCAGACAGCTGGGCCAGAACCGTGATGGGGGCTGGGCTCCTGGCCTGACACAGTGAAAGCAACAGCAATCTGGTGTCTCAAAGTCAGGGCTGGTGCAGAGAAGCTGCTCTGTAAATTTTGCTGAACAAATAGAGGCCCAGAGTGAGCTCTGGGAGCGCAGGTTGGGGAGTGAAAGGAGAGCCCCTCGGGCCTGGAGAGGCCTCGGCCGGGGGGAGCGGGCCCAGCTTTGGGCCTGTGCCTTTCCTCATCCCCACCTTCCCCTCCTCCTTTGGGCATCCCCTTACCCCTCCACCCCCCATGCCCCCACCAGGCACTGCCTCCGCTCAGGACCTCTTGGGGGAGCCTCTTGTGTCTCCCAAGTCAGGGAAGCCTAGGGTCAAGTTCTTCAGTGAAGCTGAACCTCTCTGGGCCTCTTCTTTGCAGTGCGGTGACACACAGGTGGTGAGTCACAGAAGCACTCATCCTCAGGCTGGGAACGAAGTGTGAGAGTAACAGTTAATGTTTGTTGAGCACCTGTTGTACGCAGGGAGCTTATGGCTTACAGGCATTGCGCTGTTGATTGTTCTAACACCCTGTTGGGGCATATTTAATTGTTATGCCCTGTTTATGGATGGGGAAATCAAGGCTTGAAGCCCCATCCGTGATAGATTTGCAGCAAGAGCGTCAGGAAGTTGGAGGCTGCCAGGAAGACAGGCAGGTTTTAAGTCTGGGTGTGTTTATTTATTTATTTATTTTAAATTAATTAATTAATTTTGGGGGTGGCATTGGGTCTTCGTTGCTCCGCGCGGGCTTTCTCTCGTTGCAGCGAGCTGGGGCTACTCTTCGTTGTGGTGCACGGGCTTCTCGTTGTGGTGGCTTCTCTTGTTGTGGAACATGGGCTCTAGGTGTGTGGGCTTCAGTAGTTGTGGCACGTGGGCTCAGTAGTTGTGGCGCACGGGCTTAGTTGCTCTGTGGCATGTGAGGTCTTCCCGGACCAGGTATCGAACCCGTGTCCCCATCATTGGCAGGCAGATTCTTAACCACTGAGCCACCAGGGAAGCCCCAAGTCTGGGTGTGTTTAAAGAAGAAAGGCAGGACTTGGGAGGAGGACTTGGGAAGTTGCCTGACAGAGAGAAGAGCAGGGACCGGGAGCATTTGGGACAAGTTGGGGAATGGCTTGAATGCCAGGCTAGGCACCCTCAGTGCTTCCCTGGTTAAGAGCTGGCCCCGCGGTACTGGACGGGGATCCTGGGGAGGGAAGAGGGGTGCAGGGAGCCTGGGAAGGAGCCCCCGCCCCGCTGCTCTCCATCCAGGTTGGCCTCCTTCCTTCCTGCCCCTCCCCGCCCCTCACATTCCCATCTCCTCCAACCCTCTGCTCACACTGTCCCCTCCCCCCAGGACACACACTTGACAAATAAGGAAACAGGAAACTGAGGACCAGAGGGATGAAATGACGTCCTCTCCTGCCCCCCAACACCGAGGAAGTGGAGGAGCCTGGCAGCAGAAGGCTGGCTCACTCGACAGCTAGGAAGCGGAAGCAAAAGCTTTTTATAACTGGGGATAATTAATTGGTTGTTGTCTGTGACTCATTACTCTAATATTGCCAATTAAGGATGGGGCAGGACAGAAGGCAGCTCTCAGGCCATCCCCACAGGGGGCCCTGAAGACTCTGCATCTGTGGGAGGCAGCACAGTGTCAAAACCAGCTCCTTTGTAGCAAGAGGGATATAGGTCAGATGCCTGGAGGAACTTCCAGCCCGAGACGTTGAAGGAGACAGTCAACTCTCTCGCACTTCTATGGTATGTTTGCCTTTTGAAGGTGCTTTAAGCTTCTTTTGACCCCCTCTGTCTTATGGACGGGGCTCCAGGAAGAGGAAGTGATTTATTCAAGCCGAGGAGTTGAAGGCACGGCTTGCACTGCACCTGCTTGCACCCCCAGTCCCGTGCCCTCTCCCCCGTTCCACACCAAACAGTCTTGCCTGGGATGTGTTGGTTACTTACTCAATCAACAAACCTGTCCTGATACCTGCCCTGAGTCCAGGGGTCAAAGGTATATCAAACCTGGTTCCTCCCTCCCTTGAAGGGCTCCTTAGTGGGTGGGGAGCAGATCAGAACAGACCTCCAGACCACCCAGGGTGATCACTGCCGGGGCCCAGGGACACCGCAGGCAGGAAAGCTTGCCTGAGCTGGTGTCAGAGCGAGTTAGCACATCATGTCATGCCAGAGTGGGGAAGGCAGGGGAGCTGCATGTTACAAGAGGGTCTTGTGTTTGGGAACTGAAAGCGATTTGGCCCAGTGCAGCTCAGGTGTTAGGAGGGAGAGCGTGTGGCCAAGGGGACCTGAGCCAGAGGCTGTGCTGGGGAGCCTGCACTCCATCCTGGGAGGTGGGAGCCCAGTCGGACTCGGTCTGTGCAAGGACCACTCTGGTTCAATCACAGAGAATGCGCTGAGGGGCCTTGAGTGGAGGCGGGGATGGCAGGGAGCTAGACAAGAAAGGCTGAGGCCTCAACTAGGGGGAGGGGTCTGCAAAGAAGTAGCAAAGGGAGGGATTCTAGAGACGCCTAGACGGTGCATTCAGCAGACTGGCTGCAGAAGAGAATTTTGATGATGCCTCCCGTCATCCCATGATTTCCACCTGGCTGGATGAGGCCATTCCTGGAGTCGGGAAACCATGCTGTGCCCAGGGGGTGTGTGAGAGGCCGCGCGGTCTCAGGAGTGTCCAGGAATAGCGCAGTGGGGGCGGGTGGAACACAGACAAAATACACCCCCCCACCCCACCATTGCCTACCTCTTTCGATGGGAGCACCTCCCACCATGGCAGGAAGACACCTGCTGCTGGGAAATCCATCAGCACTCTGTCACCCTTCACCCTCCACGCAGCCATCCCGGGATAACCTGCCTCACCCGTTCACAGCACTGCCCTTCGCTCCGCTGTCCCTTCTGCCTGGAATGCCTTCTCTCTTGTCTCTGCCTCTCAAGGCTCATCGCAGATCTCTATTCCTCTAAGAAGTGTCCCCTTCAGACAAAAGAGTCAGGCCTCCTTCCCTGCCTCTCCCCTTCCCCTGGGCTCCCGCAGCATCTCAGGCCTGGGCTGCCCATGTGGGTCCTGACTTCCTGTTTCTCCCACTGGACCGTGAGTGTGTTGAAGCCAGGGCCTGGCTCAGAGGAGGACCTCAGGCAAGGAGTGGGAGGAAGACTGAGCGGGTGACTTGAAGAGCAAGTGAGGAAGCCAGTGAGGGTGGGGAGGCTGGACCCGCGATGAGCTCCCGGGTGAGCACCCCAAGGAACATTGGGTGGTCCGGAGAGTAGGGGCGCATGCTGCATTCCAGTGCCCCTGTGGAGGCTGACAGGGAGGGGTGCTGACTCAGCCGAGGGACCTCCCAGGCCACCCTTGGAGGTGGGGCCAGGCTCTGCCAGTGGGAGGAGGAGGGGGTGAGTTTCCCAGCTGGCTCCCCACGTTCTTGTCCTATCGATACCACGTGGGCCTGTGGCAGGGCTATGGGGCAGGGAAGAGTGGATCTCACTCAGTAACCAAGGTGGGCTCCCTGGAGGAAGCAGCCTTTGGAATGGGCTCCAGGGTGTGACTGGAGTCAGCCAGACGCACCTGGCCATTCCTGGCTAAGGGAGCTGCGGCCTGAACTCTACCCTGCCTCCTCCAGTGACTTAATGTGTGGCCTTAGACAAGGCCAGACCCTTTCTGGGCCTCAGCTTGCTGTGGGTGAGGTGGAGGTACAAACCCACGCCCCAAGGGTCCAGTTAGATAACAGATACCAACGTGTCTCACGTCCTGAACAGGACAGACCACTGTTCCAACTTGGGGAAAACGTGTCCTCCCTACACGCTTTCAAAGGGATGGCTGTTCCCTTCTCTGGTGCTTTCGGGGAGAGGGACCCAGCAGGTCAGAGAGGAGCCCTCTGAGCTTCAATTCTCCCACTTCTAAACTGACGATGATAAGAGCCATTTTATCCTGTAAACCTTGCAGCTTTGCCATGAGGATAAGAAAATGGGAGATGATATTATTGCATCCATGAGAGAGAGGCGAGGCTGGCAGAAGTTGTTGCAGCACGGGGAGCTAAGGATTTATTGCTGTAATAAAGCCAGGCCGTCGCTGGCTTTCGGGAACCCCCGCACCCCACCTCCTCCTCTCTGAACGGCACTGAGGGGGCCGGGCGTGGTCAGGCCACGCTCCCGGGAAGACGAATAAGCTCTTGTTCATGACCTCTGTGACCACCTTGCGTGTCTGCTTAGGGAGCATGTATGGGGCAGGAGGTGATGGGCGTCAGCAAGAGGCTGTGGCCACTCACCACCCTGTGGCCTTGGCCGGGCCCCCTGCAGGGCGCTGGGATAATCCCTCCTAAGGGCCCCCAGCTCTTCTGCTCACGTCTCCCCAAGGGCTGACGCAAGCCACAGGATGCTCGGGGAAGGACGGGGTGCTCCAGGCTGAGCCTGGCTTCATTCTCCTGCCTAATGAGCCACTCTGAGTGCACCCTGGCAGAAGCAAGGGCAGACAGAGGCCTAATTGCCCAGCTCCCTGTAGCCCAGAAAAATAAATCCAGCCTCTTAGGCTGTCAGGAGCTGGCTGGGGGCTGGGGATTTTAATCCTTTTCCCTACTCGGCCCTAATGCTGAGATCCATCTCAAACCTCCCTAGGCTGCCTCCTCCCCCAAATCTCCTGGGTCAGAGCCAGAGTAATCCTGCCAGGGCTGCCCAGCTCTCTCTTCTGGGAGCTCCACACACCGTTCCCAGCTGACATTCACCAGTCTCCCCGTTAGGAACTTGGCGAGGATGAAACAGGAGGATGATTAGAGGAGCCGGTGTGCCCGAGGTGCAGCCTGCAGGTGGACAGACTAGGCGGGGAGGCACCCCTCAATCGCTCTCCAGTCTCTGCAAGGCTGTGTGGTGCTGGGGGCACAGCTGGACTCTGGGGCCTCAAAGCAGAGCCGGGACCCCAGGAGTGGCACAGGGAGCTGAGCTCAGCCACGTGGAAGGAGCCGTGCCAGGCGGAGCCGGCACGCGGGGAAGGGCTGCCTTGGGACAGACTAGAAAACCTAGAAACAACCCACACACATCTGAGAGCGTGCTGTGTGGTAGACAATCACGGAAATCATTGCAAATATCACAGACCGTACAGGGACAGCTGAAGTATCCATCTGGTGCAAGTAAAATTAGATCCCTGTCTCTTACCTCAAATCAAAAGAAATTCCAGATGGACGAAATGTATTTTTTTCTTTTTTTAAGCTCCTTTTTTTTCTGTTTAGGAAGCACACATTTGTTGAGAAAATTCAAATAACTCGGAAAGATGTAAAGTAAAAGAAATTCTAATCTTCATGCTTTAGAGGAAAGGCTTCGAAACCTCTCTCCATACACGTATACACACATGTGGAACTATAGATAGGTAGGTGGATTACAGATTCGAGTGTAAACGAAGAGAAATTATCAGTGTAAATATGAATTAAATCTATAATCGTGGGCCACCTGCCCTAAGCACGATACCAAAGGCAAAGACCCATAAAGGAAAAAGGGGTAGATCTGACCGCGTAAAAATGTAAATGTTTTAAACAAAAAGCATGAAAAACAAAATTAAAGTCAACTGATAAAATAAGAAAAAGTAGACAATCTATATGAAAGTTACTACTCTTACCTAGAGAAAGCTTTTATAAACCCCTAAGAAGCCAGTGGGCCCAAACAAAAGCTGCCAGGCTCTGTGCCTTTGCACCATCTTCCACTCCCTCCCTCTGCCCTTACCTTGTCAGGTAAGCCCATTCCTTTCAGCTTTGCTGCCTCCAGAGAGCCCTGCAGACCATCCCTTCCCCCGTAACTGGCAGTGTGCTCCTCGACAGCCCTTGCTTGCCCCATTCGCCACACTCGTTTCTACGACTGGCGTTGCCTGCTGGCTGGTCAGTCTTCTGTGCAGGTTGCTCAGAGGAGAGTCCAAGCCTGATCCGTCTCCCAGTGTCCAGGGCTCAGCACGTGTGTGGAATGACTGGAAGAGAGTGGTGGCGCGGGTGTGGAGGGGAGATGCTGGAATTGAGTTTGGTGTGGGGTATGAAGTAGGGGTCTAATTATATATTTTTTTACCAAATGGATGTCCAGATGTCCCAGTACCATCTGTTGAATTCTCCATCCTTTCTGTACTAATTTACCTGGTATTAATCCTGTGTCCATCCTTCCAGGCCATTCCCTGTCTTTGGGTCTCAGTTTCTCCAGTTCTTAATTGGACCTTTAGAGGATGAGGCAAGATGATCTCTGAAATCTTTTCTAACTCTGAAACTCCAAGGTTCCCGCCCTGGCTCTGCCTGTGACTTGCTGTGTGACCTTGGGCAAGGCCTTGCCTCTCTGAGCCAGTTTCCTCCTCGGTCAGACAAGGATAATTACATGTCTTGCTTCTTGTTGCTTTGGGATGGTTGAAGCTGGAGGCACCCAGAGCTGGGTGTGAATTCTGGCTCCATCATTACGTTTGCCCTTTGTGACCTTGGGCAGCTCACTTCCCCTCTCTGAGCCCTGGTTTCCTCCGACTATTCCGTCTGCTTTGCAGAGCTGTGGAGAGGGCAAGCTGTGAAGCAGCGGGTAGAGGGCTCTTAGGACTGCCCCACCCCCAACTCTGCGAAGCGCTCACACAGGGCTCTGTCCTCCGTGGCCAGCGATGTGGGATCTTCTTCCTGCAGCCTTGCTGGCTCCTAGGACTGCAGCCTGCAGAGCTGGGCCTGACCTCTGCATCCCCCCTGACCATGGCACCGACCTGGGCTGGGAGGGGGCGATCCGCTTGGCTGTCTTCATCAGCTGGGGATATGTGACGTAGAGCAGGGGGCGGGGAAGACTTGATAAATGTCTTCACATAATTAAAGGACTGTCAGACACGAAATGATAATTATAGGAACGATCATGGATTTGGCAACTACGGCTTACATCTGTAATCCCATTTGAGCCTGGCAGTCCTCCTGTGAGGTAGAGGTGATGTCATCCGCAGGAACAGAGGAGGAAGCTGAGGCTTGAGGTCCCGAGTGATTGGCCCGCAGCCATGCGGCTAGTGGTAGAGGGCGGGGAATGAAAATCCAGCCCTTGATTGTATTCCCCCCACGCCCTGGTCATTTGACCCGTGTTCTTGCCCTTTTGCCGGACTTGTTCTCTGTGGTGTCAGAGAACCAGCTGCAGGGTGGCAGCCGAGGAGGCAGAAATCAGCTGCACCTCAGGCAGGGATGGAGGCAAGGACAACTTCTGACACCCTGCCATTGCCAGATACTTCTGTCCAACACTGCCGTCCCCATTTTACAGAGCAGGAAGCCGGCGCTCAGGGAGGATAAAGCAATGTCTTCTCCAAGGTCACCCATTTAGTAGGTGGCCAGTCACACCCAGCATTCCCGGACTCCCAAACACAGCCTGCCTCTATCTGGCTGCTGTCTCAGAGGGAAGCATTTTCAGCCCAGAGGAGGGCCCAGCAGCACCCACAGGGAGAGTGCCCATCTCCGGAGCTGTGGGAGCAGAAGCAGGGCAAGCTCCTATCCTGGAGGACGCAGAGGCGGTCTCTGCCCCGGAGGACAGGCAGGGAACAGGAGTCCAGCGAGACAGCTCTGCCTCCGCCAGTGAACCTGAGGTCATGGGGGCACCAAGGGCAGGGAGGCGGCTCGCGCTCAGGGGCCGTCCTGACGCAGATTTCAGTCTCCAGGGTCTTCGGGGGACCCAGGGGAGGTGCTCCAGGCCCCGGGGGGACCCCAGCAGCGTAAGCAGTGTCTGTGTGCGTTCTGGCCCAGGGCCGCGGTCTGGGGTGGGCAGGGGACCACAGCAGGCAGCACACGTCCTGTGCGGGGCTGGGCTTTGTGGCTGCAGCGCTCTGTGACCCCGTGAGCCCCAGCTGCTAATAGGCTCTCTCTCCACACACACATTCTCCTCTAAATGCAGAAGGCTGGGGGTGGGACAGAGACAAGAGGGGTGAGGAGAAGACGTGACAGCCAACAGGAGACAATGGGCAGGAGAAACTGGCATACGGTTGCCTGTGTGGGGTGGAGGGTCTCGTCTTCCTGGAGGATGGGGGCAAGAGTGGGAGGAGACGGGATGGGGCCGGGCCTCTGGGATTCTCCGCCACAGTCACCCCTGTAACAGGGATGGAGCCCCCTGCCCCACCCGCAGCCAGGGCCCGTCCCCTTCCCCAGCTGCTCTCAGCCCTTCTTCCTTGCGCCTTGACCGTCATCCTGCTCCCAGGCAGCTGCAAGACTGGAAGGAAGGGGCTATGGTGTCACAATGGGAGCTCCTTCCCTTGGTTCCCTGGGGACCCCAGCCTTCGCCTGAGGATAAATCTGGGGTTGGGTGATGTCCTTGTCCACTGGTGGCCCTGAGACCTCCCTGCATCCCCACCACGTCCACACCTTCTGTTCCTCACACCATGTCTGAGCACCTCCTTGTGATCCGAGGGATGTGGGCCCAGGGTGCACAGAGATACCTCAGCCATCCCTGCCCTGAAGGAGTGCACAGCCCAGTGAACTGTCCCTCAGTGTGCACCTACGGTGTGCCGCTTGATGTATATCACCTCATTGAACATCAGCCCTCCACAGTAGGGGGTGTTATTCCCGTTTTATAGGTGAGGAAACTGAGGCTCAGAGGGGTTAAGTAACTCACCCAAGTGGCAGAGCCAGGTCTGTCTCCCTCTTGAGCCTGGGCTCTTTCCACCTCCACAATTCAGAATGTGATTGACAGTCAAGTTGATGGGTACCAAGAGTCTGTGCAGAAGCAGTTAAGAGAGGGAGGTCCTGGGACTTCCCTGGTGGTCCAGTGGTTAAGACTTCTACTTCCCTGCCATACTTCCACTGCAGCGGGCATGGGTTCGTTCCCTGGTAGGGGAACTAAGATCCCACATGCCACGTGGCATGGCCAAAAAAAAAAGAAAAGGACGTCTTGGGAGCTGGAGGGATGGGAGAGCTTCCTGAAGGAGAAGAAGGCTTGGCCTAGGGTGTAGACTCCAGCAAGAGAGGATAAAGGACTCTCAGGAGGCCGAACTGCGTCTGGGATTAACATGCCTGGGTCCCAGAGGGCAAGGGCTGGTTTTGCGAGAGCTGTGCGGGGCTGGTTCCCAAGGGGGCAGCAGAGGATCGCCTCCTGCCGGGGCACCTGTGTTCAACGCCCCCCTCCACTTCTCCCCGACTTGGTCACCTTGTATACGTTGCTCAATCTCTGACTCACCTCCACTCATCCATATTGAGCCTCTGTGCAAATTAGCAAAGAGCGCCCCTTCCCCAGGGATCTCGACTGTTATCTGCTCGCAAACTGTCATGATGAATAAGGACATCGCTGGTGACCGTGATGTGAGCAGCACTCCTTGCTCAGCCATATGTGGTGGCCCGTCTCTGAGTCTTGGTGTCTTTGTTTGCTCTGAGTTGGGGATAAATACCCAGGCATTGTACAGACTGTGGGAGGTGATGGAGGGCCAGTGGCTCCCCCATCCCTGCCAGCTGGGCCGTGGCCTCACAGCCTGCATCTCTGGAGCAGGGCCAGGCTGGCTTGTTGGGGGGCGGAGCTGGCTCAGGCCCCTCTCCTGTAACACGCCCTGACAAGGACCATTAGTGCCATTTGGAGCCTCTTTGTCAGTGGAGCTGCTCCCCAGGCCACTTCCTCCCCCAGTTCCTGGCCTTCCCTCCCCTTTCTTCCAGCCCCTGCCATTCAGTTTTTTCCTCTGATTGTTCTTAGAGTGACCTGCCCCCTCCATCCCTACTGTGGATGGGGCCTCTTTATCCCCATGTACAGGCTCCCTGTGGCCGTGGGACCTCTGGCTTTCAGCTCCCAGGACTTTCATCCCTGGGTGGCCCCCAGCCCCGGCTGATGCCTGGCTCCAATAATGGGGTCCCTAGTTCTTTGTTGCGGTTCCCAGGGGTAGGGAGGGGCGGCAGCCCCTCATTCTTGCCCTGTCCTCCCTGCCCCACTCTCAGGATCCAGCCAAGTGAGGACTGTGGCCCTTAGTTCACAGGACCCCTGTGTGCTGTGGGCCCTCCTGACACCTGCGGTCTTTCTGGCCACCTGTCAGAATTGCCCCTGGGTCCTGTATCACACATCACCATAGGACATTCCCCACCCTCCGGCACCTGTGGCGGGTTCTCTACCTGCCACTGTCCCTGCAGCTATTTCCCTGGTCCCATGGGACTCCATGCTGCTGGCCTGGGACAGGACCCATCATAGGCAGAGGCTTACCCCTCACCCGGGGCCCTTCTCAGAACCTTGTCCTCTGGCCAGAGGCCTTGCACCTGCTGAGGCAGAGTGATCTCTGTGGACAGATGGCCACTCACCGCTGCTGGCTCGGGGTTCACAGAAGACCAAGGGCTCCTCTGTGGAGGTAGGGTGGTAAGCCCCGGTGAAGTCTCTCCTGGGTGGGCATACTCATGCCAGAGTAGGAGAGAGGATCTTTGCTCACCTGCCATCTCACTATCGAATCTTCCCTAAGTTGCCACCTACCCTGGGAATATGAAGACCACCCAGATCTTCAAGGTGCTTACAGTGTAGCAGGGGGACCGACATATAGAAGGACAGTTCTAGAACTGCAGGGTCTGTGCCTTAACCGACACGGGTGCAACAGTTATGGAAGCTCTGAGGAGATGGGGTCCACCCTGCTGGGACGGGGCAGGCCTCAGGGAGCAGGAGGGTTGCCCTGTGGACCAGAGTGGGGCTGCTTTCTAGATGGAGCCATCGGGATTAGAACCGCAGCTCCAAGCTGGCTGTCCGGTGCAGGAAGGATCAAAGAAGGCCGGAAAGCTGTGGGGAGCCCGGCAAGGGGCCTGGGAAGTGGCTGGGTGAGAGATGCTGAGCTGCTCCAAGCCCTGCAGCCCTCCAGCCCCTCAAGGTGGAGGGTGGTCTTGGTTGTCTCCTGCACTGACTTCCCCTCAAGGTCTGTTGTTTGTACTGATGATCTCAGCAGTTTCCCAGAGAGCAGGATGTTCCAAGCTTGTTGTGCTTCTGAGATAAGGGGACGGATGAAAGCAGGGATGAGCCCAAGGGCCCAGCGGAAGTGCCTGCAGGCCTCTCGGGAAGCAGCACAGGTGGCTGGCGGCAGCAGCCCCCCGCCCCCCGCCAGGAGAGAGAGGCCACCCCTGCTGGGGGTTGTAGAACACCGCATTGCTTCAACTGTAGAGGCTGGGGCACTGCTCTTTAATCCTCTTCTAACTTGCTGTGTGACTTGGGCAAGTCACTTCACCTCTCTGGGCCTCAGTGTAGCAGGGGGCAGAGGTGAGGAAGAACACCTACTTTGCAGGCGTGTGTGAGGAGGGAAGGAGGTGAGGAATGTGACCCTCAGACTGCGGATCACCCTCCCAGTGTGAAGGCCTAGGCAGATATGGCCTTTGCTCCTGGAGACTGGTGCACACTGGAAGGGCCTCAGGCTGCAGCACAAGGGGCCCAGCTCTGGCTCCCCACTGTTTTGTGACTTGGGGCTCAGTGATGTTGGATAAGTCACTTCCCTCTCTGAGCCTCAGGTCCCCACCCGTGTGAAGAGGGCAGTGATCCCTGCCTGGCAGTGGGGCTACAAAGGGGGAGGGGTGGGAGCATGCTGGGTGGATGTGGCCTGGGGCCATCCCTGCCCCACTTGACCCCTTTCCTCATTTGGCCCCTCCAGTGGGAGCGCCTGTGGTTTCTGCTTCTCACCTTGACCTTCGGCCTCACGCTCACCTGGCTGTACTTCTGGTGGGAAGTCCACAACGACTACGATGAATTCAACTGGTGAGTGGGTATCGGGGGGCGGGGGCCCGGGGCCTGGTCATCCGGCGGCTGAGACGGGACGGGGCTTGGGTTTGAGTCTCTCTCCCGGGTTGGTCCTCAGGGCTCTGCCACCACTGGCCACCAAATCTCTGTATAGCCTTGGGGGACACAGTCCTCTGGAGAGAACAGAGGCTTAGCGAGGAGCTGAGACCTCCTCCCTCATGCTGCTGTCATGAAAATCGGAATGTAAGATGGGGGCAGGGCTCAGCTGGGGGCTGGGACCTCTGACCCCTTTGTAGACAAGGACTCCAAGGCCCAAAGAGACCAAGGCCTCAGCAGAGAAGGTGGCCCCAGACCCCAGGCCTCCTAACTCCCTGAGCAGGGCCTTGGGCAGGGCTGGTAGGTGGTTCTAGGAAAGATCAGGGTCCTTTGTGGACAGCAGCCTCGGGTCCAAGGGCAGAGCTGAGGCTGGTACCCGGGTGCACGAGGGCACCTGTTTCTTCCCCACCCCCACCCCCGCTCCCCCATTGTCTGCCTTTGTTAAACAGTGAAAGGCACAGAGGAGGGGACGTCCCCTCGGTTCTAGTGGGAACTCCCCCATTGACAGGTGTGGAAACTGAGGCCCAAGTTCACACAACCAGTTGGGGGCAGAGTTGGGGCTTGGCAGCCAGTGCTCCCTGTCCATCCAGTGCTGCCTTTTCCTTTTGGTTAGAAGTTCAGGGGCTTCCCTGGTGGCGCAGTGGTTGAGAGTCCGCCTGCCAATGCAGGGGACACGGGTTCGAGCCCTGGTCCGGGAAGATCCCACATGCCACGGAGCAACTAAGCCTGTGCGCCACCACTACTGAGCCTGCGCTCTCGAACCTGTGAGCCGTGACTGCTGAGCCTGCGTCCCACAACTACTGAAGCCCGCACGCCTACAGCCCGTGCTCCGCAACAAGAGAAGCCACCACAGTGAGAAGCCCACGCACCACAATGAAGCAATAGCCCCCGCTCGCTACAACCAGAGAAAGCCCGCGTGCAGCAACGAAGACCCAACGCAGCCAAAAATAAATAAATAAATAAATTTAAAATAAATCAATCAAAAAGAAAGAAGTTCAGCTCAGTGTGACCATGGGCACATAAGTGTGAGTCCTCAGTAACTGACCTCATCAGGTCTTCTTGAGGATGAAATAAGATGATGGAAATGGGAGGGCTCCAAGCTCACCTAAACCTGAGGGCTGCTTCCTGGGAGGCTGAATCTCCAGCTGGTGGCCATTGTGTTAGAATTTAGGATTTCTGGACTCTGGGTTTCTGAAGGGCTGTGGTTCTAGGATTTTGTGATGGTCCTAAGATGCGGTTCACGGAGCCTGAGCATCCACTCCCCTCTGCATGGCACTAGGCTGTGCTTCTGCTACTAATGAGCTCAATAAAGGACCGGCTGCCGTCCCGCTGCAGCCCAGCAAGATGAGCCGGAGCCCCAGCCGAGTCCCAGAGGTGACCCCTGGCCTTTATTAAATGCCGTAAATCAATTACTCATCCTTCAGGTATCCAAAGCACAGGCACTGCTGTGGGCAAAAGGGAACATTCTCTGCTGGCCCTCAACTGTAGACCCTGGACACTTCTGCTGAACTGCAGGTGTGCTGCCCAGGTGATGGTCTACCCCCAACATGTACAGAAGGAGAAGCTAAGGCCCAGAGAGGGGTAGGACTCACCCAGGGCCACACAACCATTTGGTGCCAAATACACATACTGGGGACAGTCGAGGAGACTGAGGCTCAGAGAGGTTAAATGGCCTTTCCAACGTCACACAGCAAGATGCAGTCAGATCTGGGACAGGGACTTGAACCTTCCTGACTGTATCATGCTGTCCACGGAGATACCCCACTCTGCAGAGAGTGAGCTCCCTGTCACTGGGCAGCTCAAGCAGAGGACGGATGCCTGCCCTGTCGAAGAGGCTGCAGAGGGAAGGGCTGCCTGGGGCTTAGGGATGGCCTGAGGACCTGCAGCTCCCTCACCCTGTCACCTCAGTTTCTTAGAGTCGGTGCTGGGATTCAGGAGCCCCTGGCCTGGTCCTCAGGGTCTAGAGAGTCTCCGGGGATAGCTCATGAAGAAGAGAAGGTGACTGAGACCGAGGTGGTCAGGGCTAGACAGGGAAAGCCAGGAAGGGACCATCTGGGCTGTTGCCGTCCAGTGGGGGCTCCCTGCCAAAAGGGAGAGACAAGTGGAGCCAGAACACTTTGCAGGAGTAGTCGCCAGGGCCGGGGCCTGCCCTTCTTTGGCCCTCAGTTTCCCCAACAGATTTTCCACTGGGATCTGAGGGTGAGGGCCAGGGGAGGGCAGATGCCCCATAGTGTCCTCCTGGTGTCCCCTCCCAGCCCCCTGCCCAGGCCCAAGATGGCAGCAAGCCTGAAGCTGCCTGGCGCCGGCTCAGTTTCTCTGATGACGTGTGCCAGTTGCTGCCTTCTCTGAGCCTCAGTTTCCCCAATTGTACAGGGAGGATATGGGTGGTTCAATCTTTCTGGAGAGCAACTAAGCAGCATCTATCAGGAACCTTAAAAAGTTCATTCCCTTTGGCCCTGTAATCCTATTTGTAGGAGTCTATCCTGAGGAAATAATTAATAATACAGAAAGGTATGTGCAAAAAAAAAAACTTAATTTATGATAGTGAATAATTGGAAACTATTAATTGTCGTTAGTAGGAAGTTGGCTTCATATGGTACATTAATTCCATAGGAGACCACGTGACTATTAAAAAACTCACATCTCCTCAGGATTTTAGTGACTTCAGTAAATGCTTGTGTTAATTAGAAGCAGAGAATTGAGTACTTACCATGTTCCTCACCTCACTTCATCCTCAGGAAACACTATGAAGGGCACTTTGTTATCCCCATCCTGTAGGTGAGGAAACTAAGGCTCAGGGAAGTCAGGTATTACATTTTATCAATCCTAAGACCTCATCTTTTCACATGTTAACGTTGAAATTGAGATGAATGTCACAATCAATGGCATCTTAGATTCAGGGGAGCCTGTCACCTCCACAGAGTCCTGCAAGCCAGGGGATTTGAATCTGCGTGTGCCTCCCTCCAACGCCTGAACTCTGACTGCTGTGCTGTACGCAGCGGGGTCCCGGCTTTGCTGTTTACACAAATATATAAGCGGGGTTGGGGGGCGGGGCTTCCCTGGTGGCGCAGTGGTGAAGCATCCGCCTGCCAATGCAGGGGACACGCGTTCGAGCCCTGGTCCGGGAAGATCCCACATGCCGCGGAGCAACTAAGCCCGTGCGCCACAACCACTTAGCCTGCGCTCTAGAGCACGCGAGCCACAACTACCGAGCCTGCGTGACACAGCTACTGAAGCCCGTGTGCCTAGAGCCCGTGCTCCGCAACAAGAGAAGCCACCGCAATGAGAAGCTGCGCACCACAATGAAGAGTAGCCCCTGCTCGCCGCAACTAGAGAAAGCCTGCGTGCAGCAACGAAGACACAATGCAGCCATAAATAAATAAATAAATAAACATTTATAAAATAGCAGCCTTCTTAAAAAAAAAAAATATATGTATATATATATATATAAGCAGAGGGGGGAACCCGCTGGAGGGAGTCAGCAAAGTTTCAGTGATGGTTACTTCTGTGCAGTAGAATCAAGGGGAACTGTCTTCTTGTTTATGCTTCTTGGCATGCCCAGGTGTCCCCCATGAGCCATCCAGAGGCTGACCTATGACCAGGGAGACAATGACCTCCTCACTGAGTGGGCAGGCTCATGAGAGCTGAGAGCTGGCCGGCCCGAGGGAGCGTCCTGGCTCCCTGGTGGAGGTGTGTGACCCTTGCCCCTTCTCCTCCTGGCAGGTACCTCTACAACCGCACGGGCTACTGGAGCGACTGGTCCGTGCCCATCCTCATGACCACAGCAGCCGCCTTCACTTACGTCGCAGGCCTCCAGGTACGTGGGGCTGTCTCAGAGGGCAGGTGGCCCTGAGCCCAGGGGAAGGGAGACCTGGCCTGCGCTGGGCTGACGGAGGGGCCCGCCCTGGTCTGAGGAGGGCAGCTGGCTTTTCTCCTGGCTGCTGGGGCTTGGTTCCTTCAAGCGGGGAGGTCCTCTCGCTTTGCCCCCTCCTGGCATGTTCTCCCCCGCCCCCGTGGAGCATCCCGCTGGTAGGCCCCACTGCAGACTTCCTCTTCCAGGAACTCCCTCAGACTCAGGTTAGTCCCCAGGCTGGACTGGGGCATCCTGGGGGACAAGGCTGAAGTCTGCTTCAGAATCCCGGAGTCTGGAACTCCCAAAACATTAATTAGGCAGTCCAAGTGAAGCAGGGCCCAGTGACCTCTTGAGGGAAAAATCCTAGAGGAGAAGGAGCCTGGAGGCCTGGAATAATCTGGGAGGAGGCCAGGCTTGGGCTGGGTTGGGCAGGGCTGGGCATTCCCATCGCCTTCAGGGAGGTTTGCTGACTGGCTGAGCCGGGCCCAGAGAGCAGTGGGGAGCAGGGTGTCTGGGGAACGGGCAGAAACCTTCAGGTCACACCTGGTGCCTGACTCTAGCCCTGTGGGCCCCCTGTTCAGGTCCTGGCACTATGTCACATTGCCGTGGGGCAGCAGATGAACCTGCACTGGCTGCACAAGGTAAGGGCTGCCTCCTTGGGGGCCTAGGGAGGAGCGGGGAGGCTGGAGGCCGCAGCAGCAGAGGAAGAACCCGGACACATCTTCCCTCTCCTGCATCGTGATTATAATTGTTCTAGTAGCTAACACTGAGAACTCGCTGTGTGCCCAGCACTGTTCTCGCGGTCTAGACTGTATTAACTCATTTAACCCTCACAGCAGCCCTGTGACGTTAGGTACTGTTATGATCCCATTTTGCAGTTGGGAAAACTGAGGTACGAAGAGGTTAAGTAACTCACCCAAGGTCTCCCACTTAATAGGTGGAGGGTCCAGGATCTTAGCTCTGCAGCCGTGCACTCAACCAGCACAGGCCACAGCTCCGGCCCTCTGGCTGGCTCTGCCTTCGGTCTCACCCTCTCCTCCTCTTCAGTGAGCTCATTTTAAAACTCTGATCCAGTGATATTTCTCCCAATTTAAAGCCCTTCCCACCACTTCCATTGCTCCCAGGGTGATCCAAACTCCCCCACCCGGCATTAAGGCTCTGCGTGACTTGGCCCCAGCTGAGGTCTCCCAGCTGCTCTCATGGGACTGTCACCCTCAGCTTCTGCCACGTGACACATCTCAGGCCCTCCCGGCATGTCTGCCTCTTCTCTGCTTTACCCCTTCACTCCTCCCTTTCTCTCTCTTTTGGACCCTTCCTTGGTTCTCCTCCCCACCTACACAAGACTTCTCAGGCTCCCCCAGCACCCTCAGGCTCCCCTGCCACAGTCCTAACATCTCATTGTCCATTTCCATCTGGCTCCCTGACCCCAGCCCTGCCTGGTCTGGGAGCTCCGTGCAGGCCAGAACTGACTTTCCATCTCCATGTCCCTGGTGCCCCACGCAGGACTGGGCCCAAAGCAAAGAGGCTTCATACGTTCCAGAGCCTTGGCTCTCTTGCTTACTGTCGGTGGCACGCATGGCGCTGAATACATGTGGCTGATGCCTGCTCTTTCTGAGGGCCTAGCGGGCGCAGGGGTGGCACAGAGCTGACCAAGAGAGAGCCTCTCCCTCCCAGGAACACCTGGGCCTTGGAGGAAAGGACGGGCTACCTCTTTTCCTAGAGCCTGACTCAGAGTGAGCATGCCATTTAGGAAGGGGCAGAAATGTCCAGAAATAACCACGAGCCCATGAGATGGGTCCAGAGTGACTCTGAGGGGAGGCGCTCACTTCCAGCTAGAAAGATACGAAGCAGGAACCGGAAGAAGGACGTGGTGAGCTCCAGTTGGGCTTTGTGGAGCGGGAGGTGCCTGTGGGCCTCCAGGGGGGCCTCTGAGATCTGGAACTGAGGAGTTAGATCCGGGGAACTGAAATCTTGGAGGGATGAAGAAGAGTGAGCCACGGGACTTCCCTGGTGGTTCAGTGGGTAAGAATCCGCCTGCCAATGCATGCGACACAGGTTCGATCCCTGGTCCGGGAAGATCCCACATGCCACGGAGCAACTAAGCCCGTGCACCACAACCACTGAGCTTGCGCTCTAGAGCCCGCGAGCCACAACTACTGAGCCCGCGAGCCACAACTACTGAAGCCCACGTGCCTAGAGCCCATGCACCGCAATGAAGAGTAGCCCCCACTCGCCAGAGAAAGCCCGCACACAGCAACAAAGACCCAACGCAGCCAAAAAAAAAAATGCAGTGAGCTGCCTCTGGTCCCCTCCCACCTTTCTCCTGCTTCTCACTCTTTCCTAAGATCTCCTCTGGGCTTCTGAAGTCCCCTCTGTGAGGGACTTTCTTCTCCCAGCTACAAAGCTGACACTTTGAAAGAACTGCACCCGCTGGCACCCCAGGTGGGGCCGGCGCACACCGCAGCCACCTCCTCCAGGGCACGCCTGGCTCTCAGCAGGCCAGGGCGCACCTGCTTGATCCCAGTGGAGAGGCGTCCGGAGGCCCGAGCTAGCCAGGGCAGCAGATCAGTGCACGGAGTCTTCTCCTGGGGGAAGGGGGCTCAGGTTGCTTCATCTGCACTGGTGCCAGCTCCCAGGGTGCCAGTCCTGTCTCCCTCTCCCCTCTGATCCCTCCCAAGAGATGTCAGCACGAGGAAGGTCCTTCCTGGCAGAGATGGACCCACTGCACCTGGAGGGAAGGAGTTCCCTGGGGCTCAGTATTCAAACAGGGGCTGGAAATTCTACCCTTCTGTTTCCAAGATTCTATCATTTGATTCTAAGATTTTTATTATTTTTTTTGCAGTATGCGGGCCTCTCACTGTTGTGGCCTCTCCCGCCGCGGAGCACAGGCTCCAGACGCGCAGGCTCAGCGGCCATGGCTCACGGGCCCAGCCGCTCCGCGGCATGTGGGATCTTCCCAGACCAGGGCACGAACCTGCGTCCCCTGCATCGGCAGGCAGACTCCCAACCACTGCGCCACCAGGGAAGCCCGATTCTAAGATTTTAAGAAATTCTTATTCTTTTTGGTTTTGTTTTAACCGACTTTTGACCATTAATACATTGACATGGTTCAAAATTACAAAGGTACAAAGAAGTAAAAAATGTAAATCTCCCTATTATCTTTCCAGAAATATTTTAAGTACATACAAATGTGTGTGTGTGTGTGTGTGTGTGTGTGTGTGTGTGTGTGTGTGTATATATGCACACATTTCCTTTTTCTTTAAACACAAGTAGTAGCCTATTATACCCTCTATTTTGCACCTTAAGAAAATAAAGTTGGGGTAGTATTTTTTTTTTATTGAAGTATAGTTGAGGTACAATACTATAGAAGTTACAGGTATACAATATAGTGATTCACAATTTTTTAAAATTTATTTTATTTTTATATTTATTTTTGGCTGCATTGGGTCTTCGTTGCTGTGTGCAGGCTTTCTCTAGTTGCCGGGAGCGGGGGCTACTCTTCGTTGCGGTGCGCGGGCTTCTCAGGCAGTGTCTTCTCTTGTTGCGGAGCACGGGCTGTAGAGCGCAGGCTCAGTAGTTGTGGCGCATGCATGGGCTTAGTTGCCCCGCGGCATGTGGGATCTTCCCGGACCAGGGCTCGAACGCGTGTCCCCTGCATTGGCAGGCGGATTCTTCACCACCGCGCCACCAGGGAAGCCCCTGATTCACAATTTGTGAAGGTTATGCTCCATTTATAGTTACTATAAAATATTGGCTACATTCCCTGTGTTGTACAATGTATCATCATAGCTTATTTTATACATAACAGTTTTATGAATAACAGTTAATCCCCTACTCCCATCATGCCCCTCCCCGTTCTCTCTCCCCACAGAAAATTCTTGGAGCTCCCTCCCCTTCAGTACAATAGGAGCCTTCCCATCGGTGTCCATCCCTTGCTCCTGTCCCACCATGTAATCCCTAGTTCCCTAATCTAGCCAGTCCCCTGTTGCTGGGCCTGATCAACATCCCATTTAACTTTCAGTTCCCTGGCAGCACAGTGTGGCAGTGACCTGTGTGGGGAATTGCTGGGTAACGAGTGTGTACTTTTGTAATTCGGATAGTTCCTGCCAAACTGCCTCCTTGCCAGGTGCCACCAATTCATGCTCCCTCAGTAATGTATGATTGTGCCTATAAAATCACCCTTGCACATAAAGTGTTCAGGGATTTCCTGGCTTTGCCAGTCCCAATGGGTGAAAATGGTACCTCAGTGTAGTGTTTTCTTTTTTTTTTTTTTATAAATTTATTTTATGTATTTTTTATTTTTGGCTGCGTTGGGTCTTTGTTGCTGCGCACGGGCTTTCTCGAGTTGCGGCGAGTGGGGGCCACTCTTCGTTGCGGTGCGCAGGCCCCTCACTGCTGTGCCTTCTCTTGTTGCGGAGCACGGGCTCTAGGCGCGTGGGCTTTAGTAGTTGTGGCTTGCAGACTCTAGAGCGCAGGCTCAGTAGTTGTGGCTCGTGGGCTCCAGAGCGCAGGCTCAGTAGTTGTGGCCCACGGGCTTAGTTGCTCCGTGGCATGTGGGATCTTCCCGGACCAGGGTGCGAACCCGTGTCCCCTGCATTGGCAGGTGGATTCCCAACCACTGCACCACCAGGGAAGCCCTAGTGTTTTCTTTTCATTAATTTTTATTGGAGCATAGTTGATTTACAGTGTTGTGTTAGTTTCTGCCGTACAGCAGAGTGAATCAGTCATACATATACATATATCCACTCTTAGATTCTTTTCCCATATAGGTCATTACAGAGTATTGAGTAGAGTTCCCTGTACTGTACAGTATGTTATTAGTTATCTATTTCATGTATGGTAGTGTGTATATGCCAATCCCAATCTCCCAATTTATCCCTCCCTACCTTCCCCCCTTGGTAACCATAAGTTTGTTTTCTACATCTGTGATGCTATTTTTGTTTTGTAAATAAGCTCATGTGTACCATTTTTTTAGATTCCACACATAAGCGGTATCATATGTCTGGCTTTCTCTTTCTGACTTACTTCACTCAGACTGACAATCTCCAGGTCCATCCATGTCACTGCAAATGGCATTATTTCATTCTTTTTAATGGCTGAGTAATAGTCCATTGTATATATGTACCACATCTTCTTTATCCATTCATCCGTCAGTGGGCGTTTAGGTTGCTTCCATGTCTTGGCTATTGTAAATAGTGCTGCAATGAACGTTGGGGTGCATGTATCTTTTCAAATTATGGTTTTCTCTGGATATACACCCAGGAGTGGGATTGCTGGATCATATGGTGACTATTTTTAGTTTTTTAAGAGATGTCCATACTGTGTATTTTTTTTTTTTTTTTTTTTGGCTGCGTTGGGTCTCCGTTGCTGCACACAGGCTTTCTCTACTTGTGGCGAGCAGGGGCTACTCTTCGTTGCGGTGTGCGGGCTTCTCATTGCGGTGGCTTCTCTTGTTGCAGAACACGGGCTCTAGGCACACGGGCTACAGTAGTTGCAGCATGCGGGCTCAGTAGTTGTAGCTCACGGGCTCTAGAGTGCAGGCTCAGTAGTTGTGGTGCACGGGCTTAGTTGCTCTGCGGCATGTGGGATCTTCCCGGACCAGGGATCGAACCCGTGTCCCCTGCACCGGCAGGCGGATTCCTAACCATTGCGCCACCAGGGAAGTCCCAAACATTCATTCATCCATTCATCTGGCTGCGCCGGGTCTTAGTTGCAGCATGCAGGATCTAGTCCCCTGACCAGGGATCAAATCTGGGCCCCCTGCATTGGGAGCGCAGAGTCTTAACCACTGGACCACCAGGGAAGTCCCTCCATACTGTGTAGTTTGTTTTTTGTTTTTTTTTTTTGTGGTATGCGGGCCTCTCACTGCTGTGGCCTCTCCCGTTGCGGAGCACAGGCTCTGGACGCGCAGGCTCAGCGGCCATGGCTCACGGGCCCAGCCGCTCCGCGGCACGTGGGATCCTCCTGGACCGGGGCATGAACCCACATCCCCTGCATCGGCAGGCGGACTCTCAACCACTGCGCCACCAGGGAAGCCCATACTGTGTAGTTTTAATTTGCATTTCCCTTATGATGAGTTAGGTTCAGCATCTTTCATCTGCTCAAATTGACATTTCCTTTTCTATAAACTGTCTCCTCATATCATTTGCCCTTTTTGCTGTGAGGTTTGCTTTTTGCTTATTAACTTGCAGGAGCTCTTTATAGATTTGGAAAATGAGGCCTTTGGCTGATGAACTGCAAATCATCCTTCCTAGTTGTCATTCATCTTTTGACTTTGCTTGCTGTATTTTTGCCACAGGAATTTTTTTATCCTTAAGGATTTTTTATGCTTAGGGATTCTGTCATCTCTTATGGCTCCTGGGTTTCGTGTCAGAAAAGTCTTTCCCACTCCAAGATTATAAAAAATTTCCCTGTGGTATCATTTGGTAATTATGTTCCTACTTTTTTTAACATTTAACTTTGTTGTCCTTTTGGAAGTTATTTTAGGGTACAATGTGATCTTACTTTGTGCTTTTCAGATGGCTTCTCAGTCCCAGCTCTCTGTTGAGTAATCTGTCCTTTCCACTCTAATTTGAGATGCCATTTTTATCATATACTAAATATTTTTATGTATTTAGATCTGTTTCTAAGCTTTTTATTTACTTTCATTTATCTCTCTGGTCCTATACCAGTACCATACTTAATGCTATATAGTTTTTTTGTTTTTGGTTTTGGTTTTTTTTTGCGGTACGCGGGCCTCTCACTGTTGTGGCCTCTCCCGTTGCGGAGCACAGGGTCTGGACGCACAGGCTCAGCGGCCATGGCTCACGGGCCCAGCCGCTCCGCAGCATGTGGGATCCTCCCGGGCCGGAGCACGAACCCGTGTCCCCTGCATCGGCAGGCGGACTCTCAACCACTGCGCCACCAGGGAAGCCCCAATGCTATATAGTTTTATGCTATGTTTTCATCACAATCTTTATTCTGAGAGTCTCCAGTTCCCCCTGAATCCTGAGGAGGGGAGGGCTGGAGGACAGAGGGCCTCTGGGCAGTGCGGGGAGGGAGCTGCTTGCGGCAGGCTGGGTACTGTGAGTGGATCTAGATGTCCACTTGGGGCCCTTCCCCCTCCTCCCCGGTCCTCCCAAAGCTCCTATTTCCCAGAAACCCCTCCCAGATGAGCCTCCAGGAAAAGTCCAGGGGTCCAGGACGTGAAGAAGAAGGTGGAAGGGTACTTGGGGGCTTTGAAGTAAATAGGAGGTGGTATCCCTGAGATACCCCCCCTCCTACCCCCACCTACCACCCCAGCATCAGTTCAGGTGCCACCGCTGTGAGGGGCTTTGATCACAGCGCCCACCTCCCTAGGCCGTCCCCATCAGCACCCCCAGTGAATCCAGACTTCCTTCCAAACAACCGGCCCAGGCTCCACAGTTCTTCCTGGTGTCTAGCCTCTATCCCTCTAGTTGCGGTTTAGGAAGGCACATTCATCCTGCGTGTCAGGTACGGTGCCACAACCATCATTTACTGGGTTACATGTGAGGGGCTTTCCACACTGTATTTCATTTACTGCTTGACATAATCCTGTTTATTTGATATTACGTCCACTTTAAAAAATTACCCCACTAACATTTAGTAAGCACTCATTACTTTGGTGCCAGCCATGGTGCTGAGCATTTCTCTTGCATTTTCTCATTTATCTTTCCAAATCCCTTTCAGGTAGGCGCTCAGTCTCCCAATTTCACAGCTCAGGAAACATGCTTTGAGAAGTTAACCACCCCCATTAGGCACAGTCACCGAGGGATGTGACATAAGTGGGTCCCTGAACCCTGGGCCAATCTGCCACTTAGACCACAGAACCCAGATTCCAGCTACCCCCGCCGACCTGTCGGCAGAGCTGGTTTCCAACTCCTCCGGGTCCCAGCACCCGGGCAAGGCTCACTGAATGAACGGACGTAGCTCCCGTATCCTCCACCCCTCCTGCTGTCGTCACAAACCACAGTGCCTCCAGCACAGAAAACCCGAGACCGCTTTCTCAGAGGCTTCCCCTGGGCCTTCTGGGTGGGATGTATCCTTTCCAGTCAGACTTGAGGAAGGGTGGTAGAGTTGCTGGGAGCCAGCGCTGTTATCGTGGCTTAAGGACACGGCGTGTGTGGGGAAATCCCACAGAACTTGACCACTGCAGTAATGCTGTGGAGCATAAGGTTGCCACTACAGCCACTGCAGGATTCAGAGAGGATAAAATTTTTCATTGCATTAGGATCCTTGGAAATCAGTTTTATTACAAGTATTTCCACTAGCAGTTAAATACTGTGATAAAATGCTCAGAGGTGACCCTTCAGAGATGCTTGCTATGGCCTGGAGGGCAGCAGGGGGCAGGGAGCCTGTGTGTTGGGGTGGGGGGGTTGGGAGGATGCTCAGGGATGGTTAGGACACTCGTGGGCTCCCTCCACTGCAGTGTGACATCCCAGAAAGAGCACGACCTCCGAGACGGGCAGAATGGGGTTTGCTTCTGAATCTGCCCCCCTTCAAAGCTACGTGACCAAGCAAACCCTGAGGCTCTCTGAGCCCCATTTTCCTATGTGTAAAATGAAGACGGTAACATCTCAGCTGGGATTTTACGAGGATAAACATGAGCAAGCGGAGTGCCTCCCGCAGAGCCAGGCACACTTGGGCCCTCTATGCACCTTCGTGTCTCTCATTCCCGTGTCCTCTGGACCGGCACGTCACAGTCCGTAAGAGCTCCTATCTGTCTCAGCCTTATTACTGCTTCTTATTGGAACATTTGTTTCCAGGCTGATGGGCTGGAACGACAAACCTCCAAAGGCAAACTTAATCCCAGACGGGGATGAATCTTCCCTGCCTGGCAGGGAACGAAGATGGATCAGCCTCTGTCTCTGGCCTGACGAGCTAGAAACTCAATTTAGAGCTTGTTTGGTCGTTAGAGGGCTCTCACAATGCTGCTGCCTCCAGGAGAGACACTGTCAGAAGAAAAAGAAGGCGAGAGCCCTGCTGGCAAAGAGAGCAGCTGGGAGCAGGCAGTAGGAAGTCAGGAGGGCCGGATGTGGCGGTCTTGGCAGGCGCCTATGGAGAGGGGCTGCGGAAGGCTTCGGGGTAGAGGTGTGAGCTGAGTTTTATGAGGCAGGCCTGGCGGTGTGGAGAGCTTGGGCAGAGTGAGATCCAGGGCCCAAGGCAGGGACCCTGGGGGGCTGAGTAACCAGAAACCAGGCATTACTTAGTTTGGGGGAGCGTCTTATGTTACATGACACACTTCAGATCCCATCTGTCCCCAGAGCTTTCCGTCCCAGGAAGGTTCCATCTGGTGTTCCGTCAGAGCTGTACTCCTCACTTCCTCTGGGAGGGCAGCTCCCATAACACATTAGAGGCTGGAAGCTAGGAGGCTGAGGCTGAAAGCAGGCCTTGGCAACGGGGCGTGCGGGGCAGACCCCTGCCTCACCTCTGCTCGCTGTAGCCTGAAGGCCAGGCTGGGTGTCAGCCTCCTGCGGGGGGCCTGGCTCCTCAGCCTGCTGCCCTGCAACCTGGGCAGGTCCCCCTGTGCCCCATCTCCTGGGGAGCCTTGGTCTCCTCACCTGTCACGCTGGATGAAAGGTGGCTGGGCAAGGCCTGGGACGGGACCTGCTGGGCTCAGGGAGGCCCCCCATTTGCCGAGTGTATTCCCTCCTCACACCCTGAGCCCTGGGGCCATGCCCCACCTTAGCCCAGCTCCAGCCCACCTGTCTTCTCTCCACCCTCCCTTCTATTTCTCCTGCGGTCCCTTCTTCACTGGGTCCACCTGCCTTCTCCTGCCTCTGCTCCTCTCACTGTCCTCTGCACGGCTGCCTCTGGCTTTCTTCCAGTGCCTGCCTCTGCCCTGCTTTGTCCGTCTCTCTTGTACTCTCTACTCTCCCCTTTCCGCCTCTCAGCCTCTCGCTCCGTCTCTCTACCTTTGCTCTCCCTCTCAGACACACTGGGGACCCTTGGGCCAATGGGGCTCTGACACTGCCCTGACCCTCTGGTGGCTCTTCCCCTTCCAGATGGGGCTGGTGGCCATCCTGGTGGCTACGGTGGTGGCCATGTCAGCTGTGGCCCAGCTGTGGGAGGACGAGTGGGAGGTGCTGCTTATCTCCCTGCAGGTGAGTGGGGGTGGGGACGGGGTGGCTGCTTCCCCAGGACCCTCAAAACAAGACAGTGCCTTTATGGTCACTCCCGTTTCTCTAGATCAAGGTCCAGAGGAAGTAGGGAGGGGTCCACACCACATAGCAACTCAGAGGCGGGGAGGGTGCTACAATCCGGGGTACCTGGACTCCCAGTTTCCTCCACTGAAAAATGGAGACACTTTCCTGCCCCGTGGATAGAGACAGGCCGTAAGGACGTTGATAACCAGAGGGTCTGGGCACAGCTGGGAGCCAGCAGTCTCTCTTGTCCCTTCCTGCACACAAGGGCACAGCGCCATTCCTGCACATGGGGGCCCTGGTCGCCATCACTGCGCTCTCCTGGATCGTGGCAGGACAGTTTGCCCGCGCAGAGCGATCCTGTAAGTATGACTGGGCAGGACCTACCCTCCGTGTGCTCCAAGTACCAAGGCCAGCTTGTCCTGCCCCCGCCTGGACGTTACCTAGGTAGCCTGGGGATGTGGCGCGGCCCTTGCTCTCAGTGTGGGGAGTCCCGGTTCACAGTCCCGGCCTGCAGGTTCCACAGAGGTTGCAGCCTCGGCCTTGCGTGTTTCCTACTCTGTGTCTCTACACGTGTGTGTGACTTAGAGGCCAGGTTCACCTTCCTAGCAAGAATGGGGGGTCCTCTTGGTGCAGGGTCCCCTCAAAGCATCTGGGTCCTGACAAGTAGAGGGAGGAGGGGTCCAGCACACCCTGCCAAGCTGCCCGGGGCTCATGGTTGGGCCCATGTCTGCAGCCTCCCAGATGGCCATTCTCGGTACCTTCTTCACCGTGGTGTTTGCCCTCTACCTGGCCCCTCTCACCATCTCCTCTCCCTGCATCATGGAGAAAAAGGACCTGGGCCCCAAACCTGCCCTCATCGGCCACCGCGGGGCCCCCATGGTGAGTGCCACTTGTGGGCCCTAAAGACTGGGGTGAGGGGTGGGTGGAGCTGCCATTGCAGAGGGGAGACAGGCAAAAAACCTAAAACCTATCTCCTTGTAGGGAGGAGCTTGCAGGGAAATGTATATAATACACGTAATCTAATAATAGCCACAAGTTTTAGCCCTTTTTGGTGGTGGTGGTGTTGGGGGGTGGGCGTGGGAGGGGTTTAATGGAAAGGGTTGGTGAAAAGGCTGGAGAGTTTCAATGGTATCAAGTCCTGAAGAGCCCGAAGGCATCTGGTTTGAAAGATTTCACTTTCATCCTGAGGGCCCTGGAGAGATGCAGGAGGGTTTTAGGCCAGGCCCAGATACTGCCAGGTTGTAGGTTAGGAAGGCCCAGGAGAGAGAGAGATGCTGGGTGTGGGGAGGGGAGCAGGGCCCAGGGGCTGGGATAGAGCAGCAGAAAAACCCTCCAGGCTGTGCAGGCAAGAGAGCTGGGTGCAGCTGCAAACCCACTGCTAAAGGAAAACATTTGCACCGGGTGGGACGGAGAGTGGAAGGAGTCAGAGTCAGCACCTGCTCCTTCTCTGCCACCCCTGTGACCCCGCAGTAGGCCCTCCCCTCGAGGGAGTATGCACCAGAGCCAGGCTTCCAGGCCCCGTGGCAGCTGTGGGAGGCAGGGCCTATTCTATCTCCTCTGTGCCTAGTTTGCTCATCTTGTCCCCTGGGATGATGGGAGCGTCTGCACCGTATGGCCACAGGAAGCAAGAGTTAGCATGTATGATGTGCCCAGATATGAGTCTGGCTCACAGAAAGTAAGAGTTATGCTTTCCTGTTACCTCGGGCAAGCCCTCCTGCTTCTCTAGACTGGGTTTCCTGACCTACGAAAGCCTTGAACTTTGGTTCTCAACTGATGCAGTACCACTCACCACCACCAGGGGGCACTTGAGGGCTCTATGAGAGCTTTTTCTTGGTTGTGGCAGTAGTTGGGAGTTCCATGGTATCGCTGAATTTCAGGGTAGTCTAGGGGGCCTCACGAAGTAAGCATTTAAAGGAGGCGTCACGTCGGACAGGGCTGCAAATCACCATTATTGTGCCCATTTCCTAGATAAGGCTCAGAGACCTGTGCCCCTGAGCTGGACCCTGGTGCCCTCCCATCACACCCCATGCTGCTCCTGGCACCTCCTGGAGGCAACCAGCTAGAAAGGCCATGGTTTTTGGAGTCAGAGGATCTGGATTTGGGGTCCAATTTTGCCACATGCTGCCCGTGTGTCTGGCGGGTTGCTGGTCCCCTCAAGGCCTCCCTGCTGCTGGCTTTTGTAAGGATAAATTAGGAGGACAGCCTTCCAGGAGGCAGGGCCCCGTATTATAGCTGCTTTTCTTTCCATGACCCGTATTACCCACCCCACCTGCTCTGGAGGCCACAGGACAAGAGGGTGGGGTGTGCTGAGGCAGGAAGCGGGGGCAAAGGGAAGGAGTGGGGTGGCCCCATGTGGATTGTTGTTTCAGCAGAAAGATTTCGAACATTCACAGAAGGGGAATGAATAGTATAATGAATCCAACACCACCTTCACCATTTATCAACATTTTGCCATTCTTGTTTCATCTATCGCCCTGCTTTGTCTTTTTTGAAAGCAAATCCCAGGTATTGTATCATTTTATCCATGCTTACTTCAGGATGTATCTCTAATGCATAAAGACCTTAAAAACAGAACTACGCCACACTGCCACTATTACACCTAACCAAATTAATAATCATTCCTTAATACTATCTAATACTGAATCAGTGTTCCGCTTTACTTTGCCTCAAAAATATCTCTTTATAATTGAGTTGTGAAAAATCAGAATCCAAACAGAGTCCGTGTGGTACAGCTGGCTGGGATGTCTTCTAAGTATCTTTTAGTCTATAATAATCTCCCTCCCTTTTTTTCCCCATATGCTGTTTATTTGTTGAAGAAACTGAGTCATTTGTCCTGTAGAATTTCTCCCATTGTGCATCTGGCTGATTGCATCCTGGTGGTGGCCCTTGAGGGGCTGGTGTGGGTGTCGGACACAAGTCCTCCCTGTGTCACTGTGAATGCATGAGTACCAGTGTCTACACCTGTATGTCTGCCTGTGGGAGGTTTTGACTCTGGGTCCACACATCTGTGTGTGGTAAGCCCAGGTGCTCATCCCTGTCTTGGAGATGGTATCTGTGTGCCCTGGACGGGGGTGTCCTTCCTATGTGGGTAGCCTGTGTGCATACTTTAATATTTGGTCAGACTGACTCCAAAGTTGGGCCTCTTAACCACAGTGGTCTACCACCATGAGTCTGTGACGACCACGCCCACACATGCACACTTCTGACAATACAGCCCTATCTGCCTTTAGGCCTGAGGCAGTAGCAACCCTCTTTCTTAAGGAGGCCAGCACCTAACACAGGGAGATCTGAGTTTAAAAAGCCTCCAGAAAAGAGATTTTGCCCCTCCCAAACACTTCCTCCTTCCCCCAAGGGTCTTCATGGCCCCTGCTACGCTCTTTGTGTCTACCCCCAGTCTACCTTCTGCCACGTGGGAGGGGGGCGTTGGTACCTCTCTGGTGGTCACTTGTGGGATGCCTGGCCACAGGGCATTTAGAGGTGACTGAGCAGGAACCCCACCGAGTCCACACCTGGACGCCTCTGTGGGGTCTCACCCAGCCCACTTGACCGGGAGACAAGGCAGCATATCCCCCAAGGCTGCTCTGCCCTGCAGAAAGGGGAAGAAAGGAACTCACATTTCAGAGACTGCTGACGTCTGTTACCTCAGCTATGAGCTTGGTAATATTAGTCCATTTTATAGCTAAAGAAACCGAGGTCCAGAGGGTGAGGTGTGATGGGCCCAGGTTGGTGACTGGGAAGGGGAATTGCTCCTTCTCAGCTTCAAAGCCCTTGCCATGCCAGGCCGCTTCCCAGACGAGGGGAGTGTGTTACATGCTGGGGAACAGCATGGCCGGAGGAAGAGAAGATGGGAATGAGCATGTCTTGGTGAGAATGGAATGAGCCATGGGAGCCCTTTCCACCCATCCCTCACTGCCAGAAGTCTTCCCTGTCTTGCATCCCGCACTGCACATGGTCCTAGCCCAATCCTTGGTATGGTGCTGACCCCTAGTGGCAGCAAAGGGCATGACAGGATCACCAGACCAAACAACTAGGGAGACTCGGAACCCCAACTCCCCCAACTGGAAGGATACTCAGAGAACAGTGTACATACACCGCCAAAGACCAGATGGGGAAACTGAGGCCCATAGGATAAAGGGATGCACCAAAGGTCACAAACCTAGTTAATGGCAGAGTCAGGCCTAGAACTAGGATTTTCTGATGTGTATGCTATAGGGTAACAGTTGTCATTTGTTAAGCACTTACTCTATATCAGGCAACGTGCTAGGGGCTTTTAATCCTTATAACAGTCTAGGAGATGGTCTTGTCATGTCTGTATAGATGAAGAAACCAGTCACCCCACTGAAACGCTGCCATGCTGTCTACCCTGTCCTCTCCCTTGGGGATCTCCACCTGGACTCAAGGTATAACCAGGAGGAAACTTGGCATTCAGCCCAGCCCAAGACTGCATAGAGGCAGAAGACTGTAAAAAAGCCCTCCACCCCCGACATTTATATACATCAACACTAACCATCCCTGCTTCTCTCTCCCCACCACCGAAAAAATCTATGAGGTAGGCATGATTTAACAGATGAGGAAACGGAGCTTCAGAGAAGCTGTGTGGATGCCCAGGGCTCCACAGCTACTGCTTAGAGGAGTGGAATTAGAACCGGGTCTACCCCAGCCTCCCAACGTGGAAGAGTTTCTGTGGGTCGGGGAGCAGTGCTTGAGCTAAAGCTTGGCTCTCCCTCACCACCACCTTCCTCCCCAGCTGGCCCCAGAGCACACGCTGATGTCCTTCAGGAAGGCCCTAGAGCAGAAGCTGTACGGACTCCAGGCTGACGTCACCATCAGGTAAGCGTGGGGCTTGGGAGGACAGCACCTCTTTTCCTCCTCGATGCAACCACACCCGGGTTTCTGCTGGAGACACGTCTGGTCCTGGAGTCTTAGAGGTGGGAGAGCGGAGGCTTGGATTATCCACTGCAGGGCAGGCACCATGTTTATGCAAATAGATTTTGTGCCATACTCCAGGATATAAAATAGAGAAAAAAACAGACACCTGATTCAAGCAGGGTGGAGGTAGGGACCTGGAGTCCTGCCACAGATCCACTTAATGGAAAGACTAGCTCTGTACGGCTCAGCAAAATGGAGCGCAAACACTCTGATGAGTGGAATCAGCAAGGTGCAGAGTGATACGTTCACGGTGATGTCAATTATACTTTTAAAGACCACATAAAAGTGATCTATACAACTTCTACATGTAGATTGTAAGTATGCGTTTGTAAAAAGGGCAAGAAGTGTCCATACTGATCTGATAACATCATGTCTGAGAAGCGGAGGGGGGCAGGGTACTGAACAGGGGTACCACGGTGTGAGGATACCATTCCCATTGTAGACATTATAGAATTGTGTGTTTATCAAAGCTTTCTAGCAGGTGGTAGAAAAATGCCTTGAGGAGGGGTAGCACAGGTGCCTTTTACTGTTTCACGCTAAGGCACCTTATGGGGCTACTGGCAGCCCCAGCAGAGTGGGGTAGACCAGGATGATACCAGGGTGGAACTTGTCAAAGGGGCCTGCATTTGCACTCTTCTCATTATGGCATCACGTGGACTGGGTTCTAAGCCAGGTTCCACCACTTACTGGCTGGTAGGCCTTGAGTTTGATACTTCTGTCTCCAGCCTCAGTTTCCCTATTATTAAATGAGATAGCCTCTACCTCCCAGGGCTGCTGAGAGAATACGCTCAGCCCTCCCTCCTCAGCAGTGCCCACCCCCATCTGACCCTCAGAGAGAGCCGAGGGATTCACTTACTGCCCACTGACTTCCCTGTGCAGACGGGGAACCTGAGGCCCAAAGAGGGGCAGAGCGGGCCTGGGTCCCTAGGTGGGCTGGTGTAAGTGGGTGGGGAGGAGCGGGCGAGGGACCTGGGTGGGCAGTGACTCCGCAGCCCCACCCTCCCACAGCCTGGACGGCGTGCCCTTCCTCATGCACGACGCCACCCTGCGCCGCACCACCAACGTGGAGGGGGAATTCCCGGAGCTCGCCCACAGGCCCGCCTCCATGCTCAACTGGACCCTGCTGCAGAGGCTCAACGCTGGCCAGTGGTTCCTGAAGGTCTGGCAGCACCCGTCCCAGTCCTAGGCATGGAAAGCATGGTCAGGGACTCCATGGTGAGGGCCAGGGGCAGTCCTCAGCTCAGGTGACCTTCACATGCCGAGCTTCCTTGACTCACAGCCAGGCTGGTTGGCGGCCTCCTTGGGCTCCTGCCACTGCAGCCCAGCTGTCATGGTTGTCACTACTTGTTCTGGTTCTGCCTCCCCTACCAGAAAAAGTTGATTTTGATTATAATAGTTAATAGCTAAAATTGTTAACACTGTAAAACTCTAGAGGAAGTTGGTTCTCTGGTCTGAAGTGCTACTGAGAGAAAAACGGACTGGGGTCTGGGATATGTTCCAAGCAAATCATTCTTTTGGCAAGCAGACTGGGATAGAGAGGTTATGGTTGGGTTCTCCTAGAGGTCCCAAAGGGCCCCAGCCTTCAATGTGCCTGACTTGCACACACCAGCCGACACTGGCAGTTCAGTCGTCTCCAAGTTCCATAGCCAGGAAGGCATGTGGAGGCCCCATAGGACTGGTGAGACAAACATGTGTGTCCCTGTCTCTGCCAGACGGACCCCTTCTGGACGGCCAGTTCCCTGTCACCGTCCGACCACAGGGAGGCCCAAAACCAGTCCATCTGCAGCCTAATGGAACTCTTGGAGCTGGCCAAGGGCAATGCCACGTTGCTGCTCAACCTGCGTGACCCGCCGCGGGAGCACCCCTACCGCGGCAGCTTCCTCAACGTCACGCTGGAGGCCGTGCTGCACTCCGGCTTCCCCCAGCACCAGGTGAGGCCCTGCAGCCCAGCCCCACCCAGCTCTGTCCCCAAGGAGCTGAGCTCCGCCCAGCTCTGCCCCACCCGCAGGGAGACCAGGCCTGCCTGGAGTCCCGCTCACGCAGTAAACTCACCGTGTCCCCTCTCCAGACCTTAGGGTTCCACATTTGTGAAATGAGGGTAGCATGCCCCACGCCTCCCTGACGGGGTCATCATGGGGCCAAGAGGGAAATAAGAAAAGCGTTTAAAATGTACAAAAGAAAAAAAAAATGTACAAAGGGCAGGAGCAGGGCCAGATTCTTCGGAACATGGTACTTCCATGAAGTGTTACCTACGTGATACCTGGGGATCAGAAAAATACGATTCCAACTATGAGAGCACACAAGACGCTGGTGGCCACATGCACAGTAGCTGACATTTGGGGCCTTATCGGTCTTGTCCTGACTAGGGTCTGGAGGGGGATCTTCCTGAGGTGTTGCCAAAGCAATTCCCAGCCATGGCTGGGACCAAGTCATCCCCCGGAGGTGGTTACTACCTGAAAGCTTTCACTGCGTGCCAGGTCCCGCCTCTTTTAACCCCTCCAGGTGCTCCACGAGGGACAGACACCCTAACCCCATTGTATAGAAGGGAAATCAGAGGCAGCTCCTCTCCTGCTTGCAGGTCCTGTGGCTGCCTAACAGGCAGAGGCCCTTCGTGCAGAAGGTGGCTCCTGGCTTCCAGCAGACATCGGGCTCCAAGGAGGCAGCTGCCAGCCTGCGGAGAGGCCACATCCAGCGGCTGAACCTGCGCTACACTCAGGTGTCCCGCCAGGAGCTCAGGTGCCCACCCCATCCTGCCCAGGCTCACCCAGAGCACTGGACACACAGGCTCAGGGTTCAAAAAGGAGAGGTTGAGAACATCAGGCAGACCTGGGTTTGTATGTGAGCTTGGCCCTCTGAGAGCGGAGTTTCCTTCCTCCAGGGACAGTTTTGAGGACGGCATGAGGTTGTGAAGGGCCATGCTTTACAGGCTTCCCACACTGGCCAAAGGGCCGACCAGCCTCTGTCCCTGCCCCACAGGGACTATGCATCCTGGAACCTGAGCGTGAACCTCTACACAGTCAATGCCCCGTGGCTCTTCTCCCTGCTGTGGTGCGCAGGGGTCCCGTCTGTCACCTCTGACAACTCCCACACCTTATCCCAGGTGCCCTCCCCCCTCTGGATCATGGTGAGTTGGGGATTGTTGGGGGTCCAGGGAGCTGCCTATGGCTTCCAGGGCTGGGGGGCAGGCTCCACACCCGGGCTCCCTCTAGTGAGGTCTCAGGGGTGGGGGGAGCACCTGAGGGGACAGGCTTGAGGCATGAAGAAGATTCTCCTGACCTCTGGGCCTGCACCAAGGTCTGGGGGGTAGGAGGAACCTTGGCCTGAGCCACATGGGGAAAAACACCAAAGGCTCTAGACAAATAAACAACTACTTGGGTTTTGGGGGGGTTTGGAGATTATTGTTTTGTTTTAAAGGAAGGGAAGTCATTGGGAAAAGAGGGCAACGAGGCAAAAATAGGGAACATTAAAATCTTCTCAGAGATTACAGCCAATAAAACCAGCTTTCAGTTGGTTGACCGACGGAGCACCTGAAGACAGGCCTGTGTTCCAGTCCCAGCTCTGCCAACCAGGGGGCTTGGGGAGCCCTTGACCTCCCTCCTGTGCTCCCACTGCCACTTCCCTGAGGTCATGAAAGGCAGATGGAGGGTCTCATTATGGCTAAGATGATGCCGTGTCAGTGAATCAGATCTAGGTTTTGGGTGGTTAGCTCCATCCCCGCCCATTGTCTTTTAAAACCTCTGAGGGCTCAGCTCGGACTGAGATGAAATAACTGACTGGCAGCAGTAGCTATGAGCACACTCTGATTCAGGCCACAGGAACTGACCAACAGCAAAAAGTGCCCTAGCCCACCTCCACAGTTTACCTGAGATCAAGGGGGTGTGGGGCCTGGCTGCTCTGCAGGCTTCACCCTGCTGGGCCCCTCTCTATGGCCCCCTGGAGGGGAAGCTCCCACACTCCGCACCCTACAATGACATGTACTCTTACATGCACATGGATGCCACATACCTCTTCACATACCCACCTGCGCACCTGCTTGTCACGTCACACCCTCTCATTCATCTATCTGTCTTTCATATTTTGGTTCTTGCATTAAGCCCCTTTAAGCACATAAATCCTCTAGGTTTAAAACACACCACCTCTACAGTGAACACTGCACAGATCTCTTTTATCCTACACACACACCCCACCCCAAACCCCAGGCCCACTCCTACAAAATATAATCTCAAGCCCCCAAGCCCCCTCCAGGTCCTCCTCTGCCCCTCCCTGATGGTGACGTGCGATTCTCCTGCCCATGGGCCCTTGGTCTGGAGCCCTGGTCTGGACCAGCCGTGACTGGAAGCTGGTTGTGGGCCATCTGTCCACAGCCCCCGGACGAGTACTGTCTCATGTGGGTCACCGCCGACCTGATCTCCTTCATCCTGATCGTTGGCATCTTCGTGCTCCAGAAGTGAGTAGGCCCTGACCACCTTCCGCGGCCCTCCCTGCCTGAGACGGGCCAGCTCCCGCCCCCAGCCAGGTGAACGCCCTCCTGAGCCCTGGGCCGGGAGATGTCCTGGCCAGACCACCCTGTTCAGGGGAGAAGGAGGCCTCCCTGTGGCCCCCAGCCCGTCCCCCTCAGCCAGAGCCCAGTGGCTTCTGGAATGAGCACCCAGCTGGGAGCCCAGAGCCAAGCTGGGCCAGGATGTGCTGTGTAGACTCTTTGGTGAGTTTCAGCTCCAGGGGGGGCTCCTCTCTAGGCTTGTCTCCCTGCCTGTCACCCAGGGCACAGGTTTCCACAGCACTCGGGCCGGGCTCAGACCTCCCCACCCACCCTCCAGGACGACAGCTGGGGGTGGTGGTCACAGTGGGAGTGGGTGGGTCCTGGGGAGGTTTTAGGGCCAGGCGGGGCCCCAACCCAGCCATGAAGTAGCAGGCTGGGTTTTACTCTTGACTGATGTTCTCTCTCTGTCCCATACTGCTCTGATCCGGCGCATGTCCCTCCTCTCTCTCCCCCCTCCCCACTCTCTGCTGCACTCTGGCATCTCACAGCTATCACTTGATCAGGTAATTCTGGTGTGGTCCTCCTCCTGTTCCTCTCTCTCCCTCCTCGCCGCCCCCTCTCCACCTCCCTCTGAAAGGCTGCCTCCTGAGGAGCCCTAGGCCCAGGTCACCCTCCCATACACCTCCCCTGCCTGAAGCCGCCTTCCCATCCTTGCTCTCGTCCTCTCCCCTGCAGTCCTCCCTTCTCTCTCCCCACCTTGCCGTGTGTGTCCCTCTGCTCTCTCTCCCTCCCGCAGACAGGGAACCAGCATTTCCTTGCAGGTTGCTGACCTGGCCTCTCTCAGCACCAGAGCGTCTCCCTCTGGGGAGGGGCTCTGCTTGGGCCACCCCCCACAGCCTGGCACTTTGGGCAAGGCCTTCCCCAGTGCCCGGCGCACAGCCTACCAAGTTCTGTTTCTCCCTGCCACCTGTGGCCCTCCCACTCCCAGTTTGCCTTTCCCCTCGCTCACTCTGTTTATCTTTCTCTCCACCTCTCTTCTTTCTTTCACTTTCTGTCTCTGACTCCCACCCCACTGCTCTCCCCCCATGAGCACAGCCTCCCGTACTTTCCCCTGGGAAATACCCCCAGTGGTTGAGCTTCCTGTCCTAGATGTACCTCACTGCAGAGACACGGGCCTGACACTTTCCTCCTGCGTTTAACGTTAATTTCCAAGATGAGACCTTGGTCTTGGGGGTGCAAGTTCCCTTTGGTCAGGTGCCTTGGGCCCTCCTAGGTCAGTCATCTTCACTGACCAACTTCTAGGAGGAGGAACTCTGTGCTCACTGACTGTGGGACTGAGCCCAGCAAAGGGCCATTTGCCTGGTCCCTCCACCATCCTCTCAGTCGGCAGATGTCCACATGTGCTGGCTGGTGCTGTGCTGGGCCTTCTTCCCCAGGGTGCTCCACTGACACGCTGGGCCACTCAAGATACAGCCAGGGCAGCATCATCGTCTTCCTGGGGGGTCAGGCAAGGCCTGATGGAGGAGAGGACCCTGGGGGAGAAGTTCATTTCCCTGTGGTCCTCATTCTTCCATTCATTCACTCAATGATACTTAGAGCACCCACCACACAGCAGGCATTGGGCTTGGTGCCAGGCACGCAGCGATAAATAAGAGACCCTATTGCTGTTCTCAGGGATGCATAAGAGACCCTATTGCTGTTCTCAGGGATGCGTAGGGCGGCCAGCCCAGCCAGAGGTTGCCTTCCCCCCTGCCTCCTGCTTTCCCCTTGTCTGTCTGCTCTGTTCATCCACCTGTCTGCCTGTCCATCTGTCTGTCCATTTCTGCTGTGCTGATCCCATCTGGAAACAACTGATCTCCCGTGGAGTCTGGGCTCCCTCCACCCACTCCAGCAGGGCGTCGGGCCCTGGGGGGTTGGGTTTTTGTTTCCAAGCTGATCCCCACTTCCCTGAGTGGGGTTGGGGGTCCGGTGAGTCCTTCTGTTTAGGTTGCAGGAAGACTCTAAGTTCAGAGGCCAGGGATTTGGGGCTAGTTCAGAGGAACTGTAACAGCAAGAACTGTGCCCTGAGCCGGACGAAGGAACCCAAGTCCTCCCGGCTCTGCCTGGTCCCTGCACGCCCTATGCAGCCCCACCTCTCAGCCCATTCAGTTTTGCTCCCACCTTGCCCCAGCCATTAAAGGGGTAATGCTCCAGCCTGTCCCTCTCCACTAGGGAATATGCACCCCACTCTTCCAGGGCTGTTGGAACAGAGCAGCAGCAGGCCCCTCCCCAAGTCACTCCAGCACCCTTGCCTTGTGATGCCATGAAGACAAGCTCCCCGCTGTCTCCCCTCCCCTCCCTGCTTTCCTTCACTTCCTCTATGGGGTTCCTCACTGGCTTCACTCAGCCTGGTCCTGATGATGGAGCTGTAGGCGACATCAGCTGGGACTCCCCAAGATTGGTTTGCACTCCAGGGTGGGTCGTCAGTCATGCCTGCTAAGCCCCCACCCCCAAATTTGTCCAGGTGTATAACTGGGGGCACCTGACACATACCTAACCAACCCCTAACCATCCTCCTGGGCAAGGGGAGCGGATCTAGGGGTCTGGAGGTAAGAGAGCCCTGGCTGACAGTCAGCAGACTGATTCAGGCCCCAGCTCTGCCCTACTCTGGGCCTCAGTTTCCCCGTCTGTACAGTCGGACAAGAGTCCTGCTGGTCTCTCAGGCCAAATCCAGAGAGTCTGTGGAAGTGGGAAGGATCCCTTCTCCAAGGAAAGGTGGGGAAAGACCTGATGCCCACGGGGCCGTCTCTGCAGGTGGCGCCTGGGTGGCATACGGAGCTACAACCCCGAGCAGATCATGCTGAGTGCCGCGGTGCACCGGACCAGCCGGGACGTCAGCATCATGAAGGAGAAGCTCATCTTTTCAGGTGTGCAGCTCCGCAGACAGGTTGAGTCAGGCTCTGGGCTCTGTCCTCTGCACCCCACATGTGCAGACGGGTGTGTGTGCACACATCTCACACACAGCACACACAGGTAGGGACACGGCACAGACATAAGTATACCCACCTAGCTTCACGCTCACACTGGTACAGGGGCACACATACACACACACACACGGAAATGCATACCCGTCCACATGCAGCCCTCAACTCCAGGTCCTGTGGCTCAGTGTCAGCCCCAGGGGTAGTGGGCAAGGGTGACATGCAGGGGTGGGGGCAGGGCTGGAGGCCCATCCTGCCATGCTGGTTCATACACAGACCCCACAAACGTTGATTCCACCCCTGCTTGCTGCCTGTTGACATTCCCAGATTGATGGAGGAGGCAGCTGTATAAACAAATACACGGAAAGGTAGGTGTCACTGAGCTCTAATAGATGGGGGTGCTGAGCCAGAGTGGGGTACAAGGAGGAGAGAGGGGTTCAGAGTTCCCTGGGGCAGTGAGGAAGGCTTTGGGGCCCACTCTGTGAGGAGGTGATGTAGTTGAAATGGGAAGGAAGGGTAGGAGGGTGACGGGTTTGAGGTGAGGGCTGGGCGAGCAGAGGGAAGGAAGGGCATTCGAGGCAGGAACAGCATGTGTTCAGAGGTAGTGAGGGAGCACTCCTTGCCATGGCTCGAAGGCAGGGCCTCTGGCTGACTCACCCCAAGATGGCGCTGGGGAGGCACTTCGGCCTCAAGTGTGTGGTCAGGAGCTTGGGCTTTGTTCTGAAAGACGAGGAGGGTAACAGACAGATTTGTCTTTGTTACAGTGGGGCTGTAACAAAGTACCACAAACTGGGTGGCTTAAAAACAGATGTATTGTCTCACAGTTCTGAAAGCTAAGAGTCCATCATCGAGGTGTCAGCAGGGCTGTGAGGGAAAGATCTGGTCCTGGCCTCTCCCGTTGCCTTGTAGATGCATCTCTGTGTCCGAAGTTCCCCTCTTTACAAGGACACCAGTCATTCTGGATTAGGGCCCACTCTAATGACCTCATATTAACTAATTACATCTGCAATGACCTTATTTCCAAAGAGGGTCACATTCTGAAGTGCTGGGGTTTAGGACTTCACTATACGAATTTGGAGGGAACAAAATTCAATCTCTCTCTTTTTTTCTTTTTTTGTTGGTGCCACAGGGCTTGTGGGATCTTAGTTCCCTGACTGGGGATCGAACCCGTGCCCCCCTGCAGTGGAAGTGCAGAGTCCTAAACACTGAACTGCTAGGGAATTCCCCACAATTCAGTCTCTAACGAGTGTGGAGGGTGGGTTAGAAGGGGAAGCTGGAGGCAAGGAAACCAATCATTCAGATGGGAATTGTGGGAATGGAAACAGGAGAGGAGAGATTTGAGAGATACTTAGAAGCCAGATGGACCTAGATTCAAATCCCAGCTTATCCCCCGAGCTGTGTGAACAAGAGCATATTACCTAACCTCCCTCACCATCAGACTCCTCCTCTGTAAAATGGGCTAGCTCCCCCTCACAGAGTACCTGTGAGGGTTAGTGCCACGCCTGGCCCAGACGGGTGCTTGGTAAATGCTGCCCGAGTGAACCAGAGCCCAGTGGGGGGTGCTTGTGGGTTTAGTGGGGCTGGCTCCAGTGACTGTGTGAACATCCACTCATTTATTCACTCTTTTATTTAGCCCTTCCTTCAACAGACGCATGCCAGGCCCTGTGTTAGGTGCTGAGGATACACAGATTCTTGCCTTTGGGGTACTTAATTCCTCCTACCCTCGCTCAAAAACCCTCCTTCTCCTGGGAGCCTTCCCTGAGCACCAAAGCGGGGTTGGAGGGCTTCCCCCGGCCTCCCACAGCTCTCTGGCAACACTGGGGAGCTCCTGGAAGGAGGAGTCCCCAGGCTCCTGTACTGTGTCTGGCCCAGGGAAGTCAGGAGGGGCGGGTAGCATGAATGGCAGGCAGGAAGCCAGCACTTCGGCCTGTCAGGTTCTGCACCTCCCTGACCCCCGCCTCTCTGTAGGGACAAAGGCCATTCATTCACCTAGCACCTTCTCATCACTGGCCCTGAAGAGTCGCCGCAGGCCTCACCTGCTGCCCACTCCTGGTTGAGAGGTCTTCTCCAGGAACCCTCAGCCCCACCAAGGTGCTCTGAGTCCCCTTGGGGTGTGCTTAGCTCCCCTCAGCAGACCTTTTCTAAGCCTCTGCTGTGTGTCCAGGACTGTACCAGCCACTGGGGACACTGATGCCCAGACCTCATCCCTGTCCTTGAAGTACTCCAGCCGATGGGGGCCACAGATGGTGACATTACAGGTGGGGCAGGGGGGAACAGGGTGGTCATGAGGAGGCCCCATCCCAGCCTGGGGGCAAAAACAGAAATGAGAAGAATTTAGCCAGATTTTAAGAAAAGGAAGTGTTATCGGGAGGTCATGCCCAGGAGACAGGCCAACATGTGCAAAGCCCTGAGGAGAGTAAACACATGCGTGCCAAGCTTAAGAGGGTGCAGATAGTTTTCTGTGGCTGGAAGGTGGAGTTCCAGGGAGAGGAGACTGAAGTGCGACCAGAGTGTTTGCAGAGACTGAGAAGGGCCTTGAATGCCAAGCTCAATAGCATACCTGAAACCCGAGGTTTCATTCCTCCTAGTGGCTGACCAGGAGTGGCTCCAGGCCACCCTTTCCCACCGCATCTGCCAGCCATCTATCCACTCCTCTCCTCCCTGCACTCACATTCTGCCTCCTTCTGGCCCAACAGAGATCAGCGATGGCATGGAGGTCTCCGATGAGCTCTCTGTATGTTCAGACAACAGTTATGACACATACGCCAACAGCACCACCTCCCCTATGGGCCCCCAAGGGAGCGGCAGCCGCGCCACGACCCTCACAGACCGGAGTGGGCGTTAGCTGAAGACCCGTCTGTCCAGCCTGTACCTCATGTGGAGACAGGGGAAGCCCACAGAGCTGGAAGAAGCACGCTCTGGGAGCTGGCTCCACAGTCTCCTTGTTGGCTCCAGCCCCTTGTCAGCCTCTCAGATGACCCTGCGGGCCTGGGGCTCCTTTTTCTGGGAAGTTTGGGGCTCGGGACCTGGTCCACTCTCTGAGGCCCTCCCTTGCATCCTGACCGGGAAGCTTTGAAGGGTCACTGGGCCATGCCGTGCCCCCTGCGGCAGTGGAGGACGTGGAGCCTGCGTGTGCCCACGTGTGTCTGTCCTCCTGTCTGTGCTGTGAGGAAACCACCTTCTCTGTGTTTCTCCTGCCTCAAGGGCCTGCGCTAGGCCTCTGCCCCAGCACGTCTGCGCTTCCATCAGTCTCAAAGCACAAGGAAGCTTGGCCCAGGAGCAACGCCTGCTACAGTGGTGGAGACACTCCTCCCCTGCCAGCCTCCTGCTGCCGCTGGCCCTGCCCCAGGAGAGGGTCCGAGCCATATCCCCTAGGAGCAGCTGGAGGTGGCAAGAGCAGGCTCGGGACTGCCGGATCCACACCCAGGAGATCCACAGACTGACATGACCTCAGGTTCCCACGTCAGTGGCCAAGGGCAGGGGCCACCTGCGAAAAGTGTTATGGCATGGTCAGGGGTGGGTATGTGGCCAAGGAGGCCTTCAGCAGAGGAGCCTGAGGGGCCTCGGCCAAGATGATTAAAGCTGCCATCTTGACACTTGTCATATCTGAATTGTCAGTGGGAGGGTGGGGACAGAGCTTGCTGGGTTTGGAATTCGGGTCCCATGACTGAGGAAGAACCATTCTCAGAAATGAATGGGAGAGTGGCAGGGTGGTGGAGCCCCTCCCCTGCATCACATGGCACTGGGGCTTCCTTAACAGCACTGGGCTTGGGGGCAAGTGTCCCCATGTTGTGGTGGAGGAGACAGTCTTGCAGAGGTAAAGTGACCATCCGGAGCCACACAGCTTAGAACTGGCAGAGCCAGAATCCCACTCAGGCTGTGTGCCTTCCGTAACCAGCTGGGAATGGTAAGGCAGATGGGGAGGGCTCCCTGGTCCGATGTAGGACTGGGCAGTGGGACGAGCAGGTCCCTTCGTGGCCACATGGAGGCTTTCTGAGATCCCTGGCCTATGGAGGGACAGGCCCTCAGCCAGGAGTTGCCTCTCCCCCATGGGGGAGGTTCAGCTTTGAAGAGGCCCATTCCCATTCCTGGCACAGTGGGGCACCTGGGCTGAAAGCCAAAATACAGCCCCTGGGACCACAGATGCCCCTGTCTTTCAGTCCTTGGACCTCTGCCCTCTGCCCTCCATGAGAAGGGGTCTGTAAATCCCATCTTCGTCATAAAGTCTGCATGGTCTTGGGTGTGTCCTAGGGGAAAGGAGAGGGCTGAACCCCAGTTTCATCCTACATTAAATAAACATGGTGCTTCCTGGGAGCCAAGGGATGTGTCTCTTCTCCAAACAGGGGCCTTCTGAATAGAATTCTTGGGGTCTGGAGCCTTCAGGGAGGAAAGGAAAAGAAACCCCTCCTAATGCTGGAACCCAGACTGGGCCCCCCACATTAACCTCTAGGACTGCCCCTCTGGGAACTATCGGGGGACTCACCCTCCTTTCCCCCTTTCAAACATCTGCCAAGTGCTCCCTTCCTGGGGCAGAGGTCAGCTCCCGGCTCTCCCTGGGCATGAAGAAATGTACGTGAAACCTGGACTGTCCGGGCCAGCAGTGGGGCACACTGCCCTACCCAAATGCCCCAGTAACCTCCTCTCCAGTGTCTGGCAGGCCTGCCCAGGAAAACAGAACCAATCTTTCATGGTAGCCCCTCCCTGTCCAGTCAGTGCCCCTGGGTCCACTGGCTAGCATGTCCCAGGCTCCTGGCTGGCCACACTTGGGCAACTTGAGTCATCCTAGGGTCTTTCAGAAGCAGGGAGAAGGGGCTGGGAGTTCTGAGTGGAACAGCCTGTCGGCATCCCACTCTCACCAGGGCCCTACACTGTACCCCTCCACTCCCCAGTGCAGAGGCAGTCCAGCGGTCTCCCCTCACCCCAAACAATGGAAGGAGGATGGAGGCCTTCCCCCAGCTAGACCGATAGCTGAGCCCTTCACCCTCAGCTGAGCCCACAGCCTGTGGTCAACCCTGGCTCGTGTCCCTTGACCTGAGGAGTTACTGAGAAGGCCACCTTCCCAATGCCCTCCTCGTGACCTCTCCCTGTCTACTGAGGACAGCCTGACTGCCCTGAACAGGGAAACCAGAGACAGGGCCTCTCCCTTACTGCCATCTCCACAGACCCACTCCTTGCTTCCTCCCTTGGACCTTAGGGGGTAAGGCCTCTCCAGGCCGAGCCCAGCCTCCACCTTCGCCAGGGCCCTCCCTGAACCCTCAGCCCCTCTGTTCCAGGTATTTAGGTGCCCAAATCTCTCACATCCTTTAACATACAGCAATATATACAATCCCTTTTTAGGGGGAAGCAGGATACACCATTCCCTGGAACACAGTCCCCAGAGCAGACCCTCCCCCAGGCCTCAGGACACATGCTTGGCCGTCATCACAGTGACCCCTCCCATCACTTCTAAGCCTTGCCAGGGGCGGGGATGGGGCGGTTCCTGCAGGATCCCAGCCTCACCAAGTCCACCTGGCAGATGGCTTTCACTTACAAACCCCTCTTGAGTTCACAGCACCTCAGTAAGACAGGCAGAGCAGGAACTATGACTAGACTATTGCTCCTGCCAAGATGAATAGCTGGAGCTAAGGGGGACTTAGTGATCTGCCTGGAGCGGCACAGAGAATTCCGGCAGTACCAGTACCACCTCCCAGGTGCCCTGTGCCCATCCGGGCTCTCATCAAGGCATCCTCCTCCCAAACTGCTGCCCTCTTCCGTGAAAGCAGACTTCCTCACCTGCCCCACAGACACCAGGCCCTATGGCCCTTCGTAGAGGCAGCAAGTGAACAGACACCAGCCTATGGAGCTGCCTCCCTCTGGCTCCAGGTCAGCCCAGAGCTGCCTCGTTCTCTCCCCACGTCCACCAGGCTGGCCCAGCACCACCATGCCCACTTCACTGTGCTCCCTCCACGGTGGGTACATTGTCGAGGGAAAAACACCTCAGCCATACCATACCACAGACCCAGGACCACACGCTGTCCACACACACAGTCCACACGACACAGCCCCCCGGTGTACGCAGACAGACCCCTGTCACACACAGAAATGATCATAGAGAGATGCTGACACAAAGACAGGAACACACAATGCATATAACCAGATACAAAAAGTCACACAATGACACGTCTGCTGTCAAGCAGGAACACAGAGCACAGAGTCACAGAGGAAGGAGGGATACCTAGACCTCTAAGCTGTGCAGTTACATTCTTAGGCACACCTACAGCTACTCAATCACACCCACCCCGATGCCACAGTCACCACGTCCCCATGCACTCCCACACGCACGTACAGGTACCCTGGAACGCCTGCATGCGCACACACACACCCTCACATCCATGTATCACTCAGGGGCACAACCAGCACCAGGTCACCCCCAATCCAGACACACGGATCCGAGTTGCACACACAGTCAATCCCACGCCTACTCCTGGGTCCTCCCTTCTCCCCCTCCCAGGGCTGATCCAAGAGTAGAACAAAAGCCCTGTGTCCCCTCCTCCCCTTCCCCCTTAACTCTCCTCTCCCCCTCCCCCCTCACCCCACCCCATCCCCCCACCCCCGTCAGCGTCCATCCCCTTTGTCCTCCTGCAGTTGAGCCTGAGCGGGAGTCCAGGCAGAGCGGCAGGGACATTGCGCCCAGGCTGTCAGGGGTGCAGGGCGGCAGGACAAACAGGAGTGGTCAGTGCACGAGCAGCAGCTGCAGAGAGCCTGGGAGAGGTCATGGCCAGGTAAGTGCCAGGTGCATCTGGGGACTTAGGATGCAGGACCCCCCTGGCTCTGTCATGTCTACAAGTCTGAGTGTGTGTTTGTGGGTGTATGTGTGACTGTGAAAAAGAAACAGGGTGGCATGTCAACTTCTAGGGGCTGGGTACCTCAGTCTGTGTCAGCACCCTTGGCCTGAGGTGCCTAGACTCTTAGCTGGGATAAGAGAAAACTAGATCAAGCCCTGCCTGGAAATCCCTACCTTTCATGTTCCAATGGGTTGTCCTTCGGCCCCCAGACTGGAAATCCCTAGGGTGGAAACTGGGTCTGATGTCCCAGTGTGTCCACAGTGCCCAGTGCAGGAGACAGCAGGAGAATGAATGAAAAAGTACTGGCGCACTCCCCAGGAGGGGACTCCCTCCCTCTCCCCTAGCAGCCCCTTGTGCCGGGACATCTCTGCAGAGAGAAGTCCCACCTGACGCTGATGAGACCTGCCCTCTTGGATGTCAGCTGAGAGTGGGCTGCCTCCTCAGCCAGTGGAAAATAGAATGAAGGCAGCATGCTCCCATGACCCCTATCAACTCCTTCCGGTGGTCCTGCGCTGCTCCTTGGGATACACCCCAACCTTGGCAAGTGTGGCTGAGCCGCTAGGCATGCAGAGTCTACAGCCAGGTGGGTTCAGGGCCCAGCCCCTCTACTTGGGCAATGTAGTTAACTTCCTGGGACCCTGCCCATCAGGAAGCTCATTTCCTCTGATGCTAAGACAGGGGATTCACCACACTGGATGGCCCAGGCATAAACAGTGAAAGCCAGACTGACTCCTGGGCAAGATCTGACCTCCAGGGCAAAGCAGTCTCAGGGAAGGCAGAGCAGCTGGGATCAGGAGAATGGAGGGAGAAGCAAGGAGCAGAGAGCAGAGGTCTGCTCCCCTAGAGTAAGTTGCTACATAAAGGTGTGTACTCCTTGTCCCTGGAAGTATGCAAGCAGAAGCTATATGTTCATAATGGCCAAATCATAACCAATCCGTTACAGCCCTTCAGGCTACAGAACCCTTTCACAAACACCCCTCCTTTGATCCTCACAGCAACCTCTGAAGGGCAGGTTCCATCTATGTGATTGTTTCCTCATGACAAACTCAAAAAAGAAGAGGGGAAGAAGTCTAAAGAAACTCTTCAGGTTTGTGAGGGTCAAATGAAATTATGTACATAAAAGCAACTAACACATGTGGTGTGCTCCCTTCCTCTTGGGTAAAAACATGTAAGGAAACACTTGTTGAGTTTGTACTGTATACCTAGCACTTTTCATACATTCCATTTCACAGTCAACAAGTCACCACAACCATGTGAGAGAGGCATTATGACCGCATTTTAGATAAGGAACCTGAAGGGGAGTAACTTGAGCAGGTCACACAGCGAGTCAGGGGCACAGGCAGGATTAGCACCCGGATCAGTCCTTAGAGCCAGCTCTTCCCCACAGGGCTTCCTTGAGAACAGAAAACTTACGAAAAAGGTCAACTTCCCTCTCAGCCTGGGCTCTAACCTCATGTCCTCTTTCCCTCTGGGCCTCTGCACAGGCTGTTCTCTCAGCTGGAGACTTCCTCCCTCCACTCCCTTGCCTTCACCTGGCTAATGCTACTTATCATTCTCAGTCTCCTAATGCTCTGTACTTCCCCATGGGACCCTGCCACACTGCGAGCTCCAGGAAGGCAGGGACTATGTCTTGTTCACTGACTGGCACAGAAAAGGCTCTCAATAAATACTAACTTAATGTATTCACTCGACCTATTATGGGCCAGATCCTGTACTCTTGGGGAGGGGCAGACATTAAATAGAATAATCAGGGTGTGGTCAACAGGGAGCACCTGTCGGAGATCCCAAGGAGAGTGGACGGGGTGAGGAGATGGGGGTAGAGTTATACCCCCCGCACATACTGGATCTCTGTGGGGTCGATTGAATTCCTTGACCAAAGGCTACAGCTCCTGTCAGAGGGCCCTCCTTATACAGATATTTTGTGCAGGTTCCAATAATCTCCCAGCCCTCCGCCTTTAGACCTTGGGGAGGTAAAGTCTCCCTGCTATTGGTAGCCACGTGGCACTGCTCTATCCCTTGTGGGAGTCCCAAAACACTGTCTATGCTTTTGTAAATCCTTCCTTTATTAGAATCTCCTTAAGTTACCCCATCTGAGAGCATGCCATCTGTCTCCCGCCAATACTGATAGGAAAAAGCTTAGCACGTCTGAAGAACAGAAAGAGCAGTATGGCTGATTGGGTAAGTGGAGGAGGAGGTGGTACAGCTAAGACAGGGTCTAGACCTTCAGGTAGGCTGGGACTAGCTCATTGAGGCCATTAGGAATCTCGACGGGTGGACGGAAGGAAGAGTGGTTGCATGAATGAAAGCACACTAGTTAAGATAATGCGCGCCTGCCTGAGTAAACCAGTGAACCAACGGAAGGAATGGTGGGTGAGAGGCCTCCTGCCCTCTAACCGGGCCCCAGTCAGGTGGATTTGCCGACGACGCGGTCTGTGTTCTCTGCTCGGCAGGACGCTGGAGGGCCCGGTGCCGGAGGAGCCGGAGCTGGATTGGGGCTCCGAGGAGCCGTGCACGGGGTCCTGCCACGCACAGCGCATCCTGCAGACCCTGAATGCGTATCGGCGGAGCGGCACCCTCACCGACGTGGTGCTACGTGCCGGCGGCCACGACTTCCCATGCCACCGCGCAGCGCTTAGCGCGGGCAGCACCTACTTCCGCAGCCTGTTCGCGGCTGGGCAGCCAGAGCGTGGCCTGGCTATGGTGCCCGTGGTACCCGAGGCGCCGGGCCCTGCCGGGACAGCGGTGGCGACGGCGCTGGCCGTGGTGCTCGACTACCTGTACGGAGCGGGCGTGCGGCTGCGCGCGGAGGACGAAGCGGCCGCGGTGCTGGCGCTGGCCGAGCGACTGGGCGTGGCAGGCCTGCGCGAGGCCTGCGCGCGCTTCCTCGAGGGTCGCCTGCGCGCCGCTAATAGCCTGGCGCTGCGTCGCGTGGCCGCTGCCTTCTCCCTCGCCTCTCTGGCCGAGCGCTGCGGCCGCGTGCTGCGCCAGGCCTTCGCCGAGGTGGCGCACCACGCCGACTTCTTGGAGCTGACGCCCGACGAGGTGGCAGCGCTTCTGGCCGACCCAGCGCTGGGCGTGGCGCACGAGGAGGCCGTGTTCGAAGCGGCCATGCGCTGGGTGCGTCACGACCCGCCAGCCCGCCGCGGACAGCTGCGGCGCTTGCTGGAGCACGTGCGCCTGCCCTTGCTGGCGCCCGCCTATTTCCTGGAGAAGGTAGAGGCCGACGAGTTGTTGCAGGCCTGCGGTGAGTGCCGCCCGCTGCTGCTAGAGGCCCGTGCCTGCTTCATCCTGGGCCGCGAGACCGGCACACTGCGGGCCCGGCCGCGGAGGTACGCCCTGCCCCCTCCCTCCCAGCTGCCCCTTGCCTCCTGCCCTGCGTTATTTCCTATGTTATTCCCTTGTTCAACCGCTCTCTCAGTCCGCCATCATCCTTTAATCCTATCACTTGATCATGCCTCTTGAATGAGACTGTCATACATACAACAGACATTTCATAGGCTTGGTGCTGGGTCCTTAAAGAGTTCACAGTCCAATGGGGGAAATGCAGGGATCTCACATCTCGTGCACATTCTGCCTCAGTGCGGACTCAGGAGTGATTTGGAAACACCCTTTACCCTCAGGGAGCACAGTCTAGTAAGGGGCATAAATAGGCAGGGCTTGGGGGAAAAAAAGAAAGGCTTATTCCCACCCCTGGAACACCAGACCAGAAGAATTTGGGTGGAGTAGTCAAGATGGTCTGTCACCCTCACAGGAATAAGGGACAGACTCTGTCTTACTCATCACTGTATCTCCAACAGTAAGCTCAGGGCCTGGTGCAAGATGTTCAATATTTGTCAAAGGAATTAGGTAGGAATTGGCTAAAGGGTTTGGAAATTCTGGTGGGGTCAGTGGGAGGGAGAATGATTTGCTGAAAGGGCGTGTAGCCTGGTTCAATGGATTTAGTGATTAGGGGATAAGTTTAGGAGATGGTTATAGGAGGAGGGACACAGCAAAATTAGTCCACGATGGAGGTCAGAAAAGGGTGAAGAGAATGAGTTAGTGGCACACCAACTTGGGCTTGAATTCCACCTCTGTCTCCTACAGCTACATGACTTTTGCAAGCCAAAGTCAGGATTAAACAAGGTGATTTTTCTAGGTAAGGGTAAGGACTCTGTAAAGATTCTTTTCTTGTAACTTAGAGGTCAGTAGAATGGGGTAAGGAGTAGTGCCCCTCTTCCCCTCAATAGCCAGAGGGGAGGCTGAAAGTGGCAGAGTCCAGCATGCGGAGGGTGGGGAGCAGAAGCGCACGGAAGGGCAGCAGGACCATATAGTGCAGTCCATGAGCGGGTGAAATAGGGCTGAAACACGTGTGTGGGTTAACCGGCATTGGGCTTGTCCCCACGCCAGATTCATGGACCTAGCTGAAGTGATCGTGGTCATCGGCGGTTGCGATCGCAAGGGGCTCCTTAAGCTGCCGTTCGCCGACGCCTACCATCCCGACAGCCGACGCTGGACCCCACTGCCCAGCGTGCCCGGCTTCGCGCGCTCAGAGTTCGCGACCTGCACTCTCCGCAATGACATCTACGTCTCTGGTGAGGGCGGAGCCATAGCCGGAGTCCCACAGGATTGGCTCATCACTTCCCGTGCGCCGCCCTCTGTTCTTCCCTCCAACCAGGCTATAGGAGCAGATCGGTCCTGATAACCTACAGTTACTGGCTGAGGTGGTACGGCAGAGCCAATCACCGGTGTGACTCCACCCTTGCAATGTTGACTTCAACTCAGATTAGTACTCATCACTTCTCTTTAGCCTAGCATGTGCTGTGCATTATGCTAAGCAGCTTACATTAGTTATTTAATTCCCATTACAACCCAATTTTATAGGGAAATTAAGAATTTCCCCTGTTGTCTTGACAGTGGCAAAGATCGGTTTGATACCAATGGATGGTGCCCGCCCTGAGATTCGAGCCCTAGAGGCTCAGAGAATAAAACACAGTCCCTGCTCTCCTGGGGATAGCAAGAGGGCCTGGGAACAACAGCTGCTTCTCTCTCCCTAGGAGGCCACATCAACAGCCGTGATGTGTGGATGTTTAGCTCCCATCTGCACACCTGGATCAAGGTGGCCTCACTGCACAAGGGCAGGTGGAGGCACAAGATGGCGGTCGTGCAGGGGCAGGTAGGGACACCCGGAAGCTGCTGCCTTGGGCTCAAGGTAGAGATCTATGGACTGACGGGGGGAAGTCCCTTTACAATCCGCTCCCTGTAAGAAGGGATCTGAGGCCCCCAAAAGAAAAAAGGACTTGCCAAAGTTGCATAATGATGCTAATGCTAATAATGATAGTAATTACTGTAATAGTACAGCCTAGTAGCAGGTGGTCAAGGGTGTGCGCTCTGGGGCCGACGAGCCTCGGTTTGAATCTTGACTCTGCCACTTAAGACCAAAAAGAAAAAGGAAAAAAAAAATCTGCCAATTATCTTTGCAAGCTACATCCCTAATTCAGAAATGCAAATAAAAGTGCTTCTTAGGATCACTTAAGTAAGGTGGTAAACCTTTAAGAAATTAGTAGGTATTTTTATTAAGCATCAACTTGGTGCCAGTTATTTTACAGATCTAATCTGTATTCAACACCCATCCTACAAACCAGTATCATCCGGTTAGTACAGGAAAATCTGCTAAGGGAGGTTCAATTATGGGGAGTCAGGACGCGGAGCCAGGAGCTGGGATGCGCCCCTGGTGGGATAGTTTCTCCACACACAGCCAGAGGCTGTGGGGCCGAGACGCAGACAGCCCTGACTCTTGGCGACGCCCTCATCCACAGCTGTTCGTGGTGGGCGGCTTTGACGGCCTGCGGCGCCTGTGCAGCGTAGAGCGCTATGACCCCTTCTCCAACACCTGGGCTGCTGCGGCCCCGCTCCTAGAGGCAGTGAGCTCAGCTGCCGTGGCACCCTGCGCCGGCCGGCTCTACGTGATGGGGGGCGCCGGGCGGGACGGCGTCAACACCAACAAGGTGAGCTGGGAGAGGGCGGTGGAGGCCTGCTGTGTGCCTGGCACAGAGCTGGGCCTTTCATGTCCTCGTCCACGCACTGAGGAGTCATCCCCATGTTTCAGGCAAGGAAATGAATTCAGAGATGACCCAAAGGTCACACAGTAGGTCTGGACCCGAATGCTTGGGCTGGTGCCATATGGGTTTCAGAGATCTAAAAAATTAAGTGAGGGCAAGGGTGGGACTAGTTAAAATGCTTTTCCTCCATTCCAAAATACAATACACTTGGGACTTCCCTGGCAGTCCAGTGGTTAAGACTCTGCACATCCACTGCAGGGGGCATGGATTCGATCCCTGGTCGGGGAACTAACATCCCACATGCCACGTGGTGTGGCCAAAAAAAAAAAAAAACACTCATTATTGAAAATTTAGAAAACAGAAATAGAAAAAAGAATCATCCATAATCTCACCACCTAAGGATAACTACTACCATTAATATTTGGTGCAATGCCTTCTAAGCTTCCTCTGAGTTGACTTTTGCTTTTGTTTTAGTTTTAGTAAAATTTTGTATTCTGTTTTTTCTTGTTCCAAGTATAAGCACTTTCTACATGCTTAGAAACTCTTCACAGCCATCATTTCAATGTCTGTGTAACAGTCAATGGAGTGGATGAATCACAGTCTACCAAATTTTCTATTGTACATTTAGGCTTTCTGTGAATAAAAACTGATCTTCGTTGTGGCAGCTCCCTCCCCACCCTGATGGCCTCACAGGCATGTGATCCTGAGATCTGACTCTTTCCCAAACTAGGATCTCTCACCCTCCTCATTCCCCCTCCACTCCCAGCACACCTTCCTGGGCTGGCTGGGGGAATGCCCTTTAGCACCTTCTTGTGCAGCACTGACATGAATAGGCCATTCTGGGGGTTTCCAAGGACACAACTGAGGAAGTAGGGAGTAAGGTGAGCAGGCAACTACAGGTATGAACCCTCAGAAATTGTAGGCGTCATAAACACCTGTGAGCCTAGGAGGCCTGTGGACAGCTATAGAAATGGGGGCTGCGAGACATCCCAGCTGGAATCTGGTCATGACCTCAGCACACCAGGGAGGAAGAGGGTTGACAGTATATGCAGCCAGGAATGCATCTCCATGGGGGACCTGCTCTGAGAACCCATGCAGATGGTATCTCCACCTCCTGGGATACAGACCTCTTCCTGGACCTTGAAAGATGAAGAGGCTTTTGACAACGGGAGTCCAGGGGGAGGAGCTGGAATGTGGAACCAGACTGAGCACACGTGAGGGGAGACACACATGCTCAGGCCTGGTGGACATAGGCATATGTGTTGAATGAGTCCCCTTGACCGAGAGAGATAGGAGGTGTGGGCAGCAGGGCAGTTGAGGGGCAAGGCTTCACCTCTGCCACTCCTTCCTCTCAGGTGCAGTGCTTTGACCCCAAGGAGGACCAGTGGAGCCTGCGGTCACCAGCGCCCTTCTCGCAGCGGTGTCTCGAGGCTGTTGCCCTGGAGGACACCATCTATGTGGTTGGGGGCCTCATGAGCAAAATCTTCACCTACAACCCTGGCATGGATGTCTGGGGGGAGGCAGCTGTCCTCCCCAGCCCTGTGGTAAGTGGAGGGGCCTGGGCACAGCCCTGGCACTGGTTCCATTTAGGAGTAAAAACACACTTCTAAGGATCTGGTTCTCAGAGGTAGTGAGTCCTGTGTCTGACTCCATGCTAGGCGGTTTTACTAGGCGGTAGTTCTCTAGCTTTGTCCCACAGTGATAATCAGCCTTGGGCTTCAAAGATAAGGAGACTGGCCTTAGAGAGGTTGAGGCCACCAGTGAAAGCCATGTAAGGCAGAACCTAGAACCCCAGTCCCAAGTGCTATAGCTTTGGATGGGGGGCTTGGTCTCAATGACCCTGCAGTCTCTCCTGATCTGTAGGCCACCAGGTGGTAGCTTACTGTTGGAGGAGGGGGGAGAATGGAGAGGGGACTTGGTAAGTTTCCCTTGCCTCAGTGATATCAGAGAAGGGAGGTCTAGGCCCTGGACGCTCCACCCCTGCATTTCTTGCCTCCCGGCACTGTTCTGTTCCCTCTCCAAAGAGACTATATAGGGGTATGGATGGATTGGTGATCCCTGCCAGTTCTGACCTCCAGTGATTCTAAGAGCCTGAGATTTCTGGCTTCTCTGAGTCTGGTGGTAATTATTATTGGAGTGCTTACTGTATTTCAGGCACTATGTAAAATGCTTTACATGCTTAATCTCATTAACTGTTAAGGGAACCTTATGAAGAAGGTACTATTATTATTCTTACTTTGCAGATGAGGAAACTGAGGCCCAGAGAGGTGAAGTGACTTGTCTAAGGCCATTCACTTAGTAAGGGTCAAGCCAGAGCTTGAAGTCAGGTCCACCCAATTCTTACCTCTCTACCTTCCAGACTGCCTACTCATATTCTGTGGGTCAAGGTTTTGTTGTCTGGCCTGGCCAGCTAGGGACAGAGGGAGCTCCCGGCTGGATCCTATAGCTAATTGTCTTTCTGTCTGTCCACCCAGGAGAGCTGTGGCGTGACTGTGTGTGATGGGAAAGTCCACATCCTTGGCGGGCGGGATGATCATGGGGAAAGCACCGACAGGATCTTCACCTTTGACCCCAGCAGTGGGCAGGTGGAGGCCCAGCCATCCCTGCAGCGCTGCACCAGCTCCCATGGCTGCGTCACCATCGTCCAGAGCCTGGGCAGGTGACTCATACTTGAACCAGGAGGTGGGGAGGGGAGGGAGAACTCAGGTTCACCACTGCTCCCCTCATGGCAGCTCGGTGTAAACAGCCTCTTAGCTTACTGCCCCTTTTCTTGTAGAAATAAAACCTCCTTCAAAGGTTGGGTCTGTGTTCCAGCTCAAGCCTCCTTTGCCTGGAGAAGTAATGCCCAGTATCTGCTCCCTGCTTTGACTCTTTACAAAACACCTTCATGTTATTACCTCATTTACCGTCATAATAGCAGCGTGGACATTTTAAAAAATTATGAAATATTTCATGCATAAAAAGAATATATTTTGTATAGTTTAAGAATCATAATAAAATAAATATGTGTTCCCACGACCTAGCTTAAGACATAGATCACTAGCTTAAGAAATGCCTTTGTAGGCCCCTCTATTTCCAAACCCATCCCTTCGCACGTTCCTCCCAAGAATTGTCACTATTCTTAAATTTCAGATTATCGGCACTTAAAAAAAAAACCTTTTAGTGAGCTAGTTACTAATATCTGTATTTTACAGAGAAGCAACTGATTTTAAAAGATAAGGAGACTCACCCAAGGCCACATACTTAGTAAGAGGCAGAATCTATGACTCATAGATTCCATGAAGCTTTAGAATCTATGAGACACTTCTGGCCAGGATGGTTCTCCCTTTCTAAACCACCCTCTCCAATTCAAACACCTATAGCAATGATAGATAAAATTAAAAGCCAGACAACTGAGGCATAGGCTTGTAAGTAAGCAAACATGTCTGAGGACCAGAAACAGAATTGTAAAACGTAAGGCAGAAGCTCAAGCTTCTAAATTCAGATTCTGGGATAAAGGCTTTAAAACCAGGATGACAAACCAGGGTCACTGCTAGAAGCCTGGGCCAAGGTGGGGCTCCCCCGCTCATGAAAGAAGCTGAAACAAAACAGAACAGTTGTAGAACCCTGAGCAGCCTCGGGGGTCAAGACTCGCAGTAAACTGGAGGCCCCCGGTAGTGGGCACCAGAGCCACAGGCCTCTAAGACACCAATGAGCCCAGCTTTGCACCTGGATGTGTGAGATCCCCAACATCAACGTGGGGTACAAGCTCCTGATGCCATTATAAGCGCCTGGGTTGGTCTGGGGCTGAAGGGCAGCAACATAAAACTGCTGGGTCGGGAGGGGTGAACTCAGTAGAAAGAGAGGGAACAAAGGACTGATGCCACAGACTCTGTGAATCAAGGCCCAGCGGTTCAGATTCTGTGCCTGTATTTCTGAGGCCCAGAGGAGCTAGCCAGGCCCCACCTGGGGCTCCCCTTATTTGCACTCAGATTGCCTTCTGAAGAGCTGTCATCTGCTCCTCCATCTCCTCCAGCACAGGGCCAGCACTAAGCCCCTAGCCATCTTCCAAAGCCCCAGGGCCCTGTCTGCAGGATCTCTCCAGCTGGGGCTGACCCATCACAGAGCAGCATAAAGGCCCGGGTCCCAGCTGAGCTCCTACCCTCCGATTATCCCAGATTAGGGAGCCTGTGACCATCTGGACACAGCTGATAATGGCAGAGGGGGAGGGGAGTGGAGTAGAGGCCCAGCCTCAGAGCCTTCCTGCTCCCACCCCATGCATAACACCCAGGACAAAGCAAAGGTGCTGTACTGCTTGCTTACCCAGGCGAAAGCCGGAGTGGAAAGGGTAGGGGCAAATCCAGGGCAAGCTCTCCCCAGAGACATGGGCATCTTACCCAGGCTCAGCACTTCTGTGTAGCCAGACAGATTGCCCAGTTTCCCCCATGATGGCCATTTGTGCCCCAGTGCTTGCTCATGCAAGTGCCAATGCCCTTTGCTGCTCTGTCTGCCTGGGCAGACCTGACACCATACACCCAAGAGCTGACCACTCCCTCCTTGTACCCCTTCCTTATCAGCCCTTCTTCCATCACCTGACATATGGCCAGGCCTTCGTGTGACATCTCTGGTCTCTCCTGACACACCCATAGGATGCCTCTTGAGGCAGGAAAGGTGTCACCTTCATCTCTGGGTCCTCCAGTGACTGGAACAAACCCTTCCACTGAATACCTTAAATCAAGGTTTCCTGGATTTCTATCTCATAATACCTGTGAGGTAGTTACTACTGCTCCCCTCCCCACCTCCCACCTCCGATTACAAATGAGTAAACAGACTCAAGAGTTGTGAAGTGACCTGCTAACTAAGGTCACAGGGCTGGTGAGTGGTGGCAGAGCCAGGATTCCAACTCGGGTCCAGCTATCTCCAAAGTCTGCTTCCTCCATGAAGCCTCTGCTAATCTGAGAAAATGGTGTGGGGCACAGCAAAGCAGTTGTTTAGAAGCAGGAGATAACATCATTTCCACGTGGGAAATTCCAGCTTGATAGGATACTGTCCCTGACCTTCTGGGCTTCCGACTTGATGAGACATGGTGCTTGTCCCTGGTGAGTGAGGCTCACAGGAACACAAGCAAAAGGTGACAGCCACGTGTCCTAATTACAAGGACTACTGGTTAGACCGAGACCATATACAGAGGATCCCTCTGGCTCCTAGTCCACTGCTCTCTGGCACCCCAGGCTGCCTGCTGAATGTGAACTGTTACCATTCAGTTCAGAGGGAAGCCAGACAAGTCCATGACCCCTTAGCCACACACGGGTTTGCCATCTTCTCACCGGCTGAGAACAGAGACAACTCTTGGTATGCAATCAGAAAACGATGAACCCAAATTTAATTTTTGAGTTTCTTTTTTGAGTAGATCTATTTGTAAAGATTGATATTTTATGACTGTAATTCTTTCTTAGCGGGCTTTCAAAGAACAAGGAGAACTTTACTTCTTACATAATAGAATAAAACTTTCTATTTTGTAATCACTATATGGACTTGTTGAATTCTTTTATAAATCTGAAACATATCCATGCTGTATATGCTACCCACCCATTAGTACAGGAAAAAACATAGTATATGTAGAGTTCCCTACTATCTGCAGTTTTAGGTAACCCCTGAGGTCTTGGAACGTATCCGCTGCAAATAAGGGGGGACTACTGTATTAAGTTGTTCAAGAGGAAAGATTTCATCACATAATTCTTTGTGACAAAAACCTGGACTATCCCATTTTGCTCAAAGACAATGTGACAGTATGTATCTTTCATGATGACTATGCCCCCAAATTTACTTGGTAGTTTGTTACAGTTCATAGAGACAAGCTGAAGGCAGCTGTACATAAAGATGAGTGGAGAAAAACAGATGCTGTAGAAATTTTTAAAATTCATTGGTCATCTGAATTGACCTTTATAAATCTAAAAGTGAAAATGTTTTAAAATTATGAAGCAAAGAAAATGGCTATCCTCTCTTCAACAAAGTTATAAGCAACCAATTTTTTTTTTTTTTTTTTTTTTTGCAGTACGCGGGCCTCTCCCTGTTGTGGCCTCTCCCATTGCGGAGCACAGGCTCTGGATGCACGGGCTCAGTGGCCATGGCTCACAGGCCCAGCCGCTCCGCGGCATGTGGGATCTTCCCGGACCAGGGCACGAACCTGCGTCCCCCGCATCGGCAGGCGGACTCTCAACCACTGCGCCACCAGGGAAGCCCCAACCAAAATTTTTTAAGGCACTGCATGTTGACAAGCCAAGTGTAATACAAAACAAAACCAAAAAAGCCCCAGAAGCTAGAGCTTATTAGAGATGTATTTGAAATCTGGAATGAGCAGCTACAAGATAAATACCTTCACTTCATGGCAGCTGATAAACATTTCACTGCCTTCAAGTAACATTGCTCATTTGGGGTATATATCCTTCTAGACAATGAAAGTGTGAAGTTGTTTGCTGTTATAACTCATATATGTATATGTATGTATACACATAGAAATATATGTATATATGACAGCTCTACAGAGATACAATTCACATACCATAAAATTCACCCATTTGAAGTTTACAATCCAGTGTTTTTAGTATATTGTTATGCTGTTAATACTTGCTAAATTTTAAATATTTTGGATACTTGTTAAAATTTATAATAAAATTTACTTTCACTATTCCTTTATTCTTACAGTGACTTAAAATATAAAAGGGGGGTGTTTATGGGCCCAGGTGGTAAATAGTGATGGCTATTTTTTCTGGTATATTAAGGGTAAAATCAGTGAGTAAAAGATCCATTTCCTCTGGTCCCCCTCCTGATGGGAAAGCAGCCCCCCTACAGTACCTATGCTCTCCCTTCCCCTCCCCCTGTAAAGCAAATACATTATTAAAGGTTACGGGAGCCCTACCCTCTCTCTAGGCAATTTTGGATTTTAATGGCTCCAGCTTCTCTGGTTCACCACACAAAGGACTGTCGGGTGCAAGCTCGTCATGGGGGCAGTCAATGGCTTGCCAGTGAGGGCAGGATGAACCCATCATAGCTGTCCTCACCAGAGGACAAAGGCCCAGCTGCACCTGGCCGGCTGAACTATTAGTGCAATACAGGACTGAGCAGCAGAAGTGTGGTTTCATTTGAATTTCAGAGCTACAGGTCTCCATCTTTTTTGTTGTTGTAGAAACAAGAGTTTGGGATAAGTTGTTGCCAATCTAGGATCTCATGTTACTTGTTCTCAAATGAGAAGTGGTAATCTCTCTGAGACAGTCTAAGTACAGCTGACCCATGAACAATATGGGTTTCAACTATACCGGTCCACTTATATGCGGATTTTTCTCAATGGTAAATACTATAGTACTAAACTACCCGGGGTTAGTTGAATCCACAGATGCTGAACAGCAGATATGGAGGAACCGCATATACAGAGTTGACTGTTAAGTCAGGGTCTGCACCCCTGATGCCCCCATTGTTAAGGGTCAAACTGTATTTTCCTAAGATGTATTGCATGGGTTAATCAACACTGCTATAAAATGAAGTTAGTAATGGAATCTGCCCATAACAGGGATGTTGGGAAGATTAAATGATACACCCACAGCAGGCTCAGGGCATATAATAATCTATAACAATAATCTCCTCACCATGGTCATGCTGCTTATCAAGTTATAAATGTAGCTTTGATTAGTAACAAATAGAGAAATGGCTTAATAGCCATTTCATAAAATAATGTCAAGACCTCATGTCTCTTAGGGAGAAAATAGTTAAGAAAAACTATCTTTAGAGACAGAAAATGTTGACTATCAACGATACCTAAATGTTTTCTTGGTCTGATGTTGACAGGCCTTACTGACATACAACAGCTTCATTTATACGTAGCCACACTGGAGCTCAGAAACAATCACTAAATGAAACACGGCACAGAAAAAGGCCATGTAAAATGGGGCTAGTGATACCTGCCCAGCTATGCCCACTTCCCTGTAGAAGCAGAAAGCATGGCCCCTGTGGTCAGGGCCCTTACAGTTAGGATGGGGAAGAATCCATTACCATGAAGTTAGCTATTAATGATTTCCAAGAGGATAGATATGCTAAGTAGGTAGTAATAACAGCTAGCATTTACTGAGCACTTGCTATGAGCCAGGCACTGCTAAAAACATGCAGATGAACAGAGGCACAGGTATGTAACTGATGTGCCCATGCTTGTACTGCTAAAAGTTGTGGATTTAATTTTGAATCCAGACAGACTGACCTGAAGGCCTGGGCTTATAACTTGTCTCCAGATGATATAAATGACACATAGTAGGGAAACATACTGATATTTAGATCTCCTTTAACTCCCATAACAGCCCTGTGAGGTAACTGAGGATCAGAAAAGTCCAAAGGCATCCTCTCAGTGAATGAGTGCTGGTGCCAGCATTTAAACCCAGATCTCTGACTGCAAAGCCCAGTTTCTCCCCACAACCCCTTGAGTCTCCTTTGTAAAGTGCTCTGCAAGGGAAAGGTATCCTCCACTCTCACTGTGCTGACACCCTCACAGCTTTTGCCTCATTTCCCAACTAGGAGTGGAGATTAGCTGACCTGGGGTGGGAGATGGGAGGGTGTGCCAGCCCCAAGCCTCCACTCTGCTGTGGGTTATAGCAGCCTTTTCAACAGTGGTTTGCAAAACCAGATTGTCTGGGGGTGGAACCCATCTCCCTAAAATTAACCATCATCTGGACCCCACCAGTTCCTGTGCCTTTCCTGGTTCTACAGTGCTGTTGGTCTCCAACCTTGTTTGCCCTTTAGGCCTATTCCCACACTCTCCCATGCCAGCAGGTGTTCTTTCCTTGCCTGATGGGCAAGTGGTTCAATCAGCACCCAGCTTTTGAGGCCCCCATCACCAGCTGCCAGGAGTCCTAATGACCAGAACCTAATAACTCTTCAGAGCCTAACAATAATCTTTTGGTGAAGAGTCCATGGAAGGCTTCAGCACTTGCTTCCATGTTGCCAACAGCCATTATTCCCACCAGGCAGTCCCAAGGCCATTTCACAACATGGTCTTGGCTGACCAGCATCAACACCTTGCCTACTGAGGGGAGGGGCCACGGCATGAGTCTGGCCACAAGGTTAGACATCAGATGCACACCTGGAAACCTGAACCTCAAAGGAAGTGAAGCAAAGAAAAGGACGGCTGAAAAAATCATTCACTGGGAATCTCAGGGTGGTAGTGATGACATCCCCTAAGGTAGTTTGCACTTCTTGATGAGCTGTGATTATGGAATGCTCATGTCAGCGCTACATTACATCTTACGTGATTTTCTTAAGTAACTTAACACTTACTTTAACCCCTCCTCCACCTGAGTAATGGGTAGACAGAGGTGTTCACACTGATAATTCAAGCTGCATACCTGCACACTAATAATTTGCATACTTTTCTGCACATGTGTTACACTTCATGAGTTTACTTCTCCCTCCCCAAGCTACTTTGGTGCACCCTTCCTGTTACAGCACCACCTGGTGGTATGTTAACAGCACTACTGAATGACAGACTTGACCTCCAGTTTTAAGTTTGCAGAAAACAAATTTAAAAGATCACCTGATCAAATATGCAAAGAACTGACTGGCAATGCCAGTACTAGACACTAAGATTCTAGATGACCAGGACTGTCTTAACCTGTTTCCAGCACCACTACTCCACAGGCACAGGCTCAAATTAGTTGAAATGGTTTCACTACCAACAGTCTCCTCATAAATGAACTACATCATAAGCCCAGAAATAAATACAGGAATAAATCAGCTTAGCTCAGTTCTCACGTTAACATTTTTCAGTAACCACCTCTCTCAGCCCTTTCCATAAAACTTTATTTCGCTTGAGAAAGGGCTCATTCCTGGAAACGTGCCACTCCAGGGTAAGGGAAAGCACAGGGAAATGAAAAAATTTGTATTCAGGCTCTAGTTCCTAGCCACAAGATAAAACATTTACATGAACCCACTCCCTGGAACACAGTAAATGGTCATTAACACATGAGCTATTTCAGTGGTTGGAGAATTGTAAAGTATTTCTACTACTGAGACATGGTCTCAACTCCATTAACACTGACAAAAACAATGAGATGTTACTCTCTAGACAGTAGAAACATCCAAGGCTCTGTTAAAAGGGGACACACACACAGATAATGTCAGCGTGCCCTCAACATAATTCACTACCTCTAATTAATCTTGTAGGATTTTTATGCCAGCCTGTCCCTCACTAGTTTCACCTGAATAAGTGAAAACCACCCAATTTCTAATAGATACATAACAGCAAACACCTTCAAAATATCACAGATAAAACTGTAGATAATTTAAATATTCTTTATACTTTTCTAGAGTGTAATGGTTAAGAGAACAGGACATAGAAATGTGGATTCTAACCGCAGCTCTATAATGCTTAGGCAAACTTACTTCTGAGCATCAGGCTCTTTCTTCATCAGCAGCACAATCAAATTCCCTTTTAGAGATGTTGAGGATTAAATGAGAATGTATATACCTAGAAATGAACACCACCTAGAGCACAGCATAACCCAAAACGTAATGGTCATTACATTTTCTATGTGTAATAGAGAAAATGATCCTAAATACGTCCTTCTAAACCTCTAACCCTGAACTCCAGGTTGAGTCAATCAAGGTGCTGCCCTGTTAACAATCGGCCACCACCGTCACCAGATTTACTCCCCCACAAGGTATTTCCTTGGTTACTTCTGCTTGGGTCCTCCTGTTCCGGACCTCTCCTCACAAATACAACTGAAACCAACAGGATTTTGAGGGAAAGCACACGAACACTGTTAACCAGACAGCCCTAAGAATCTATCAAGCAATGGTCTCATGGAGTGACATGACCATCAGTCTGAATACTGGATGTAGAGTCTAGTCAGGCCACAGGTCTTTTAAAAAGATTTTATTAAAGGTCTTTATAGAGCAACATCCAGACTCCAGATCCAGCGGCCAAGGAGACCCTGAAACCAAATAAAACAAATAAAGTACAATAAGAACAGAAAATACACCTGAATATCCGGTTCGCATGAAAATTAATACACAAAGAATGTCTAGAAACAACACAACAGGCGCTGGGCACAGGAGAGGCTTGTTGTTACTGTTTTAAGGGGGTTGCTTCAGAACAGCTAATTACTAGCAAGAGTGCCTTGAAAATTTTAAGGGAGGATAATAAAGAAAAACTCATTTACAACAGTGGTAAACGTAGGAATGTCTTAAAGAGACCAAAGGCACACACTCCTCCCAATAGCATACCATGTTAAATGAGTCCCTGGCTCCAACCTGTGTTCTCTCATGTAAAGCAAGTGTAATCCGATTTTTATCCACTAGGTGCTCTCACAGCGTGGGACACAAGTGTTAACAAGGACAATGGGATAGGGTCCTATTCTGCCCCCAGAGGGCCTTACAGACATACCTATTATGCTGTGGGTACCGGCTGAGGCATGGCAGGCGGCTCTGGCTTCCCACCCTTCTGTTCGGAGATGGGAGTGGTGGGCAGTATTTCATCTTTGGGTTCCACAATGCTCACGTGATCAGGCAGGGGCTTCTTAGGGCCAATCTTACCAGTTGGGTCCCAAGGCAGCATGATCTTTACCTTGATGCCCAGCACACCTAGAAGATGCCATAGTTAAGACCGAGCTATGGTTCCATCGCCCCCCACTACACAACGGGATGGAGCAGAAGGAAAACAGGAGGCTACTCAAGAAGCCCTGGGTCTGGTCCCTTCTCAGACAAATGCCTCTAATCAATCAATGAAGAGGACACTTTTGCAAAAGGAACCCATGCACAGCACCACAGAACGTGGCACTGACAAGGACCAAGAGCAGGATGTGCCCTTTCTGACTCGTCATCGTGTCATCACTGAAGGGTACACAAGTGGCCGAGACAAGGACAAACCAACTCTCTCCAACGAAGCTAAACAAAATTGCTCCACGACTCCCAGACAAATTCCCCAAACACTGAGGTGTGTATATAAAACCACGTCTACCCATTTAAAAAGCCCCTTGCCCCAAGCACTCCTGGCTGCTCACCCTGTCTGAGCAGCACGTGGCGCACGGCAGTATCAACATAGTAGTTAACAGGGTCCCCACTGTGGATCATCAGGCCATCCACAAACTTCATGGATTTAGCCCTCTGTCCTCGGAGCTTCCCCGACACCACGACCTCGCAGCCTTTGGCCCCACTCTCCATGATGAACCGCAGCACACCATAGCAGGCCCTTCGGGAGCGCAAGAGACAAATGGCCAGTTGTGTTATCACCAGACAGGATTGCTCAACCCCACCATGCTAAAGAAAAAACACTCATTAGCCTGCACTGACTACTTTCAATGTTCCTTTAATGGAGAGTAAGTCTGACCAGAGCCTGACCCAAGAGCTAGAAACTTTCTTCCATTCCCATCACACCTAATCTTAGGGAATTCCTTAGGGAAACACACGAAGTTCCTTCTAACCAAGTGCTTTCCAACCTTGGCTGCACACTAGGAACGCCTCAAGGTTAAAATGAACCACTCTGGTGTGTGCAAAATTCACCTGGAGGGATTATGACGACAGACAGCTGGGCTGCACCCCCCATTTCCCAATTCAGTGAGCCCGGATTGGAGACTGAGAATTTATTTCTAACCAGTCCTCGGGTGATGGCAGGGATGCTGGCCCACGGACCAAACTTTTGAGAATCACTGTTCTAAGCGGCAGAGCTGGCGTTCAAACCAGGTGGGCAGTCTTCTGCACATCCTTGCCTACATCCTTGCCTACAGCACTGCCACCATGTCAACCTGTCTACAGCACAGCTCTAGCGTCCCTCCTCCGCTGAAAAACCTCCCAGGGCTCTGCGTTAAGTATTAACAAATTCCAGACACCCAGGCAAGGCATTTCCATTTACTCCACAAAGAGTGGAACTACTCAAAGAACTGCCAGCTGCAATATTACGAGCAGGCCCAGCGCTAGGGAGAATCTAACCACCTCATGTCCTTCACTCCTCATGTTACTATCTACATACACGGAAATCTGACTAGATTTTAAGCTCTCATCAGGGATGAGTCTTAGCTCTTTACAGTCCCCAGAGAATTAACACCACATAATGGATCTGAATGACTCCAAAAGGAACCCTAACCACTCCCCCGCACCACCCCGTTCTATTTTTGTTTTACTCCCAAAGCACACCCAGAATAGTTCTCCACCAGAGCACCCACCACTCTTTAAAAACTTGATTCTTTACAAGTCTTTCTTATTAGGCCGCCAGTTCAGTGACGACATGGATTAGCAACGTCTTATTGTTAAAACCCTCAGAGACTAGCCGAGCCTGTCACATAAAAAGAGTTCATTTACTAAATGAACAAAATGCTGATATTCTGACCCACAAAAGGACACAACCATTAAAAATCTCAGGACACTTACCTCCGCACAGCAAGGCCTCCTAGGAGTTTGTAACGCAGAGACTCTGCCTGGGCAATGGCACACAGACCTCTCGTGGCCACCTTTTCAGCATAAAGCTTTAAGAAGGAAACAAGGCACATCCTTGAATTTCTTACCTTTGCCACTGTTTTCAAATAAAAACCAGTACATCCATTATACAAGCATACACCATTTTATGTATCATTGTACTACCCAAGTACTAAAGCACTTCTAATGCCCACACCTAACACACACTCAGTGACATAGGCTGAACTATTCCTCATTGCCCTCCCACCCCTAGCTCTTTCTATGGCCACACCAAGGAGACCGATGGGGCATCCAATCCTTCATATGTATCATTACTATACCCAAGGTGAATGTAAAATCCTGCTAAGTGCTTATGAGAAGAACTTCAACAAAATACCAATCCATTTGTATTACTCACTGATCACAAATAACTTTTCAGGGTGATAATATGGGTTTTCAGAAGTACCATCCTAAAGAGCCATTTCCAGGTCCACAGTAACCTCTGGCATAAACCAGGACCACTCACCTCTACACTGCCCTCAGGGAAGCCAAATCTCTTCTGAACCACAGCAGTCAATTCCCGGATCCGCCGGCCCTTCTCACCAAGAACATTCTGTGTCCTGGGGAAAATAAAGAATGGCAATTCACAGCTCTCATAAAATTCCAGATGTGATTTTAAATCTTGTGCACGTGTGGTAGTAAAATCTCATTCATCTGACACAAGCCAAGTATAAATTTTGGATGACAAAAACTAGAGTTAATTTTTTTTCTAAATGCAGCTTAAAAAAATTACATTCAGTAAGACTAAATTCATTGATTGTCCCCCTAAGTTTACAGAAAAGACCACCTTAGTACAGACGACAATTATAGGCGACGGCCAGAAAAACGAATTTTTACCTGGTAGCCAAGATAATGATTTCTGTCCTGGTTGGTGTAACTCGGACCTCAACTCCAGAGTACCCATCTTCAGCCAGCTCCCGAGTGAGAAACTCATTCAGTTCAGCTTTGAATATGCCGTCAGCAACAAACTAACCAAAAAGTAAATTCAAAATTAGGATGTGGGCGCAGGCTCACTTTTTCTAGCCCAGCCTTTCCGCCAATGCAATCCTCATCAAAACTCAACGCCTCCAACAAATGACCCATCATCGATTATTTTACCTTTGCTCCAGAGAAAACATGGCAACCCTTCTCAGACAAATGCCTCTAGGTCATCTTTTGGAAGTTACTTTGACCCAGGGCCCTTAAAACTGTGCCACAGAACGCAGCACAGGGTAGGGGCCACATGGACAAAGAGAACACCTCCAGTCAGACTCGTCATCTTCTCTTCACTGAAGGGTTTTAAAACTGTCATTTATATGTACACATGCTAAACAAAGAACTGCTCTTAAATGGCACATTTAGAACTAATTCAGCACAGCAGGAACACTATGTTTGCAACCAGCAAAAAGAGCAGATAGTGACTTTAGTTAAGCAGTCTCACCTGTAGACACAACTGGGCCCATGAGAATCCCAGCCACCTTAATTATTGCCTTAATTATTCCCAGGTGTTTCACAAAGTCGGCAAATCCTAACTCACAAAAGCGTGTGGATTTCACCTTAACATAGATGTTATGCGTACACAAAATGGCAAATTGTCTAAAACCAAAAGCACTTTACACACTTCTCTCCCATGGAAAAGCAAAGAATTAAACTCAAGGAAGCGTCTTCCCCAGGTCCCCCCTCCATTTCCCCAGAACTTTTCCTTGGCCCCAGCTGGAACAAGAAATTGTCAGTAACCTTCCCGACTGAGGTCTTTGGGGTCAGAAGGCTGCACCCCGACAGGACTAGTAAGAAGACAGGAAGAATACACTGCTACAGCCCTTTCCCAAAGCCACAGTTAAGATGAGGGAAATGGCTCATGCCCTCAAAACACCACACGTTCACTAATTTTATTGATTGACCAAGAAATGCTCACAAGCGCCTTCTCCGGGGGAGGAGGGGTCCCCGGTGCTCATCTCTGCTCTCCGCCCGGAACCGGCAGAAATCTCTCTCTCCCATCCCCACCATACTGCGCTCGCCCGGCTCGGGCCTGCGCTCTATCAACCGCCATCCGCGGCCCACGGGAATGCCACGCGGCCCAGTCACTGCCCGAGGCATGGCAGGGAGCCGCGGGGCTCGCGACGGCACCCAGAGAAACTCCTGACCCGCGCGGCTCCAAAGTTCCCTGCAACCGGGCCCCGGTGTGTCTCACCTTCCTCTTCTTGGATATCTGCACCGCCATCTTGCCGCCACGCGCCGCCGAAAGGAAAAGGAGGGGTTAGTGGGAGGAAGTGCGGGTAAAGGGCGCGGTTCGACGACAAAGAACTGCGCGACGTCGACGCCTGTAGGCGCTCATGGGAAATGTAGTTTTTACTTTAGGAAGGAGGTAAAAGGAAAGAGAAGAGTAATGTAGACACCTATAGGAAGAAACAGGATCAGATCAATCGGAACTTAAAAACTACAAGGGAGTTTAGAGTCCAATTCTCATCAGTTTAAAAACGAGCAACGTCCGGCGCAGAGATGGAAATTACAGGTATAAGCTCACACAACAAATGCATGGAACCCTGGTCCCTACACTTTACGCTGTAATGAAAATTGGCTGAAAGCCCTCAATGAAATTCATTGAGGCGCCTATCTCTTCCAATCTGTGTCCATTTCCTCTGTTCCAAATGAAAATAATAATAGTATCTAATATGTATTAAATATTCTAAGGACTGTTTTTCCCCCCTTAAGGACTGTTTAATTTCCTTTATATTATTAACCCATTTACCTCTACCTCACTTTCACAGTCTGTTACAACTTGTAACAGAAGTCACAATAGTGGCTCACAATTCTTTTTCAATTAAAAAAATTTCCCCTCACATTTTATTACGAAAAATTTCAAGTGTACAGAAAAGTTGGAAAGACTGTACAGTGCACACCCATATATTCATCACCTAGGTGCTGCAATTAACAGTTTTGCTATATTTGCTTTATCATATATTTATCCATCCCTCTATCCACACAACGATGCATCTTTTGATGCATTTCAAAGCTACTTGCAGACATCAGCACACTTCACTCCTTAACACTTCACCAACAGGTTTTTTTCCAGCTTTATTGAGAAATACTTGACATACATCGATGTATAAGTTTAAGGCATACAACATAATGGCTTGATTTACATACATCATGAAGTGGCTTGTGGTAATCAAGAAATGATTACCACAAAAGGTTCAGCTAACATCCATCATCTCATATAGATACAAAAAAAAGAAAGAAGAAACTTTTCCTTGTGATGGACAGTTTTATTTTAAACCTGAATAGTTTGCCTCCATTTAAAAATCAGATTTCTCTATAAAACTATTCTAGGTTTTCTTAAAAATATAGAAAAGTCTAGCAAAATACTGGGCCCACATTTCCTCATAGCAGCATTCTCCTTCCCTGTTATATGGAAAAGCGTTTTTCAATGTGCCAAGGTCTCTGGCAGCTTCACTCACTTATTGTCTGGTCCTAGAAGCCGTTTGAGCTTTTCCCCAGCGCTGAAACAACACTGATGCTGAGCTCTGTCCTATAATCATGGAATTAACAGAGTTCTGGGGGGAGCTGTACAGAGGGACCAGGGAAGATGAAAAGAATTGGATGAACCAAAAAGACATTCTGTGGACCTGATGTACCTTGGTGATGGATTGAGGTTGAGGGGGAAATTGAGAGTGATACCAGGGGTGGATGCTTAGTGACAACGCTCACTGAGGTAAGGAAATCAGGAACAAGCTTTTTTCTCCATGTGTCATCTCCCTCTGTCACTTCCTCTAGGATTGGGCCTCTCCTAGTTACTCCCATAACTATAACACTCATCTCACTGGGTTGGAATGGCCTGTCAATATATTTCTCCCACTAGACTGTAAGCTCCATAAGAGCTGAGACCAAGCCTGTTTTGTTCATTACATCCAGAGTCTAGGATATGGCCTGGCTCAGGCCCAGTGTCAATCAAAGTTTGATTATCGAGCAAATCAATGCATGAATTCTAGATCAGTTTTTGGTTGTGTGGTTCATATGAATTTGCTTACAAGTGCCATGGCTTACTGGGTTGCCCACAAAACCAAGCTGCAGAGACTCACAGCTAAGGATCAGACAATGGCAAGTTCTTTCAGGTAAACGTCACCTCTGGAGTCTCCACAGTAGCTCGTCTGCTGCCCTTCCCCAATGACACAAGAGTATGCCTGCCTGGGTATTGTCCTCTGGTCCCAGGAGAAAGCCCATGAAGGAAACCTTTACCTTTATCATAATGCCTTTCACTTTATCTAACTATTATTAAGAAGACATTATATTACTCAAAATAACGCTGTAAAAATAATAGTAGTCACAATACACTGAATTCTTTTTTTTTAATTTTTATTTTTTTTGGCTGCGTTGGGTCTTTGTTGTGCGAGGGCTTTCTCTAGTTGAGGTGAGCGGAGTCTACTCTTCATTGTGGTGTGTGGGCTTCTCATTGTGGTGGCTTCTCTTATTGCGGAGCACAGGCTCTAGGCACATGGGCTCAGTAGTTGTGGCTCATGGGCTCAGTAGTTGTGGCACATGGGCTTAGTTGCTCCACAGCATGTGGGATCTTCCCAGACCAGGGCTTGAACCCGTGTCCCCTGCATTGGCAGGCGGATTCTTTTTTTTTTTTTTAAACATCTTTATTGGAGTATAATTGCTTTACAATGGTGTGCTAGTTTCTGCTTTATAACAAAGTGAATCAGCTATACATACATCCCCATATATCCTCCCTCTTGCGTCTCCCTCCCACGCTCCCTACCCCACCCCTCTGGCAGGCGGATTCTTAACCACTGTGCCACTGGGGAAGTCCTGAATTCTTTTTTTGAAAAGAATATTTATTTATTTGGCTGCACTGGGTCTTCATTGCGGCACACTGCATCTTCGTTGCCGTGTGCGGGATTTTTGTTGCAGCATGCAGGGTCTTTAGTTGCGGCATGCGAACTCTTAGCTGCGGCATGTGGGACCTAGTTCCCTGGCCAGGGATCGAACCCAGGCCCCTGCATTGGGAACTCAGAGTCTTAGCCACTGGACCACCAAGTAAGTCCCTACACCGAATTCTAATTAAAAGTTGGGACCGTGAGAGAATTCCCTGGTGGTCCAGTGGTTAGGACCCTGTGCTTTCTGTCAAGGGCCCAGGGTTCAATCCCTGGTCAGCTGTTCGGCATGGCGGGGTGGCGGAGGGCGGAAGATATCTGACTTTGGGACTTCCCTGGCAGTCCAGTGGTTAAGACTCCTCGCTTCCACTGCAGGGGGCGCAGGTTCAATCCCTGGTGGGGGAACTAAGATCCCCCAAGCTTCGCAGTGTGGCCAAAAAAAAAAGTTGGGACTGCGAGAATGACTTAATCCCTTCCTGGATATCCAAAATGTAAACAAGGTTTACTCAGTTTGGCCCTTCATGCCACAGGAGCGTACCTGGAACTATGAAGAGAGGGCGACATGTCTGTGAGTACCACCCAGGTCCTGTCCTGAAATTCCTAAAAATCAAAGGTGAGACTTGCCTGGTTGAATGAATATAGCCCACAGTTTTGGAGTACAGTTTAGTCACTTGAAGACCAGCACAGTGGAATCTCATAGAAAGCATTTAACACATGCGGATCCAACTAGAGGAGCTTGGCAAAAAAAGAAGAGAGAATTTAAATTGAGTGAGTTAAGGGACTTCCCTGGTGGTGCAGTGGTTAAGAATCCGCCTGCCAGCGCAGGGGACATAGGTTCGAGCCCTGGTCCGGGAGGATCCCACATGCCACAGAGCGACTAAGCCCGTGGGCCACAACTACTGAGCCTGCACTCTAGAGCCCACCAGCCACAACTACTGAGCCCGCCAGCCACAACTATTGAGCCCGTGTGCCACAACTACTGAAGCCTGTGTGCCTAGAGCCTGTGCTCCACAGCAAAGAGAAGCCACCGCAATGAGAAGCCTGCACACCACAACGAAGAGTAGCCCCCGCTCGCCGCAACTAGAGACAGCCCGTGCTCGCAGTAATGAAGACCCAGTGTAGCCAAAAATAAATAAATAAATAAATTTTAAAATAAATAAATAAATTGAGTGAGTGAAGGTGGGTGTGTCTGCCTCCCTGCTCAGTGAGGTGGGAGGACAGAGGAGCCCTTCTGCTTAACCAGGCTCTGTAGGTCTTGCTTCCCGAGGACCTCTCATGGGGTGAGCATCTAGCTGGGCTGAGTGTTCAACGGTTTATGTTTTTTTCCTACAAGACCTCTGAATAAGCCAACAACTTTTTCCAGTGTTCAACCGAAGAACCAGGGATCTGTGCCAGTCCTAGAGGGAAAACTGGATTGACAGAGAGAGGGTAGGTACATCAGTCTCCACTAGACGAAGTGGTCCCCAACCTTTTTGGCACCAGGGACCAGTTTTATGGAAGACAATTTTTCCACGGACAGGGTGCGGGGGGGAATGGTTCAGGCAGTAATGCGAGCGGTGGGGAGTGACAGATGAAGCTTCGCTCGTCCGCTGCCCAACTCCTGCTGTGCGGCCCAGTTCAACAGGCTGCACACTGATACCGGTCCAGGGGTTGGGGACCCCTGCATTAGAGCACCTCTTAAGAGATTATTGTTTTAGGATAATATCGACTACATTTGGTCATCACTTCCTTTAGATAATAACGCCTCCAAGTGAGATATGATGATGCCATCACATTCTCAATGATTTGATTAAAATTCATCAGTGACTCACTCTGGGCGTTGAATTGAGTCTGTGGATATCAAGAGAACAATACTATAGAATAAATTTTTAAAGAACTTTAATTAATTAATTTATTTATTTATTGGCCTCGCTGCATGGCTTGTGGGATCTTAGTTCCCCAACCAGGGATCGAACCTGGGCCCATGGCAGTGGAAGCACTGAGTCCTAACCACTGGATTGGAGGAAATTCCCCAAGAATTTTAAAAGTTTATTGTCTTGTATCATTGCTAAAAGACTCACACCTCTGTTACCCCTACTTCCGATAAAAATAAGATCCAGTGTACAGAAGGGTGTGAGGAAGGGAGCATCCTCACCCTGTAGGTGGGGTGTAAACTGGGCTTCCTTTGGGAAGGCAGCTTAATGGTACCTAGTCTAACTTAAGACAATTCCCTTTGGCCCAGCAAATATGTTTGTTTTTATCTACTCCAGAAAAACACACAAATGTAAATGAAAGTGGTGCAAGAATGTTTATTATGGTACTATTAGTAACAATGAAAACATAAATTAAAAACAACCTGAAAGCCCTGCAGTAGGGAAATGGTTATGGAATATTATGTAGTGATTAAAAGAGCACCAAGAAAAGAGCACCAAGAAATATCACTGTGACCAAACTTATTTTCAGAACAATATGGACTGTTTAATATTTATGTACAATAAACTAAAATGGATATGCACATAAACACATAGGAGGATCTATACCCAACCGATAGATAACTAAGCTTACTTGGGGAATTGCAGTAGTATTGGGGGAGCTTTAGGGGCAATTTACTTTATTGCTTGACTTTTCTTATAATAAAATATTTTCATGTATCACTTGTGAAATTTATTTTTTTATTTTTTGGCCATGCCACACGTCATGCAGTACCTTCCCCGACCAGGGATCGAACCCGTACCCCCTGCATTGGGAGCGCGGAGTCTTAACCACTGGACCACCAGGGAAGTCCCACTTGTGAAATTTAAAATGAATAAAAATGGAAAAATATTCAAGGGCCGCATACAGATAGGATTTCTGATCACGTGGCCACTTGTGAAACAATGTGAATGTCCCAGCCTCCAACACCAAATCCCATAATCCTTTCTTCTGGAAGCTCAGGATAAAGAAGAGTTTATTCTCTTAATCAGACTGTAAATCTGTACTGTCCCATACGGCAGCCACTGGCCTCGCAGGGCTGCTGAACACTTGAAATGTGGCTGGTCTGAGTGGAAAAGGGCCATAAGTGTAAAATACACTCCAGATTTCAAAGTATAAAAAAAAAACAAACGATTTTCATATTGGTTACATAGTGAAACAATAACAGTTTAGATATGTTGAGTTAAATAAAATATGCTATTATAGTTAAGCTCACCTGTTTCTTCTGCTTTTTTTTTTTATGTGGCTACTAGAAAATTTGGTTACATATATGGCTTCCACTAATGGCTCTTATATTTCCCTTTAATAGTGCTACTGTAATCCTTTCAACCACAGAAATCAATGATGTCTTACTTCTCTGTTTCCATGAGGTTAGGCACAGTGATTGGCAGAGAGTAGGCACTTAGTAACTGTTCACAGACTTAATGAACAGAAGATTACAGTGGAGTGTTACATACCAATCTTGTTTACCTGTTTGCCTGGGGCGCTGGGAAACTCAGAACTGTTTCATGCTTGGTGGATCCCTGGGATCCCACCCTGGCTCAGATCAGCTCTAGACTGGAGCTAGGGTGGACGAGGCCCCTCAGGCAGAATTCAGTATTGTTCCTGGAGCCAGGAAAGTGAGACTGTCACAGCCCCCTCTTCCATATACACAAGCCCTTTTTCTTCTATAAACTGAGGTCCAACGAAGTCCAACAAATGAATAGAGCCAAACTCAGTGAGAACAACCATTTAACCTTGTTCAGGTTCTTCTGAGCAAACTTCCTGTGTGTCACTGGATCCACACAGCGGCCTGGGATATGGATTTAAATCCCTGCCTTTGGGACCAGCCAAAACATCCTTCAGTTTGAATGATATTTTAGAGAAGCTCTGGGTTTTTCATTCAGCAAAAGTTTTCTAAGCATCTATTCAGTGTGGCATAGTGCTTAAGTTCACAGACTTGAGCCAGATGGCCTGGGTTCACATCCCTGGTCTGACTGTTTGCTAGCTATGTGACCTTGGTCAAGTGATCTCTGCATAATTTTCCTCATCTGTGAAATGGGATGGAAATAATAATTAACCCACCCCATAGAGTGGTGGTGAGATTAAATTAATTAATACAGGGAAAGTGCTTAACACATAGTAAAGCACCTGGAACATGTTACCGAAAGTGGAGGCCCAGCTGCTTGCACTGCTCAAAAGCCAATAAGGAGGCAAAGTTGGTGGAAATGAAAGTTTGCTTTATTTTGGAGGCTGGCAATCTTAGGGGGGGGGAGGACAGACTCCCATCCAAAGGCCGACTCCCCACCACTGACCATCAGTGGGCAAGAGCTTTTATAGACAGAGGGAGGGGGCTACATTCAGAAACAGCACAGTCAGCTCTGAAAGTCATCTTGAAATTAGTCATGCAGTGGTCTGATCAGTGTCATCTTGATTGTTTTAAGTACAGTTAGTCTTTAGTTCCAGGGTCGGTTTGTTCCCATTTCTCTGAGGCCAAGTCTCAGAATTGTGGCAGTTTATGTCATGGATATAGTCTGGTCGTCATGTAGTTAACTTCTTCCACCTGGTGGGGCTTTCAGTATCTCTAAGACAGCTCACAGGATATGGCTAAGAATGCTAACTATAGCCCTTGAAGAGGAACTAAAGGACTATGCTTAATGACTGAACTATTATTATTTAGTCTTGTTGGACTGCTTTCCTTTGTTTCTGCATTTCCTCACTTCTCTGATTAAACTTAATCTTTGGCTAAAGTTTTTCCACAGACAAAAGGCAGGCTGAGGACATGGGGGGCCAGGACCATAGGCTGCTGCTCCGTTTCAGTAAGTGTTCAATTAGCATTAGTTACTATTACTTGGAACCACTGCCTATGTCAGGTCCTGGGGACATTGATGAATCTGACACTGCTCCTGCCCTCCAGGAACTCAGAGCTGGGGCTGGGGGCTGGGGATACAGACAAGTAAATAAGTGTGATAAGCATCATAGGTATCAAAATAGGGACAATAGGGCACTGAGGAGGGCAGGGTGTTGGAAAAGATGTCACAGAGCTCCAGTCCTTGAACTGAGGCTCACAGGATACTCAAGTGGTTGCCAGACAGACAGACACATCAGGCAGAAGGAATGGGAGCAAAAGAAGGACTCCCCCTGCCCCCACCATTATGAAAATAGTTTTCCTATTCAAAAAATAAAATACATTCATAAAAAGCATTGAAAAGATAGAGAAGCAAATAAAAACAGCACTCTTCTTGTTAAGCAGTGTAAACATTTCGGGATACATGTTTCCAGATGTCTTTCCAGGCAGTGAGATGCGCTGTGATGAATGGTGTGCACCTGCAATGTCACACAGATGGGGTCATCGCGATGCACGGGTGCCATGAAGGATTCTGGTGTCCTACCAGGAGGGTGCCAAGGGAGTAGACAGCTTGTCAGAGGTGGGGCAGTGGGGAAATAATGAAGCCAGCTCAATCTGTTTCATATCCCAGTGCTACCGCTTACAAGCTTTGTGATCTCAAGCAAGTCACTTAACGTTTCTGAGTCTCAGATTCTTCATCTGGAAAGTGGAGAAATGATCATTAACCTCATAGGATTTCTATGATTGAATTAAATGGTGTCTTTATATTTTTATTTTATTTTTTATAATTAATTAATTTATTTATTTATTGGCTGCATGGGTCTTCGTTGCTGTGCTCGGGCTTTCTCTAGCTGCGGTGAGTGAGGGCTACTCTTCGTTGCAGTGCACGGGCTTCTCATTGCGGTGGCTTTTCTTTGTTGCGGAGCACAGGCTCTAGGCACGTGAGCTATAGTTGTGGCACACGGGCTCAGTAGTTGTGGCTCGTGGGCTCTAGAGCGCAGGCTCAGTATTTGTGGTGCACGGGCTTAGTTGCTCTGCGGCATGTGGGATCTTCCCGGACCAGGGCTCAAACCCGTGTCCCCTGCATTGGCAGGCGGATTCTGAACCACTGCGCCACCAGGGAAGTCCCTAAACGGTGTCTTTAAAGCATTCATCAGAGTGCCGAGCATGTGGAAAGTGTTCATTAAGTGGGACAGATTATCACTGCTTTTAAGGCAAATAAACAACTTGGCATTTAGGTTTATGCTAATCTTCAATGTTTTGGTTAGGGTGTCACCTTGCCAACACTAACACATGGGCCCACACCTCTGCTCTTTGCAGAAGGCCGTAACACACCAGTACCTTTCACACATACCAGGCCCTATTTGCTATGTAGGGCAGAGAAATCTTTCTTTCAAGAAAGATGTGGGGAAAATTGGATAAGAGGTCAGGTTGCAGAAGCAGAAAGACATGGCCAAGGGAGAGAAAAAGGCCAAGGAGGTCCCAGCTCATCAGGCTTTTTGCAGGGGTTTGAGATCAGCCTCTGGTCTGGGGAGATGCGGCCTGACGACAGCTGTAACAGGGACCTGCCCAGGGCCAGTAAGGGCTAGGAGGGAGAGGGCAAGGGGTAGGCAGGCAGGTAAAAAAGACCAGCTGGACCTTTCCTGAGTGGGTGTTACCAAGCCCAGCTCAAGGACGGGGAACACAGATGCAGTACCCAGAAAGAGTAAGTTTGTCCAGTTTGATTTTAGAACATGAAATTCCCCCTTTCCTAAACCGGCTCTCGCGAAGCTCTGCATATGTCGCCCTCTGGCGTTCACAACTGGCAACTACAGTGCCTTGTTCAACCTCTTTCCCAGAAAGGGGCGGGACTGCTGCTCTCCCCGAAGACGCTCCCCACCCCTTCAGCTGGTCCACTGGCCAAGTGGGCATCTTTGGCTAACCCCATGCAAAGGCCTGAGAATGTGGGACAAAATATAGCTGGGGAGGTGAGAGTCCTCCGCAGAAACAAGAGTCAGGAGGCTGGCTTAGCAGAATTTGACTAGCGGAGTCCACACATCAGGACTGAATTTACCATGACTCCATTCAGGTGACTGGAGAACAGGAACAAGATGATAACAAGCCAGGGCTACCAACTGCCTAGCTTCCTACCCAGAGCCAGGTCGTGTGAAGGGGCGGCTGGTCAGCTCGGAGACAAAGGGAGAGGACAAGAGCCAGGGGCCGGCATGCGGCCAACACGGGTATGACAGGGGGTGGGGGGGCTCGCTGCCTCTTTCTTAACAGTGAGTGCTTTGGGTTTTTGTAGAGAAGCCATTAGAATCATCTAATCTTGTCCTCCAGACCCTGATTCCACAGGCTCAGAAGATTCAGAAGGGGTTCAGGCTCCAAGTAACCTCTGCTTAGCCTTGTGCGTCCCCAGAGAGTCATGGCCACGTTTACCCTGTGAATGTTGCAGACCTCCACACGGTCAACAAGCACTGGGGAGCAGTGGAACTCACCTCCACTGTTGGGGGGAATGTAAATTAGCACAGCTGCCTTGGAAAGTTTGGTATCCTGAGGAATGTTGGTGGTGCATCCCCAGACCCCAGCAATTCCACTCCTGGGTATACAGCCCAGAGCCCCGATCTTCAAATGTTTGTGCTCACATTCTCTCTACAAGAATTTAAAGGGTACGGTTTTCTTTTGTACATTCTAAGTTACATAGAACTTTAACATAGGTAGAACTTTTCACCCTTAGTTTAAACAAACTTGAAAAGACTATTCTTTCCAGTATTATCGTAATGTCAACTCTTTGAGATAAAGCAGTTAGTCATTCTTTTAAATGTATCATAGGAATATAAATGCCACAGTGATTTGAACCCACAATTATCCACTTTAAAGGTAGGCAACAAGTTTTTCTTGACCAGTTGCACGTTATATATTGTTTCATTTTCTCCTTGAACTTATATTTCCATTCCGCACAGCCCTGGGAATATCTTCATGTACCCTGGAAAATCCAGAGTTCCCTGTGAAGTGGATCCATGACCTGTCTGCCATTCACTCTGAGTTAACTCGGGTTTGGCTCAGCTGAGTGATTTTCCAGGAAGATCCCAAACCAGCTGGGTGTTCTTCTAGCTTGGTGACCCGTTGAAATTCAGTTCCTTTCCATTGCCCTTTGTTTGTTCAAGAAGAGTCTGAACCAGGGTCCTAGCATGCAGGGGCACAAGTGCTTCTAACGACAACACTCTTAAAAGATTGCTGCTTATGTAAACAACAGGGAATTTCACACACTAATAATTACATATATCAGAGCTTATAATGTACCAGGCACTGCTCTAAGTGCTTTATAAACTTTATTGCCTGATAATCCTCACCATGCAGTTTCACCTATTTATCACACTATGACCCATTTTACCAACAAAAGGAAAGTGTCTTCTAAGACCAAAAACCTATCCCCCTAAATAAAATTCCTTATGAATATCCAGGAATTTAAAGGATTAGGCAACCTCATTTTCCAGACGTTACTGATAATTTTCCACCAGTAAGAAGCCACAGTTGGAGAGAAGTTAAGAGAAGTTGAAGATGTCTTCATTTTAATTGTAATGAGACCTATTGAGAAGAAAGTAACCAGGGACCAGAATGATTCTTAAATTCTTTCCTTAAAGAGACTTTGAATTAACTACAGTCAAAACAGGACACTAGATGAGTGAAATAAATGTTTTGGGACCACAAAGTGTTTCAGGATACCTAGTCCAGTACAGTCCCATCGCGAAGATGGGATGGCTGATCAAGAGCAGGACAGCTTGGAAGAGGGACCGCTAGAGGGCGGCAGAGCACAACGAGCCCGCACCGGTCACGGGAAAGCCAACCGCGTCCCTGATGTCGAGAGAAGCCAAACGAAAAAGCCTTGCGGGCCTGGGGCGTGGGGAGAGGGGGGCGGCGGTGGGGGAACTGACCGCCTATCCCACAGCTTCTCCTGAAGGGCAAGGGAGGCAGGTGCCTGGAGGAAGGTTATGGACCAGCGGTGTCCAACAGAAATAACAACATGAGCCACTTACGTAATTTCAAGTTTTCTAGTAGCCACTTTATACAAGAAAAAAAGAACAGGTGACATTAATTTTAACATTTTAAAATTTACCCACATATATCCAAAATGTTATCATTTCAACATTAATATAAAAATTAATCTAATTAATTTAATATAATAATATATTAATATATAAATTAATATAAAAATTATTGCGATAGCTTACTTTAAAAAATTTTGGTATTAAGTCTTTGAAAACTGGTGTGTATTTTCTATTCACTACAGCACTTCTCAGTTTGGACTAGCCATGTTTCAAGGGTTCAGTAGCCACTCGTGACTATAGATATTTAATTTCTTCCAGGTAAGTACCTCCTGCAGGACAAAGGCCTTATGAGGATTCCAGTAGCATCCTAGGGAAAAGGTCAGGGACCAGCCTACAGTCTTGACCGACACCCCCAACCCCTCCCCCAAAACACCTCCCGTACAGGTTTCTGCCGGGGCGCTGCTACCTCTCTGCTCATCTCTCAGGCCCCTCCTTGCTACATAGAGCTGCTTACTGAAATGCAGCTCAGTGTGTCAGGCCCCAGATTAGGAAATTTTCATGGCTCCTAGTGTCCCTTCTGCTCTCCTCTAGTCTGCGACCAGAGATGGTCAGTCTTGAAGAGGTTTGAGAGTTTAGATAGCTTACCTTCAATGATTGGGAAGATGATAACAGCAACGATTGGATTGTACATTCAGTTTCCCACTGAGAGAGGCAGACCCTCAGAGAGGTGAGGGCAGGCTCTGCTATCACCAAGCCTGGTGTGGATCCCAGCTGTAGTGGCCTTGGGCAAATGGCTTAAAGCTGTCTCTGTGCCTCAGTTTCCTTATCTGTAAAATAGGGGTAATAATAGTCCTTATCCAATAAGCATGTTGTCAGGATTAAATGAGATACTTAGTGCTTGGCACATAGGAAGAGCTAAATAAATATTAACTCTTAAAAATCAACTTTTGCATAACTGCATGTTAACCCTTTTAAACAATTATTATTTGGCAAAATACATAAACTGTTGAGAACTGCCAGCTGCTGTGTCGGACCTGAATTTGCTCTGATTAAACCTTTGTCTGTGGTGCCTGTGGATTGGGCTGTTATGACAGCACCTCCTGTCACCAGCCAAATGGATCCCATCATTATCAGTCTGCCAACTACAATTTTTAAACAACATAAAGAAAAAGTTTACCAATTAAAATACCTTTAAAAATAATTTAGTTATTTGCTAATAAATGGCTAATGCTTATTGAATACTTGCAAAGTGCCACGTGGGTTTTTTTTTTTTTTTTAACGTGCTCTAATGCATTGAATTTCCACAACAACTTCATGAATTAGAGTCTATATTTTACAGATGAGGAGACAGGTCACACAAGTAGGAGGTGGCAGAAGTTAGATTCAAATCCAGACAGCCTGGCTCCGGAGTCAGCATGGGCCACCCTTTTCTACTTTTCACCAGCAAAATCTATTCCTTCAACCCTTAGGCCTTGTGTGAAGCTCTTTCCCCCAGCCCAGCCCCACCCCTGGCCTGTGTTCCCAGAGGTGCTTGGGTCAGACCGCCAGTCACCTGTCATGTGACATCGCCATGAGTTATGCTGGAATCTAGTTCCTCATACCAGCGTGTCAGCCTCCTGCCTGGTGACAAGGCCCAGGCCCAGGCCCAGGGTAGGGAGCTGGATAGGTTTGATTTCTGGCTCTGGAACCTACTTTGTGGGTGCCTTAAACAAAAAGCTTAATTTGCTGTGCCTCAAAGGTGTCATGAGTGCTTTTGGCCCTATGTGTAAAGTTCCTGACACATAGTAGATGTTTTATAAATCCTGGCTTCTTATCATCAAAGATAATGACTGTGCTATATTTTTCTCTGAATTAAAATGTAAGTTAGTTTCCTTACAACCATAAAATGGCATAATCAGTAAATTGATATGGAAGGCAATTTGGTTACAACCTGAAACTCATGAAATACACTTGCCCTTTGACCCAGCAATTGCATTTCTAGGGAATTATATACAAATATATTCCCATATGTGAGAAATTATATAGGCACAAGAAAGTCATTGTAAGAAAAGGTTGGGAGCCACCAAACTGTCAAACATTAGGAAACTGTTTAAACAAATTGTAATATATCCATCAGATGGGATATGATGAAATCACGAACAAGAATGACATGGCCCTATGTACAGTGGGAGGAACCACTTTCCAAAAAAAAGGAGCAAAGTGCAGAAGAGCGTGGAAAATGTTACAATTTGTATAAAAACTAAAAAGAAAGGCTATATGTGTAAGTACTTATATGTGGATTGAATATCTCTGGAAGGAAGTGCCAGAAACTAGGGGGCTGCAGAGCTGGGCTTCAGACGTGGGTAGGAAGCTGACTTTTCACTGACTACCCTTTTTGAATGTTGTATGATATGCATGTATGTCAATTAAAATTTTAACTAAAAATAAAAGTGAACACCTGGGGCTTCTCTGGTGGCACAGTGGTTAAGAATCTGCCTGCTAATGTAAGGGACACGGGTTCAAGCCCTGGTCCAAGAAGATCCTACATGCCGCGGAGCCACTAAGCCCGTGCGCCGTAACTACTGAGCCTGCGCTCTAGAGCCCACAAGCCACAACTACTGAGCCCATGTGCCACAACTACTGAAGCCTGCGTGCCTAGAGCTCGTGCTCCGCAACAAGAGAAGCCACCACAGTGAGAAACCCATGCCCCGCAGCGCAACTAGAGAAAGCCCGCGTGCAGCAACGAAGACCCAACACAACCAAAACTAAAAATAAATAAATAAATAAATGAAAAAAAGTGAACATCTGAAGATATTCAATCTCAGTCATAACATTTTTCCAAAAATGATATACAAATGGCAAAAAGATATACAGAAGTATGCTCAACATCACTAATCATTAGGGAAATGCAAATCAAAACCACAATGAGATATCACCGCACACCTGTCAAATGGCTATCACCAAAAAGACAACAATTAACAAGTGTTAGGGAGGATGTGGAGAAAAGGGAAGGCTCGTGTAAAGCTGGTGGGAATGTAAATTGGTACAGCCACTCCGGAAAACAGTTTGGAGTTTTCTCAAATAATTAAAAATAGAACTACCATACGATTCAGCAATCCACTTCTGGGTATATATCTGAAGGAAAGGAAAACACTCTCTCAAAGTGATATCTGTATGCCCAGGTTCATTGCAGCATTATTTACAAGCCAAGATAAAGAAATAACCTCAGTGTCTATCGATGGATGAATGGATAAAGAAGATATGTATATATATATAAATTATTCAGTCATAAAAAAAGAAGGAAATTCTGCCATTTGTGACAACATAAATGAACTTTGAGGGCATTATGCTAAGTGAAATAAGCCAAACAGAGAAAGACCAATTCTGTGTCATCTTACTTACATGTGAAATCTATAAAACAAAAACCCAAACTCACAGAAAGTTGGTTGCCAGAAGCTAGGGGGGTGGGAGAAATGGGGAGAGGTTGGTCAGAGGGTACAAACTTCCAGTTAGAAGATAAAGAAGTGCAGGGGGAGTAATGTATAGTGTGGTGACTATAGTTAACAATTCTGTATTGTATACTTGAAAGTTGCTAAGAAAGTAGATCTTAAAAGTTCTCAACACACACACACATAAAAGTTAACTGCGTGAGGGGTGATGTGTTAACTAATCTTATTGTGGTAATCATTTTGCAATATATACAGTTGCCACATCATCATGTGGAATACCTTAAACTTACACAACGTCATATTTCAATTATATCTCAGTAAAGCTGGGAAAAAAACAGTTGTAATAAGGGACATGCAAATTAAAACAAGGTGGTTATACTTTTCATCCGTCAGATTGGCCAGCATTTTCAAGGCTGGTGTCAAGTGTTGGCTCACGCCGGTCCTGTAACACCTTGTTGGTGGCAGAGTAAGATGATACAGCTAACTTTATTATTTTTAAAAAATATTTATCTATTTATTTTGGTTGCACTGGGTCTTAGTTGCGGCACGTGGGCTCCTTAGTTGCAGCATGCGAACTCTTAGTTGCGGCATGCATATGGGATCTAGTTCCCTGACTAGGGATCAAACCCAGGCCCCCTGTATTGGGAGCACGGAGTCTTAACCATTGCACCACCCAGGGAAGTCCTGCTACAGCTAACTTTAAAACAACCTGGCTTTATCTAGTATTTGCCCTATGCTGGCACGACCCCATTTTCCAGGTCAGTTCAAAGCCAGAGGTAGAGCTGTGTCCCTACCCCAGCTCAACGTCAGCTCTTGGCAGCCGTTACCTCTGCGGGGCGCTGAGGCCAGACTAGAGATGCTGGCCGGAGGAGACAGGCCTCACTGTACTGTTTCCAACTTTTTTTTTAATCCAAGGAGAATGTATTCATGCATTAGTTGTATAATTAATTATAAGGTTTAAAAGTTAAAAATATTTTGAGGGACTTCCCTGGTGGCAGAATGGTTAAGAATCTGCCTGCCAAAGCAGGGGACATGGGTTCGATCCTTGGTCCGGGAAGATCCCACATGCTGTGGAGCAACTAAGCCCATGCAACACAACTACTGAGCCTGCGCTCTAGAGCCCACGAGCCACAACTACTGAGTCTGTGCATCTAGAGCCCATGCTCCACAACAAGAGAAGCCACTGCAATGAGAAGCCTGCACACCTCAATGAAGAGTAGCCCCTGCTCAATGCAACTAGAGAAAGCCCACGTGCAGCAACGAAGACCCAATGCAGCCAAAAATTTAAAAGATAAAATAAATAAATTTATTTTAAAAAATTTAAAAATATTTTGGCAACCCAATCCAAAAATGGGCAGAAGACCTAAATAGACATTTCTCCAAAGAAGATATACAGATTGCCAACAAACACGTGAAAGGATGCTCAACATCACTAATCATTAGAGAAATGCAAATCAAAACTACAATGAGGTATCACCTCCCACCAGTCAGAATGGCCATCGTCAAAAAATCTACAAACAGTAAAAGCTGGAGAGGGTGTGGAGAAAAGGGAACCCTCTCGCACTGCTGGTGGGACTGTGAATTGGTACCGCCACTATGGAGAACAGTATGGAGGTTCCTTAAAAAACTACAAATAGAACCACCATATGACCCAGCAATCCCACTACTGGGCATATACCCTGAGAAAACCATAATTCAAAAAGAGTCATGTACCAAAATGTTCATTGCAGCTCTATTTACAATAGCCCAGACATGGAAGCAACCTAAGTGTCCATCGACAGATGAATGGATAAAGAAGATGTGGCACATATATACAATGGAATATTACTCAGCCATAAAAAGAAGCGAAATTGAGTTATTTGCAGTGAGGTGGATGGACCTAGAGTCTGTCATACAGAGTGAAGTAAGTCAGAAAGAGAAAGACAAATACCGTATGCTAACACATATATATGGAATTTAAGAAAAAAAAATGTCATGAAGAACCTAGGGGTAAAACAGGGATAAAGACACAGACCTACTAGAGAATGGACTTGAGGATATGGGGAAGGAGAAGGGTAAGCTGGGACAAAGTGAGAGAGTGGCATGGACATATATACACTACCAAACATAAGGTAGATAGCTAGTGGGAAGCAGCCACATAGCACAGGGAGATCAGCTCAGTGCTTTGTGACCACCTAGAGGGGTGGGATAGGGAGGGTGGGAGGGAGGGAGATGCAAGAAGGAAGAGATTTGGGGATATATGTATATGTATAACTGATTCACTTTGTTATACAGCAGAAACTAACACACCATTGTAAAGCAATTATACTCCAATAAAGATGTTTAAAAAATAAATAAATAAACTACTATATATAAATATAGATACTATATCTATTATGTAAAATAGATAATAAGGTCCTACTGCACAGCATAGGAACAATATTCAATGTCTTGTAATAAACTAGAATGGAAAAGAATATGAAAAAGAATATAGATAGATAAAACTGAAACACTTTGCTGTACACTAGAAACTAATACAACACTGTAAGTTACCTATACTTCAATTTAAAAAAGCACATTTGTTTGCTTAAATGATAAACCATGTGGTATAGCAAATAATGTCTTGAACTAGGAATTAGAAAACTTGAATTAATTCTCTCATGTCTCATCAGTTTTGTGGTATTAGGCAAAACATGTAATTTTTTCGATCTCAGTTTCCTCACCTGTAAAAGTGGAAGAAAAACTGTTCTTACGTGAATGTGAGGTAAAGCAAACAAGCTAATACATGAAAGTCTTCAGTAAAAAAAAAAAAAAAAAAAAAATTTGGAATCCCACCAGTTGTGCAGCGCGGCCAGAAATAAAAGGCGACAAATATGTTACAAACATATTCTCAGGAAACGTGGGGGAAAAGAAAAATGAAACAGAGAGGAAGAAACATCTCGATTGCCTAAGGTAACCACTTTGACATTTTAGCCATTTTCCCTCCATTGTATTTTTTTCCTCATAGTTTACTCTTGAGCTATGTTGAGAAGGTACACAATTTTGTATTCTACTTTTCCCGTAACTTTATAACTTGGCATTGGTTAACATCTGTGGCAGGTCCGTGAGTCTCTCTCCACATCTCTTAATGGCCTGAGGGAAGCAAAGCATGTGGGCAGGGGGTGGAGAGTGCTGTCTGCTCTGGGTCCCAGAGGGCCAGTTTCTCAGCCTTGGCAGTTCTGCCATTTCAGTGTGGATAATTCTGGATTGTGAGGGACTGTCCTGTGCACTGTGGGATGTTGAGCAGCACGCCAGGTCACTGCCTGCTAAATGCTGGTAGCACCCTTCTCCCTGCAGCTGTGACAACCCACAGTGTCTCCTGACATTGCCAACTGTCCCCTGGGGGTAGGGTTGCCAGGTTCAACTGAGAAGAATAGAGGACAGCCAGTTAAATTTGAATCTGCATTTCAGATAAAGAACAAATAATTTTTTAGTATAAGTGTGTCCTAGAGGACATAATGAGTAGGGACACACTGAAAAATTATTATCTGTCCGAACCTCGAATTTACCTGGGCAGCATGTATTTTATCTGGCAACCTAGGGGTGGGGTGAAGGGATCGCCCTCTGTTGAGCTCCTGCTTTAGGGTATCAGACATAAAGGAACAGGCAGAGGAAATCCTTGCTCACGAGGCTTACAATCTCATCTCAGATCTCACAGCAGGAGGCGGCACTCATATGTGCCACTAGAGCGCCTCGGGTGCTGGCGGGGCCCTTCATCTCCTGGTCTGCTTCTCCCTCCTCCTCAGGCTCAAACCACTCCCCCCAAGAGTCTCCCTGGCCTGTTTACACTCTGTCCCCAAGAAAGCAGAAGTCACTGAAACCCAAAGAACAGCACTGAGTCTCCAGTTGCCACGTGTAAAGGGCTGGTGGCCTCTTGGGGTTCAAAACTGCCAAGGAGGCACATCTGGGCTCTGGGATTGCTTTGAGGGCAGGTTCACGGGGACTCCCTAACTCCCAGCTTGGGGACCCTGGGAGTGGGCCCACTGGGCCTGGTAGGGGTCCGTGGGAGAGGGGGCAAGTTCAGAACCTAGAGGCAGTGGGTGAGACTGCCCGCTCATTTGATAAAGTTCATTTATTGAGCGCTCACTGTGTGTCAGGCGCTGTACTAGGTGCTGGGGAGGTGCCAGCCATCAGGCCGAGCTGGTCCCTGCCCAGGTGGGCAGGTGTGGAAGGTGCGGGCAGGGAGCACGGTCAGCATTGTCAGGAGAGGGCATCCAGAGGCCAGCCTGACTGGTCTGGGGACAGTGAGGTGATCAGCGGGTGGTGAGTCCAGCTTTGGACATATGCAGAGTCCAAGACTCTGGAGACATTTGGGGCAAATGTCCAAGGAGCAGAAGAACTGTGGCTCTGGGCACAAATGTGAGCAGAAGCCCTGGTGGGGTGTGGGGTAGCCAGAGTTTTAAGAGAGAGAGTCGGGTGAGGACAGAGCCTGGGAGCCTCCCTGTTTAGAGGCAGTGAGGGAGACTTAGAAGAGATGGTCAGAGAGGTAGGTAGGGGTTGACATCGTCGGGAGGGCCGGGGGAAAAGAGAGTTCCCAAGAAGAAGTGGTCGAGAGCAAGCAGCACAGCTGAGAGGGCAGGTGGCCTGAAGACAAGGATGGAGGGCATTGAGGCCACTCGCCGGCACAGTTCTGGGCATCCCACTTTAGGACAAACATTCACCAGCAGAGAAGATCCAGGGGTGACCAGGTGTCTCTCAGGGGAATGTTTGAATGAACTGGGGATGCCAGCATGAGAAAGGAGTCTCCCAGGCCTAAGAGTCCCCCATAGACACAGCCCCTCAGACTCGGAGCACCTGGGGTGGCAATGCTGATTCACCCTCTGCCCCTGGCTCACTCTGCTCCAACCCAGCTGGCCTCCTTGCTGTTCCTTGGATGCCAGACCGGCTCCCACCTCAGGGCCTTTGTACCTGCTGTTGCCTTTGCCTGGAACACTTCCTCAATACATCCTCATCTCCTTTAGGTTTTTTTAAAAAATATTTATTTATTTTAATTATTTATTTGGCTGCGTCGGGTCTTAGTTGCAGCACATGGGGTTTTTTTTTGCGGCACACAGGCTTCTCTCTAGCTGTGGCACGTGGGCTAAGTTGCCCTGCGGCATGTGGGATCTTAGTTCCCCGACCAGGGATCGAACCAGTGTCTGCTGCATTAGAAGGCAGATTCTTAACCACTGGACCACCAGGGAAGTCTCTCCTTTAGGTTTTTACTCAAATGTTATCTTCTCTGTTAGGCCTTTCCTGACAATCAATTTAAAACAGCAGCACCCCCTCCCAACATTACCTAGTCCCTTCCCTACTTAATTTTTCTCCATAACACATCTGTCATCATCTTGTAATACCTATATTGAAGTTTTAAAATGTTTATTTTGATTTGAGTGGATAATATATTTACATGGTTCAAGATTCAAAGTTGTGTCCAGTCTTTTGCTATTACAAATATCTCTGCCATGAATAAACTTGTGCCTGCATCATTTTATTGTATAGATGAAGCTCTAGGCTAAAGTCCCATAAGTGGGATTACTGGGTTAAGGGGTAAATGCATTTATAGCTCACTTATTAATTTTTTTTTTTTCTGCTCTCATGGCTAGAATAAGCTCCATGACAGGACAGGAATTTTTTTTTTTTTTTTTTTTTTTTTTTGCGGTACGCGGGCCTCTCCCTGTTGTGGCCTCTCCCGTTGCGGAGCACAGGTTCCGGACGCGCAGGCTCAGCGGCCTTGGCTCACGGGCCCAGCTGCTCCACGGCACGTGGGATCTTCCCGGACCAGGGCACGAACCCGTGTCCCCTGCATCGGCAGGCGGACTCTCAACCACTGCGCCACCAGGGAAGCCCAGGACAGGAATTTTTAAACTTTTGTTCGTTGCTGTATCCCCAGTGCTTCAAACAAGGCTCGGCACATAGTAGACGCTCAATAAATACGTGTTGAGTGAGTGAATGAACCCATTCCTGGAAGCCTGAAGATACACTCCTGACAGCCGTTCTAGAGTCGGCCTCCTTCCCGACCTCAGGGCTGTGGATTCTTGGAGAGGCTTGGACACAGTACAATGTCCTCGCCAGTCCCACACCCCTTCCAGAAAGTGAAAGCCTTTCCTCAGCAGATACAGCAATGCTGTACTAATGCTGGTTGTTCTCTCCTCTGCTTCCCCTGCTTTACCCAGGAAGGCTTTTAAAAATATGTCTACTAATATTTGCAAATGAATCAACGGACAAAGAATTAATCTCCAAAATATACAAACAGCTCATGCAGCTCAGTGTCAAAAAAACAAACAACCCAATCAAAAAATGGGCAGAAGACCTAAATAGACATTTCTCCAAAGAAGATATACAGATGGCCAAGAAGCACATGAAAAGATGCTCAATATCACTAATTATTAGTGAAATGTAAATCAAAACTACAGTGAGGTATGACCTCACACCGGTCAGAATGTCCATCATCAAAAAACCTACAAACAATAAATGCTGGAGAGGGTGTGGAGAAAAGAGGACCCTCCTACACTGTTGGTGGGAATGTAAATTGATATAGCCACTATGGAGAACAGTATGGAGGTTCCTTAAAAAACTAAAAATAGGATTACCATATGACCTAGCCATCCCACTACTGGGCATATACCCAGAGAAAACCATAATTCAAAAAGACACACGCACCCCAATGTTCATTGCAGCACTATTTACAATAGCCAGGTCATGGAAGCAACCTAAATGCCCATCGACAGATGAATGGATAAAGAAGATGTGGTACATACATACAATGGACTATTACTCAGCCATAAAAAGGACAGAAATTGGGTCATTTGTAGAGACATGGATAGACCTGGAGACTGTCATACAAAGTGAAGTAAGTCAGAAGGAGTAAAACAGATATTGTGTATTAACATATATATATGGAATGTAGAAAAATGGTACAGATGAACCAGTTTGCAAAGCAAAGTAGAGACACGGACATAGAGAACAAACATATGGACACCAAGGGGGGAAAGTGGGGGTGGGATGAACTGGGAGATTGGGATTGACATATATACAGTACCTTATATAAAATGGATAACTAATGAGAACTTGCTGTACAGTAGAAACTAACACAATATTGTAAAACAACTATACCTCAATTAAAGAAAAATGTCGGGCTTTCCTGGTGGCGCGGTGGTTAAGAATCCACCTGCCGATGCAGGGAACACAGGTTTGAGCCCCGGTCCGGGAAGATCCCACATGCTGTGGAGCAACTAAGCCCATTCACCACAACTACTGAGCCCGCGTGCTACAACTACTGAGCCCGCACACCACAACTACTGAAGCCCGTGTGCCTAGAGCCGGTGCTCTGCGACAAGAGAAGCCACCGCAATGAAGAGTAGCCCCCACTCACCATAACTAGAGAAAGCCCATGCGCAGCAACGAACACCCAATGCAGCCAAAAACAATAAATTTAAAAAAAAGAAAAAAAAAGAACATGGTGAAAATTGTAGCTGCCGGCAGGTCTCATCATTCCTGGGGAGAGAGCACCCAGAAAATCTCCTTGTGGGCAGGGACTCAGGTTCTGGCATGTTCAAGACATCCACTACCCCTACCCTCCAAATTAGCAGGTTGATATTTGAGTCCCCCAGACTTCTAGGGCAACGGTGAAGAAGTTGACTGTGATAATTCCCCGATTTCTCTCACCTGTCAAAAGGACCACTTTTGTTAGTTGGCTTCACGTTTCCAGGAGTGTCTGTTGATATTTGTCTGAGTCAACTGTTTAACTGCAGGAAACTTGGCCATTCTGATTCCCTCTGGGCCCCTTGAGGACACCCCAGGTCCCATGAGGACATCTCCTGTTGGCTTCCAGTTTCCATGGGAGTGGGAAGAAAGAAGAGGTTAAAATATGCAGCCAGACTGACCTGGGTTCACACTCTGGCCTGGCAACTGAGTAGCTGTGAGGTCTTGGGAAACTAAGGTCAAAGCTCCCTTCATCTTGTGTTCCAGCCCTGCCTATTTTTCTTGCCCCTCCTATAACCAACCACCCTGATAAAGAGGAGGGAAAGGGTAAAGTCCAGAACCTACGACCCAGGTTTGGGCCAGAGACAGAAGATCCCATAATGGCAGTCTGTGTGCCCCAGGACAGGCCCCTCCTTCATCTTCATGGTCAAGTGGGCTGTTTATAACAAAACCCGGGATCCACGGCAGCAGCTCCAAACACCTTTTGGCTCCAAACCTGAACTTTCTGGATTTTCTGAGAAGTTCACTTATAAATTAGAGCATTGTTTGGATATCTTTAATCACATCTGGCACTCAAGTATTCACAGTGTGTATAACCAGGGGCGCTCCTAATAAACTTTGGTAAACACAGAAGTCCAGATTTCTAGGCTAGACACCTGCCTCAGTGTTTATGCTGGAATGGGGGATCTCAAATTTCTATAGGGACGGGACCACCAAGAAAAGGTCCTTTAAGGCTGAAAGAAATGGGAGATTCTTTTGACTCTAAAGAAACTGAAGATTTGAGAGAGCTTGAAGTAGCCTGAACTTGAAAACTGCCCAGGAAACAATAGTGATTAAAACAAGGGATTTAGCCTTTAAAGCAGAAACAAAACAATCCCTGCAGGTTTGAGCTGGTGACTGGATCAGTAGAGAAGAAAGTGTCAAATCCCTAGATTGTTTCTGTCCAAAGTGGAGCATTCCCCCGCAGCCTGGGAAAGATTTAGGAGACATGGAAACTAAATGTAATAAAGAGACCTTGTCAGGATCCTGATTCAAACAAGCCAACCGTCAAAAAGGAAAAACTATGAGACATTTAGGGAAATTTGAAAACTGACTGGATATTTGAGATGAAGCCAAACTTGATAGTTGTTGAAGGTGAGTGATGGGTACATGGTTCCTTTCGCTATTTTTTTCGACTTTTGCCTATGTTTGAATTTTTCCATAATAAAAGTAAAATAAGGCCTCCAAATAGATTGTTTCACATGTTAAGCTCAAATACTTCCCTTTCCTTACATATCATCAATTGCTTAAAATCATGCCACATTTTAATTTCCTTCACATGTGAATCACAATTTTCTGGTACAGTTATGTGTTTTTCCTGGAGTTTCTTGGCACTTTTCCTGTTCGTTTGGGAGAGAAGAAACTTGTGCCTTCTTTACCATATGACTAAGAGCTTCTAGCTTCTTTTTTTTTTATGATATTTTTATACCTTTTTTTTTGGCTGCGTTGGGTTTTCGTTGCTGCGCGTGGGCATTTTCTAGCTGTGTTGAGCAGGGGCTACTCTTCATTGCAGTGCATGGGCTTCTCATTGCGGTGGCTTCTCTTGTTGCGGAGCACAGGCTCTAGGTGCGTAGGCTTCAGTAGCTGTGTCTTGTGGTCTCTAAAGCGCAGGCTCAGTAGTTGTGGCTCACGGGCTTAGTTGCTCCGCGGCATGCGGGATCTTCCCAGACCAGGGATCGAATCCGTGTCCCCTGCATTGGCAGGTGGATTCTTAACCACTGTGCCACCAGGGAAGTCCCAAGAGCTCTAGCTCCTTAACTATATTATCTATTGACTGGAACTTAATTCTTTTTTTTTTTTTTTTTGCGGTACGTGGGCCTCTCACTGCCGTGGCCTCTCCCGCCGCGGAGCACAGGCTCCGGACGCGCAGGCTCAGCGGCCATGGCTCACGGGCCCAGCCGCTCCGCGGCATGTGGGATCCTCCCAGACCGGGGCCCGAACCCGTGTCCCCTGCATCGGCAGGCAGACTCCCAACCACTGCGCCACCAGGGAAGCCCTGGAACTCAATTCTTGAAGACCTTTTTAAGACGTTGTTATCAGAACCTTCTGTTTTCCCGTTCTAATTTAAAGCAAATACTTCTAGGCAAACAGTTATCACTCTGGGATTTCCTTTCAACGTGTGTCTGCATTAGTTCTATTTTTATTGATACTAAGTGTGTTAGCTCAGGCTCCCCAGAAGCAGAGCCTGAGACAAGGATTCTGGTGAAAGTGACACCTCTCTCTCAGTTAACCACTGTCACCAGGATAAAGCAGGGGAAGAAAGCTAAGCAGGGAAGTATTCTTGGCTGGAGATGCTGGAGTTCATTCCCCCTTGAGATAAGGAGGAATTTTGTGCAGCAACTCACAGCAGGGGCAATGGGTACACTAGGCCATTGGGGGGGATTTGAGAGCACCATCCACCACTCTAGTGGTTCTCAAACTTGAGTGTGTACCAGAATCACCCAGAGGACTTGTTAAAACACAGATCACTAGGCTCCACCTCCAGAATTTCTGATTCAGTAGGTCAGGGGTAGGTCCTGAGAATTTGCATATTTAACAAGTGGCCAGATGCTGCTTCTGGAACTATACTTTGAGAATCCAAAGCAGCACGTGACATCTTACTTTTTTGTTTTCCTGGACTACAAGCTCAAGTATAATTTTTTTCAGCATGAACGCATGGGAGGTACAAGTCTATTTTGCCCCTACACTTGTCTTTTCCTTAGCCCGGTTCAAAAACATTTCCCTCAGAACTTTGCAGGCCATTTCATAGTTTCTAGCTTCAGAGAAGCCCAGTGCCAGGTTTGTCTTTATTCTCTCCCCTTACAGACAACCTGTTTGTTTTTAAGTTCCAGAAGCTGTTAGGCTTTCTGAAACCTCGTGAGCCCTAGTTATGCATTTCCCCCCCTTTTGGCTCTGCTCAGCATTCAATGGACACTTTTATTTATTTATTTTTTGGCTTGAGGGATCTTAGTTCCCTGATCAGGGATTGAGAACCCGGGCCCTGGCAGTGAAAGCACCTAACCAGAGTCTTAACCACTGGACCGTCAGGGAATTCCCATCAGTAGGCATTTTTAATCTAAGGGTGGTTTGGAGGTTTTTTGATTTCTTTTTTGTTTGCTGTTTTCGTTGCTGTGAGAATTTCCCTTCTATTATTTCTCTGATTATTTTCTTGCTTCTTTTTTCTGTTTTCTGTTATTCTCATTAGAAAAATATCAGGCCTCTTGAAATGATCTTTTATGATTCAATTTTCCCCACTTATTTAAAAAAAATCTTTTTTGTCTCTATATTCTTTTTTTTGTTAATTTATTTTTATTTTTGGCTGCGTTGAGTCTTCGTTTCTGCATGCGGGTTTTCTCTAGTTGCGGCGAGTGGGGGCTACTCTTCGTTGTGGTGCGCAGCCTTCTCATTGCGGTGGCTTCTGTTGTGGAGCACGGGCTCTAGGTGCACAGGCTCTAGGCACGTGGGCTTCAGTAGTTGTGGCTTGTGGGCTAATGATTAAAAACAAGAACATTCCAAGATTTCCAGGTGGAGGGAAAAGCAGCATCTTTTGCCCTTGAATAATCTAGGATACAATGTACTTAATAGTTGGAAGAAACCTGACAAAAGACAAAATTATCCTTAGTAAAATAGAAATACAAAACTTATGACCGTGGTATTATCCTTTGCTTTAAAAAATTGTTTTCCTTCCAGTTTTATTGAAATATAATTGACATGCAGCACTGCATAAGTTTAAGGTGTTCAGCATAATGATTTGACTTATATACATCATGAAATGATTACTGCAATGAGTTTAGTGAACACCCATCATCTCATACAGATACAAAATTAAAGAAGTGGAAAAAAATTTTTTTCCTTGTGATAAGAATTCTCAGGATTTACTCTCTTAACTTTCATATAAAACATACAGCAGTGTTAACTATATTTATCGTGTTGTACATCACGTCCCTAGTACTTATTTATCTTATAACCTAAGGTTTGTACCTTTTGACTACCTTCATCTAATTCTCCCTCCCTCAACCCTCTGCGTGTGGTAACCACAAATCTGATCTCTTTTTCTATGATTTTGTTTGTTTGTTTTTGAAGTATAATTGGCCTACAACACTATGTTAGTTCCTGTTATACAACATAGTGATTCAGTATTTCTGTACATTTTGAAATGATCAGCACGATAAGTCTAGTTACTGTCTGGCACCATTACAAAATTCTTGACTATATTCACAACGCCATACGTTTCATACCCTTGACTCATTTATTTTGTAACTGGAAGTTTGTACCCCTTAGTCTCCCTCACTTGTTTCTCTTCGCCCATCCCCTCTGGCAACAACGTGTTTGTTCTCTGTATCTATGACTCTGTTTCTGTTTAGTTTTGTTTGTTCATTTGTTTTGCTTTTCAGATTCTGCATACAAGTGAAATCATACAGTAATTCTCTTTGTCTGTCTGACTTATTTCACTTAGCATAATACCCTCTAGGTCCATCCATGCTGTCCCAGATTGCAAGATTTCATTCATTTTTATGGCTGAGTGATATTCCATTGTGTGTGTGTGTGTATGTGTATGACATCTTCTTTATCCATTCATCTACTGATGGACACTTGGATTGCTGCCATATCTTGGTTGTTGTCAATAAAGCTGCAATGAACATAAGGGTGTGTCTATCTTTTCAAAGTAGTAGTGTCCTTTTCTTTGGATAAATACCCAGGAGTGGAATTGCTGGATTATACGGTAATTCTATTTTTAATTTTGGGGGTAGTCTCCGTACTGTTTTCCACAGTGGCTGCACCAATTTACTTTCCCACCAACAGTGCACAGAAGATTCCCTTTTCTCCACATCCTCACCAAAACTTGTTATTTGTGTCTTTTGGTAATAGCCATTCTGACAGGTGTGAGGTGATATCTCGTGGTTTTGGTTTGCATTTCCCTGACGATCAGTGATGTTGAGCATCCTTTAATGTGTCTGCCTGTTGGCCATCTGTGTGTCTTCTTTGGAAAAATATCTATTCAGATCCTCTACTCATTTCTCAATTGGGGATTTTTTTTTTTTTGATGTTGAGTTCTATGCATTCTTTGTGTATTTTGGTTATTAACCCCTTACTGAGTATGTCATTTGCAGATGTCTTCTCTCATTTGTAGGCTGACTTTTGGCTTTGTTGATAGTTTCCTTCACTGTGCAAAAACTTTTTAGTTTGATGTAGTTCCATTTGTTTATTGTTGCCCTTGTTTCCCAAAATTTTTATTAGCTCTTATTAGAATGTCAACAGTTTTTGCACTAATATCCTTTTTCTGTTCCAGGACCCAATCCAGCATACTACATTGTATTTAGTTATCCTGTCTCCTGAGTCTCCTCTGGGGCAGTTTCTCAGTCTTTCCTTGTTTTTGTCTTTTTTCTTTTGAAAGTGGTGAAGAGTATTTGTCAGATATTTTGTAGAATGTCCCTCAGTTTGGATTTTTTTCTCATGATTAGACAGGGATGAGGTGCTTGGGGGAGAATATCACAAAGGTGAGGTGCCCCTCTCGTTACATGACATCAGCTGGTGATGGTACCCTTGATCACTTGATTAAAGCAGTTTGTCAGATTTGTCCAGTGTGAAATTACTATTTTTTCCCTTTCCATACTTTCTTCTTCGGCAGTGAGTCACTAAGTCCAGCACACATTTACGGGCGGAGAGCCAATTAAGCTCCATCTGGAGGGGAGAGTATCTACATATGATATTTGGAATTCTTCTGCAAGTAAGATTTGTCGCTTCTCCCCATGTATTTATTTATTCAATCACTTATTTAGATCAGCATGGACTCACTTTGGGTTATACTCTAATACTCCATTATTTTGTTACTAAAATTGTCCCAGCTTTGGCTATTGAATGCTCTTTCAGGTTGGCATCTATGTCCCTTTGACACACCCCCATCCTATATATTTAAGCACTTCCTTACTTTCTGGCACTAGTTTCTAGACTTTCAAATCATATATTTTATTTCGGCAATCATATTTTTCATGTCCCAGAACTCTTTCCTGTTTTCTTTCTTTCTTTCTTTCTTTTTGTTATTTGAATTTTATTTTATTTTTTATACAGCAGATTCTTATTAGTCAACCATTTTATACACATCAGTGTATATATGTCAAGCCCAATCGCCCAATTCATCACACCCCCACCCCCACCCCCACTATCCCCCCTTGCTGTCCATACGATTGTTCTCTACATCTGTGTCTCAATTTTTGCCCTGCAAACCGGTTCATCTGTACCATTTTTCTACGTTCCACATATATGTGTTAATATATGATATTAGTTTTTCTCTTTCTGACTTACTTCACTCTGTATGACAGTCTCTAGATTCATCCACATCTCAAAATATGACCCAGTTTTGTTCCTTTTTATGGCTGAGTAATATTCCATTGTATATATGTACCACATCTTCTTAATCCATTCACCTGTTGATGGGCATTTAGGTTGCTTCCATGACCTGGCTATTGTAAATAGTGCTGCAATGAACATTGGGGTGCATGTGTCTTTTTGAATTATGGTTTTCTCTGGGTATATGTCCAGTAGTGGGATTGCTGGATCATATGGTAATTCTATTTTTAGTTTTTTAAGGAACCTCCATATGGTTCTCCATAGGGGCAGTATCAATTTACATTCCCACCAACAATGCAGGAGGGTTCTGTTTTCTCCACACCCTCTCCAGCATTTGTTGTTTGTAGGTTTTCTGATGATGCCCATTCTAACTGGTATGAGGTGATACCTCATTGTATTTTTTTTTTTTTTTTTTTTGCGGTACGCGGGCCTCTCACTGTTGTGGCCTCTCCCGTTGCGGAGCACAAGCTCCGGACACGCAGGCTCAGCGGCCATGGCTCACGGGCCTAGCCGCTCCGCGACATGTGGGATCTTCCCGGACCGGGGCACGAACCCGCATCCCCTGCATCAGCAGGCGGACTCTCAACCACTGCACCACCAGGGAAGCCTGTCTCTTTTTTACCCCCAGATTGACTTAGCTTTTTCCACATAAATTTCTCATATAAAGGTCTACTAAAGAAAAAGCTTATTGGGATTTTGATTGGAATTGTATTGAATTTACAGACTGATTTTTTAAAATTAATTTATATTTGGCTGCGTTAGGTCTTCATTGCTGTGCGCAGGCTTCTCATTGTGGTGGCTTCTCTTGTTGCGGAGCCCAGGCTCTAGGCATGCGAGCTTCAGTAGTTGTGGCTTGTGGGCTCAGCAGTTGTGGCTCGTGGGCTCTAGAGAGCCGGCTCTGTAGTTGTGGCGCACGGGCTTAGTTGCTCCATGGCAACTAAGAGGCATGTGGGATCCAAGGCATGTGGGATCTTCCCGGACCAGGGCTCGAACCCACGTCCGCTGCATTGGCAGGCGGATTCTTAACCACTGAGCCACCAGGGAAGCCCTATAGATTGATTTTTTTGGAAAATAACAGCCTAATACTGAGACTTCTAAACCATGAATTTGGTATATGTCTTCATTTATCTAGATCTTCTTTGATTTCTCTCAATGTTTTGTAATTTTCAGTGTGTAAAGCAAAGGTCATGCATGTCTTTCGTTAAATTTATTCCTAAGGATTTTATGTTTTTCGATGCTCTTGTAAACAGAATTTTTAATTTCATTTTCTGTTCTTTCCTGCTAGTATTATATATGGAAGCACAACTGATTTTTATATATTGACTTCATTTATTAATTCTAGTAGTAGTTTGTACATTCCTTAGTATTTTCTGTGTTAGCAATCATGTCATCTGCAAATATAGACAGCTCCACTTATTTCTTTCCAATCTTTGTGCCTTTTATTTCTTTTTATTTCTTATTGCAATTTGTATCAAATTAAATATAAGTGGTAGGGCTTCCCTGGTGGCACAGTGGTTAAGAATCCACCTGCCATTGCAGGGGACACAGTTTCGATCCCTGGCCCGGGAAGATCCCACATGCCTTGCAGCACCTAAGCCCGTGTGCCACAGCTACTGAACCTGCACTCAAGAGCCCGCAAGCCACAACTACTGAGCCCACGTGCCACAACTACTGAAGCCTGTGTGCCTAGAGCCCGTGCTCCACAACAAGAGAAGCCACCACAATGAGAAGCCCACGCACCTCAGTGAAGAGTAGCCCCCGCTCACCGCAACTAGAGAAAGCCCGCGCACAGCAACAATGACCCAACACAGCCAAAAAACAAAACAAACAAATAAATAAATTTATTAAAATAAATAAATAAAATAAGTGGTGAGGACTGAAAGCCTGGCCTTATTCCTGATCTTATAGGGAAATCATTCAGTACTTTAACTTTAAGTGTCATGTTATCTGTAGTCTTTTTATAGTTTCTCTTTATTAAGTTGAGGAAGTTCCCTTCTACTGCATTTCACAGTAAAGGGTATATTTGTCTTTTTTTTTTCTTGCTACTCAGGCTTTAAACTCCTTACTCATGTTTGGGGACTCCTCCACCCTTTAAGTCTTGGAGTAAGTTAAAGCCTTCCTTGCAATATGGAATCACAAATGCCAACCACACAGATTCTCAGTGTCCTTGCAGTACAGGTAGGATCACATGACCTAGTGCAAGGGCACATGACTAGGCTCAGTCAATCAGATGCATAGGGGACTTTGACTGAAAGATGTAGGGCCAGCAAAGAATCCATTCTGGTGACAGAGGTGACAGTGGCCATATCTTGTTTCCGGGGCAGCAATAGGGCTAGGTTTGGTTCTGGCAGTAGTGGGGGTATGAGTTGTGGTATCCATCGTTCAGCAATAGCAGCTACATGACTATCTTGCCAATACGTTCTTTGTATGATTAAGTCAGCCAGAATTGGTTTCTGTTGATTACAAATAAGAACCTTAAATTGTCCAAGTAGTTAAATACCAGTAAGCCCACCATAAAGAAATCTTGTTAGACGAACTGGAGATTTGTTAGATATGTTTACACTTGTTAGACAAATGTAAAACAGCCCCTGCCATACTGGGGAGCTGGCCCATCTGTGAGCGTTCTTCCTCAGGATATGGCCCTCATCCTCCTTTCCAGCTCCTCCCCTCCCCTCTCTGTGCTTTGGCCACAGATCCATCTGAATCCTTCCAAAGTGTCATGGCCTTTCCTTCCTCCCTGGCTTTGCAGCTGTTGAGTATCTTCTCCCTGGAATGTAGTCATCATCCCTCCCTAAACTGCTAACACGGCCTCCTAATTGGTCTCCCCCTCCACATCCCCTCAGGCCCATGTCCAGTCCATATTTCATACAACGGCCAGAGCCACTTCTCAAAACGTATGTCTGAGCACGTCACCACTCTGTTTAAAATCTTCCAAAGCTTCTTTATTGATCTTTGGATAAAGACTAAATTCCTTAACACGACCCTCCAGGCTCAGCATGGTCTGGCTCCTACCTACCTCTCCAGCTTACTGGAAGACACTTAGAGGTAGAAGCAGGGAACTGGATTGATGTGGAATGAGGGGGGCAAAGGAGGAGTCAAGGATGACACCCAGATTTCTGGTTGGGGCAGAGGTAGGGAAGCTCCTTAGTTTATTCACCTTTAAGATCTCAAAGGTGCGTACTAGTCAGCCTCACATCTTTTGCTAAACAGGTAGCTGAAAACCCACCCACCCACTCACTCACACTTCGGTCTGACAGTCAACTACCTGACCAGCCAAGCAGAGGCTTTAGGAGCGAGCTGCAGCTCTTTTATTTTTCTGTCTTTGGCTTAGGCACTTTCCCTCCCAGTGTCTTTGTTTTCTCATCTATAAAGCAGGAATAATATCAACACTTTCTCTCTTGCCTTCCCTTCCCTTTCCTTCTCTCTCCCTCCCTCCCTCTCTCCTTGATAAAAAACTATTGTAATGGTAAATTGCAGGCATGTGACTGGCCCAAGTTGAGACATAGCTGGAGATGACCATCTCCTATGAGCCTCAGTAATAGAATCTATTTGCCTTTTAGAAAAGTCACTCTGGTTTTCAGGTGAGGATGTATTGCAAATAAGTTAAGACAGGAAAGAAGAGGTCTCAGTCTTCTCAACCCTTGGAGAAATGTGTGGGGAGGTGGGCTACGTGGAGGGTGGAACAAACAGACCTGCCCCAAAACTCAGGCTAATCCTGGATCCTCCACTGTCTACAGTCCGTCCCTCAGCACATGCTGTCGGCTCTACCTCCAAATATAGATGAACCCCTTTACTTCTCTTTTTTTTTTTTTGGCCATGCTACATGGCTTGTGGGATCTTAGTTCCCCGACCAGGGATCGAACCTGGGCCTCCCGCAGTGGAAGTGTGGAATCCTAACCACTGGACCACCAGGGAAGTCCCACCCCTTTACTTCTCTTCATTTCTGCTGCCATCACCTTAGTCCAACCACCATCCGTTCTCTCTGACCTACTCCAATAACAGGATGCCCCGCCTCTGCTCCTGTCTCGCTCCAAAACATCTTCATCCAAAAGCCAGTGACCTCTAAAAATGTAAAGCGGGTACTGTTACTCATTTCCTAAGTCGTCCGCGGGCTCCCCAAACTCCTCAGCCCTAGCCACAAGCCTGCACGGTCTGCACCACTCTTTCCCTGTTCACCCAAACCCAGGTACCCTGTCCTTCCTTGCTCCTGTGCTTCAGGAAGGCCCAGCTTCTGTCCTTGCTGCCCCCTCTGCCTGGGTGGCTCTTCCCCCGGCTCTCCCCGCACACCGCACATCGCTGAGTCCTCGCCTGCAAGGTCTCTGTCCAGAGGTGTCTCCATGAAGAGCCTCTTTCTAGGTGCACTTGCCCCCATCACTCTTTGTTCCATCACTTTTATTTCCTTCATAACACTTATCACTGCCTGAAATTAGACTTTTTATATTTATAGAGGTCTCCTCAACATTACTACTTTTACATTTTTATTAATTTTAATTCTACTAGGAATACATAACTGTGTTGTCCAAAGAGCCTGACAGGTAAACCCCTCTTCTCCCAGTGAGGTCCCTCACTGAAAGGACAGCTCCGTTTGTCCTATTGACCATGATTTGTAAGTTCCTAGAACCATGCATGCATGGCACATTCCACAAACAGTTAATGAGTGAAGAGCGAATCAAGGGCCACACTCTGGCTCCACCACATATTAGCTTCCCTTTGGGGAGGGCTGGAGGAGGAGGAATCAGAGGCCAAAGTCCAGAGGAGGCAACGGATTTGGGCAAACTACTTATTTTCTCCAACTATCAGTTTGCTCATTTATTAAAAAAAAAAAAGGGAAAAGAGCATTTATCTCATAGAATTGTGAGCATCAAGTAGTGCCAGGCACACCATACACCCCCTCATGAAGTTTATAGTCTAGTTGGGGGGGGCAGTGGGGACGTACTTGAAACGCTGCGTGTTGATTCCATAGTTCACCAATCTGTTCAGTGGCCCTAGAATGTTAGAGCCACGCTTTCCAAACGGGGCTGGAAAGAGCTATGTGGGAACAGGGGTTACCCTGAAACCGTCCGATGCATCTTCCTGGACTGTTTGTTTTACTTGGAAGTAATTTTTAGCATTATGTTTTATAGTAAACTAAACACAAAGACTTATTGAGTCAAATGCAGAACTTGCCTGAATTTTAAAATCCAGGTGCTTTGGGCATCATCATGAGGAGAGGCACTGGAGATCATGTGGGAGGGTTGAGCCCCGTGTTTTCTAGGTGGGGAAATGGATGTAGAGTGGCCAGACCTGGCCTCTCCATCCTGGTTAGGGTCTTCTCTGGCTCACTTGGTAAGCCTCCTGTCATCATGCAGGACTCTGGTGTGCTCCTCTCAAGTCCCTGACCTCAGCAGAAACAGCAGGTAGCTTCCTCTCCTTCCCCTGTGGGAGTGAGGGTGAAGCCCAGAGGCCAAGGCCAGGAGGAAGGTTCTGGGCCCTAATCCAACTCTCCTAATTCCTAACATTGCCCAGACCCTGGACCACCCTGCCTGCCCATCAACACTTCCTCTTCTCAACCATCCACTGATCTGGACATAATTATAGTAATTATACTGGGATATCCTTTCCCAATTATGTAAAACCAGCATAGGTAACTGCTTCTGAGCATAATTACAGGAGATGTTTACAGACTCACAATCACATCAGAGTAAATGATAGTTTCCTTTCCTCCCATTAATACACCAATATTAGGGCCCTATCAGGGCCAATTAGTCAAATCCCAGCAGTGAGGGGGTGGGAAAGACCTCACACTCTCCCACCACCTGCAAAGCAGGAGGGGCTCTCAGGGTCCCAGCCAGGATTTTACAGGACACCCAGAAGCCTGCAGAAGTATGGGCTAACATTCACTGGACACCCACTGTGTGTCAGGCACTCAGGGTAGGCCAGCAAACACCTAGGAACAATTCTGCATGCTGGTGTTAATATCCCACTTTACATGTTTGTAGACTGGTTCTGAGAGGGCTGGTGTCCACGGTCACCCACAACAGACCATGAAGCTAGGAGGGGGCTTTTCCATTATACAACTCAACCGGCCAGACTCCCAGGCCACAGCGCCGCCAGCTCTATGCCCCCTTCCTTATCTCCTCTTTTCAATGCTTCCTCTTCCGTGGCAGTCACCAAAGCTACCCTTGCTCGCCTCCGGTCCCCCTCCCACCCTCATCAGTTCCCCAGCGTTGACACTGCTTTCTCTGGCCCCCTCCGCCCCTTCTTCCTGTCCCTGTGGGGTTGTAGGGTGTTATCTCTCCAGAAGGGCGGGGAGGTGGGGTGGGGATAGGGTGGGGCATAGGGCGAAAGCCACCGCAGGCACCAGAAGTTTCCCACCGACCCCCACCAGGGTCTCCGCCCGGAGCTCGGCCCTGGGGTCGCGGGCACACCTTCGGCGTCCACGATCCCTCACACGCAAAGGCCGCCCCCCGGCGTGCGCAGGGGAGCGCGCCTGCACACACGCACACCGCACAAAGACGTGCACCCCGCTCCATCCAGGCAAACGCACCCCCAATCGGTAGAGCACGCAGCGGTGCACACGCACCCGCACCCTCGCGTGCACACACGCGCACGTATACCCACCCCAGCGTGCGCCCTCACGTACACACACACGCACACACACACACACACACACACACAAGCCGGACAGCATCCTTGTGGACCCCTAATGCCGACCTCAGGGCCCTGACGCGTCCGGGCCCTGCCCAGCGGCTGGCTCGGCGGCGCGCACACACGCGCACACGGGCCCCCGCGCGCCCTCCCAGCTCGGCTGCTCGGCTGCTCGGCTCCCCAGCTCCCCGGCTCCCCGCCCCGGCCGCGGCGGTCGCTGTGAGGCGGTCGCTGTGAGGCGGGAGCTGTGCGGCGCGGCGGGACCGGGCGGGGGCGGCGACCGGGAGCGCGGAGGAGGCGGAGCAGGAGCCGGGAACCGGCTGGCCCGCACCCCTCCTGCCGGCCGGGGATTTTCCAGCCTGGGCGCTGACGCCGCGGACCTCCCTGAGGCCGCCGCGGACCATGGGCGACAAAGGGACCCGGTGAGTGCGGGCGGCGGCCGGTCCGGGGCGCGCGGGGCGACCCGGGCGAGGGCGCGGGCAGGGGTTCTAGTCCGTGTCCCGGCTGTGCGTGCGCAGCCACCCCGGCACCGCCGGCGCCTGCTCCGCGGCGGCTCTCGGCTCTCCTCCACCGGAGGTCTCCCGTGTGGTCGCCAGCAGGGCCAGGGGCGCGCGGACGGAGCGACGAGGACCTGGCCGCGGAGACACACTCACATGCACTCACTCGCTGACACCCAGCACTGGCCAGTCGGCGCAGGGATGCAGGGGGCAGGTTGACACACAAAGGCACACGCTTATGTGGACACACGGGCACACTCATGCATGGGCGCGCTCATGCTGGCATACACACTGACATTCACTGCCACATGTCAGCACATCCAGTGACACACTGTCACACACTCACTGGTGCACACTCATCAACACGTTCTTGCTGACAGTCATGTTGGCATACACAGGTCACACTTCAACACATACCAATGCTAACACACCTTCATGCTGGCGCACACATGTTGGCCGACCCTGATGCATACACTATCACTTGCACTGACCTTAACAAACACTCTCACTGAGACACACACGTTCTTACCCTTACCAACAGGAACACTTATGTTGGCATGTCTCTCACCAACACAGTGTTCAACAGGCTACGCCAACGCTGACCTCCACAGACACACATCAGACTAACGCCCACACAGACACCCCAGGTCACATGCCAACAGCCCCTGGCCACTGATACACTCCAGGTCCCTGCAGGTGGAGAAGTGGAAACACACGCACCACACAGGGCGGGAGGCCCCCTGGAGCCTGGGAAAATGTCTCCATCCACATTTCCTTTCCCTCTGACCTCCCCAAGGCCTTCGGTGGTGGCTGGGATCTGCTTGAGCTGGGGGTGGGGAGGGCCCTCCTGTCTCTTAGGAGCCTGCCTTGCTCAGAAAGGGAGAGGGATGCCTCTGAAATGGGAAACTGGGACAGAAAGGGGAGGGGGCTGGGGCCCAAGGCAAGCCCCGGTCAGGCACTCAGCTTTGTCACCCTAGTTCTACTCCTTCCCTCAGCCAACTCCCCTTAAGTTCCGATACAAGCTTCTCCCTTAGCTGCTGTCACTCCTCTGCAACCCCCTCATTCATTTTCTTTCTTTACCCCCTTCTGTCCTTGTGCCCCACTTCTCCCTCCTCTCTTCCCTCTCTGCACCCTCCCTTACTCTCTCCTTGCTTCCAGTAATTATTTCTTGAGTGCCTGGGGTGTACAAGGTGTAATGTGGGGATCAAAGACGTCCAAAACCTGTTCCTTCCCCAAAGGAGCTAATAGACTAGAGAGAAACGGCCCCCATGGTCATCATGTTTCGGGACCTCTGACAAAGCAATGTACCACTCACTGCCATCTGACACTGTCTCTCAACAACCTGAGAAAAGTAATTTTTTTTAAACACATTAAAAAAATGTATTTATTTATTTTTGGCTGTGTTGGGCTGTGTTGCTGTGCGTGGGCTTTCTTTAGTTGCGGCTAGTGGGGGCTACTCTTTGTTGCGGTGCGTGGGCTTCTCATGGCGGTGGCTTCTTTTGTTGCAGAGCCCGGGCTCTAGGCTCTCAGGCTTCAGTAGTTGTGGTACATGGGCTCAGTAGTTGTGGCTTGTGGGCTCTAGAGCGCAGGCTCAGTAGTTGTGGTGTGTGGGCTTAGTTGCTCCGCAGCATGTGGAATCTTCCCGGACCAGGGCTCGAACCCGTGTCCCCTGCATTGGCAGTGGATTCTTAGCCACTGTGCCACCAGGGAAACCCCAACCTGAGAACAGTCTTTCAGAGATTATTTCCATTTTCCAGAAGAAGAAACTGAGACTCAGAGATAACTTGTGCTCCTAAGTTTTAGAAACTGCTTCCCAGCCATCCTCCTGACGGCTCTGCAAGGAGGTTAGCTTTCCTTTTCCTGTTTTCCAGAGGAGGAACCAGAGCTTAGAGAGGCTACCTGACTTGCTTAAGGTCAAGAGGGGTCAGAGACAGGATGGAGGCTGGAGTCTACTTGGGCCATTGCTCTGTGGCTCACCCTTGGGCACTGTCAAGCCCCTCGTGGGCCCTGGTTTGAGGCCCAAGAGGGATGGCGTGCTCTGTGTGTGGAGGCCCAGCTGGTGGTGGAGGCTGCAGAAGGTCGTGAGGCGTCTGCCTTCACCTTGATGGCTAGTCCCCATTGCTGAACTGGTGACTCACGCCTCTGTCCTCAGCAGGAGCATGTGTGACCCTCTCCTCCGCCACATCCATGTCCCCCATTGCCAAGATCCTCCTGACCTCTGAGGTCAGACTTTTCTCCCCGCAGGGAGTCAGGAGCCCTTCTTCCTCTCTCATTCCTCACGTGCTACTTCACCATCAGGGTGACTCAGCCCCTCCTGGGCCTTGGTTAGCCTCACTGTGACTTGGGGGAAAGTGTCATTGTTCTCCTGCTGGCATAGGTTGTCAGCAGGATGGGGACACCATGAACAGCCAGGCACCTGTTGGAGACCCAATCTTTGGGGCCAAGCATTTTCCATGACTCCCCCTTCTCTGCCTCTAACTCACTGGGGGAGCTTGAGGACCTTGGACAATGGTCCTCACCTCTCTGGACCCTATAGTGTTCCTGTCTGTAAACTGTAGCTATCAATACCTAACATTTTCAGGGCTCTCCCTGCGTTTTCTGAATATACTGGGCAGGGGAGGAGGTGCTGCCAGAAGCCTGGTGCCCAGGCCTGGCTATGGTCCATGTGACGATGGCCCTGCTCTCTCTTCCGGTCTCCCCTGTAGTCCCAGGAGGGCTCCCTCTCCCTTCCAGACAGGTTTCCTGAGTAATTTGGAAGAGAAAGACAAAATCAATAATGGGCTGTACCTTGCCTTGTTCTGTAAACCATGGGATTCTACTTTATCTCTGTCTTAGAAGAAGAGGCTTGCAAGTATCCAGTACTCCAAGGATCAGCAGTCGTTGCATCCATCCTGCACCTGGATTTTCAACCCGCACGTGAAAGTGACAATGAGAATTTTTCAGAAACTGTCACTGCCCTCTAGGGAGTCCCAGGGTCAAGGGGGAAAGAGGGCATGAGACGAATACCTGGATAGGACTAATTACAGGTCGTGTGATGACTGCTCTAACAAGTGCTCTAGGAGCAATCATACAGCCATTCAACAAATGTTGACCAAGTGCCGGGGCTGGCGGTTCAGAGGTGAATGGCTCTACTCTGTTTCCAAAAGACTGAGAGCAGAGCAGATGATTATAATGCAGGGTGACGTGTGCTGTGGGAGGCTGAAGGAGGAGCCCCCCCGCCCCAGTCTTGGCAGGGGGCATGGTGAGGGAAGCTTTCATAGGAAAGAGGTGGCATTGGAGCAAGGGGGTGGGACCGGGGACGTCATTCCTGGCCGGGGGTACAGAACGTGACAAGGCTTGGAGGCATGAAGCAGCCTGCGGGTTGGGCTGGGGTGATGGGTGAGAGTGAACACGGGCCAGTTATCAACAGGCTGGGATGTCAAGCTAAGGAGAGGAGATTTTCTCCCGAAGTCCCTGGTGACTCAGAGAGGACTGTGGGGAGGGATGGGAGCAGATCTTTGTTTTGGAGGGATGCCTTTGGCAGTGGCAAGGAGGGGCAGGCCTGGATGCAGGGAGACCGGTGAGGAGACTGAAGAGGAACCTGAGAGAAGGCAAGATCCGATCTAAGGCTTTGGCAAGGATGGAACTGAGAAAGATGAACAAGGAGCTGGAGTCCATTAGCCTTACTGCCTGGATGCCTGGCGTGTGTCAGCTTTACATGCATGATCCCATTTGGTTCTCCCTGTGATCCTATTAGTGTGAGGACTGTTGTTCCCGTTTTACAGACCAGGAGACAGACTAGGAGAGATTAAGTAATTTGTCCACTGCCATTCAGCCAACGAGCTTCTGAACCCAGGCCTGTCTGTCCTGCTGCTCCATGCTTTCACCCAGAGGGACGGGGTTGTCTGGCTCATAGGTGGCCTCCCCCGTCTCCCTGGTGGCCTCATTCTCAAGTTGTGCGTCCCTTCTGGTTCTGGCTGTTCCCACTAATTCAACTGGCAATATACTGGATCAAAGTTGAACAACAGGAGGGACTTCCTGAGAGGTGATGGGATGGAGTGGCATTTCGTTTCCTACAGATGTTTATGAACTCTTTTTTTTGGCAGAGAAGGAGGGTGGGTGTAATGGGGACACGTAATCACCAGCTCTCTGCGAACCTTGGCTGTTGTCTCTCTTGGTGGTTAAGCTCTGTGTGATCCATCTTGGCTGGAACACGGGGGAAGTCCTGTGGCTTTGGCCAGGGGTGCTTATGGGGCTGCTGGGAGTGGAAGCATTGAGCTTGACCCATCTTCTCTGATCCTTGACTCCGGGCTGGCCTCTGGGCTTCACACGTCTCCCCAGCTCTCTTCCTTATGAGTTTGGGCCTCCTTGCCCAGGGTGGAAACGTCCCACTGGTATGGGTTCAGGGGTCCTGAGTCATGGGTGTGCCATACCTCAGGGCTGTGGTAATGGAAGAACAATAGCCTGGGAGTCAGCACGGCCCCGAGTGGCCTCCTGGCCTCTGCCAGGCCATCCTCCACAGCGACCATGCTGACCACTGTTGAGGCCTGCAGGGGGTGGCAGCTTGACAGGGAGTCAGGCTGGAAGTTGAGGAAGATGTAGGGAGGCTTCTGCATAGATGGGTCCGGATCTTGGGGCAGGGGTGGACGTGGGAGGCAGGGATTTGAAAGTCTTCGGGTTAGAGGTGGTGTTTGACTTGGGGATTATGGGTGACATGGTACAGGGAGAGGGAGAAGATAGAGCGTATGAAGAGAGGATGGCTGGGGGCATTTGAGGCTTTGGAGAGCACATGCCTGGGGGTGGAGAGAGGAGGGAAGGACCAACAGAGGATGAGCTTGGGAAAGACCCCTGGGATTTAGGCAGAAGGCAGTGGCTGGTGACTTGGTGAGAGGGGTTTTGATGGAGCCATGAGGGCAAAGCTGGGTTACAGCAGGCAGAGGAGAGAAGAGAAGGACCTTGCTTTTCTCTGCGCCTGGAGCTGGGGGGGAGCCTCTCGGAAGAAGGGTATGAGGCCCTGGGCTGGGGGTGGTGGGGTTTCCGGGTGTGGGGACCTGGGGGGTGAGGCTCAGCTGGGGACTGGGGGGAACATTGCAGAGGCGTCAGCTGGTCACAGGGGGGCATGTCTGTGCTGGCTCCTGAAAGAGGGGCTGCTGACTCAGGCAGGGGGTCTTGAGAAAGGCTGCCTGGAGAAAGTGACCCCCTGAGCTGGGTCCTGGGGCACAAGGAAGGCTTAGGTGTTCTAGACAGAAGGAAGAGCCTAGGCCAATGTGCAGGTGCGGGAGTGTGAGGGGTGAGGCTGCCGAGGGAGGTGGCAGCCCTGGCGAGCAGGCTTTGGGTGCTGGGGTGGGTGGGTTTCGAGGTACTTTCTACCCAGGTATTCACACCTCAGGTGTCTTTGTTCCCCAGGTGGTGAGCTCCTTGTGATTTGGGGCTCTTTCTGTTTCCTGGTTGCTGGTCCATTATCCAGCTCTGCGTCTGGTTCACAGGAGATGCCTGGCAGGGATTTGTTGATGAGACTGAACTCCTTCCTCCCTTCTTGCCTCTGCTGTCAGCCCAGGGGCTCCCTGAGTGCTGAAATTAGCTCTTTCCCATTAGGGAATCCTAAGGATGGAAGCCATGCCTCCCATATTAGACCGGCTGTTGGGGGGTCTCTTCCATCAGACTGGGAAGTCGCGAGGGAGAAGATTACCACCCCTGTCAGAACGAGCTTCCTGCAACTGAAGCCTGTTTCTCCCCCCATCAGATAGGCTTCTGCAGGTGGGAGCCATGTCTCCTACATCAGGCGGGGGGCTCCTGGGGGTGGGGCAAGCCCTGGAATTAGAACAGGGCACCCTTATGGTTCCTGGGCACCCTTCTTCCCTCCTGTGTGCAGGATGGGTCCTGCCCCAGGGGTGGCTTGAGTCCTAGTAGGGGGATATAGATCAGAGGGGGTGCGACAGGGCAGGGTGGCTGCTTTTGAGAGGGGAACAAAGGACACTGTTGTCCCAGCCCCCTCCCTCCCTCCCTCCCTCCCAAGGGGCCCTGGCAGGGTCATCTCTCTGGAGACACACCTCCTCCTTCCTGGTCCTGGCCCCATCTTTAGTCCCATTTGAGAGGAACTGCTTGTTCCTTCCCAAGAGACCCGTTGCTAGATGAGGCTCCCAGGAGGCCAGACCCCAGGGACCGGACCAGACAGGTCCCTGGAGTTCTGTGTGATTGAAGCCACCGCAGCCACTGAGCTGCTTTCCCTCTGCCTGGGGCTGGGCCTGGCCTGGCTGAGACCATAGCCAGTGGGTCCTTCTGTAACTGGAGAGGGATCTGGGGCAGGTAGGGTGTGGTGGTCCATGTCAGGCCAGCGGGAGGCAGGACTCCTCACTCAAGGTCGGAGGGGTTCAGTGGCCGTGCAGGGTGCAGCCTCTCTCCAGGGTGTACTCAGAGGCCCAGAAGCCGAATGAGTATGGACCTGCACAAGGCAGGGGCTCCCTCGCATGCTGGCCCTGGGCCTCTGGCCCCACAACTGGTCCTCCTGGTCCTTTTGCAGCCTTACCCCCTTCCCCGAGCCTGTGCAGTCAGTGGGCATGGGTGCATTTTGGCAGAGGACCAGGGAGGGGGTGGGGAGTGGACTGCTGGGATGCGCCATCCTGGGAGGGTCCCAGAGATACGCTCTAATGCTTGCTCAGGGCTGGAGGGAAGAAGCGGGGGCTTGGGCAGCTCAGGCCTCTGCCACCCACCAGTGGGACTGAGACCGCTGGATGGCTGAGGGCTGTGTTCTTTCCTGTGAGACCAGGTCCTCGCCTGAGCAGCCGTCTGCCTCTCAAAGCACCTGCAGGAACCGGCAGGCAGGCAGGCAGGTCCTGAACCGTTTCATTTTCTCTGCCCAGGCTGTGCCTTCCTTTAGGTACTCACAGTCACCTCTGTGATCTGATTAGCGTGTATTAGAGGCTGATTAGTATAGTGGTTAGGCTCTAGGAAGAACCAGGTTTCCTGGTTTCAAATGCCGGCTCTGCCACTTACCAGCCTGGCAACTTCTGCTGATTATTTAACCCATTCTCTGCTGCAGTTCCCTCATCTGTAAAATGGGATAGCAATAGTGCCTGCATGATACGTTGTTTTGAGGGTTAAATGAGTTAAAATAGGTACAGCTCGGGGACAAGTCCCTGGAACAAGTGCCGTGTTATATGTGGTTAGTTCACAACACCCTTCGGGTCCTTCAAGGCCTGGATCACACATGGCCTCCTTCTCTGGGAAGCTCTCACTGATTTCCAAGTGCCTTGTGACTTTTTTTTTTTTTTTTTTTTTTTTTTTGCCATATATTCATTCTCTCGCTCTTCTCTTTCTGTTGGCACTCATCCCTCCGTCTCTTCGTGGGTCCTGGTTATTTGCACACTTGTGATGTCCTCTGTGTGAGGCCAAGGGCACCTGTCCTGGATCTGTTGTCCCTTTGCACCTGTGCAGACCTGGCATGGCACTGAGCTCCATAAATATTTGTTCAGTGAAGGAGGCTAATGTAGGTGTTTCACTGGGAAAAAATATACTTGGGGATGGGCAGTGTGGTGGGTGAGGACAATGGGACACCACTGCTGATTCTGAAACGTCTAAAAGTGACCTGAACCACAGGCATTAGATTATTCTTTGTGATCCAAAGGGCGGAGGTCACAGGATGACTCGCTTTACCTTTGGTAGGAGAATGTGTTTTCAGACAACCAGAGCTACCTGGCAAGGGGCTTGGTGGCTCATTCCAGCCTCTGTGCCCTTGTTTTTCCTGCTCCCACCATCCAGAATGCCATCCTGTCTTCTCTCTGCTTGTCCAAATTCTACGTCCTAAATACGTGCCCAGCCGTGGTGCCGTCACTTCCTGGCCCCCAGAGGCTGGGCTCCATTCATCACGCCCATCCTCAGACATTTACTGAGCCTTTCCTGGGTCTGGGCGGGGACATGGGAAAGTAGGGAGTTCCCCTTTGGGGTGGACATCTGGATCTGGCTATAGTATATCCAGTGTGGCTTGACCTGACCTGAGGAGGGGACCGTGGCTTCCAATGATCCACCGGTGATTAGGGAGCTCTTTATGCAGCTGGAGAGCCCTCCCTTGGCCTGCTGGCAGAGCACAGAACTCCCCCGTGGCTTCCCACTGGGCAAGTACTCAGAACCCACCTAATTACTGGGGACAGAGTTCTGGGCACTGGATCCAGCAGGCTGCGGCCCAGTAATAATCAGCTAATTAAACCACCCAAGAATTGCTCCTTGGCCCAGAGGAGTGGAGGGAAGGGGGTGGTGAGGCTCAGAAAAGTCGTGGGAAGGAGAGGGCTGCTCTGTGCAGGGAGAGTTCAGACACTGGGCCTGCTGAGCAGAGCTGGGAAAGGGAAGCAGGAAATGGGGAGGGGGGGCAGGGCAGGGAGAGAGACAGCTGGATGAGAGAGGGTGTTATCTGGGGACAGCACTCAAGTGAGATGAATCAGGGCGGGGATCTGGTCTGGGAGGCAGGGACCCCATTGGTTCACTGCCCCTGTGACATCACGGATGAACTGTTTTTCCTCTGTGGACCTCAGTTTCTCCACGTGTCAAGCAGCGTGGGGGAAAGGGATTGGCCTGGGAGGTCTCTGGGACCCTTAGCTTTGGTTCAGCAGCTAGCAGGGGAGGGGGGCGTGAACAGCAGTCTGTGTTTCTGCCCGATAGCTTGGCGTCTAGCAGCCCTGTCTTCTGGAAGCGGCAGACGGTGCTCGGGTCTGATCCAGCCTGAGATTGAGTTGCCGTAGGTTAATCAGAAGGGAAGACTGTAGGTGGCAGCAGGCACGCCCTCGGCCTCTGGTGTGCCCTTAGCCCTGCCCTGTCCTCGTGACTGTCCTGTGGTTCCCAAACCAAGTGTCCTCAGCGAGTGACCGCTTAAGGCTCTGCAGTGTCTTTTCCACCAGTCTAGAAATTTCCCAAGTAGCATCCCCAGGTGTGTGGGGATGGGGTTCCCCGAAGGTAAAGCCACAAGGTTTGGAGTTTGGATTTCAGAATCACACAGACTCGGCTTTGCTGTCCAGCAATATTGTGCACTAGCTCCGTGCCCTTGGCCGAGGGTCTTAAACTCTCTGGGCATCAGTGTTTGCATTTATGAACTAAGGGTAATAATATCCCCTATTGCGTGTGGCTGCTGTGGGCAGAGAGGGTAGGGATTTGATAACAGTCATTGTTACTCTTCGGGACTGGCAGTGGACCTCAGCTTTTCTCTCCGCCCTCTCTCTCCTGCATCCCCTCCCTCCTCCCGTCCTGCGCAGGACCGTGTGCCCCGCTGGGTGTGTTGGTGTGGGAGCTGTGCTGGGCTGGAGGAGAAGGTCAGATGGTGGCTGGAAAGGGAAGTGAGATTGCCCGGGGAGGGGTGGGGCAGTTGGGGCTGGAGCAGCCATGGCCCCTTCCCTTTGGGGCCCGCACTTATGGTGGGTTCTCTAGGAGGAAGTGGGGAGAGCGTGGGGGGTAGGAAGCTGGGGACAAGGGTGGGCTTTATGGAGCGTCCCAGGCCTCTCTCCTTCAGCCCCCGCCCCCAGGTGCCGGGTGCGGAGCCCAGAGCCTGGTTTTCTGCCAGGGAAGCCAGCAGGCCGCTGTTTCACACACTCAGACAACAAACAGCCCTTCCTGGTTCTCAACCCCTGCTGGGAGGTGCCTGCTCGAAGCTGGGGCACTTGGAAGGCAGCGCCTGCCTGCCGCGGAGGTTGGCCGAGGTCTGGAGGAGAGGCCGCAAAGGAGGGGACAAAAGCCGCCTCCCCCTCCCCCAGCCTCTCCCCGCAGTGCTGGGCTGCGGGCGCCAGGGCCTCTGACTCCAAGGAAGCTGATTACATAATGCAGCTGGACTCCCTGCTGGCTTCTTCCATTCCTCCCCAGAGCGGCCTCGAAGGAGGTGCCGCTGTGCTTTGGTTCCCGGGCCCAAGAGGTCATTGTGACCATCCCCCCGCCTAGGGCGCTGGTATGTGCTGCCCACACCATCTCAGGAGGAGAGCTGCATGCCCTGCGCTGCCCTCGTGCAGGCACTGGGGTTGCCTCTGCGCACTGCCTCCCTTCCCACGCTCCTGGGAGCAGGGCTCCAAAGGGGAGAAGCCTCATTAGAGGAAACAGGCTATGTCCTGAGATCATTTGCCTGCACAGTGCCCCAGAGGGAAGCTGGCCTCTCTGCAGCCAGAGGGACGGATAACCAGCATCTTCCAGTTTGTTCAACTCAGTTCCACAAACGTTTCTCGAGCACCTGCTGAGTGCCAGGCCCAGACCTCAAGGCACGTCGCCGAAGCCGGCTGGCTGACCCCCATGGCGTCTCTCTCCTGGTGGGAAGCTGACTTAAGGAGCAGCTCTGCCCCCCCGTCTCCCACCTAAGGCAATAGCCTTTCTCACAGGCCGGGGCCTGGCTGTCCTGTGTTCTGGGGTGGCAGGGACATCACGACAAGGAAGCATGGGGGTTCCTCTGGGCTAGGCTTTTTCAGGGTTGGCTTATACCCTTTCTATTCAGCCACCCTGCCCTCCCAAGGAGGTTCCCGTGAACAAACCTGTGAGTGTCTGCCCCATCGCAGGCCCTGGGCCGGGCACTTGCGGTATGAAGAGGAAACAGGCAAGTCTCAGCCCTCGTGCTGCTTGTATCTTCTGGGGGAGAGGAAACAGATCATCCCAACATGCTATAAGAAGGCGGGTAGTGGGAATTCATTTATACGGGGCACAGAGCAAGCCCAGTAGATGTGTCACAGGCACACCCCCAGAAGCGGGGGGCAGGGGCGTCATTGCAGCAAGCTTTGGAAGGTGAGTTTGACATGAACCAGAGGTGACGCTTGTCTTGGCGGTGCCTGTGACCGATGTTCTCAGTGGGGACTGACCTCCTTCATCAGATACTTGAGAACACACTATGTGCCAGGCACAGAGTCAGACGCTCACTTCATCTGCTGTGAGTAAGGTGTGTCCTGGGACTGTTGGAGGACGTAAAATCTAGGGTGAAAAGTGAAGGTTCTGCCACGTGGCATCACGGTGAGTGTTTGGGCCTGAACAGGAGAAATGGGGCAGCAGGTGTAAGAGGAGACACCGGGCTCAGCAGCCACTCCATGGAAACCAGGAGCTGCCTGGGTCTCCCCTGGTGGAGGGCAGCAGGAGCAAAGGCTTCCCTCCAGCTGGGAAGACCTTGCAGAGGTCTGATGACTGTTCCCAGAAAAGTGATGGACATGAAAGAGCTGGGAAACCATATCTTACGAGAAACAGCTCTAGGCTTGGGGCCGTGGGGCGGGGGTGGGATGAGGGCACACGTCTGCAGCTCCAAGGGCTGGGAACACAGAGGCCAGGCAGTGGCGTGGTAGAAAGAGGGAGCTCATCTGGGGTTCTCACCTCCCCTCTATCAGTAGTTTTGTGTCTGTGGGCTGAGTTTTTCAGCCTCTGGGCATAAAGTTTCCATCCTTTCTGTGTTGTATCTGTGCTAATGAAAGCACTCAGCACATTAGCAGGTTGATTTTATTATAGGACTCTATAGCTCCAGGGCAGTGGAAGAAACCTGGAAGCATTTTTAAACTCAGTAAGGAGAACTTTCTTTTTTCGCAACATATTTTTTTTTTTTTTTTGTGGTACGCGGGCCTCTCACTGTTGTGGCCTCTCCCATTGCGGAACACAGCCTCCGGACATGCAGGCTCAGCGGCCATGGCTCACGGGCCCAGCCGCTCCGCGGCATGTGGGATCTTCCCGGACTGGGGCACGAACCTGTGTTCCCTGCATCGGCAGGCGGACTCTCAACCACTGCGCCACCAGGGAAGCGCTCGCAACAGATTTTAATATCCTAAAAAGGACAAAGATGATCACACGGCATAATGGAGTGGTTAATATGCACATATTCTTTTCTCATATTATTTAGAGCGATCACTTCAGCAGCAGCGACTCCCTATGCATACTTGAAACAATCCAGCCATCTCTGATGTTCGCAACTTTGCAGAGTCAACTTTGCCAAAAAACTAAAAAGAAAGAAAGAAAGAAACATTTTTTAGTAGAACTTTCAAACAAAAAACCACGACCCAGTCTTAGGCTGAGCCCTGACCCTGATCAGCTTCCGTCGGATTGTAGAGCTGGGATGGGGGTGGGAGAGGTCCCAAACTCCAGGGAGAAAAGAAACCCTCACCTAACCCTCGGCGGGGGGGGGGGGGGTGGCATTTAACCTGATGGTGATGGTTACATGTCCCCATCACCAAAGTGCTTTTCTTCTCCCTATTCCACAGCCACCAGCTCAGTCCAGGCCCCACTTCTGGCCTGGACTTACTGCAGTAGTCTTCTGGCTGCTCAGTCTAAACTCCCCAAATCCTCCTCTTACTCTGAAATTCTCATCTGACCCTGTCCTTCTGCAGCTTAAAAACAATCAGTTCAACTGATTGAACTCTGTGTCTGTTCAAGCCGGTCTCTTTGTCTGGAATGCCTTCCTCCTCTGCCTGGTGAAATCTCCCTTGTATTTTAAGGTTGAACCTAAGCTCAGTGCGGTTCAACTGAACGCCATGCGGTTGAACTGCATTAGGCACGTACTATGTGCTTGGGCGTGACGCCTTCCCTTGACTCTGTGTTCCCTGCCCCAGCAGAGTCGATGCCCTCCTCCATACTCCCTTGGCGCCTCGCAGGCTTCCAGGATGGCAAGTTGTATCGGAATTGGCTGCTGTCATGTCAGTTTCCTGTGCTAGAGGGCAGGCGTGTGTCTGGTACCTCTTGGCTCCCCAGTTCCTGATAGGGGCTGGCCGAGCTGGGCGAGGTCCATGTTTGCAGAAGTGCACTGAAGCAGGAGTACAAGCAGCGCACACACACACACACAGCTGTTGTGCTCAAATAAGCGGGGGCCAGAATTGGGTGTTGTGTTGGGGAGTAAGTCAGGGAAGGTTCTCTGGAGGAAGTGAGGCCTGAGCTGCTGACCCAAAGGAGAAGCACTTTTTCCTTCTTCTCACTTGCTTCCTGGCCCTGGCTGAAAGAAAACAGCTGAAACTGACTGTGAAAAGGGAAATGTAGACATTTTGAACTGGGGGTTGAGAACTTCTAGCCTGGAGATGATTAAATAAGGGTATACCTCCTCCCTCCCTTCCTTCCACACACATTTTCTGGACCTCTAGGACATGCCAAACACTGGGGCTACAAAAACTGATTAAATAAAACAGGTCTTAGCATATTTTTCTGTCTTAATATTCATGCTGGAACCTGCCCTTTCCTTTGTTTGTCTCATTGGAGTCTAAGTCTTGGCATGTCACTTACAGCTCTGTGACTCGGGACGGGTCATATATACCATGGAGGTGATAGTGTGCCCCTCATAAGGTTGTGCTCGGTAATGTGTGTGAGGTGCTGCGCAGGTGCCTTTGACAGTGGGTCCCTCATGGAGTGAGAGCTCCTCTCAGACTGCAAGCTTCCTGAGGGGGGCGGCGGGGACCGTGTCCAATGTGTCCTCAGTGCCCAGTGCAGGGCCAGGCACACAGTACACTAGGGTGGTCAAGCATCCCAGTTTTCCTGGTCTGTCTCAGTCCCACATTTTGGGAGAACCCTCCATCCTGGGTGAATGGGGACAGTTAGTTGGTCACCCTATACCGTGTTTTCCATAAGGGTTTATAGAGTGGATATACGGATGAATGAATCGTGAGGGACAGACAGCAGTGGGACCTGGATGATCAAGAGCAGCGCTGGGCGGCTGGCTTGTGGGGTGAGAAGTGATCTTGTGAAGGGTCTGGAAGGCCCAGCAGGTGGAAGGCGGGAGGCAGGCATGGGGCCCTCTGCTCCTCGGCAGGGAAGACACGAGGCCCTGAATCTTTAAGACTGTTGCTTTCAAGCAGATTTCAGGCTTCCAAGGCCCATGTGCTCTTCCTCGGACTCATCCAGAGAGAAGGCAGTCATTGAGGTCCACTTTCGCTGGGAGGGCCTGTAATGAGCCCCCAGTTGCTCCTCTGCCTCGGAAGTTGGAGGCCTCTGGCCCCTCCACCTGCTATGTTCCGGCAAGCCTGCCCACTGCCTTCTGAGCTGTCCACTCCAGACGTGGTGGAGGCCTGGGCCGCGAGGTGGGAGAGCAGGGCTGCAGCCCCATTCTTCAGCCCAGGCCCAGAGACTGAGTTGGAGCCTTTGTTTCCCCACCTGTTCCGTGGGGATACGGCCCCTCCTGCCAGGGCGTCTGTGAGATGCCACTTGTGGAAGTCTCCTTGGCATGTCTAGCACTAGTATGTGCGTAACTAGTGTCATTTGTTGTCTGCTTCTGTAAATGGGGACAATAAAACTTGCCCTGCATACCTCCAGGGGCTGTTGTATGGGCCCAATGGGATGTGGGATGTGGGAACACATGTTCAGCCACGTCATAGCCTTCAAATATTTGGGGAGGGGGGCCTCAGAAGAGCTGCTCAGGCCGGCCCAGGGTTCCAGGCGCAGGTAGGGGTGGACCCTGCCCGCCAGGCGTGAAGGATCCTGTGGGGTGGGCTCCAGCACTACTGTCCGTGAGGGCACTCAGACCCTGTGAGCAGGCCCTGTGCTCAGGTGAGCTCTGCTGCTTCTGAAACCATGGCAAGAGAGAGACGTGGGAGGGTTTAGTAGCAGCAGGACACGTGACAAGAAGAAGGAATGTTCCAGAGCCTCGTCTGTCTGTTGGGCCGGAGGCAGGGCCTTTGTGAAGGCGGGTTGTGCTCAGATCGCCTCTGGGCCCTTCCTCCAGCCCAGAGGCGGATTCACCTGGAGGCTGGTGCCGCTTCAGCTTCAGGCCTTCGCACTCCAGGGCCGTTTCCGAGGCCTAGCAGTGTGTCCACAGGCTCACAGGCTCAGGGGGTTTGTGAAACGCGCAAAAGGAAGAAGATATTTTTGTACTCTTTTTTTCTTTTTTTTTTTTTAAAGAGGGCTTCCAAACTACATGAGTTTCAGGCCCATCCAAGCCGGGACCTGTCCCTGCTCTAACCAGGAGTCCTTTGTGCCAGGAGGTTGGTGCCACGGCGCTGCATGTCCTCAGGGAGTTCTCATCCCATCGTGGACCTAGTCATCAGTTAGAACCCTCCCTGCTGAGGCAGAACCTGAAAGGCATCTAGGGGAGCAAGTTCTGGGCCAGGCCAAGCCCACAGTTCCTGCTTGCTGTGTCAGTAAGAGACTGGAAAGGCGTCTCTGCCCTCAATCTTACTCATCCGTGAAAGGGACATAAAGCCTACCTTAAAGACTGTGAAAAGGTTTAAAAAATGTACCACTGCCTGGTGCTGCAGGTACCCAGTACCTGATGAAACTGCCTGGGAGAGCCCAAGGCTTGTCATGGGAGCTCAGTAAACGGTGGTGGAAGCTGGATGGACGTGGCGCAGGGAGCCCGCCCCTTCTTTTTTTTTTTTAATTAATTAATTAATTTTTGGCTATGTTGGGTCTTGTTGCTGTGCGCGGGCTTTCTCTAGTTGCAGCGAGCGGGGGCTACTCTTCGTTGCAGTGCGCAGGCTTTTTATTGCAGTGGCTTCTCTTGTTGCGGAGCACGGGCTCTAGGCGCGTGGGCTTCCGTAGTTGTGGCTCGCAGGCTCAGTAGTTGTGGCGCACAGCCTTAACTGCTCCGCGGCATGTGGGATCTTCCCAGACCAGGGCTCGATCCCGTGTCCCCTGCATTGGCAGGCAGATCCTTAACCACTGCGCCACCAGGGAAGTCCAGGGCGCACCCCTTCTGTCGGGATGGAGCCAGTTCTGCTGACTCTGCTCCACCTGCACTGTGCTGTGCCTGGTGCTAGGCGCTAGGGTTGCGGGCTGCTGGGGTGGGGTGGTGGCGGTCGGGTGAGCTAAGAGGGTGCAAATGTTTATCAGCTGTCAAGTACAGCTCCCCGGGAAGGGGCCATTGTCAACGGAGTCGCCCTTTGGTGGGGAGGGGCAGGGTGGAAGTCTGGACTGTCCTTTCCTGCTCGTGGAGGGGAGGTGGTGGTGGTGGTGCGGAGCCTGGCCGGCTTTGTGTCTGAGAAGAGCTGCCTGTGCGGGCTGGGCTGAACTTTCCTGCTCAGAAAGGAAGTCAGGCCGGCAGGGTGCGCTGCTTCCTCCTGCACCTTCGGGCAAGGGTGGCTTAGTGGTGGTTGCCTCCTGTGCCTCCCAACTTCAAACCACAGTGCCCTCTTCAGGGAGGGGAGGGAGGAGGAGACGAGGGCGGGGGCTATGAGGAAAGAACATGGCTTTGGTGTCATGCCAGGTTTCAGATCCCACCTCTATTGCTTATTAATGTCTATGACCTTGAGGCAGTTATACCTAATCTATCTTTTGGGTTTTTTTGTTTGTATTTTTTGGCCTCGGCAGTGAAAGCGTGGAGTCCTAACCACTGGACCTCCAGGGAATTCCTTTTTTATATATATATATATATACACACATACATATACATTATATATGTGTGTGTATATATAGTCTCTCTGAACCTCAGTTTTCTCATCTTCAAAATGAGGTTTTATCCAGGGAATTCCCTGGAGGTCCAGTGGTTGGGACTCTGTACTTTCACTACTGGGGGCCGGGTTCGATCCCTGATTGGCGAACTAAGATCCCGCAAGTGGCGTGGTGCGGCCAAAAAAAGAAAATGGGGGTGATAATATCTTCCCCAACACCCCAGTGTTGTGGTAAGGCTTAAATGAAGTAATGTAGGGCTTAGCATAGTTCCTGGCACACAGTAGGTGCTCAGTAAATGCTGATTGTCCCTCTCTCCTGCCCCATGACCCTCATCAACCTGTCTTCCACTCCATCCTTTACCCATTTGTGAGTGCCCTCAGTGGGACTGCAAGCTCCCTGGCAGCAGGGGTTGTGTACTGTTTGTCCATCATTATACTCCAGCCCTGGCACAGTACTTTCAATACGCCTTGAATTGGTTGGCGAGAAGTTGCACTGGTCCAAAGAAAAGAGCACTACGTTTTAGCCAGAAACTCACTGTGAACCTACTATGTGCTCCTGCCCAAGGCCTACTGTGTGGTCTCTGCCCTGCAGAGCTTGAGTAGCCACTTATAACTGGCTGGGACCCTCTGCACCAGCGGCTTTGTTTTCTTTTCTTCTGAGCACTTAGCACTCATGTAATCAAATCACTCTTTGCTCAGCCTTTAAGATCCATCTCTCCCCACTGGAACGCGAGGGCCACAGGAGCTGTGTCCCCAGGTCCCAGTGCCTGGCACAGGGGACACGCATACATTTTTGTTGGCTGTCCCTTTTTTTCCCCTTCTCTGAGGTCAGGCCTGGTGTCCCTCCCAGCTTAGCCCCTTTCTAGCTGGGACAAATCACCCTGCCTCTGTCAGGTTCAGTTTCCTCATCTTTAAAGTGGGCATAATGTTGGTCCCAAATAATCAAGTGCTCAGCTGTGCCTGGAGCAAGGTAAGCAGCCCATCATGTCAGCTCCTGTTTTTTTAAATGATCTTCAGGGGTCCCTCTGGTTCTGACCTTCAGTTACCTCACTGCCTCTGGCTGGGAGGAGACTGGGGAGAACATTCCATTCCTCGCAGACCCTCTCTGCTGGTCTCACAATGGATTTGGAGCTCTGTGCAAAGTGTTTATGTTTCCCGGCAGAGTTTATTACCCAACTGGGCCTTCTGCAATTAATTACAAGCAGAGCAAATAACTTGTCCCTGGGAGGCTGGGCTCAGGCATAAACATTTACATCCAGCCAGGGGCTGGCCCAGGGGCTAGGCTCTTTCCTCCAGACTTTGGAACAGAGAAGGATTAGAGGATTAGGGCTGGGAGGGGTGGGGGCCCAAAGAGAGAACTTTGCTTCAGCATCTTTTCCTGGACCCCTCCTTTGCCCCTGAGATGCTGGGCGTATCCTTTCTCTTTTACTCCTCCTTGGTACCCTGCCAGTAGAGTCCCTGTTTGCATATGAGGAAATTGAGGCTCATCTAAATTAAGGAATTTGCCCAAGGACACACAGCTTGCAGGAGTGGCAGGATCTTAGGGTTCACATGGCAGCTGTGTAGAACAATAGACTAGAAAAGAGAGGACAGACATTAGGAAATCACCGAGGGAGTGTTTGCTTGATCGTTCATTCATTCATCACGTATGTGTCAGGCCCCTGTTGTGTGAAGGGATAGTGAGGAGACAGTGATGACTGTTCGTGGCTGGGCTGAGACTGTCTGTCTCCACACTGAATGCTGGAAACTCCCTCAGGATGGTCCCATTTACAGGCTAACGTTGGCTGAAAGAGGTTTCCTGGAGGGCTAGGAAGGGGGCAGCTTTCTCTGGGTCTCTAGTGGTCATAACCATCTCATCTTACGAAAAGAGATGGCTCCAATGGAAAAGTAGTCTTCCACAGGAAGGGGCCTCTACAGTCAGCCTACTCATCCCAACCTAGAATCTGGAATTCTAGGTCCTTGGGCCCCTGCCTTTGCGCTGAGAAAGGCTCAGAGAAGATTTGGCTCCAGGCTATGCAGCAGGAGGGCATAGGGGGGCCCCTGGCAAAGTGCTTCTTCTAATGCATTTATGTCTGAGAGGGAGATGACTGGCAGGGGGAACCCTCACTGCTGTCCTGATGCCCCGCCCCTGCCGCACTGCGAGGCTGTGAGTTTTCTGAAGGCCCTTCCAGCCCGGCAGTCCCTGCTCCCCTCCACAGTCCCACTGTGCAGATCTCTGGAGCCTTCTGCTGGGGGCCATCTTCCGTCTTTGCAGAGAGAAAAGCTGAGACCAGGGAGGAAAGGGTACGTGTTTTGGACATGGTGTGCCTGGATCCTGGAACACCTGGGTGAGGCAGGAGCTCAGGCTGGAGGCTTCAGGCCTTCTGGTTTCAGGCCCCAGGAGACTGGGGCTCAGCCTGAGCTGTCCACTCCGTGTTGCCAGCTCCCAGCCCAGAGCCTGGAGTGTGATAACTGATGCCCGGGAAAAGTGTGACCTGGGGGGAGGAGTGACTAGCTGATGGGACACATAGGAAGGACACTCTCGTCTGGGAGGCAGGGGGCTTCAGTCCAAGTCACTGTCTCTACCATGAATGGTGATGCCTTCTGGGAACCGAGACAGAACAATAGTCCTCACCCACAGGGTCATGGTGAGGATCAAAAGGCAGCAAGTGACTCTTCACAATGGACAAAAAGTGGAAACAAATGGCCCAAATGCCCATCAGTGGATGCATGGGTAAACAAATTGTGGTCTGTCTATACCATGGAGTATTATTCAATCCTAAAAAGGAATGAAGTACTGACTCATGCTGTGACATGGATGAACCTTAGGAACATTGTGTTACGTGAAAGAAGCCAGACACACAGGTCGTGTATTGTATGATTCCATTTATATGAAATGTCCGGAATAGATATGTCCATAGACCCAGAAAGCTGACACTGGTGGTTGCTGGGGGCTGGAAGGGAGGGGAGGGTGGGAGAAGAAACTGCTTAGGAGGGATGGATTTTATTATTTTTTTAAATTTAAATTTTATTTATTTGGTTGCGTTGGGTCTTCATTGCTACACGTGGGCTTTCTCTAGTTGCATCCAGCGGGGGCTACTCTTCGTTGTGGTGCGCAGGCTTCTCATTGCAGTTGTTTCTCTTGTTGCGGAGCTCAGGCTTTAGGCACGCAGGCTTCAGCAGTTGTGGCATGTGGGCTCAGTAGTTGTGGCTCATGGGCTCTAGAGTGCAGGCTCAGTAGTTGTGGTGCACAGGCTTAGTTGCTCCGCGGCATGTGGGATCTTCCCAGACCAGGGCTCGAACCTGTGTCCTCTGCATTGGCAGGCGGATCTTTAACCACTGCGCCACCAGAGAAGTCCCGAGGGACGGATTTTACTGTGGCGTGATGGAACTGTTTTGGATCTAGAAAGACGTGGTGGTTTTGCGCAACACTGTGAATGTAATAAATGCTAATTGTTCACTTTAAACTGGTAAATTTTATGTTATGTGAATTTCACCTCAATAAATTATTTTTTTAATTGCTAATAAAAGAAGGCAGCATCTTGAGGAGGAGGTACTGGAAATGAGATACAGGTGTTGGGGTGAGGCTACTGGAGAAAGAACGAACGGAGCGAGCAACTCTGACAGGGTAAAGGTGTCCAGTGGGTGGCACTTTGGGAGCCTGGTTAAGACCAGGGGTTCTAGAACAATAATGCCTAGGGGGCAAAGCTGTGTGGCCTTGGGTAGATTATTCAACCCCTCTTTGTTTCAGTTTCCCCATCTGTAAAATGGGAACAGTAAAGGTTTTTATTATGGGAACCTAAATCTTTTGTGATGGAAATCTTAAAAGTTTTCTTGAGGATTAAGCGAATTAATATTTGTAAAGGGCTTAGAATAGTGCTTGGCACAAAGTAAGTACTGCGTTAAGTGTTAGCTACTGTTATTATCGCTCATTCACATTTTTATTTATTTGTTCATTTACTGAGCACCTCCGCTGAGCCAGGCCGCGGGCTGCATTCTGGGGACACAGCTGTGAGCATGAGTCAGGGCCAGCTCTCAGGAGCCCCCTCACATCCTGGTACCCCCTCCCCTTGCTGCCCCTGCAGCTTCAGCTGTTAATGAAAATTGTTCATCACCTCCTGCTTCTCCAGAGCTGCCTGAGCAGGCACCGTCTCCCCTGGGATCAGACAGGCCTCCTTTTGAAAATTCCCTGGGTTTGTGGGCTGGTGCCTTGGGCTTGGAGGGAGGGCGTGCCTGGGTCTCAGTTCCCCAACCTGTCAAGGGAGAGGGCGGGCTGGCTGTGCCCTGGGGTCCTTCTCAGGCTTTTCTGGCCTCCAGACCTCTGAGCCACATAGCTCACTAGCCTATGTTTGGGATGGGCCTGAGGAGTCACATCTGCTGAGATTTAATTTATAAAGAGTAGGCAGTTGGGCTTCCCTGGTGGCGCAGTGGTTAAGAATCCGCCTGCCAATGCAGGGCACACGGGTTCGATCCCTGGCCCAGGAGGATCCCACATGCTGCAGAGCACCTAAGTCCGTGCGCCACAACTACTGAGCCTACGCTCTAGATCCCACGAGCCACAGCTACTGAGCCTGCGCTCTAGAGCCCACGAGCCACAACTACTGAAGCCCGCGTGCCTAGAGCCCGTGCTCTGCAGCAAGAGAAGCCACCACAATGAGAAGCCTGCGCACAGCAAAGAAGAGTAGCCCCCGCTCGCCACAACTAGAGAAAGCCCGTGCGCAGCAACAAAGACCCAACACAGCGGGGGGGGGGGGGAAAGAAAGTAGGCAGTCTTTTGGGGGCTGGCATTTGGGACAGTAGGGGTTGGGGGCATCCTGCCTGAGCTCCAGGCTTCAAGGACTGGGCTTCTTCCCTCTTTCGAGCATGGCCGGCCCCCATCAGTCTCCCCGCCGACCAATAATCATTCAGGCTGAGTCTGACTGCAGTTCTCCTAGACTGAAACAATCGGATTCTAGCTGCTGCCCCTGCCCACTCTGTAACCCCCTCCACGTGAGCACCTCTTCCACTGCCATCCTCAATCTGTCACCTCTGCACAGTCATATGCCCCACCCTCTCACTGTGACAACCGGCACACAACCAGCACACACACACTGTGACAACTATCACTGTGACAACTATCACCTGGCCACTTTCACTCCCATTCACACCCTAGCGAAGTCTTGCTGAGCTCTTGTACGCTCCTCCCACCCTCCAACACCTGCATTCCCCATGTCACACTCCAGCCACCTGCCCATCTCCCTGCCCTGCTCCCCCGACCCCCCGACCCCCACCCCCATCCCAGCTCGGTCTCCACCTGCTGGCTTCCCTCCCAGATGCTTGTCACAGAGCGAAAGGGCAGAAAAGTCCTTCCAGGAAGGAGCTTGCTCTCTCTCATCTCCTTTTAAAAACAAACCTACGTCTTGAGTAGCTTGAGTCAGGCCTTCCAGAACTCCTCCCCAGTGGTGGTGGAGGAGGGACCAAAGGGGCAGCTGAACAGGGAGGGCCTGAGGAGGCAGGGAGGGGCAGAGTCAGGCCAGGCCAGGCCCTCTGGGTTCTCAGAAAACCCCGATATATTCACATCCCCCTTCTTTCTCGCATACACAGGCATCTCGCTCTCACAGACACAGAGGTTTCTTTGCCAGATATTCATTTATTCAGCCCTTCATTCATTCATCGGTCTTGGCTCTGTGCCAGGCCTTGTGCTGAACCCTGGGGACACAGAGTGGGGCGGGACCTGGTCCCTGCACGAGGACCGATGAGGGAGGTTGCCGTGTATTCACAGGGACGCAGTGCATCTGATATGCGCCCTTCATTCATTCCCTCATTCAGCACATGCTGGATGAGCACCTGCCTTGCCCCAGACACCATTCTAGCATCGGGGCACCAGCTGTGGCCAAAGCAGGTGTCAAACCTTACCCTCGCCAGGCTGAATTCTAGTGCTGTCATCCTGGAGACGGGCGTGACCAAAGTTCTGAGGGGACATTTGAAAGAACTGACATTTATCGTTCAATAATTATTTTAAAAACACAAAACCCTTCACATTTGGATAGGAGAAGATAGCAATCAACCATAATCTTATCACTTAGAAAGAAAATGAAAAAAAATTTTTTTTTGGTCTTTGCGCTCCTTGCTATTTTGTGTGTGTGTGGATGTGTGTGCACGCAGGTGCCTGTGTATTCAAACACAATTGTGCTTAAACTGTTCGTGACGTTTGGTTAACTGCTTTTTCCCCATGTCATTAACTTATCCTAGTATCCGTGTTTGTTAATGACACGTAAGGGTTCCTCGTGTGACTGCTCTGCAGTTTATTGAACCATCCCCTTATGTGGCATTTACATTATTTCCAGCTTTCTGCTATTGTAAATAATGCTGGAATGATTAGCTTTGAAGCCATCTGATCACTTCTGGAGGGCAGAATCCCAGAGGTCGCAGAGGTCGCAGAGGTCCCAGGCTCGCACACCCCCCCGCCCCCTCCCCCCGCCCCTTTCTTGCCCCTCAGGGGCACCTTCTTCCCCTGTGGAGGAGAGGAGCTTCCCTCCAGGTAACCCTCAATATGAGCTGTTCCAGTTACCTTTTGGTGCCTAACCAATCACCCATAACTTAGTAGCTCATAGCAACAAACATTCATCTCCTTATCTCCCGGTTCCATGGGTCAGGAATGTGGGAAGAGGTCAGCTGGGCAGTTCTGGCTCAGGGCCTCTCCTGTGGTTGCAGCTGGCATGGGGCTGCAGCAGCTGGCCCTGGTGGTATTATCCCTGGCATCTGGACTCGTCCCTGTCTTTCTCTCTCACGGCTGCCTCTCTAACCTGGACCACCTTCATTTCTCACCTGGGTGAATAGTATCAGCAGAGCACACCGCGCTCTCCACGGCCCGGTATCGTCCCAGGCTCTTTACACACAAGACGTTGCTCATTTAATCCTCACAACAACCCAGGAAGGCGGGTGCCGTCATGATTTCTCTTCTAGCAAATAAATGGCATATCCTGGATCTGGACCCCAGGCAGCCTTGTTGTTAATCCTGCCCCTAACTGGTCTCCCTGTGTCCGCTGTAGCCTCTCTGCCCACCCATTCTCCAGCCAGCGGCCAAAGGGATCGTATTAAAGTACAGTTACAGGGCTTCCCTGGTGGCGCAGTGGCGAAGGGTCCGCCTGCCAATGCAGGGGACACGGGTTCGAGCCCTCGTCCGGGAAGATCCCACATGCCACGGAGCAACTAAGCCTGTGGGCCACGACTACTGAAGCCCGCGCACCTAGAGCCCGTGCTCCGCAACAAGAGAAGCCACCGCAATGAGAAGCCCGCGCACCGCAGCAAAGAGCAGCCCCTGCTCACCACAACTAGAGAAAAACCCGCGCGCAGCAACGAAGACCCAACACAGCCAAAAATTAAATAAATGAATTAAAAAAATATATATATATAAAGTACAGCTACATCTCGTCCATTCCCCACTGTAACCCTGCCACCATCTCATCACGGCGACAGTAAAATCTCATCACAGTGACAGTGAAATCCGACTCCTGACCAAGGCTGCCTGGTGACCGGCCCCTGCCGGCCTCGCCTACCGTCTCCCTCAGCACCTTCCTCCCCCAGAGCCTTCCCACTGCAGGTTTTGTTTCATTTTGCTTCAATGCAGCATCCCCATCCCAGCCCCCTTCAGAGTCACATTACTACCTCTTCTTCAGCTCCTAGCTCAGGTGTCACTTCCTGGGGAAGCCTTGACTTTCTCAGGCTGGTCAGTCACCCATCCTGTGCTCGGGGAGCACTGCCCTTGACAGCCTGTAGCCTGAGAGTCACTGTGTACTGTTAGCTCACTGTCGCAGGGCTGTTGTGTTGCACGCGTGCAGGGGACATGGTGGTGCCAGTGGGCACTGTGGTCTGTGCCATGCACCCGCCAGAGTTGGGCAATGCAAGGCCCTGCTGTCTTCCCCGCTGGAAGGGAAACTTCAGACAGGCAGGGGCCATCGCATGGATCTGCTCTGGTCGCCATGTGTCCCTGGTGGCCAACAGCATCTGACACACGATAGGCACTTGATAACTATTTGTTGACTATTATAGAGCTAATATGTATTCCTGGGTGGCCAGCACCACGCACATTTACCCCTCAGAACAATCCTTTGGGGTAGACTATATTGTGGTCCCCTCTTTTTAGAAGAGGAAACAGGCTGAGGGAGGGAGAGTCCCTTGACTGGTGTCCTCTAGTGAGTGGAGGTTTCATCTGAGGCAGACTGGTTCGCTGTGATAAAAAAAATGAATGCAAGAAGGACCCCTGTATTGCGGCAGCTTAGAGCCAATCATAAGAGGGTAAGCTCAGACACAGGTCATCGCAGTGCTGGCAAGGATGTGTGTGGGGAGGGGGTTTTTCCTCCAGTCGGGAGAGAGCAAGGAGAGAAAAGGCCCCCAGACAGGAAGTGGATCTGCTCTGGGGCCACTCTCCCCTTTGGGTGCCAGGGCTGGCTGCCTTCTCTCCTGAGTGCAGCTTGTCTCCCAGGTTCGGTACCGTGATGGAGGCCTGAGGAAAGGGGGTGCCCGCGAGGCAGGGATAGGGTGGGCATGGGAGTGGCGGTGAGATTCTCTCCTGTGTGCGTAAGTCATACCAGAGGACTCTGTTCTCACCTACTTGGAGGTCTGTCCTTCCTGTCATGCCTCCCCTGGGAGGAAGGTGGGCACAGGAGAACCCCACTGTACAGGTGAGGGAGTGGAGAAACCAGGAGACATCAAGGGATTTGTCCAAGTCCCAGAGCCCAGATCCCTGGAAGCCTCTCAGCCCCCGGAGGTGTGTGTGTGTGTGTGTGTGTGTGTGTGTGTGTGTGTGTGTGTGTGTAATGGGGGTGGGGATGCCCCCAGGAGAAGAAGCCTCCCTCTTCCTCAATCCTGACTCCTATCCCAGCAGCGTGTCCTGTTGAAACTGTGCACCTCTGATTGGGACTCGAAACCACGTGCCGGGACTCGAACCCGGCCAAAATCCACAGTCTTCCAACTGAGATCACACACCTGGTCTCAGGACTTAATGAAGCTCAGGTTCTTGATGTCTCATCTCAGAAAGAATTCAGTGAGAGACAAAGTGATAGGTAAGAAGTGGATTTATTTAGAGAGAAACACACTCCACAGACAGAGCTGGGCCATCTCAGAAGGTGACAGCAGCCCTAGGGTATGGGGTTGTCAGTTTTTATAGGGGTGGGTAATTGCATAGGCTAATGAGTGGGAGGGGTATTCCAGCTATTTGGGGGAGGGGTGGGGATTTCCAGGAATTGGGCCACTGCCCACTTTTTGATCCTTGTGGTTGGTCTTGGAACTGTCACGGCACCTGTGGGTGTGTCATTTAGCTTGCTGATGTGTTACAGTGAGCGTGTCCTGAGGCTCAAGGTCTAGTGGAAGTTGACTTGTCCGCCATCTTGGACCCATTTGGTTCTAATCAGTGTCCTTGGGCCATGTCATTCTTTCAGAGGTTGTGACCTGCCCCCTTCCCTCCTGTTTCACTATCAGAGGAAAAGGCCTCCCGTAAGGCTTTGTGGACCGGCCCCAAGTGCCTGCCAGTCCCTGGTTGTCGGGGAGTCCAGAGCCACCTCAGTGCCCGTGCTGCCTCCTTTGAATTCCTTGGGTTTCCCACCGGCCTGTGGGCTTTCTAAGGGCTAGGCCTGGACTCCCCCATCCGATCAGTTTTGCTGCAGTGTTTTCTGAGTTTGTGCTAACTCTGGTGATGGAGCCCAGCCCAGCCCAGAGGTTGGGCCCAGCAGCTTAGGGAAGAGTTGGTACCTGAGTGGGTCTTGGAGGAGCTGTAGGAGTGACCATATGGAGTCCACATCCCCTTCCTCCCTGAGCCTCGGGCCCCGTGGGACAGAGCTGGGCAGGCCCCGGTGATGGATGGGGCCTCCCCACCACCCCCATGCCTGGCAGGGCTACCCAGCTTCCAGAGGCTCCAGCCCTGGGCTCCTTCCCAGCCACCCGCCCCTCTGAGGCCCCGGCTTCATTCCCTGTCTCCTTCCCCACAGGTCTCAGTCTGCTGGGGATTCTGTTTTCGTTGGAAAGAGGAGGCGGAGGTGTTTGCGTGTCTGGCTGTTTCCTCCTTTCTCATTCCTCCTCCCTGCCTCCCTCCTGCCTCTCAAGATGTTTCCTCTGCCAGCCTGGCTCCACTCCAGCCTCTCCCCTCCCAGGGCAGACAGCAGCCATCCTCTCCCGCCTGGGGCTTCTGTGGGCTGTGGCTTTCCAGAGTGCGCTCTTAATGCCTTCCACCCACAGGAGGGGTCCACAGGGCATGTACTTCAGGGTAGGGGCACACTGTCTCCTCCTTCCTCCACTGTTTAAATCTCCTCGGAGAGGAGGCCAAGGGCCCACTCCAGGGCTGCCTCCTGCTTGGGGTTCATCCCTTTCCCCCTCTGGGCCTCGGTTTCCTGGGGAGCCTACAGCCAACACGGCCCCTTGGCACAGAGACACATAGCGTGTCTTGTGTTCATTTGGTAGTAATTTTGTGTTGCTTTGCCAAAGGCATTGGGGGGATGCTCCCCACAACTTGGCAGGGCCCTGGAATGTAGAATTTGTACTACTACTCCTCACATCCCCACCTTCTCAGATATCCAGCTGAGGTCTCATCACTTCCTGGGGACCCTCCCTGGCCCCCCTCTCTGTCTGCCCTCCTGGCAGAGGCTTGTAGGGTGAAGCAGACCCATACCCTGGCCTGATGGAGCTCGGTCTGGGCTTTGCCTCCCCATCACCTGCTCTGTGCCTGCAGCAGGGCAGATGCTCAGTAAATATTTGTAGAATGAATGGTTGGAGAGCAGCTAGGGAAGCAGAGGTTGGCATGATGGAGCAGTGAGGACAGACAAGGTGCTGAGGGAGGACTTCGCAGAGGAGCTAGAGCTGACCTGGGGTTTTGAAGGATGGAAAAGAGTTGGACAAATAGGCAGCGTAGGAAGGGCATGCCAGGAAGGAGGAACAGCCTGTGCAAAGCCTGAAACAGATGGGGTGTGATCTGGGGCTTAGGGTATGTGTGAGTAAGTGGCTGGAGGGGAGGCTGTAGAGAAGGGCCAGGATATGGGAGGAACCTCCAGTCTGGGGGTGGGCACCCTGGCCAGCTGGAATGATGCCAGCAGTTAGCCCCTTCAGTTGGGTCCCAGGTCTTTGTGCTGCAGGCCTGGCCTTGGAGGGCAAGCAGGCGGTGTGTGGAGGGCCCTGGAGGTTTGCCAAGGCTTGTCAGAGCTTGTCAGGGTTTGGGACTATGTGAAACCAACCGAAGGCTATGGCTCTGCTCCCCTGGGCCGAGCAGGTCGTGGGATTAGAACCTATCAGGGCCAGCTAGTTGAAGCAGGCTTTGTGACAACACGTAAGATAGAACCAGGTTCAGTTGTGGTCTCCGTAATTTCCTGGCTGTGATCCTGGGCAAATCATTGATTTCTTTATGCTATGTTTTCCTTTACAGTAAAGATAATAGAAGCTACCTCTCAAGATTGTTACAAAAATTAACAAGGTAACTTGTAAAGTTGTCCTTTTTCCTCCTTGCTTTTTCTCCCTGGCCTCCCCTACCCTCCTTTCCTTCTTAGCAGAGCTGGCCTTTTGGACTGAGGCCTGAAGAATGCTGGGCACCCTCAGCCCTGATAGCCCACCTGAAATCTCTCCTTCCTGGAGGCCCTGGATTCAGAATGCCCCTGTTAAATATGCATTCCTCAGGGCAGTGGTTGTGTGTCTCAGCCCACAGCACCAGTGTCAGCATAGAAATGCAGCAGTTAGAAATGCAGATTCCCAGGCCCACCTCTCGCCTACTGAGTGGGAATTCTGGGTGTGGCTCCCAGGTGATTCTGACATAGGCTTAAGTGTGAAAACCACTGCCTGAGGGGACCGATGCTCAAGGGCCTCTCAGTGGGAGAAGCCTGGCTTTGGGCCTGGAGTCAGAGCACATGGGTGCCCAGGGGGCTGGCTTCAGGGGTTCGTAACCTGTGCAGTCACTCAGGGCCCCAAGTTCAGAAGGATCTGGTTTAATGTGCGTCTGTCTCTGTCTTGAAATCTGAACAAGGGGCCCCACGTTTTCACTTTGCACTTGGGTGCACAGATTATTATAGCTGGTCCTGGGTGCTGATCCCAGTGTGTTCCTGGTTAGCTGGGTATCCCTGGGGAAGTTGCCTTCTCCTTGAGTCTCACTGTCCTCATCTGTGTAGGGGGGTGGTAATCCCCACCTCCTAGAGGGATCCTGAAGATTAAATGTGATGAGTGGGTTCAGTAGCTGGAGTGGGGCCTGGCCCAGGCTTCCAGAGGCCGTGTGCCAGCACTGGGCACACCTCTGGGGATGCCATGGCAGCAAACAGACACTGCCCTTGGCTTAATGGGGCTTCTGGTCTGGAACAGGGACACAGATGGCAAGAGAGGCACACTGTGAGAAGCGCTCTGCCGGTGCCTAATGGAGGGATCTGCCCTAGTTGGGGGTCACCAAAGGCTTTCTGACGATGTGAACTTGGTGTGGGGCTGGACAGCATTGTCCAGATGGAGGCAACAGCATTACGGGTGGTATTTTCATAGTTATTTATTTTTTTATAAATTTATTTATTTTATTTATTTATTTTATTTTTGGCTGTGTTGGGTCTTTGTTGTTGTGTGCGGGTTTTCTCTAGTTGCGGTGAGCAGGGGCTACTCTTTGTTGCTGTGCGCGGGCTTCTCATTGTGGTGGCTTCTCTTGTGGCAGAGCACGGGCTCTAGGCATGTGGGCTCAGTAGTTGTGGCACGCGGGCTCTAGAGCACAGGCTCAGTAGTTGTGGCGCACGGGCTTAGTTGCTCCGCAGCATGTGGGATCTTCCCAGACCAGGGCTCGAACCTGTGACCCCTGCATTGGCAGCTTCTTAACCACTGCACCACCAGGGAAGTCCCTTCATAGTTATTAATAACAGACCTCTGGGAAGGCTGAGGTGAGGTGAGGTGAGAGGGCCTGGAGGGAGGAAATGGGTCACGGTGGCCACAGGCGGGTCAGGAGGCTGCGTTGGGGCCTCAGTGTCCAGTCTGGGTTCCTTCCCTTCAAAAAGTCTTTAGACCGCAATAATTTGGAATAGGAACGGACCCTTGCCCAGAGGCCTTCTGGAGCAGATAGGAACATGGCTTTGTCAGCTGGTGCCACAGGCAAGTTCTTCACCCTCTGGAAACCTTCAATAAATGGGCCTCCTAATCCCCTCTGGGTGGGCGGTGGTGACGTTCAAGTGAGATGAGTGCACGGAAGCCCCAGCACAGTGCCACCTGCAGGAAGTGCTCCGTGCTAAGGGTGGATTCCTATTTCCCTCTGTTGATGTGGAAGTGGGAGCCCAGGTTTTGATCAGGAGTCCCTCTAGCCCAGGCTAGCTCCCTTGGGGAAATCCTTTCTTTAATTGTAAGGCAGATGAGGCCGACAAGCCCTTTCCTAGAGATGATCAAGGACTGACCAGCATTGGGGGCCCAGAAGCAGTGGCTTTGGCGACAGCTGAGTGCTCACCTCTCCGGGTGCTTCCCCAGCTTAAATTAAACCCACCAGCTATGTCACAGAGAGGGGGTGAGCTCCCCCACGGGCGTCCTGAGTCCAGCCGCTGCTCTCTGAATGGTGAGAACAACTTTCATTTATCGCCGGCCTCACTGTACCGGGTGCTTCTCACGCATTCCTGGAGAAAGGCACTATTATTCCCATTTTAGAGGTAAGGATCGGAACAACTCTGCCCTTACGCAAGGTCACCCAGCTAGTGAGTGGCAGACCCCAAAGCCTTACCTACTACCCCAAATTGGCTCCCATAGTGACACACTGTGGAGCGGGGGGCAAGTCCAGACCTTTCTGGGCCTCAGTATCACCATGTATGCCCTGAGGGGTGGGACCCGATATTCTTCAAGGCCCCTTCAGCTCCAGTGTCCTAGGGTCTGTGCATCTGGGAGGGCCCGTCCCCTGGGGAGTTCTGCCACCACACCTCCAGGCTGCTGTTGTCTTTACTGTGTAGAAAATGACCAGCTTACCCAGGCCCTCTCAGCTCCAGCCTCCCAGGCCTGCCATCTAGGGCTGACCCCTGACCCTGTTCCCTCTCTCGTAACCCCCAAGTAGGAGCAGGAATGGCCAGGACCCGTGGTTTCTGCACCACAAGTGGCCTGGGGCTGGCGTGGGGGCCAGTGGGGGCAGAACCCTGTGGGAGATTCCAAAGTGGGAAAGAGTTTGATGGCTCCAGGGAACTGACCAAGGTCAGTGTGGCTGGAAGATATGGAGGTGCAGGAGACTGTGGGGGAGGGGAGGTTGGAGGGGTGAGTAGGAGCCAGATTGCGAAGGGCTTGTGGGCAGCAGTTAAAGAGCTTGAGGCAGAGAAAGGACTTGATCAGGTCTGTCTAGAATGACTGAGAAAATGCCAGCGACAGTTAACACAGTGTCAGGCACGTAGCATTCAAAGCCGTTCATTATGGTTTGATGCTTTTCATTATATCGATCATTAGGAATACCCAGATTCCACTCTTACCAGCTGTGAGAACTTGGGCCAGTCACTAACCCCTGGGACCTCATTTTTCGCACCAGTAATGCAGAAAGAAGGATGAGGAGCCTTCCTCCCAGGGATTTTATCAGGATCAGAGAGAGAGAATGGGGGGATTTCATCTCATCTCCGTTAATCCTGAAAACACTCAGCCCCCTGAGCCCAGCTATACAGCCAGTGCCCTTTATCTGTGTCACATGCATCCCTGCTTCCTAGTTTGGGGCAGAGTATGACTCAGACACTGGCTCCAGAAGCCCCCAGCCACAATACAGTCCCTTTCAAGCAGGACTTTACCTTCCCCAGATCCCTTCTCTGTCCTTGACCTCAGTCCTACAAGCAGCAGAACTCTTCCTCCCCCTCAGACTCTCCCCCAGCCTTGAAGCTCTGGCCAAGGGGCTCCCAGCCTTAAGAGCTCGTGGAGATTCCCAATAAGCCAGTGTGGTGTGGAGGGGAGTGTGCAGAACCTGAGAACATCACGTGCCTTCTCGGAGCCTCACTTTCCTCATCTGCAAAATGGGAATGGGAATACCTACTTTATTAGTCTCCTATTGCTCCTGTAACAAATTACCACAAATTTAGTGGCCAAATACAACACACAATAAATTCTCTTATAGTTCTGGATGTCAGAGTCCTAACACAGGTTGGCAGGGCTGCATTCCTTCTGGAGGCTCTAAGGGAGAATCCATTCCTTTGCCTTTTCTAGCTTCTGGAAGTTGCCTGCATTTCTTGGCTCCTGGCCCCATCCTACATCTTAAGGCCGTCAGCACAGCATCTTCCAATTTCTCTCTCAGTGCTTCCGTCATCCTCACATTGCCTTTTCTCTCTCTGACCCTCCTGCCTCCTGCTTATAAGGACCTTCGTGATTGCACTGGGTCCACCCAGATAATGCAGGGTTATCTCCCCATCTCCAGATCCTTAACTAACATCGCATCTGCAAAGTTCCTTTTACCACGTAAGATAACAGATTCACCGTTCCAGGGATTAGGATGTGAGCATCTCAGGGGGTTGTGATTCAGCCTGTCACACACTCCTTGCAGGGTGGTTGTGAGGATTAAATGAGATAAGAAACGTGAAAGGCTCAAACAGTACCTGGGACGTGGCAGTCAGTCCCTCGGCACATTTTCTTTTTGTCCTCTCTCTGGGCTTTTGTCTCCCCATCCATAAAAGGAGGCCTATTCTAGCTCTAGCAGTTGGATCCCACCTTATCTAGAGCATGTCATATGGTCAGGCAGACCATGCCCTTAGCACGGAATTCATAGGAAGCAGCAGAATTGAGCCCAGGATGCCCCCAGCGGCCCCCTTCTCCTCCTCCCTCTTGGGGGTAGGCCTCCTGTTAGTTCCTGGCCAGCTGAGCATTTCCCATCATTCCCAGGGACGGCTGATGGGAAAGGCTGAGCTCACTGCTCCCTGGGGAGGGCGAGGGGTGGAGGGAGGAGAGGGAGAGGCTGGCGGCAGCTGCTTCAAGAGGCGAGAGGCGGGGAGAGGAGAGGCCAGGAGAGATTTACAGTGGGAGAGGTGGAGGTTATCAGCGCTCAGGATGAGTGGGAGAGGGTGAGGCCGGGCCTTTAAGCTGGGCCTTGGAGAATGGTCAGCTCTTCCTTGGCCTCCTCAGCCCAGCCCCGGCCATGCGGCTGTGTCCCTCTGTCCCTCCTGAGAGGCCCTGGGGTCTGGAGGAGTGTGTATGTGTGCTGGGGATGGGAGGAGGGTGTCACAGGCCAGCAGGGGCTGGAAGTGAGAGGTTTTGCTGCCAGAGAGGAATACCGTCCCGTCCGTGAGAAGAGAGTCGTCTCAGCCAGCATACATGGCCCGCCCAGAAATCAGTCACCATATGCCCTTTGGCCCATCATCTGCCTTCACTGTACCCCACTTTTCTTATTTGCGTGTGGGGGGGGAGGGAGGGGGGAGGTAATAACACCATTACCAGATTTGAAAGAATCAAGTGAGAGAGTGACTTTGCAGCGTATACTCTGCTATATAAGGATGTGTGAGTCCATGCTTATGCACGTCACTTTGATGTTCTCTCTTCTGCACCTTGACTACCTGGCAAACTTAATCGCCCTTCAAGTCCCAGCTCAGATGTCACCTGCTCTGTGTCACTTCCTCAGCAGCCCGTTGTCCATCTGGGAAGAATGGAGCTGCTCCCGCCCCCGAGTTATCCTCTTTATAACCCTCTCTCGGTGCCTTTGGCAGGAGAGCGGTTGGTCTGTGCATCTGCCTCCCCAGCCATATGTGGGCAGTGCATTCACCTCAGACCCCTCTGCTTCTCAAGGTCCCAGTGGTTGTGGTAGAACAGAGGCAGGATGATAAAGGCCCCGGGGGAGCTGGCCTCCTGGCCTGAGCAAGGTCCCCACTTGGCAGTCCAGCCCTTAGAATCGAGCAGACCCCCATGATGGACTCAGTCAGATTCAGAGACCCCACTCAAAGCAGGTGGGCAGTCATCCCTGTGAAGGGTACAGGAACCCTTCACTTTCCGTGATGCAAATGCTCATGCCCGCTGCCCGGGACCTCCTGCGCGTAATCAGGACACCAAGGGGGACACGTTGGTAATGAGGTTTCCTGATGAGGGTGAAACCTGAGCCAGGGGACAGGGAGAGTGTTTCGGGAGAGGCTGTCTAGGCCCTACAGAGTGCATCCCATAAGCTCATCCACCACCCTCCAGGGACCCCCAGGAGGCCCACATCCCAGTGCCTCCGGCCCACTAGATACGCAGAGACGGCCACGTAAACGTTGGGGGACTTGGCCTCCCGCTCCTCGCTGTGTGCTCTCACCTGTGATTATTGGTCTCCCGCATCTCTCCAGAGTCCTGTATAGCCCTGTTCATACTGGCACTGCCGGTGCCTCTCAGTGCCCTAATCCTACCGTATATTGAACTTGGATTATGTTCCAGGCCTAGGCAGACATCAGCCCATACATTCCCCTCCACAGCCTGGAGGTGGTCATGTGATCCCACTCTCCAGGTGAGGACAGGCGAGGTGAGCAGCCGTTCAGTGCCAGGGTAGAGATCTGGACCCCGTTCCCAGTTGCTCTTTTCCATTTCCTTCACCGTTTGCATGGTCTCCCTGAGGTTCGAGGAAAGATGGCCTGAGCGTCTAGGTTGCGGCAGGTGGAGCTGGTACTGAGTTGTCACTTCAGACAGTTTGGTAGCTAAGGCCCAGCGCTGTGCCTCCCGGCAGGTTTCTTACACCCCACCCCCGCCCCCAAATCCGTGTGAGGAGCAGGTGGAAGGTAGACTGCCAAGCCCCAGGCTGTGCTCTGGGGAGCGGTTCAGAGATGCCCTGGAATGCCCTTCCCTGCTGGCTGTCTCACTGAAGCAGCTGCACTTGGCTGGCTTCACTGTGCTCACCTCATCTGCAAGCCTGTATGTTTTTGGAAGTAATGGAAATGCATTTCTTAAAAATGCTCGATAATTCAGCCTTGTCCTGATAACAGGCCTTGGTCTCTGCCCAGCACTCTGGCCTCCGAGGAACTCCTCATACCCATCACCTCCTCTCAGCGGCCCAGGCCCGTACGAGGTGACGTGACCCTCACGGAGAGCTGGTGAACCAGCTGAACCCTGTTCATTGGGGACCTGCCCAGGGCCACCCAGCGAGTCTGTTTCTTGTGGGGATGGTGGTGCCCGTTAGTATTTTCACTTACAGAGTTCTGACTGTGTGCCGGGGCTTAACACTCTAGAGGGCTGAAGTGCAGGCTGATGAAACAGCAGGCCTGCCTCACCCCAGCCCTTAACTCCTTTATGTTGTACCTTGTCTGAGCCGGAGCACGGTTCCTGCCCTGGAGCAGCTCCCATCCTGGGGGGCAAACCCCCGCTGGATTACGCCCGCCAAGGAGGTGTATGAGATAGGTACCCTCAGCCTGGGGGCTCAGTAAAGCCCCCGAGGGAATAATACCTCTTTTTTTCCCTTCAGTTGTTCTCAAGATTAAACAGGAGGAGTAGGGCAAATACTTAGCATATGACAAATAAATGATAAATCTTAAAATAATTGTTATTGTGGTTTTTGGGGTTTTATTTTCTAAAGTTTAATAAAACCACTCAAAGTTTCCGAAGAAAACTATGATTTTGAGATGACTGACAAGCACGTATTGTACGTTTGTAATATTCCTCTTTCAGAGAACCTTTTACATTGGAACTATACCACAGGATGTCCAATAATGAAAGTATTTGGTTTGGAACACACTTAGGATAAATTGTATCTTTCAACACTATCTCATTCTTTTAAAACCCAGAAGCGTTGTTCCTATATTTTTACTTTCTAATTTATCAAGCATTTGGTTTGAACTGCTTACGTTTCTTATTTCTACTCTGTGACTTTGAGCAAGTTACTTAATTTCTCTGTGTTTCCTCATATATAGAGTGGCGATATAAGAGTATCTACCTTACAGGGTTCTTGTGAGGATCAAATGAGTTAAATACAGTGTTTAGAATAGTGCCTGACACTTAATAAACATCAGTTATAATAATAATAATTATTATTATTTCTTAATAAGGAAATACACCCAGATTTAGTTACCAAATCCGGTCAGGTTGCCTTTCAGTGACTATGCATTCAGGTAACATTTACTGAGTGCTGGTCTTGGGTTTGTCTGGGTCTTGATCTCGGGACTCAGCTGCCCCCTGGCTCTGTCCAGGGGCCTGGGCTTCCTGCACGGTTTCTGCCTCGTGCGACTAGCCCCCAGGGCCCCGGGGGAGGCTGAGCTCATAAAAAGTGTCGGCAAAGCACTTTGTGGATCAATGCTAACTAATAGCAGCTCCCTGGAGCTGGCTCATATAGGGAAGACCATCGTGGAGGCAGCTTGAACCAGGCTCAGGGGTGGCCCCTGGGGAAGGCCAGTGATGTCCTCAAGGTGGGACCTGGGAAGGGCCCTGCCGTCCCTCCTCCCTGTTGCCTCCAGCCACTTTAACCAGCAGTGGGTGCTGACAAAGTCTGGAGATGGGCGGGGGGTGTTAGTGGCCACACGGGGAAGAGGTTTGCCCATTTAATGACAGAGTCAGGAGCAGAGACCCATCTAGCCCACACACCTGGTCACTTCCAGGCCAGAGCTGGGTGCACGGCCTGTCCTGGGCATCCTCTTGTCAGGGATCTCCCAGTCATCCCCATTGCTCTCTCTCAAGAGGTCAACATTCCTGGCTGAAATAGACAGCTGCTGGCCTTTGCCCAGACACATGCCTGTCTTAAGGATGGCAAAGCAGCTTCTGTTCAGTTGTGGGCATGAATGGGAAGTTGGCATGGGACCTTGTGCAAAGGAGGTTGTGGGCAAGACTTCCCCTAGTTCCGCCCCAGGGGGAAGTCCTTCGAGTCTCAGACGGAACTGAAGTCTGTTTTGGGAACTGCTGAGGAGGCAGCAGACAGGAATTTGCCCTCTGGGAGCTCGTGGTCTGATGGAGGGGCCATGGTCCTGTTCTCCAGGAGAGAGACTCCGGTCTGCTGGTTGGGGGCAGGGAGGGGGGATGTGGCTCCTGTTTCCTGGGACTTCCGATCCAATGGAGGGGACACAGCCCTCTTGTCCTCTAGTAGCTCCTTGTCTGAGGAAGGAAGCACGAACTTTGTCTGCAGCAGCCTCCTATCTGATGGAGGAGTCATGGCCACTTCCCTCAGGGAATTCTTATCTGATAGAGGAGATATGACCTCTGCCCTCAGGAAGGCCCCCTGTCTCCCTGTTTGATGGGGGAGGCTCATCTCCTTCTCTCACTTAAGAAGCCCCATTTGGTGGCCTCTGCCTTTGCTCCCTGCCTCCCTGGCCTGATTCATGGGGCGCTCTGGTCTACAGGCAATAGCCACAGAGAGCTGGGCAGAGTAAGGGCTAGGCTGCTGTGGGGCAGGGCAGAAGGGAAGAAGGGGGTGCTTTAGAGGGGCTCCTGTAGCGAGTAAGGGTGACAGGAAAGGCTTCCCAGTCGAGATGCCTTAATGGAACAGTCTGATGGAAGGAGGTGCCTGGCTGTGATGAGTACCCACTGGGGATCAGAGGTTGCTCCTCCAGGCTGGGAAGGGTAACTTGAGGGTCACTCGGGAGCCTGTCTCCACGCAGGCCAAACTGCTGGAGTGGAAAGAGCCCCTGGAGACGCTCACCTTCTGCCTGTCCGTGCACAGGCCGACTACTGCCAGCCCAGAGACCTCCGCCCTCCAAGGCCTGAGAAGCCCAGAGGAGGAGAGGAAACAGGACATGTATCAGGAACGCCTTTTCCTTTTGTTTGTAACTAACCCCCTGACTTGGGGCTGGGGAGAGCTGATTCTGCACGGCCTGCCCTGGCCTAACTGCTGCTGCCTGCAGCCCCCAGCACTGGGTCTTCCACGGCCTCCCTCCTTCCCACACAGTGCCCCGCCTTGCCTCAGCTACTGCTCCTGGGCTGGTCCCTTAATTTCACCGAGACTCAGGGCTCTCATCTGTAAAATGGGGTAAGACTTCCTATCTGCCTCATAAGGAAGTTTGTTTTTTCCTTTCTTTATAGGACTTACATAATTTATTCCTTTATCCATGAGATGTGCCTGGAGCATTTCCTGTGTGCTGACCTCTGGGGTGGGCAGGGGCAGAGAGTGTAGGCGAGGAACAGGTGCGGGCAGACAGGAAGTCGGTTTGGGACTTGTGTGAGGAGTCTGGGGACATCCGAGTACACATGTCCCAAGGCTAGTGGGTATGGGGTCAGAGAGGGTCTGGCTGGAGATGGGGGTTTGGCTTACCAGCATCTGGTGGCAGTTAAAGGGGCCAGGTGGGTGGGGTCACCAAGGGAACTGCTTGTCATGGGTCCTGGGAAGGGGTGGAGGCCAGGCCCTGGAGGCCACAGGCAACCGGGCTCTGCTCTGGAGCCTACAGACAGCTGGGCACAGGGCAGGGATGGGGGACCACTGAGTCAGGGCTCCGGTGGCTAAGAGGAACGGGCCTGGGATGGGGTCACAGGATGGTGCTCCTGGGGGGTGTCGAGACTTTGCTTTGGCAAGCGGGGTGTGGGGGTGTGTGGGACGGATGGTCTTTGGGTTGAGGAGACAGTAAGTTATGGCAGAGGTGCTGAGACATCAAAAGAAGGTGGTCAGGCAGATTGGCATTCTCTTTTTGTTTTGGCCGCACCGTGTGGCATGCAGGATCTTAGTTCCCCAACCAGGGATTGAACCCGTGCCCCCTGCAGTGGAAGCGCGGAGTCTTAACCACTGGACTGCCAGGGAAGTCCCGGATTGGCATTCTCTTATTCTCATGATTTCAGTTAGTCTTCTGCTGGCTAGAGGGCTGCTGTGGGAGCACGTGTGTTTACGTGGTGTGTGTATGGTGTACGTCGGGGGAGTTGTAGGTGAGATGTGTGTGGGGTGTGTGATGCAGGTGTGCGCATGGAGTGTGCTTAGTATTTGTGTGTGTGGTCTGTGTATGTGGTGTGTATAAGTGTAAGTGGTATATATGTGGTGTGAGATGTGAAGCATACGTGGTATGTGTGTGGTGCAAGGGTGCACGATGTGTGTGGTGTGGTATGTGGTGTGTTTTGTACATGTGTGGTGTGCCTGTAGGTACATGTGTAGGGTGTGTAGGGTATGTGTGGTGTGTGGTGTGTGTGTGTGGTGTTTGTGGGTATGTGTCTCTGTGTGTATGCATGGTGTGTGTGTGTGTGTGTGAGGTGTGTAGAGTTTGTGACTGCGTACAGCAGGCTGGTGCTGAGCCATTTGCCTGGGCTGGAAACTTAGAAGCATCCACCAGGCTTCCGAATTTCCCTTCTCTATTTAGGGTCACATCCAATGGTCCACTGGTAACAGCTGGCTATCCAGAAAAAAAAGTGGGGGTGGGGTTTTAGTATTTGCCGATTTCTGTGGTGTAAATTCTTCCACCAAGGATTTCACCCTACTAATGTCATGTCATTGAACATGGAGTTGGGAAGAGATGCACAGTAGGGCACCATCTTTATAGAGAAATTTAGTAAAAAAAATGGTAAGTGATAAGTTTTGAGTATTTATTCCCTTTATTTTTTTTTAATGAGTGTTGATAGTTTTTTTAAAATAAATTTATTTATTCATTTTATTTTTGACTGCATTGGGTCTTCGTTGCTGTGCACGGGCTTTCTCTAGTTGTGGCGAGCGGAGGCTACTCTTCATTGCGGTGCGCGGGCTTCTCATTGCGGTGGCTTCTCTTGTTGCAGAGTACGGGCTGTAGGCACACGGGCTTCAGTAGTTGTGGCACAGGGCTCAGTAGTTGTGGCTCGTGGGCTCTAGAGTGCGGGCTCAGTAGTTGTGGTGCATGGGCTTAGTTGCTCCACAGCATGTGGGATCTTCCTGGACCAGGGCTCGAACCCGTGTCCCCTGCATTGTCAGGCGGATTTTTAACCACTGTGCCACCAGGGAAGCCCTCCCTTTGTTGTTTTTTTTTTTACTTTTCTAAAAAATTTATTTATTTATTTATTTTTGGCTACGTTGGGTCTTTTTTGCTGCATGAGGGCTTCCTCTAGTTGCGGAGAGTGGTGGCTACTCTTTATTGCGGTGGCTTCTCTTGTTGCGGAGCACAAGCTCTAGGCGTGTGGGCTTCAGTAGTTGTGGCACGAGGGCTCAGTAGTTGTGGCTCGCAGGCTCTGGAGCACAGCCTCAGTAGTTGCGGCGCATGGGCTTAGTTGCTCCGTGGCATGTGGGATCTTCCTGGACCAGGGCTCGAACCTGTGTCCCCTTCATTGGCAGGCGGATTCTTAACCGCTGTGCCACCAGGGAAGTCCCCCTCCCTTTGTTTTTAATATAATTTATTTAACTGTAATTTTGGATCAGGATTTCTCACCATCAGCACTGTTAACATTTGGGCTCGAGGTTTTTTGTTGGGAGCAGGGAAGGGGCCGGCCTACACACTGTGCAGGCAGCATCCGTGACCTCCGCCCTCTAGATGCCAGTAGCACCCCTCCCCAAGTCGTGATCACCCAGATGTCTCTAAACATTGCCAAATGTCCCCCAGGGGGCTGAGACAGCCACTTCACCCCCAGTAGAGAGCCATTGGCAATGGCTGTGTTTAACAACTAGCTCACAACATTCCTACAAGTGTGACAGTCGGCTCTATGAGCCTGTACAAGCCAGCTCCAGCCCATCATGGTCACTGTATCTAGCCAAATATAAGACGTGGGTTTTTCTCCCCAAAATTGTTTCTCAAGAAAGAGCCACTATCCTAGGCCATACCTTTCAATCTGGACAGAGGTCCTGACCACAGAGGGCTCTCAGCCCCTGACTGGCCCCCAGAGTGGTTGAAGCAAAGTTGGAGATGCACTGCCCTACTGATCTGTTCTGATATTTCATGAAATGTGACAATGGAGAAAAAAGTAACACTTCTGAATCAATATCTTATTTTATTATGTGTTCTTCTGTATCCCTAAAAGTTTATATGTGCAAATTGGCAAAAACAAAAAAACCATACACACACACACACACACACACACACACACACACACAGACACACACACACGGAAGTAGAACTTTAAATAAAGTCTTCCCACGGGGAAAACCATGGCTGCCGCGTCACACACCCGTGTTTTATCCTGGCGGCCAGGCGGCCCGCCTCTGAATCGTCTCTTGGCCCAAGTCCTATTTTTCCCCATCTTCAAGCTCAGGGTTTGGCCCTTGTTTATGCATTTATTCATTCATTTGAAATATTTACTAAGCACCCACTATATACCAAGGAAGATGACTGAAGGAAGACAGGGTTCCTGCTCCCTGGAGCTTGTCAGTATTTCACTCCACGCCATCCACTGGGGAGCAGAGATGTGCAGGCTCGTGTGGATGCTGAGGGGACATGGGCAGAATAGAGGCGAGGAAGGGAGAAGTGCATGTGTGGGTGGCTATTGTGTGCCTGAAGCTGAGCTGGGCACATCATACATGGCATCATCCCACCCTCCTGCTGTGCTTCTGAGGGAGGGTTTTGTTTATTTGTGGAGTATCTCTCTCTCTCCCTGCTCCAGAGTGCAGGTGTCCTGGTGACAAGGCACAGGGGCCTGTATCTTCTGGAGGTAAGAACAGTGTCAGGCCCAGAGATGGGAAAAAAAGGAAGAAAAGCAAGGAGGGGAGTAGCAAAGATGGTTGGAGAGAGGGAAGGAGGAAGGGGTCAGGGCAAGGACACTTTAAGCTGAAGCAGTCAGGGAAGGCTTCTTGGATGAGGTGACATTGGGAAGGAAGGATGGGAGGGATTGCAGTGGGAGAACTGATAGAAAGGCTATTGCAGAAAGAGGGAATAACAGGGCATGTCCCTGGAGATTTCTGGAATGTGAGGGTCTAAACTAGGAAGAGAATATCATAAACTGCTGTTTTCTACCCAAGACTGAGAGAGAGACAGCTAAAAAAGCTTGTTTGTCTCCATTGGAGTTAATATAACCATCCCCTCCCACCTGAGGGACAGCTGGGCAAGAACTCTCCCCTGGGCGCTGGAGGGAAGGCAGAGTGTTGACTCAGGGAATGAGGATAATAGCAATAATAATTACAGTCCCAATGATGTCCGCTTCCCTTTATCATTCCCTACTAGGTACCAAGGCTTTATATATGCCTTCACCTATGGGGTAGATATCAACCCCACTTTCCAGATGATGGAAAGTATGCCTCAGAGAGGAAGCAAAACTCAAGGTCACACAGGACTCAGGCGGGGTCTGCGTGCTTCAGCGTCTGCACTGTTTCCTCTGCCAGCACCCTTCCCTTCCTGCCTCTCAACCCTCCAGAAGGCTGGAGAGCATTCAGGTGCAGTTTGTGGGTCTTTGGGATCCAGCTGCCAGCCTGCTTGGTGAAATTATTAGCTTTCCATTTCAGATCTCCAGTTTCGTGGGTTACTAGAAAATGGGCCAGGCTCCTTTAAGAAATTCTCCCCTCTGTCCGTGGCCACCTGGTGGCTCCCCTCCTCCCTCACTCTGCACCCCCTGGAAATCTTCACATATATGGATCATGGCTAGAAAAGTGAACACATGAATGTGGACAAGAGGCTGGAGCAATTGCTGTCTGCCTAGACACCTGTGAGAAGTCTGGAGCCCGGGAGCTTGACTTGGCCAGACCCCCATCCACCACCCCTCACCCCTCAGGCCTGTGCCCAAGGAAGCCATGCACGATTCTGAGCAGGGGTGTGACAGGAGCACCAGAAGCCTGGGGCTCTCCTCCCAGTCTGTGACTGGACACACCCCAGAGTCTCTCTGGGCCTTAGTTTCTTGGCCGGGTGCAAGATTCTTCTCTTCCATTGATTTCTCCGTCTGGGAAATAAAGCAGGCTACACTGTGATCCCTCATGCTCCCCAAATCTGTGAAACAGGGGTGACACCTCCTGTCTTCTTGCCTCCTCCCCCTGTCCTGGGCTGTCCTGAGAAGCAGGTGCACTCATGGTGGATAAACAGGCAGGCAATGTTCTGACACAGGGAGGGCTGTTCAGTTCTGGTAGAGCAGACAAGCCTGCACACAAATAACTCTGCTACCAGGGAGGGTGTGATAAGGGCTCTAGAAACCTCCTTGCATCCACAGCTACCTGCTCCTCACACCTCCCGGCTCCCTCATGGCTGTTCTCACACCCAGGAAAGTGGGTCAGAATGTAGGGCGGGTGTACCTGAGGGTGAATGCCCCCCTTGCAGGTCCCCACCCTACCTAGCTGAGCTATGACTGCTATCAGGCGCAGGGATGGGGGAAAGGTATGGGGTGACAGCATCTCTGTGTCCAAGGTACAGTCCTGGCCATTCTCCTTCCCCCTAAGTGCCTATGGCTCCCCATTGCCTTCTGGATATGGTCTGAGGTCCTTAGTCTGGCATTCGAGACCCTTTATACCTACCCAGGGCCTGGGGCATGGAGGTGCTCCGTGACTATCAGGGAAGCGAGTGGACCCTTCTCTGGTCCGTCCTCCTCCCTGGTGCTCCTCCCAGGCACTTGGGACATACTGCAGATTGCCTACTGTCTCTCAAATGCACAGTGGACCCAGTTGTGAGGCCCCCACCTGCAGTGCTGTCACCTCTTCCGCACCTCTGTGTGTTCTTCAAGATCCCCCTCGTTGCTACTTCCTCCCTTGAAGCCTTTCCTGACCCCCTCAGACACAACCACACAATCCTACCTATAAGGTAGTATTGTGAGTGGTGAAAAGTGTCATCCCTGCAGCTAGACTGCCTGGGTTCCAATATCAAGCTGAGCGCCTTACTAGCTGTGTGACCTTGGGCAAATGACTTAGACTCTCTGTGCCTCACTTTCCTCATCTGCGAAAGTGGGATAGTCGTACCTCCTCATATGTTGTTGGAGGAACAAATGAGTTAACATTTATGACACACTTAGAGTAGTAACTGGCACCTGATTTCTCTCCTGGGTGAGTTTTCTGTTGTTGATTGAGCTTAACATCTGAAGGTCTCCCCACATTCACTGCATTCATAGCATTTTTATCTAACATGAATTTTCTGATGCTCGCAAAGGATTGAATTGTTGCCAGTGCTCTCTCAGTTCACTGGTAGTGAATCTACGTTCGTGGATAATCTCTACAAGATGAGTTTTCTGATGCTGAGTAAGACATGTTTGGCTAAATGATTTCCCATAGGCAGCCCGTTCATGGGCTTCCTCTCCTGTATGAGTTTTCTGATGCTGGCTTTGAGACATTGATTAAGTTATTCACGGTCTCTGAAGCTCAGGTTTCCCCTTTGAAAAATGGGAATGTTTAGATGGCATAATATACTATCTTAATGTGTGTGAAGTTCTTAGCACAGCACCTGGATTACAGGGAAAGCTTAATGCACGGTGGCCGACGTGATTGGTGGGTTTATCTCACTTGACTATACCGTGGTTTTTTGTCAGCAGGGACATCTTAGTGCCTGCAGAGCCTGGCAGTGGTAGGAGTGTGTGAATGTTTACCGGGTAAGTGAATGATAAATGGGAGAGTCATTGGTCAAAGCTGAGCAGAGGCCCGTGGGGGTGTATCAGTTGTATACCTGGCTCAGCCTGATGGTGGCTGGGACCCTGCCCCTATGAAGTATTTTCTAAGCCCGGTGCCTATTGATCCTGACAGCCGAAGAGAAGCATAGATAGAAGAAGAAATCCCTGGAGTCCACTCACCCAGAGCAAAGGACCATCCCCACCATCTTTTTAAACGTCATCCATCCTCCCTATTGACTAATTCTCTCTTAGGGCATTCATTCAACAGCATTCCACCTGTTTTTATTTACTGAGCACCTACTGTGGCCCAGGCACCATGCTGTGCCCCAGGGATCCAGTGTCAAAAATACAAATAAGATCTCTACTCTCATATAAGTTATGAAAGAGAAGCAGAGGGTGAGTAAACAGACTTTTACAGAGTGTGGTAAATGTTGTGACGGAGACACACTGGGTGTGGGAGTTGGGGGGCGTCTAATCCAGACCTGGGGGGAGTCAGGGAAAGCTTCCTGGAGAAGGAGAGTGCTGAGCAGAAGACACAGCATGCAGTTCTGGCAGTTGACACAGCAGGCTTGGGGAAGGTTCTGAGGAATCACAGAGATGTGGACTCTGGCTTGTAAAATCGCAGAATCAGAGATTCTAGCATCAAAGGATCCAAATGCCAGGAGCCATATTTTCTCTACTGTGCTTACAATATTTTTTTCACTAAGACTTGAGACATACCTTGTTAGGGAAGCCCTGGCATCTTTATGAAGTAATTTGTGCTCATTGTACAACATGGAAAAATAAGGGATATAAAGGAATGAGTGGATGGGTGGACGGAGTTTCCTTCAACTCCTGGTTAACATTTAGGCACATTTCCTTTCCTTTCATTCATTTTTTGGGGTTGTTTTTAGTTTTAGTTTTTAAAACTGAGATATTTACATACCATAATGTTAGCAGTTATTTTCACAAGGTTGTATAACCATCACCACTATCTAATTCCAGAATATTTTCATCACCCCATTAGCAATCACTTCCCATTTCCCCCTCCCGCCAGCCCCGGGCAACCACTGATCTTCTTTCTGTTTCTATGTAATTGCCTATTCTGGACATTTCGTATAAGTGGAATCACACAATATATGGCTTTTTGTGTCTGGCTTCTTTCACTTAATACAATACTTTCGAGGTTCATCCATGTTGCAGCATGAATCAGTGCTTCATCCCTTTTTATGGTTGAATAATATTCCATTGAATGTATATGCCACAGTTAAAAAAATAGATTCATCAATTGATGGACTTCTTTTTCACTTTTTGTGACTGTTATGAATAATGCCACTATGAACATTTATGTACAAGTATTTGTGTGGACATCGTTTTCAGTTCTCTTGGGTATCTACCAAGGAATGGAATTGCTGGGTCATATGTTAACTCTATGTTTGATGTTTAGAGGGACAGCCAGACTTTGCCAAAGCGACTGCACTGCTCTACATCACCACCAGCAATGTACGAGGGTTCTTGTTTCTCCACACCCTTGATAACACTTGCTATTGTTCTTCTTTTTCTTTTTTTTTAAATTTTATTTACTTATTTGTTTATTTTTGGCTGCGTGGGATCTTTGTGGCTGCGCGTGGGCTTTCTCTAGTTGTGGCAAATGGGGGCTACTGTTCGTTGCGGCACGCGGGCTTCTCATTGCGGTGGCTTCTCTTGTTGCGGAGCATGGGCTCTAGGCATGCAGGCTTCAGTAGTTGTGGCTCACAGGCTCTAGAGCACAGGCTCAGTAGTTGTGGCACACGGGCTCTAGTTGTGGCTCGCGGGCTCTAGTGTGCAGGCGCAGTAGTTGTGGCGCATGGGCTTAGTTGCTCCAGGGCATGTGGGATCTTGTGGACCATGGCTCAAACCCGTGTCCTCTGCATTGGCAGGCGGATTTTTAACCACTGTGCCACCAGGGAAGTCCCTGTCGTAAGTTTTGAATTTGGGAAGTCTGAGTCCTCCAACTTTGTTCCTTTTTTTTTTTTCAAGATTGTTTTGGCTATTACATTTCCATATGAATTTTATGATCAGCCTGTCAATGCAAAAAATCCAGCTGCGATTTTTGATAGGGATTGCATTGAATTCATAGATCAGTTTGAGGAGTATTGCCATATTAACAACCTTGTCTTCTCCTTCTTTCTTTTGGGTGTTTATTGAGTATAAAGTTGAGCTCATGCCAAAAATACTGTTTTGATTCCTGATTTATTCTGCTTAATATTCTATCATAGGCATTTCCCTGTGTTATGAAAGATGCAAGCATAATTTCAATGCTATGTAGTATTATTCCATTGTTTGGCTGTACTATACAAACTTATAAACTCTTGGTTGTTGGATAATCTATCTAGGAAGGTACTTTGTTCTGGGTCCCTCACGATATAGGCCTCTCCCTATAGGCACAAAGGGACATTGGGAGGACTGGTGGCACGCAGAAAAGCGGCAGAATCGGAAGATAGGATCCAGCAGGCTGCACAGACACTGATACAGCATGTTTGTTTTAGGCATGTTCTCTAGAACAGTGGATTTTAAACAGTTAAAAATGTGCAGCATGGTATTCATTTTACATTGCAACTCAGTTCATCTGAAACAAACGTTTTACTAAATAATATTTACTTTTCCCATTAGCCAGGAGAAGCTGGTCTGCTGCAGTTACAAACAACCCCCAAATCTCAGTGGCTCAAGAGCTTTTTTTCTCTCTCATGCTACATGTCTGTCATCTAGCAGGAGAGCCCTGGGATTTCGGTCTCTGAAGGCTTTCCCATCCAGATCATTGCTGGTTTCAGTGATAGAGGAAAGAGGCTGTGGTAGGCAGAAGAATGGCCCCCCAACAATGTCTACGTCCTAATCCTTGGAACCTTTGAATATGTTATATCACATGGCAATCAGTTGATCTTAAAATAGGGAGCTACATGTATTCATAAGGGTCTTTAAAAGTGGAAGAGGGAGGCAGAAGAGGAGGTCAGAGCGATGCAATGTGATAAGAACCCAACCTGCTGTTGCTGGCTTTGAAGATGGAGGAAGAGGCCTTGAGACATGGAATGTGGGTGGAAAGGGCAAGGAAACAGATTTACCCCTAGAGCCTCTGGAAAGGAACGCAGCCCTGCTAACATCTTGATTTTAACCTAGTGAGGTACATTTTGAACTTCTGAGCTACAGAACTGCCAGATAATACATTTATGTTGTTTTAAGCCACGAAGTTTGTGACCCTTTGTTATAGCCTCCATAGAAGACTAACATAAACAGCATGGGGAATCATGCACCAGCCCTTAAATGCTTCTGCCCGGAAGTGACATATGGCCCTTCTACGCATGTTCCCTTGGCCAGAGCAAGCTGCATGGGCACGACTAACTTCATAGGACTGGAGAAATTTGATCCACCCATATGCCCAGCCTTAGAGGGCAATAGAATATTGGTAAAATAGTAGTATAGTAGTATCTATAGTAGTATAATAGTAGTATCTACTATACCTTTGCCATCTGCACCTGATGCTTGTATCTTTTATTCTATTGCATTAAAAAACAACAACAACAAAGTGCTGGTGGCAACTCTGTAAGTTGATTTCATTGTCAACTAATGGGTTGTGACCCCTGGGTTGAAAAACACCGCTCTACAGACCCTCCTCTGCCCATGCCTGATGGACCACATGACACACCCTAAGCCTAGTTGATTGGCCCAGGCATCGGACACCTGACCAAAACTGACCAATGAAATTCCTCTCCTGGGGATTTGGAATTGGGCCATTCAACCAGTTAACCGTGGGAAGCTGAGCAGAGGCAGAGTAGAAATAGGGTCGGAGTGAGAGCCACATGCAAGCCAAAATGATGGAGGGGCAGAAAAGCCCTGAGTAAGCAGAGAGTTGGTCCACAGAGGCAATGTAGCAGCGGCACACAGAGCAGTGCAGCCGGGAGAACATGCAGCCCCAGGGAGAGAGGTGGAGAAAGAGAGCAGCCGCCTGAGAGGCTGATGGCTTCCCCGTTCCCGGCTCCAGCCCCCGTGCGTCCTGCCTGCATATCCTTCCCGTGAGATTTTTGCCTCCTTATCATACCCTCTCCTTTTCTTGAGCTCTGCTAGGTGGGTTTCTGTTCCTTATCTCCAGAGAGTCTTAATCAGCTAGAACACCACCAGTATTTCTTGCGTGGGACCCAGCTTTGGCTCTGAGGGTCGGGCTTATGGGGTACAAACGGGACTTGGGGATGAACTAAACCCAGCCATCCCACAGTCTGGAAGTTTGGCTTTTACCTCAGTTTTGTGTGTTTGTGCTTGCTCTTCAAAGTGGACAGGCAGAAGCCATCTCTGAGGTCCTGCACCAGGTGGGGGTCCCAGTGAACTGGAAGCACCCCTGCAGGGGCCTTTTCTCTGACAGCATTGTGGTCAGGAAGCCAGTGGAGTTGTTTCAGGGACCGTTTGGCTGTGGGACAGAGTGGAAAGGACATGGGCTCTGGAGACAGGCAGCCATAATTCACCTCTTTGAGCCTCAGTTTTCTCATCTCTGAAATGGGATTGTGGAAGGATCAACAACAGTGTTCTGGGAAAAATACTGAGACATGCTGAGGGCGTACAAACCTGGAGGGCGCCCGCAGCTGTTGTTGTTGTCTGAGGAAGCCATCAGCGTCCAGCTTCCTGAGGAGGTGGCCCGGTGGCTGGTTGAGTTAGCAGCGGGCCATCTCCCACTGCTGGGCTGGCCGTGCTTCCTGCCCCTCGTCACGCTTACTCTCCTGGTCGCTCCTTCCTCACCCTTTCATTTCTCCCCCCAACTCCTGTCCTCATTTCCCCTTTTTCTGTTATTCCTGACGTTGATAAAAACACCTGCTTTAGGAAGGCAGCAGGGTTGGACAGAAAATAACCAACCTCTGGATGCAGACAGACAGAACTGGGTCTGAATCCTGACTTATTAGCCCCTTGCTTGCTGTATGTTTCTGGGAAAATTACTACGTCTCTTTGAATCTCGAGTTCGTTGTCTGTAAAATGAGGGTTATAATGCTCATTTCACAGTGCTTTTATGAGAAATAATTAATTGGGCACTCAACAAATGCTAGTTCCTACTTTATAAAAATGTTAATTGCTTCTTCCTTCCTTCCCTCCCTCCCTTCTCTCTCTGACTATCACTACTCCCAGCTGGCCCCCTGCACCAGCTTCCTGTGGCCAGGGTGCTGCTGGTCCCTCTCAGGGGTCCCTGGGATGGCCTCAGGCATTTGTGGCCTCTCCTTTCCATCAGACCCAGGGCTCCTGAGGGGTGGACTGAGGCTTCTGGAAGCAGCTGGGATCTCTGTGGCCTGTCACTTCTCTGGTCTCCTCTGCAGGTCTGGCCTTAGCTTGGGAACTGCTAGTTCAAACTGTGTGATCTGTATTTTTTTCTCACTTTAGCAATTATTATACCCCAGCTGACTGTGGCATCTTCACACTCCAAACACTGATAAATATTTATGAGGAGGAGAAAAACCCAGAACTCCTAGGGGAGGTGGGGGAGGGATGTGCTAGGCTCTTATTTGCCAACCAAGCTCAGACCCATCAGTGGTCCCTTGGGCCCCAAAAGTAAGGGGGGGGAGTGATGCGGGGGGGCTACAGAGGCAGCACAGAGCCACCACCCCACTCCCCTCTGGGAGGACCTGCTGTCGCTGGGACACTGTGGGCCTCACCCCGCCTTGCCCTGGATGCCTGCTGGACCTCCTGCCCCTCCAGGATTTGGGCTGCCTGCATCGCTCTCAGCGCATGCAGGTCTGCTCTGTTGCTCTGTGTCTGCTCCATCTCTCTGTGTGACTGTCTCTCTCCCTCTCTTGTTTGTTTGTTTTATCATCTCTCATTCCATCCTTTATTGTCACATCTCCAGAGCCAGCATCCCCCTCCCTTCCCTCCCTCCCTCCCCTCCCTCCTCCAATACCTTCTCTGCCTCTGGGTCTCCATCTCTACCTTTCTTCTCTCCCTCCCAACATTGCTCTGAGCAGTTCTGGGACTGGATGATGGGAGATAGGTGAGGGGCCTCAGGCTCCCAGACCAGCTGCAGGGAGACAGCAGGAAGAGCTGCTGGGGCCCAGGGTGTGCTCTGGGAGGAAGACGGAGCACTTTACGGGAGTCAGGGACCATGCCTCTGCCCGACCCCACATCCGTGCTCTGCTGTGTGGCCGTGGGCACATCCCCTCCCTTCCTGGCCTCAGTTCCTCAGTTGATTCCTTCACTAATTCATTCATTCACCCTCTCAACTAATATTTATTAAGTGCTGGCTGCCTACCATTCATTAACACAGGTTTATTAAACACCTACTAGATGTGCCATTCTAGGTGCTTGGGACGCATTAGTAGACAAGAGACAAAGATCCCTGCCCTCGTGGAGATGACGTTAGCAGAGTAGACAGGCATAAATGTAATCTGAGAGTCAGTTATGTAGTGGGTTAGGAAGTGGAGAGTGCTGTGGAAAACAGGAAAGTACAGTGAGAGGATTTGGAACACTGGGTAGGCACAGGATGAAGCTTCATCGTAGAAAGCGCGGGGCTGGGCAAGTGTATCTGTGTGGGGAGAACGTCCCAGGGAAGGGACTGTTGAGGCAGGGACCACCCTGGTGTGTTGGAGGAAAGGCCAGCAGGCTAGTGGCTGGAGGATGGGGGAGAGTAGGGGGAGGTGAAGCTGGGAGGTAAAGGGGGAGGGCAAACCACACACACAAGGCCGTGCCTCTGCGTGAGCTGGGAGGACTTTGAGCAAATGAGCGGCCAGGTCTGACCTATCTTAGAAGCCTCCCTCCGCCTGCTGGGTGAGGAACAGACCGAGGGGGCTGTCGAGGGAGCCCAGGGGACCTATAAAGGCAAGCATGGCGTCTCAGGTGGGGATGGCAGTGGAAGAGAGTGAGATCTGATCATGCCAGGCACTGTTCCGGCTCCCAGCGCTTGGTCGGTGCCTGCAAGTCACTCCAGACCCCTTGTTCTGGTCCTGCCGAGGGACGGCCTGCAGGAACCTTCCCCTGGGCGGGATATGCTAACCTGGCCTTCCCGCTCTTTCTCTCCCCAGGGTGTTCAAGAAGGCGAGCCCCAATGGAAAGGTGAGTCTGTAGCAGCCGCACCCTGTCTCCTCTCTGTCCTCAAACTCTCATCCCCTCTTCCGGCATCTTTACTGCCGCGAAGGACCTGCACACCCTGTCTGAGGGAGAGACACAGCCCTGTCCTTAGGAGCCCTCGACTACAAGGAGAGGGGCCCTGTCAGCAAACTTGCCGTCTCAGGGGGGCAGGACGACTCTCCTGGACTTTAGGGAACCCCTGCCCTGGTGTGGCCCATCACGGAGAGGCTGCACTGTGAGTGCAATAATTAGAGCAAGTGCCAAGGGCCTCAGGGGTGGTGAGTCCTCCGGCATGAGCGGCCCCTGGAGCCTCTCTACTGAATCCTGTTATCCAGGGCAGCTCCCAGTGCCTGCCCTGTTCTCTTTCTTAATATGGCCCCAGGCTCCATCCTGCTTTCCTCTCAGTTCAGCACATATTACTGACATCATTCCATGTCAGGTATAGGCTGAGCCAGTGGGAATCAGGGTAGGGTGTACTGAGATAAATAAGGCACAGCCCGTGCCCCTCAGGGCCAGATGCGGGAGGTAGGCACAGAAACTGGTAATTTCAATATAAAGTGGTTAAGTATAGCTGCAGACCCAGCCTGGGTGGTCAGGGATGGCTTCTGTGGGGAAAGATGCATTCCCAGGCAAGGCAGGGTGGAAAAGGGCATGCAGGGTGTGAACATAAGTTGTAGGGAGTCTGGGTGCCAAGAGGGAGGCAGAGGGAGCGGGAGCTGAGAGGGGGAGGTGGCCAGGCTTAGGAGCTCGGACTCCTGGCCTGGGCTGGCAGATAGCACCACGTGCACCCACGTCTCCCTTCTGAGCCCACAGCAGACATCACCAATCACCCACGTCTCCCTTCTGAGCCCGAGGCAGACATCACCAATCACTGTTCACCCTTTCCTGCTGAGCCCATATTCCATCTTGGATTCTTCTCAACCCAGGGCCCCAGGCAGCCCTTACCAATCAATCAGAGTTGGCATTTGGAATGAAACTCATTTGTCATTTTACCTCTGGGCACTGAGGAACCATCAGAGGGTTTTCAGACCAGACTACCATGGTTAGATTTGCATTTTAGGATGACCAGTGTGGCTGAGGAGCGGAGAAAGGTCCAAAGTAGGGGAGGCTCCAGGCAGCAGACCGTCAAGGGGCTGGCGTGTAGTTCAGCCAATGCTGGCTGTGAGGATGGAGAAATCTGGTGGAGGGAGACTCGTCAGTGTTTAGGGATTGGGGAGGAGTAGGAAGCATCCAGGATGACACTCTGGATTCTAGCTCTGGGGTTCTTCCCTGAAGACTGGTTAATGAGTGGGGCGCTCACTGCCTCGGAAAACAAGTCCTTCGAGTGGATCACTGCAGGCTGCACAGAGGCCGGGAGCAGTGAAGGGCACAGAGCTCAGTGTTCAGAGCACCCTCTCGGCGCTGCTGGCCCTGCTCTGGGTCCCCCCGTCCTTTCAGAGCTGCACCCAGCACCCCCTCCCAGCAGACTCCTTTGCTGCTGCCTCTCCACCCTCAGTGGTGCTTGGCAGGAAGATCCCTGCAGGCCTCAGTGTCCTCATCTGCAAAATGGGAACAATGACAACTTCTTCACAGGGCTTTGGGATGAACGGGTGCTTTAAAAATTATACAAGGGCTTGTTCGTATTAGGACTGGGGCTCAGGTCCAAGTCCAGTTAGGATTTTGATGAGGGCTAGGGTTGGGGCCAGGGGTTTCAGGGGCAGCTCCCAGGGTTTCCTCCAGGGCGGGGGCCCACAGCTGCTAACACCCTCTGTGCCTCTCCTCCCCAGCTCACCGTCTACCTGGGAAAGCGGGACTTTGTGGACCACATCGACCTCGTGGACCCCGTGGGTGAGTCCCTGGAGGCCAGAGAGGGAGGGGAGGGGGAAGGCAGGGCTGGCCTGGCTCCTTCCAGAGAAGAGCGTGTTGAAGCTGCCCAGGAATAGCCTTCAGGTCTCCAGAGTGGCCTGGTACCAAGAACAGGACGTACGTTCAGTCAGCAAAAGCTTACCAAGCAGCTACTTTCCTCTTCAACTGAGGGACCTGTGAGAGGAAATTGTGGGAAGGATTGAGGTAAGAAGCAGGGCCGGTGTCCTGATGACACCAGGAGGATGACAACAGCCACCACTTATCGTGAGCCTTATTAGGTACCCAACACCGAGGGTAACTGCTACTCTTATCATCCCTGCTTTACCGAGGAGAACGAGGCACAGGGAGGTTAAGTGACTTCCTCCAGGTCACAGAGCGAGTAGATCGAGGAGCCTGGATTCAAACAAACCCAGGCAGTCTGGCTTCGCAGAACCTTTGTTCTGCTCCCTCCTAATGGCAAAGGGTGGGAGGTGACAGGAAAACCTAGGGGCTTGTGAAATGGAGGCTGTCCTCGCTGACGTGGGGTTCTTACCGGAGGTTGGGCTGTGGCTGAAGGCCCCTTGCAAGGACTTTTTCTTGCTCAGGGCTTCTCAACCTCAGCACTCTTGACACTTCGGATTGGATCATTCTTTGCTGGCGGGGGCCATCCTCTCTGCTGAAGGGTGCTTAGCAGCATTCCTGGTCTCTACCCTTTAGACACCAGCAGTCCCCCCATCCCCGTACGACAATCAAAAGTGTTGTTAGACCTTGCGAATATCCCCTTGTGGGGCAGAATCGCCCCCAGTTAGGATTCTAAGAACCAAAGCTCTCCTTAAAGAACCTCAGTCTCATTGCCTCTTCCCACAACTGTTTGAGGGAGGGAGGCCCAGGATGACCCCTATTTTACAAATGTGGATGAGGCCCAGAGAGGTTAAATGATTAAAGAGGGACGTGAACAAACCCGAGTGAGGCCAAAGAAGGTGACGGTTTGGGAGGATGGGCCCTGGAAGCTGCATGAGGCCAAGTCCAGGTGAAGAAAGTAGGATGTGTGTTGCTTGGGGAAAAATTCACAGAGAACGTGGCCTGTCATCACACCCCTGCGGGCTTTGCTGGGGCCAAGGGGACAGGAGTGACTTGTGGTTCCAGAGCCCAGGTGGGAGCAGAGGGAGCAGAGTGGCAGGTTTCAGCTCGCTGAGAGGAAGGCCTTCGTGACGTTACGGAAGGAGACCTGGGGAGTCCCTGGGGTCCCTGAGCAGGCTGTGGGCTGCGGAGTCCAGCTCTATTCCAGGCCCCTCCCTTCCTGGCCTGGAGCACTATGACCCCACCCCACTTCTTCTCCCCAGCCCTGTCTGGTGTCCTCTGAAGCTCACTGCCCCCTCTGCCATTTCCATCTCCTCCTTGAACTTGGAGGCAGGGAGCAAGCATCCCTGTGTTCGCCTGTGGCCTGCTCCAAGGCAGAGTTTCCTACAGGCTGTCTGAGGCCAGGGCTGTCACACCCCTTGGCCTTTAAGGATAGCAGCGGGGTCACGGGGACTGGGGAGAGGGACACGAGGGATCTGGCTCCCCTGACACACACAGGCACCCTGAGAACTGTTTGACAAGTGTTCATAGAGCACCTGCTTCATGCCAGGCTCTGCAGATCCCAGAGCGTGCTGGGGCATCGTCCAGAGTTGCTCAAATGACCCACAGTGAGAAAATCTTTTTCCCTCACAACGTTGAGCTGATTGTGTCTTCCCGATGTTTAACTCTACCCCTGGTTACCCTGCAAACTCAGGGGCAAGTCCGAGCCCCCTGACCTCACAGACAGGACGTTTAAGGTCAGGCCCGGCCCTCCTTCCTCCGACGCCTCCGGGGTCTGCCCTCCCAAGCCTCAGAGCCGTGCTCTTCCCACTGCCCACCTTGGGCTGTCCCTTGGTCACCTAAATGATGACCTTTACTTGCCCTTAAGACCTGGTTCCCCCTCCCCCTCCCCCAGGGAGCCTTCCCTGACACCCCTGGTTCGGGGAGTGCCCTTGCTGGGATGTCCTCTGCATTGAGTTTCCACTCAGCCCTTGGTGCCCAGGCCCAGAGGAAAGCCCACGGTAAAAGGAGGGAAGATGCACGTCAGGCTCTGGGCACGGGGTGGGCACCCCCTGACCAGTCGTCCCTTGGACCTGCCCAGCACTGGGAGAAGACCAGGAACCCTCCGGGCACTCACTTCCTAATGTGGCCTCTGAGGGGTCAGCTCTGGGGGTCAGTGTGGGGTGAGGGGGGCTGTGGGTTAGACTGGGGAGGGCAGGTGACGGGGTGACCCCTGAGCCAGTCTTTTTGGCCTCCTGGGGTCTGGGCAGAGAAAACATCCTTCGTCTTCAGCTGGACTCTGTACTCCCAAGACCAGGCCTCGGGACATTCTCCATGGTGTCACACGTGTCAGGCACTGTCTAACACTTTACACATACTGACTCATCTCGTCCTCACAGGAGCCCTATGACGTAGGTACTACAGCATCTGTTAATCCCAAATCCCAAAGCTGTGCAAGCCCCAAACTGTTCATGAGTTTGACATAAAATTCAATCAGTGGCAAACCTGACCTGAACTGATGGGAGGCCACCGATACCTTAGGGACCCTCTTGGTGAAAATATTTGCGTCTCCCTGCAGAGGTATCAATGACTGACAAGGGGTGCCGCCCCAGAGCTGGCAGAAGACATTAGACAACCTGTGGAAGATGGACCATATGGTGTTCCTACAATTCAAACCTTCTGAATTCCAGAGTATACCTGATACTGGGGTTTTGGACCCATCTTCTTATTCTGACTAACAGATGAAGAAACAGAAGTTAAATAATCTACCCAAAGTTGTGAGCTGGGTCTGTCAGGCCAGCCTGGGTGGGTGCGTAAGGGGGGACATGGTGGTACCATCGACCGGGCGCTGGCCTCCCCATTTCGCTCATGATGCTTTTGGACAGAAAAATGGTTGAGTTTAAATTGAACTTGGTGTTTGGGGCTCAGAAGTTGAAATGGTCAAGTCTACTCACCCTCTGTCCTTCCTCCAGATGGTGTGGTCCTGGTGGATCCTGAGTATCTCAAGGAGAGGAGAGGTGAGCTGTGGCCCTTACCCCCAGCCTGTCAAGGGGCCTCCTTTTCCTCCATGACCTCCAGCCGAGGGCCTTCCTGACTCGCAGGCAGAATGTCAGCAGTAAGAGAGGCAACAAGCCTGTCCCTGCCCCTCCCTGCTGGTACTTCCCTCGACAGCTCCAGTCAACGTCAGAGCAGGTGCCTTGGCCTCCCCCGGCCTGGGGCGGCCCTGCCCGCGCCCATTTTGGGAGAACCTTCTAATGCCCTGAGCCCTTTTACATCAATCCATCATGACTGTTGCAAGGCTGGGGATGCAAACAGAGCAGGAGTTAGGGTCTCATTGTACAGAAGAGAAGATTGATTCCTGGGGAGGTCAAGGAACTGTCTGAGGTCAGGAGGACAGGAGGCGGGGCGGGGGGTGAGTGGGACAAGACTCTGAGCCTTCCGGACACCACCCAGCACTTGTTCCCCCTCCCACTACTCTTTCCCACTGTGCTCCTTCCCAGCCCCTATCAACCCTGTCAGACCCTCTCCACAGATGCCCTGGGCTGCAGTGGGGGTGGAGAAGAACAGAACCGATCCAGCAGTCAGCCCCACTTCCTCCCAGGGGCCAGGCACCTGACACCCCATCCCAAGGGCAGCGCAGCCCTCCCCGCAGGAGCTCTGGGACAGACCTGTGCCTCCAGTGGGGCCAGTCCCAGGGCTGCGGCTCACGCTCTGGGGGGGGGGTGTTTGCTGCCCTCCCAGGCCCCTCCTTAGTGCCCCCTGCTCCCACAGTCTATGTGACACTGACCTGCGCCTTCCGCTACGGCCGGGAGGACCTGGATGTCCTGGGCCTGACCTTTCGCAAGGACCTGTTTGTGGCCAACGTGCAGTCCTTCCCGCCAGCCCCTGAGGACAAGAAACCCCTGACTCGGCTGCAGGAGCGCCTCATCAAGAAGCTGGGCGAGCACGCCTACCCTTTCACCTTTGAGGTCAGGGACTGCCAGCCCCTGGGGCCCCATTCCAGAAACATCACGTCTAGCAAGCCCTCTGGGCAGGCATATGGGGGCAGCTGGGGCAGCAGCGCCGTGCCACCCAGTTTCCCAGTGTACGCTGGGACCAGGGCATTGGCACTTAACGTTGCCTGGTAAGTGTCTCTGGCCACTGCCAGGGGCATCACCCTTACCTCTGCGCTACTCCCCAGACCCTCCTGAGTCCGGGTCATTGGTGGGAGAAAGGGGGGTCGAGGGGGGCTGCTGCAGAGAAAGAAGGAGCCCTTTCTGGCCCCTGGGTCACCGCAAGGCTGTCTCCTCCCTCAGACCGGCTGCCCACTAGCCCTGCTTCAACCCAGCTCACAAACGAGGATGGCAAGTAGTGGATTTCCCTGCTCGGCCATCTTTCCACTCCAAGACCCCAAGATTCTGGATTTTCAAATTAACTGTTTCTCAGACTCTGATTCTGTGATTCAGTGAAATCCCCCGGCTTTCTGTGAGGGTCAGAGAAGGGGAGAGGATGCAGAGCCATCCTCTCTGTCATAGATGTGTTAGCTTCTTGTGCCTGCTCTAAGGAATCATCGCAAACCTGGTAGTAATTAAACCTGCTAATTAAAACACGAATGTGTTATCTTACGTTCTAGAGGTCCGAAATCAAAATCAGGTCTCACGGGGCTAAAATCAGGTGTCAGCAGGGCTGCCTTCTTTCTGGAGGCTCCAGGAGGGAAACTGTTTCCTTGTCTTCTCCCGCTTCTGGAAACCACTCACACTCTTTGGTCCCTAGCCTGCCCCTCCTCCATCTTCAAAGCCAGCAATGGCTGGTCCAGTCTTTCTCGGATCCCATCACTCTGACGCTGTCTTTTCTGCTTCCTGCTTTCACTGTTAAGGACCCTGTGATAAGGCCCATCTGGTTAATCCAGGGTAATCTCCCCATCTCAGGATCCTTAAGTGAATCACACTGTAGAGTTCCTTTTGCCATTTAAGGTAACATTATCACAGGTTTTGGAGATGGGGATGTGGACATCTTTGGGGGGCCATTATTCTGCCTACCACAGTGGACATCGTGGAAAGACCTTTTCAACTCTTGTTCTGTGGGGACTGTGCTGGGTTAAACCCTTAGATAAAGAAAAACACTGAAATCCTTGGCGTACCTGAAGAGGCCTCTGGTCTAACATGGGGCGTGGCTTGGCATGGTCTGATGGGGGAAACACGGTCTGTCCCCTGAATTCCCTAGTCTGATGGGAGGGACATGGCCTGTCCTTAGGGTCCCCTGGTCTGATGAATGTGTATATGGGTGCCTGGGGTGGGAGACACAGAGAGGTCAGTGGTGAACGTGACAGGCCTGTCCGTCCTCTTAACAGATCGCTCCGAACCTCCCATGTTCTGTGACGTTGCAGCCGGGGCCTGAAGACACAGGGAAGGTGGGTCACCCCCAAGGGAGCATCTCTCTGGGTCCAGGACACTGTGTCTGCAGTTCCCTGGCTTTCTCTCTGGGGAGGGTGCTGGAACCCTCCGTGTAGAAGCCTCCTTGCCTCTAGGCCAGGCTGATCCCACCTCAGATAAGCGGTCTTTTCAGACAGGGCAGCAGATACGGTATCACTCAGTGATGTGCCCAGGGTCAGTCTCGCTGGCCTCGGTGTCGTCTGCAGAATGTTCTCTGGAAAACCAGCTGGCCTCACAACCTTGTGCGGAGGTGCCGTCATCACTGTTTCACAGGTGGGGAAACTGAGGCTCAGAGAGGAGTGACACCATGAGTGGCCCAGGCCTCAGATCTCTGAGCCCGTTTCCTCATCTGCGAAATGGAGGTGGTAGGATGTGCCTCGTCGTGCGGTCTAGAGGGTGGAGTGAGACGCTGCAGGGACACGCCCAGTGCAGGGTCTGTGCACCGGAGGTCAGGGGGAGCTCTCTAAACAGGGCTGCAGAGGTGCCTGTTGTTGTTTCTGGGCGGCTGCCTCGCTGAGTGATGAGGACAGCCCCCCAGACAGGCAGGAGTCTGGAGAAGAGCCCGGTCAGGGAGCAGCTCTGCGGGAAGGTCGGATGGGGGAGGCAGCCCCGCGGCTGGCTGAGCGCAGGGCTCCGAGTCAGATGAGGGGGGTCAGGCCGTGGGAACGTGGTGCTCCCATCCAGCGGCCTTGTTACATGAGAGGGTGGGCAGGCTGTGCTCACGGGAGCCGGTCCTCTCCAAGGCTCTGCGGTCAGTGACCCCTCCCCACAGGCCTGCGGTGTGGACTATGAAGTGAAAGCCTTCTGCGCCGAGAACCTGGAGGAGAAGATCCACAAGCGGTGAGAAGGGCGCAGCTTCCGCCTGCCTGGGCGTGGGCTGCCTGCTGGCAGGGGTAGGGAGACAGGATGGGCAAAGTCCGAAGAAGACAGAAGTCACAATGCCTGGAAGTGTGCGAGGAGGGGCCTCACGTTCCAGCCTTGGGAACTCCGCAAAGGGCACTCGGGAAGGCTTGCAGGTTGTGAGGGCTTCCTGGGGGAGGTGGCTCAGTTGCCTTGGCTCAGGCCTCAGCGCTTTTTCCTTTGCACCACTGTACCCGCTTCCCTTATCTCCCTGCCTCTAATCTCTTCCTCTCCAGACGGCGTGTCCTTTAATTTTGTTTTGGAAAAAAAACGAAAAACGAAAATCAGATTGTTTTAAACAGTGAACAAGATGTTTCCCGCCAGCTTGGACCCCCATCTCCCAGTTCTCCTGGGAGGCCATCAGCAGGAGGTTGTGGCGGCGGGTTAGGGGGGTGTCAATGGAGGCTTCCAAACAAGGCAGGGAGGGGGAGAACGTGAACCCACCCAGGGCAGAGGGAGGAGGTCAGCCGTATGTCGGAGAGGGGAAACCTTTTCCTGGAGAGACACAGCCCTGGGCAGACAGAGAGCCCAAGCTAGCAGCCAGAAATTGCTGGCCCTGACTTCTGGGGTGAGCTGCCCAGCCCCGCGCTCACACCTGCCCCTCCTGGGGTCGGGCTCTGCTCTGGCTCCCGGCGAGGCTGGCCTCAGCCCCCAGCTCTGATGCACCCTGCTTCCTGAGGGCGCTGCAGCCTCTTAGGGAGCGGGCTGAGTCTGCCACCTAGTGGTCGCAGGATGCATTGCACATCTCTAACTCCAGCCTGGCAGCTTATGTGTGTGTGGAGATGGGATCCTTCTCCCTTGCTTCTCTGTCCCCCTTTTCTTCTTAAGCCCTGAGATCAGAAGAAAGGAAGGGAGTTGTAGGTTGTGGTAGGTGGCCTAACCAGAGCAGGGAAGAGGAGGCAGCATTGAGAGCCAGCACCTACCACCAATGGGACATTTTAAGTCCACGCTGGAGTTACTAATAATGATATAGCAACTATCACTTATCAAGAGCTTATTAGACACCAGACACAGTTCAAAGTGACGGACATGTATGAACTAATTCAGTCCTCACAGCAACCCTAAGAAGTGGGTCCTGCTGTTGTCACCATTTTACAGATGAGGAGACTGAGGCACGGAGGTTAATTTACTCAAGGTCATATAGTTAGTATGGGGAGAGCTAGGACTTTAGCCCCGGCTATCCAGCTCAGGGAATGGAGGTGGCTTAGCTGAGAAAGAGGGATGCCGGGATACCTAGCACACCTGACAGGAGACTGCCTGACTGAGTCCCATCCCCTCACCAAATCTTCGTGTCCTTGTTTCCTCCCTGAGCCCATCACCTTCATTGAGCCCCATCCCATCTCTGGGCCTCCATCCTCTCACTGAGTCTTTATCCTCTTTACTCCCCCTGCCTGAATCCACACCTCCTCACTGAACTCCTTCACCTCTCTGAGCCCCGTTTCTTCATGGGCCCCTTGCTCCCTGTGTATATTTTTATTTAATAGATACTTAGCAGGTATTTATTATATGGCAGCAGGCACTGTCATAAATACTGAGAATACAGTAGTGGACAATGTAGACAAAAACTTCTGTCCTTAAAGAACTCACACTATTAGGTGACATAAGAGATGCAGGAAGTGAAACAAGGTCCCTTTCTTAGCGTCCCGCTGGCTACCAGCACACAGATCCACATGAAGTGCTGCCGTGGGACGGTTCGGCCTCTGATGTGGTGGGAGGGAGTTCAGACCAGGAGAAGATCAGAGTGGGCGGATCTCGGGAGTTTCCTGGTCGAGCAGGTGTTTGGCTGGGCCTTGAGGAAGGAAGCAAATGAGGGCAGAAGCTGGAAGAGAGTGTTATAGGCTGGGACCCAGTATAAGCAGAGCTTCAGAAATAGGACTAGATAGACCATCGAGAATGATAGTGAAGAAGTGGAGGAGGCTGGGGACAAGATGGAGGAGGTTGGAGTGGGACCAGATGGTGACAAGGCCCTATGCCAAACTCTGCAGTTTGGACTGGAGTCCGAGGTCATGGGAACCACGGCAGTCTCTTCAGCAAGAGAAGGATGTGAGGGTCGCAAGGAAAGAGGATGGAGGCAGGTGACTCTGGTCATCCTTTGCTCTACCCATCTCCACTAGGAATTCTGTGCGCCTGATCATCCGGAAGGTGCAATACGCCCCGGAGAGGCCCGGCCCGCAGCCCACAGCCGAGACCACCAGGCAGTTCCTCATGTCGGATAAGCCCTTGCATCTGGAGGCCTCCCTGGATAAGGAGGTAGGAGGCTCGGGCTTGGCCGGGGGTGGGGGCCGCTCCCCCAGGGCTGCAGCCTCAGATCCCAGCTCTCTCATGCCCTCCAGGCCTCCTCGGCTGGGAGCTTCTGCCTCCAGCCCAAGGATCACAGGGCTCAGGGAATCTGAGACCTCCGCTGGAGGATTTGGAGAAGCCTCTTGGGGACTAAAGGCGTGGCAGAGGTGGGGCATGAGCTCGAAGTGTGCGATTGACTTCAGAAGTCAGCGTACCTCCTGAAGGGTCCTGGGTCCTGGCCATCTCCCTGCACCCCTGTCCCCCTTTGAAGTGTGAGCACCTCCTCTCCCTTTGGGGGGGCAGCTGAAGGCAAGTGCTTGGGCCAAGATGCAAGTTGAGGCTCTTCAATGAGGATTCAGAGCAGGTTCCCTCAGTGAGTGCATCAGCCCTTCCCCACCTTTCTCCTGCTTCTTCCAGACCCTCCTGGGTCTAAATTCCAGGCAGCCAGAGCCGGCAGAGACTTGATATATCACCTACTCCAGTCCCTCCATTGTACAGAGGGGGAAACTGAGGCTTAGATAACCTGTTCAAGGTCACACCACTCTCACCCTCATTACCATTATTATTACTGTCATCGTTACTTCTGGTGGCCAACCCCGGAGTGGAACACAGGAGTATCACCTTCTAACTTAATTATCTTTCAAGGTCCCACAAAGGAACTTAAGTTTAACATGCCCAGAGGCATCAGTGGGAAGTGGCTGATGAACTTGGGGCCAATGTCAGAGTGGCCAAGGCCTGGGGAACCCCAGGAGATGTGTGTGGGGCCTCTTCTCCCTCCCCGTCATCTAAAGCTTTGGAGGCTTCCCATCCCTCCCTCTCCCTTCTTACACCTCCCAGATCTACTACCACGGAGAACCCATCAGTGTCAACGTCCACGTCACCAACAACACCAACAAGACAGTGAAGAAGATTAAGATCTCGGGTACTCGGGCAGAGGGCCGGCCCAGGGGGTGGCAAGGGGACTCCTCCCAGGGGTTGGGGCAGCTGAAGGCTCTCCCCTCACTAACAGCCTTGTACATAACTACCGGCCCACAGAGAAGCCCAAGGCCTGCTAAGCCAAAGGGCAAGGCTTTTGAGGCTGGCAACACAGGCTGCTTATTGGCGGGGTAATGAGTTTACTGTGGAAGCTCCCTCTTCTCTTAGTTTCCCTGGGTTCTGGCCAGGGCTGTCTTTCAGGGGGAGATTTTTGTTTATGGAAGGAGTGGGCATGTTTGAGCTGCCATGTAGAGGATGGGTCCATCTCCTGCAGAAGCTTCTGGTGGACTGGCTGTTGTCTGGGGCTGAACATCCCCAACTCAGGGAGCCTGGGACCCCTGGCTCACCCCACATTGTCTCCCTCTTCCTCCCCAGTGCGCCAGTATGCAGACATCTGCCTTTTCAACACAGCGCAGTACAAGTGCCCCGTGGCCATGGAAGAGGCCGAGTAAGTGAGCACAAGGCCAGCTTTGGACGTGTGGGATCCGGTGGGGAAAAGAGAAGCCCTAGGTCTGGTCACAGGTCCAGGTGGCTCTTCTCCACCTGGCAGAGGGCCTGGCCTCAGATTTCCTTGCCGCTCAGTGTAAATGACCCTGAACAGCCTTTTAGAAACCATCCGCTTGGTTTAGCTATAAGGAAATGCATGCTACAGTCAGGGAAAAGACCCACTAAAACTAGAATGACAAAATAAGAGCTAGTGAATCTAAGAGGACTGGGGTTATGGAGGGAAGAGAATAATTGCACTGTACTGGAAACCTAGATCGCACAAAGCCCTCTGAGTTGGGGTTGCTGCTGACCCCAGTACGTAGGGAAGGAAATGCGGCCAGAGAGGTGACCTGCTCAGCCTCACAGGGCTGGCCGGCGGCAGAGCTGGGGCTCTTCTGACTCTGAGGCTTGCTACACCCCAGCTCGCTCATTGTTGAGAAGGGGGATGGCGGATGGAACAAAAGCAGGTCAAAACTAAACAATCCAAACACCTTACACGTGATGGCTGGAGATGAGATAAGGCAAATAAGGTCTTCATTGTAGAACCCAGGGGGTGGGTATATGGGTGTTCACTGCACAATTCTTTCAGTTTTCCTGTATGTTTGAAATTCTTTCATAATAATGTGTTAGGGAAAGAAAAAGTCCATTCTGTCTCCACTAAAAAATTATCCTAGCCAAACAGCACAGGGCCGAGCAGTACCTTGAATCTTTAAAACCTTGCACCTGCTTACGAACCAAGAATGAAGTTGTTGGATCACCCCAGAGTCATTGCTGTTTGCACGTGGAGCAGAGATGCGCCCCTTTTGGGTGGCAGTGGTCTCCCTGCCAGAGCTGGGCCTGGCCCATGTGGCCCCTTCGTGGCGGAGGGGGACTTGGAGCAGGGCCGGGCTCTGTGACCTGGCTGGGCTGGGGTTGGCTCTGGGGGGCATCTCCACATCGGTCCCCCTTCTTCCCAGTGACACAGTGGCGCCCAGCTCGACATTCTGCAAGGTCTACACGCTGACCCCCTTCCTGGCCAACAACCGAGAGAAGCGGGGCCTCGCCCTGGACGGGAAGCTCAAACATGAGGACACGAACCTGGCCTCCAGCACCCTGTGAGGACCTACCGTCCCTAGTCCCAGGCTCTTGGATGTCCCCCCTCCCCTGGCTCCCCTACCCTTCCCCAAAACGGGTCCACACCCACCTTGGTCCCACCAGTGCCAGCGTGGGCTCAGGCTACCCTCTCCCCAAGCGTTGTCCAGGGCCTGTCCTCATGAGCTTGAACTGCCAGAGAAGCTGTCCCCCAATCCCACCCTTATCCAGGGGTGCCCCAGAGAGCAAGATGGACCACTCGACCAGCCTCTCGTAGTCAGTGCTGCACTCTGCTGGCTTGCCTAGGGGAGGGCAACCTGGAAAGGCTTCGTGCAAGAGGCAGGAGCTTCTGACGTCATGTCTTCTGTTGGATAGAGTGTGACCCTGAGGCAGAGCAAGGCTGGAAGGAAGGAAGGAAGGAAGGGAGTGGCTTCTGGGAGGGTCCTAGCAGGAGAGGGTGACTCAGGACAGGCCTGGGGAGTCTGGAGATTTGAGGGTAGTGAGCTGGGCTAAACCACACGTGGGGGTGTCCCCAGAGGGCAGAGATCCCAGGGCCATAACATAGGGTCACTCCTGTCCCACGGTCACCACTGACTCCCTGAGGCCACCCTCCACTAGTGGAGACCTGGGGGTGTGGGGACCCGTCTTGCCCTGCCCGCTGAGGTCTGGCCCTTCCTGGGGGTTTGACCCACCTCTGCAGCACCGCTGCCCGCCACTCCAGCCCAAACACTGTCTCACCCGCCCCTTCATATGCTACCATCTCCCCTTGGAGTGTTTGCTGTCTTCTTCCCTGGCTCGAATCCTACCTGCTTTCGAGACCTAATTAAAGCATCACTTCCTGCAGGGTCTTCCCTGGTACCCACTCCCCTCCTCTCCCCCGCCACCTGCCCTCTCCTCTCTGGCTCAGGAGTGAGACAAAGGGAACCCACGTGAGAGCAGGAAGAGCCGCTCCGCACAGCACTCCTGGGACTCAGGCCCCTGGAGGGAAGCAGGGGTTCAAAGCCAGACTCGGAAGCCAGGGCTCTGAGTTCCCGCTCCCTGAGAGCAGACCTCGCCTTTCTCACGCACTGGGCTCTGCCTGTAGCTGGTGGCTGAGTGGCCAGGAAAGGGGCCGATGGCTGCTGCCCACACCGCACCCCATCCTGCCGGGTCTTGCCCACCAGCAAGCCCTGTGAACCGACTTCCCCGTGTCGCCTTGCAGGTTGAGGGAAGGAGCCAATCGGGAGATTCTGGGCATCATTGTTTCCTACAAAGTGAAGGTGAAGCTGGTGGTGTCTCGGGGAGGGTAAGTGCTACAGCCCAGCCCAGACCCAGACCCCGAAGTACAGCAGGGAGGTCCCTGATGGCCACACCCGCTGCCCCATTCTGCCTGTTTGCTGGACCTTTTAGCTGAATCCTGTTCCTTCCCCTTTCCCTCTTCTACTTCAGAGGCCTTTGGCCCCTCTCTTGCCCCTCCCCTCTTTCTCTCCTCCCCCCTTCTCCTCTTCTTCCTCTTTTTCCTCTTCCTCTTCCCCATCGCTAGTCTGGGCACGTGGGAAGTGGGGGGCAGCTTCCTCAGAGTCTGTGCTGTGGGGTCTACAAGGGTGCCATGTCCGTCATCATGTCTCAGGGCACAGCACCCACCCCAACTCATACCCAGGCTGATCTGCTGGGGAAATGGCTCAAGGAGCTCAGAATTCCAGAGTTGGATTGGGGATGCTCCGACTCTCCCATTTTACAGATGGGGAAACAGAGGCCCAGACAATTCCTCACACATTTCCTGAAATCTCCTCCCTTAATCTCAGGTCACGGGCTGGCTGCTGGGGTCATGGCGGTAGACCAAACGTACTCCCTTACCTGGAGCATTGTCTGGTGGAAGCTCAGAGAGAACTCCCACTTTTCTCCATATGTTGGGCCCACATGTTGTTATAAACCTAGAATTAGGATTTCTAATTTGTCAGAGGGATTTTTTTTAATTCATAAATTTCTATGAAAAGATTGGAAAGCTAATAGCATTAGACATCGAGTCTCCTTTATTCTTAGAATAATGCCTCGTGCAGGTGACAGTGTGTAATACGGACCATATATTATAGGACATCTCAGAATCACAAATCTCAAATCCCGTGTCCTTGCAGGACCCACAGTCTGCCTCAGGCTCCTTCTTGAGGAACCCTTGGGGAATCCTAAAGTGCTTCCTTCTGCCATTGGATAGCCCCAGCCTCCCCAGGGCAGGCAGCACAGGGGTTAACTTTTATGTCTCCTTTACAGATAATGACCCTGGGGCTCCCCTCGCAGGGAGTTTGGCTTAGCCGGGCCTGGGTTCCAGTTCCCCACGCAGGGCTCACACCTCCGTACGTCCCTGAATGAGCAGTTACAACTGGGGTGGGTAGAGTGTGTCCCAGGATCTAATCTACCCCAAAGGGGAACAGAGGTGGTAAATGAACGTGCTTTCTGTTTTCTTCCTCTCTGAACTCTCTCCTGACCACTTCTCCCGCCTCCTCTGACCCACCCACAGCCTGTTGGGAGATCTTGCATCCAGGTAAAGTCCCTTCCTTCAACCTGATCAACTCACCTGCCTGAAGGGCCCAGAGACCATTGTCCTGATTGTCCAGAATCACGGGCACTGGGTTGGAAGGAATCTTAGCGGTCACTTTTGATTGCCAGGCTCAGGCCTGTGCCGGGACTAGGACCCTCTCCAGAGGGACTGGGGAGGTGCAGTTTCTCCTTTCAAACCTCGCCCTGCTCTTCCGCCGTACCCAAGTGACAAGGACCTTTGCGGACAGCAAAGTTGGCTCCATTTATCTGGGGAGTGGCCCCCAATCAGTCTGTTTTACAGGATGTTTTGGAGAAATGCAGGCTTTGTGGCTTTCAAACTTCTACACTAATGAGAACTAACTGCTGGCTGAGTGTCGTCAGGGAGAGGCCCTGAGATCTGCCTTTGTAGACAAGGCTTCCTGGAGCCAACTGGATCCACGTGCATTCCAAAAATACCTGTGCCCCAAACTCAGTGCTTTGCTTCCTCCTGTCACAAGATGCCACTATTGCTCATCCAAGAAAACTGAGTCCATTTGGAGAGGTGAAATTCAATTCAATGTAATTCAGTAAGAATTTCCTGAACCCATACTTGAGCCCAGCCTTGTGAGGGGGACTGAGCTCCCAGAGAGGAATCAGATACACACCCTGCCCTTGACTGCTCATAGCCTGGTGGAAGGTTAAGGTCCAGATTCTTCCATCTGTATTCTGGATGGCTTTAGTGAAGGTTGACAGTCAGTCTTCCACCAGCTTCCATTCTGATAGCTCACTTTTCCAAGTGAACCTGGAGAAGCAATCCCCTTTGGAAGCAAAAAGCAAAAAAAACAAAAACAAAAAAGCCAAATTGTTTCAATAGCTTTATGAACCCCCCATGTTCCTATTGAGAGGAAGTAATAATTCTGGCAGGCACAAGCGTCACAGTTTAACCAAGCCTTTTACCTACGTCACCTCCTGGAAGTGGCTCTAGAAGGTAGGTATAGTTAGCCCCGTTTTCCAGATAAGCTCAGTGAGACTTAAAGATGTGAAGTGTTGGGGCTTCCCTGGTGGCGCAGTGGTTGAGAGTCCGCCTGCCGAGGCAGGGGACACGGGTTCGTGCCCCGGTCCGGGAAGATCCCACATGCCGCAGAGCGGCTGGGCCCGTGAGCCATGGCCGCTGAGCCTGCGCGTCCAGAGCCTGTGCTCCACAACGGGAGAGGCCACAGCAGTGAGAGGCCCGCGTACCAAAAAAAAAAAAGATGTGAAGTGTTCCTCAGTGAGTGGTGGGGCTGGTGGAACAGCCCTTTCAGGTTGGGTAGTTTATACCCCTGACCCCTCCGTCCCCTGCCCCATCCTCCTCTCAACCGGCCCCTGGCAGCAAAGTCAGTAAGATGATGTGCCTGTAGGCGCTCACAGTTGACAGGGCCTTGTAGGGTGATACCACCTAAGTGGAGTGGAGGAGCTTTCAGGGCTGCTTTTGTCTGGAGTGGAGAAAGAGGGTGGGTGGAATCACCTTCTCAATTCTGAGATGTTATCACACAGGGTTAAGGGTGTGAATTAGGGAGTCAGAATCCTCAGTCTGTAACTTTCTTTTTTTTTTTTTTAATTTCTTTCTTTCTTTAATTTAATTAATTAATTTAATTTTGGGCTGCGTTGGGTCTTCGTTGCTGCTCGCGGGCTTTTCTCTAGTTGCGGCGAGCGGGGGCCACTCTTCGTTGCGGTGCGCGGGCTTCTCATTGGCTGGCTTCTCTTGTTGCAGAGCACGGGCTCTAGGCGCGCAGGCTTCAGTAGTTGTGGCACTCGGGCTCAGTAGTTGTGGCTCACGGGCTCTAGAGCACAGGCTCAGTAGTTGTGGCGCACGGGCTTAGTTGTTCCGCGGCATGTGGGATCTTCCCAGACCAGGGCTTGAACCGTGTCCCCTGCATTGGCAGGTGGATTCTTAACCACTGTGCCACCAAGGAAGCCCTGTCACTTTCTTTTAAGAGCTGTACGGCCTTGGATATGCTGCGTTTTCTCCTTGGTCTCAATTTCCCAGCCTGTACATTGTTGTTGTGAAGGTTAAATGAGTGACTCTAGACTACTCCTTGGCGGAATGCCCTGGCAGTCCAGTGGTTAGGACTCTGCGCTTCCACTGCAGGGAGCACAGGTTTGATCCCTGGTCAAGGAACTAAGATCCTGCAAGCTGAGCAGCAAGGCGGAAAAAAAAAAAAGTAAACTCCTCCTTGGCACAGAGTCAGTACCATATGAGTGTCTGCTCTTGTTATTATTCTGTCCACCAGGGCTAAGGGGAGAGAAGGCCCAGTCAGAAACGTTAGCCAGTAGCAGCACCGCTCCCATCCTTCTATCCCCACACGGCTTCAAGGCTCTGTGCACAATGTAGACGGTGCTGGGGCCTGGGTCCCATCTAGCTTGCATTTGATTAAGCCGACCTCAGCAGTGCATCATCTAGATTGCAGGGGGCTAGGGCCACCTGAGCACTTTCACAGGAGCCCCCTGGAGATGTTGGGAGATAAGACAGAGTGAGGGTGGGAGGAGTTCCAACCAGGAAGTTGGGAAGGGCAGTGTCAGGGGAGGCTGGGCTGGCTGTGGCCATTTGAGGCCAGCAGGGACTCAGGGCACCTCTGGAGCCACTCAGCGAGCAAGATGCACACTCACTGCCCTGGGCAACCCTTTTCCCACCCCTGTGCCTCCTCCCAGCTCGTGGGAATCCAGGGATCCTTCTCAGGAAAGGGGAAGTTTCCATGTTTTTTGGAGCCAGGAGAAGAAATCTCCCAGTTCAACTCCCAGATAGACTGATGCTCAGAGAGTGGTGGAACTGGGTCTTGGGGCCAGATTTCCTGCCTCTTGGCCCACAGCTACCGTAAAACCCTCCCCAGTCCTCAAAGTGACAGGGCATTGAGACTCACAGCCTGGGACTGGATTCAAGGCTCAACTGGTCTGGGTCTCTTTCAGTGACGTGGCTGTGGAGCTGCCCTTCACCCTAATGCACCCCAAGCCCAAAGAGGAACCCCCGCATCGGGAAGGTGAGCAGAATCTGTGGGTCACTGGGATGGGGTATCCCTATCACCCCACCTACCTCTGGGTCAGCCTTCAGCCCAGGGTCACGCCTTTTCCCCAGCTCATGGGATCTTTTGTGAGGCCCACACTCCTGTTTGCATCTGACTCCTCAGGAGATAGAGAGGTCTGGCTCTGTTCTCTCTGGGCTGGGGGTGGTGGTGGGAGCTGCACAGGCCATGCTTGGAGCCCTTGTCTGGCATCCAGGCATAGCGGAAGGGGCTGCATGGATAAGATGAACCCTGGACACACCATCCCCATAATTTTTCCAAGTGATACCGGATTAAACCTAAGACTGTTTCGGTTGAAAGAAACATTGTAGTATGTACCACAAAGAAAGAAAAGTGTTCCCACAATTAAACTTTGAAATGCCATTGATTGTAAACATACCCCAAGTTCAGAGATGTGAAAATGTGAATAAATGGTTGTATTAGAGTTAGTGACAGTCCTGCATGCGACAAATGAATCTAAGTCGTGCTGGAGAAGTGCCAAAAGGAGCAGGGTCCAGAGATTTTTCTGTTCTCCTGGGCCTGCTGTGGGCCTCCCTGGCCCTCCCTGGACCCTCCTCCCTGCATTTAAGGTTATTCGAGGTGTTACCAAGACCAGGGACCAGCCCTCCCTTCTCCACTCCCCTTCCTCCTTTCCCTCCCCATCTTAGCTTAGTTGTCCCAGGGTGGGGACCTGTGCCCACCTGCCCACTTGCCCACTCACCAATAACCCATGGGCGCTCGTCTGCCCTGTGTTTAGTTCCAGAGAACGAGGCTCCAGTAGATACCAATCTCATAGAACTTGACACCACGTAAGCCAAACCCTGCCTGCAGACATATTGGGGGGGGCGGGCCTTGGGAGGTGGGCGGGGCTACCTGGTTATTTGCATTTATGCTAATTAACACCCTGAGGAGCAGCTGGTCTAACCCGTCTGCTGAGAGCTGCCTCTGCTCGCCTCTTCAGCAACCCGCTTGCCTGCATGTGACTTGAAGGACCCTCGGTGCCTGTTCCTCTTCCTCCTGCCTTGGTGGGGTCTGTCTTCCTCCCTCGTCCTTGCACGTCCGTCAGTCCGTCAGTCCGTTCGTCCATCCACAGCACCTGCTCGGCTGTCACAGGGCTGGTTTGTGGCCCTGGGCTGGGGCTCTCTTGCCTGGCCTTCACCCAACCAGTGGAATCAGGCCGTAGGGAGGGGAAGTTTCTGGGGATCTTGTTGCTTCTGACTCCCGAGGACCAATGTGGATTCCCCTGCGGTCGAAGGCTGTCGTGTCACCGGACAGTGGCCAGAGGGGGAGGACCTGGGCGAACATCAGGAAATACCTCCAGGGCCAAGCAGCTTTCTCGCTCCAGCTCCACATCTACACTTCCTTTGTCCCCCAGGAGATATTTGGGATATGGGGTCTTAAGTCACCCCATGAGGACACCCCATGCGGCTGGCTGAATTCTGTGGGGCTGGGGCCTTGGGTGGGCCTATGTGGACATGTCTTATAGTAGAAGGGAACTTACTGTTCTTAGAAGCAGCCCTTAGCCCTGAAACCCCCTCAGGCACCCTCTTTTCCCACCCACATTTTCTCTGCCCCCCTATTTAGATTGGCCTACCCCCCCTCCCTGCCCCCCACAGACCCTGTCTTATCCAAGATCCCTCAGGGTAGAATGTGAGCTGACACTTCCCTGGAAAAAAGGGATTTTCTCTTCCAAGCCAGGCCCACTGCTTCCTGTGCAGAAAACAGGAGTGCTTTCTTCGGGTGGTTGAATGGGGTTTCTTGGGCCTGTTCTTGGGGCATTCAGAATAGAATATGCTGTGAAACTGCTGGTGGCCTGGCCTCTCTGTGGGAATAACTTCCTCCTCTGGCCCTAACCCAGCCACACTGACCCCCCCTCCCAATTTTATGTGTCCCTTGACCCCAACTCCTCAAGAACCAGGTCAATTTCCAGCCCTTAGGCAAACTCATGCCTCCCTCTGGTATTTCCACAACTGGCTGGTCCCACTGTCATTGATGGGCATCCAGATGTGCCAGCCTGGCAGGCCTTTCTATCCGAGGCCAGTCCCAGAGGCCAGCCTCTGGGTCCCACCTGGCTGTGCAGGCTCTCCAGCCCCTGGATAAGCCTACTCTCCCTGCCCTGCAAACACACCCGTTTTCCTTGTCTTTCCCACCAGCGACGACGACATTGTGTTTGAGGACTTTGCTCGCCAGAGACTGAAAGGCATGAAGGATGACAAAGAGGAAGAGGAGGATGGTACCGGCTCTCCACAGCCCAACGACAGATAGACTGGGGCCGGCCCTCCCTCCGGGCAGCTCCAGGTCCGCTCTCACGCACTAGGATGCTTGTTTGTCTTCTTCCTGCCCTGGTTCCCCCTCCCCTTTGTTCTTCCAGCTTCTACCGGGGGCCCCAGTGGTCTTTCAGGTCACGGTGGTGAACCTCTGGCCTCAGGATTGGCCCCGTCACCATGCCAACAGGGCCACGTGCACCACCCTCACCACTCTCACTGCAGTCACCTCTCCATCCCCTGCTCTTTTCCTGTTGACCCCCAGAAAGGCCAACATGGCTCTGGTCTTGGAATTTGACTTGGGATGGGGAGCAGAAAGGGGAAGATGGGGCATGAGGGCTTGGAGGGGCGGGGATGGGGGCTCAAGACACGTGAGAGGATGTCCACCTTCCCAGGTGATTAACACAGTTCTGGCAGCTAAAACATGACCGACTCGAAGGCCAACCTCTGGCTGGGAGGGGCAGACCGGTGGATAGATTTTCCATGCAGTTCTTTTCGCAGTTTGGACCCACCAAACACCTCTCCCCTTCCTCCCCCATCCCCCCCCCATGTCCCTCTGTGACTGACAGTGACATTGGTGAAGGTTTGTGGACCCCAGGAATGGAGCAAAGTAGCTGGACTGACTTTCTTACCAGCAGTTACCTAGTCTAAGGCAAGTTGTGTGAAGTAGCCCAAGTCTATTTCAGTATCGTCAGGATGTAATATCCTAACTGCCTTGTATCTTGTGTGTGTGTCCTATCTACAAATATGCACAGAGGAAGAGAGAGAGAAGGGAGGGGTCTTCAGAAAGCACCAAGGTCCCGAGGAGGTTTCCTGAAGGGTGACTCTGAGAGATGGGGGCGGGGTGGGAAGATGAGAGTCTGCCCAGCTCCCTTCCTTTGTAGACCTAAGAGTGATCAGTGACCCCTGAAGTGATTACTGGTGTGGGAAGTGAGGGCTACCGGTGTCCTCCTGCCCTTGCAGTTCTCCAGGGCCGGGCTGGGCTGCCCCTGCAGGCTAGGAGAGAGCACCTGAGATCACTGTGCCCACAGTCAAAGAGGATCCTTCCCCAGAAGGTGGCAGGGTCCATCAGGATGCCCTCACCTAAAAGGAAGGGGGGGACTCCTTTGTTTCCTTGGGGAGTTGATGACCGCCCCAGTAGTTCCCAGTGTCATGGGTACCCAGTACCCATTGGCTAGTGTTGGTGTGATTGGGACATGGGGCATTTCCAGGGCAACAGGGCAGGCAGACAATGAGGCAGAAAGTGTTAAAAGGTATCTGTTTTTGTCTGACCTTTACTGCTCATTTACTCTGTGACCTTGGGCAAGTTCCTTTCCATCTCTGGGCCTCAGTTCTTCACCTAGAAAACCAAGGGGTTTGACCAGATGATCACAAAGGGCCCTCCCAGCTCTGCCTCCAAGAATTCGTGAACATTAGAGCTTCTGGTCTGGTGGGTGGAGCCAGAGCCACTGACTCTGATCTGTCTGCTACCAGCGAGGATTCATTGGACCCCAGAGGTGGCAGGGCCATGGAGAGCACCTAGCACCACCACCCCACACCCACTCCAGGCCTGAGAAAGGCCCTTCTTGGGCTCCTGAGGGGTTGTGTGATGTCAAGCTGTGGCCATAGCTAGCATGAGCTGCTTGGCCCTAGGGCCCGAGTGTTACAGAAGGACAGAGCTTGTATTTGCTGAGGTGGGTGGGGGAAGAGCTTGTGATAAGCCCTCCAGTACTTCACACCCCCTTTGGATGTCCTGAAGTTTACCTTATACCCAAGCAAATATATTGATTCGCAGGGCAAGGGGATCTCTTGCTCCTTTCTATCCCTGTCCCATACTTGTGAAAAGGGAGATGGCGAAATTTTATTGTACAAGTTGCATCTCAACCCTTTTCAGTCCAGCCCCTCCTGGGGTGGACCGAGCAACCACTTTCCATGGTGAAATTACCCAGTTCACGTGCCTGGCGCTGTACCCCCGCCCTTTCCTTCTGAATCTCATGAAGACTCAACCCTAGGGACCCCTACTCCAGGTCAGAACCAAGTCAGCTTGGGGCAGTCACACACCCATGGCCAGTTCTGGGGTCCCAGCTGCACCCAGCCCCTCCCAGAACCTGCTGGGCAGTCTGTACCTCATTTGGGCAGCTGGAGAGTTAATGAGCTGTTGGAACAATGCATGGCAAGCATATGCTCTTCAGGGTTGTCTTCTGGAACCTTTGGGGCTGATATAAGACCCTTTAGGATTTGGGGGTGATCACTTGCCTACAAATAGACCTCTTCCCCCATCCCTAACCCGGTCACACAAAAGCTTTTTCAGGCTGGTTTCTTGACCTCCTTCCACCTCAAAATCACACTCACCATATTGGGTTTATCCCAGTGTTGAACTGAAATTTCTCCAGCTGCAAGAAGCATCATGGGCCCATTTAGCCTTTTATTTACTCTTTGGGCCCAGGGTTGCAGAAGGGCAGTGGTCAAGTTCATCTGAAATTGGCTTAACCATCCTTGGTTGACAACTTCTCCGCTTGGCGCTGAGCACTGGAGACACAGAGTTGGGTCAGTCCCAGCCCCTGTCCTCAGGAAGCGCATGGTCAAGGGAAAGTTTTACGGGAAGTAGCGAGGGGGCCATTGCATTCAGGGTTCCATGATCGCTGCTAGTCTGTATAGTGCCTTGATATGAATTAGAAATGGTGTCCCTTCCAGGTGGATTCCACCCACATTGGAATGCACAGCTTCTTGAGTGGTCACAGGCTGGAGTTTAGCCCCACTTGCCCCTGGGCTGGGCGCCCTCCTGCACAGACATGCACTGCAGCCCAGTGGGACTCTCAGGCTTCTTCCTGAGAGAAAGAACATACAGATCATCTTGCCAAGTTTCTGGTTGGTTCCAGACCCCGCTTCTCCTGCAGTCCCTAAGCATGACTGAGTTCTTCTCTGCAGGGCCCCTCTCCATCTGGAGTCAGCCTGTCCAGGGGAACCCTTGGAGTGAAACTGGGGGTGGGGGAGCCCCACTGGGCTCCAGGCACCAGCCCACAGTACTGGCTCTCTCTGTCCACACATTTGGAGCCTGTGCTGACCCTGCCTCTCCACACTGAGACTTTGCAGTGGGCCATGCGGGTGGCATGTAGATAGCAGTCTGGGCAGGAAGGGAGAGCACGGCTCGGGGTGAAAGTCTGCAGGCAGACGGCCAGCTGGACTTCCTCAGCCTTCCAACCTAGAGAAGAGTTCAGTCCCCGTGAAGATAAGGACAGAGTTCTTTGGCTGGACTCCACGGGCCTTCTCAGTCTCAGAGCCCAGACAAACTGAGAGTGGGCTCACTTGGGGTCTTGGTTCAGCTGGGGGAGTTGCTGACAAGCTGGTCCCACGTGGTGCCGTGAAGAGCACCCTGGCCTGCGAGTCCACGATGCCGCTCCGTGTTGGCTGTTACCACCCAGCTGAGGAGCTTGAGCAACTCATTCAACCTCTTGGGATTGGTTTCCCTAACTGTAAAATGAGACAGCCGTCCCTTTCCCGCCCAACTCGAGGAACTTGTGAGGCCCAGAGGAGATGCAAGTCAGCTCTGTAAGTTGCATACGGCTGCCCAGGCTGTGGCCCTGCTACTGCGGGGGGGTAGCCCAGGGTCACACAGGACGTTTGCCGCTGGCAGAGCCCTCCCAGCCATCTTCATCTCTTGCCCCCGTGTCACTTAGGCAGAGGTCAGCCAGGATGAGACGAGGCCAGTTTGGCTTTGGTGACCCAGCCGAGAGGGAAATTCAGATACTATTCAGGAATGCCGTGTCTCCGGGCAGTGGTCCCAGCAACCCAGACAGAGAGACTGGACGTGGATTGTGTCAGTGATTGGGGGGGGGGCGGGGGCGGGGGCACACCTTGGTGTCAGAGGCCAGGAAGCATTGGATCTGATCCCAGGTTAGGGACAGCCTCGTTCCCCAGGCCCAGGGGTGCTAACCCCCCCACTACCCCACTAGAGAACCCCAAGGGTGAAGTGGAATAGAAGTTGTCTGCCCCTTCCCTTCAAAGTGTAAGACCCCCTCCAGGACCAACCAGAGCTGCCAGTTGTCGCTTCTTGGTGAAACTTGGGAGGGATTGGGGTCCGGGGAAAACCCAGGCCTCTTACGCTGAGACCTGAGCCCCAGCTGACGCATCCCCGGTGGTTTCAGCAGCCCACAAAGGCAGCTTCCCTCCTGCCAGCGACTGGGGGCTGGACATCCTCCACCCATCCCAGAGGAAGGCATTAGGCCCCGATCTTGGACTCTTATAGGGTCTCATGGACATAGGCCTATACCTGTTCTGGTTTTTAAAGTCAACAAGGACCAAAACAGACTCCCCCGACTCGTGCATAAGCCTGCCTTGGGCCTGGCATTTTGCTTTCCTGGCCCAGGCAGCCCCCTGGACTGGAATGGCCTACCCATGGGGCAGGATCCCCACCTCTACCACTCCCCTGCAGGCTCACTGCACAGTGGCTTCAAAGAGAGGCCCGTTGAAGGGGGAGTATCCTCCCCCATCACTCTCTCCCAACTCTTCACCCCGAAAGGGAAGTCAAAGCACAGATCCCCAGGACCCAGGACCCGTAGACTCTGACACACTGGTTTTCAAACCAGGTGCTGTGGAACCCCTGGTGTGTCACAGAGCTTTGTCAGGGGCTGCTAAGGTGGGAGAATGGGGGTGGAGGCCAAGGATAGGTCTCCAGCCCTCCCCGCCATTCCCACTTCCACCAGAACAACTCTCCTTTTATCTGTCTTGCCTATTGAGGTTTCACCTTTAAACTTTCTTTTGAAGAAAAACTTCTTCAAACCACCATTCTGAGGTTTGATCTTAGACCAGCAAGCCCAGCTTCTATTCTTGCATTTCCTGTTGGAATGACTCTAGCCTTCCAATACAAAGTATTGTCCTATTGGAACTTGGGTCCCAGACCCAGGCCCAAGCATTTGCTTATTCACGCGCACACACACACACTTGGTTTTGTAGCCCACCCCCACTGAAGCTCCAGCCTGGGTTTCATTTGGGCGGGGGCCTGGTGCTGTGAGGATGGGTCTTGGCCCTGAAATTGGCCCAGGCATTGTGGGGGACCATGGAGGAAGCAAAGAGGCCCAGCCCCACCCCAGGACTTGTGTCTGTGCCCCAGTGTGACACCCCACTCCCCCGGCCCAGGCCCATGAGACGGCAGAGGGACAGCGTGGTGGGAAGAGAAACTAGAGTTAGGTTCCTCTTTATGTACAGCCAGCTTTAGTAAAAGAAATGCCAAGGGAGGACTTTATGACAAAAGTCCCTCCTATGAAGGCAGGATTCCTCCAGAGACCCTTTAAGCAGCAAATTTCCCTCGAGCAATTCTCATAGGATTCCATGCCCACCTCTGCGGTCAACTGAATGTGTGGGCAACAGGCGGGTGTCTGAAGAGAGGCCGGTTCCCTACCTCCAGTCCCCTAAATTCTCTTTCTGCTGGTCTGCCCCTCTGCCCAGGTCCCTCACTGGGGCTGACTAAGAGGTGGGCACTTCGGGGAGACCTGGACCAGCCCTGGGCACAGCATCCTGCCCGGCCCCCACCCAGGGCATCCAGGTGGAAATGTGAGAGTCGGGGCACAACAAGCCACGTGGCATGGGAGAAAGAGCGCCCAATGCTATTCTGTGTTCAGTCCGAGTGTGCCCTTGGGAACCTGACCTCCGTTTCCCCTTGTGTAAGATGGAGATAGTGCCCGGCTCTGCCCAGCTCAAAGGGATTACTGCAAGGGTCATGGGAGAGGTGGGTATGGAGGGGGGCTCACAAATTCGGGGTGTGGTCATGGCCTGCCCTGGAGATCCAGGAGCACTCGGGGGATGATGGTTGGATGGGCCATCTTCCTGGGACGTCTCTGCTCAGTGTTGGGGTCTAGCCACAGATGTCGGGGGAGGGGGCTGCGCATTCCTTTCCAATGGGAGCCGGCACTTAACCTGGTACTGTGTGTGGATCCTGGGTGTGAGGAGTGACAGGTGGTGGAGACTGGTCTCCAGGTCTGTGGCCCTTCTGTTAAGTGATTCTTTTGTGACACCCTTATTCCTGGGTCACCTGCCAGGTTTATCTGTTGTACCTGTGGCATTCCTTATTATGTCAGATAAGTTATTACAGTTTATTCAACTCTAACAGGACAGTTCTAACCGTTCTAATGAAAAAAAGAACCATAAATAGGAGACCATTAAAGGTCTTTTATGACAGATGCTGGCTGTGCTTTTATTTCTGTCTCATAAGCCCATGGCAGGACATAGACCAGCAGAAGCTGTCCCTGCTGCCCTGGACTAGCTGGGTCAGGTGGTGGCCCCAACTCCAACCTGGCTGCTCACCCCCTTCTCCTCCCCTCGCTGCCATTTACCAGCCTTTGGGCCTGGGGAAGTTGCCAAACCTCTGATCCTTCTCAGACACCACTGGGTCCCATGACCCCTGGTTTGCTCCTGGGGTGAAACCATCCCATCTTCTCCCCACTGACCACTTCAGCTGGAGTCCTGTCCCAGTCCCAGCCCTGGTTCTTACTCAGTTCTCATCTCCTGCTCTGCTGGGTCTCCCCGAAGTCACTTCAGTTTTCCATGACTTACCCACTGCCTGTTCCAAAAGAACACATGGGAGGAGTGGGGATATAGGTGAGGAAGATTCAGAGTCCTAAATGACAGTGTATCGTATTAACATGAAAGGAAGATGCTGCTGAATGTAAGATGGCTTTCCTAGAAAATTGGTCATATGTGTGAAACCATTTTGTTTTTTACATTCCTGTAGAATAATGTGCAACTTAGATCAGTGCATTGCCCTCCTGGTCGGCCAGAGGGTGATCTCTTTCCTCTGATGCTCCCAGCCAGAGAAGGGTAATGGGCAGACACTGACATTTGAGTCAGGAGACATGAGCTAGAGCTTTGATTCTGCCCTCCCACGTGGACTGTATCAGTCCAAGTCCAGATAAACGGAGCCTATGCCAGTATATCAGTAGCAGGAATTTAATCAAAGAAACTGGTTATGAAATGTTGCAAGAGTTGAAAGGGCAAATGGGATGTAAGGCAACCCAGGTACAATGGGAAGTCACCACCATCTGTAGGGTGGAAGGACAAGGGAGAAGAGGTGGTGTTACGGAGCTAAGGACCAGGGAAGCCCAATAGGGCTGTTGAGGGAGAGAGTAGCTGAAGAATCCAGACCATAGAAGAAAAGCCTCTGTTCCTGGGATGCTGCCCAAAGCAAGAGGGTGGGGGAAATACTCTGATTTCTCCTTTCCTTCTGCCCTCCTAATGGCAGACTCGAATTAAAAGTTAATTTTCAAGGAATCTTGGGGAATGTAGTTTGCAATGGTCAATGCCCTGCAATACAGAGCAGGAGAAGGTCAGGGGATTAGATCTGAGACCAAGTAGGCAAGTCAACAGCTCTTCCTTAATCTTCTCATCCAAAAACCAGAAATAATCCTATTGGCCTGGATACCACAAATTAGAAGGAGTACCCTGACACCTAAACAAGGCTCTAAACATGGAAGAGGTCTTTGCAGTTACCTCTTAGCTTTGAGCTTTTCTCCTGTCACTGTCTTCGTGGTGTTCTGAGACTTCATTTATCTTAGCTTTTAAAATTTTCAGCAAATCAAAATAAATTGTGTAGGAGTTTCAAATTCTGGCCAAAACAGAGTAAGTCCACTACAGCCTATCTCTCCTACTGATTACATAAAAACCCTGGACAAAAATACAAAACACAACTACCTAATGACTCTGAAAATTAAACAAAAGCAGGCAAATGGTCCTGGGAGTAAAAATTTGGAGAAGTAACCTGCATGGGGTAGATTTCCCTTTTATTTCTCCTTTCTCTTGTGGATTTGTGCTGCGATTAGAACCACCCACAGGCCAACAGACAAATTGGGTCTGAAACTAAATCAGCTGATAACCTCTTGAAACAAAGACAACAACAACTACAAAATCAACGTTCTATCAAGGATTATAACGGGGCTTCCATGGTGGCGCAGTGGTTGAGAGTCTGCCTGCCGATGCAGGGGACACGGGTTCGTGCCCCGGTCCGGGAGGATCCCACATGCCGCGGAGCGGCTGGGCCCGTGAGCCATGGCCGCTGAGCCTGCGCGTCTGGAGCCTGTGCTCCGCAACGGGAGAGGCCACAACAGTGAGAGGCCCGCGTACCAAAAAAAATAATAATAATAAGGATTATAACAGGACCTAGAGTCTATACAACATAACATTCACAGTGTCCAGGATACAATCTAAAATAACTCAACATACAAAAACCAGAAGAAGAGGATGATCAATGAGGATGCATGATCAGTATACAAAAATCAATTATACTTCTGTAGAGTAACATCAAACAACTGGATCTTGAAATTTAAAAGACAATGCCAAATAAAAAGATAATACCACCTACAATAGCACCAAAATGGAAATATACTTAGGTATAAATAGGAAAATATGTGCATAATCTCTATGTACATCTCTAAAGCACAAAATACTGATGAAAGAAATCAAAGAAGACCTAAACAAATTGAGACATGTACTATGTTCATGGATTGGAAGATTCAATGTTGAATATGGATTCAATATGGATTAGAAGATGTCAATTCTCTACAAACTATAGATTCAGTGCAGTCCAAATCAAGATCTCTGCGGGATTTTTTCTTTTCTTTTGTATGTGTAGACAAGCTGATCCTAAACATTATATGGAAAGGTAAAGGAACTAGAATAGCCAAGCAATTTTTAAAAGGAAGAACAACATTGGAGTTGCCTACTAACTGATCTCAAGACTTACTATGAAGTTACAGTAATGAAGACAGTGTGGTAGTGGTGAAAGAATAGACACCTATATCAATGGAATGAACTCCAGAATCCAGAAATAGACCTGTATATATCAACTGATTTTCCAAAAAGGTGCAAAGGCTATCCAATTATTCTTCCCAATAAATAGTGCTGGCGAGGGTGTGGAGGAACTGGAACGCGTACATGGCTGGTGGGCATACCAAATGGTACAGACACTTTGGAAAACAGTTTGGCAGAGTTTCTTATAAGTTTAAAGATACTTACTATAAGACTTAGAAGTTCCACTCCCAAAATAAATGAAAAGTTATGTCCCCACAAAAACCTGTATATGAACGTTAATAATGGATGCATTCGTAACTCAAAAACTGGAAACAACCCAAATGCTCTTCAACTAGAGTGAATGGATAAACTCTTGTACAGCCATACAATGGGATACTACTCAGCAATAAAAATGAACAAACTAGTGGTACAACAACAAGGATGAATCTCAAACGCATCATGCTAAGTGAAAGAAGCTAGACTTAAAAGGATAAATATGTATGCATCTATTTATAGGACATTCTGGAAAAGGCAAAACTATGGGGATGGAAAACAGTCCACTAGTTGCCAGTGGCTGGAGTTGAGGAAGGGTTGGCTACAGAGGGGCAGCAGGAGGTATTTTGGGGGGTGATTGAACTGTTTCATATCTTGATTGTCAAAATAAACTGTATGCCAAAAAAGAGTGGGTTTTTACTCTTTGCAAATATGTATCTCAATAAAAAGCAAAAAAAAAAAGAAAAGAAACTAAACAATCTATAGCTCACAAACCGCAAACTATTTACTGGGCATGTACCATTTGCTGGGGCTTATGCTGGACCTTGAAGACACAAAGATTAATAAGACAATCCCTTCCTTCAAGGGGTTCACGAATTCACAGGAATGTAAGGCATGACGAAAAAGATTTGGACTTGATGTTGAGGGATATTGGAGATGGGGGCTGACACATACTCATGGCGTGCCATGGGAGCACTAAAGAGGGGCGGGTGGGATAGGAAATAAGGCAAGCTTCCTAGAAAGGGAATTGCTTCAACTGAGTTTTGAAGGATGAGAAGCAGTTAAGCAGGTGAGGGGAGGCTATGGGCATTCCAGATAGAAGGGGTGGCCCACGGGAAGCCCTAGGTGGTGAGACAACCTGGGACCTTCAAGGAATTGTAAGGACTTCGGTTTGGCTAGAATGAAGGGAACCAGAAGAGCTAACAGGAGATGGGAGCAGACAATAGCCATGGGGAGGAAGGTTAAAGATAATCTGTCCAAAGAGCTTTTTATCCAGAAGAGGGTGGGACAGGTTTTAAGCAGGGCAGTGAGATGCATCAGCTTCATGCACTTTTAGGATCACTCTGGCTGCATTGCAGAGGATGGACTGGAGGGGAAGGCTGGCGGCAAAGGGATCAAGAAGGAAGCTGGGACAGGGATCCAGCTGAGAGATGTAGAGGTTGGGGCCAGGTGGGGAAGCAGAAGAAGGACCGATTGGAGAGGTATTTAGGGGTAAAATGGTCATAACTGGCCTCCCACTCAATATTTGAATATTCAGTCTCAGAACCTTTGCACTCGCTGTTTCTTCTGCCTGGATTGATCTTTCCTAGGCAGTTTGCAGAGCTCCTTCCTTCCCATTGTTCAGGGTAAGCCACCTTCTCAGAGGAGCCTGCCTGACTACCCCATTCAAAGGACAACCTTTCCCATCACTCTTACAACACTCTGCTTATTTCCCTCATAAGAGGTATCTTACTTGTTTATTTACTTGTTCTTGGTGCAAGCACATGGGCTCTGAGTTCTAACCCCAACTTGACCCCTTTATTAGCAGTGAGCAAATTATTCATCTTTGTCTTAGTTTGTTCATTTGTAAAGTAGGAATAGTAACACCTACTTCATAGAATTGTCATCAGGCTAAAATCGGTTAATATATGTAAAGTGCCTAGAACAACTGCCAGCTTCTTCCTAGCATAGTGCTTGGCGCATAGTAGGCACTTTATAAAATATTTGCTGAATGGATTTGACTAAATGAAAGAAGGAACATTCCCATGTTCACCAGCAGATGGCGCATGTACGAAAAAAAGTTAAAACTGCGGCCACTCTCACAAATTGGCCAATAGATGTCACTATAGCTCCCTGGGTCAAGGAACCAAGACTGAGACAGGCTGTCAGTGGCAGATGTTGCCCAGATAGGACGCTGGACAAGAATCCCAAATGGAGGGCCAGAAAGCTATAATTGTATTAAAAAGTCAAAGTCTAAAAGCTAAAGCTAAATTATGTTTTACATGATTACATGTTCTAAAGCTGCATTTTCTTTCTGTTCTCTCACTTTATTGAATAGTAACAAGGAGCTGACCATGCAGGCATCTTCTATAACTGCAGCCTCAGTTCAACAAGGTGAGAGGTTGTGGGACTTAAAGGGAGTGGGCATCAGACATACAGCAGAGGGAGGCCAGAGCGAGCCCTGCGTGATGCCTCTTCCTCTGCGCTTTGGTCTTCTGTGGGGTGCAGTGCTCAGAAATCTCTGTGCGCCAGGGTCAGGCGCCCAAAAGGGAACTGGGCCCAGCCCCTGCAGGGAGTGTCTGGTCTGGTGCAGACAATGGGCCAGAAAACAAATCAGTCCAAATGAAGGTCTGGGGGGGTCCAGAGACAGGAGGAAGAGGGTGAGGTCAGGAAAGCAGAGGGGACCATTGAGCTGTCCTGCTGCTCTCTGTTGGGGGTAAGGCATCCCAGGCCGAGGGTACTGTGTGAGCAAGGTATGGGGCCTGGAATAGCTAGCTGGGCTCTGTTACTAAACTCTGAGTAGTCTGGTGCGGCTAGAGAGTAGCATTCAGGAAGTTGTTTAGCATGGCTGGAGGACAGGGGCAAGGACAGGGGGTGTATCAGTTATCCAGAGCTGGCAGACTAGCTAGTCTAGCAGTCTGGCACTTTTTCTTTTCCCCTCCAAGTCTTGTCAAAAGTCATTGTAGCCCAGGGCCCAACAGCCTGGTAAGTCCTAGTTTATTCTTGTCCCAGTGTAATTATTATTATTATTTTTTTTTTTTTGCGGTATTCGGGCCTCTCACTGTTGTGGCCTCTCCCGTTGCGGAGCACAGGCTCCGGACGCGCAGGCTCAGCGGCCATGGCTCACGGGCCCAGCCGCTCCGCGGCATGTGGGATCTTCCCAGACCGGGGCACGAACCCATGTCCCCTGCATCGGCAGGCGGACTCTCAACCACTGCGCCACCAGGGAAGCCCCCCCAGTGTAATTATTAATAGAGGTCCCTTTCACTCTCCAAAGTTTCCTAGTTTGGATGGTCACCTTAGTTTGGGGCCCCCATGCCTCCATTATCACAGTGACCCCATATTTACTGAGCACAGGAGCCGGGTATGGTCCATCTCAGCAGGTGCTCGGCAGAGAGGAGAGGCTCAGGAAGGATGAGTTTCATGCAGGGGGACCTCAGAGCCTGCGGGTCCAGAACAAGCCCCTTTCTCCTCTCGGAGAGGGTAGAGATGCCCCTTCCCTTGAGAAGGAGCCCCCATCAGAGTGTCTGCCTGCAAGAGGCTGGGGCAGGTTTCTGAGGCCTCCTGGAAGCTGCTGATGGAGGCTGAAGAGAGCTCTCCACCCTTTCCTTGCTGGCTTTTTGCTCATCTCCAGGGCACCACAGGCCTGGCCGCAGGAGGCAATGACCACAGGGGTGGAGATACAGAGTTTGGAGATGGGGCAGCACTGCCAGATACTCAGACCCAGAGCAGGGCAGGGATGGCCCCAGGGGGCACCCTGAGCTCTGGATCTGCTCTGCTCCTGACACCCTGTGTGACCTGGATGGGCTCCTGCACTCGCTGGGCCGCAACTTCCCCACTAGTACACTGAAGGGTTAGTTGAGGGGGTCTCCATGGGACTGGCCATCCCCGGGCAAATCGCTGTGAGGCAGGGCTGAGGGAAGAGGGTGGAGGTGGAGAGGGAGGGGTAGGGGGCAAAGACGGGGACTCTGAAGGCAGCCAAGTTCATTACCACAGGAATATTAACTGCCTCTGTAACTTCTCCCAGTCCGGGAAAGGCCATGCCGGTAAATTAGGGCCATGAGTCTGCCAGGCAGAGACTTAATGAAGAAGGAGATGGACTTCAGTGAGAGCAGGGAGTGCCTCTGGAGGTCACAAGTCCAGCCCTGGCCTGACAGAAGGAACCTGGAGCCAGGGAGGGGCAGGGGGTGTCCACAGTCGGGGTCGGACTGAACCAGAAAGGCACGAGCCGGCCCTGCTGTGTTCACTGCTGAATCCCCAGCACACAGCACACAGTAGGGCCTAACCAATGCTTCTGACTGACTGGGGTCCAGGCGACGTGGCTAGTCATGCTGAGCTCAGACTGAAACCCAGTCCTCTGGACTCCAGCTGGGCCCTCATTTATTCCCACCCCAGACCTGAGGGGCCTGGGTAGGAAAGGGGTCGCAGAAGTAAAAGGCTTCTCAAGGAGATGGTGATCGTGGCTCCCCTTTGTGTTTGAGAGGAAATTTCAGTTTTTACAGGGTCACAGAAGCCCAGGAAGTCTGACGTGTTTCTTGGTGCAGAGCTGCCTTGATGTGTTTCACACTTCTGACAGTCACACACGTTTTCTCTCTCCTCTACCTGCTCTCTAGCCCACCTGCTCTTTAAGGGCACATCCTGGATGGAGCTTCCCCCCTGGCACTTGGCCCCTGCAGTCACCTGCCCACCTCAAACTTCCAGCAGCATTCACAGCATCTGATTAGAGGGGGAGGTTAACCATTCGGTGAGTCCCTGGCACTGCTGAAAGAGGGTCTGCAGTGAGTGGGTGACGTCAGGGTGTCAAGGGAGGGCCAGCCAGACCCCTCCATCTCACCTTTTCCTGCAAGACCTCTTTGTGGCCCCTTCCCTTACCCCCCTGCCCCTCTGGCTTCCCATGGGCACGGCTTAGCTGACTCCTCTCTCTGTCTCCTGTGCCCAGCATAAGGCCTGGCACAAAAAGGATGGGCAGAAGGAAGGAACAAGTAAGAGCACCACGCAGTTCTCCTGGCCCACATAGCACACCTCCCCACTTCCCTGACTTCTCTGAGGGCGGAAGTCCCTCTAGTTCCTCCCAGTGGAGAATGAAGGGAACGCAGAACCATCTTACCCACACACATCATCCTAGCTGCCCCCAGCCATTAATGGTCTTCTTGAATTATCAGACTAACAGATCTTCCTGCACCTAGGCCTTTGTACAAGCTGATACTTCTGATCTTTCTCTGTTCTGCAACTCCTACTCATCCCTCAAAACACTGTTCAAATGTGACTTTAAGAAATTTCCCTAGGCTGGGTACAGGGGCCCTTACTCTGAGTTCTCATGGTTTCCTGGGACTTCTTTTCTCTAGAACTTGATTGAATAGAATTTCTCCTCTGGGTCATTAGCTTTTCTAGGACTGACAAAGTTGTATTTAGTAGAGACTAAGAAAATGGCTGGATTTGCAGAGGAGGCTGGGGCCCTGGGGCCCTGCTGATAGTTCCATAAAGCCAAAGGCCACTGACAGGCTACAAGAAGGGAAGCTGCTCAGAGACAACATTTAATGGGAGTCAGTGAATGGCACTAAGGTTAAATGTCAATTGGCATACATTAGGTACTCAATTAGTTTATTTTTGACAACTATTGGTTTGATATTTAGCTTAGCATCAGCTCTCGTCTAAAACCCTCAAAGATTTTTGCTGACAGCGTACCACAGCTAGCAGCATGTTTTATTTGCCAGGACTTAATGTAGTCTTAGGCTACATTACATTACGTCTTTGGAATTGGGTGGCGGGGGCAGGGGGTGGGGTGGGGTGGTGGGCAGGGTGACCTGTTAGAGACACAGTTCTCTAACCTGTGTTAGAGAGAACATCACCATTTCCCCCTACGGGACTGGCAAAGCACCCTTTGAAGGTCACTGATGGATGGGAATGCTTCAAGAGAATTTAACCCCTTCTCACGAGGAATGACCGGGAGAAGGGGTAGGGAATTTGCTGGGAGAAGATGAGGAGGCTCGTGCCCTGCCAACCACTCTGTGAAGAGCTGTCCTGGGGTGAGGTGTGCTCCTGGCCTCAGCGCAGAGTTGGGACTGTCAGGGAGTCCCAGGCAGATTTCTCCGGCACCGCACCGAAGGGATGCTCCCAGGAGGGGAGGGAGTAAGCTCGTCGAGAGAGGGTGCTCCTCACTTATACAGTTTATGAGCCTTCCCACGTTACCTCTGAGGTCCCTTTCAATGTTTAGAAGACACAAATTCTAGAATTAGGGCTTCCCCGGTGGCGTAGTGGTTGAGAGTCCGCCTGCCGATGCAGGGGACACGGGTTCGTGCCCTGGTCCGGGAAGATCCCACATGCCGCGGAGCGGCTGGGCCCGTGAGCCATGGCTGCTGAGCCTGCATGTCCGGAGCCTGTGCTCCACAACGGGAGGGGCTACAACAGTGAGAGGCCCACGTACCAAAAAAAAAAAAAAAAAATTCTAGAATTACACAACCGTAAGATTCTAAAATGCCAGAATTCTAGGCTTCTGCCATGTGGTTCTAGGGCTCTGAGACCCTGAATGTAAAATAATCCAGCCTGGGGACCTTGAGGTAGGAGACAGCCTCTTATCCTGGCCCTACTGGCCCAGAACCCACCCGTCTCCTTGTTCCACATATCTCAAGGGGCTATTTTATCCACGTCCCCCACTGCTAGGCCACCTCTCTTCTCAGCCTCTCACATATCCAAGGTGCAGGTCTTAACCCTCTAGCCAGGAGAGCGTGGCGTGACACAGGACATAAGGGAGTACCAGGTAGTTCAACAGAGGGGACGATGTCAAAGCAGCAAATAATGATTCCTCCTCTTTTCTGTCTGAATTAACTACCTCTGATTGTCTGCAGCTGGATTTGTTCCCTGATAGCCTCATCTGATGCTAGTGTCTGTCAGTCCAACTACATTTCCCCCGTGACCCTCCACCCCACCGCAGTGATGAGGAACCGAAGGGTAAGAGGATGTAGAGAAAGTGCAGGACCCTACCCTGGCTGCGGATAACACTGTCTCAGCATAAAAAGCGAACTGGTTTGGAGCAATGCCATGCCAGTGGGAAGTCCCTCCATGTGTCTAGCCTCAAGCTTACTAGGTACAGTCAGAGCCCTTTTCTTCTCCCACAGTCCGGGAGAAGACATCAAGAGTCCCTGCTTCACCTCAGTAAGGTCTAAACTGCTCTAAGTGTCCCCTCCCACCCCCTTTAATGACCCAAGGTCAGCAGGAATGACATGGCACCGTTTACAAGAGCAGAGTATCTGAGATTATTGCAGACTTTATAGAAAACTGCCCAAGGGAGATCCAGATTTCCAGGGTGGGGTGGGAAGGCAGGCCTCAGGCAATATGTTGAAGGAAGGTGACTTCCTGCGTGCAGAGGCAGCACAGGCCAGCCATTCTGCCTGACCCAGGGGCTGGGAGTCAGGGAGAGGCGGCCCCTCCCACTCACCAGTTGTGCTTTGGGACCATGAAGAAGGCAGGGCGCTGAGGCTCTGACCCTGGACCGGAGGGCTTTTCCCTTCCTCTTCCAGAAGGCATACGGGGGGACAGCGGTGGGGAGGTGGCAGAGAGGACTCTCCAAGGGAGAAGAGTCACATGGGTGGGAAAGAGAATGTGGCCAGCAGCTCCCAGCCCTTCAGAGCCCCTCCCCCACCCCTCTCTGTGGCACAATGGTCGGGTGACCCTGGTTGTGAGGCCAGACCATCTACTTTGCACCCCCAGGACTCTCTGCTCCAGGATCTCCCATGGGGATCTGCTAGTATGGCTGCGGGGTGCTTCACATCTGCGCCTGTTTTGCAGGGCTAGAGAGCTCATCCTTAAGAGGAAAGGGGGCTGGGCATATCCCAGGGATGGATTCCTCACTGGACCCTGAGCCAGTGAGTGGCTGTGTGGGTACTGAGTGGAAGCGACGGATGTAGGAGGAATTGAGAGCCTAAGACTTGGGCAGGGGGAAGAAACTCAGATCGGGGTGAAGAGCTGAGAGTTTGAGATTGGGGACAAGGACTGAGTATTAGGGTATCAGAGCCAAAAGTGGGAAAGGCTGAGGATCAGCTCCACGCTAAGGCTATAAAGGGGTGTGCCTGTCCCTCGGATGGGAGAGATAGAGAAGAGCTGAACCCCAAGCCTGGGCCAAGGAAGGGAGGGGCCTGAGCAAGAGCTGGGGTGGTGGGTGGTATGAAATACATCCTCAGATTGGGGGAGGGTGCCCAACCTTCAGACTCCCAGGATGTAGGTTCTATGCAGGATGGAGAGTTAAGAGCTCCCAAACGAGAAGAAAGGCTCAAAGTCCACAGAAATCTTCTGGTGGGGTTGCTGTGCTTCTGAGACCAGAATGGGATGTGAGGGTCCCTGAGCCCTCGAAGGGAGCTGAGGGCTGCAAGCTGGAGTGTAGTCTAGGGGGATGTTTCCTGCTGAGAGGTCTGGGTTCAAAGCACAGGGTAGTGGAAGCAGTCCCAGGGCCTTCGGATTGAAGGACAGGGTCTCTGGGTGAGTGCTGAAAGGGGGAGGGGGCTTCTGGTGGTTCAGGAGGGCTGTCAGAGCTTGGGATGGGTGGATGGGGTTTCTGGAATCAGAAGAGAGTGTCTCTGGATCTTTGATGGTGACAGCTCTCAGAGGCTGGGGAGGGGGGTAGAGCTTGGGGCCTCCAGGTGGGGGAGATGCCATAATCCAAAGGTCTCAGATCGGTCAGGCGTAGGTCTCAAAGCCCCAAGTTCGCGGGTGTCTCATACCCACGGCCTCGGGACAGGTCATCAGGGGTAGCCCCCAAGTCCCAACAAGCGAAGCTCAGAGGACCGAACCGGGGGAAGTGGCCCCAGAACCGGCGGGGGCGGCCGAGGCGGGCGCGCGGCGCGGGTCTGCGTCCTGCTCGTAGCGGTAGTGGTAGCCCTCCATCTGGTCCCGGCACGCCTCGCGCAAGTTGCGCATCCAGCGCTGGATGCCACGGCGGTTTAGGTAGAGCACCATTAGGAAGATGAGGCCGATGAGCGCCAGAACCAGCCCGAAGAAGACGTAGGAGGCTTCCAGCTCCGGGCCGGCAAGTTCCACTTCTCCCCCGCGGCCGTCGGCGTCGCCTTCGGCGCAGCGCAGCCCCGCCTCGTCCAGGTCCAGGAAAGGCCGGTCGTACAGCGCCCGCGGGGAGGCGCAGCGCAGGCGCCGCGCGTCGGGTACGCGCTCCGTGGCGTTGCGCATCCAGGCCAGCAGGGAGCGCGCAGCGCAGCCGCAACGCAGGGGGTTGTCGGCGAGCAGCAGGCGCGGCGCGGGGAGGCCGCCATCGCGCTCTAGCGCGCGCAGCTCGTCGGGGCCCAGGCCGGCAAGCGCGTTGAGGCGCGCGTCCAGCTGCTCCAGGCGCGGCCGGCGCAGCGCGGCGGACGGCAGGTGGCTAAGCGCGTTGCCCGACAGGCCCAGGAGGCGCAGCTCGTCGAGCGGGGCGAGCGCGGCGTCCAGCGCGGCCAGCAGCGCGGGGCCGCCCCGCACCAGCGCGTGGTTGAGCTGCAGGGAGCGCAGCGCGGGCAGCCCGCGGAAGGCGTCGCCGCCCAGAGCGCGCAGCGGGTTGTGGCTCAGGTCGAGCGCCGCCAGGCTGGGCAGCCCGTCGAAGGCGCCGTCCTCCACCATCTCGATGTTGTTGTGCGTGAGGCGCAGAGCGGTCAGGAGCGGCAGGCGCACGCCACCCGCCGCCTCCGCCTCCTCCCCGTCCGCGTCCCCGCCGGCGAAGGCGGCCGCGCGCAGCACAGTCAGGTTGGCGCCCACGATGGTGAGATTGCGCGCGTCGGGTGGCACGTCCCGCGGGGGCTGCCGGAGCTCGGCGCCCGACGCGCAGCGCAACATCAGCTTAGGGCCGCCGAAGCAGTAGCACTGGAAGGGACAGGGTGCGGCGGGTCGGCTCAGCGCCGCCGCCAGGAGCAGCAGCCCCGGCAGCAGCGGGCCCCTGTGCTCCGGCTGTCCCGCGCGCGGGGCCATCACGGCTGCCCCCGCATCCAGCGCCCGGGCCGCCGCGCTCACCAGTGAGTTCGGAGCCCCGTGGGGCGGGGAGGGGGGCGGGTGGGGCAAGTCTTCGATCGGGAGCGCCCGGCGGTTGTGGTCTGTTCTTCCGCTGGCTCTATAGTCCGAGGAGCCTTCACCTTCCTGGCTGGGGCGAGAGGGGTCAGGCGGGGAGCGGAGCCCCCCGCCCCCGGTGCCCTCTTCGCCCTGCGCACCGGCCTCCGACTTCTGCGGCCGTTCTGGGCTCGGAGCCGAGTGGGCAGGGTTTGCCTCCCCCCCTCCCCGCCTCCCGGCCTCCTCCTCCGCCCCCGGCGGTGTCTCCGCGCCCTCCTTGCGGAGAGGCGGGGTGGGAGGCTCCCGAGAACCAGGGCTTTCGGCTGCTGCTCTTTCTCTTCCCCCCTCTGGGCTCCCGGACTGCTGAGAAGTTTGGCTTTCCGAGGTTCTGACTTATTTCCCCCTCATCTCCTCCCTAGCCCCCGCGCTTAGGCTGGTACCTTCCCCCTCCCTCTCTGGGATGTGTGGGGTGGGGTGGGGCCGGGCTAGGGAGAGCAGGCAGGTGGGTCAGCATCACCGGCCGGCCGAGAATTTGGGGGAAGGACTTTAGGGCTCCTCCTACCAGCGCAGGCAGGGATGAGGGGTGGGCTGGGAAAGTTCCTCATTTTTCAGCCTCTACCTTATCCTTGAGATCAAGGAGAGGGCTGTGCTAGGAGTGAGGGAAATCCCCAGCCTCAGCCCCCTCCTCTGCCACCCCAGTTACATCAGGCCTGGCTCGGTCAACAACCCTGCGAGTCCCGGGAGACCAACGTCTTCTCCACCCCACCCCATCCACCCCGAGGAAGTCAGCGACATCCCCTCCTCCTTCCACCCCTCCTCCCCCCAAGTCACTGGCTGCTCTGCCGGGAGTTCTTCCATCTGATTTCCTTCACCAGGCTGGACTCTTCCCCCAAGCACTCTCCTAGGCCCGGGGACCCAGTGGGTGTGGTGATTCAGCTCTTTGCTGTCCCCTCCCTGCCCCAGCACCTTGGTACCCCCGCTAGGCTGTTCTGGGTCTCAGGACCTTAGGGTTGTTGGATACCATCAGCTGCCCCTCCTCCCCTCCAGGGTACCTCACCTGTAAATGTTGACTGGGTTAGGAGGGTTTCTGAGACCGGGAGCAGATTTTGCAGCAGGGAGTGGGGGTCTCAGAAGGGGCCAGGGCTGAGCTGTTTATAGGTTTGTTTTGTTCTGGATTTTTTTTTTTTTTTTTTTTTCCAGAACTGGGAAGCTCCAGACCTGATTTAAAGGGACAGACTCCTGAGAAGGGAGCACTCCTTGCCTTGGCATGAATTATTCAGCCTGGAGAGGCTGACACTTGATCCGAAAGCCCTTCTGGTATCAGCAGAGCTGGTTGGGATAGAGGCTTCCCCCAACCTAAGAGTCATTCTCTTTCACCTGAATTAGGGATTGTTGGGTTGACTCCTTCCCTGAGGTTATATTTAACTGATCAACCAACAGATCAACACCACTTAAGGAGAAGAGGTAGGAAAAGATGTAGACCCTGCAGTGGCCTGGGTCTCAGACAAGGGCCATTGTTAAGGCCCAGGGCTGTGGATGCTGGGGGTGGAGGGGTGGCCTCCCCTTCCCCTTCCCCTTCCCCTTTCTCTCCCCTGTCCCCATTGTCACTCCCAAGTATTGGCAGATGAGAATAGTAACTTGCACAGGCATGTTGGCCATGTCTGTACAGATGTACGTGTGCAATTGTACATGCATGTGTACACATAGAAGCAAGCTTAGCACATAAACAGACCTAGGTGTGTTCACGCGTAAGCACACACACACACTCATGCTCACTTGGGTGTGCATACACATGCATAGGAAGGCTTGCATAAGCTTGTGCACAGTTCCAGGCAGCCTCAGATGTGCCTCTTGCAAGTACACGCAGGCCCATTCGTACGCGTGCACGTAGAAACATAGATTTGAGCGCACCCTGGCATGTGTCCGTAGATTCATAAGCACACACATATTTGAACCTTCCTACCTCTGGGGCCATGCAAGTGCCTGGGTGTGTTCTCAGAGGGGCAAGCTTACAGACTCATGCGTGCAAGCACATGTACCCAGAGGTCGGCCAACACACCCCGAGCCCACGCCTGCCCTCGGTCTGTGGAATTAACAGGGTGTGGTGTCTCTTCTCATATGGGCACAAGAGCTCAAACAGATGCCACTGAGGCTGAGCCCTCAGCTCTTGCACTCGCCCCAGTCCAGGTCCACGTCAGCTCCAAGCCCCAGCCATGACATCTCCCCCAGTGGGAGACACTGGCTCTTCTTCACTATTGTGTTTCCGGTACAGGGACTAGCACAGGAGACTGTGCAGTAAATGTTCGTAAATGAATGAATGAATGAAAAGGTCTTTGCTTTTCTGTCCTGCTGCATAGAGCCCCTTCTGCCTCCAGCCACTAAGAAATCACAGACCAACTGCCAAGGCCAGATCTCCCTCCCCAGGTCCCATGGCGGCTGGTTTCTGATGGGCTGATGCCTGCTGAGTAGCAGGCAGCTTTGGTGGTAGGTGGTTGGGGTGTGTGTGCAGGTGCTAGACACCTCAGTTGGGGAAAGGAGGACCAGAGGGAACCTAGGACCATCAGGTGGCAGAGAACAAGGCAATGACTGTGTTTTATAAATGGGGAGGTGAGGCCAGAGGGCCAGGGACTTGCCACAAAGCCTGTGGTCCTCAGGGCTTTGCCTAGAAACCTGGCCCCAGGGTCCTTGCCCAGGGCTTTGTCGAAGGTAGTAGCTGCAACTGAGAGGGGCCAGCACCACAGGGAAATTTCATCCTGACCCCAGGAACCTGAGGCCAAGAACAGATGCCAGGGTGGGTCTGGGGTCACCTTGGACCTCTCTCCACCTCTGGGCTGTCAGCTTCTACTTCTGCAAAGTAGGTGGGCTTTTGAATTCCTGTCATTCCTGGTCCTTTCAGAGCTATTGTGATAACGTGAAGGGAAAAGCTTTTGAAACAAGAAAAGCCATATCGTTAGGGTCTGGCCACCTAGCATCCTTGTGACTCTAGATGAGGCATTGCCCTTTTCTGGGACTAATTAGTTCCCATGTCATTTTGCTCTGTTCCATGTTCCTTCATCTCCCAATACCTCAAATTCTTGGTAGATAGTAAAAGGAGTGAGTCTCCACTTGCTGTCTCCGTATATGCCTCTACCCTGCCTTCTCCCCACCCTCCTCTTTGTGCAGGTGTTCCTTTTCTCTGTCCAGGTTCCCCCAGAACCAAGTCTGTGAGCCATTTGGGGCTCTCTGTTCTCTGGAGGAATAGCCCTCTCCGTCTTGGGGTTGTCAGTGTTCAGTATGCAGTAGGTGTTCAATAAATGTATGTCCAGTTGTGTCTGAGGCTGTGTGTTTATTCTCTGATGCATCGAGTGGATTGCTCGCTGTTTGCCCCACCTGAGGTGCTCTCTCCCCTTGATTCTATTTCTCCAGTCCAGCCTACTGTCCCTCAGGGCTCAGCTTGAGTTCTGTCCCCTCCAGGAAGCCTTCATGGCTTCCTTCTCTCTCCTTTGAACTTCACTGAGTGATCAGAGGGCTAGAGCTCTCCTGAGCCCCCTGACTGTCAGCAATTGGGGCTCAGAACTGTCTGATTTCTTGTGTTGTCAGCCCACAGCTCAGAGTTTCAGCATGGAGAAGGCACCAGGGAACATTTACAAAATGAAATAATGATTTAAAAATCTCTGGCTCGATCCACCCTTGTGAAGCAAGCTAGGTGAAGATCCTCCATCTACATTTTACACCAGGAGACGGCCTCCCAGAAAGGTCAAGTGCTTTCCTCAAGGTTGCACAGCTAACTGGGACCCGCCTGACAGGAGCTCAGGTTTCCTGCTCATCTCCTTTGCCGCAGCCCTCCCCATCCTAGGTTATCTCTCTAGGGAGTGTGACTGGGTCGGATCCCAGGGGAGCCTGTGGGCAAAGAGCACAGGCACTCAGGATTTCCTTAGGACTCAGCAAATGAATCACCCAGCCCCACCCAGGCAGAATGATCCTGTCTGCCCTGTGCCAGGTTGAGAATCCCCCGTGTCAGCCACGCTGGACCCCAGTTCTTGAGTTTATTACCCCACTAGGTCCCAGAGCCCCTCTCAGCCTTTCAAGGAGCTGTTCCTTCCCCTAAACCTCCTATACCCTTTTCTCCCTGAAAAGGCCTTACCCTTTATAAGCTCCACGAAGCCTTGGTAGGGAGCCTGGAGAGGTTTTCAACTTCCCTGAGGTCACCCAGCAGGTAGCCCTTCCCCATCTGCCTCCAGCTCCATTCTGTCCATTAGGGGCAACTCAATGTTACTGGAGCCTGTAGACAAGTCTGCCTTTCCAGCTCTGTTTCCCTCTCTTCAAAGGTGTGTGTGCACGGGCTGATCTCAGAGGGCTTTTGAATCCTGTGCCCCTTGGCCTTTTAGGGATGAGGGTCATGGAGGGGAAGGTATTGCTGTGACTTGCCCAAGTTGGTGCCCCCACCTTTTTAACATGTGACCTTGAACTTGCCCCCCCCCAATTATAGAGCAGTGGTAGGATAGTCTGGGGGTCCTCCTAAGTCTGATGCTGTAGCAGCCTGCAATCCAGGCTCCCTTTATCCTGGCGGCCCTCACGCTGGCCTCCCTTTCCCTCTGCCCCCCCCTTTCTCTGAGACAAGTGGAGGAGCAGCCCGGCAGGCCTGACATGATGAAGCTCAGTCATTAGGTAGCGGGGGAGGCCCCAGGTTCTCTTGCGTAGCATCTGCGCTGGTGGGGAGGGGAAAACTCCACTGCAGGCTTTGCTGTTCCCATTTCTCATTCCCCCCTCCCCCCACTGCCATGAGACACAGGAAAATCCATAGACCCAAGATTCATTTTCTCCATTGAGTCAGCAGAGGCCACACTCTGCTTCTGAGGGGCGGGCAACCAGCTTTTAAATAACTCTCCGATATTTAATACCCTCCTCCTCCACTCTGTGGCCTGGGCCTCTGGGGAAAGGCTAGAATAAATGGGTTGGATGAATCCTCTGAAAGTCATAAGTGCTCCTGCCTGCGCCTCAACCCACCCTCCTCCACCCAGACTTCCAGGCCATGGGGAAAAATACCGATTTCTTACTACCTTTGCACTGTGCTTTACAGTTTCTAAGTGGTGCCCCAGGCTGGGTTTGTTATCCCCAGTTTAGAATTGGAAACTGAAGTTTAGAAAAGAGGACGACCCCATCTGGCTTCTGGCCTTCATCTGCTGCTGGCTGGCTGTGGGACTTTGATCAGGTCCCTATCCCTCTCTGGGCTTCTATTTCCTCACCTGTGCTACAAGGTGGTTCAGCCTCTGGGTTGCCGCTAGTCCCTCTAGCTGTTACATTTCATGAGCTGCTGCCCTGGTCTAGGTCTAGGTCTCCTCTCATGGAGCTACTTTTTGCCTCTAGCCTCTTGGGGAAGCTAACGGGCAGAGCAGACTGAGGCTCAAGGCCGGGCAGGGTCTGGCCCCAGGATTCCAGTGTAAGTCAGGGACAGGAGTGGGTGGGGGAAAGGGAAAGGAGCAGAGCTGGATTCTTTTTTCCCCTCCTCCCCAACCCCCTTCCTTTCTTTTGCAGGTAGAGGTTAGGACAGACAAAGGGCAATAACATATTTAAAGCTTGGCTTCCTTAAAACTCAGGGTCTCAGCAGCTGCAGATATAATTTGAGAAGTTGGGAGCAAAACCCTCTTCCTAAGCTGTGTCAGGGTCAGGCTCCTGATAATGGAAGTTAGTGGGCCCAGTTCTCCTGGCTTCACCACTGTTCTGTGTCATTTGGAAGACAGGGATTGATATCTCCATTGGTTATATGAGAACACTGGGAGGTTAAGAGCTGTGCTTGGGGTCACCTCAGACTAATGACGGAACAAGGTCTATAATCTAGGATTTCTGATTCCCATTTCATCCCACTGCCTGCTCTAGCAGGAAATTGGGGGCTGAGGGACGGGAATGGAAGAGGCATGTGGGTTCCTGCTTAGTCTTACTTTGCTCGACTTCCCTAGCATCCTCTTGGGTCCTCATGAGCCTCTTGAGCTGTACCAAGCCTTCTACTTCTAAAATTACAGAATCTTAGAATCAAAACGTTGAATTCTAAGAACCACAGACTCCGAGAGCCATAGAGCCATGGTCTGTTTGAATCAGAACATAAGACATGGTGTTGGTAATATGAATGGTGGTGAAGCAGTTAGAGCCTGCGGTAGGTTGTTATATTAATGTTCCCCAATGAAACCTGCCTATCTGTATCCACACTTTTATGCTGTCCCTTCCCACACTGACTTTGGTTTGGCCATGTGAATTCCTTTGGCTATAGAGACATCAGCAAATGTAATGCAAGCAGAGGGTTAAAAAGGGATTGTGCCTGGGGGCTCCCCTCTTCCTGCTCCCCTGAGATGTCCATGTATAGAAACCAAAGTAAGCCTCTTAGAGGAAGAGACCAGCAATGAGCCATCCTCCTGAAGCCCTCTAGACCAACCAGCTCCCAGATGATCTTCCAGCTGATTCCAGCTGCCTGAGTGACCCTAGATAAGACCAAGAGAACTAGCTGGCCCGAGCCCAAATTGCTGACTCACAGAATTGTGAACAGATAAAGTGGTTGCTGTTTTAAGCCATTAAGTTTTGGGGGGTGGTTTGTTACACAGCAGTAGATAACTGACTCAGAGCCTTAGAATTAGAATTGTAGCATCTTGATCATAGATTCCACATACCCCTCAATCACAGTATCATAGATTTCTCAGACCAGAAACTGGAATCTTTGATGCAGTACCCGAGGAATCGAAGCGTCCTGAGAACTCACTTCTTTAACTCTAACCCAATGCTGAATTCTCCTTTAATTCACAGAACAATTGACCTACTCACTCTTTTCCAACCTGGAACCCCCTGCTCGAGGGTCCCCGATCCTTCAGTATCTGTCCATCCTGTCATGCAGTCTTCTTGTTCCACCCCTCAACTGGTTTCTCAGTTCTTCCTTCTTTAGCAAGCCCCCCCGTGTTGATATACTTGCTCTGGTCTGGGGAGCTAAATGTGGCCTTGGTGGAAATTTGTCCTGGAACCGTTCGTGGCACAGTGCCTGGTGCAGAGTGGGTGTTAATGAACATACCTTGAGGGAAAACAACCATTACCACCACCACAAAATTCTTCTCATCTTTTCCTGCTCTGTCCCCTCCTTACTGAGTTCCGTGATCTGTCCATGGTGCTGAATGCCTATCCTTGCTACTGTCTGCCTTAGAATGGCTACTTCCCAAGGGTAGGAATCAGTTCCGTGTCCGGGAATTCACTCAGTCTCCCTCCCTCCCTCCCTCCTTCCCTCTCTTCCTCCTCTCTCCCTCTTTCTTCCTTTCTCCTTCTCTCCCTTTGCCCCACCCCTCATGGCCTAGCTCCCTCACCCCCGACCCCATCCTCCATATACAGATCATTGGCCTGAACTATTTAATGCAAACTGATATGAGGTGATGTGTACTAATTAGGATTAGGTTTAGCTGTATGTATCAGAATGCCCAAAACAATAATCTCTTAAATGATACAGAAGTAGAAGTTCATTTTCTTTTCTTTCATAAAAGAAAGTCCAGACATAGCAGTCCAGAGTCTGAATGGTTTCTCCACAGTTATAGAAAACCAACACTCCTTCCAGCCTCCCACATTGCCTTCCCCAGGGTGTAGTCCTCATTCTTGTGGTACAAAATAGCTGCTAGGGTACCAGCCATCACATCAGGTAGCAGATGGAGGCAAAAGATAAATAAGGGTGCCCCTTCCCTTTATGGGCACTTCCCGTAATTTCATCCAACAGGTTCACTTGCATGGTCACATCTAACTAGCTTCAAGGTGCCTGGGAACTATAGTCTTTTAACTGGGGGACAATTTTTCCAACAAAAAGTTGTGGTCCTTACTGCTGAGGAAGAAGGAGAAATAGTTATTGAAATGTAACTAGAAACCTCTGACATTAGTAATGGAACAGTGTTGTTGATGGTGACAGTGACTGTGGTATACTACTTGTGTGGATGATGACAGCAATGGTAATGGTGGTGGTGATGGCAGAGGGGGTGATAGTGGTAATGGTGGTGTTGATAGTAGTGGTGGTGATGAAGAAGGAGGTAATGGTGAGGAGGGTGATGATAAAGCTGGTGGTCAATATCAGCTCTGGTCCAGGAGCACAGACTCGCTCAAGCATCAGCCTGGACCAGCAGAATACCAGAAGATAGGCCCAGTGACTACAAGGTGTCTGGAGCTTGGGGTCTGCTCCAAGCCACAGGGGAGTGATTTATGGCACCCTTGCTGCTTTGCAGTTCATCAGTCATGAGCCTCTTACCTTCCTGAGTCCAAATAACCCCCAGAAGAGCATGGATCAGGTTTTCCCCCACACCCCATTTAGGCTGGAAATAACTCTGGAATGAAAATGTAAGGCCTTAGGGAGGTGAAGCAGGAAGGACGATATTGGACTTCCATTTATTAGACAATAAACGTTGATGGAATTCATTTCACTCAAGGAAATCTTTGCTGTGAAATACACAGAGAAACAGACACAGCCTCAGACATAGAGACAAATGGTTACAAAGACAGACATGCAAAGAGAGTTACAGATGTGCAGAAACAGGCCCATAGTCATGGAGACCCATAGGCACAGACACACTTAGTCTCACAAGGAGGCACCAGGCCAACCCCTTTCCCCAGAGAGATGCAGCCCATGCAGCCATCTTATTCCATAGGACCACTTTCACGTTACCCCTGGGTCCCGTACACTGAAGGCACCAAGGAGCCAGAAGTGACAATGAAGAGGGGGGCTCAGAAATCAGTAGCCAATCAGAGAAGGAGGCAGTCTGACCTTTGATACCCCTCCCACCTGGGGTGAGAGTGCACCAGTGCACCATGGCCTGCCCCAGGCCAGCCCAGGTTCTGTGGCTGAAGGTGACCAGAGGAGTGGGAACTGGGTAGGAGGGGTTGTGTCCTCCATGATGTCTCCCCCCAGGGGCCCAAGGACACACCTGGAGGCCATTAGCAGAGGATCCGTCAGGCAGCAGGCTCCGGCTCCAGGTGAGAAGGCGTGATGAGAACATGTGGCAGCCTCCACCAGCTGGAGCTGGAGCATGGAGGACACCTTGGTCTGAGCGGCTCCAGCATCACTCCCCCAGCACCCACCTGGAATGCAGAGGTAACCACAGCACAGGCTCTGACACTCAAGATTGTTGGTGAGCCCACCTCCAGTTTACCTCCCAAACTTTTTTTTTTTTTTTTTTTTTTTTTTTTTGCGGTACGTGGGCCTCTCACTGCTGTGGCCTCTCCCGTTGCGGAGCACAGGCTCCGGACGCGCAGGCTCAGCGGCCATGGCTCACGGGCCCAGCCACTCCGCGGCATGTTGGATCCTCCCGGACTGGGGCACGAACCCGTGTCCCCTGCATCAGCAGGCAGACTCTCAACCACTGCGCCACCAGGGAAGCCCCTCTCAAACTTTTCTGACATCAGATTTCCTGACCTTCATAGTGACCTTCTTCTTCTAGGTAACCTTCCTGATGACTCCACTGCCCCCCTTACCCATCACCCCACCCCTGTCTCTTTCTCTGCTTCTGCTCAGAGCTCCTATATGACATTGTCCTGACCTGCCTACCCTTTCCATTGATCTGTGCTTCTTGGTAAGTGACAGCCCTTCCTGGCTCCAGCCCCTGCCTCCCTCCTCCTCTCTAACCAGCTGGAGCAGGTTTATTTCACTGCAGTTTCAGTTCTTTCTTAGTGACTGAAGATGTTTGGGTCCCACCTTGGCTCTCAGCCCCCTTTGCTGCCGATCCTTGGCCCTGGGACTCATGGCTGACTCATTTCTCACCACTGGAGTGCTGGAGCTCCCAGCTCCTGAAGGAGCCCCCAGAGAGCGCCGCTCTTTGCAGACAGATCATCAGTTGCCACACCAGCCTAGGCCTGGTTGTTTCCTGCTGCCCCAGGGCCTCTGCTACCTTTCCAGCTTCATGTTGGCCATTTACCAGGATGACTTAGTGCTAGTTTCCCCCAGTGGGTCACATTCAATGTCCTTAGACTTCCCCAACTGTATCCCAAAATGGTAGAGAAAGCATTCAGCCTCAGGTGTGGTTGCGGTCGTTTTCCCCAACCCTAATAAAGGCCTGATTTCCCTGGGGATCTCTATGAGCTCATCACTTTATGGAAGGCTGCAGGTGGGCAGGAAGACCTTGAAGGCTGGCCAGAACATTGATAATTGGCTGCCCCACATGTACCTGGACTTAGGTCAGGAACCTCGGGACAATGGACAGCAGCCCGAGCAGTCAAGAAGCTGTTCCCTGTTGAGGCAACCCGGCACTCTGTACCTCGGCAGCCCCCGTGGCACACCCACGGTAGACATCTCTCCCCCCTCCTTAGCACAGGGCCCGGCTGTGGCGGGGATGCAGCTTGGCCCTGCCAGTGTGTCTCCAGCCCTGCCCTGGGGAAGGAAAAAAGAAGCCAGTTGGAAGTTCAGAAAAAGAAAGGCTAAAAAGGAGCCCACAATCGGCCCTAATTAGCCACTGGGAGAGAGAAAAAGAGGTCAGAGGACTGAGTCTACTTCTGAAAGAAAGCACCTGGCAGGCAGAGCTCTGGCTGGTCTGTGCTCCACACCACCCGGCACAGGGCTGGGCCCTGCATGCAGGGGCCCATCTGACCCTGGAGTCTTCGGCTCCCCAGCTGGGGAAGGGCTCCACATCTGCGCACAGGCTCCATCGTGGCCCTCTCCTCTGGAAGAGGCAGCTGGGTTGCGGGAGGGAGGGAAGGCAGGCTAACTTGATTGAGGGCCCGCTGTACCCAGTGCACTAAGTTGAGAGCTTTACATACTTGGTTGTATTTAATTCTCACAGTGGCCCTGAAGTGAAGGTACTTTGGCCCCAATTGTTAAGTAAAGAAGTGGACACTCAGGTTAAGTAGTTGACCCAAGATCACACAACTTAAAAGGGGCCGAGTGGAGAGTCCAGCTCAGGCTGTGGGCTGTGCAGCCTGTGCTCTGGGTGCTATAAAATGAGCACTCAGAGGGCAGAGCCCTGGTCTGCGTCATCTCTGTGCCCCCAGCGCCCAGCCTGGGGAGGGGCAGGCAAGTGGCAAGTGCTGAGAAGAGCGGTTGAACTCAACAGGCAGGACAGGCTGAACCAGGGAAGGACATAAAAAGGGAGGGACAGATGGAGGGATGGCGGAGGCGCTGCAGAGACAGAGAGGCAGATGGCTTCCGTGCCCTGGGATACCATGCAGGGGACCCTCGGGGTGGGGGCTTTCCTGGGGCTGAGGACAGTGCTGGACTGAGCACAGCTTGTACCCTGCCAAGGGGGAGACGGGGAGGAAGAAGTGCATTTCTTCTCCCCACTTCGCCACTCCTCCTACCCCGCAGCCCACCCCAGATGGTTAAGCTGAAGCAGGAGACAAAATGAGGAACCTTCAGCCCTTGTTGGAGCCAAGCCACCCCTGCTTAGCCAGGGCAGATCACCAGCAGGCCAGCTGGGCCAGGGCCAGGCCGTGGTCCAGAGTGGGGGGTAGGGGGAACATTGGGCCTCGGGGCAGGGTCTCTGTGGGCATGGCGCCCGTCCGTGCAGGCTGCATCTTCTGGCAGGGGCCGAGAGAGGCGGCAGGATGGGGAAGGGGATGGGGATCCTCCTTTGGCACTGCCTCTGAGCACCCCAGTAGCAACTGAGGAATAGGAGAGATATATTTTAGGTCAGGCTGACTTCACATAGCAGCTGGTTCAGTCTTCACAACCACCACCCTGAAAGGTAGTGATTCTCAATCCTGATTTTAAAGATGAGGAGTCGAGGCACAGAGAGGGCAAGTAACTTGCCTAAGGTCACAGAGTGAGTAGGCGAAGGGCTGGGATTCCACCCCAAGCTCTTTGGCTCCAGGCCTGCTCTTAATCGTCATGATGTCCTGAGAGGAGCAGCAAGAAGGTTGTCTGCACCCACCAGCAATTAGGGGCCCCTCAGTATTGTGAAAAGTGTCAGTGGAGTGTGTCTGATTAGCCTCCTCAGTGCCCAGCATGGGACACATGTGTTTTCTAGATGGCTCGCCATTATCCTTGGCTGAAGAATTGCGTGGGGTTTTCTAATTACAAATTATTCCTGCTGGATTTCATTACGCTCCCTCTTGTACTGGCTTTTTGTGTTCTCAATAATCTTACAAAACTTTGAAAACCATAGTCAGCCCAGCTTTTTTTTCTAGGACTTAAACTATACAGCTAAGCTTTTATTAAGGCACAATGCTGTTACAGTTTTAACAAGTGAATGTTTGACTCAATATTACAAGAAGACGGTGATTATTTGAATTTTACCATTCCACATTTATAATGAGTCAGAAGAGCAGGACGGAAATTTACCTTCCTGTAGAAAACCTTCATTCATTCAGAAAGCAAATTTCTCGTGGCAGAGGGAAGTTCTCATTTAAGTGTGTTGAGCTGTTTTCAGCCAACAGTCAACCGTTGTAGGCAAGTAGCCTGGGTTAATTTGATCATTTCTAAGTGAGACTTTTCACTGAGGACTGAAAATTCTTCAGATTTAACAACACTAACAGAGACAGCAGAAAAAGAATGCTTTATGTCATTAAAAAATGAAGAAGAAAATGCAGTGGTCATCAGGACCCAGCACAGGTTTTACTTAAAGCAAGTCAGGCTAATCTCCTATCTCCTCCTTTGGGAGAACCTGAGATCAGGGGTCGGTCAGAGTCTTGAAAATCTTGATTTCAAAAAGGCATTTGACTATATGATGTCACTTATATGTGGAGTCTAAAATATGACACAAATGAACCTACCTATGAAACAGAAAGAGAATCATGGACATAGAGAGCAGACTGGTGGTTGCCAAAGGGGAGGGGTTTGGGGGAGGGATGGAGTGGGAGGTTGGGGTCAGCAGATGTGAGCTTTTATACAGAGAGTGGATAAACAGCAAGGTCCTACTGTATAGCACAGAGAACTAGATTCAATACCCTATGATAAAACATATAGAAAAGAGTATATAAAAAAGCATGTATATATATGCATAACTGAATTACTTTGCTGTACAGCAGAAATTGACACAACTTTGTAAATCAGCTAGACTTCAATAAAAAAATATTAAAATTGAAAAAACAAAACAAAGCAAAAAAACCCCAAAAGGCATTTGGAACATCTCCCAAGGTTTTTTTTTTTTTTTTTGCAGTACGCAGGCCTCTCACTGTTGTGGCCTCTCCCGTTGCAGAGTACAGGCTCCGGATGCACAGGCTCAGCGGCCATGGCTCATGGGCCCAGCCGCTCCGCGACATGTGGGATCTTCCCGGACCGGGGCACGAACCCGTGTCCCCTGCATCGGCAGGTGGACCCTCAACCACTGCGCCACCAGGGAAGCCCTCCCCACCACACACCCCAAGGTATTTTTATGGCAAGATGAGGGGCAGGATCAAATAGTGATGCTCTAGGGGAATGCCTAGCTGCCTGGCTAGCTGGTGGAGGAGAGTGGATTAGTGGATCAATGGCAGGCTGCAGGGCAGACTAGAGCCCTGCTCAGGCTCTGTCCTCCATGCTGACTTGTGGGTCTGATATATTTTTGGAAGGACTTGGACGAGGCCAAATAAAATGTGTATCTAATCTGGGGCGGGACAGTGACTGTGTCATATGGCCAGACTGGGTTTCAAAATGATCTGAATTGACTTGACCTATAGGTGACAACCATAGGTTCAAGTTCATCCAGGTAAATGCCAGGTCCCTATCGGGGAAAAGTTTGGCTGAGGGAGAGGGGAAGGAATTATTGAGCACACGTTATCTGCCATACCCTCTGCATAAGCTCACTCACTTAATTATGAACCCCTAAGAGGGGGATGTTGCTCTCATTTTTTTTTTTTTTTTTTTTTTTTGCGGTATGCGGGCCTCTCACTGTTGTGGCTTCTCCCGCTGTGGAGCACAGGCTCCGGACGCGCAGGCTCAGTGGCCATGGCTCACGGGCCCAGCCGCTCCGCGGCATGTGGGATCTTCCAAGACCGGGGCACGAACCCGCGTCCCCTGCATCGGCAGGCGGACTCTCAACCACTGCGCCACCAGGGAAGCCCCGCTCTCATTTTATAGGGGGAGGAACTGAGGCCCTGAGAAGCTAAGCACTTGCTCTAGGTCACGGCTAGAAACAGATGGAGCTGGCATCAAAACCAAGGCTGGTCAGACGCCTAGGTCCACCTTCTCACAAAGTGTTTAGGATGAAGGACTGCTTAACAGCAGTTTACGTGAGAAGAAGACAAAAACACACATTTATGTGGTGTTAGTCCCAAATTCTAATGCTGAGGCTTTTCTGAGCCTCTCTTTTGAGACCACCCTGGAGTTAGGCTCAGGGTGCAGAGATGAAAACACCCAGCCCCTGAGCAAGCTGAGCACCTGGTCTGGGCAGAGAAACCAACACAACCACAGGCGAATTGACAGTCCTGGGCATACTGCGTGCTGCGGAAGCCCAGTGAAGACAGGCCCCCTGCCTTGGGAAGTCCTGGCCAACTGCACAGGAGGCAGTACGTGGCCTGAGGCCTGAGTACGGCTGCCTGATCTGGGAGCCCAGGGAGCACACGGGGTGCAGGTCCAGGCAGAGGGCGCCAGGCCAGGCACTTCATTTCTGCCCCTCTGGGCTCACTATAAGGCCCAGGAAGTGTCAGGGCTGAGGGGATGGGGAGGTTTGCCAACCTTCCACTTCCAGCCCCCAGCCCAGAAATGAAAGAAGAGAGCAAGGGCAGAGGAGGGGTTCTGGAAGGCATCTGGGAGCCAGAGTCAGGGCTGCGCTTCTGGGAATGCTGTGAGGTTCTGAGACCTTGGGCTCCAAGTCTGCCGGTTACTTTGTAACCATCGGCTGTGTCCTGAAGCTGTTCTTTCAAGTGAGAAGATTCCAGAGACTGGTGTTCAGGGGCAGTGAACATGCAAAGAACAGACATCCTGGGAGTCAATTTGGAAGCGGAAAGGAGGGCAGACCACGTCTTTGTGCTCAGGGGGGAGACAATGTGAATAACATGTACAGAGGTCTCTGTGGTGCAGGGATAAGCTAGGTGGGCCAGAGACAAGAGGTCAAGAGACGGAGGAGGGCGTTGCTGAGACACAATTGGTGAGGTCTGCAAAGGCCAGGCCAGGTGGGCCTTGCGGGCCTTGTTCAAGGTCTTAAACTTTATGCCAAAGGCAAGGAGAAGCCACTGAAGGCTTTTAAGCAGAGAGGTGACAATTTTATGTGCTTTTTGGAAAGATCGCTGTCACTGCAGGATTGAAGGGGGCTGAGTGCAAGAAGACAACTGAGGAGATGCTGGAAGGAGGAGTGCAGATAGAAGAGGCCAGCGCTTGGGCTGGGTGGTGGCGTGGAGGTGGGGAAAAGTGGTGGGTTTGTCACTCGGGGCCTGGTGACAGACTGGATATGGGGTGAGGGGGAGGGATGGCTCTGGGGTGTCTGGCTTGTGAATGATGGGATCATTCATTGAGAGAGGGAAGACCGGGTCCGGGGTGGGCAGAGAGGGTGAACTCTGCCTCGATCCCAGTGAGTTTGAGATGCCAAGACATCCAAGTGGAGAGGCTGAATGGGCAGTTGGATATTTAAGTCTGGAATTCGGGAGCCATGTCAAGGCTGGAGCTGCAGAGCTGCGACTTGTTGGCATTTAGGTGGTAATTGAAGCTGCTTATTCAAGGGCCCCTGGGATCCGTTGCCTGCCCTGGGAAGCAGTTCCTGACCCCCACCCTGCCCTGACGCTGGCTCTGGGCTGCCTCTGGGCTCCCTCAACTCCCCCATCACTGTGTGTGGTCAGTGTCTGTCTCCCTTCTCATATGGAGAGCTCCTTGAAGGCAGGGACCACATTCATCTCTGCATCCTCACGGTCCAGCCCAGGTCCTGGCACAGAGGAGTCACTGGTGGCAGTTTGATAACTGAGCGTGAACCAGCTCTCAGTGGAATGGGCTGCCATAGAAAGGAATGAGCTTCCCGCCCCAGAAGGCTCGTTGGTAGGGCTCTACAGCCCATCAGGGAGTAGAGGAGATGCCTATACCCAGCAGGTGTCCTCTGGGGACCCTCTCAGCCCTGGATTCTAGATTTCCAGGACCTAAGTCACATTCCCTAGGGAGGAGGAAGTGTCATTTCCTCTCATCGCTGAGTCCAGAGTTTGGGCTGGGACTCTCTGTGGCCTCAGTCATCCTCTGGAGAGGTTTCCGGAGGCTGTGCCAACCTCAGCAGATGCTCTCCTCCCCCACGAGCCTCTCAGCTCTGGGGCTGCCACCCAAGCGTAGATGCCTTGCTAGAGTTTAGCTGAAGCTGCTGAGCTAGCTTTGGCCTGGGCTGCTAGGGCTGGCTGCCTGCCCTGCCCATCCTCTTTGACCTCAGCCTTGGCCTGGGCCCTTCTCTCTCCCGGCCACCTCCACTCTACCCCACTGCATCCCTTACTGCAGCAGCCAAAGTGGGCCTCCACCTGGAGATTCTGGGGGCTTGGCAGGAAGGGGGTGTACATGAACGGAGGAGGAGAGGGAGCAGACTGGTGAAGAAGCTGAGAAGGAGGAAGGAATGGGAGGGGTCTTGGAAGGGGCAGTGAGGTACAGAATGTCTCCACTGAGATGAAGGGCCTGTCAGGTTATCTAGCTCCCTTGCCTTGCCTGGGGAGAAACTGAGGAGCAGGAAGGGAAAAGTGGGAGTGGAGGGGAGCGGTGGGGGGTGGAGGATGCCAGAGGATGCACTGGGCACAAGAAACCTCCCTGTGCTTGGGGAGGTGGAGGAGGGGAGGGACCAGAGGGCCCAGGAGGCTATGACCGTGACTGTCCCACCTGGAGGAGGGGGTAGGGAGGTAGCGGTGTCCTAGGGCAGAAGCTTTAGGAGTCAGGGTTGGCTGAGACGGATGTCTTCCCATATGAATCAACCCCTGCTCTCTCCTGTCTTGTCGCTGCGTTACACTGGGAACTCCTGGAAAATAGGAACTGCATCTTCCATCTGATTGGGACATTCCTAAGGCAGTGAATAATCTAGAGTCTCCCTGAGATTGGAAGACTGACTCCTCCACCAGACAGGACCAAACCTCCAGCCTCTGTCCATCCACAGCACTTGGCATTGGGCAGGGCAGGGAGGAGAGGTGATGGGGGACCTGCAGCTTGGACAAGAAGACACAGAAGGCACCTCAGAGGGGCCTAAACTTCACAGGACTGAGCAGCCCCGCCCCATTTGTAGGAGGGAAGGCGAAACTTGAAGCCTGGGAAATGAGAGATAAAACCAGCAGAGAGGAAGATTCCAGCCCCCGGAGCTGAATCCTCACAGTTTAGCAGAGCCTGATGACATGTACATTGTTACAAGAGGTGGGAATGCTGGGTTATTCCCACCCTGGCTCAGCGTGTTCAGCCTGAGATAACTGGTGACTGTGATGCACACCAGCTATGCCAGCTCTGGTAGCAAACACTGCAAGGGACCGCCAGGCTGCCCCAGAAAACCCAGAACCACCTTGGTTTCCAAACCACTATAGGACGTGACTATGGGAACTTAAAAGGACTAAGACATGTGTCTCTTTGTTAATATCATTTTTATGCTTGGTTTTAAAAATAAAACTTATTTTACATTTGTTTCAGAGTGCTCACTATAGAAAATTTGGAAAGTAGAAGTTGAAAGAAAAATAAGCAGACCCATAATTCCACTAGCCAGAGACTTTTTGGACAAATTTCCTTCCAGTCTTTTTTCTATGCATATTTTCTCCATGATTGTGTTAACACTGTCATAATCTTTAAAACTGTTTTTTTATTTCATTTTTTCTTATAATTATTAAGGTAAAGCATACTCTTTTTTTCTTTTTAAAGGAAGTACAGAAGAACATAAAAAAGCAGGAAAAGTTTACTCATAATCCTATTATCCCATCAATCATAGTGCGAAGATATTGGAACATTTACTTCGAGCCATTTTTCTGTGCCCCACACTTTACATAAAATGTTAGCAATGGTAAGTACAAATTCTCTGTGTTTACAATTTGGGAGACAGCATAATGTATTTGTAACAACAAAACCACCCACCTGTATTGGAATCCTGGCTCCATCACTTACCAGCTGAGTGACTCTGGGAAAATTACTTCACCTCTGGAATCTCAATTTCCTCAGCTATAAAATGGGATCAACCATTATCCAGTTATAAAAGAGAGCCTGCTTTGCTGGTTTGTTTATATAAAACTCCTGGAATGCACCCAGCATTTAGTGACTCCTCAGTAAAAGTGTAGTGGACATTTGTCACAGTTTTTGCTGCCTAAAACCAGTCCGTTGCTTTGTATTTTGAGTAAATCCCCCACTATGGGAGTCCTTATGGAAACGAGGACCCAATCTTCCATTTCAAAGCCAAAAGGGGCCAGATACTCTACCACCACCACCCCCTGCCAATTTGGCCAGTTGTACCTGGCTCAGGACCTTGATGTGACAATTAGTGAGGAGGCTGGGAAGAAGATTCGTTAGCATTCATTTGTGTTTACATCATGTAGCAGTGCCACGTCTGGGTGGGCAGTATGGTGGAGATGTTCAAAGTTCGCGCTAGTGGAGGCATTGGGGCCAGCTATTCCTGTGGTATGACCTTGGCTGTGAATCCAGCTGCCCACTCAGTTGGTTCTCCAGTTTTCCCATCCATTCCGAGCTGCCCAGTGGAACTACTAATAATTTTTTTTTTCCGTTTTGCTTAGTCTGTGTCAGTTTCTGTTGCTTGCAGTCACAAAGGTTACTTCCTAAATCTTTCCAACAGTAGAATACATTTCAGGCCCTAGCTTCAATTCCCAGCCAACATTTTAATGCAGGCAAGTCCAGGATATGCTAGAATGTTGTGCTTAATCCTGGTCCTTTGGACAAAGAACAGGGTGACCCTAGATCTGTGCCTCGTTGCTCAGCCCAGAGACCGCTTGGATAGAAGAGGTACTGAGAGCTGCCGAAGGAAAGTATGAAGTAAGGGAGAGAACAGGTGAGGGAGGGATTTCCACATGCCTGCTTCCTACAGGGAACTTGTGTGTGGTCCACTTGAATTCCTACGCTTCCATGGGCCTCCGCCTGACGAATCCTATAACTTGAGGAGCCTGAAACCATTGCAACTCCTCTTGTTCTCCTCCTGACCTTACATCCTCCTGTTTCCCATAGGATGGCATGACCCGAGATAACAACCCTGAGTGTCTCCCAAGACCCTTCCAGTATAACTCCTAAGCATTTCTCGACCCATACCTTGCCTCCCTCGCTAGCATACCAGCTCAGGGCGTCACTTTCTTCCATCTATCTGGATTTGCTCATGGGGACCTTCTTTGCCACAGGACTGGTCTTCAGGAGTTAGGTGGCAGGAGCAGGCCCCCAGAGGCCAGGTCACTTTTTTTTTTTTTAATTTTTATTTATTTATTTAGGCTGCACTGGGTCTTTGTTGTGGCACACGGGCTCTCTAGTTGCCATATGTGGGATCTTTGTTCCTGATCAGGGATCGAACCTGGGGACCCTGCATTGGGAGCACGGAGTCTTAACCTCTGGACCACCAGGGAAGTCCCAAGGCCAGGTCACGTTTGACCAACAAGATTGCTTGCCTGGGCATCTCAGTCCTTAGGCAAGGGGCTGCGGGTAGACCCAGCCAATAGCAGAGCTCCAGAGACACCAGCCAGGCCTGAATCCCACCCAGAGCCAAGCTGGGACTATCAGCTTGGTAACGGAAGATATTTGTGTGCCCTTCTAGAACTCCTGGAGGATGGGGCCTGAGTCTCATTCATCTCTTTATTCCCCACTTCCATCCGCCCCCAGTCCCAGCACAGGACCTGGCATATTGTCAGTGCTCAGGAAGCATAGGTTGATCAGAGACTCTGGGGTCATTGCCTCAGTGCCTTCTCGGCACGCCATCAGAAGCGAGACCTGGTCTGGCTACCTCTCCTGCTCCTTTCCCCCGTTCCTAACTCATGCTCTAAGCTCCAGCCACATCAACTAGTTCCCTGAATGTGTGCCAAGCTGTTTTACTGCCATGCCTTTGAACATGCTGTTCCCTCCACCCAAGGCCCTCCCTCAACCAGGTCAGCCCAATGAACTCCCACTAATCCATCCTTCCTTTAAGGCTCAGTGAGACTGCCTTCCCTGGGGAGCCTTCTGGAACTGGCTCCAGGAGGCCTCCCTTATTTGTGACCCCTCTGGGTCCTGCCCATGCAGGCCTCTGATTTACCACTTGGCACACAGCATTGTGGGTATGTGTCCCCCCCACTAGGCCATACTTCTGAGGGAACTACGTCTGTTTCTCTCTGTACTTCCAGTGCCTAGCTAGGACCTGGCACAGAGGGAAAACCAGGAGGTGTTTGTTGCCTCTCTACCCACCCGCACCCCTTGGAGGCAGGAGATGCCCCAGGAAAGTTTGCAGGGCCTTAAATGCCAGGCTAAGGAGAGAGGCTTTGTCAGATTTTCATTTATGAATAATCTTGGTGGCTGGGACCCCCTCACTTGGGGGAAGGAAGAGTGATTTTTCAATTTGTCCCTCTCTCAGCCCAGAGAACAGGGTATTTGTTCTCAGCAAGAAGATGGAATATGGGCCTCCGCCTGGGGTCATGGCTGCCCCTCCCCCTGGACCCCCTTTATTTCCCTCTGCCTTTACTCCCGACTCCTGAAGTCTCTTCCCAAAAGCTGGGATCTGGGATCCACTGCCACTACTCAAAGGCCAAGTCCAAACCTCAGTACTCTGTTATGTAAGTGAATTATCCGCTGTTCCCAACCAGAGCCAGCCAGATCTCCTCCTCCTCCTAATTGATTTAATCTTCTCATACCAGAGAGCTGGGCGGGGTTGGGGAGACAGTGTTGATCAGAAGCCAACAGAAGCCTAAGTCAGTGACGTAGGCTTGTTAATTACAGAGAATCTAGGTCACGGATTGGCTCTGGGTGGCTCTGACTCTCTCCCTCCTCTGTCATTTGGGCCCCTGAAAGGACATTTTCAGTTTCTCTTGATTACTCAACCCCAGACCTCCACAGAAAGTTGAGGGTCCCATTAGACCCCATTTCTGTCTCCCAAATCTCTCCAAACCCTCAGCTCTGGATGGAAATTCCCTACATTTCAAGATGAACTCAGGGCACAGCTGAACCTAATTGTTGAGGATTGAAGAGATGAACAGATGGTTTTTTTGGTTTTTTTTTTTTTTTTTTTTTTTGCGGTATGCGGGCCTCTCACTGTTGTGGCCTCTCCCGTTGCGGAGCACAGGCTCCGGACGCGCAGGCCCAGCGGCCATGGCTCACGGGCCCAGCTGCTCCGCGGCATGTGGGATCTTCCCGGACCGGGGCACGAACCCGTGTCCCCTGCATCGGCAGGCGGACTCTCCACCACTGCGCCGCCAGGGAAGCCCTGAACAGATGTTTTAATTTGGGGGTGGGAAGAGATTTCAGAGTTGCCCTTATTTACTTTCCACATCAAGCAAGTCTCCACTTTGTAGCTTCTCTCATAGAAGATGTCCAGATCTTACTTGTGCAGCTCCAGAGATGGGAAGCTCACTCCCCGAAGAAAGTCCTTCTCTTGTATGATGGCCTTTCTCGCGTGAGGCTGAGACCTCAGCCTTGTGACTTCCTCTGGGAGCTAGATTTGCCTCTGGGGCCACAGGGCATGCCCCAGGATAGCCAGCAAGATCCTGAGCCATGATGATTATCACCCCTGACTTTTCTCTTCTCCAAGCTGAACACTCCTGGTTCTTTCACCATTTCCTCATTTGGTAGGCTTTACAGATTACTCCTCGCTGTATCGCCTATGTGGACAAGCCATGGCTGTCATCATCCCTCCAGATGCACAGAGCAGAACACAGGCTCCAGGGCAGTGTGAACAGCTCAGGCCAAGGCAGGACCACCACCTTTTTTGATCATGATATTACACTTTCATTGATACCAGGCTGAGATCTTTTGCAACCTTAGCACACTTTTGACTCAGCTTAAGCACAGAGTCAGCTCACCCCCATAGTCATTTTTCTGACATTAGCAATGGAAAGTCTCCATGAAAATGGCCTTTGTGATATTAGGAATGCCTCCATGTTTCCGCTAATTCTTCTTTCTACATATCCTGACATTTATCTTTCCATATAATCATGTAATTATACATCCACTCATTCACCCACACAACTATCTAACTATATGTTAATCCATCCATTCACCAACCACATTATCCACCTACATACATTTGCATTCAGCCGTCCATAGAATCATTCTTGTACTCATTCACCTTTCCGTCTTCCCACCTACCTACCAACCCAGGTGCCCATTTATCCATTTTCCTCCCACCTGTATGGTCATATACTTATCTGTCCATCCATACATTCACCCACCATCCACCCGTGTACCCACTCACCCATCCACACACCCATCCCTTCATCTTCTCTCTCTCTGAGTCACCCATACATCTATATTCATCATCCATCCATCTATCTATTCAGCCGTCCAATACTTTCTGAGATTCTATTATATTTCAAATCTTGTGTTGAGTATTCTGAGTGATTCAAAGCTGAATAAAATGCAGGCTCGCTCTCTCTCTTCACTCATTATGGGAGAGGATGGGAGCAGATAAGGCAGACGATGCTGAGTACTATAAAACAGGAACAAAGAAAATGCTTTGGGGATTCAGAGGAGAGAGAAGTGGCGTCTGGATAAGGTTATGGATGCTTTCCCACCAGGGGAGACTTTTGGTTTGAGCCTTGATGGAACAGCAGTACTTGGACATACATAGATGCATTGGAAGTAATTCCAAGCAGAAGAAGCAGCACATCAAAGATGGAGAAAGCAGAATTCATGTCTTATTCTGTATGTTCCTGCCAAGGTGTTTAGTGCAGATCTGGGCACACTTTGGTACCTAATACATACTTCCTGATTTATATTTTTTCTTCTCTTCTCTGACATGGGCACCTCCCAACACTTGATCAGGATAAGAGTTCACTCTTTTTCTTTAAGAGGATTCTACAGTTGCCTTGCTGGATGGCCTTGGGCAAGTCACAAAACCTTTCTGGGGTTTCTCTGAGTTTAGGGTTGAATTTCTGTCTCTATGAGGTGGTCCTTTCCCCCTAATCTTAGTTATTTCTACTATGCTCTCTGCATAGAGATCAGCATTTCCACATATCTTAAAATTTTATTTCCTTTTGTTGGCACCAATGAACTCTATCCCACCTGTCTTCAACTTCTTCAGCTCTGTCCCCAGGCAAAAAGTCTGCGACGTGAACTAAGGGGGAAGTACTGTGCAAGTGAAATAACACTGAAGTAGAAACCAGGAGCCATGAATTCAGACACACATTTGCCATGAGCTTGCCATATGACCTTGGGCAAACCTCTTTCCTTATCTGTTTGAAATGTTCCTATAGAATGTTAGCACTGAACACAACATTTGAGATTGTCTAATCCGACATCCTCATCTTACAAATGGAAAAACAGGCTCATAAAGGGTGTGCCACTTGCTCTAGATCATATCTAGATTAGTGGCAAAGCTTATCCAGAACTAAGCTTCAAATTTCCTGAGTTTCAGTTCAGGATTTTCTTTACCCAAACACATTTCACGTCCATTCACAGCCCCTATACATCTCAGGGAGCGCTTCCTCTCCCACCTCCATTCTCCAGGAATAAACGTGTGAGTCTTCCAAGTGTTTTAGCAGTGTGTCCCTGATTCATGCCTAGGCTGGGGCTGGGTAGGTAGTGTTTAAGAGCAAGTATTCCAAGCCTGATGGAGTTGATTATGTTCATCCGGAAGAGAAAAGAGAAAGAAACAAGGGACTCTGGTTATCTACTGGGCTTTAATCAAATTGAGAAACAAGGAAATTCATCACCCAGAGGCTAAGGGAGTTGGAGAGCTTGGCTTCCGCTGGCTCCAAGTCCTGTAATGGGTTGGGTGCTGTCCAAGGTGCTGACATCTTCACTTGCTGCTCGAGTGGCTGGGAAGGGCCCAGTTTGGGCAGAGGGATGGCAGCTGTTAGGAGATGGCCCAGGATAGAGCAAGAAAGGCCCTGGACTTGTTGGGGGAGAGGCTTGAGTCCTTAATCTCCTCTTTTTCATTTTTCTATCTGATTTAGAGAAAATATCTCTTCTTCAGGCTAGAGTCCTGAGCTAGGATTAAAGAAATAGAAAGAGAAGGGAGAACCCTAGACCCTTTGATCTCAGGGAGATGCCCCCAGCATGAGTGGAAGCTCAGCCCTTGGCCTTTGGAGATTCCCCATATTAAGGGGAGATGTAGCCTCTGCTTCTATAAAATGCTCAGTCCATTGGCAGAAAAATGAACTTACCGTTGGGTATTTATTAATCTGGTGGAGAAACATCACTCTGCTTTTAACTCTAGCTCAAGTATGATATAAGGGAGGCATGGACCATGTCTCCATGGAGCTTCCAGTCTGATGGGGAAGACATGGTCTTCCTCTACAAAACTCTCAGTTTGGTTGAAGAGACATGCTCTTAATCTATGGGGGAATCTCAGTTATAATCTGGAAAACATGATAAACAGATAAATTAAAATGTGCACTATAATCAACCAAAGAAGTCAGATCTTCACGTTTGTGATTAAGGTTACTGGTGCTAGATATTTAGTGTCAGTCAAGGAAGGTTTCCTGGTAGAGGTAAGTTTGAGTTGAACTTAAACAAAAGCAAGGGATTTGAGTCCTTAGACCCTAGGCCCCCTGAGAATTACAACCATACCTTCTCATTCTCTTATATCCCTTTTGGAATAAGCACAAGCCTGGACACAGAGAAGGTTCTTAGTTAATGAAAAGTCACCAGCAGATAGAGAGTGAATATACCTACGTTGTAGGTGTGGAGTGAAGAAGGGGTAGGAATCAGGGAGGAGGGTTTTTTGGTATGGAGAGCCTGAGGCTGGGGTGGGGGAAGGCAGTGGAATGATAACATGAGCAGAGGTAGTAGTCCAATGTGTGTCCAGGCCAGTGAAGCACAGCATAGAGCCACTCCCTCATATTTCTAGAGCTGGTGAGAGACACTTTATTGAATCTTGGATTGTTAAAGCTAGAGCCTATTAAATTACAAAATCATAGACTGCTCAGCTTCCAGAGCCACACAATCACGGAAAGTTAGAGTATTAAAATCATAGCATCTTAGCAGGGCAGAATCACAATGTGTTGAAATTATAGAACTGTGGCATATTAGAGCCAAAGGGCCAAAAATCCATATTAGAGAATCTTAAAATCCAAGAATCTCAGTGTCAAAAAAGAAAAGAAACAGCAATTTATTGACTCCCTCTATTTGTATCAGTTATGGTGCTAGGAGTATTAGAATGTACTAGAGTACATTATCCTCTTTAATTCCTACCACAAGTTTTAAGCTGTTCAATCCTGTTCCTACTTAATGCAGTACTTCTGACAAATGTTTATCTAACACAGGCTTGTGTAAATGTCATGAGAGGAGAGCCATTGCCTTTGTGCATACCCCTACCCCTGCTGAATGGAAGCTAGAAAGCTCTCCCTTATATAAGCTGCATTCTCTCTCCCGGTAGTGTCCCCGCACTTGTCCAGTTCATGTCCTCTGAGCTACACTGAGTATGTCTAATCTCCCACTCATATGACAGCTTTTCAGATGGCTAAAGACAGTCCTTATTTCTTTCTTCTCTAGGATAAGCTGTTTTGTTCATCATGTAGCTAGAAATGGGGCAGCAAGTCAAAGAATATTTGAGCTGGAAAGGCCCTTAGAGGTCATTTTGTCCAGAGACATCCTTTTACCACCAAGCAGTATAGCATTATGGTCAGGAGCCTGGCTTTAGAGAAAGATGAGCATGAATTCAGAGTCCAGAGATCCAGCACTAACTTGCTATGTAAGCTTGGGCAAATTCCCTCATATCTCTGGGCCTCAGTCTCCTTATCTATAAAATAAAGAGAATAATAATATTGACATAGCAGAGTTGATGTGAGGATTGTATAAGATAATGCAAGGGAAGCCCTTAGCAGAGTGCTTGGCACATAGCAAGCAGTCAATAAATATTACCTGTGATTATTGGAGGCCCAGAGGGGCAGGGAGTTGCTCAAGATCACAGAGCAACTCAGAGGCAGAGCTGGGGTTAGACCAAGGACTCCCTCCCAGCCAAGGGCCCTTTCCTGTTCCACAGTTTCACTCTACCTTCCTGCGGAAAAGGAAAAAACCCCAGAGGGAACTGGAATGCTTTGCTCACTGAATCAGTTAGAATGCAAGTAAGAAAACACCTGATGGCTTAAACCTTTTATTTCCTTAACGAGGAAGCCAGAGGAAGGTGGAGCCAGGGTTGGTCTGGTTATTCAACCAGAATATGTCTGGTTATGTCTCTGACGACCCAGGTTTTTCCCATTCTAAGCCCTGAGAGAGACTCCCCTTGTGATCACAAAATGGCTGATGTGACACCAAGTACCATGTCCTCCCAAGCAGGAAGAAAGGGCACGGGAGACAAAGGATCTTCTCTCATGCCTCTCTTATCCAAGAGGGGAGCTTTCCAAGAAGACCATTCCCTTATATCTCACTGACCAAAATAAAGTCACATGTCTACTCTTAGACTATTCACTGGCAAAGAGGAAGGCTTTTCCATGAAGGGCTTGGATCGTCCTTGTGGCTGGGCACCTTGCTACTGGAAAGAGGAAAAGGAGATTGGCTGCGGGAAGGCAACAGATAGTGTGTGCCACACTCACCCTCTGTCTCCTCGCTGAATTGGCCTCTCAGCTCCACCTCTGCCAGGCGGCCTTCCCTTATTTCCACCCCTTGGTCCTGCAGACCCTCTTCCATCAGGCGACTGAGCATTGCCCAATTCAAGTTGCAGTCTACTTTGCCAAGCTCTCTCTTTTCATGTCCAAATCTTGTCTTCCCAGCTAGTCTGTGAGCACAGGGAGAATAATGGCAGCTGCAAATGAATAAGTACCTATTGGGTGCCAGGCATTGTTCTGGACACTTGTGGTAGCCTGCTTCCAGATGGTTCCCAAAGAGCCACACCTCCTGGTATCCACACCCTTTTATGTTCCTGCCCCACACTGTACCAAGGTTAGTCTGTGTGACCAAAAGAATATGGTAAAAATAAAGGTTTGTCACTTCCAAGGTTAGGTTATAAAAGATACTGTGGCTTCCATCTTGGTAGATTCTCTTTCTTGGATCATTCATTTAGGGAAAGTTAGCCACCATGTCATGAGCAGTCTTGTGGAGAAGTTTGTGTAAAAAGGAACTGAAACTTTTGACCAACTGCCCCCAAAGAATGGAAGCCTGACAGCAACCACAGAGGGAGCTTGGAAGTGGATCCTCCAGCCCCATTGAACGTTCTGATGACTGCAGCCCTGGCTGAGACTTGACTGCAACCTCATGAGACATCCTGAGCCACAATCTCTCAGTTAGCCCGATTCTGGGTTCTTGATCCTCAGAAATTGTGCGAGATCATAAATATTTGTTGTTTTAAGCTGCTAAGTTTTGGGGTAATTTGTTACTCAGCAATAGTTAACTACTATAGTCTTACATTATCACATTAAGTCCTCATGACAACTCTATGAAAGATAGGGTTTGTTTCTCCCGTTTTTCAGATGAGAAAATTAAGGCTGAGATGAATGCAGTTGACTTCTCACAGGTGGAAAGTGACACAGCTGCGATTTGTCCTCATGTCTATTGGATTCCAAAGCAGAGGGAACCTGGTTTTCTCGGCTGGAATGTCTCCAGCTCCAGGGTGAAGGTTGAGGAATTGAGGACAGGAGGAGATCTCTTACTCTGATGTGTTTTTTTTTATGCTTTTCCCCATTCCAATCACATTAGTTAGTAGCTACGACATCTATTGTGTGTATGTGATTCAGGGACAAGTAAGTTTATTAGAAAAAACATTGGACTTTAAAAGGGGGATACCTGAGCTCTTGAGCAACGTTGGACAAGTTCCTGTAGTTTTCTAGGCTTCAGATAATTTATCCACTATACGGGGCCAATAGTCCTTGTTCTACATTCCTCGTCAGGAAGCCATGAGGATCAAGTGTGAAGGGACTTTGTAAAATGTAGTGCTGTGACCATGGAAAGCCTCTCGCAGTCTTCAGGGGAGGCAGCTCCACACTGTCACCTCTGCACAAGTGGCCAGTGTTCCCTCTCCTCTCCCACCTGAGTCTAGGTTCAGGAGACAGAGAATACTGAGAGAAACTGAGGGCCCTGACCCATTTCTTCAGCTACATCCCTCACCATGACCTTTCTCTTAGACCACACTGTAGCCCTGCCGAACTAGTGGAAAATTCCCCAAGCTTGCCAGGAGCTCTCTGTATGCTGAGTTTTTATCTGTGTAGTTTCTTCTCCCTGGACGCTGTTCCCAACTTCTCCACCTGGTATGGTCCTACTCATCTTTCAAGACTCATCTTAGATGTCCCCACTTCAAGGATGACCTGGTTCAAGGCCTCCTACTTCTTCTCTTGATTAAGCACCAGTGTCCAGCCTGAGCTCTTGGCCTCCAGCTTCCCTTTTCCATTCAAAGCCCCCAGGGTGCGGCCTGCAGCCTTTCTAAAACACAAATCTTGTCATGTCACTCCCTGCTTAAAATAACCAGTCAATTGAATAATCCATCAGTCAGTGCTTCAAGGGCGCCTCTTTGTCCTCAGGAAGACATCCAAAGCCTTCAGCTGGAACTCAAGGCTTGGTCCTCACTGGTACATCCAGCCTCAGCTCTCCTCTCTCTCCTGATGGCCTTGCACGTGCAGTACATCCCAACCACATCGCTCTTGTACCACATCTCAGACACACTCTGCCCTCTTGTGCCTTCCTATCTTTGCTCATACCATTGTTTCTCATGTCTATTTGCATCTTTTCTACCTGGGAATTTCCTGCCTAATCTCTAAGGCCAGCTCTGATTTAACCTTTTCTGGAGAGCCTTCCATGGTGACCCCAGGAAGAATACGTGGCTTCCTCTTCTTCCCCCTCCTATATGACTAATCATGCTTTTATTACTATGTGTCAGCTTGTCTGCTTATACCGGGAGTTTCCTGTACTGGACCCATGGCTGTGTCCCCCCAGCAGTGCCAGCACAGGGGCATAGAGCAGCCATGTGGTTTGTTGGTTGATTGGGTGTTTGAATAAATAAATGAATGTATGGTGAATGAATCTATCCTTGAACCATCACTTCTTGGCCAGCACCAGAACTGCTGCTTCCAGGGTTAGCCCATTTTATAGCAAAAGGGGAAACAGAAGGAAGGGACTGCTCTGGAAGGGAGAAAGAAAATCAATAAAAATGTAAATCTGGCTGAGAAAAGCTGTCCCAGGCTGGCTGTGGGGAGAGATAAGACTGGGCAGGCTGAGCCCTGGCTGACAGTGGAAGAAAGATTAGGGGACAAGCAGAGCTGCAGCCAGGGCAGGGCAGAGCGAGGGTGGTGCCTCCCCTCAGTGGTGCCTCTCCCTGTCCTTACTGCCCACTCCCACCTCCACCCCCATGTTCTCCTTTCAGGAACAAGGGAAGGGGAAGGAAACTTACAAATATTGATCATTAGGTACACTGCCTGTGAATGAGTATGTTATCATTATTTTGTCTTCATACCTTCTGAGAGACAGGAATGATCAACCTCACCTTACAGGTGAAGAAACTGAGAGGCAAAGAAGTTAAATCTTGTTTGGGGTCACACCGTGAATCAGTGGCAGAGTCTAGATTTGAACCCAAATCTGACTGACTCTAAAACTCTGTTCTTTTCACTCCACTCCACTGGAGGTCTACAGCTAGGCTTCAAATGATCCCCAACCTCTGAAATCAGGGGCACAATTGTGTATAAGTTTGTGTGCATTTTTAATGGAGAGTCTATACCTTTTAATGGATTCCCTGAGATGGTTGCCACCCACTCCCGTTGCCTATACCATGCTGCATCCCTGGAGGTGGTGGCCTTTGAGCTGGGTCTGGAAGTTTGGACAGGGCTTCATGAAGCGGGATGGAGAGGCAAACAATGGGGTGGGGATGTGAAGAAGGCCAGCTGGGTAGAGGGAGGAGCACATGTAGGGGCTTGTTAGGGGGAAAGAATTCAACATGTCTAAAGAATGTCAAGGGTGCTGTGGGTTCTTTCTTTTTTTAATAAATTTATTTATTTATTTTTGGCTGTGTTGGGTCTTCGTTGCTGCGTGAGGGCTTTCTCTAGTTGCGGTGAGCCGGGGCTACTCTTCGTTGCAGTGCACAGGCTTCTCATTGCAGTAGCTTCTCGTTGCGGAGCACGGGCTCTAGGCACGCGGGCTTCAGTAGTTGTGGCGCACGGGCTTAATTGCTCCGCGGCATGTGGGATCTTTCCAGACCAGGGCTCGAACCCGTATCCCCTGCCTTGGCAGGCAGATTCTTTTTTTTTTAATTTATTTATGTATTTTATTTATTTATTTTGGCTGTGTTGGGTCTTCGTTGCTGCGCGCGGGCTTTCTCTACTTGCGGCAAGCGGGGACTACTCTTCATTGCAGTGAGCAGGCTTCTCATTGCGGTGGCTTCTCTTGCTGCAGGGTACGGGCTCTGGGTGCGTGGGCTTCAGTAGTTGCAGCATGCAGCCTCAGTAGTTGTGGCTCACTGGCTCTAGAGCACAGGCTCAGTAGTTGTGGCGCACGGGCTTAGTTGCTCCACGGCATGTGGGATCTTCCCGGACCAGGGATTGAACCCGTGTTCCCTGCACTGGCAGGCGGATTCTCAACCACTGCGCCACCAGGGAAGTCCCAGTTCTTGCTCCTCGTTTATTTGTGCTCCAATCATGGCTCCTGGCTCCCTGGTATCTGCCTGCCCTGCAACTTCCCAGCATGAGTCTACAGCCTAAAGGAACTCCGGACCAGGTGTCAGGATCTTCATTCTGGTTCCAGTCCTGTTCTCTGCTGGATTTTACCACCATAGAATCTAGTAGGAGACTTAATGCCTTCTCCTCCAACTCTCAGGGACAGGGTGAGAAGAAAGTGAACTCACAGGTGTAATTGCTTGCGGCTTCTCATTGGCCAGAGGCCATGTCAGGGAAGAGGGCTGCTCCCTGGACCCCCTGAATCCCTGGGAAGTCGCTGGCCCTTACCTGTTCCACCCCTGGCTCTCAGCCCCATGTCTCTCTTGTGATTACTCCTGGAGTCTCCTCCCTGACCAGCCTGGATGATTTTAAGCACAAGTACCTCGTCTTCTTCAAATCTCAGCTCAACCCAGAGGTAGACTCAGCATGAAGCTAAGACTGCTTGAGCACCACGGCCTCTACCCAGGCCCTGGGAGAGTCTTCATCAATATGTTCCTGTTGTCAAGTTCTCAGGAAATTTCCAAAGGTAGACACTTTCACCACAATGGGTCAAGATGGCTAGTCCTTTCCACTCCAAGTGTCCTTGTGTCCCAGTTTCCCTTTATGTGAAGCAGTTGGCATGGACATTTCTGGAATAATGCTAAGGGGGAGTGGAGTTGGGGATCAATTTAATTTGGATTCATTGGGATATATTTACGTGGTTCTCAGTCACCTCTATGAATAGATAGATCATTGCTAGCTACCTCTGTATAGAGAATGGCTTCTAGGAATCTTCCTACCCACAGTCCAACTCATTTGGCATTGTGACATCAAGGTGTCATATCCAGAGGTCATCTTGTGACATGAAAGTGTTTTCTCCTGCCTGGCCCTGGAAGTATATGGACAACAGAGGAGAAACAGGTTTAAAATGTATGGAACCAGAAGCTAGTCTATAGAAAATATTTCCAACCATTAGGGGGAGAATTTTGGAGGTATGCACAGCAGTTAGTAAACAATCTTATGCTATTTTTCTGAATTGTGAGATGTATTTGTTTTGACTTCTTTTTTCATTCTAAGTAAATATTCACCTTCTTACCTAATTTTGTGCTCTTTTTCTTAAAGAGGACTCCCCAAATTGTGTGAGCGTCAGTTCCCACAAAATCTAGATCTAATCCTGGCTCTGACATTTATTTTGTGTGATCTTGGGCAAGTTGCTTATCCTTTCTGAACCATCTCCTCTTCTGTAAAACCTGAATGACAGTTTGGACAGGTGAGGACTGGGAAAGCCTTGCGACATTATTCCACTTCTGAAACCATTACTAGAGAAAGTAGTCGAGCCGAACAAAAATTAGACCAGAATATACAGGTAGGGGAAGATGTAATCTACGAGAAATAACGGTGAGCAATGAATCCAGCAAACCTTAAATCTAAATAACTGGAAATAATCTGGTTGTTGCAAACCTTAATGCAGTTTGGAAGAAAGGATTTTTGTAACGGAAGACACATTATGCAAGAACAAATTTAATAATAAGCTATATCTATAATTCCAGATTATTTCTGCAAAACCTGGGAAACAAGAGGGAAGGAGGAGGAATATGAACATACAAACAGCCTCATCTTGTTGGAAGAGACTCGGAAATTCTTGGCACTGATAAATGCAGGCTCAGATATCTGTTAGACATTTAAAGGTAACAACCAGCAGAACAAAAATGGGAATTAGAACTTTTGTACCTCCCTCTTCTTTCATGTGGCATAGCCTCAAAGCCCTGCCGCTGAGAGCTGCACAGAGGGCCAGGGCCACGTGTGCCCCCAAACCCCCAGCTTCCCCCCTGGTCCACAGCACAGGGCTGGACATGGATTTGGGAAGCTCCTGCTTCTGACTCCCTGTCTCTTGCCTCCCAAGCAACTAGATTGGGCTGGAAGCAGATTGGGAAACTCTCTCCCCATCCCAGAGAGATAATCAGGCCAGATAAGACTAGCCATAAAACAAGACAAGGCAAGACAAGGCCTGACACAGACAAGGACTTGTCTCTTCAGACCCAAGCATCCCACAGACCCACTTATTACACAGAGCCACGCATTAGTGCTTCTAGATCACAAGCCCAGGCATCACAAAGAACAGGTTCTTACGCCAACCCAGGCATCACAGAGAACCAGATGTTACCCCAAAATGTGGGTGTCACAGAACCAGACATTGTCTACACAACCCCAGGTGACATAGAATCAGGCGCCTGGGAGGAAATGGTGAAATTAGGATTCTAGTCACAAAAGTCAAAGTGGCTTTGGTGGGCCCAGGTCAAGTGTGTGAAGTCTTGGCAATGCATGGGTACCAGTGAGTCTATGCTGAGTTTGTTTGGTCTTTGAAATTAGAAAATGCCCCAATGTGGGAGCTGGGTCCCCCTCTCCACCAGGCAGAGAATAGGCCTCACCCAGACTGGGGCTGCCTGAGGGCAAGGGCTGGGATTTCCTGACTCCAGAGAGTGAGGCTCCCTGCATGGCCAAGGCCCCTGGGGACCTCACACCAGGTTTCCTGAAGGCCCCGCCTAGCCTGGATGTCCTGAGTGGGACCAGTTCCCTCCCCAGGGCGGCTCCCCAAAGCTCAGGGCTCTGCCTCCAGGGGGCGCCAAATGGACACTTCTCAACAGAGGCTGTACTGGCCCCAAGTCCAGGTTGAGCGGGGCTGGGGAGGAGACCTGAGTCTGTCCTGGCCACACAGATGGTCACAGCTGAAGAGGCCTGAAAGCTGACAAGTTCATTGCCACCTGACAGAGATGGAGGCTGGGAGGCTGAGGCTCAGAGAGGGTGTTCCAGGTGAGCAGTAGATCAGGGCCAGGACCCAGTAGGCGGGGCAGCCTGGCCTACTATTGTCCACTTCTCTATCCTCGGGCCCTGGGGGAAAGATATGCAGTCCTTCCACCCAGGAAAGCCTGGTTTCAGGTCAGCCTGTGTGGCTGGGGGAGAAGAGGGGGAAGACCCTCAAGCTTCAGAAGTGGCCAAAACAACAAACCCGCAAGTAACTCTTTGGTTCAGGTGAGCCAACAAAGGCCCAGAAAGGGTCAGTGGCTTGCTCAAAGCCACACAGCAAGTTAGTGGAGGACTCATAATTGGAAAACAGGGCTCCCAACCCCCAATCTCAGGCAAAGGGCCCAGAGGAGGTACTCGCCATGGCTGCTACTCCCGGCCAGAATGGGGCCCTGGGACAGCTCACACTCTGGATTCCTCAGGCTCCTTCTTTGCCCCTGACGCTAACAGCTGCTGCTGTAGGCCAGGGTTGGGTATGGTCGCCTTGGTCCCCTCCTCTTTGTCCTGCTGCCTTAGGATGGCCAAAATCAAGGCGAAACAGGCCAGAGAGCCTGTCTTGAAGAAGAACTGGAGGCCGATGAACCTGGGAAAGAGCAAGTGACCCTTGAACTCAGGACCTCCCCATTCAGGGCTTGGATGTGCTTGGGCTGGAAGCAGAGTGGCGTCAGCAATCATCACCCATTATGTAGTTGGAGACGTTGAGGCCTTGGTGGGGGGATAGGCCTCCAGCCCCAGGGCAGTGGACCCTGTCACCATGGCTTTGGCTGGGAGCCCCTAGAATTGACCCCCATGGGGGTCCTTCCTTGGAAGGGGGAAAAGGCTCCAAAGAAGCCTGCCCGCCCTGTGCTGACTGCCTCATGGCCTGGGCTGGCCCTGCCTCATGGCCTGGGCTGGCCCTGCCTCTCTCTGGGTCTCTCTCAGGACTCAGCGGGCCTGACAGTTGCAACTCTGGATCACATCACTTGCCACAAGAAAAGGAGGATTCCCTCTCCTGTTTGTCTAATTCACCAAGACTCTTCTTGACTTCTCCTCCTCTAGGAAGCCCTCCTGGAGCCATGCACTCCTCAGAGCTGGAAGTGAACAGCTCCCTACTCCCAACTCTGCTAGTAAGTCCCTCCCCGCAGCTGCCCATCCATCCCAGGGCCTGCAGCCTCTCTGCCTTCAGGTTCCTTTGGGCTCCCCATTGTATGGATGGGAAGATTAAGTCCCAAAAAGGCAGGTCTCGCAATGAGGGAGGCAGAGCGGGGCCTGCATCCTAGGCCTCCTATGTCCTAGGTAGAGCCATCTTCCTGACCCACCCCAACTCTCTGTTTTTCTCACACCTGGGCTGCTCCCCTCATTCTCCCCTCACTCAGCCAGCACAGACGGGTGAGGCCCAGCTTTGCCAGTTATCAGCTGTGTGACTTTGGGCCACTTACTTAAATCTCCCTTTCCTCATCCATCAAAAGGGGAGACAATGTCTAGCTTGCAGGACTGGTGGGATCAGCACTGTATAGAGCGCCGGTCACCTTGCAGGTGGATGCCAGTGGACCTCCCCTCCCTGCTGGTGGCCTGCCTGGGACCCCAAGAGTGTTTCTAGAAGCTTTCTCACAGCCCCCTGGTAGCCCCTATCCCCGGTCTCACCGGTTTCGAAGCAGGTCGTGGTCGTAGTAGTGGCAGACTGCCCGACGCCCACAACTCTGGGCCCAGTACACACAGGTGGTGTCAATGGCACTGCCGTGGATCACGGGGCTGGGCATCCAGGCTGGAGGAGGAGGTGTTCAGGGGACAGTGGAAGCTGGCATCCCGGTACCTCCCCTGCCACTCCCTGGTATATATAACTCTTTAGGGCCATTAAGTCTTCAGCCTTCAAGCCCACCCCTTACCCTCGTATTGGATGCTGGCTCCCTGATGGGCCGTCTAGCTGCTTGCACACCCACCTCCAGGGTACCTAGGTCGGATCTGTGACCCTGTGGGCCAGTGAACCCTAAGGTCAGGAAGCAGGCCCCACTCATCCCTGTGCCCCCCGGGCCTTGGACCGGTGGTCCCCAGCATATTCTTTACCCAAAACTCTCAGGAGCATGAACTGGATCCCCACAGCCAGAGTCTTGTCTTCTTTCTTCACTCCCCTAACAAGCAGGGACAGGGTGACATGAGGATTGAGAGGGTTCCAGCCTTCAAGGGGCTCTCACCATCCCCTTCTCTCCCACCCCCAGCACCAGCCTGCCCCCAGAGGTTCTGAAGTGGCTTCCCTTCAGCCTGCAGAGCCGGGTCCCAGCTATACCCGCTGACCGTCAGGGCCCTGTGCTGACCTCCCTGTGTTGCCGGTCACAGACACCCCTCTCTCCCCACCCCCTGGTCCCACCAAATTCTCCCCTTCCTCCTACACTTGGCAAAACCTGAGCTGGGCAGCCAGATGCGCCGTTTACCTTCCCTGATCACTATGATGTCTCAGCCTGGGGTGCCCTGGCAATCGCTGGCTCCTCTTCCTAAGTCATCCCAGCAGCTGGCATTTGTGGAGTGCTTACCATGGCTCAGTTATTCTGTACTGCGCCCCCCACGTCCCCCGCATATGGGAGGTATAGCATGAGGCCCATTTTACAGGTGAGGAAACTGACAGATAGTTAGACAGGTTGAGTGACTTGGCCAAGACCCCACGGCTGATGGCTGTCAAGGGTTGGAATTTGTGCCGTACACTGCCTGCATGAACTTCTCTTAATCAGCCTGCCTGCTGGGGCATCTGACTCCTCTACTTTTGCTCTTGCAGCCAGCCTGGTTTACGGATCTACATGCCTTCTAACATTGTAAGGGGCTCCATTCCCCTTCTAATTTTCTAGAAAACAGATGGGGAATAAAATAATCCCAGCATAATGAAAATTTGGAATTATCCTGCTCTGAGGTCCTCTTATGGCTTCAGGCGACAGTTTGTCAGTCCCAGCAGGCACCCTCAGGACAAGGGCCAGAAAGATCTTGGACCAAGAGGCAGTGCTCAGCACAGGCTGGGTCCACAGTGGGCACCTAGTGCTTGTTGACTTGAAGTGGAACAGTCGTAGACCACACTGATGGGGTTTGGATTTCTAGGTGCACCACCTGTGACCAGCTCACTGCAGGTCGGGTGGGGTGGAGAGTCAGGTGACGCTCCCCCACTTCCTCCTCACTGTGACTGGAGGCCAGGGCAGGGGCTTAGGTGTGGCCTCTCCTCCTCTGGGGAAAGTAGGGGTCTGGGCTCTGGGCCTTGGCATCAGTACTATTCCACCCAAAACTTGCTACATGACCCGGGGCTAGCTCCTGAATTTCTCTGAGCCTCAGTTTTCTTATCTGTAAGATGGGGAGAAAACTTCACCTCAGCAGTTGCCATGAGGATGTAGACAGGACAGTGAGAGTCTGGTCTGCTTTGGGGGCCAGGACACCTCCTTCTTTGAACACCTCCCTCAGGATCCCTTATCCTGCCTGTGGTTAAGAACCTCTTGGTGTGCACTGGTTCCAGCACGCCCCTGCTTTCACCTTAGGATGAGCATGAAGGACGGTGTGTGGGTGACACTAGCCAGTGCGGCACCCAGGCTGACCAGGATCATGAAGGGCAGCACGAGGTGGCTGCAGGCCGAGTCGCAGGAGCCCGCTGGCACAGGGCCGCCCCCTACCACGCAGCTGCAGTTGGTGTAGAAGACCTAGGGTGGGGAGGGGGGAAGAAGAGCCTTCAGGAACCTCTAAGGACAAGCAGCTGGCCAAGGGGTGAGGCCCCAGGAGGCTTATGAGAGACCCGTGGACACACACAAACTGGGGCAGAGCTGGCTGGATGCTGGGATTTCTGACCCCTTGGCTCAGTCAGGATGGCTTGAGCAGCCTGACAGGTACACAGGCTGTTTGCACACAAAGGGGCTGAGCCCAGGCTGAGGCTGTGGGGAGAGGGGACGTGGAGAAGAGGACAGGGAGAGGGAACTAGAAGAGAGTCACCCCCAACACAGCACACACACATACACACTCACACACATACCTCTGTACTCACACTCTCATACACATACACACACACTCACTACATATACACACACATACTGTCAAACATACACTCACACCCCACACACATGCTCACACACTTATATACTCACACACACTCATACACCACATACACTCACTCATTCTTTCACCTGGTGATGTCAGAATGTTCCAAATTCCTGACTTTCTGTGCAAGGAATTAAAGCAACAAAGTATTTTGAGGAAGAATTCAGATTTTCCAGTTCAGTGTTCCCCCTTCCCGCTTTACTGAGGTCTTCCAGGGCACTGGATCCTAGAGTGGATTCTCAAGGAGAGATTCAAGCACAGGATGGAGAGGGGCAGATAACATCAGTGGGAGTCTTGGTTCAGCAGGTAAGGGAGGCGCAAGGAAGGCTTCGCCAAAGAGGGGTGTTGGATTCGGGTCTTGAGGAATGAATAGGAGTTCACCAAGAGGAAAATTGGAATGAGTAGAGGGAAAGCTAAATGTAAAATCACAGTGGCATGAAAGAAGCCAGCAAATCTTTCCTTCTGTCGGGAGCAGAATGCATGCAAAGAGAAGGCAGAGGGGAGGCCTTCTCTGCCTTCTCTTTGCATGGGGTGTGGGGTGTGTGTGTGCTGGGGCCACACTGTGAAGAACCCTGGACACGAAAGAGAACCTGACTGCTGTTTCCAGAAGCAGGGTGGACTAGGTGCCCTGTCAGTCATCCTGCTGACAGCAATCTAAAATGCTGGATAAAATAAAATAATGAAAACAATGTCCTGAGAGCATCTATGAGCTGGCAGGAAGGAAAAAATACTCAGGTTCAGTACTAAGTGAGGCAAACCCAGAGAGGCGAGCAGAGGCCTGAAACAAGGTTTGGCCGCCAGGTGTTTGCAGAACCTTGTGCCATAGAGCACAGCTTTCTGAGGTTGGGGGCTACAGGGCCAGAGGACAAGTCCTAGCCCTCCTTCCTGTCAGGTGAAAAGTCTAATAGGAGACGCCTGGAAAACTGGGGCCCCACCAAAGGCTGAAGAATGAGGAAAAACTGACCCTTTTCAAAAGTGCAATGAAATGTCCTCAGGCTCGCGTTTGATTGCAACCCTCACTCCCAGCCCCAAGGTGGCCTGGAAAACCACCTTTTTTCAGATTCTTTCAGAATTGGTCTAGACCACCAGTGTCCTCAGATGCCTCAACGGGAGCAAAGCTGAGCCAGGAAGACCTGGCTTTTCTTTTCTGCCCCTAGATCACAGTTTCCCAACCAGTGTGCCCCAGAGACCTCGGCCTCAGCTGAGCGACAGGCGTGCAGGGAACACATCAGCCCTCAGGGTGACCTGGTGAACTCCAGGCAGCTGGAACTCTCTGGGCCTCTCACCTCCAGCTTTGGCAGCTTGAGACTCTTCCCAATGTGAAAAGGGCTGGGAAGCCCTGAGATGGATGCTGGGAGCCTTGGAAGGATTTGAAGCACGGGAGAGATAAGACCTGATAGCACAAAAGCTGCTCTGGCTGTTGCAAGAGGATGGACCTGATTGGGGAGGCTGGTAGAGAGGCAGGAGGGAGGGGGAGCGGGAAGGAGAAAAGGATTCTGATTTGAGAGGTATTTAGAAGGTGGAATTAGGGCAAGGTGAGAGAGAAAGAGACAGGGAGAGAGAGAGACAGAGACAGAGAGAGAGAGGAGAGATTGGAGACCTAGGATTCCAGCTTGGGTGTTTGGGCGCTTGGCGTTGCACGACAAGGCTATGCTGCCATATGTGCCTGCCCCCCTGAGCACACACTGTCTGGACCTTCACCACGGGCTGAGGAAGCCACTGGGTCGGAGATACAATAAAGGGACAGGTAAGTGGAGAAATATGCCAAGGCCAGGTTATCGGAAGAGAATCATCCTGTTCTTTTTTCTGGAGGCAGAAGGTTGCTGGGAGAGATAAAAAAGCTAGAGGCCTTTCTCTTGGGGTTTTCCCAGCCCTTCATTCATATTCATCTAATTCCATGGCAGGAAGTTCGTCTTATGAATGACTTTAATCTCTCCAGCTGCCTCCGATTCTCACTCCCTAGGACCCCACCCCCTGAGCCCTAGATGCCGCCAGCCTTCCAATCTCACATTTATTCATTCATAAATTGTTACTGAGCGCAGCCGTGCTGGACACTGACTGATCCACCTCTGTGCTGAGTAGCTCAGGTTGGCCTGAGGAGGCAGGCTCACCAACAGACAATTCCAGGCCAGGGTGACCGTTCGTGAGTGCTGACCAGGACTCAGCTACACCCTCCTCCAAATACTATACCCAACACAACCTCTGAGGATGCACTGGAGAGGGGGCTGGGCTCAGAGGCCAGAGCCCTCAGCTCTAGTCCCAGCTCTGGCATTAAAACTTTGGGCCATGCCTGGTCCTTTCCTGGGCCTCCATTCCCCATCTGTATAATGGGCATAATAGAAGTGTGTATTACTGCATGCTTAAAATTCCTCAGGCACCGTGCTGAGTGCTTTTCATGGATTATGTCATGTGGCTCTTCACTTAATGAATTTATCCGGGTAAAACATTAGCACAGTGCCTGGTATATAGTAGGCACTCGATACTATCACCTCCATTTCACAGACCAGGAAACTGAGGCACAGATTAAAAAATTTGCCTAAGGTAACAGAGCCAGTTAGAGGCAGAACAGGGATTTGAACCAGGTGGCCTGGCCACAGTGCTCACAGGCCCCTATCCGCAGGAGTTCACTGTTGCCTCGGGGATCCAACCCCAGCTGCCAGGGCCTGGGGGACTTTGGAAGGGTCTCAGGGAGATCAAACCAAGTCAGGACAGTAAGTGCTAGGAGGCTCGAAAGCCTGGATTGCGATTATTCCAAATGCGAACAGTTTACACAGCTCAGGTGGTGCCTTGCTGGTTTCTGAAATAACATCAACCAGGTGCTTTACTCTGCGCCAGCCCGTGGGGCCCAGGTCTCTCCCTGTAGGAGTCTTGGGCTTAGATGCGGATGCCCAGCAGGACACAATGGCAGGGGTTCTGCATGATGGGAGTGGGGCTCTCCGGAGAGAGGGAGGCGTTGTCATAACAACCAGCCTGACACCACACCCACACACACATGCTTTATTCCAGCTGGTGGGGGGCGGCCTGAGGAAGGTGAGCATTGTCCCCACTTGTCCTTTGGGGGCAATGAGAGGAAAGGAGAGGAGGAACCAGCTGGTCTTGGTGGTCCTTCTAAGATTCACGTAGAACGCACTGCTGCTGGTTACGCTGTCCACTCCTCCTTTCTCCCACAACCGCATCCCCGGGAGTTCCTTGACAGCAGGAACCCTTGGCTCTGAGTCTGTCCTCAGCCCCCAGCACAGGGCCTGGCACAAAGGAGAGGCTCCACGAAGGTTTGTTGTTGACTGACTGACTGACTGACTGAATGGGCTCATTGCTCCAGCCTCCCCACTGGTCTCCCTGTCTCCTGGCCTGCATTCTGTTCACCTTCCTCTGCACTATGGCCTCAAATGTGATCAGACACAGGTCTGACCCTGTCACTCCCCTGCTTGAAACCCACCCAAGTCTCCGCACTGCTCTCCAGATGAAGGCCCCACTCGTGGCCTGGCATTCAAGGCCCTTCCTAGTCTGGGCTTTGCTTTCCCTCCATGAACCATTATGCTTCTGCTCCAATAATTTCTTTGCAGTTTCTTGAAACACTGTATGTGTGTGTGTGTGTGTGTGTACCATGTGATGTGCCCTCCCTGCCTGGAAAGCCCTTCCCTAGTTTGCCTGCCCACGCTTGAAGATCCAGCACACCTGCCACGTCCCGTGAGGCCTTTTGGGACCCTCCCAGGTGGGATGTATCTCCTTGCATCCTTGTCTGTACTTGTGGGGACCACCTCTCCCGCCTATCACCACCCCTGGAATTCCTGAGTTACTTCCTTCTACCCCTCCCCTGCATAGACAGCCGGGGCCAGATTTGGTTCACCTCTGTGCTCTGAGCCCTGGCACACAGCTGGGCCCAGGCTGGCAATGAAAGCTTATTGAAAGAATAAAGTTCTACATCTGCCAGCAGGAGACAGATGACACAGACAGAGAGACGAGCCAGAGTGAGACCATTCAGAGCTGGGAGCGGGGCAGGCGCACAGAGGTGGGGAAGGCAGAGCCCATGGGAGGCAGAGGGAGCGGCCAGAGGCCTGACCCACCTGGCCTTTGTCCGGAGCCTCGTGGACCACCCGGCTCCTGCAGCCTGCGTGGCAGGGCGTGAGGTACTCCACCCGAGCGCTGGAGTCACAGACAGGGTTAAAGTCGTCTGACGGGCAGGAGCAGGGCTCCGTGCAGCCTGGAAACAGCTCCAGCCCAGGCTGGGCACTGGTGGGAGAGAAGGCCGGCAAGGTTGGCCTGGCTCTCCCTCCCTCAGGCCACGAGCCAGGGCTCCCTCAGCCCTGAAACCTCCCCTGACGGCCATGGTCAGAGATTTCAGCTCCACACAGAGGTTTTTCACTGTCAGAGCTGCTCCATGACAGGCAATTGTGAGCCCCTTGCAGTGGAAGCTGCAAGAGGCCTCCAATGGGAGAAGTGGGGAGCAGAGTCTGGACCAGAGGCTCTGAGACCCCCTTCCAGCCCCAAGACCCTACAAGTCTTTGAGCTGCTTCTGCAAACATCTCTGCTCCTCAATGACCCTTTCTTTTAGGGAACATGAGGTAAATTCTTCTCAGAATTTAGTCTCAGATGAAAAGTGCCTTTATCTCAACGAGCTGGACTGCTTCCTTTTCTGGGAAAATTAGAACTGTATGTGAGGGGCCCAGTCAGAGTACCTGAGTAGTTGTGGGATCTCCGACCTGTTCCTGCCTCTCTCTGGCCTCAGTTTCTCTGTCAGCTCTGCAGGTTCCCCTTCCCATCGCCATCCTGCAGTCTCATGACCTTTCCCTCACTCTCACTGCCCTGTTCACTGTCTAGGGCACATTTTAGACCCACCTGACTCCCTTCTGGGGGCCTGCCCCCAAGTCCCAGGAGTGACTCCGCTCTAGTCTGACCGGGGACAGGGATGCCCAGGGGCAGGAGATCAGAAGGGAGGTGACTCCACCTCTCTGAGCCTTGCTATCCTCATCTGTGAAATGGGGATAATGGTAAGACCCATCCCGGAGATCCCGTGAGGGTTTAATAATACGGAATACGGGAGGAGCTGGACGTGTAGGAGACCCTCAGTTCTCAGCAGCTGTTGGTACCATTAGTTGTTCTGGAGTTTGAGAAATTCTCAGTTTGTTCAGTTGGTCCCCAAAGGCTTCTTCAATGAATTATAACCCAAAGCTGAATAAATTGCAAGAATATAGATGAGAACCTGGATGAGATGAGATGTCAGGGTCAGGGTGAGAGGCTTCAGAAGAAGAGATAAATGAGGCATGTGAGGTAGGCTCACTTTTCCCCATTTGCTTTTTTAAAAAATTGTGGTGAAATATTCATTTACTTTTTACTCTAAAAATCATGAAAATGTCCTGGCTCCCTCGTCAGACCAGGGGCTTCACGAGGGCCTGGCTGAAACCCCACCTCGGTGCCTAGAACAAGGCTCTGCAGATAGAAGGACCCACCCTGGACCTTTGGGAAAAGGAGAAGGGACAGGGAAGGAGGGGAGAGGGAAGGGAGATGGGGGAGAGGTCGTCAAGGTGGGAGCTGGGACAGAAGTGGCAAGGGCTGAGCATTCCTGGGCTGAGGCCCCCGCAGTCACACAGAAGGAGCCCCAGGTGTGGAAAGTTGGCCCCTGGGTGGAGGGAGGAGATGCCAAGGGAGAGGAGAGAACAGAGCAAGTTGGGGGATTCTAGCTGGGTGTTGGGCCAACCTAAGCCTGGAGCAGTTTCCCAGGAAAAACAAAATCATTCCGGAGAAGAGGCAGCAATGGAACTTCCAACACTCTCTCCAAGACGGTTCCCAGGGGAGAGGGTCTGTGTCTGTGGAGGGCTGTGGGCGGGGTGGGGGAAGGAGAAGGGAGATAGGCATCAGAGGCTTTCCCCCTGGAGGGTAGAGGCAGGTGCTGCCCCACAGATGTGGAAAAGAACTCTGGAATTTTAGGGTCATGGAACAGCAGAATTTTAGCTCCCAGCCTCTAAGGACCAAGGATCTCTGAAGTCTCCAGGCCAACTCCTTCCCAGGGCATAAGTCCCCTCTGCAGCACTCCTGATAGGGGCCTTCTTACCTGTGCCGTCCACATAAGTGGCCTTGTCCTGCCTCATCTTCCACCCCGCCCCAGGCCTGAGCTGCCCTGCCCACGAAGTCCCGTCCCTACCTAGGGGTGCCTGACACCTTCCCTGGAGCATTCAGGAGACAAGTCCCACTGTTCACAGCTGAGCCAAGCGGGGAGGGGAGGGGAGGGGAGGTTTGAGGTGGGGGGCGCCCCACTGACCTGGCCTTATCCGGGCCACCCCCTCCCGTGTCCCTGGCACCCTCCTGCAGCTTTTACTCACAGGCTCTGGCACATACTCACCCAGGCTGGTGGTTGATGCCTGCAATCTGGTGGGTAGAGCAGCCCATGAAGAAGAGGGGCGTGCTGAGAAGCAGGCAGAACAGAGCCCCCAACAGGCAAAGGGTGCCGCAGTGCATGGGGCCCAGGCGGAGGCGCTTGACCAGGATGCCCCCCACCACGATGCCCACGATGGCCAACGGGATGGTGAGGCAGCCTATGAGCAGGTTGGCATAGGATGCTGTGACGGAGAACTGGCGCTCCAGGAACTTGGGAAGGAAGGTGGCCATGCCTGCCACCATGGACGACATGCACACCTGGGACAGGACCACCAGCAGGAAGATGGGGTGGCGCAGGGTCCGCAGCATCACCCTGGGAAAGACTGTTGGGGTGAGGGGAGGGAAGGTCAGAGTGGACTGGCCACGCCACGTGTTTCCGTCCCATCCTGCCTGTTCAATTTGTTCCATTCCTTCCATCCCATCTCATTCCACTTAATTCTGTTGCATTCAGTTCCATCCCATTACATTTGACTCCTTTCCATGTAATAATATTCCGTCTTTGAAATTCGGTTGCTTTCCATTCCACTGAGTTAGACTGCATTTTATTCAATCGCACTTCTTTCCACTCAGTTCTACTCAAAATGCGATTCCATGTAGTTCCCTTCTATACCATCCCATTTGATTCTGTCTCATTCATCTCATCCCATCTCATATCTTCTGTTCTACTTATTCATCTCATTTTTACCCCCACTCAGTCCTTTCCATCCTGTCCTGCAATAGCTCTTTCCAAGCCAACCCAGGCCTTTGTTTTCCCTTCTGTGTCCCCAACATGGGACAGCGCCCACTCCCCTGATTTCCCCATTCCTAGTTTATGTTTCTCCACAGCACTTTACCTAATATACTACACTTTACTCATTTAGCCATTCTACTGTCACCCCAGCAGAATGTAAGCTTCATTTAGAGCAGGGATTTTTATCTGTTGCGTCCATCGTTGAATCTCCACAGCCCGGGGTATATAGTAGTATACTTATGGAATGAGTGAGAGAATGAATGAACGAGAGAATGGATGAATGGACATACAGACTAATAGGTGATCAAATAGCAAAATGTTGGAGCAGAACCTAAGACCTCCAGAGAAGGTGGAAGCTCAGCAGGCCTGGTGCTGGGCAGCTTCTTGCAGGTAGGACAGAGGAAGGGTCTGAAGAATGAGAGGATCTGGAGAGGTGGAGGGGAACGAATTCCTATAGGGGCACAGCCGGGGCAAAAGCATGGAAACAAGAACAGACGAGACGGCTCTGGCTTTGAAGCCCTCCGCTCCCATGCTGCCTCCTAAACCAATGCCTGTGTACAGGTCTCCCTCGCTGCAAGTCTGCTAAACTGAAGGGCACATGACATTGGGTTGGTCTTGAACTCTGAGCTTCAGGGCCTTCATCAGCAGGGGTAGCCGAGGTGACTGGACCAGAAGGCTTTGTGGGATTTTCTCTCCACCAACAACAAAAGAGAAAGATGTGTTTCTGCCCTCAGGAGGCGAGATGAAGTTAGACATAAGGTATGAGGGAGAGAGGAGAAAAGGCCTTTCTAAGAAGAGGCATCGGGGCTTCCCTGTCGTGCAGTGGTTAAGAATCCACCTGACAGTGGTTCGATCCCTGCTCCGGGAAGATCCCACATTCCGTGGAGCAACTGAGCCCGTGTGACTCAGCCGCTGAGCCTGCGCTCTGGAGCCCACGAGCCATAACTACTGAGCCCACGTGCCACAACTACTGAAGCCCACATGCCTAGAACCAGTGCTCTGCAACAAGAGAAGCCACCGCAATGAGAAGCCCGGGCACCACAACGAAGAGTAGCCCCCGCTCACTGCAGATAGACAAAAGCCCGAGTGCAGCAGCAAAGACTCAACACAGACAATAAAAAAATAAAAATAAAAAAAAATTTTTTAAATTAAAAAAAAGAAGAAGAGGCACCAGAGGAGCTTTAAACACTTGCCAGGCTGGGCTGGTGGGGGGAGATGGCCATGGGCTCCTCTGGGCCGAGTGGGGGTGAAAGCAGGGCTCCCTTCAGTTCCTGCAGCTTCAGGGCCAGGGAGTTTCTGTCCTCAGAGCATGGCCAGCCAAGCCAGCTGGTTCCCTAGCCCCCTGGGCCTGGCCAAGAACTGTTTTCTTGGGCAGGGTGGCTGGGAGCTGGGGCTGTGGAATTCCCCCTCTTCCTGTCCCAGGCCTTCCTCCCGTCCTCGGTTCCTTGCCACACACGCAGTGCACTCAGCGTCTCTTGGAGTGGGGAGGGAGTGACGCCGGGCCTTCACCCCAGTGAGCTGCCCCAGCTTGCCTCCCTCCTTGAGCTGTCCTGGCCAGGAGCAGCCTGGGCTTGGCCCAAGCTGTATGGGTGACCTCATGGTGCAAGTAGGGCCAAGAGAGGGCAGGGACTCGCCCAAGTTCGTCTAGGAAGGTCTGGGCCAGGCCAGGAGTTGCTGGGAGCTTCCTGGCTCCTCGTGTAAGGGTCGTTGTCCCTTCTATCCCTCCACTCCCACCCCGTCCTGCGTACCCATGCCTCTGGCTGCCTGACTCCAGAGGGCTCCATCTCATGGACTGTTTCCGTCCCATTCTCCTGTGCTCATCACTGTAGTACACTTTGTCCCCATCCTCTATCTCTCTTCAGCATCTGCAACCTGTCCCTAGAACAGATGGAAAATTTCTGGAGGGCAGGGCTATGCCTTTAGTTTAGATAAGGATGCCTGAAGGGGAACTCCAGGGCTGTCTCTAGCTCAGAGACTTTCTTTCCCACTAGACAGGGGCTTCCCTTAAGTCAGCACAATGTCTCCTCCCATCAGACAAGCCAGGGCCTCTGTCCACTGAGAGCCTATGTCTCCCTTATCAGACAGGGGCCTCCTCCAGCAAAGAAGCCAGGTCTCCTCCATTAGACAAGACAAGTTCTCCCTCCATTCAGGGACTATGTACCCTCCATCAGACAGGGACCTGTGTCTCTCCCATCAAACAGGGCCTCTCCCAGCTCAGGAACTATGTCTCCCCCATCAGATAGCCTTTCCTTAGCTCAGAGACTGTCTTCCCCTGAGTTTAGGACTCCTCCAGCAGAAGGACCATGTTTCCTCCTCCCTCTGCCTCCCCACTGATCCTAGGTGGTCAAGGCCAAGCCTTTGGATCAGACTGGCACCTCTGGAGCTCAGCAGAAAGCCCAGAAGCCAGGGTGGCTGACCAGCCACAGGGCCTGTGCCAGCCATGCCGTGGTCTCCCCTAGGATCATGCAGGAGCTGAAACCATCAGAGATAATCTGGCCCAGGACACCTGCTCCAGGATCCAGTTTCAGCAACTTGCCCCAGCTTTCCTCTGGGCTGAAGCCAAAGCAATGATTAACAAGCTCTTCCATGGAACAGCACACTAGGGCCTTCTAGCAGCTGGGGGTGACCTGAGGTTAGGGAGTCTAAGCCCTTGCCTCTAGGCCCAGCCTCTTGGGTTCCAGGCCCCCCTTTCCCTGAGAGTACTGGAGAACCAGGGGCTAGATCACTGGCACCTCAGTATCAAAACTTAGGCCCCAAGAAGTGGGCCTAATTAACTTCCTATTGCAGAATTCCTTGGGGATGGGGGGTGGTTCAAGCAAACTCTGTAGTTATCACCCTCCTAAACCACAGGCAACTCAACTTACTGTCCTGGGATATGGTCAGAATTATAACAGGAGGGCAGGGGTGATGACTGAAAGAATAATTGTATCGTATCAATATAAGCACACTTTTTTAATCCATATGAAGGACCTTCCATTCATCCTCCCATTTGAGTCTCCTAACCGTCCTTGAGAGAGGCAGAGCAAGGATTACTGACCCAGTCTTTCAGATGAGGAAACTCTGGTTAGGGGAGGAAAGTAACTTGTAAAAGATCGTACGCGGGTCAGCGTCAGGGGCAGGCCTCTGAACTGGGTCTTCTGACTCGCTGTCCAGTGCTCTGGCGCACCACAGGCACTCAGTGTTTGTGGGATCAGACCCTTTAGAAAGGATGGTGTGGTCACAACATGGACCCTGGTTATTGATCAATTGAGTTCATAGTCTCAGGGTCAGAGTGACATGGATCTCACCTCTCACTGCACAGATGGAGAAACTGAGGCCCAGAGAGGAGCAAGGGCCCAGGACAAAAGCCCAGATTTCTGGACTTCAGCCCAGAGCTCCTTTGGCCCATGCCACAGCCAAGGACTTTAATAAAAATAAATATTTACTGAGAGCCTCCTGTTTGCAGGCTCCATGGTGGGAGGAGAAGAGGGGTCACAGATGAGCCGGCACAGGCCCTGAGCCTCAGGAGCTCACTGCTTGGTAGAAGGGTTGGACAGTCCAGATCTGAGCTGACACAGGAGTCCTGAGGTCCGGAGAGCCTAGAGGAGAGAGAGCCAGGCTGGGGGAAGGACAGAGTGGTTTGACCTAGAGGGACAAGAAAGATTTTAATAGGTGGTGATAAAAAAAATGATGTTCCAGGCAAAGGGGACCCTTTGAGCAAAGACTGACCAGGGATATATGGTGCTCATGAAGGGCCTGTAGCTGTGGAAGGTGAATCAACAAAGGCTGGAAGGGCTGGATCCTGTACAGTCCCATGTGCCCCTCTGGCCCCACCTCTGGCCTCAGCTCACTCACCTTTGATAAACTGGATGACAGTCAAGTCTGGGGCAATCTGGGCTAGGCCATCCTTCTTCTCTGGGGACTCCCCAGGGCTCCGCTCAGAGGAGGCGTCCTCACCCTGGAAAGACACGCGGCCAAGGGCAGTCAGCTGGAGGCCAGGCATTCTGCTCAAAGATGCTCTGGGCTGGGGAAGGGGGCTCTGGGAGAGGAGAGGGCGGGGGTCTGTCACTGCCAGCAGTGTCCCATTTGTTCTTGGCCCCGTAGATACTTAAGTAGTTTTTGAAAAAATGGTTGAAATTCCAATGGTTGAACTCTGTCATCACCATTATTAACATCGTAATAACCGACATTACCGTGAAAATTCCCACCGTAACCACCACCATCATCGTTATTCTCATCACCTTAAATATCACCCCCATTCACATCGCCAATATCATCATAAGTAAACAACCAATGTAGTCCTTACTATTGTCATTGTCTCTGTCAAGGTCACTAATTGCGCAATCTCACAATCATTATCACATCATCACTGTCACCTGACCCTTCAGAATCACCAGCAACAACATCATTATCGGAATCACTAATATCATCATCGCCGTCTCTCACATCACTGTTCTCCCTACCACTGTCTTCACCACCACCAGCAGCATCACCAACTTCTATCCAAGGTTATCGCCATCCCGCTATCTTCAGTTCCGTATCCCTCATGGCTGTCATCACCTGGAGAGTCACCATGAGCAGGGGCCTCCAGCGCCCATCCTGTTCCATCCTGTCTGCTGCGCCAGGAAGGGAAGTGGGTTGGGAGAGCCAAGAGGCAACAGCCCCCTCCTCCTTTTGGATGAGTCAGGCCACACCCAGAGGGGATTGCTCAGCCCTGCGACTGAGGAAGCTCATGGCTACCCTGTAGTGTGCCCCTCCACCTAGGTGAGGATGGCCTCTGTGCGACTCCTGAAAAAAAGGTCTCTGATCCCAGAAAAGAGAAGGCTAGGGGTGATACAATTATGGTCTTCTGATTGCGCCAAAGAGGGAAGGAAATAAAGATAGATAATGGTTAATGGTTACTAAGCACTTACTACCATCCCAGTGTTGTTCCAATGACAAATCCATTAACTCATGGAAACCTCACAGCAACTTTCTGAAGTAGGTACCATTGTAATCCTTATTTTTCAGGAGATAGAACTGGGACACAGACAGATGAAGTAACCTGCCTGGTCACACAACTAGTAAGTGCTTTGGCTAGGATTTGAACCCCGACAGCTTGACTCCAGGGCCTGTGTGCATTTGGCTGGTTCACCCTAAGGGCAGGGGGAACCAAGGCCCTGAGGGAACCAGCACTAAGTGCTGGGTATTCTGCCTGCCTTACTCCAATACAGCAGTGCTTTCAGGCAGGTACTATTACTGTACCCATTTTTTATATGAGGAACTAAGTCTTAGAGAAGTTGCTTCTGGCACAGGGTCATTCAAGTATAAGTGATCAAGTGGGGTCTGATTTTACTACATTTTTCTGTGCAGCCCGAGACCAAGATTAGAAGCAACAAGTTCCATGGAGAAAGACTGAAGCCCAATGTGACGAGCAGCTTGGATGAGCCTGCCCTGGGAGGAAGTGAGTTCCCCATCATTAGGAGCATGCAAGCACAAACTGACTTCGCCCTGGTCTGGGGTGCTATATACCATGGGGAAGGGTGGGTTGGGCTGGAGAGCTCATCTGAGGTCTCTGGTTCTGCCTCTTCTCTCCCCACAGAGCCTCTGTGAGGTCCCCATAAGCTTCATCCTCTGGCTGGTGTCTGACACCTTCTCTTCTGTCTCTCATCTTTTTTTTTTTTTAAGGGAGCAAATACTGGATCTCCCCACATTTCAGGACCTCCACGAGGGCCCCCACCCTGGGAGTGCCCTGTTCCAAGCCTCTTCCACCTCACTTGCAGGTGTTGGCTGGCTCAAGGCTGGCCCTGCCCCAGCAGGGAAATTCATTCAAACATCCGTTCAAGTGTGTTTGTCCCCCGTGGGCTTCTCCCTTCCTCGTCTCTACTTTTTATTCCAGCAGGTATTGGGCTCTGGGTTTCCTGGCCTCAGGGGAGGTTCGTGGCAGGGCAGAAAGTCATGGTTGCAAGATTTTCCTTTCTGGCTTTTGTTTCCAAAGCCTGATGCCATTGAGAAGATTAATCTGGGTGTTTTGGGGGGTGGGGAGGGGGGCTGTTTGGAGAGGGAGAGGAGAGAGGGGTTCCCTGAGAAGCAGGAAGCCACATAGCCTCTGCGACAGTACCCAAGGAAGCAGTTCACTTCTGAGGGGCAGGCTGCAGAAGGACTTAAGGAGGCTGGGTCCCCATGTTCCCAGCCACATGGAGCTTCTCAACTCCTAGCAGGTTAAGGGCGGGCCACATGGGCCAGGATGGATTGAGGCTGATACCTGCTAGGGGTGCGGTGGGGGTGAGGATAGGACCTCCCTGGTGCCTGGACACCCTGTAAGACCTCAGGACCTTTGCTTCACCTTGGTGGGGGAGCCCTGAGAAAGGCTGAAGTTGAGTTTCCTACTGAGCCAGGAGGATGGGCATTCAGAGTAGAAGTTAAGTTGATTTTCAGAGAAAATAACTATCCATCTTATACACACTTAGGGTCTGAGTAAAACCTTGTTCAGTGTCTCTCCCTTGCTGAACTCTGAGCTCTGCAAGAGGAGGGACCACATTTACCTTGTTCTCTGTTGAAACTCTGATGCCTAGCACAGGGCCTGGAGTGAAATAGTGCATGTCTGTGAAACATCTATGAAAAGAAGGAGTGCAAGAGATGGCTCCCACAGGCAGTGGGTGCAGGCAACGCCAGGCTCTTGGAAGGAAAATGAGAAGAACATCAACGGGAGATGCTATAGTGCTGGCAGCAAGCTCAGAGATGGCTGCTGGTTCAAGGGAGGGCAAAGGGTCCACACTGAGCCCCCAGGGCCTAGCAGAACGGAGACTCCAGGCATGCCAGGCCACTGGTATGTGGGCTGGTGGCCCCTGCTCCAGCCTCACTGGGACCTGCAAGGGAAGGAGACTTACACGCCACACAGGAGCAAATAAGTTGTGAGGTTAGGTAATGCTGACTAAAACCTGGTACTTGCCGTCTGCCTCTACAAGGATTAAATCACAAGCCGCTGTGACCGCCGACCTTCAACATCCCCTGAAAGGAGTTCAGGGTGGAGACCAGGAATAAGACACGCTGTGCTCTGGGAAAAACTGGCAGAACAGGCCTTCAGACAGTTAGATATTTTCAGGAGAAGATTTTATGAGCCCAGTTTGTGCATCTCCTCATACCTAGAAAAGCACTAAAATCCTTCATGGTGACGTCTGCTCCTAGCAGCAACCTTCTACAGAAATGTGTGCTTGACTGCAGGTACCACACCTCCTCCCCCAGCTTCACCAAAATCACATACATACTGACCTTCCCCCCTACCTCTTTGGAGCAGTTTCTCAGAGCTATTTGAAATGCTGTCTCCCAGGCTATAGTCCTCATTTTGCCCCAAATAAAACTTAATTCACAACTCTCATGTTGTGCTTTTTTTTTTTTTTTTTCGGTCGACAGTAACTTGCACAACATCACACAACTGGCAAGTGGCAGAACGAAGATCTGAGCTCAAGCCTGCCCGAGTCGAAACCTTACACTTTATGCACCAAGCCCTGTGAATCAGAAGTCTGGTGCAGGACTGGCGGAATCAGGAGGCACCTTCGTGGGGTGATGTGAAGGGGCCTGACATCTGAGTCTTGCTTCTCTGGATGAGGCACTGTGGGTCTATTATTCATTTATATCTCAGAGCTGTGCTGTCTGTTGCAGCCACCAGCCGCACGTGGCCACCGAACACTGGAACAATGGCCGGTCCAAATTGAGACGGGCCGTAAGTGTAAAACACACATTGCATTTCAAAGACTCGGTATAAAAAATGGAACGGGGGGCTTCCCTGGTGGCGCAGTGGTTGAGAGTCCGCCTGCCGATGCAGGGGACACGGGTTCGTGCCCCGGTCTGGGAAGATTCCACATGCCGTGGAGCGGCTGGGCCTGTGAGCCATGGCCGCTGAGCCTGCGCGTCCAGAGCCTGTGCTCCGCAACTGGGGAGAGGCCGCAGCAGTGAGAGGCCCGCGTACCGCAAAAAAAAAAAAAAAAAAGAAAAAAAAAAAATGGAACGGAAAATATCTCACAATTAGTTTTTCATAGTTATGATATGCTAAAATGAGAATGTTTTAAATATAGTGGATTAAAGAAAATTCTTCTTAAAATTAATTTCTTTTCCTTTTGAATGCGGCTACTAGACCATTTAGAACAACATTTGTGGCTCATGTGATATTTCTTTTGGATATGCTGCCTTAAGGAGAGTTAGAGAATCTCCTTACTCTGTTCTGAGTCCTAGCCAAGCTGTGAGAGAGCGTGTGGGAAGGTCCAGGGTCCCGGAGCGAAAGGGGTGCTGCCCCAGGAATGGAAATAAGAAGGGTGGGGGATAGATGGACAACCTCCTAGGTTTCCTATCAGGGGGAGGCAGTCTTGCCCTTCAGACAGGCAACATCTTGTGAGTTCCTTGCCTGGGGTTCCTTGTCCCCAAGTAAACAGTAAAAACAACCACAGTGTCAGCTGCTGCCACATGTATAACCCTACGTGGTCTACACTGCACTTTCACATCCACCCTGTCATTTAATTCCCACAACAGTCTGGTGTGGGGGCGATTACTGCACCTATTTCACAGAAGAGGAAGCGGAGACCCCCAAAGGGCAAGTGTCACCCAGGGAGCAATGGGCAGACTAGGCTTTATTACCACCCCCTGTGCCCATATTGACCTCTGGGCTTTGGGGACGGGAGGGGAGGGACAGACCCTCAGGGGTTGCGGGGTCAGGAGGGCATCCAGGCAGAGGTGAGCTCTGGGATTGGAGAGATAGGAAGGGAACGGTTATTTGAAACAGGGACATATACTAGCAGAAGGGCAGGGGTGGGAAGAGAGGTGTCTGGGAGGTGGGAGGAGCCAACTGACGACGGTCAAGAACCTCTCGGGAGAGGAGCATGGCGGTTCAGAGGGCCAGGCTGAGGGACTTGGGCTTTCTTCTGTGGGTGCTGGGTACACTGACCTCCAGCCCCTGTCTCTGTTCCCTCCAGAAGTTTCCGCCTCTCTCTCCACATCTGTTTTGAGGACTCCTGACTAATAGTGGGCTCCAGAAACAGGAATCATCGAGCCTCTGCTCAGAATGGGGCTCAGAGTATGACCAATCTGAGCTGTTTCCCCAGGTCAGCATGTCTGGGCTGAGGGAGCTGGTCAGAACTTCCCCTCTCGGGCTGTGTGCTGAATGCTGCAGCCTGTGGGACCCGGGACGCTGTGTGGTCCAGCACGAGGAAGGTCCCACTGCCTGTGGGGCCTCAGGGGGCCCAGGAGCTCTCCTTAGAGGAAGCTGGGTTCCTTGAAGGCTCTGGGCTGGGGCTGTGATCCCAGCCCCACAGAGCCAGTGCTGACCCTGATGGGTGATGTGGAACTCTCTGCCAGCCCTCAGCTTCCGTCACATCTGGCCTCAGGAAGCAGCCACAGGGATGGGGTTATCTGCTTAACTTCCTACCCTCTATGGGAGGGAGATCGTGTCTTCTAGCAGAGGTCCTGGACATCTGAGCTTCTCTGAGGGAACGGTGTGCTCCTGGCTCTCTTACAATGGGATTCTTGCAACTGGCCACACCTCTTTTACCTGTGGCTACCAGAAAGCTCAGGACCCAATAAGTGTTTCAATGAGTGGTCTTGGTCTTGATCGAGTGACTCAGCACAGGCCCTGCGATGGTTCTTCCTGGGCCTGAATCCCAGCTCCACCTTTCACTAGCCATTCCACCAGGTTATTTAATCTCTCTGTAACTCGGTCCCTCGGGAGTAAAATGGGGGTAACAGCTATTTCATAGGTGGGTTACAGGGATTAAATGGGCTATTAATACAAAGGGCTTAGAACAGTGGATGGTACAGAGTAGGCAGTACATGTTGGCCTAATTTCTCACTCTCTTACTAGTACTGTACATGTATTTGGTGTGAGCCCTATGGAATATAGTGGAAGTAGGATATAGAAAAGCATCTAAGAAGAAAATTGGAAAAAAAGGTAATTTTTCCTTTTAAAGCTGGCCTAATCCATGCTAAGAACGAGCACTCCTGGTTGCTGAACCCGCATGTCAGGTATTGAACCATCCACCTCAACACTTTGCCCCATTTCCTTCTTACAAACCCCCCAAAATATAGATTGTATGGTTATACCCATTTTATAGATTTCAGACTTAGTAAGTGACAGAGTCAGAATTCATACCCAGGTCAGGACGGTGCAGACAAAGCTGCTGTTGGCCTTCCTCCCTGCCACTAAGCGATGCCTCCAGCGCAGACACTAAGGAAACGCTTCCACGGTGCCTCACGGGCCAGATAGGCTACCAAACACCTCTCTCCTTTAGCCTCAGTCTCCTCCTCTATCATTTGGTGGTATTGGACTAGACCAATGTTTTTAAAACTGGTTTTTGCAACAGAACCCTTTTCCCAAGTGAAATCTCACTCAAAAGACTGGTAGAAAAACACCGAAAAGTGGAACTGGTCTGATTGAAGTGTGTGTGTGTGTGTGTGTGTGTGTGTGTGTGTGTGTGTGTGTGTGTGTGTGTGTGTGTGTAGGAGAGGAAGGTCCTTAGCCCTGCTGGGGAACCCCCCCCCTTCAGTCTCCCTATGGTGGCATCCTTTGGGTTCTGTGGGGTGCAGTTTGAAAACCACTTGAGCAGATCACTCCAAAGGGCCTTCCCGCCCCAGTGTATGAGGAAGCTCTGATCCACACCAGGCCAGGGAGAGGAAGGCTCTCTTCAGACCTTTGGGGCCAAGACCTGGCCTCGTATAGACGGGTGCAGGGGAAGGTGGTGATGGCCAAGCTCTGGGCACAACCTTGACCCTCTCTGGGCCTCAGTCCCTCTGTCTGTAAGAGGGAGTGGGCGTTGGAGTGGGCGTTGAAGTGGACGATCACACAGGTCCTTCTACCTTAGAGAGCTGAGGTGGGGTGAGGGTGGAGTCACAGGCTTGGGTCACCTGGGATGGGGAAGGAAACAAGAGGGCTCCCAAGCTGGCTGGGAGGGCTCTGGAGGCAATGCCAGCAAGGGAGAGACTCCAGGCAGAGAGAAGACCTGTGTCACCCCGAATCTCACAGGGGCTGCAGTGGGAGCACAAAGTCCCAGGGGAACAGGGGCCTTCCGCCTGGGCAGACCCCAACAGACGGGCCCTAAGTCCTAGGTTTTCAAGGCCATTGCCACTGCCCACTCTTGTCCCCATCCCTGAACATTTTCCCAAAGAAGCACATCGAGGTTAATGACTAGGAGACAATGGATTTCATAGACTCAGGCCAAAATTGTAGCTATTTAGAAATGTGAATTTTGGGAGTCACACAGCATTTGAGGCGCAGAATCTTATAATAATAGAACATAAATACTCGAGAATCTTCAACTACTAGAAACATAGAACTTTAAAACCAGGTAATATTCTAATCCCAGACTCTGGGAGATACCCCAGAATAACAGACACTGAGGCTGCTGGGAAATATGACAGAGGCCAGTGGTGTTCAGAGTCTGGGTGGGGACACAGGATCTCCAGGGGATCTCTTCTCAGCCCCTGGTCCAGCCTGAAGGGTAGCTCAGAAGGGCCTAAGGAGAGCACAGGAGGGCTGCTGGCTGAATGGGATCCTACAGCCACAAAGCTGTATGGGCCCAGTTGACCTGCTAGGGAGCCCCTAAGAGACCATCTTTACTCTATGGGCTCTGCAGAGCCATGTGCCAGGAGCCCGGCGGCTTGACAGGACCTTAGAAACTGGCTAATTGTAGACAGGGAGACTGAGGCCTGAGAGAGGTGAGGCCTGCCCTGGTTCACTTCTAGAAAGACGTCTGGGTGGCCACCTGAGCTCTGAGGTCACAGACACGTGGACAGAGACAAAGGCAGGGAAGCAGAGCTCCTGCCCCTCCCATGCCGATATGGCCTCCCCCATCCCCCATCCCATAGTCTTTTCTGTGGAGACTATTAATCCCCTCCCTCCTGGCAGAGAACTCTAAGCACAGGCCATGGGAGAAACCTGAGCTGTCATTCAGTCATCCTCCGTCTGTCTGCTCCTGGCCTTCTTTCACTACCTGAGAGCTCCTTGGGGCAAGGGCTGTGGGATACACCCCTCGGTCCTCCTGTAAAAGTGCTCATGTACGGCCCCGTAGGCAGGGAGCCACTTAAAGGAGACACCAATGAACCTGCCAGAGGTAGCAGACTTTGTCCGGTCTTCTGCGTATTGTACAGACAGGGAGACTGAGGCCAGAGACCTCCTCTGGGTCACGCAATCCTTACATAATCTACCACTATCTCCTGGATACCAGTAAAAGCTGCATTTACTTCTAGGGGGGTATTTGGAGGACCCCTGAGCCTGGGAGGGGGTGCTTGAAGGGACTTCAGAAATAGTCCCCCACTTCACTTTCTCCCCTTGCCTGTTCCGACTCCCCATGGAAGATACACATCCCATGTATGAGGACCTGGGCTTTCTGGCTGCCAGTTTTGCCTAATTGGGCCCTTCCTCCTGGTCCATCTCCCTCCCCATCAGTGGCCTGAGTGGGCTGGGCCAGCCCAAGCAACTGCAAGCAGACCCAGCCTAGGCAGCCTCAGGAGGCGGGGGAACAGTTCCTCCCACATCAATATTTATTGCCTGGAAGCAGATCATCATGTTCTCAGCCTTCGGTTCTTTTTTAAGAACCTCTCACCGCCTTCCCTCCTCACTCCCCATCCCCGATGTGCTGAGAGAATGAATCCAGACAGCCAGACAGGTTCACAGCCAGGGAGCCAGGGTTTCAAGTCATCACAGAGACACAGCTCTAAAAATCCGAATCTCTGCATCACAGCAGCTCCCGCTCAAGGAATAGTGCACTCTCCGAATCCGAGGCACACAGAATACTGCTCCAGGAATCTCAACTCAGCATCGTACACAACAGAACAGAATGGGGAAGTGACTTGCTCGAGGTCACATGACCGAGCCCAGCACAGCCGAGGCTCAGCCTTGTTTCTTCCACCTCTTCCACCCCATGGCCCCATGAACTTCTTCTCTGTTCAAATTCAGAACAGAGAAGTGCCGCTTCTCTGTGGCAAGACCCAGCTTGGAGACTGTCCGTAACTGGCAACCCAGTCTCTTCCCTTCCTTCCTCTGGGATCACCCTTGCTTCTAAGAACTCTTCCCCAAGTTCCAGGAATTTCTTCTCATTCATATTTTGGCGTGAGCTAGGCAGAACCAGGAAGGACCATCTGTGGTTCCAAGCTGTCTTCTTCCCCCGAAACTGGTCTCTCTCCAACGCCTGCCTTGCCCGCCTCTGAGCCAGCATCAGCCCTTCACTGCCTCTGGATGCCCATCCCATAGAGCAAGATCCAGGTCTGTGTGGTCCCCCTCCTGCGTGGCCCTTTGGACTCATCCTCACGCCCTGCCTTACTGCCAATGCACTGGTTCCTGCCTGGACCAACACCACAGCTGTCACATCGATCTCCCTGCCCCCAGCTGCTCTCTGCACACTCCCCTGTCCCTACCAATCCCTTCTGTTCTTAGCACCTGGTGCTAAAGCCGTAGGACTCCCTCCAGGGCTACCCACTGCTCTTGAAGCTGGAAGGCAAGCCTTTTCGTGTTCTGGCCTCTGCTGGCTGTCCCAACATCAATTTTCTTTGGTCCCCCGCAACCCCATGTATATTATAGCCTCTGCTGCAGCAGCGGGTGGGAGATGGGCTGGTGAAGGTAGCCAGGTGTGGTGTCAGAATGACTTGGGGTCAAGTCCCAGCTTTTCCAGGCAGAGACATTTTCAGCCGTTCCTCTTAGGCCTAAATTTTCTTGCTCTAAGGATGAGGCACTATCTCACATTACAGCAAACATTCAAATGCACCAACCTGCAACATTAAATTGAATTATTCTTGCTGCAAAATATTTGACAGGATTTTTATAAATTGTCCCTTTGAAATTGAACTACTTAGCAACAACTAACTTCCTTAATTTATGACTGTGATTTCTCAAAATCCTGGCACAGAGGTCCTAAAACTCTTGTAAATAAGGGTGTTAGGAGAATCTTTTGATCTAATACTTAGTCTTTGATCCCGGTTCCTGACACAGAGCTCCTAAGATCTTTGTAATTTCCTGAGTGGTAAGAGCATCTGACACCGAGCCCCGAAATCCCTTGGAATTTCCTGGTGATAGGAACGTCTTTTGTTTTAATGAGGTGACTCTGGTGGGCTCCTGGATGAGGGCTGGTCACCAGAAAGATCAAGCCATGATTGGAAGCTTGGAACTTGCAGCCCACCACAGCCCCCTAATTCTGCAGAGAGGAGAGAGAGGCTAAAAGGGAGTTAATCATCAAGCATGCCTACGTGATGAAGCCTCCATAAAAAATGCCAGTAGTATAGGGTTCAGGGAGCTTCTAGGTTGGTGAACACAGCCAGGTGGGTGATGTACCCAACTCCACAGGGACAGAGCTCCTGTGCTCGGCACACTCCCAGACCTCGCCCTGTGTATCTCTTTATCTGGCTGTTCATCTGTATCATTTACCATATCCTTTATTATGTAATAAACTGGTGAACATAAGTCAGTGTTTTGCTGAGTTCTGTGAGCCACTCCAGCAAACAATCAAATCCACAGAAATCTTACGTGGGGACAGGTAAAACAGGACTGTTTTTCTTTTATACTCCCAGACTTGGGAAAAAAGAACGTCTAATGCACAAATTTTCAGAACGTAACGAAATGTGTATGAGTGTTCTGAAGCTGACGCTAGTGACATACAATTGAGCTTTTATAAGACATTTCTATTTTGTCTTCTTTTGTATTTTAGAGCCAATTTATTGTTTTTCAGGCCTCGTGTTTTTGTGGGTCCCTGGAAAACTTAGAGGTCCCTGGCCCAGAATCATCTCTCCTGCCCAGTGGCCTCACATGGTCCTGCCTTCTCCAACTACCTGTGACCTTGAGCACATCCTTGCACCTCCTGGGCCTGTGCCGTCCTCTGAGGAAAGACCATGAGCCGTGCAGAAGAGTTCAGTGAGATACCCCTGCAGTACCTCGCCAGTTACTTAACAACTTATCTGTCTCTTAAAGAGACTCCGTCCTCAGAGTCTAGGCTATGCCTGGTTTAAGTAAGGGTGGAGACCATGTGCTGAGCCCCAGGGTCCAGCCTGACGCCTGGCCTCAGGGAGGCACTCAGTACATGTCTGTCCCCTCACTGTCCCTGAAAAGGCCAGGTTCATTTCTATAGCCAAATCCTTTGCCCAGGCTGTTTCCACACCGAGAATGCCCCTCCCTTTCCTTTCCATGCTTCTGCACGTCCTTCATTGTCCAGTTCGACTCCCCTCTCTTTAGAGAAGCCTTCCCAGACCCTCCTGCAAACCCTCCACCTCCTCCCAGTTCTAACATTGCCATAGCACGTTCAGAATCTACCAAACACTTTAAGCAACAAGCAGAGAGGCGGTAGGGTAGTGGTTAGAATGAGGGGAGTAGGCTCAGACAGGATTGGGCTCTGCTTCCAGCACTGTCCTTGCTGGTCTCGTGATCTTGGGTAGGTCACTTCCATCTCTGGCCCTCGAGCTCCTCAGCCGTGGAGGGGCAGGAAATACACACTGTGCAGGGACGTCGGGGAGAGGGCATTGCAAGCTGTGATGTGCAGTGCCCAGGAGGGATGGAGTTTAAAGTTATCAAGGAGGACAAGTGGGTTGGGGGTGGAGCCTGGACTAGAGTGGGGCGTGGAGGGGGCTTACTTTGCTGACAGGTGGGTCTGAAACTGCCAAGACCTTTCGCCGGAAGCGAAGCTCACGTTTCTCCTTGGGCATCTCCTTGGGGAAGAAGAAGTAGGGGGTGGCAGCCAGGGCCACGGTGCCAGCGGAGATGAGAAAGCCCAACCACCAGGCACCCACCCATCGGGGGTCCTTTGAGGTCAGGCTGATGCCACCTGGAAGAGAAGACCATGCGATATTAGGGTCAAGGTGGGCTGTCACTTCTTGGCCACCACCCTGGGACTGGCCTCTTGAGACATGAAGTGGCCTGTGCTGGGAGTCAGGAGATCTGGGTTCCAGTTGTGCCAGTTAGTATACCTGTGTGACCTTGGGCAAGTCCCTGACCCTTCCTGGGCCTCAGCTTTTTCAACTATTAAGGCAATGTGTGTCATGGTCAAGGTCATGGACTTTGGAAATGGACCGCTGGGTCTGAATTCCATTGCTAACGTAACCTTGGGCAAGTTACTTAACCTCTTGGTGCCTCGGTTTCCTCCTCTGTAAAGTTCAGATATTAGTAGCACTTACATCATAGGGCTGATGTGAGAATCATAGAAACTAATACGTGTAAAGCACTTAGAATAGTGCTGGCACATAGAATGTCTACATGGGTGTTTTCTCTTTTCTCACTGTTACTACTGTGATTATTATTAGGAAACTGATGGCTAGGATGACTTTTGTGGTTCTCAGACCTGCACGATGATCAAAATCACAAGGGGTGCTTGTCAAAAACACCTGGCCTTACCCATGACCAGCTTAGAACTGCCACAGGATGGGGTGGGAAGGTGACCAAGGAATCTGTGCCTTTAACAAGTTCCCCACCAACTGTATAGCACAGGGAGGAAAAAAAGAAGGTACAATCTTTGCAGGACATATATTAAGTTAATCTTAAAAATGCATTCCAATATACATTAGGTGTAGACAAATACTGTTTGATTCCACTTATACTTGGTACCTAGAAAAGTCAAATTCATAGAGTCAGAAAGTACATTGGTAGATGCCAGGGGCCAGGGGGGTAAGGGTGAGGGTGGGAGTGGGAGGTGAGGAGGGGGAATGAGGAGTTAGTGTTTAATGGGGACAGAGCCTCAGTTTAGGAAGGTGAAAAATTCGGGAGATGGAGGATGGTGAGAGTTGCATAACAATGTGAACGTACTTAATGCCACTGAACTATGCAGTTAAATATGGTTAAAATAGTATGTTTTATATTATGTGACTTTTGCCACAATAAAAAAAATTTAAAAAAAATTCCCCAGGTGATTTTGATCCCCCTCCAGGTGTAATTAGGGCAAGATTATCCCAGGTGTACCTCCTGACTGAAGTGCCCCCCTCTCCCAACAGACCTCTTGACCCCAAGGCTGAGTTGGGTACCTCCTCCTTCAAGAGCGTCTGCAAACACTTTCTAACAATACAGATGCATGATGACACCAACCCCATGAGTGGGGCTGATTCCCAGGGGCTTGATCCTGAGCTCCTCCTGGACAGGGGCCAGAGTACACAGTCAGCACTCAGCAAATGCATCTGTAAAACTGGGGGCAAAGTTGGCTTCTGCACTGATTCCCTCTTCCACTTATTATTCCCCTGGCTTCTGTGCCAGGCTGGTGGGAACTCACACACACAGCTCAGATCCGCTTCTCACATACCAGTCTGTGCCTGCAGTGGATATGACCCGCCCAACCCATGCAATGCCCCAGAGAGAAAGAAGGATTAGGGAGGTGGCACATTGGTCCACAGGAATGCCACATCTGCCTGTGAAGGTGGCATAGCTGCCAGGATGATGTCAACAGAGCCAGAAACATCTCCCCATCCCCTGTGCTGGGGTGTGTCTGGAAAACTGACTCCTGACTCCTAAGACTGTTCCATAGGGAGAGAGGAGTTACAACCAGAGTCCACATTTGGCTCCTGGCCCAGCTTTCTAGAAGGAAGGGAGGTGGGGCAGGGTTATCCCTAGCGACTCTTGTTCAGAGCTGCCCAGGCCTGTCCTGACTGGAGGCACCCGTGGGCAAAAGCCAGAGAACAAGAAACAGAATCTTCCTGTCCATCTACCTGTACATGTGTCACCTGAGGCCTCTAGGGCTTGCTGGAAAATCTCCAGGTGAGGGATGGGACATCTGAGCACCACGAGGCAGAAGGCAGAGCTGGGAGCTCAGAGCTACTTGGTGTGACCAGAGGCAGCTGAGATGCCAGAGTGACCTTTTCTAAAAAAATTCCACTCCCACTCCTCACAGAGCGCCAGGACCCTGGGATCCCCAACACTCCTCCCTCCTGGCTGCCTTCGGACCCAGCTTCAGTTCCACTCCTTGGCCCACACTGACCACTACCTGGATCAGAGACCGCTATTCCCCAAACGGTGTCCTCAGCACAGGTTGTTAGGCTCTGAGTGGTCAGAGCTGGAACGGTCCTTAGAGGTCACCCAGTGGATTTCCCATCTGAGATGGCCAATGTAGCGGAGTCCTGCTCCAAAGTTCTCTCCGGCACGCCAGTGTCCTCTCTGTGTCCTGAGGCTTGTCCCCCGACAGATGGGAGTGCCCCACAGGCCAAGAAGAGTATGTGGCCCTGTCTGCTCCACGGTGTATCTGAGCAGGGGGCTGGGGGCCTGGGGGAGCTCAGGGGTGGAACTAGGTGAAGACACGTAACAATAGTGACAACACTTATACCTCTCCATCTGACGGCTCCTTGTAGCTTATCTCCACATTCTCACTGCATTGTGATTACAGCTTTGGGAGGTGGGCGGGACAGAGAGTATCTCAAAGATGGGAAAGCTGAGGCTCAGAGAGGTTAAGAGGCATGTCCAGGGCTTCCCTGGTGGCTCAGTGGTTGGGAGTCCGTCTGCCGATGCAGGGGACGCGGATTCGTGCCCCGGTCTGGGAAGATCCCACATGCCGTGGAGCGGCTGGGCCCGTGAGCCATGGCCGCTGAGCCTGCGTGTCCGGAGCCTGTGCTCCGCAACGGGAGAGGCCACAACAGTGAGAGGCTCACGTACCGCAAAAAAAAAAAAAAAAAAGAAAGAAAGAGGCATGTCCAAGGTCATGGGGTTGCTGGGATTTGAACCTGGGTCCCCTGGCTCAGTGTCTCCTATGAGACCAGTGGTCAGTCAGCTGTGTCTATGTGCCCCCGGGGACAACTGTGTGCTCTGAGGCTCACCTTCCGGCATTCGATCAATGTCCACGTAAAGGCGCAGCATGAGGCTGCCCAGCCCATAGGCCATGCCTGGCCCCATCATGGTCACTGCAAACAGGATCCCTGCAACAGGAAGCCTAGGTTAGACCCCTCTAGCCCGGCTTCCCTCTGCAGGTTAGCGCCTGCCCAGCCTCCAACGGGCAAGAGCAGCCCATCTCCCCTGGTCAGGGACGGAGAGCTCTCCAGGGCTTCTCCGGCCCTTTACCAGCCCCATGGGGCAGAGGTCAGGGACTCATACTTAGCCTGACCTGGGCCGCGCCCTCCCTCAGAGCCCGAGGGGTGGGACAGGTCCTCACCGAGGTAGAGGGGTGAGTTACTGTTGTGGGCAAAGTCATCAATGTAGGAGATGCCAAAGGGCTGAATGGGCACCCCGCCCACACCGAGCAGGGTCTGGGCCGTGAACATGATCCCCACCACGGCCAGATGCTGGACTTCTGTGTAGCCTGAGCAGCTGCTGTTGGATGGGGCTGGGGCTGAGGTTGGGGCCTCAGTGGTGGGCACGCACAGGGAGGCCTCAAAGTCCTGTGGCATGTCTGCTGAGAGATGATAAAAAATATTAGGACAATACCTAAGACTTATATAGCACTCACTGATGCAAGGTACTGTTCTAAATGCCCTGTATATAAATCATCTGACCCCTACAGCAAACCCAGGGAAGGGGTGCTCGCATTACTCCCATTTTACAGATGAGAAAACTGACGCTCAGACAGCAACTAGCAAGGGTTAGAGCCAGGATTGGAACCCAGGCAGTCCAGCTTTGAGTCCATGCTCTTAAACCAGAGGTATGTGGAAGTGCCATGGCAACAGTGACTCTTAGGTGGAAGGGATGGGGCGGTCGGAGGAGGTGTGGAGTTTGAACTGGGTGGAGAAGAAAAAAAAGATTTTCCAGAAAGGGAAGGTGGGGGAGGGTGTTCCAGAAAGAGGTCACAGCACATGCAAAACCAAGAGCTTGAGAAGTTCAGCATGGCTGGCTCACAGAGTGTAAAGGTCGAGGCCAGGGCTGAAAGCAGGGCCAGGCAAGAGCGGGGACACTGGGCCTGGGCTGTGGAGGGCTCTGGCGCCCTTGACCTTCCTTATGGGGAGGCTCGGTGTCAGCTCGGGACACAGATGCAGAGTGCAATAAAGGGAAATTTCTTAAATTAGTACCAGACATTTGTTTCCTGTAGCTCACCAATATTTGCTGAGCAAACTTAAGAAGACCCTCATACTATTATTATCCCGAATGCGGGTGTAGAAGTGGCCTTCTCTCTGCGGCTGGCCCAGCCCTTTCTGGGAACTCTGAGCCATGTCCACCCAGCCCAGAGAGCCACTCTTTAGGGCTGGAAAAAGCCATGTGAGCCAAGGTCAAGGACCTGGACCCTCAACCAAGACTGCCTGGGTTGAAGACGGTGAGACTTTGGCAGAGAGGTCCTCAGCCCCTCAGGGCTCAGCTTCGTCCGTCATCTGTTGAACAAGCCCCCTAGGATGGAAGCTCTACACAAATATGGAATTCAGAAGCAGAATAATTCAGTAGTTCAGAGCAGAGGCTCTAGGGCCAGGCTACCAGGGCACGTCTACTAGCTGTGGGCCTTGGGGAAGTACCTCCTTCTCTGTGCCTCAGTTTCCTCACTTATAAAATAGGATAATGATAACACCTGCTCAAAGGGTTGTAAGCGTTAGGAGTGGTGATTGGTGCCTGTGCACAGTGCCTACAAGACATTAGATATGAGGATTATTATGGGGATCTTTAATAAGATCTTTTTTTTCCACCCCTGGGTCCCCAGTACCTAGCAGAGGGCCTGGCACATAAATACTAATGATAAGTAATTCATTAATGAGGAGGAACGAGTGAATGAAATAGCCTTGTATGTCAGAGCAGCGTGGGTGTTTGGTGGTCACCAAGTCCAGTCCACCCATTGTATAGATGTGGAGACTGAGGCTCAGGCAGGAGAAGAGGTCTGCTTGGGGTTTCATGGGGAGCAGAAGGGTGTTGTATGGCAGTGAGGGTGAAGAATGTGTGTGACCCTGCACAGGAAAATCCCTGTTAAAGTGAAGATTCTGGACGGAGGAATGTGAGGAAGTGTAATTTTTCAGCATCCTAGTCAGGTCTCTTGACAGTTCTCCACTCAGGCCTAGATAACCACTCTGCTTTCCTCCTGGACTTTCCCCACTTCCCAGCCATTGCCTGTGCAGTTCCCTCCACCTGAAATGCCCACCTTCTCTCAACTGCCACCTCCTCCAGCTCACTCCAGCCTCCAGTATCCTTCCCCTACTCAGGGCTCTACCAGCTCCCCCTGGCTGTCTGGTGCTGGACGTTCTGGCCTGCGGCAGAGCTGCCCATGCTCACGCCAACCCACGCTCCCTCGCAGCTTCTCGGGGCTGGTTGTACCTGCTCCATCTTTCCACCCCTGGGCCTGGCACAGAGTAGGAGCTCCGGGGTCTGAGCTGATGGGAGGACAAGGGAGGAAGGATGCTTTCTGATAGCGCTCCTCCCCTGGGAAGCCTTCCATGATGGAGGCTGGGCCGTGGGCTCCTTCCCTGGGCTCCTTCGGTCCTGTTCTTCCTCCCTCACACAATTGATACAATGCGTGGGGGAAGGGGAGGTATTGTTTGTTTCCTCTCCCAGACTGGGAGCTCCCAGTAGGCAAGGACTGAGTCCCCTGAGAGGGTCCAGCACAAAATAGGCAGCACTAAGGGTTTCTCGGGTGGACCACCAGATGGATTGTTGAGGGGTTGGTGGATGGATGGGTAGATGGGTGAATGGGTGGAGAGGTGGATGGGACAGGGAAGGCTGCCTGAGTCGTTCTCCAAGGGACAGGCATCCATCTGTCAAGTTGACTCTCAACAAAATCCCACTGGGCTCAACAGGGGCTTCACTATTCCTGTCCCAAATTCTTTCATGGTTTTATTTGTTCATTCACTCATTCATTCTTTCTTTCATCAATGTCTTGGCTTCTTGTGAAGATTAAATGCATCAATACACATCAAGGGCTTAGAACAGCGGTGCCTAGTAAATGGTGTGTGATACTGTTATTATTATACACAAATTATTATATATTATATATTATTATCCATAAATATTTCCTGAGGACCCACACAGGCCAGGCCCTAAAGTGGGCTGCATTGTAAACCCACCCTCACCTCAAAAATAAAAGCGGTGACATACAAGCAGGCCCTCACCAAGCGATGCCCAGAGGGCCTCACCTCTGCCCCAGGACTACCCACTACCCCACTGCCCAGGGCTGCCTGAGGGACCCGCCCGGGCTGAAGGAGGCAGTGGGGGGTGTGGGGAGGACTAGTAGGTGTTCTGGGAAGCTGGGCCCATCCTAACCGCTGGAGACCTGGGGCGGGGCCCTGTGCACAGTAATGCAGCAGCTCAGATATACCCTCAGCCCAGCCCCTCCTGCTCTTACCGGGGCTGGTGTGGTCGTAGCGGTACGGCTCTGAGATGAAGTGTGGGACAGCCATGAGCACGCCCGCCAGGGTCACGAGGACAGCTCCATAGCCGATCAGGCGGGGCCGATGTACCCGGCTGCCAAAATAGCTCACAAACACGATCAGGGCCGTGTTCCCCACCTGCAAAGGGATGAGAGGACCCATTCAAGTGGGCCAGAGGGCCGGCCTTGTCGCTATCGCCAATCTCAGTGTTCCCTTCTGTAGAATGGACTAGCTGGTTGAATAAGAATCATTTGGCTCCGTCTTAAAAATACAGATTCTGGGTCCTCCTAGGAAGGTCCCTAGTGTCCCATTAGAGGAGAGAAATTAGAGCAGCGTGGACAGGGCTAGAAGTTCAATTTTATTCTAGAATGTGGGTTGGGCCCCGTGTTAGAACTTCTGGGAAGTCATGAATGAGAAACAAATAAAGTCTAAAGCCAGAGGACTAAGGCTTGGATTTTGAGCCTTAGAATCAAAACCCCCAGATGTGGGTGCTGAAGGGGACGTAAGAGTTTGCAGGGAAGGGCGGCTCTGCCGTCAGAAGCTGGGGTGTGCACTCCACTCTGTGGCTCACTGGTTGGTGACCGCGGGTGAGGTACTTACCCCTCACCTCCTTGCCGATGGAGGGGGGCAGTATCAGCAGAAGGTCAGTGGGAGGACTGATCCTGGGAAGGACAGTCACTCTCCATTTTATAGATGGGACACAGGCCTAGAGTCAGGGAGTGACTTGCCCAAGACCCCAGGTAATGACGTTCTCTTCCCACCTCTGAGATCTGAGGATGGAGTGCTAAGGAACACCTGGGGACTCGGTGTAGACCACAGGCCTTGGGTTGGGAGGAATGTGACACATCACCCAAGGGAGAGAGAATTTCACAGAGATCTACTGGGGGTCAGGGAGAAAGAGAGTGTTCTCAGGACTGTGACCTTTTCTGAGGATGAAAACATCTGTTGGGGAAGGGGTTGGGCACAGCTGGACTCTGATCTCCCAGTCCACCCAAAGCGGATTGTCCACTCCTGGCTGTCTGGCTGTCATCCCAGAGGCAGAGGCCTGTGGATCCCGGGGCAACTCCACGCTGTGGAGTCATCCCCTCCCCCAACCACGCCAAGGTCCCAAAGTTCTGCCTTTGATCTAATTTAAACCTCTCTCACTACTGTTGAATTGGCTTCCTCTGATTCCTTCCTGGGGCAGACAATAGCCGGGTGCCTGAAAAGGTGAAGGAACCAAAAGGAGAATAGGGGGACATGGGGACCCTGGCTAGCTCTAAAATCCTCCGTGTCCCCCAAGAGGGACCCCCAAGGGTGGGATAGGAAGGAGCTAAGATGGGATTGCATGTGGCACTGGGGGGAAGGGTTTATGTTGGGGTAGTGAGGGAGGGGGAGGGGGGTGAGCCTCCCTCAATGTCCCCCCCTGCGGCTGTGCCGGGGCCAGTACCTCGTTGAAGGCGGCCAGCAGCCCCGAGGTCTGACTGGAGAGGCCGAAGCGCTTCTCCACCGTGGAGATGGAGCTCTTGAGGTAGCCGGAGATCATGAGCTGCGCCAGCTGCAGCAGGCTGTGGCACAGCACGAAGAACTGTCGGAGGGGCCGTGGTGATGGCAGCGGGTGGGCGGAGGGCCGGGGAGATCGCGGCGGGTGGGTGGTAGATAGACGAGGTGGGGTTGGAGAGAGGGAGGGAGAGTGAGGCCATGAGATAGAGAAACAGAGTCAGAGGAGACAGTCACACAGGAGGAGAGAGAGGAAGAGAAGAAGAGTCCAGAACAAGAAGAGAGAGAGAGAGATACTGGAGTAATGCATGGATTCTCACACAGGCCTAAAAACTAGGAAAGCTGTCCTGGGTACCCCAGGAGCCCGGGGGCGACCTGAAATCCACAGGACTGAGAGTAGGGTCTTCATGGGGCCAAGGATGACAGGAGCCCCTCTGACCCCCAGAGGTCCCCCAGGCTGGACTGGACCCCGCTCCGTGTTCCACCACCCTGCCCCTTTCCCCAGGAAGCTCCCCAGATCCCACCCCACCCAGTCCTCCCCTGGAGCTCCCCTGGGAGACCATCTGCACACAGCAAATCCCCAAGCTACCCACCCCACCTCACTCAGCCTCACCCGAACACCCTCCCTGCCTGTACTCCTACTGAAAAACTGGCAGAATTCCTAAGAGAAGAAAAAGCTTGCTTCAAAGAATTAAAAATAGGGTGTTTATGCCAGAGCTTAAAAAATAGAGTGTCTGTTCTTCTGAGTTTCAGTTTCCTCATCTGTGCAACAAGGAAGACACCCCTGCCTCCTCAAGTTATTATGAGAACTAAATAAGACCATGTGGGGACAGCTTCCGGCACGGGGCCTGGCATCCTGTAGGTGCTGGTGGAGGCTTGGATGTTTAGGGCTGCCTTTGGAGCCAGCACTCCCAGTATTCATACAGGTTCAGGATCCCTGGGGTCCTTCTCTTTCCTGCTAGAAAAACAGGAGCCAAGAAGACTGGTCACCCACTGCCCACAGAGCAGCCTCTCTGGAAGGAGAGAACATGTGCCTGAAACCAAGCTAAGTGCTTCTGTAGATCACAGCTACCCATTCTACAGATGAGGAAGCTGAGGCTCAGGGAAAGGCAGCAACTTGCTTGGCATTTTATAGCCTGTAAGTGGCAGAGCCTGTTCTATTGGGCTTGGATGGCCCTGCTCCTGCCAGGCCCTGAGAGGTACCTTGATGCTGTGAAACACACTTGGCCGCAAATCTTGAGGATTTGGCCTGGCTTTGCCTCCAGGTGTGTCTTCTGTGCCCACCATGGCCTTGGTGCCCTTGTCTGGTACCTGGAGCTCCTCACCAATTGGCCCTGTGGGACAGACAGCCAGGGCATGAGAGTGGAGATGGAATCCCAGAGAATGGCCCTGACTGGGTAGCCCAAGGTGTATCAGGGGTTGGTGAGAATCTGAGTCAAAGCACCATCAGCCTTCCTGCGTCCCAGGTGCTGAAAGAGCCGTTCCTAAGAGGGTGTGTGTGTGCTCCATGTGCCCATGCTGGTCAGATCCCACTGGGACCACCTATCCACACCTTCATTCCATTCCCAGCGTAAAGCTTCCTTCTAGGGAGAAGTTTCTGATGCTGCCACGTAACTGTAAGCTGTGGCCCTGGTGTAGAAATGCATAGCCTTGGCCCCCCTGGGGCCTATATCTGTGAGACATCCAGTGTTCCTGGAGGCTGACTTTGGGTCTGGGTCTGTGTCTGTCTGACTCAGTCTAGGATCAGAGGTCTGGGGTCCAGTGCATGGTCAAGTCTTGGTCCAAAGTCAGGACGTAAAGGCTTTTCCTGGGGGTAGTTTGGAACAGATACCAACACCTCCACAGGGCACCACCCTGGCTATAATCACAGAACTAACCAGCCCAATGCCCAAATCGTACATGAACCAGGTTGCTGGTCTGCACAGAAAGGGCACTAAGAGGTCATCCCATTTAACCCCTCTCATTTAACCCTTGAAAAACTGAGGCCCCATGTGTGGAGATGACTCAGAAGGTAGAGCTAGGTTAGAACCTGGATTCTTGGCCCCATTACGTGTGCCTGGTTTTCTCCCATGGTAACCATGGTAACCATGTCCGTCTCCCACTCACTGCAGTCCCTTCAGAGGCATCTCTCAGGGTCTCTTGACGTTTAATCTCAGTGACGAGCCTGGAAGCCTGGCCTTGGGAGACCTCACCCCTCCATTTAAATGAAAACCACCTGCGCCCCCCGGCAGCCCAGGCCTCCTTGGCCTTCCTCCCCTTCTGGGGTCCCGCTTCCTGCAGAAGCCACTCCATTGTCTCAGATGCCTCTCAATCTGGCAGGAGTTTCCGCTCATTCAACAAGCTCCGCTGGAGCCTGAAAACTGCCCTGAGGACACTTCTGACACAGAGAGGGGGTGTGGGACCTCTCACCCCATCTCCAGGGAGATGGAAGGCAAACTCAGGGAGGGACTACGGAGGCCTGCCACCGCCAGTGAGGGTTTTGTGCTCCTCACACAAGATACCTGGGAGCCTAAGGAATTTTTCAAAACTGAGATATAATTCACACACCGTAAAACCTACCCTTTCAGAGTATACAATTTAGTAGTTTTAGTACATTCAAAAAGTCATACTCTACCACTGCTATCTAATTCCAGAATATTTTCATCACCCCAGTAAGAAATCCTGCACCCATTCCTCCCTCCTCCCATTTCCTGACAACCACTGATGTATTTTCTGGCTCTCTGGGTTTGCCTATTCTGGACATTTCATATACATTCATATAAATGGAATCATGCAACATGTGGTCTTTTGTGACTGGCTTCTTTCACTTAGCATAATGTTTCAAAGGTCATCCACGTTGTAGCATGTATCTATGCTCCATTCCTTCTAATGGCTGAATCATATTGCAGGGTATGGCTATATATCAATCACATTTTGTTTACCATTTATCTGTTGATGGACGTTTGTTTCAGGTACGGTGAATATTCATATACAAATTTGTGTGTGTGTGTGTGTGTGTGTGTGTATTTATTTATTTATTCATTTTTTTTCTCAGTTCTCTTGGGTATATAGCCAGGAGTCGAATTCCTAGGTCATATGGTAACTCTATGTTTACTTTTTTTTTTTTTTTTTTTGCGGTACGCGGGCCTCTCACCGCTGTGACCTCTCCCGCCACAGAGCAACAGGCTCCGGACGCGCAGGCCCAGCGGCCATGGCCCACGGGCCCAGCCACTCCGCGGCACGCGGGATCCTCCCGGACCGGGGCACGAACCCGCGCCTCCCACGTCGGCAGGCGGACTCCCAACCGCTGCGCCACCAAGGAAGCCCTATGTTTAACTTTTTGAGGAACTGCCAGACTGTTTTCTAACACCATTTTACACTCCTGCTAGCAATGGATGATGGTTCTAACGTCTCCACATTCTTGCTAATACTTATTATTGTCTGTCTCTTTGATTATAGCCATCCTCATGGGTGTGAAATGATATCTCATGTGGTTTTTTTTTAATAGACTTTTATTGGAGTATTATTGCCTCACAATACTGAGTTAGTTTCTGTTGCACAACAAAGCGAATCAGCCACGTGCATACACATGTCCCCGTATCCCCTCCCTCTTGAGCCTCCCTCCCATCCTCCCTATCTCACTCCTCTAGGTCATCACAAAGCACCAAGCTGATCTCCCTGTGCTACGCTGCTGCTTCCCACCAGCCAACTATTTTACATTTGGTAGTGTATATATGTCCATGCTACTCTCACTTCGCCCCAGCTTCGCCCTCCCACCCCACCCACCCCTGGGTCATCAAGTCCATTCTCTATGTCTACCTCTTTATTCCTGCCCTGCAACTAGGTTCATCAGTACCATTTTTTTTCTTTTTTAGATTCCATATATATGTGTTAGCATATGGTACTTGTTTTTCTCTTTCTGTCTTAGCTTCACTCTGTATGACAGACTCTAGGTCCATCTACCTCACTACAAATAACCCTCATGTGGTTTTGATTTGATTTTCCCTAATGACTAATGATGTTGAGCATCTTCTCATTGCTTATTGGCCAAATCTTTGGGAAAATGTCTATTTAAATAGCTTGAGGAGGGACTTCTTTGGTGGCACAGTGGTTGAGAATCCGCCTGCTAATGCAGAGGATACGGGTTTGAGCCCTGGTCCAGGAAGATCCCACATGCCACGGAGCAACTAAGCCTGTGCGCCACAATTACTGAGCCTGCGCTCTACAGCCCACGAGCCACAACTACTGAGCCCATGTGCCACAACTACTGAAGCCCGTGCACCTAGAGTCCATGCTGTGCAACTAGAGAAGCCACTGCAATGAGAAGCCCGCGCACCGCAACAAAGAGTAGCCCCTGCTCGCCGCAGCGAGAGAAAGCCTGCGCGCAGCAACGAAGACCCAACACAGCCAAAAATAAATAAATTTTGAAAAATAAATTAATTAAAAACAAAAACAACAAATAGCTTGAGGAATTTGGTTGAGGAAATGGAAGTGTGTGTGGCTGGGAAGGAGTCCCTTTTGTGGGGTATGAACACTCAGAGGAAACAAGGGGATGCTGAAACAAAAGTGACACCTGACAGGGAGGAGATAAGGGGTTGGTCTAGATAAGGGAAGTTGGGGCGAGGCTCTGTGGAGGTCACTTTGAAGGAGAAGAGAAGGTGAGGGGGTTCCAAGCAAACTCAACCAGAGGAGGTTGACAGGATGATTTCTGAACCCCAGTTCCTCTCACCAGTAGAGACCAGTCACCTACTATAGCACAGAGGCTGTGCTACATGCTGTCCATGTATGTGAAGGCTTGCACGCACGTTCTGCATGCTCGTGAAGCATGTCCACAACTCCACGCCTTTGGTGACCTCGTGATCTCTATGCTTCTGATGAGGACACCAAGGCTCACAGGTAACTAGCTCTGCTGACTCATGCTGGTGCAGGAGCAAGAGCTGAGGTGTTCATCTCAATGTCACTCTGTGCTCCTTGCACAGATTTGAAGAGGGCAAGAAGCACAATGTTCTTCTCTGTCTTGGCCCAACCAAACCTAGCCAGGCCACCTGGAAGGCAGCAGTGTCCGCCCCCAAGGGGCCAGGCCAACCAGATGATGAGGCTGGAGCTGAAGCTGGAAGGTCAGAAGTCACTGACCTGGATCCCCAGCTCTGAAAGAAACCCAGGGGATGGATGAGGGAGGGGGCAAAGGCCAATGGACCAGCTCAGGACCTTCCACCCTCCTGTGACCCAGTCTATAGTGTGAGCCTCTGGGTGGAGGAGGGCAGCCCTGGCCCTGGGCCCTCCCCCTGGGTTCTGAGAGCAGCCACCAGTCAGTGTGTTGGGTGGCCAGTCGGTCACTGAACAGGGCTGGTCTGATCGGTTGTCAGTCCCCTTTGACCCCTTCCCGTGGGCTGGACGCCTCTATAGTGGGGCTGGCAGCAGACAGTCTGACTCCCTGATAAGGGATAGAACTCCCCCTGGAAGGAGGGTCCTGAATCCAGGGCTGTGTGTCCACCTCACCTCACCTCACCTGCTGTCTCTGAGGCCCTTCCTGTCCTCTGAAGGCTTTTTCAAGGGCCAGCCCTGACAGGAGAGAGGGCAGCTGAGGGAGTGAACCTGGGCTAAGCTGGGCTGGCCTGTAGGAATAAGGAGAGAGGCAGGGAACCAGGTCCCAGGAAAAAATTCCAGCCTCTTCCTCTCTTAGTTGGGTAGCCAGTTTTGGGGGCCCCAGGTATGCCAGGGGGTTCCAAGGGCTGGCAGCCTGCGGCTCCAGAGCTGGTAAGTCACTGGTCCACTAGCCCACTGGCCTTCAGGAGACCTGTCTGTTCGGGCTGTCAATTGCCCACTCGCTGTAGAGCAGCTGCTCAGAAAGCCAGTCAGAAAGTTGCCCCGAAAGTCTGTCAGCCAGAGACCTTCAGTTCAGTCAGAGACTCCAGATGTGTGCAAGGCACGGGGTCCTGGCTGTGGGCATACCCCCTCCCCGGCCAGGAGTCTGAGTCTGGGGGATGAGGGACAAGGTTCAGAGAGCAGCCTGACAGGAGGGGCTGATTTTCCCTGCCCGTTCTTTCCTGGAAAGGCTCAGGGGCCTGCCTACTCCAGCCACCTCCCAGCTATAAACAGCACATCTCAGGCAGATATGGGGCTGCGAGCCTGGATGTGCCCCTTTGTCTTTCTCAGTCTGTTTCCTCTGTAAGGCGAGGATATAGCATCTACTCAAGGAGGTAAGGCATCTCGGGCACCTGGCTCAGGCTTGGCACACAGTAGGCCTCCTGAGGGCCAATGCTCTCCCCTCTCCTGATAATCTTCAAGTACCTCTGAGGCCACAGGCCCACCTGAACCCATTTCCTTCCACGCAGCCCTGGTTCCTCCCTCCGACAGCTCCAATCATTCCGTCTCTGGATCAACTCTCTCTTTCCCATCCAAGCCCCAGTCAACCACAAGACCTGAGGACCTGGACCCCTTCCCGCCGTGCACACTCCCTAGCTGTGGAGGCAGTTGCCCAGGTTTTAATCCCCCAGCTGGTTTTGATCCCTTAGACCAGCGGCCCCTTTGCTTCCTCATCCTCAACGCAGGGCCGGCAATCCCTACTGCCCACTGCCGAGAGCGCCCCGAGAACCAGACCCTCCCGCCATGTTCAGCCCGGACACTAGAGGCCCCAAACCACACCTTACCGATGACATTAACTTGACTTTGCTATTCCACTGTCTTCATTAGCATTTTTAGTTTTTACTCTTCTTAGACTGAGCAACCCCAGCAAATGGCTTGATTTTTTATGACAGGAACTTCCGAAAAGACAGAGCGACTCTTCAAGGGAAACCATCAACAGGGTGTGAACCTCAGATTCTTCGAATCTCTGCCCCCCAGATCCTCACCTTGCTGTTTCTACCAGAAAACCCTGGACTGTGGTATCACTATTCTTACCCAATCCTGGTCATCCCTCCCTCACCCACCTCTCTCCCCATTTTGAAGAACTGGCTGTAAAACAAACTTTCAAATTCTCAACAAATATTGACCTTTCCTCCCCACTCCGAGATACTGCCAAAGCTTTGAGAAGTGGTATTGTCCCTTGTCTGGGTAAATAATAGACTTTGTCTTACTGGCAGGTTGTGTCACTAACATGTGGGGAACCAGCACCGACACGGTGCATAGCAGGTTCTCAGTGAACATTGTTTTCTTCCCTGTCAGGTACAACCCCCCCCACCCCCGCCTGCCTTCATACTTGCTTTGGGACAGCAGGGAGCATTGCCACATCTAGAACTTGGGAACCAGGAGAAAGTTCAGCCCTGAAGAGCCAGGGAGGCGGGGGGTTGGGAGACCCAGCTCTCTGGCTCACCTTCTACCCTTACAGGAAGTGGCCTGATGGAGGAGTTTGTCCTGGGGCCACCCTATGTGCTGGGCTGGGCACACTCACCCAGCCTCCTAGCAAACGGTTGAGGTAGCTGCTGTGACTCCATGATGTGGATGAGGAAACTGAAGCACACAGAGGGGAAGGGGCTTATCCAGGTCCTGGGGCTGGTAAATGGCAAAGCCTGGACTGGAACTCAGGTCTGTCTGACACCTGGGCCCCTAACAGCAACCATGAGACGGTGGCTGCCAATGATGGCCTTAGAACCTATGAAAAATAATCCCCATGTAGCCATTTCTTATTCTGGCCTCGCTTCCCTCCAGTTAATTGTCAAAGGTGGTTGTATGGGGACAGTCGGCCATTCTACCAGCTGATTCTTTAGCTGGTCAGTTAGTCATTTCATTGGTCAGTCAACACCCTCTTCTGAGGGTCTCAGAGAGCACTGTCAGGGCAAGGCTGGACAGAGAAATATGGTGAGAAGGACATGTGGCCCTCAGTCCAGGGGACCTGAGTATGGTGAAAGTTCAGGACTCATAACCAAGGCCCAGATTTGAACTTTGAGGAGGGACGGGCTGAGACATGCCGAGAGAGCCTGGGAGAATTCTCATATCCTGAGGATGGAGGAAGAGGGCTTGGACCAAGGAGGGACAAGGAAAGGGCACTTTTTCTCCAGAACATTCCAGCCTGTCCCTCAGCAGAGAGAGCACGATCTAGGGTCACTCAGACCCAGTGTGGCCTCGAGCCAGCAACTAGACCTCTCTGAACCTCTGCAAAATAGGAATAAAGAGCCTTACCTCTCAAGCCTGCATGAGGGTCACACAGATAACATCCTTTAACTCCAAGATGCTGCACAGTGTCAGTTTTGTCAGTGTTTGCCCCAAACTCACCAGGGAGCTATCTCCAGGCCTGGCCACCAGGCCTGAGAACTTACTGTCCTGCAGTGGGACACTCAGCCCAGCAGTGCTCTCTCACCTCCTCCTGTTCCCTGAAAGGCACAGAACCCTCTGGAAGCCTCCCTCTGCTGTCTCCTTGTCTTCCCTCCCCTCTCCATCCTCCCCGGCTGCATTCCAAGACATTTATTTTATTTATTTATTTATTTATTTTGCGGTACGCGGGCCTCTCACTGTTGTGGCCTCTCCCGTTGTGGAGCACAGGCTCCAGACATGCAGGCTCAGCGGCCATGGCTCACGGGCCCAGCCGCTCCGCGGCATGTGGGATCTTCCCGGACCGGGGCACGAACCCGTGTCCCCTGCATCGGCAGGTGGACTCTCAACCACTGCGCCACCAGGAAAGCCCTACCTTTATTTTTTTTTTCTGATAATTTCCTTGTGCAAGAGAAGGAAGGAACTCTCCCCTACCCCTGCCACCACACACGCTTTGCCAGGGTGGTCAGAGGAACTGGCAGAGAGATAATACAGGGCAGAGGTTACAACGGGGAGGCCCTGGCCAAAGGCCCCGTGTGTAGCTGCGTGAGCTGCGCACCGTGAAGTGAACGGCACCCTCTGGAGTTGTGCAGGGCGGACGGCAGTCCTGCCTGGGGGCACATCTGACTCCTAAACATTTTTATTTGGCTTGTACAATGCTGGCTCGCTGAGTGTTTTTAAGTTAGTTGCCAGCATTTAAAAAAATCAGGAAATTTCACACAAAACTCCCGATTTTTGTTTTTTCTTGAAAGATTAGCAGATCTGGCAACACTGGGCCCACCTTCCTATATGGAAACACTCAGCTGGTCTAAGATGCTTGCCTTTCATGTGGCAATTTGCCCTGTTAGAGCCGCTTTGGGCCCACCTGGCCTGCTTCAGGACCCTTTTCACGTGCCTGTGGGCTTCCCCATCTGTGACCCACAGCAACCCTGGGCCTGAGGAGTCTGCTGGACAGGAAGCCAAGGCTGGGTTCACCCTTTGAAGGGTGAGACAGCAAGACCAGAAAAGGCCATGACTTGCCCAGGGTCACCACGGTGGGGATGGACCTTGTCTCTGCTTGTTCTAGGAGTGAGAATGAAGATTGTTTCCACACATACTGTCAGCTCCACAAGACAGGTGGCCGGGGTCTTGGAAGCAAGCAGCCCAGGTGCCCGCTCTCAGGGAGCTACCAGGGTGTGTGTGTGTGTGTGTGTGTGTGTGTGTGTGTGTGTGTGTGTGTGTGATGGCAGGGCAAACACCTAATACAGAATCACAACATGTGCTCACTGTGTGACACAAGAAGTTCCAAGACTATAGAAACATAGCGAAGAGGTCCTAGACTACATTTAAAGGTTCTGGAAGGATTCCCGGGGGAGAAAACATCAAAGTAAAGGGCAGAAGTATGAAAGTGCAAAGACTGCTCAGGGAACGAATAGTCCAGCAAGACTGGAGCACTGGGGTCAAGGTGGGCAGGTGAGGCTGGAGTGGTTGGAGGGGCCAGGCTATGACCACCCTTGAACGCCAGGCTGGAGGGCTGGGTTTTGTCCTGAGCCCAGTGATGAGGTCTCATTTGGCCTCCTATGAAGACCTCCGTGCCTCTTAGAAGAGAGTGGAGAAGTCAGGCTGTGGGCCGGGACCAGGGAGAATGCAGGAGTGGGGTCCAGGGGAGCGAGCGATGATGGGGTCTGGGCCAGGTGGTGGCAGTGGGGATATAGAGTAACGAGTTGATGGACCACAGTGGGGAGATGGGAAGGACGGGACTGGATGGAAAAGCAGGTGGATGGGGAGTGCAGGAGGCCAAGGAGTCCTGGGGGCAGGGGAGTGGGGAGAGGTAAGGCTTTTGGTCTGGGTGTACCACCATTTAAGGCAGGATTGTAGGGTGATAGTGAGCTCAGCATTGGACGTGTGAGTTTGAGCTGGCACGGGGGCTCCCAGGGGAAGATGCCTAGGAGATCGTGGGCTCCAGGACAGCCCATGAGAGGACATGGGCCAGAGCCAGTCTGGTTCTTAGTCTGGAAGGCATGTGTGGAGAGAAGGGAGCAGAAGCCACACGAGGGCAATCTTGCCTTTGAGAGTGAGAAGCCTCCCCCATATGCCCTGACTGAGGAGAGCAGAGCAAAAGCAGGAACCCATCCTGGAACCATGTTCAGGTGCCAAGGTTGAGGGGATGGTGCAGGGTCAAAAGGAGCCCGGAGGTTTCTGGAAAACCTACCAACCTCCAGCACTCACACAGCCACGGCCTGAGCTGTGATGACTTCCTAGCCACAGACACTGGGCAATCCATTTGTCCAGATACCTCTCTCTGGAGGTGTGTGTGTAGGAGGCCAGCCTCGTGGCTAACCCTCGCCTCCAGCCCTTCCTACCTCCTAGATTGCCCTGGGCTGCCTCAGCCTGCTGGCTCCCTGGCCTAGCTCCTGCAGCCCATGCCAGCTCTCTCTCCCTCCATAAACCTCCCTTGCCCCTCCTGGTCCAGTTCCCTCAGCCCTTTCTCTGGGATGCCAGGCTGGTCACCCTCCTGCATCACTTATGTCCCCCTCTTATCTGCCCGATTAGCCAGTGGACTCCCCCGGGCAGAGGCTGTCCTCTCCTGGGTCGTGATGGACCATATTGGGTCCCTGTTGAAACCCTTTGGGACAGAAGACTTTGAATTCAAATATTTGTTTTGCCACATTGTGGCTGTGACCTTAGGCAGTTTATTTAGCCTCTCTAAGCCTCAGCCGCCTTCTCTGGCACACAGCAGTTTTGGTAGGATTAAAGGAAAATGCCCTGCCTGGTACACTGTGGCCCTCAACAATGGTGAGTTGAGGACCCCATCTGGCGCACGTGAGTACGGACGCCACAGCCTCCAAGAAGTCAAGGCCACCCCTAGTGAACATTCTTCTCTGGCCCCAGTAGATGCTTGCTATTCCCCAAACTCATCCTGTTCTTTTCCACCTCTCAGCCTTTGTACATGCTGTACCCTCAGCCCGGAATGTCCTACCTCCCCGGCAAACCACTTCTCATCTTTCAAGGCCAGGCTTAAAAACATGATTCTTGAATTGAGTTAAACAGAGTGAGGGAGAAGGGTGGAGTGTGGGAGTCTGGGGAAGCGGGGGGCTGCAGCATGAGCCTGGGGTGGGATGGAGGCAGTGTGGGGCCCCTGAGGGCTTCAGTTCCCCGTGTGGTCCCACAAGGCTTCCGCAGAGGAAGAATCAAAGACAGGAAGTTGGGGCGGGGCAGTGTTGGGCCTTGGGCTTGGCTGTCATCTTTGGGAAATTCCTCCTAGCAGGACCCTTGTGTGGTCTGTTGGGAGAACAATAGCATGTTACTGGCCTCCAGCTGTTGCTTTCTGGTATTTTCCAAGCTGGGTCAGAGACACTGTGCTGGGACTTTCTATTCCCGATTCCAGCCCTGGCTACCCCATCTAGACCCGAGATGACCCTAAAAATAGTGATGAAGGCCGGGGGATGGAGGGTGAGTCCTGAGCCCTGAGCCCACAGGGAATCCAGGCTGGCCTCCCTAGGCCTAAAACACAGAGCCTGAGGCTCAGAGACATGTGCCCATTGGCCCAGGCCACACTGCTTCCTCCAGCCAAGAGTCCCAGCTTGTCACTCTCTGTGCTTTCCTGTTTACTCCCCGAGGGCCCCATTGTACCCCACCTCACTCTTTATCACGAGTCTCCAGTCCTCAATAAGAGCAGGCTTTCAAAGCAGATTGGAGGGAGGGAAGGAACGTCATGGGGCCGGGGTTGCTGGGGGCATGAGGAGGATGGAGGAGAGCTTCTGCGCTGAGCCTTCCCCAATACCCCACCTCTGCCCCACCTGGGCCAGGCTCTGGGGCCTCAGGAACGGATCAAATCAGACCCCATTTCCAGGGAGCTCCCAGTCTGGGGAGACGGGCATTGTTCTCCATCACTCCAAGCATCAGTGCTTAGGGCTCTGGGCTGCAGCCCATGAGGGGTAGCAGGAACCAAGTTTACCTCCTCTCCACCCCCAGGGTGTGGCTAGGCCCAGGCTTGCACCCTGGAGATAGCCAAGCCTGCCCCATACAAGAGGCCTCTGCTCCATTGCTCTCTCCAGAGGCAGAAAACTGAGCTTCTCAGCACTGGAAGGGACCCAGTGACCACTTCAGCCGACCCCTGCCATCTACTGCACAGATGGAGAAAGTGAGTCCCAGGGAGGGATACAAGCAGACTGGGCAGTGGATACCTGGCATCCGATCGTGGAGTCCAGGCAAGCTCGCCATGTGGTTCCCAGCTGCCCAAGATCTGGCGCATCGGACCAGGCCCGGCCTGGAGGAATAAATCCCCTGCCCACTCCCCAGTCACTAGCTCCCAGAGAACAGCTTGCTTTGTCTGGAACCAGTGGAGAAGTGCCCAGGGTGGGTGGAGACTCAGCAGCGTGGGGTGTGTGAAGGGAAGAGAAAGCCCCGAGGGCAATGGCACAGAACAGAAAGGGCTTTGGCATGGGGCAGGCCTGGTTCTGGCCCCGACTCTGCAGCTTGCTTGCTGGGTGACCTTGGACGAGTCACTTGCCCTCTCTGAGCATGTGTTTCCTCACTTATTAAAAAGGGTGAGAGAATGTCACTGCATTCTCCTAAAGCTAGTGAGGCAGAGCTACAATTTGAAGCTGGTTCTTTCCCTTGCCCCACCTCCCTGCCCTGGGTTGGCCCACATGTGAACCTAGGACTGGAGAGAACAACAGAAACAATACCAGGAACAAGGAAGGACGAACTGCAAAGACAGGGTCAAACAGCATATGGGAGAGCGATTACTTCCAGCTGGGAGAATCAGTCTGGAAGGCTTCCTGGAAGAGTTGGTGTTTGGAGGACTTAGAAAACAGGACAAATTTCATGAGAATGGGATGTGGGCAGGTGCCTTCCGGGTGGAGGTAAAGCTGAGCAGAAGTGCAGAGGTGGAAAAGCGGCTTCCCTGAATCACAAAATGGGCGTGGTCTGGGGAGATCATTTTCTTCAGCACCTCCCCCATAGACATGGAAGCTCTGCCTGTTACCTAAAAGCACATGGCGAGCTGGTGCTGGGACTTGGCTGACGGCCAGGTCTGACCCTGACTCTTTTCTCTGGTGTCTGCCCCTGGCTGGGACTGCTGGCCCTTCTCCCTCAGGCCAGCTGTGTGTGGGTTTCTTACCAGGCTCCAGGCTCTGTGTCCTGCCCCAGCTGTATCCCCACATCCCTCAGACCAGAAAGAGAGCATGGGGGAAGCCTGGCCATAGCTCAGACTGGGGCTCAGGAAGAGAGGCCAGAGGTGGCTTCGGGTGGCTCAGTGGGCAGAAGCTGGGGTCAGCCTCCTGCTGTGTGTGTGGGAAGCGGAGGGCCAGCTAGAGAATATTCCAGAGCTGAGCCCTGCAGGGGTCAGAATCACAGTTGGGGGACAGGTGTCGTACAGCCAAAGTCACTAGTTTCTTCCCGTAGGATCACCAACCCTCAGATCCCATAACAGGCCAAGGCTGACTGGGAATTTGGTTTGTCAGTGGCCCGTCTCCAAATCAACTCACTCTCACTGTCATCTCCCCTGCAAGGGCCTCAGAGGAAGCATCCACCCCCACCCTTCCTTCCACGCCGTGGCTGCAACACAGCTGCGTCTGCCTGCTCGGCCCAGGAAGCCCTCATGCCTCACTCCCCGAAGCAAGTCCGGCCTTGTCTGGGTGGGTGTGAGGCACACAGACAGGGGAGAAGGCCAGAGGTGATCGCTGCAGGGCATCCAGCCCGAGGGCCACCCTATCTGAAGACCCTTTGTTTCTTCCACCTTCCTCCTCCTGCCCAAGAAGCTCAGCAGGACGCTCTGTTCCCAGAACCAACGCCCTCTCCACATGGTGCTTTGGGCACGCTCCAGACTTGGCTTCTCAAGGCTTCAAGACACCTCCCCTCCCGCTTCCTCCCCGCCCCACCACCAACAAACGCACGTAGGTCTGTGCAGGTCTTTCTCTGAATCGGTTTCTTTTCTGTGATCTTTCGGATTCTTTGTCTGCAGGCCTGTCTCTCACCTGATCTGTCTCTGTCTGATTCTCTCTCTCTCTCTCTCACTGTCTCTGCTTCTCTTTATTTCTCCTGGTCTCTTCCACAGCCCTCTCTCTGAGCTGGTCGCCCCTGTCCCTGCATTGCTCCAGCTGACACCTCTTGATCTTTGCTTTCTCCTGCTGTCTCTGGCCTTCTGTCTCAGACTTTGTCTGACTCTGAGTATCCCTGGACATGCTCTGGGTCTGACTATACTTCTCTCTATCTCTGTTTTTGTCTGCTTTGTCTGCCTCTATCTTTGCCTACTTCAAAGGGAGAACAGGGCTTGGAGAGCATCCAGGGGCCTCCCTTCCCATTGCCCTTTCCGTTTCTCTGTCTCATCAGGGAGGTTAAGTTGGGTGCCCTGCCTCCAGCTGAGTAAACAGTGTCCCTTCCTGCCCCTCTGGTCATTCACTCATTCATTCAACACACTCTCACTAGGTCTGGCCATGTGTCTGGCTCAGTGTAGGGAACTGCGAACCCCTGCGCCACCCCAGTGCGCACAAGTTACCCCTACAGCCTCACCGCACGCCCTGGGAACGTGGGCCCCAGACTCCCTCCCAATGCCCCTTTCTGACTTTGTCCAGACTTACCTATCCTGGGTCCCATGATTTCGTGGGCGCAGTGAACTTCAGCCCCTATTTCAATCTCAGGACTGGAGCTTAGTGGGAGAGAGGGAGTGAGAACTTATCTGGGGCTTCTGTAGACAGCAGCCAAGGAACCACAGCAGGGATGCGCCAACGTGGGGACTCCAGGCACCGGGTCGATCGATGCTTTTTGGGCCACGGTGGACAGCAGCCACCTCTTCCAAGTGGGTTAGGAAGCCCTGCTCAAACTTGACCCTACTCTCCAAGTGCCTATCTCCCTTAGTCACTAGTTCCTTCTCTCCGTCTCTTTCTCTGAATTCCTCTGATCTCTGGCTGGGGCAGCCCAGGGCCAGAGTCGTGGAGGAGGATGTGTTTGTTTAGATCCAGCCCCGCTGATGGGAGGAGGCTGCTGACTAGCCTCCCCTCAGCCTGTTCCTTCACAGCCTCTTGGCTTGGCACTTCCCTTGGATATTTTCTCCTGCGAGCAGTGGGGAGGTGAGGGGCAGAGGGAATGTGGACGGGTGGCCCCTCCCAGCCCTGGGGTCGTTCAGTCCTGATTTTCCAGTCTCCACTCTGCATTCCCATTCCTGCTCTGAGCCTCCTCCCACACCGAGCTCTCGTCCCAGTTACAGAACTTTTTTCACCCTCCAGGAGCCCCATACAGAGCCACTTTCCCCCACTGTCCTCCTTCACTGAACCTCTGTCCCCCTCAAGCTCTCATCCTCTCTCACTGATCCCCTATCTTCTCTCTGAGCTCCTCAGATCCAGAGCAAGGAGGGACTCTATCCATTGGGAATCACAGTGGCCAGCGCCTCTAGGGGAGGGCAGGGACTTGTGGTAGCAGCTCCAAAGAGTATGGCCATCTCAGTGGAGGGAGGGTGGAGAGAAGAAGAGGACATATGAGATTCCCAGGGTTTTCTGCACTGAAGACTGAGGATGGAGGCCTCGGAGCCAGACAGACCTGAGTCCCATCTCAGCTTTGTCCTTCGCCAGTCAAGTGGCCTTAGGCAAGTCCCTGCACCTCTCTGAGCATCAGCTCCCTCATCTATCAAGAAGGGACAATAGCCCTCACTCACAGGGCTACTGTGCAAGTTCAGTGAGCGGAAAAAGAATCCAAGCCTGAGGCCTGGAGCTCAGAGAAGGGAATGGCAGAGGTGGGACTCAGAGCTGGGCAGTGAGAGGGCAAGGAACCTGGTCTTCCTCTTTGCTCCACACTTTCACTTTCCATTTGGCCCTCCTAATGACCTTGTGGGCCAGGTACTTATTCTCCCGTTTTACAGATGAGGCACTGAGTCTCAGTAACCGCCCAGAAGTCACCTAGCTAGTAGGTTGTGGGATCATGCCTTGAACCTCTGATGCTAGGGACCAGGCTTTTTCCTCTACCCAGGCTGCATTTTCTGAGGAAAACCTCTGGGTTTCCCCAAATCCAACATACAGAAGTGAAACCGACCCAGATCGAGTAGAGTTTTTGCATGATATAGGGATGTGGGAGTGGAGTTCAGCTTTTGGGGTGCAATGACAGAGAGACACACATCAGCCCCACTTGGCTCCCAGTGGCTGTATGGGATGCTAGAAGGAAGGGGGAGTATCTGAAATAATCGCAGATAGGCCTGACACATAGTAGGCCCTTGTTAGATACTCGTGGTGTGAGTGAGTCTCTGAGAGACCAGAAATGGGAATGCAGGACTACCACCCAGGGAAAGGTCAACCGTTGGCTTGTGTTGATAGAAAACCAGACCCCAATCCTGCTCGAGAAAACCAAATTGGCTCTCTCTCTCTCTCTAAATCCTTCAGACAGGTACTGTGAGTCCTCCCAGAGATTGGCAGAGGTGCAGCCTTCCAGACTGCAAATTACAGGTGCATGGTCGAGAGAGGGAAGGGTCCTTTCGACTTTCTGGAGGCTCACTTGCCCCATGCTTGGCCCCAGAGGCTGCAGAAGTTCTGCACATGGAAAGATGCTAGGACCAGCTTGGCTGGCTAAGTTCATTTCACCAGTCTTTGAGTAAAAGCATGCACAGCACCCCACAGGGCACAGAACATACAGTAACCTCAGGCATGAGCAGCCTTCATGCATCCCCTCAGCCTCCCCAGGCTGACACAGGTCCAAGAATATTCCTGAACTCAGCTGTGGAATTAGAGCACAAGTCCAATCCCTGAGACCTCTGGGGAGTTAAGCTAACAGGCCTTCAGATAGCTCTTGGGTTAATCCTGCAGTGAGGTTCCACTCTGGGTGGCCCCAACTTGAGGTTCAACCAACCTGGTTTGCACCCCACCTTTGCCACTTGCCAGCGTGATGTTTGCTGAGCCCTGTGCAATTTACAGAGCCCCATGATGTATGTGGATCGCAGCACCATCTGTGGATTCCCACAGTTTGCAAAGCTTGATGTCTAATTTTTAGAGTCCCGTACCGTTGGCAAAGCCTGGTACAGTTTACAGAGCTCTGCGGCTTCCAGGGCCCCATGATGTTTGCACACTCCTATGTCTTGTGTCGAGCCTGATGCTGCTTTTGAAACCCCAAGCCGTTCACAGAACCCAAGCCTTTACCTCTTTAAGTCATCCCACGTGGGGAAATGCCTTTTAGCAAGCCAGGCAAAAAAGGAATTTGGGTACAAGGGGAGAGTCCTGGGCTCCAGCCTCGAGACCTCAATTCTGGTACCAGCTCTGTAACTACCTTGCTGTGGGACTTGGAGCACATCCTTTCTCCTTTCTGGGCCTCAGTCTTCTCACCTGTTAAATGGAGATGGTGATATCAAATGGCCCACCCTCAGGACTGTTCTGAGGGTCACTGTGAGGATGCCCAGAAGATGCCGGGGGCAGGGCAGTGGGGGAAGGGGAAGGGGGCCAGAGGCTCCTTCCTGAAAAAGGCTCTAAACTGCCACATCAGCGCCATTGCTCCTACTTCCCTCTGGCCTGGCAGCCAGAGAGCAGATATCTATAAATGGGCCCTCGGCCAGGCAGACACGTAACGGCCTCGGTCAGAGCCTCAGCCATCCCTACCGCCAGATGCTGCCTGGGGGTCAGACCCCGAGCTGTGCCGAAATGCTCTCACGCGTGGCTCATTAGATCTGCCCAAGGAAGGCAGTGCGTACTTACTTCACCCATGAGGACTCTGACACTCAGAGAGGCCATGTGATTTGCCCAGGGCTACATGTGGAGGATATAGCCGGGGCTGGGGTCTGAGCCAAAGACAGCAAGGATGGACCCGTGGTACTCAGAAGGTCAGAGGAGGAAGGAACCTGGAGCTCACTTAATTCATCCCCTCCCTTTTGCAGATTGGGAGACTGAGGCTGGAGAGAGGCAGGCTGTGCTGGGTCGTGACCGCGGGGAAGGCCCAGTCTCTCCGTGGGCTTCAGTTTCTCCCTCTGGTGAATGAGAAACAGACTCCCTCCTGCCAAGTGTTCAGGACTTTCCCATCTTTGTTGCCATGGCTCCTGGATCAGAACGCAGCAAATTTCCCAACTAGGTGAGGAGAATCATGGGTCTGCAGGCAGGTAGGTGTCTGCTGGAAACTCTACACTCCTCCCTGAAAGTGGCAGCCCTGTGCCCAGACAGGGCATGAGTGAGGGCATCAGATGGTCCAATCCTGACCCGGTAAGAAGATCTCTGAGACTCAGTGTCCTCATCCGTAGAGACGATGGGAAACCGCCTGGCAGGGCTGCACTATACCCAATCATCTCACTCATCTCACTCTGTATGCGCGTAGCTCTCCCAGGAGACTGTAAACTCCCTGGAGACCTAGCTGGGTGATCTGAGGCTGGTCACTTGCCGTCTCTGATCCTCAGGGCCCTTGTCTGTGAAATACCTTCCCAGGGCTGTCCTAAGGCTCAGGTGAGTTGATGGATTAGTGCTTACTAAGTCTGAGAGCTGAGCAGACATGAGCCATTATTATTAATATGGTGGCGATGGTAATGGCGATGACTCTTGTAATTCTAGAGGCAGAGGATGCGATAGAAGTAAATCAGAAGCCAGGTCATTCTGACCTCACTGACGACCCCATGTGACTCAATCACTGGGAAGGCCCTCTGAGGTGGGAGGGCACTCAAGTTGTTAACAGCTGTTGTTCTGTGGGTGCCGCAGGCTGTCCCCTCTCACAGGGTCCAGACCGGGCACTGGCTGGCCGGTGGCTCCCAACCCTGCCTCTGCCACCAGCACACTGGCGTTGGTCAGGTCCTATGTCCTGTCTGGTCCCCAGTTTCCTTATTATAAAGTGGTGGGGGTAGGTCTCATTCTGCTCTGCCCCCCCACCCCCACCCCCGTCTTTGGGGAAGGAACATGAGCTAATGGATATACCACTGCTTTAGTAAAGTGTCAAGTGCAGGAGATGAGGGATTATGGTTATTAATGATTTGGCTCCTGGGAGAGAGGACATGGGGGAAGGGGGGCAGCGGAGGCCGGGAGTGGAGACCAAGGGGAGCAAGCGTCTGCCCCTGGCTGCCAGGGCCCCAGCGCCCTGCAGACTTTGTAACACTGCCCCCTGGGGGCCAGAGAGGAGGTCGGTGCCCCAGGCTCTTCCTTTAAGACTCCAGTCCAGGAGGAGGGGCCGGAAGGACGACTGTCAGAGGAGGCTGAAATGGACAGGCCAGAAGGAGCCCAGTGAGAGCAGTCACCGCCTGCTCCCCTCTCTCCCTCTCCTCCACACCCGTCTCTCAAACCGGCCCGCTTCTTCCTATGCTGCTGTCACTGCCCTGGTCCTGGCCACCAGCAGCTCTGGTCCGGGCCGTGTCCCAGCCTCCTCCCCACCTCCGGTCTCCATCTTCCTGTGAGCCAGAGGGAACTTTCCAGCCCTTAAATCTAACCATGCCCCTCCCTTCTTCAAACCCTGCTCCCACCCCACTCCCCAGCGCCCTCAGGATAAACCCATCTCTCTCTGCCTGATGTGGAGTGCCCCCTACCTCTCTGTCTTGGCCAGATGAGAATCTCCACTTGCAAGTGAGAGGAAAAGGTACAAGAACAAACCCTTGGGGCAGGACTTCTACCAAGGCTTCTCCACTTGGTAGCTGTGTTCATTCTTTGCTTGTTTGTAGGGGTTTTTGTGTGTATGTGAAATACACACATGAAATGTGTATGTGAAATATCCAAAACGTGAAATTTACCATTTGAAGTATATGGTTCAGCGGCATTAAGTACATTTGCATTGTTGTGGAACCATCACCAGCATCCACCTCCAGAACTTCTTCATCTTCCCAAACCGAAACTTCATACCCATGTGCTATTTAATCCTTCACGCCTCTGTTTTCTCATCTGCAGGATGGGGCTAATGAGTGGATGTACTTTGCACAGTGCCTGGTAGGTAGTTAATAGGTACTCAACAAACATTACTACCATTTTGTTCTCTGGAGGAAAGCAAGTGTGGCAGGACTGCAGGGGTTATCTGTAGACATCCAGGGCCTTCACTGCCCGGGATTCATTTCTGTGACTCGGGCAGAGTTTATGACAGCTGCTGGGGAAGCTTCATGCTTCACCTAGGAAGATGAGTCACTTCCTCACCTGATGGCGTTATGAGCCTGGAGATGGAGAAGGCAGGAAGCAGATTGAGCACGGGCAGCTACTTCTTGACCAGGTTGGTCCTCCACAGATGCTCCAGTGACAACTGTACAGGCAAGGAGGGTTCTGACTGGTGGTAGGGCCCAGTCTGGGCCAGGGTGGGACACCCAACTTTTCTCTGTTCTAAGTCTCTCAGGAGGAGCTGGAACAGGCTAAGCTGTTTTCCTCAGGGCTGTTTATTTGGAGCACTGTCAGTTTACAATTTGCTTGGTTCTCTCCTTTTCATGTTCCACCCCAAGCACACCCACTCCCTCCACTCTGCACACATGTTTCCTAGATTCACTCACTCCAACTGTTCCTGGCACTCATGTGTAAAATTCTCTCACCATTGAAGTGGCACCGTCCTTATTAGAATGCCTGTCCCCTCTGTCTTTCTGTTCTCTGAGTGGAACATAGACGTGTCTTCCTTGGGGAGGGGAGAGACCAGGCCTGAGGTGTCCCATGTGGGGCAGGCCTGGTCTCTGGCAAGGGCACGGGTGGATCTCTCCAGCAAGCGGGGTTCACGGTGGTGTCTGAATCAGAGGTGGGCCCAGACCGGGAGCCTAGAGGGCCACAGAATCTCCTCCTAAGGGTCCTTAGGTTGGGGACTCCTCTCTCTTGAGTGAGAAATATCAACTATCTTCTAGAAATAGCCACAAGGGAAGAAGGCAGCTCAGCATAAGCAAACCAATCCACCCTTTGGAGTCCCTTGGGCCTGAGCTCAGCAAACGACGAGCTACGTGGCACTGGACAGTTGCTTCATTTTTCTAAGCCTCAGTGTCCTTGACTATAAAATGAATGCAGTAATTATGACTGACATTCATTACAGGCCAAGCACTGTTCAAAGTACTTTACTTGTATCAGCTTAGTCAATGTTCCCAACTACCCATGATAACCTTACACGTCCTACCCTGCACAGGTTAGTGTTGTGCAGTGAGTGGTCAGGTCTGAGATACACATGCAGTGATGTCACAGCTCCACAGGCCAGAGGCATGTGGTGAGACATGAACCGTCACTGCACTTCCCCGCACCTGAGGAAGCTTTCATAGCATTTCACGTGTACCTCTGACGTGACAGATACTACAGCCCCCTCACCTGAACAGGCTGTGACAGCAGTGCACATCTAACTAAGACCTGACCACAGGTCACATGTCCCCTCACCTGATGAGACTGTGACAGCAGTGCATGTGTACCTCAGACATGACCGCTAACCACTCTTCCCCTCACCTGAGGGGGCTGTCACAGCAGTGCACATGTACCTCAGTTGTGGCCAATAGCACAAGCCCCTTCACCAGAGGAGGCTGTCTCAGCAGTACAGGAGTACCGCAGAGGTGACTGGTCACCACAGATCCCCTCACCTCAGGAGGCAGTGACAGCACAGCACTTGTACTTAAGACCTGACCACTCACCATAAGTCCCCCCCTCAGAGGAGGCTGTGACAGCAGTGCAGATGTACCCCAGACGTGACCACTGACCATAAGTGGCCTACCTGAGGGGGCTGTGAAAGCAGTGCACGTTGAGCTCTGACGTGGCCGATACCATGGGCCCCCTCACCATAGGAGGCTGGCCCAGCAGTGCACAAGTACACCAGGCATGACCACAAGTCCCCTCACCTGGGGAGAAAACGGTGGCACAGAGAGGTTAGGAGACTTGCCCAAGGTTACACAGCAGGTAAAAGGCAGACCAGTTTTTAACCTAGACTATCTGGTCCCAGAGCTCATGTCCCTAACCTTGGCACTTAACTGTCCCAAAGGACTAGTTTGAGGACTCAGTCATCTGTCCATCAGTCACTAAGCCATGAGGTTTTATATAGAGTTGAGCTCTGAGTATAGCACCTTTGACTGGGTTCCCAAAAGAACATGGATGTGGTCAGGATAATATCCTAGTTCTCTACATGACCTTCGTCAGTGAGTATTAAACAGACTGCTAATACCCCCAGGGAACTTTCCTCAGCCAGGTCCTCTGCTTCCAGCCTTCCAGGATGAAAAACCTCAGAGGGGAAGACATCCAGGGGGTAACTTCTCAGTGGCTATGGTGGTGATGGTATAGAAAACTTCTTCACAGCACTTCACAGTTTGCAAAGAACTCTCACCTGGCGTGTTTCACTAAACCTTCATTCCAGCCAATATTGCTGGCACTATTGCCCCGATTCAGAAAGGGGAGACAAAGGCAGAGAGAAGTGACGTCATTGCCCAAATGGAGGAGCTGGGATTTGAACCCAAGTGCGTTTGGCCCCCAAAGCTGTTGCCACACTGCCTCCTGGTGGCAGGAAGGATGGTGACAGTGATAAGCATGCTGGAGGCCCCTGTAGTGGTCCCTGATTCTGGACTCTCCTCCCCAGAGCTCCAGGAGCCTCCTGCCCACACCGGGAGGCAGCACAGTCTCTCCCTGGACGTATTTATAACTTCCCTTTCCTCCTTGGCACCTTCCTTTTCCAGCCTCTCGCATCTGTGGGAGCCTGACACCTGTGAAGGTGACGGGCAGCAGAGGTGAGACGGAGAGAGACAGAGCGTCACTGACGACTTTCCAGGGCAGAGCGGCTTAGGCAGCTGGCCTGCGCTCAGGCGGAATATAGAGGGCCAGGCTGTCTTCTGTTCTGAGCTCAAAAATGTTCCTGAGGTACACGGACTCCTCCTAGAGACATTTCTGGACCTCCCCACTTTCTCAAGTGGGTGAGACCTGGACTGGGAATGTTATGGGCCTCCCCACGGTCCCAGGAGAGAGGGACAGGGTTGTGTAACCTGGGTAGAAGACGCTTCTGACACCTGCTGGCACCCTTCACCTCTTCTCAACCTGCGCCGCACTAGCAGAGCTTGCACTCAGTAAACAAACCCCCATTCTACAGAAGTAGAAACAGAGTCTCAGAGAGCTCCCAGCCAGGCTTCAACCCAAACTGGTCTGGCACCAGGATCTGAGCACATATCCACTATATGGCCTCTCAGACCCATTCAGTGGAGAAGAAACTCCCCTGCAATCTCAGGCTCTTCACGAAATTCTCCCGCCACTCTTGTCTTAAGTGAAATTTGCCCCCCTACCCCTGCACCACTAAATCTGCAATCTTGCTTTTCTCTCTCTCTCTCTCTCTCTCTCCCTCTCTCTCTCTTAAACCTCCTTCTCTCCTACTAGTAGTCCAGACACTGGGCTCAGAAGATCCACTTCTCCTCCTCTTTGACCATTCCTTCCTCCTCTCCCTCTCTGCTGGCTAACTCCTACCAACAAATGGTGGGACATCTACTCAAATATTTCCAATTTAAAAATATAACAAAATCCTCCCTGATCCCTCCTTGCCCTCCAACCATCCACATCTCTTCACAGCCACACATCTTGAAAATGTTATCCACTCTCTCTACTTACCCCCCAAATGTCCACACCACCAAACTTCCACTCCCATCGTTCCACTGGACCTGTTCACCCTGGGGTCCCCATTGACCTCCTCCTTGCTGATCTCCTGGACACTCTTCACTTCTCATCCTTCCTGTCCCACCAGCAGCTTTTACTGCTGCTGGCCACATGTGCCCTTTGGAGTGCCTCTGTGATATCATACTCTCCTGGCTTTGCTTCACTCTCTCTGGCCAGTTTTTTCCCAGCATCTTTTGCAGACGTTTCTTGTTCTGCCTCTGTCTCATGCTGGTTTCCTCCAAGGTTCTGTCCTCACTCTACACTCTCCCTAGCTCCATAAAGCATAGCCCTCCCAAGTCTTTGTCAGCAACTCAGCTCTCTCTCTTGAGCTCCAGACTTAAACCCTCCAATACCTGCTGGACAACCCCACTTGGATATCCCATGGGTCCCTCTAATGCAACATGTCCAAAACCAAACTCATCATCTCCCTCCAAAATCTTCTCACCTACACTGCCCGTTGCCCACCTCCATGTTCTGCAGCTCAGCCAACATCACCGCCATCTGCCTCATCGCCCAAGCCAGAATGCCGAGCGTCGTCTCGCACTCTTCCACATGCAGTTATCAAATTCTGACAACGCTGCCTCTTGGAGATCTATCTGATTCTTGATAGTTAAGAAGCGTAGGCCTTGAAGACACTTGGATAATAAAATCGAGGGTAATAAAAACCACTGATCAGAAGAACTGAAACCAAGTATGTAACCACCAGGGCACAGTCATTGGTACAAGTAAGCACTCACTAAAGGGCAGCAGCTTCTGTCATCATTATCATTGCTCCTTCTCCCTCTTTCTCTCCTCACCACCCATCTCCCTGGTTGGCCTCCCTGCCTCTAGCCTCTCCCGCTTGAATCCCTTCTCCACGTGGCAATGCGTGGGATCTTTCGGAAACAAGCATCTGTTAACCCCCTGCCTGAAGGCCCTCCCTGGTTCTCCAACGTCCTCATGCTGGCTTCGTATTCCTTGGCCTGGAATTCGAGACCCTTCTGGTTCTGTCCCCTGCCGACCTCATCTTTTGAGACTCCCAGTCTCTCCCTCTATACTGCATCCCAAACACACTTCTATCTGTCCCTCTAACACACCTACTTTTCCACACTTCCCTCACTTTGTCCCTGCCTTATTGGCCTGGAGAGCTCTCCTCATCTGCTTATAATTCACAACCCACCTGAAAGTTGTCTTCCATCATGCAAACCTACTTTGTTCCCTCCTCTGAGCCGTTCAACTCTATAGTAGTACGGACCACACTGGATATGATTGGTGGTCAATTTTTTCCATAGGCTACACCCACTGGACTCTCAATTCACTGTGTTCAGGCACCCAGCACGAAGCCAGCTGCATTCAATGTGGAATGAACGATGAACCTCAGTTCTCCTAATCTTTATTTTTTTTAAAATTCATTTATTATTTTATATTTATTTTTGTTTGCATTGGGTCTTCATTGCTGCGCTCAGGTTTTCTCTAGTTGTGGCGAGCAGGGGCGACTCTTCGTTGCGGTTCGCGGGCTTCTCATTGTAGTGGCTTCTCTTGTTGCGGAGTGTGGGCTCTAGGCACGTGGGCTTCAGTAGTTGTGGCACACAGGCTCAGTAGTTGTGGTGCAAGGGCTTAGTTGCTCTGCGGCATGGGGAATCCTCCTGGACCAGGGCTCGAATCCATGTCCCCTGCATTGGCAGGCGGATTCTTAACCATTGCGCCACCAGGGAAGTCCCCTCCTAATCTTTAAAGTGGATGGCATAGGCAGTCAGCCTGGTTAATCCAGAGGAGAGCAAGAGCCCTGGGAGCTGGAGGAAGATAGTCACGGAAGGCTCCCTGGAGGAGGTTGGACTTGGAGTTATAAGGCATCTAAGAAACAGTGAGAGTAAGAGAGGGCAAGTGAGTGAGAGGGAGTGAAGATTTGGGAACCTGAGTGGCTCTCTGCTCTGTCACACTTGTTCCTCTAGCTTCAAAACACTTGAAGTGTCCCCACACCCCCATCCCCTGGCCAACAGCACAGCACTTTACAGTTATATAGAGATTTTTCACAACCTTTGTCTCATTTGTGTGGTTGGTTGGCTCAGAGGCTAGACTGAGAGTTAGCAAATCTGAGACCTCCATCTTGCCTTGTCCTCGGCCTGCTGTGTGACCTGGGCAATTCCTTTCACCTCTGAGCCTTGGTTTCCTCACCTGTCACGTGGGGCTGTGAACTGTTGCTCAATAGGTGGGAAAACCTCCATAGACCACAGAGTTCTGTGCCCCAGTGAAGACTATTAATCTTGTTGTTCTAATATCAGCCAAGCCCAGAGGTAGCTGCTAGCCAGCCACTTGGGAGTCCTCAGAAAAGCATTACACAGGGCCCTGTTAGAAAGGGACCTCAGGGGAAAGGACCCAGCAGGTTAGGGACAGGAGGGCCTGGGGGTTTAATGGAACCAGTCTCAGCCCCAACCTGTCCTCCCCACTGAGGCAGCGCTGGCTTGGGGAGAAGAAGGGGCAGCTGGAGTGGCCTGGGTCGCAGGTGAGCTGAGCCCCCCCTTATGTAGGCATGAGGACTGCAAAGGAAGTGCCCAGAGCCTGTCAGAGCCCAAGGAGGGACAGGGTTCTGGAAGGGCACAGTTTAAGGGGACAGGCAATTAGGGACCGTCACCCCACTATGAGAGGGGCCCTACGAGAAGGGAGATGGGCTAAAATCTTTCTGCCCCAATTTACAGCATTGCAGGCTGGCTGCTGACTCACTAACTGTGTGACTTTGGCCAGGCATAGCCCCTCTCTGAGCCTCTTCCTCCGTATCAGCCACAATAGGGGAGCAAGACCAGAAGCTTTCCACAGGATGAAGTGTGTGATTCCGCAGGAATGCTGGAGGGAAAGCCCTGAGGTCGTCAGGACAGCTCTGTGGAAACACGAAGAAGCCAGGCGCTGGGCCACACTGAGATCCTGGTTTTATAGGAAAGGAGTCAGGGTCAGTCTCCAGCCCCAAGGAATCCTCAGGCTGGTGAGGGATACAAGAATGATGTGGGCTGCCAGACAGGGAAGCTTCAGCGCCGCTCCCGTGGTGGACCCTTGGGAGACCTGGCAGGGAGCCCGGAGTCTGACTTCCAGCTCCTTGTGTGACCTTGACTGAGCAAGTCACTCCCTTCTCTGAGTTATTTTATTTGAAAAATGGGAGGAGGGCTGTGGGGATTGGACTACGTTGCTTGCTTTTCAGGACGCTTCTGGCTCTGATGTTCTGGGATTGCCCCGCAGACCTTGGAAAACCTGCTTACATGGGCCCAGCCAGTGGAGGGGACAGCATCTCAGAATTGCAGCAGCTTCCCTGGAAATGTGCATTCTGTCAATTTAGATGTTAAAAGAAAAGAGAAGAAAAATCCCTGCTGACTAGTCCATTATGGGGAAAAGTTCAGTTTAACTCAGGTTAACCCTTTCATTAATTAATTCATTTATTAAAAAAATATTTTGAGGGTTTATTATGAGCCAGGTACCAGGTGCCTGGTGCCTGTGCTCTAGAGCCCGTGAGCCACAACCACTGAAACTGTAGTTGTAGGGTTTTTTTGTTTTTTTTTTTTTTGCCACTCTCTCACTTTGTCCCAGCTTACCCTTCCCCCTCCCTGTGTCCTCAAGTCCATTCTTTATGTCTACATTTTTATTCCTGTTCTGCCCCTAGGTTCTTCAGAACCATTTTTTTTTTAAGATTCCATATATATGTGTTAGCATACGGTATTTGTTTTTCTCTTTCTGACTTACTTCACTCTGTATGACAGACTCTAGGTCCATCCTCACTACAAATAATTCAATTTTGTTTCTTTTTATGGCTGAGTAGTATTCCATTGTGTATATGTGCCACAACTACCAGGCACCAGGTATACAACCGCTCTGCTCAGGACACGGGACCTGATTGTCATGACTTTTTTCCATGCAGATGTGCCCAGTCCACCTCTTCCTTAAGTCATTTCTTGAAAAGAGCATTCTTTTTCTAGCCTTGTAGTGCCTCTATTTAGTAACCAGACCATCTGAAACTGTTTGAAAACGCCCTCAGAACCAAACAGAAATCCATAACTGTCTCTGACATCAGCCTAAGAAATGGAGAGAGGAAAGTAAAACTTTTGGCCTATTTTTTCCCCAGGTGGAAACCAGAGCTTCCAAATCCTCCAGGTGGCCTGGCTTGGTGGAAAGAGTCCAAGACCAGAGCCTGAGGCCTGGTTTCCAGGACCAAGTCTGGTACAGACCAGCTGTTGACCCGGGGACAGCTGCCCATCCCCATCCCGGCCTGACTTGTCTTTTTTTTTTTTTTTTTGGCCTCCCAGCTTTCGGGATCTTAGTTCCTCAACCAGGGATTGAACCCGCGCCCCGTGAAATGGAAGCTCAGAGTCCTAACCACTGGACCACCAGGGAATTCCCCGGCCTGACTTTTCGTCTGTGAAAGAAAGGGTCAGGGACTCAACTATCTGCAGGCCATTTCCACGCTTACGTATTCTGTGGCGTGAGAGGGTTTGTTAGAAGAGGGAGAAGCTGGAGGTGGTCCTGGAAAACCAAGTGGATCTGCTCCAGGGGTCCCTGGGGCAGGGAGGCAGTGATCTGAACATCAACATAACCTGGCCCTGGATCACTTAGTCAAGGTGAAGTTTGAGTCAACACTTCCCTCAGCTCAGTTCTGGGGGTTGGAAAGTCTCACTGCGGGGGTCTTGTGCTGCCGTGCACGCAGAGTAACCTTCTTCAACAGCCTCCTGGGAGCGGAGTTACTCTCTGAAGAGTGCTTGGTCTTCTCTCCTGACACTGGTTCTGAGACTTTTCAGTTCTCTGTGATGCCCTCTGAGCTGGGGCCCAGAGCAGTGGGCATGAAGTGGCTTAACAGTGACACCCGCTGAGCTGCAGCAGCCAGGAGGGGGAAGACCATGGAGTGACCCAGGAAGTGCCCTGGAGTTTGCTTTTTCCCACCAGGGGGAGAATCTATCTTCCACTTGGATTCCTTTCGGGAAATGACTCCTTCTACCAAAGGCATATACAATGCCTCTGCCCTCGCAAGGTGACTGGCATCTCAGTTTGCCGGGGACTAAGGGATTTCCTGGGACATGGGACTTGCAGTGCTAAAACCAGGCAGTTCTGGGCAAATCAGGATGATTGGTCTCTGGATATGACAAATAGACAGGATACAAGGACCCAGGTTAGACTGAGACAGAGTCCCAGCAGCAGCTGCACAGAAAGGGGAGCTGTTCCTGTCTGAAGCAGACTGCATTCTGTAGCAGCCCTTGGGGGGAAGCAGCTCTTCCTATCAATAAGATATCATAGAAAGGGAATCCTCCACAATCTGATTGATGTAGTTCATTTATGTCACTTTTTTTTTTTTAAAGAACCAATGGATCTAGGGTCAGAAGTTTGCTTAAGGGTTTTTAATCTAGCTCCTATCTAAATATTAAACCTCCTGTGCACCATTTCAGCTCAAAAGACCCCAGCTTTGCCTACCTCTAGTTATAAGGAATTCACGCATTCTCAAGCCAGTCTTTTCCTTATGGGATAGTTCTAATTGTAAGAAACTTATTCCATATGTGGGGCTCTCTGGGTCCCTGGAGCTGCTAATACTGGCCCCAGTTCTTTGTAAGTGTTGTACCTGTCCCATGACAGCCCTTCAGGTGTTTATGTTCACCCCTCTTGCCCACCAGACAGGACCAGCTTTTTAACCATTGCTCATTAGACAACTCACTATTCTGAGCATCTTAGTTGTGCAATGAAATTCCAGGCACAAAGAAACAGTTAGGATTGAGATCCATGGCTGGAAACAAAAAGATGCATGTTCTAGTTAATGTTTCCCTGGTTGTTCTGGTTTCCAGATATGTACTGATGTTTCCAGTGTCTGTCTGCAAATAACCAGCCCTGACCCACTATGGAAGCCACCTGTAATGGATCAAAGGACTCCTCACCTGTGTTCTACCTGGTGGGCATCCCCTCTCTGCTTGAATCCCTCTTCCTCCTTGTCTTCTTGATTTTCCTCTTAATCTCTCTGCTTATTCTGGTGGGAAATGAGCTGATCCTTGTGTCTGTGGTGGCAGAGTCCAGCCTCCACAAGCCCATGTACTTCTTCCTGATCAACCTCTCAGCCCTGGACATCCTCTCTACTACAACCACTGTCCCCAAGATGCTGTCCCTATTCTTGCTTGGGGACCAGTACCTCAGCTTCTCTGCTTGCTTCCTGCAGAGGTACCTATTCCATGGCCTTAACTGCTCTGAAGCCTTCATCCTGGTGGTCATGGCCTATGACTGCTATGTGGCTATCTGCCGCCCACTGCACTACTTGCCCTCATGACCCCACAGACCAGTGCTGCACTGGCAACCAGTGCCTGGCTCACTGCCCTCCTTCTGCCCATCCCAGCAGTGCTGCAGACCTTCCACATGGCTTTTGACAACACTGTTCACATCTACCACTGCTTCTGTGACCACTTGGCTGCGGTCCAGGCCTCCTGCTCTGACACCATGCCCCAGACCTTCATGGGCTTCTGCATCGCCATGGTGGTGTCCTTCCTGCCCCTTCTCCTGGTGCTTCTTTCCTATGCCCACATCCTGGCCTCAGTGTTTCACGTCAGCTCCCGAGAAGGACGCTCAAAAGCCTTCTCCACCTGCAGCTCCCACCTCCTGGTTGGCACCTACTACTCATCCATTGCCATAGCCTATGTGGCCTACAGGGCTGACCTACCCCTCGACTTCCACATCATGGGCAACGTGGTGCATGCTATTCTCGCACCTGTCGTCAATGCTCTCATCTACACGCTGAGGAACAAGGATGTCAAAGCAGCCATCACCAAAATGGCATGTCCCCAGGGCCCAGGGAATTCTGGGACCCTTGATCCTTAGATGCAAATAATTCAGCTCCCTGGACACCAATGACAGCGCCCAGCACAGAATAAACACAATAAATATTTTTAAATGAATTAAAGCAACCCAAATTGACTTCATTCAGTTGAGCAGACAGCTAAAACCCGGTCCTCAAATACCGGATCAAGAGGTCTTCCCACTGGTGCTATAGAATGATTGGTTTTCACAGTTTTCATCAGTCATTAATGTGATGAATAAAATTTGATCATCCAATCATTTATATTTAAAGTCTTTACTAGGACTGCTAGAGACAGAAATAAGCCAGACATAGTTGCTGCCCTCAGGTATCCATAGTTTAACTGGGGAGTCAGACCCAGAGAAATAATATAAGGTGCTAGGACAGAGAGAAGCAAAGGGGGCTGTGGGAGCCACGAAGTTAGCATTTGATTGAATGTTAAAATTTTCTCCTGTAAGTTTTTATATTTTTGGCATTGGTATCACTTGTTTGTTAGCAAATACTCATGTATCAACAATATAGATGGGTGGGAGGCTGGAAATGTTTGCATAAGAAAACCACTAGCTGCTCCAATCGGGAGCGGTAATAAGGTCCATGTTCCCATCCAATGGGATGGATCCATTTTCAGCTTGGATGCCCATTAAAAAGTGATGCTTCCTGCCAAGAACCAGTGGGTGGAAGTTACAGTGGTTCCACCCACCATTACCCACAGTGACCTATTTGGGGGAATTTGTACTTGCAGTCCTGACAATTCTGGCCTCTGTGGATTAAGCAGTCCGGATTCACCAGGAGACACAGTAAATCTCACTAAATTTAAAGCTACAGCTTCTGCCTGGTCATTTTAAGCCCACTGTGCAAGCAGATCAGCAGTCAGAAAAAGGAGTTACCATATTTAGAAGGGCAATTGAACGTGATCTTCAGGAGGAAGTAAAGCCACTCTTACATAATGGGGGCTGGGAGGTCAGCATTCAGGCAAGTGAGCATTTCTGGTTTCTGGCTTTAACTCTTAGTGGACAATTAAAGCAACTATAGCTTGATGAGGCAGAGTAACCAGGGGCTCAGAACTGTCAGGGATGAGGGTCTGGGTCATGCTAGGAGGGAATCCATCTAGACCCACTGAAGGGAAAGGGGAAGGGAATCTAGAATGGGTGGCAGAGGAGAGGGATGATGAAGTGTCACTTGCAGCCTTGGGACTGACTGCAGCAGCGAGGGCAGTCGTTAATCCAACTAACCCTTCTCTTATAAATTTCCCTTGAAACTGTGACTAATCAGAATCCTGGAAACCCTATGTCCAAATGGAGTGAACTTGTGAAAAGTGAATGAATCCGAGAGGTTCAAGGGATAGACTATAGTAGACACAGTTAGTGGTCTTCCCTCTGGCAGCTGAGTGTTGACTGCTAATAACTCACACACGTATACCCTAAGACAGAGGCATAATGGCCCTGACCCTTGTTGCTTTCCTTCCGGGGGGAAAGGGAGAAAGAGAGTAACTTTATAAGCAGAAAAAACCAACTACTGGGTACTAAGCAGTCTAAGCTTAGATGCCAGCTGTTGACAGTAGTACCTGGTGAAGCCAGCTGTTTGGCATCTAGAGACTCTGAGAGCCCATGAAAGTTGTATCTTCTCCTGCAGGAGATGAACATCACTAGTCCCCTGGGAAATAGAATATATGCAGGCAGCCTCTCCTCTGGCTGTTGCTAGATAATACAAACCAAACCCCTGGAGTCATTTTCAAAAAATCATGTTTCACTATGTCCTAAATCCTCTCAAAAACTCGATGAGATGGGTAATATTGTTATGTTCCATTTTACAGATGGAGAAACTCAGATTCACAGAGGTTAAGTAACATGCCTAAGGTGACATAGCTAAAATATATTAGAACTGGTATTCACACCCAGGACTTGTCTCTTCAGACCCTATGCCCTTACCCATATGCAGAGCACAGGCCTGGGAATGAAGCTCTGGGTCTGCCTTGCAGCTCTGATACTAAACATTAGTATAAGCATCAGTAAGTCATTTCACTTCTCTGGACCTCAGTTTCCTCTTCTTGGGCTGCCTGTCTCCCCTGACTGTTCTGAGAACCAGATGGAAAAATGTCAATAAAAGCTGCCCCGTTGGTTGGAAAGTTCTGGAACCCATGAGGGCTCTTAACAATGTTGTTCTCATTATCAGCAAATCCCAGAGGCAAGTCCCCTCCCAACACGTGCTCTAGGAGGGACCAAGAAGTTGATCCTGGGTGACTGGGGGGTGGAGGCTCAGTGCCTCAAAGGAGCCCCAAAGAGAGAGGACCCCCGCAGGCCTGACTGAAAGGAGTGGTTAGGGGGTTAATGAGCCACAGCCCAGCACCTACCTGACTCTTCTCTGCCTGGCCGGGTTGGAAGACACAAAGGAGACACCACAAGAGGCACCAAGATAGACAGGGCTTGGAAGGTGAGTGAGCTGGGGGTGAAGTGCCAAAGCTCAGCAAAGACCAGAGTGGGGAGACAGGGCAAGGATTTGGGGGGAAGGTAGAACCAGGACCAGGGGTCAGGAAGACTGGTTGGGTGTGCACAAGAGGCAGGCGTCCAGGATCCAGGTTGGCTGTGTGTATGTGGGGCTGCTGGACCTTGGACCACATATCCTGGCAGGTCTGTGTGCTCAGAGGTGGATTCATGTCATCTTGGCCAAATCCTTCCCATGGGAAAGCAAGGCTAATGGTGGCAGAAACATTGGAAACACTAGCACACTTCGAGTTCCTACCTGTTCCAGGCTCTTGTGTAGCATTGTTTAAGCATTCTCTCTGCAAGGACTCACAACAACCCCAGGGGGTCACAGATGAAGGAAATGAGCCCAGAAGGAAATGAGATGCAGGTAGGAGCTGGGATTGGAACCCAGTCCTTTCTGACTCATAGTTGCACACACTGGACCACTAAGGTCCACAGGACATGATGGAGGTAAAGCCCCTGACTGGCAGCAGGTACTCACTAGGTGGGAAAGCCCTCGCCCTCTCCTTCTGGAGCATGGACCATGTGACATGTGCTCTGCCAGACCCAGAGGGGACACAGGAAACAGTTCATTGGGTTGGAAACCCCTCAGAGAACTTTTCCTCCAAACCCTTCACTGCGCAGGTGAGAAAACCAAGTGTTTTCTCATGGAGGGAACTAAAATTGAGAAGGCATCTTGAGATCGAAAAATGAGGCAGGCAGCTCCATGTAATCAATGGATCAGTTTATTATAGGGTAACTTACTCACAGAGTGGGATTGGGATCAGGTGGATGATGATCAGGAAGCATTCGCAGCTGCACTACACACCACAGAGGGGCCACTGGGACAATTTTATAGTTAACCTAGTGTATAGGGGTAAGTGCTTGGAGATAGCATGTGCATTCCTAAGTCAAGATTTATGAATGGGTGACCAGTCTCATGGGCACCAGGAATATATCAGAGAAGATTTTCAGCATTGTTTGGGGACTAACAGCATAGAGGCCACATGGTCCTAATGTATTAAACAATATCTATTAACTACAAAGTCTTTGATGACAGCACACAGTACAATCCTGATTAGGGTCAGGAGACACTGAAAAGGGCCAAGATGGTGTCAGTTATGCTAACAGCCATACACCAAAGTCACAGGAAGTAAGCGAGTGGCAGAGCTGCAGGGGCCAGGACTTCTGGTTGCCAGGCAAGATTCTTTTACAGCAGACTGGCTCCAGAATGACTTTGCTCTCACCCCCCTCCAGCCATGGCCTTGAACAAAGGCCTGTCCTTCTCCAACCCTCAATTTCTCATATGTTGAAAGGCATAACCACCCCCTGGCAGGGTTGGATGACGGGAGGAGATGATATACATCAAATGCAGCATCAGGGATCGGAACCAAGATGGTGGAGTAGAAGGACGTGCTCTCACTCCCTCTCGCGAGAACACCAGAATCACCACTAGCTGCTGGACAATCATGGACAGGAAGACACTGGAACTCATCAAAAACTATATCCCACATCCAAAGACAAAGGAGAAGCCACAATGAGATGGTAGGAGGGGCGCAATCACAGTAAAATCAAATCCCATAACTGCTGGGTGGGTGACTCACAGACTGGAGAACACTTATACCACAGAAGTCCACCCACTGGAGTGAAGGTTCTGAGACCCATGTCAGGCTTCCCAACCTGGGGGTCCGGCAAAGGGAGGACGAATTCCTAGAGAATCAGACTTTGAAGCCTAGTGGGATTTGATTGCAAGACTTCGAAAGGACTGGGGGAAACAGAGACTCCACTCTTGGAGGGCACACACTAAGTAGTGTGCACATCGGGACCCAGGGGAAGGAGCAGTGACTCCAGGGGAGACTGAACCAGACCTACCTGCTAGTATTGGAGGGTCTCCTGCAGAGGCGGGGGTGGCTGTGGCTCACCACAGGGACAAGGACACTGGCAGCAGAAGTTCTGGGAAGTACTCCTTGGGTGAGCCTTCTCAGAGTCTGTCACTAGTCCCACCAAAGAGCCCAGGTAGGTTCCAGTGTTGGGTTGGCTCAGGCCAAACAACCAACAGGGAGGGTACCCAGCCCCACTCATCAGCAGGCAAACGGATTAAAGTTTTACTGAGCTCTGCCCACCAGAGCAACAGTCAGCTCTACCCACCACCAGTCCCTCCAATCAGGAAACTTGCACAAGCCTCTTAGATAGCCTCATCTACCAGAGGGCAGACAGCAGAAGCAAGAAGAACTACAATCCTGCAGTCTGTGGAACAAAAACCACATTCACAGAAATATAGACAAGGTGAAAGGCAGAGGGCTATGTACCAGATGAAGGAACAAGATAAAACCCCAGAAAAACAACTAAATGAAGTGGAGAGAGGCAATCTTCCAGAAAAAGAATTCAGGATAATGATAGTGAAGATGATCCAGGACCCTGGAAAAAGAATGGAGGCAAAGATCGAGAAGGTGCAAGAAATGTTTAACAAAGACTTAGAAGAATTAAAGAACAAACAAACAGAGATGAACAATACAATAACTGAAATGAAAACTACACTAGAAGGAATCAATAGCAGAATAACTGAGGCAGAAGAACGGATAAGTGACCTGGAAGACAGAATGGTGGAATTCACTGCTGCGGAACAGAATAAAGAAAAAAGAATGAAAAGAAATGAAGACAGCCTAAGAGACCTCTGGGACAACATTAAACCCAACAACATTCGCATGATAGGGGTCCCAGAAGGAGAAGAGAGAGAGAAAGGACCTGAGAAAATATTTGAAGAGATTATAATTGAAAACTTCCCTAACATGGGAAAGGAAATAGCCACCCAAGTCCAGGAAGTGCAGAGAGTCCCATACAGGATAAACCCAAAGAGAAACACACCAAGACACATAGTAATCAAACTGGAAAAAATTAAAGACAAAGAAAAATTATTGAAAGCAGCAAGGGAAAAATGACAAATAACATACAAGGGAACTCCCATAAGGTTAACAGCTGATTTCTCAGCAGAAACTCTACAAGCCAGAAGGGAGTGGCATGATATACTTAAAGTGATGAAAGGGAAGAACCTACAACCAAGATTACTCTACCCAGCAAGGATCTCATTCAGATTCGATGGAGAAGTCAAAAGCTTCACAGACAAGCAAAAGCTAAGAGAATTCAGCACCACAAAACCAGCTCTACAACAAAAGCTAAAGGAAATTCTCTAAGTGGGAAACACAAGAGAAGAAAAGGACCTACAAAAACAAACCTAAAACAATTAAGAAAATGGTCATAGGAACATACATATTGATAATTACCTTAAACGTGAATGGATTAAATGCTCCAACCAAAAGACACAGGCTTGCTGAATGGATACAAAAACAAGACCCATATATATGCTGTCTACAAGAGACCCACTTCAGACCTAGGGACACATACAGACTGAAAGTGAGGGGATGGAAAAAGATATTCCATGCAAATGGAAATCAAAAGAAAGCTGGAGTAGCAATACACATATCAGATAAAATAGGCTTTAAAATAAAGAATGTTACAAGAGACAAGGAAGGACACTACATAATGATCAAGGGATCAATCCAAGAAGAAGATATAACAATTATAAATATATATGCACCCAACATAGGAGCACCTTAATACATACGGCAACTGCTAACAGCTCTAAAAGAAGAAATCGACCATAACACAATAATAGTGGGGACTTTAACACCTCACTTACACCAAATGGACAGATCATCCAAAATGAAAATAAATAAGGAAACAGAAGCTTTAAATGACACAATAGACCAGATAGATTTAACTGATATTTATAGTACATTCCATCCAACAACAGCACATTATACTTTCTTCTCAAGTGCACACGGATCATTCTCCAGGATAGGTCAAATATTGGGTCACAAATCAAGCCTCAGTAAACTTAAGAAAATTAAAATCATATCAAGCATCTTTTCTGATGACAACGCTATGAGATTAGAAATGAATTACAGGGAAAAAAACGTAAAAAACACAAATACATGGAGGCTAAACAATACGTTACTAAAAAACCAAGAGATCATTGAAGAAATCAAAGAGGAAACCAAAAAATACCTAGAGACAGGGCTTCCCTGGTGGCGCAGTGGTTGAGAGTCCGCCTGCCAATGCAGGGGACATGGGTTTGTGCCCTAGTCTGGGAAGAACCCACATACTGCAGAGTGGCTGGGCCCGTGAGCCATGGCCACTGAGCCTGTGCATCCGGAGCCTGTGCTCCGCAACGGGAGAGGCTGCAACAGTGAGAGGCCTGTGAATCGAAAAAAAAAAAAACAACCTACAGACAAATGACAATGAAAACACAATGATACAAAACCTATGGGATGCAGCAAAAGCAGTTCTAAGAGGGAAGTTTATAGCTATACAACCCTACCTCAAGAAACAAGAAAAATCTCAAATAAACAATCTAACCTTACACCTAAAGGACATAGAGAAAGTAGAACAAACAAAACCCAAAGTTACCAGAAGGAAAGAAATAAAGATCAGAGCAGAAATAAATGAAATAGAAACAAAGAAAACAATAGCAAAGATCAATAAAACTAAAAGCTTGTTCTTTGAGAAGATAAACAAAATTGATTAACCATTAGCCAGACTCATCAAGAAAAAGAGGGAGAGGACTCAAACCAATAAAATTAGAAATGAAAGAGGAGAAGTTACAACAGACACGGCAGAAATACAAAACATCCTAAGAGACTACTACAAGCAACTCTATGCCAACAAAATGGACAACCTGGAAGAAATGGACAAATTCTTAGAAAGGTATAACCTTCAAAGACTGAACCAGGAAGAGATAGAAAATATGAACAGACCAATCACAAGTAATGAAATTGAAACTGTGATTTAAAATCTTCCAACAAACAAAAGTCCAGGACCAGATGGCTTCACAGATGAATTCTATCAAACATTTAGAGAAGAGCTAACACCCATCCTTCTCAAACTCTTCCAAGAAATTGCAGAGGAAGGAACACTCCCAAACTCATTCTATGAGGCCACCGTCACTCTGATACCAAAACCAGACAAAGACACTAGAAAAAAAGAAAATTACAGACCAATATCACTGATGAATATAGATGCAAAAATCCTCAACAAAATACTAGCAAACGGAATCCAACAACACATTAAAAGGATCATACACCATGATTAAGTGGGATTTATCCCAGGGATGCCAGGATTCTTCAATATATGCAAATCAATCAATGTGATACACCATATTAACAAATTGAAGAAGAAAAACCATATGATCATCTCAATAGATGCAGAAAAAGCTTATGACAAAATTCAACACCTGTTTATGATTAAGAAAACTCTCCAGAAAGTGGGCATAGAGGGAACCTACCTCAACATAATAAAGGTCATATACGACAAACACACAGTAAACATCGTTCTCAATGGTGAAAAACTGAAAGCATTTCCTCAAAGATCAGGAACAAGACAAGGATGTCCACTCTCACCACTATTTTTTTTTTTTTTTTTTTTTTTTTTGTGGTTACACGGGCCTCTCACTGTTGTGGCCTCTCCCATTGCGGAGCACAGGCTTCGGATGCGCAGGCCCAGCGGCCATGGCTCACGGGCCCAGCCACTCCGCGGCAAGTGGGATCTTCCCGGACTGGGGCACGAACCCGTGTCCCCTGCATCGGCAGGCAGACTCTCAACCACTGCGCCACCAGGGAAGCCCTCTCACCACTATTATTCAACATAGTTTTGGAAGTCCTAGCCATGGCAATCAGAGAAGAAAAAGAAATAAAAGGAATACAAATTGGAAAAGAAGAAGTAAAACTGTCACTGTTTGCAGATGACATGATACTGTACATAGAGAATTCTAAAGATGCTACCAGAAAACTACTAGAGCTAATTAATGAATTTGGTAAAGTTGCAGGATACAAAATTAATGCACAGGAATCTCTTGCATTCCTATACACTAATGATGAAAAATCAGAAAGAGAAATTAAGGAAACACTCCCACTTACCACTGCAACAAAAAGAATAAAATACCTAGGAATAAACCTACCTAGGGAGACAAAAGACCTGTATGCAGAAAACTATAAGACACTGAAATTAAAGATGAAACCAACAGATGGAAAGATATTCCATGTTCTTGGATTGGAAGAATCAATATTGTGAAAATGACTACACTACCCAAAGCAATCTACAGATTCAATGCAATCCTTATCAAATTACCGAAGGCATTTTTTATAGAACTAGAACAAAAAATCTTAAAATGTGTATGGAAACACAAAAGACCCCAAATAGCCAAAGCAGTCTTGAGAAAAAACAACAGAGCTGGAGGAATCAGACTCACTGACTTCGGACTATACTACAAAGCTACAGTCATCAAGACAATATGGTACTGGCACAAAAACAGAAATATAGATCAATGGAACAAGATAGAAAGCCCAGAGATAAACCCACGCACCTATGGTCAACTAATCTATGACAAAGGAGGCAAGAATATACAATGGAGAAAAGACAGTCTCTTCAATAAGTGGTGCTGGGAAAACTGGACAGCTACATGTAAAAGAATGAAATTAGAACACTCCCTAACACCGTACACAAAAATAAACTCAAAATGGATTAGAGACCTAAATGTAAGACCGGACACTATAAAACTCTTTGAGGAAAACATAGGAAGAACACTCTTTGACATAAATCACAGCAAGATCTTTTTTGATCCACCTCCTAGAGTAATGGAAATAAAATCAAAAATAAACAAATGGGATCTAATGAAACTTCAAAGCTTTTGCACAGCAAAGGAAACCATAAAAAAGATGAAAAGACAACCCTCAGAATGGGAGAAAATATTTGCAAACGAATCAATGGACAAAGGATTAATCTCCAAAATATATAAACAGCTCATGCAGCTCAATATCAAAAAAACAAACAACCCAATCCAAAAATGGGCAGAAGACCTAAATAGACATTTCTCCAAAGAAGACATACAGATGGCCAAGAAGCACATGAAAAGCTGCTCAACATCACTAATTATTAGATAAATGCAAATCAGAACTACAATGAGGTATCACCTCACACCAGTTAGAATGGGCATCATCAGAAAATCTACAAACAACAAATGCTGGAGAGGGTGTGGAGAAAACGGAACCCTCTTGCACTGTTGGTGGTGGGAATGTAAATGGATACAGCGACTATGGAGAACAGTATGGAGGTTCTTTAAAGAACTAAAAATAGAATTACCATATGACCCAGCAATCCCACTACTGGGCATATACCCAGAGAAAACCATAATTCAAAAAGAGTCATGCACCAAAATGTTCATTGCAGCACTATTTACAACAGCCAGGTCATGGAAGCAACCTAAATATCCACTGACAGACGAATGGATAAAGAAGATGTGGTACATATATACAATGGAATATTACTCAGCCATTAAAAGGAACAAAACTGGGTCATTTGTTGAGATGTGGATGGATCTAGAGACTGTCATACAGAGTGAAGTAAGTCAGAAAGAAAAACAAATATTGTATGTTAACGCATATATGTGGAACCTAGAAAAATGGTACCGATGAACCGGTTTGCAGGGCAGAAATTGAGACACAGATGTGGAGAACAAACATAGGGACACCAAGGGGGGAAAGCGGCGGGGGGAGGGGGGTGATGAATTGGGCGATTGGGATTGACATGTATTCACTGATGTGTATTAAATTGATGACTAATAAGAAAAAAGAAAAAAAAGAAGTGATCATAACTTAATAAGAACAATATTTCTTCCTTTCTGAAAAAAGAAAGTGTATATCTCCTTTGATCATGTTTCTATTCTTGATTTTTAAGTTTCATTAAATTATAACATAAAATATCTACCCTTTGGAACGAAATAAGAGTATTGTAATAAAGTATATGATAGGTATTTGTAAGGGAAGTATGGATAAAAGAAAAATGTGCATTATCTATAGAGATGAAAATTACATACATGTAACATTTTTACACACAAACATTTAAGCTTTTGATGATGCATTATTTAAATCTTTTATGTTATTGCTATATATTTGGTTTTCTGTGTAACTGGCTTCTTACATTCTCAAAAGGGTATATTAAACCATCCAGTAAAAAAAAAAAGCAGCATCAGGTTGGACACTCAGTGATTTTCTGTCCTTCCCTGTCCCCACCAAGCACTATAACTGGCCTGTAGACAATCCCAACAGGGAGAACCTGTTGGGGCAAGTTCTGTGCCCTAGGAAACAGCACCCATTAGGCCCTAAGCACGTCTACATCATTCAGATGTAGTGTGTAATCCTAACCTGTAAAATAGTGTAAGACAGTCCAGCCAAATCTGGGTATTTCCTATGATGGGCCAACTGAATGGTGCTTTGAAAGATTAAATGTTAAATTCTTTCAAAAAGTATTTTTGGTTCTCTTGCTTGGCTGGTGACCCAGCACATGCCTGGTCTGCCTGTTGGACAGTCCAGTACCAGTTGGTGTGAAAAGCCATGTGCCACCTCTCCACTGGGGTCTCAGCATCCCTTTTTCCATCTGCAAAGCAGTGGGGCGGAGGATGGAGGAGAGGGGAGTTAGACTTGATGGCTCCCTTAGGACCCCTCTGGCTTCAGCCCTCTACGTTTCTGCCCCTCAAATCCCCTGCTCTGCCTCACCTGGGACCGGCAGCTACCACTGCCTCTCTGAGAGCAGAAATGTCCAGGGCAGTGCAGTTGGCATTCCTCTCCATTACACTTCATCCACCCTGGTGCAGATGTTACCACCTTCTGTCTCCTGAATGAGCACAACAGTCTCTCCCCTCATCCCTCTGCCCACCCTCCATTTCATAAATGGCCAGAATGGGTTTTCTGACATACAAACCTGGTCACCTTACCACCCTCAATATAACTTAAAGGCTCTCAATGATCTGGCCCTAAATGACTTCTTTGACCTCACATCTCACCATTGCTACCCTCATGGCAATTCTGAACTTCAATTTCCCAAACACACCAACTTCTCATTCTCACCAATAACTCACTCTTCTCTCTTCCTGAAGCCCTCTTCCTCTTTGTCCATTTCAGCTGAAATCTTAGTCAGGCTTCTCCTGAAACATCACTTTTTCAGGGGAGCTGGCCCTGGTAACTCACCCTGAAAAGTGAGGTAGATGCCCTTTGTATGTGTCCCCTTAGCACTTTATAATTCTCCCATCATGGAACTTTTTAAATTTTTGAACATTAGGAGAAAAGAGTTCTGAGCTCATTATATCTATTAGTCTGTGTAGGCTCCTTGCTTGTTTTATCTTCCCCTTTAGCTCCAACCTCCCAATTCCCATTCCATTCCCCTTTCTCACTTAAGCACCCACTCTGATGCGTTTGCTGTATGTCCTTAAGTATAAGCATATCTTTGAAAAGTAGGTAGTGTTGTTGTGTGCATGTATGTACACGTTTAATTGACATAAAAAGAGTTATGTTACTTCTTACATTTTCACTCAGTTCTGTTTTTTAGATCTGTCTGTGTTGCTATTTATAGATCTAGTTTCATTGGTTCCTACTGATATTCCATAGTATGATTTCATTACATTTCACTTTTCTAGTGGAGGACACCTAATTGCCTCCAACTCTTTGCTATCACTGTCTTGATAAATGTCCTTGTGTATGTCCTTGTATGAATCCATGGAGAATTCTCCCTGAAATATGGAACAAGGAGTCAAACGGGTTAGTCATGGGTGTGCATTAACTTTACCTAAACATAGTCCCTCTTCATTATCTGCAGATTCTGTATTTGTATATTTGCTTACTCACTAACCCTAAAACCAATACTCATGACACTTTCAGGATCACTCAGGGACATGCCCAGAGCAGCAAAATATCTGAGTCACCATGTGCATGTTCCCAATTGAGGTCTAACAAGGCAACACTCTGCCCTCTTATTTCAACTCATACTGTGGACAGGTGTCCTTTCCATGATCTATTTTTGCCATGTTTTTAGCATTTTTGTTAGTTTTTGGTAATTTCCCTGTTTAAGTTGGTACCCAAGCATAGAGCTCAAGTGGTGTCTAGGGCTCCTAGGCATGAAAAGTCTGTGATGTGCCTTCTGGGGAAAATACATGTGTTAGATAAGCTTCATTCAGGCATGAGTTACAGTGCTGTTGGCCATGAGTTCAATGTTAATGAATCAACAATATACACTAAATGAGGGTTTTTAAAATTAATTTTTATTGGAGCATAGTTGATTTACAATATTGTATTAGTTTCTGCTGTACAGCAAAGTGAATCAGTTATACATATACATATATCCACTCTTTTGTAGATTCTTTTCCCATATAGGTCATTACAGTGTATTGAGTAGAGTTCCCTGTGCTATACAGTAGGTTCTTATTAGTTATCTATTTTATATATAGTAGTGTATATATGTCAATCAGAAACACGCATAAAACAAGGTTATGTATTTGATCACATTTGTTGACGAAAATGTTGTGACCAGAGGCTCACAGGAAATTAATCTTGTACTCCCCCTAGAAGAGTGAGTGTGAGTGTATTCACAGGGACTTTATAGAACATAACTACCACAAATAATGAGAACTGACTGTATGTACTTCACTATTGTTTCCTAGAATGGCTGTGCCTTTTATACCCCCAGCAGTAATGGATTATAGTCTATAGTTCCCATTTCCCCGCATCCTCACCAAAATTGGTATTACCCAACTTTCTAATGTTTTCCATCTTTATCAGGCTAAAGTGGTAACTCATTGTTTCATTTGCATCTCTCTGATTACTAATGAAGCATCTCTGTAAATACTTGGTAACAACTCACATTTCCCCTTATTACTTATTGAGAAACTTTGCTCATTTTCTTTGGATTTCCTGTATTATTTAATTGCTTTCAGGACTTCTGTATGTTTGTTCCTTGTCAACTTTAAATATTGCAATTATGTTTTTCAAGTTGGTAATCTGTCCTTCATTGAGCAGAAATTCTTCATTTTGATATACTTAAATCCATCACATTTTCTAACCTTTTGATATGTGGGGTTTTAGCCTTTCCTCATCACTATATCACAACTATTCCCCAACATTTTCTTTCTTTAGCTTCCTAGTTTTTTTATACTTATATCTTGAATTCATGTGGAATTCCTCTCTAAGTTGTAAGGTAGGAATTCTGCTTTATTTTTCTTCATATTTGAAGCCATTTTTTCACCACTCTCTCTCTCTTTTTTTTTTTTTGGCTGCACTTGCATGGCATGTGGGATCTTAGTTCCTCAACCAGGGATTGAACCCGAGCTCCCTGCAGTGCAAGCACAGTTTTAACCACTGTACCGCCAGGGAAGTCCCACCAATCGCTTTTTAAAAAATAGGGCTTCCCTGGTGGCGAAGTTGTTGAGAGTCCTCCTGCCGATGCAGGGAACACGGCTTCGTGCCCCGGTCCGGGAATATCCCACATGCCTCGGAGCGGCTGTGCCCGTGAGCCATGGCCGCTGAGCCTGCGTGTCTGGAGCCTGTGCTCTGCAACGGGAGAGGCCACAACAGTGAGAGGCCCACATACCGCAAAAAACCCCACAAAAAACCTGTCCTTCCTCATTGTTTTATAGTGCCATCTTTATCAATATCAAGTTCCCATACACCTTGTCTACTTCTGAGCTACTTATTTTGTTCTATTGTCTACTTGCATATTGGTATGTCAGTACCATATTATTATAATATTATAGCTTTTAGTATCTCTTTTTACATATCTGATTCAGGAAGCCCCTTCTCACCTTTTTTTTTTTCATTTATGCATAATAATTTTATTTTATTTTTTTACATCTTTATTGGAGCATAATTGCTTTACAATGGTGTGTTAGTTTCTGCTTTATAACAAAGTAAATCAGTTATACATATACATACGTTCCCATATCTCTTCCCTCTTGCGTCTCCCTCCCTCCCACCCTCCCTATCCCACCCCTCCAGGCGGTCACAAAACACCGAGCTGATCTCCCTGTGCTATGTGGCTGCTTCCCACTAGCTATCTACCTTACGTTTGGTAGTGTATATATGTCCATGCCTCTCTCTCGCTTTGTGACAGCTTACCCTTCCCCCTCCCCATATCCTCAAGTCCATTCTCTAGTAGGTCTGTGTCTTTATTCCTGTCTTACCCCTAGGTTTTTCATGACATTTTTTACCTTAAATTCCATATATACCTGTTAGCATACGGTATTTGTCTTGCTCTTTCTGACTTACTTCACTCTGTATGACAGACTCTAGGTCTATCCACCTCATTACAAATAGCTCAATTTCGTTTCTTTTTATGACTGAGTAATATTCCATTGTATATATGTGCCACATCTTCTTTATCCATTCATCCGATGATGGACACTTAGGTTGTTTCCATCACCGGGCTACTGCAAATAGAGCTGCAATGAACATTTTGGTACATGACTCTTTTTGAATTATGGTTTTCTCAGGGTATATGCCCAGTAGTGGGATTGCTGGGCCATATGGTAGTTCTATTTGTAGTTTTTTAAGGAACATCCATACTGTTCTCCACAGTGATGTATCAATTTACATTCCCACCAACAGTGCAAGAGGGTTCCCTTTTCTCCACACCCTCTCCAGCATTTATTGTTTCTAGATTTTTTGATGATGGCCATTCTAACTGGTGTGAGATGATATCTCATTGTAGTTTTAATTTGCATTTCTCTAATGATTAATGATGTTGAGCATTCTTTCACGTGTTTGTTGGCAGTCTGTATATCTTCTTTGGAGAAATGTCTATTTAGGTCTTCTGCCCATTTTTGGATTGGGTTGTTTGGTTTTGGTTATTGAGCTGCATGAGCTGCTTATAAATTTTGGAGATTAATCCTTTGTCAGTTGCTTCATTTGCAAATATTTTCTCCCATTCTGAGGGTTGTCTTTTGGTCTTGTTTATGGTTTCCTTTGCTGTGCAAAAGCTTTGAAGTTTCATTAGGTCCTATTTGTTTATTTTTGTTTTAATTTCCATTTCTCTGGGAGGTGGGTCAGAAAGGATCTTGCTGTGATTTATGTCATAGAGTGTTCTGCCTATGTTTTCCTCTAAGAGTTTGATAGTTTCTGGCCTTACATTTAGGTCTTTAATCCATTTTGAGCTTATTTTTGTGTATGGTGTTAGGGAGTGATCTAATCTCATACTTTTACATGTACCTGTCCAGTTTTCCCAGCACCACTTATTGAAGAGGCTGTCCTTTCTCCACTGTACATTCCTGCCTCCTTTATCAAAGATAAGGTGACCATATGTGCGTGGGTTTATCTCTGGGCTTTCTATCCTGTTCCATTGATCTTTCTGTTTTTGTGCCAGTACCATACTGTCTTGATTACTGTAGCTTTGTAGTATAGTCTGAAGTCAGGGCCCTGATTCCTCCAGCTCTGTTTTTCGTTCTCAAGATTGCTTTGGCTATTTGGGGTCTTTTGTGTTTCCATACAAATTGTGAAAGTTTTTGTTCTAGTTCTGTGAAAAATGCCAGTGGTAGTTTGATAGGGATTGCATTGAATCTGTAGATTGCTTTGGGTAGTAGAGTCATTTTCACAATGTTGATTCTTCCAATCCGAGAACATGGTATATCTCTCCATCTATTTGTATCATCTTTAATTTCTTTCATCAGTATCTTATAATTTTCTGCATACAGGTCTTTTGTCTCCTTAGGTAGGTTTATTCCTAGGTATTTTATTCTTTTTGTTGCAATGGTAAATGGGAGTGTTTTCTTGATTTCACTTTCAGATTTTTCATCATTAGTGTATAGGAATGCCAGATATTTCTGTGCATTAATTTTGTATCCTGCAACTTTACTAAATACATTGATTAGCTCTAGTAGTTTTCTGGTAGCATCTTTAGGATTCTCTATGTATAGTATCATGTCATCTGCAAACAGTGACAGCTTTACTTCTTCTTTTCCGATTTCGATACATTTTATTTCCTTTTCTTCTCTGATTGCTGTGGCTAAAACTTCCAAAACTATGTTGAATAAGAGTGGTGACAGTGGGTAACTTTGTCTTGTTCCTGATCTTAGTGGAAATGCTTACAGTTTTTCACCATTGAGGACAATGTTTGCTGTGTGCTTGTCATATATGGCCTTTATTATGTTGAGGAAAGTTCCCTCTATACCTACCCTCTGCAGGGTTTTTATCATAAATGGGTGTTCAATTTTGTTGAAAGCTCTCTCTGCATCTATTGAGATGATCATATGGTTTTTCTCATATGGTTTTTCTCCTTCAATTTGTTAATATGGTGTATCACATTGTTTGATTTGCGTATATTGAAGAATCCTTGCATTCCTGGAATAAAACCCACTTGATCATGGTGTATGATCCTTTTAATGTGCTGTTGGATTCTGTTTGCTAGTATTTTGTTGAGGATTTTTACATCTATGTTCATCAGTAATATTGGCCTGTCGTTTTTTTTCTTTGTGACATCCTTGTCTGGTTTTGGTATTAGGGTGATGGTGGCCTCGTAGAATGAGTTTGGGAATGTTCCTCCCTCTGCTATATTTTGGAAGAGTTTGAGAAGGATAGGTGTTAACTCTTCTCTAAATGTTTGATAGAATTTGCCTGTGAAGGCATCTGGTCCTGGGCTTTTGTTTGTTGGAAGATTTTTAATCACAGTTTCAATTTCAGTGCTTGTGATTGGTCTGTTCATATTTTCTATTTCTTCCTGATTCAGTCTTGGCAGGTTGTGCCTTTCTAAGAATTTGTCCATTTCTTCCAGGTTGTCCATTTTATTGGCATAGAGTTGCTTGTAGTAATCTCTCATGATCTTTTGTATTTCTACAGTGTCAGTTGTTACTTCTCCTTTTTCATTTCTAATTCTATTGATTTGAGTCTTCTCCCTTTTTTTCTTGATGAGTCTGGCTAATGGTTTATCTATTTTGTTTATCTTCTCAAAGAACCAGCTTTTAGTTTTATTGATCTTTGCTATCATTTCTTTCATTTCTTTTTCATTTATTTCTGATCTGATTTTTATGATTTCTTTCCTTCTGCTAACTTTGGGGATTTTTGTTCTTCTTTCTCTAATTGCTTGAGGTGCAAGGTTAGGTTGTTTATTCAAGATGTTTCCTGTTTCTTGAGGTAGGATTGTATTGCTATAAACTTCCCTCTTAGAACTGCTTTTGCTGCATCCCATAGATTCTGGGTCATCATGTCTCCATTGTCATTTGTTTCTAGGTATTTTTTAATTCCTTCTTTGATTTCTTCAGTGATCACTTCGTTATTAGTAGTGTATTGTTTAGCCTCCATGTGTTTGTATTTTTTACAGATCTTTTCCTGTAATTGATATCTAGTCTCAAAGCGTTGTGGTCGTAAAGGATATTTGATACAATTTCAATTTTCTTAAATTTACCAAGGCTTGATTTGTGACCCAAGATATGATCTATCCTGGAGAATGTTCCATGAGCACTTGAGAAAAGTGTGTATTCTGTTGTTTTTGGATGGAATGTCCTATAAATATCAATTAAGTCCATCTTGTTTAATGTATCATTTAAAGCTTTTGTCTCCTTAATTATTTTCATTTTGGATGATTGTCCATTGGTGAAAATGGGGTGTTAAAGTCCCCTACTATGAATGTGTTACTGTCGATTTCCCCTTTTATGGCTGTTAGTACTTGCCTTATGTATTGAGGTGCTCCTATGTTGGGTGCATAAATATTTACAATTGTTATATCTTCTTCTTGGATCGATCCCTTGATCATTATGTAGTGTCCTTCTTTGTCTCTTCTAATAGGCTTTATTTTAAAGTCTATTTTGTCTGATATGAGAATTGCTACTCCAGCTTTCTCTTGGTTTCCATTTGCATGAAATATCTTTTTCCATCCCCTCACTTTCAGTCTATATGTGTCTCTAGGTCTGAAGTGGGTCTCTTGTAGACAGCAAATATATGGGTCTTGTTTTTGTATCCATTCAGCCGATCTGTGTCTTTTGGTGGGAGCATTTGGTCCATTTACATTTAAGGTAATTATCGACATGTATGTTCCTATTCCCACTTTCTTAATTGTTTTGGGTTCATTATTGTAGGTCTTTTCCTTCTCTTGTGTTTCTTGCCTGGAGAAGTTCCTTTAGCAGTTGTTGTAGAGCTGGTTTGGTGGTGCTGAACTCTCTCAGCTGTTCCTTGTCTGTAAAGGTTTTAATTTCTCCATCAAATCTGAATGAGATCCTTGCTGGGTAGAGTAATATTGGTTGCAGGTTTTTCTCCTTCATCACTTTCAATATGTCCTGCCACTCCCTTCTGGCTTGCAGAGTTTCTGCTGAAAGATCAGCTGTTAACCTTATGGGGATTCCCTTGTGTGTTATTTGTTGTTTTTCCCTTGCTGCTTTTAATGTGCTTTCTTTGTATTTAATTTTTGACAGTTTGATTAATATGTGTCTTGGCGTATTTCTCATTGGATTTATCCTGTATGGGACTCTCTGTGCTTCCTGGACTTGATTAACTATTTCCTTTCCCATATTAGGGAAGTTTTCAACTATAATCTCTTCAAATATTTTCTCAGTCCCTTTCTTTTTCTCTTCTTCTTCTGGAACCCCTATAATTCAAATGTTGGTGGGTTTGATGTTGTCCCAGAGGTCTCTGAGACTGTCCTCAGTTCTTTTCATTCTTTTTTCTTTATTCTGCTCTGCAGTAGTTATTTACATTAATTTATCTTCCAGGTCACTTATCCGTTCTTCTGCCTCAGTTATTCTGCTATTGATCCCATCTAGAGTATTTTTAATTTCATTTATTGTGTTGTTCATCGTTGTTTGTTTCATCTTTAGTTCTTCTAGGTCCTTGTTTAATGTTTCTTGCATTTTGTCTATTCTATTTCCAAGATTTTGGATCATCTTTACTATCATTATTCTGAATTCTTTTTCAGGTAGACCGCCTATTTCTTCTTCATTTGTTAGGTCTAGTGGGTTTTTATCTTGCTCCTTCATCTGCAGTGTGTTTTTCTGTCTTTTCATTTTGCTTATCTTACTGTGTTTGGGGTCTCCTCTTTGCAGGCTACAGGTTCGCAGTTCCTGTTGTTTTTGGTGTCTGTCCCCAGTGGCTAAGGTTGGTTCAGTGGGTTGTGTAGGCTTCCTGGTGGAGGGGACTAGTGCCTGTGTTCTGGTGGATGAGGCTGGATCTTGTCTTTCTGGTGGGTAGGTCCACGTCTGGTGGTGTGTTTTGGGGTGTCTGTGGACTTGTTATGATTTTAGGCAGCCTCTCTGCTAATGGGTGGGGTTGTGTTCCTGTTTTGCTAGTTGTTTGGCATAGGATGTCCAGCAGTGTAGCTTGCTGGTCGTTGAGTGAAGCTGGGTGCTGGTGTTGAGATGGAGATCTTTGGGAGATTTTTGCCGTTTGATATTATGTGGAGCTGGGAGGTCTCTTGTGGACCAGTGTCCTGAAGTTGGCTCTCCCTCCTCAGAGGCACAGCACTGACTCCTGGCTGCTGCACCAAGAGCCTTTCATCCACACAGCTCATAATAAAAGGGAGAAAAAGTAGAAAGAAAGAATTAGTAGAAGTAGAAAGAGAGAAAGAAAGAAAGAAAGAAGGGAGGGAGGGGGGAGAGAGGAAGGAAGGAAGAAGGGAAGGAAGGAAAAAAAGAAAGGAGATAAAGTAAGATGAAATAAAGTAAGATAAAATATAATAAAGTTATTAAAATAAAAAAATAATTATTAAGAGAGAAAAAAACAAAAACGTACAGATAGAACCCTAGGACAAATGGTGGAAGCAAAACTATACAGAGAAAATCTCACACAGAAGCATACACATATACACTCACAAAAAGAGGAAAAGGGGAAAAAATAATAAATCTTGCTCTCAAGTCCACCTCCTTAATTTGGGATGATTCGTTGTCTATTCATGTATTCCACAGATGCAGGTACATCAAGTTGATTGTGGAGCTTTAATCCGCTGCTTCTGAGGCTGCTGGGAGAGATTTCCCTTTCTCTTCTTTGTTCTCACAGCTCCCAGGGGCTCAGCTTTGGATTTGGCCCCTCCTCTGCGTGTAGGTCGCCGGAGGGCGTCTGTTCTTCGCTCAGACAACACGGGGTTAAAGGAGCCGCTGATTCGGGGGCTCTGGCTCACGCCGGGTGTGGGGGGAGGAGGGAGGGGCACGGAGTACGTGAGGGGCGGGCCTGCGGCGGCAGAGGCCGGCGTGACGTTGCATGACGTTCCAACAGCCTGAGGCGCGCCGTGCGTTCTCTCGCGGGAGTTGACCCTGGATCCCGGGACCCTGGCAGTGGCGGGCTGCATAGGCTCCCCGGAAGGGAGGTGTGGCGAGTGACCTGTGTTCGCCCACAGGCTTCTTGTTGGCGGCAGCAGCAGCTTTAGTGTCTCATGCCCGTCTCTGGGGTCCGCGCTTTTAGCCGCGGCTCGCGCCCGTCTCTGGAGCTCCTTTAAGCCGTGCTCTTAATCCCCTCTCCTCGCGCACCAGGAAACAAAGAGGTAAGAAAAAGTCTCTTGCCTCTTCCGCAGGTCCAGACTTTTCCCCGGACTCCCTCCCGGCTAGCCGTGGCGCACTAACCCCCTGCAGGCTGTGTTCACGCCGCCAAACCCAGGCCTCTCCCGGCACTCCGACCGAAGCCCGAGCCTCAGCTCCCAGCTCTGCCCGCCCCGGCGGGTGAGCAGACAAGCCTCTCGGGCTGGTGAGTGCCGGTCGGCCCTGATCCTCTGTGCGGGAATCTCCCCGCTTTGACCCCCGCACTACTGTTGCTGTGCTCTCCTCCTCGTCTCCGAACCTTTCCCCCTCCGCCACCCGCAGTCTCCGCCCGCGAAGGGGCTTCCGAGTGTGTGGAAACTTTTCCTCCTTCACAGCTCCCTCCCACTGGTGCAGGTCCCGTCCCTATTCTTTTGTCTCTGTTTATTATTTTTTGTTTTGCCCTACCCAGGTACGTGGGGGGTTTCTTGCCTTTTGGGAGGTCTGAGGTCTTCTGCCAGTGTTCAGTAGGTGTTCTGTAGGAGTTGTTCCACGTGTAGATGTATTTCTGGTGTATCTGTGGGGAGGAAGTTGATCTCCGCGTCTTACTCTTCCACCATCTTCCCGGAAGCCTATGCATAATCACCTTTCATATTTTTTTTTTAAATTAACTTACCTGTTTGTCTTTAGTCTCTCATTTAAATTTTGGAATATGTTTGTAAGCTCCCTCAAAAATGCAGTGATAATTTTTTAAGACTGCATTAAGCTACTGCTATTTATTTGGTATAGCTCCCCATTTATTCAAATATTCTTTTATGTCTTTATTTCAAATTTTTAATTTTTTCAACAAACATGGTAGTCACTTTTGATAGTATAAACTTCATCATTTGTGTTACTATTGTAAAAAGCATTTAAACTTTTTTTTCTAGTTGTTATGCTAGAAAAAGACCAGTTTCTAGCTAGTATAGAGGTTCCCAATCATAGCCATTATCACACTGAGTTATAATTACATTGTCATTACTTGTATGTATTCTCCACTAGACTTCAAGCTATATGAATATAGGCACTGCCTCTGCCTTTTCCACCTCTACATGCCTAGCACCTCTTACAGGGCCTGGCACACAGTAGTCGCTTAATAAATAGTTCAGCTCTTGGCACGTGGTGTATTCGACATTAGTTTCCTCCCACACTCTGAACAATCACCACATCAGACTCCATGCTTATAGTTGGATATACTCACACCCAAAGAGAGAGAAGATGTGTTTCCCATGGACACAGAGTAAAGTAAAGAAAAAGCTGGAGCCACAGCCCAGGTCTCCTGGCTGAGATCCATTTCATTTCCATTAAGTTGTCTCTGCACATTAAGTGTCCCTTCTCTTAATCTCACCAGAAGAACAGATGGCAGATTCTTTAGTCGAGTAAAATCAGAGTCAAATGTCAGTTTTCCTCGAGAGGGTCAAAGGACCTGGAGGATGATTCCTGGTGGCACAGAATCCCGAGGTGCTCCTCCCCTTGTTCTCCAATCCTCCATACCTGTGGTTCTCGAACTTTGGTGTGCTTTGATATCACACTGAGGGCTGTTCAAACACAGGTGGCTGGGCCTACTGCTCAGAATTTTTTTATTCAGTTTGTCTTGAGTGGGGCCCAAGAACCTGCACTTCTAACACAAATAGGCACACAGTAGGAACTCAGTAAGCATTAGGTTTTAAATATCATCGTGCAGAACCAAAGAGGTGATTATAGTACCCATTATATTGCTCAGCACTGCCCTATAACTTTCTCTTTAATTGCAGTGGGAGAAAAAATGTTTTATCAAAAGTCAACTATGTTCTTTCCTTTTTTAAAAAAAATTTTTATTGGGGTATAATTGCTTTACAATGGTGTGTTAGTATCTGCTTTATAACAAAGTGAATCAGCTATACATATACATATATCCTCATATCTCCTCCCTGTTGCATCTTCCTCCCACCCTCCACCCCTCTAGGTGGTCACAAAGCACTGAGCTGATCTCCCTGTGCTATGCAGCTGCTTCCCACTAGCTATCTATTTTACATTTGGTAGTGTATATATGTCCATGCCACTCTCTCACTTCGTCCCAGCTTACCCTTCCCACTCCCCATGTCCTCAAGTCCATTCTCTATGTCTGCGTCTTTATTCCTGTCCTGCCCCTAGGTTCTTCAGAACCCCCCCTTTTTTTTTTTAGATTCCATATATGTGTATTAGCATATGGTATTTGTTTTTCTCTTTCTGACTTACTTCACTCTGTATGACAGGCTCTAGGTCCATCCACCTCACTACAAATAATTCAATTTCATTTCTCTTTATGGCTGAGTAATATTCCATTGTATATATGTGTCACATCTTCTTTATCCATTCATCTGTCGATGGACACTTAGGTTGGTTCCATGTCCTGGCTATTGTAAATAGAGCTGCAATGAACATTGTGGTACATGACTCTTTTTGAATTATGGTATTCTCAGGGTATATGCCCAGTAGTGGGATTGCTAGGTCATACGGAAGTTCTATTTTTAGTTTTTTAAGGAACCTCCATACTGTTCTCCATAGTGGTTGTATCAATTTACATTCCCACCAACAGTGCAAGAGGGTTCCGTTTTCTCCACACCCTCTCCAGCATTTGTTGTTTGTAGATTTTCTGATGATGCCCATTCTAACTGATGTGAGGTGATACCTCATTGTAGTTTTGATTTGCATTTCTCTAATAATTAGTGATGTTGAGCATCTTTTCATGTGTTTGTTGGCAATCTGTATGTCTTCTTTGGAGAAATGTCTATTTAGGTCTTCTGCCCATTTTTGGATTGGGTTGTTTGTTTTTTTGATATTGAGCTCCACGAGCTGCTTGTAAATTTTGGAGATTAATCCTTTGTCCGTTGATTTGTTTGCAAATATTTTCTCCCATTTTGAGGGTTGTCTTTTCATCGTGTTTATGGTTTCCTTTACTGTGCAAAAGCATTGAAGTTTCATTAGGTCCCATTTGTTTATTTTTGTTTTTATTTCCATTTCTCTAGGAGGTGGGTCAAAAAGGATCTTGCTGTGATTTATATCATAGAGTGTTCTTCCTATGTTTTCCTCTAAGAGTTTTATAGTTTCTGTCCTTACATTTAGGTCTTTAATCCATTTTGAGTTTAATTTTGTGTATGGTGTTAGGAAGTGTTCTAATTTCATTCTTTTACATGTAGCTGTCCAGTTTTCCCAGCACCACTTATTGAAGAGTCTGTCTTTTCTCCATTGCATATTCTTGCCTCCTTTATCAAAGATAAGGTGACCATATATGCGTGGGTTTATCTCTGCTTTCTATCCTGTTACATTGATCTATATTTCTGTTTTTGTGCCAGTACCATACTGTCTTGATGGCTGTAGCTTTGTAGTATAGTCTGAAGTCCAGGAGCGTGATCCTCCAACTCCGTTTTTCTTTCTCAAGATTGCTTTGGCTATTAGGGGTCTTTTGTGTTTCCATACAAATTGTGAAAGTTTTTGTTCTAGTTCTGTGAAAAATGCCAGTGGTAGTTTGACAGGGATTGCATTGAATCTGTAGATTGCTTTGGGTAGTAGAGTCATTTTCACAATGTTGATTCTTCCAATCCAAGAACATGTTATATCTCTCCATCTGTTTGGATCATCTTTAATTTCCTTCATCAGTGTCTTATAGTTTTCTGCATACAGGTCTTTTGTCTCCTTAGGTAGGTTTATTCCTAGGTATTTTATTCTTTTTGTTGCAATGGTAAATGGGAGTGTTTCCTTAATTTCTCTTTCAGATTTTTCATCATTGGTGTATAGGAATGCAAGCCATTTCTGTGCATTAGTTTTTTATCCTGCTACTCTACCAAATTCATTGATTAGCTCTAGTAGTTTTCTGGTAGCATCTTTAGGATTCTCTATGTACAGTATCATGTCATTGTTCTTTCCTTTTGCCAGGCAATGAAATCCTTCCTACCCAGATTCTTTTTTGCCTTGTTGGACAAGAACTCAGAGACTCTTTCTTATCTTCTGTCCCTCTCTTGTTCAAGTGTCTGAAAATATCTATTGCTCTTCTCCTTCCCTCTAGATTATTTTTTGTGTTTTGTCCTACTTTACATTGTCTTCAATTTCTAAAGCTGTCTCAAACCCTTCTTTTACATAGGATATAAATAACATACATGTATTATATGTAGATGCATCGATATCATTATGAAGGCATCTAATTAAAACAAAAACCACCAGAAAAAGTTAAGGATTATATACTCTTTTGTATTATGTTTTATTCTCAGTAGATTATCTCAGTAGGTTATATAGATTATAATCTATATAATATAGATTATATTAATCTATCTCAGTAGATTATGAAGGAAGTATTAGGGTGTATTGAATACCAGGTCCTAGACAGCAGTGGCTCTTATGGCATGTTGCAAGAGCCTGGTGCAATTCAATAGTATTTCCACATCTTATTGGAGGCCTCTTCCAGGGCTGGGATCCCCTCCATTCCAGTAGCTAGTAGGCCAACATTCAGAGAAGACTTCATTGCCTACAGAAGGCTCACAGGACCCCTGGGAAAAGGTTTGGCAAGGTGCCTATTGCCCTCTCCTACTGGCTCATCTGCCCAGTTATTAGATCCTATTCATGTGAGTAGTCACCACTGGAGGCTTGGGCACCCTGGCCCTAAGAAGAGGAGAAGCCCCAAGAATATGGGCTGGTATGTGCTCAGGGTGTGGCAGATACACGTTCTAGGATCTAGGGGAGAGTGTCAGGTAACTGGGCAGGGGGCAGGTCAGGTTCAGGGTGGGACACCCAGGACAGAAACTAAACTGGGGACTCTAAATCCACCACCTACCCCAGTGCCTCCTCATAAAAGTCTGACAGTTCAGAGGTCCCAGGGTCAAGAGACCAGAAGTCTGAGCCCAAGCTTCTCTGATACTGAAGACTCATTATTACAAAGCCAAGATTCTGAGAGTAAGTTTCAAATATCCTAATATTCTATTATCTTAAACCATTATTAGATTATAAGATTCTAAACTTCTCAGATTCAAGGTCTGTGGTTTAAGAGTATAAAATTTTAGGGCTTCCCTGGTGGCGCAGTGGTTGAGAGTCCGCCTGCCAATGCAGGGGACACAGGTTCGTGCCCTGGTCCGGGAAGATCCCACATGCCGCGGAGCGGCTGGGCCCGTGAGCCATGGCCGCTGAGCCTGCGCGTCCGGAGCCTGTGCTCCGCAACGGGAGAGGCCACTGTGGTGAGAGGCCCGCGTACCGCAAAAAAAAAAAAAAAAAAAAAAGTATAAAAATTTAAAACTTAGAAACAAAGATTCCAAGGAAACAAGAGTAAAAATAGAAAATTCCATTATTTAGAGATTGTAGATTCTTAGAGTCTGAAATGATAAGATCTTTAGAATCTAATTTCCAATGACTTCAAATTCTTAAAATTTTAAGTCAAAAAGTGTAGAAATCTGGAATCTTTAGTTCTATGACCTTCTACCTAACTATTGGTGATACCTGAACAAATAAATCAACTTTCCAGCCCATCTGCCAGGAGATGCTTTGCACCTTTTGAGATCGTGCTCAGAGGCAAACTTAAACCAAGGTCAAAGCTGCCAACTTGTTCAGTCACTTCCTGGTAAGGCCAGATTGTCTATAACGTGAACCTCTTCTCTGCCTTCAATTTCATCACTATGTTGCTGGAGTGGACACCAGTTACTTTTTGTGTGCCCAGCATCTCTTCCTTTTAGAAACTGCAACTCCTCACTCCATACAATTCTGATGGGATCATCAACCACACACAGAATCTCCTCCCCCACCTCAAGGGTGGGCACATGATTCTGTCCGACTAGAAAACTCCCATACCCTGAACACAGCAATCCTTCCACACATGAGCAAAGGGACTCTTCAAGCAGTAATATATATAATGGGAGAAAGAGTATTGTGCACTCTCATCACCTGGAATTATGACAGGTGATTTAAGGACAGTATAAACTGTAAGGACAGTATAAATGTTGTGAGTCAAGATTTGCTCCTGGTCAACTTTTCTGTGAGGTGGAAAGAGCCAGGGCTGGCTTATCCATGGGCACAGCAGCTGCAGTGCCTAAGGCTCACCATATTTTTAGGAACCCGTGAAAATGTTTTAATTTCTTTTAAAATCAGAAGAAGAAAAGGAATACAATCCAGCCTGGATTATATTCATCTTCATAACAATGTAATTGTAAAATATAATCTTTTATATCTCTGTGTAGAAGAAGGAACACAAAAAGCAAAAATACTGAGGATCCATAAAAGTTGTAATGTGGCTTTGGGAAGAACCTGTCTGAGAATGAAACCAGCATGGGAAAAATATCTTTGAGAGATGGAGCAAGAGGAGCAAAGTTATCATGTGAATCTCTGGATCAGCCATGTCAGAAACCTAACTATCCCCTTGGACTCCCCAGTTAAGTGAACAATGGATTCTGCGTTTTACGCAAGCTGGTGAGTTGGACGCTTGTTATTCTGTTGGCTTCCCAGAAGCTTCCTATGTTTGTGGAGTTCCCCATCTTCTCCCACTCAAGCTGCCTTTGCTTGCTCTCTCGCTTCCCTTGCAAGTACAGCCCAGGCATGTGACCTAAATTTTCTGGCCCAACAGAGATTTTTGTGAGCTACCTAATATCCTTTAGTAAAATTGTTTGCTGATTAAGCCAGCCACAGCTGGTTTCAGCTATTTGCAAGACTCTACAAGGTACAGCTAGTTTGAGCTGGGCTCTGTCCCTTGCAACCAAAAGTGTTCTAATACACAGCAGAGCCCTCTTCTGCCCCTGCCCCTTCCTCAGGGGACAGAGCCAATCACTGGTGGTATCTTCCCAGCAGTCAAAGCTCATTTGTCCCTGGAGAGAGAATGGATCAGACTGAGTTTTAGCCAGGGTAGGACAACAGGAACCAGGAAATCTATAGAGTGCAGCTTGAAAAGTCAGTGTGATTTCAGGACTCTCTCTTTTCTCCCTGACTCCAGCCTCTTGTTTACACAGGACCTTCCCTCTGACACCATTCTTAGGAGGTGGGGTGTAAGAAAAAGCAGTTTGTTTGTTACTTTCTCCCACCCACAAGCACCACAAATATTCTCCCACAGAGAAGTGTAAGAGAGGTTCCTCTCCCTCTTCCCAATGCCTAAATGGAGAGAGTAGGCAAGTAGGGAGGAAAAATTTTTTATCTATTTGGTGTCCTTGAAGTAGAGAACCCATTGACTATGACAGAAAGAGTATCCCAAGAAAAACAGGAAAGTTCAATGAAATAAAGAACTAATTCTGCAGCACTAAATGGTACAGCATATTTCAAGAAAACTTGGTGCAGGAAGTTTGATACCTATACATATCTTGATTAAGTTATCAAACTCCAAGGATAAAGAAAAACTATTTTGAGCACTTAGGAAGAAAAAATAATTCTTGTATTTCTCCTCAGCATCATTCAGTGTTCCAAATAGTGAAACAATGTCTCTGAAGTCATTCAAGCCTAAAGGCAACAGGCAAATATTCTGAAACATGAAGGAACTCAGGAAGTATGGCATCTATGTGCTCTTCATTGAAAACCTACTTCATAAAGAAATCCAGACAACCAAGAGATAAGTCAAAATAAAGAATTCTGGAATAAATAAGCATGATAAAAGGATAATGGTGAGTACTAAATAATCCACTTAAATACAGAACTAAGACTTAAGAACTCTGGGGATTATAACTGCAGAATAGAAATTAATGTTATAAACCTTGACAAAGTAGAATTACTAATATTTTTGAGAGTCCAAAGGAAGTGTGAACAAGTGTACAAAGTTAATATCTTCTAAAATTGAATGAGAAATTAAAAATGACTCCAATCTCTTAATGTTTTTATAACCTTTTAATTTTTTAATCATTGTGTTATTTTTAAGAATTAGTATCTCTTGAGCTGAATATACATTTAGCTGACCTTCATTGGTTTCTCCAGTTTTACTTCAGTTTCTTTTCCTTCTATTAAATTTAACTAAAATAAAATTTAACTATTTATATATGTATATATATATATTTTCAGATTATTTTCCACTATAGGTTATTGCAAGATATTGAATATGGGGAGGAATAAATTAGGAGTATGGGATTAACAGATACAAACTACTACACATAAAAATAGATAAGCAGGGCTTCCCTGGTGGTGCAGTGGTTGAGAGTCCGCCTGCCGATGCAGAGGACATGGGTTCGTGCCCTGGTCAGGGAAGATCCCACATGCCGCGGAGCGGCTAGGCCCGTGAGCCATGGCCGCTGAGCCTGCGCGTCCGGAGCCTGTGCTCCGCAATGGGAGAGGCCACAACAGTGAGAGGCCCGTGTACCGCAAAAAAAAAAAAAAAAAAAAAGGCAACAAGGATTTACTATATAGCACAGGGAACTATTTATATTTTTAGTGGGACATGTAATAATAAAAAATAAAAGAAGCTTCATTTCGAAAATAAATAAAGAGGTTCTGTCCCAGCCAACGAACTAGCAAAACTGCTGGCTTCCTCCCACAATCTCAACCTCAAAGAGCCAAAGAGGAAAAACACCAGGATGCTGAGAAAACTGTACAAAATCTGTGGTGTGACAGGGCCTTTTTAGAACTGGTATATTGGAGAGTGGAAGTATTGGTTTGGGCAGGAGGCAACCTTGAAAAGTTGTAGGAGGAGAAAACAGAAGGGGGGCTATTGGAGTTCTGCTTTGCCTTCTCTCTCATCACTGTCTCGGGACAGAAACTGCCTGCCCCCCACACCAGCAGCAACTCAGAACTCCATTCCAAGTGGCCTCAGCAAAATCAGGGCAGTACAGAAGCACTTCTGAGGAACTGAGAAACATAGGTGTGAATAACTGATTTAGGCATTTTTCCAGGCACTGTTCACCTCCAAAACCCCAGAACTAAGTAACTGTTATTACAGTCTGACCTTAATACTGCTTCTGCCTGTGGGGCAAGGGGGTGGCTTGACCTCCTGAGGACTGTCTTGTTGGGGAGGGAGGGATCTATTGTGATTTTCTCCAACTGGGGGTTCAGCTGCTCTGCACATCCTGAGCTAATTGGGACTGACAGAGTTTGGGTCTGGCCTTCCTTCATATGCATTGCCTGATAGTGCTAAACCAATACCAACAGGGGAAAATGAATTAGTAGACTAAAATAACAAGGCATTTGAGGTGCACAACCATTTTTAAGGAGAGACAATATACTGGGTGACATATTTCAACAATATCAGAAATATTAAAGAAGAGAGACCAAGAATTATAGTTAGCTTATTAAATATACATGTAATGACACAGTAAGACATTAGCCATGTATAACACAAACAAAGAAACAGAAAAGATCCATACAGAAATAAAGATGAAAAGTGTAGTAGTGGAAATAAAGAATACTATCTATGAAGTTAACAAAAGAATAGATATAACTGAGAAACCATTAGGAAATTGAAGGACTACATTGAAAAAAAGTGCCCAGAATTAAGAATGAAAGAACAAAGAGGAAGAAATATTTAATATTAGATATTTTTCTAAAACCCACTAAGAGATATGGAGAATTTCAACAGAGAACAGGAAACTAGGGTAAAGAATCAGATAATAATTCTAAAATTGAAAAATACAATAACTGAAATTAAAATCCAATGGATGAGTTTAACAGCAAATTAGACTGCTGAATGAAAAAATGAGCTGGAACATATGTCAGAATAAAATATCCAGAATTAGGCACGAGGCAACCAAAGCATGACAAATACAGAAGAGAATATAAGAGATATACGGAATGAAGAAAGAAGGTCTAACAGGGAGCCCCAGAGGCAATGGGGAGACAAAATGGGGAAGAAGCAATATATGATCTAATGACCAAGAATTTTTCAAAACTGACTGAAGACATCAATCTATATATACTCAAGTAATCCTACAAACCCTAATCAGGGTAAACAGACATATCATAGTAAAGTTGCTAAAAACCAAAGACTGATAAAAATTCTTAAAGCAGCCAGAGAAAAAAGACAAATTTCCTTCAAGGAACAACCTTTATACACTGACACAGATTTTTCAACAGAAGCAAAGGAAGTAGAAGATCATGTAATAATATTTTTAAAGTTATGTTAGAAAATAATTGTCAACCAAAAATTCTACACCCAGTAAAAGTATCCTTTAAAAAAGAAAACCAAATAAAGTCATTTTATGACACACAAAAGCTGAAAGAATTCATCATCATCAAGTTCACAATAAAGGGTGTTTCAAGCAAAAGGAAACCAAATCCTGATGATAGATGGGCAGAAACAGACAGAGTGAGATTACCCACACACCCACGCACACACACAGTGTTACTTAGCAATAACTAACTCACTCCATGGTCCTTATAATGACCATCTCAAATGCTAGCGATATTAAGCCAGTGCTAACTCAATATCCCATCCCAATTCACTACACATGTAAGACCTTTGCACAGGAAACTCAAGACATTGTTGAGAGAAATTAAAAAGACCTAAAGAAATAGAGGGATATACCATGCTCATATATTGGAAGACTCAATGCTGTAAAAATGTCAAAATTTCCCAAACTGATGTATATATACAATGAAATTCCAATAAAAGTCCAAGCAGAGTTTTGTGCGTGTATTCTAAAATGTAAATGTAGAGAGCCAAGAATAGAAAAGATAATCTTGAGCAGAAGGTGGAGAGGAGGATGAGGAGGAAGGAGAAAGAAGAAGGAGGTGGGGAAGAAATAGGGAGAAGAAGAAGAATTTGAAGAAGAAAGTGGATTAGAAGGAGGAGGGGAAGAGAAAGGAAGAAGAGGAGGAGAAGTAGGAGTGAAGGATGAGAGGGATTTGAGGAGAGTGAAGAAGATCTGATGTACCAAATAGTGCAGTAGAGAACGGGAGAGTGAGCTAAGATTTCGGGGTGATGCTGAAGATCCAGTTAAGATGGGTGAGGATTTGGGGTTAAGGAGACTCAAGTCCCCAGCATAACAGAGTTCTCTGAAGAATTCTCCAGACATGTTGTTTCATGTGATGTTTACAACATGCCTGTGTGGAAGAGATTATTTTCCCCATTGTATAAGTGAACCAAGCAGGGGGATGACCAGCCCATGTTACGCTATGAGTTGGTGGTGGATCCCCAACCATAGAGCCTGTGGCGGAGCTGGGTGCCTGGGGAAGGGGGCCAAAATCTGCTCACCTGGGCTTCCTCCGCAGGAGCCTGGGCAGCTGAACCAGTGTGTGGAGCTCGTTTGTGTGTCTTGAACAAGTCCCTGGCTCCTTCTGGGCCTCAATATCCCTATCTGGACAGATGGAGGGTGGGGTTCTATGGTACAGGTCTATGGTTCTGGAACCCCATCTTCTGTCCATCCCCTCTCCACAATGGAAGGGTGGCACAGAGCTCTGCCTGCATTCAAGGCAGTGGAGGGGCCCCCACAGGAAGGGAGCTCAGAACACAGGGAGCTCAGAAAGCAGTCAGTGATATATGAGGACAAGGCACTCTGAGAACAAAGCCATCCCCTAGGCCTTTCTTCTCATATTCCTGAGGTAAACAACCTGCCCCTGGGGCGGGGCGGGGAAGAAAAGAAGACCAGGCTGGGCAGCAGGAGACCAGGGTTCCAGTTAGGCTTTGTTACGGCCTTGCAATGTGTCCCTCACCAAGTCCTTACCCATCTCGGAGCTTCACTCCTCTCCCTGTAAGATGAGGGGCTTGGACCAAGATGTCTTTAAAGGCCCATCTGAATCTGACCCTTTGGAATGTTAAAAGTTGCTTATAGATTTGGGGATCTCAGTGTTCTTTTTTTTTTTTAATATTTATTTATAACCTCTTTATTGGAGTATAATTGCTTGATCTCAATATTCTTAAAAAGGGGCTGCCTTCAATGGATATTCTGAATTAACTACTCCCCACTGCATTTTCCTTTGAATCAAATTGGTAACACTCATTCATTCAACAAGCATCTATGAAGAAAACACTATAAGCTAGGCATAGGAAATAGAGAGATGAACTAGATAAAATTCCTATCCTCATGGAGTCTACATTCAAGTGAGAACACAGACAACAAGTAAAGAAATAAACAAGATAATTACAGTTTATATAGCACTATTAATGAAATAAACCATCTCCAAAATACATAAATAAATAAACCATCAGATACATGGATGGCAGACCTAGCTAATAAGTGTGACTTCAAATAGGTCACTTTTCCATTATGGGTCTCATTTCTTTAGAAGAATAACAGTCCCAGGCTGGGGGAGGGGATGAGCACAGGGTGATTTTCTTGCTGCACTGCCATCAAAGTGAGAGAACCGGAGTTCTTTGGGGGGAAACAGTTCATCCATGATCCAGGTGAGAAGAGCAGACTCACCCTCAGGTCACAGGGGGAAGGGAAGAACAGATGGGGGAAGGGAGAGAGAACCCACAACCAATATCACTGAGTACTTGCTCTGGGCGGTGCACTGTGTCAGGCGATTTAGGTCACCGTTTCAAAGTCTCACGACAAACCAGCCATGTGGGCATCTGTGTCCCCATTTTATAGAGGAGGAAACAGGTTTTGAGAGAGATGATGTGACTTTATACAGTGGCAGAGAGAGGATTCAAGATCAGTTTCTCTGACTCCAAATCTGATGCTGATTCAGGTATTAGAAAGATTTTAATGAGATAAAAATAAGTATAATACTGAGACTTTGTATTCTTTGGAAAGGGAAGGGAAGAGATGTGTGAGGGCTGAGAGGTTAGGAGAGTCTTCCTGGAGCAGGTGCATTGTCAGCTGGGCTTTTGAGTGTAAGTGGGTTTGAGCCAAAGGAGAAGAGAGAAACAGAGAGCATGGGGCATTGGACTGAGACCTGGTAACCGGCTCAAGTGAGAGGTACCTAAAGGTGGCTCAGCAAAGATGAGGCTGGAAGTGTGGGCTGGCCCAATTAAGAGTCCAGGGTGCCTCACTGTGGATTATGGTCTTGGTTTCTGGACATTCAGGAGCTGTAGGAGGTGTGCAAACAGGGGAGGGATATAGTACAGGACAGAAGAATTGAAGTCACAAGACCTAAGTGGCGTCATGCTTCCCCCACTTATTAGTCGCTTGACCCTAGACAGTTTACTTAATTTCTCTGAAGCTCAAATACTTCATCTATGACATGCCTGACTTAAGAGTTGTGTTCATCATTTTTATCCTCAAGGACCTGGTCCAGGATCCATCATTTAGCAAGTGTTCAATAGATGTCTGTTAAATGAATTAAGATTAAAAACTGCCTATCCCAAAGACCTAAACATAAGAGTTAAAAGTATAAAACTCTTAGAACAAAACAAAGGAAAAGCTTCATGACACTGGATTTGGCAATGATTTTTTGGATATGACAACAAAAGCATAGGCAACAAAAGAAAAAAAAGATAAATTTTTATTCTTTTCTTTGTCAAAGGATACTATCAAAAAGAGTAAAAAGGCAACCCACAAAATGGGAGAAAATATTTGCAAAGCATATATCAGATAAAGGGTTAACATCCAGAATACATAACGAATGCCTACAACTCAACAACAACAAAAACCCCCAAACGATCCAATTTAAAAATGGGCAAGGACTTCCCTGGTGGCGCAGTGGTTAAGAATCTGCCTGCCAATGCAGGGGACACGGGTTCGAGGCCTGGTCCAGGAAGATCCCACTTGCCGCGGAGCAACCAAGCCCGTGTGCCACAACTACTGAAGCCCGTGCACCTAGAGCCCATGCTCCGTAACAAGAGAAGCCACCGCAATGAGAAGCCCATGCACCCCTGTGAAGAGTAGCCCCCGCTCTCTGCAACTACAGAAAAGTCCGTGCACAGCAACGAAGACCCAACACTGCCAAAAAAATAAATAAAATTTAAAAACTATACATATTAAAAAAAAATAAAAACGGGCCAAAGACTTGAATAGACATCTCTCCAAAGAAGATATACAAATGGCCTAAAGCACGTGAAATGATGTTCAACATCACTATTAGGGAAATGCAAATCAAAACCACAGTGAAATACCATTTCACCCATCAGAATGACTATCATCAAAGCAAACTAACTAACAAACAAAAACAAGTGTTGGCAAGGACGTGGGAAAACTGGAACCCTTGTGCATTGCTGTTGGATCATGGATGTAAAGGCCTAGCCTGGGGCCTGGCCCCTAGTGAGTGCTCAGTACAGGACAGTGCTACAGAGGTGACGGTGATAATGCACTTCATACAGTGCAACACTAAAGTTCTGTTCTTAGATGATGAAAACAGTTCTGTGATTATCTCTGCACTTGTACTTTTCCTGTAAGTGAACAGGGTACCCCTGAGATCTGCTCTCCTCTCAGAGGGACCCAGCACAGGACTGATTGGCCTGCCTCAGTCACACACACACATACCTATCTCCCGTCTCCCCACCTCCCAAGCTTCCAGATGCCCTAATTGGCTTCCAGAGGGGAAACAGATCTCATCGAAGGGCCCTAATTAATCCCTAGAAATCTGGGTCCCCACATTCTCCTCTCACTCCACACCAACTCCCCAGTTACTTGTTCCAGACAAGAAAGGAACTTTGCAGACTCCCTGAGGAAAGAGAGGCCTTGGGGGGAGGTCACATGTGTGCTCTGTGCTGACAGTCATAATGAGGCCCAGGAGATCCTGCCTCATCAAAGCAGACCTGGAATTTGGAAAATGAATGCTAAGTACGTTTCCCTGTACCTGTTCTGGCTGGACACCCACACCCAGCTTTGCCCCAGGCTATAGGCATTTGTGTTCTCACCTGGCTTCCCATGGGCATCTAATTCTGGTGGCTCTGTTCATACAGCTCAGGCTGTCCCATGGTTCTGGAGGCATGGTCTGTGTCACTGCCCTGGCAGGGCGTCACTGCTGGAGGTCCTGCTCTCACAAGAGGTACTTCCATCACACACTTCAGCTCATCCTTCAAGGCCCAGAGCAAACACTCCTCAGTAAGTCTTAGCCGAATTCCAGAGAGGCCACCTCGCCATTCCTGGGGCACCCATGGTTTGTGGCTCCTGGCCACAGTCTTAGGACTGTCTGCCCTGGAGCAGAACTGGTCATGTGCATCTCACTCTTCCTGGCCAGACCCCAGATCCACAAGCACGTAGAAGCTGAGCCGGAGGAGGCCTCTGTCTTGGTTCTATTCTGCTGTCATCTTTACTCCAAAGTGGATGCTCTGCACTGCATTCCTAGTTGTTATTTAACAACAGGTTCTACAGTGAAATAGAAAAAAATACATAAAAATTTCCTTACCACAGGACTCCTCTGAGCCTTCATTATGTTCATGACCTTTGTGAGTCTCTAAAAGGTTATTGAGATGCAACAGTTCTTAAAGTTTTTTGACTACATATCTTTTTGACTGACTCCCAAGCATCTTATGGGACCAGTACTCTATAGAATTGCTCTGGAAAATTCTGACCTAGATTACAACTCACATGTACCCAGTCCAATTGGGGGAAAGATAATTTTACAGCTTCATCTTATACGACATGTCCAAATAAACTCTGAGATAAAGAATGAAATGTGGAAAATGAAACTATAAAAACTAAAGGAGGGCTTCCCTGGTGGCACAGTGGTTAAGAATCCGCCTGCCAATGCAGGGGATTGGCAGGGACATGGGTTCGAGTCCTGGTCCAGGAGAATCCCACATGCCACGGAGCAACTAAGCCGGAGCGCCACAACTACTAAGCCTGCGCTCAAGAGCCCACAGGGCACAACTACTGAGCCCACATGCTACAACTACTGAAGCCTGTGCGCCTAGAGCCTGTGCTCTGCAACAAGAGAAGCCACTGCAATGAGAAGCCCGCGCACCGCAATGAAGAGTAGCCCCCACTCACCACAATTAGAGAAATCCCGCGCATAGAACGAAGACCCAACGCAGCCAAAAATAAATAAATTAAAAAAAAAAAACTAAAGGAAAAGTAGTTTTGGACTGTAGATTCCCCGAGCCTGGCACTGAGCCTAGTTCACAGTGTTCTGTCATTGTTTGCAGAATGAACCCAGGGTTTATGATGTCACTGACAGACAAGCTATGTAGGTACCTCGATTTTGCATCTTGAATAGGCTGCTTCAGCTGTTAGACTGACATGCTTCCATTTTGACCATATTCCTCCTATGAAATTACATCTAGGAATCTAATAACCTGACCCTTGAAAAAGCTCTCCAATGGTGCCAGCTAATGTGACATCACATTGGGCCTGCATAAAATAGCCTTTCGTCCAAAGTGACTTTCCCATGGCCCTCTTTCTGGACTCTGAGCTCCTGCACGGCAGGCTGTGCCCATCCCTCTTCAGTGAGCACGAGCCCTACTCAGCAGTCTCTGCAAAACCTCTGGGCAAGTTTCTGGCTCACCATCCCATGTCATGGGTTGGAATGTGGTATGCTGGGTGGGCTCCTGGCTGGGGACCTGGGGTCTTGGATTCTGGTCTCAGGTCTGGTCCTAACATTCTAGGACAACTCGGGAAATCCTACCCCACCTGGAACTTCAGTCAGGTAAAGTTCAGAGACCTGCAAACCCTGACAGAATAGAACCAGCAATGAGGGTGGGAGCTCAGTCAGCAGAAGCCCCTGCCCTCCCTAAGCCTGTCCTGCGAGGCTTTCTCACCCTGAGGCGTGGGATGGTACAGATGCCCCTCCTGCCCACACCTCTGGAGTGTTCTGTTTCTTTCACAGTCCCACTCCAGCCCATGTCCCCACCCCAGACAGTGGGTGCAGAAGCCCCGGCTCTGGCTCTGCACTGACTTGCTAGGTGGCCACTATCCCCTCTGGACCTCAGTTTCTCCATCTGTACAATGGGGGATTATAGGAGATCACCTCTGGGCCCCCTGTAGCTCAGACATTCTCTGATCATCAGCAGCAGGAGAGAGAACAGGCAGCATCCTTCCCACCTGAAGCTGTGGGGACTCCATGGAACAGGCACCCTTTGGGGCTCGGATCTCCAGAAGCTTCTGGAGGGGCTGGAGCAGGGGCCTAGGCAAAACGCTGACCCCACCCCATGCTGTCTTCAGGGCTCCGGCGCCTCCAGTGGCCAGTTTGGGAAGCACAGTGCAGGGGGAGGGCCTGGGAGAATGGCTTGAGCAAAGGCATGGAGCAGGGGTGTGGGGAGGCCAGCCTGCGGGTGCAGACAGCTGGGAGACAAGTGGACAAGGCAGGGCCAGGTCACACAGGGTCTTCAATGCCAAGCTGAGGAGCTCAACTGAGGGCAGCTGAGGGAGGGTTTGGCACAGGGAGGGGCAGGCGTGGTCAGATATATGCTTTAGAAGGGTCGCTCTGACTGGAGATTAGGGAGCGGGTGGCGGAGGATGGGAGACCAGCGAAGAGGCTACAGCACTGATCTTGGAAGAAAAGATGGGTACTGAGGTAAAAGCAGTGGCCCTAATGGAGGGGGACAGATGGATTTGGGGGACACTTAGAAGGGGAGCTGCAGATCTTAGCCTCTGACTGGCTCTGGGCTTGGGGCCCTACTTGCCTCTGCGAACAGGGACAGAAATCTTACAGGTAGGGACTCTGACACCTGAAGATGTCAAAGCCCTGCCCAGGTCACACAGCAGGAGCGGGGGGACACACTGGTCCAGAGCCCAGGCGCCTGGCTACCAGCCCCGACCCCTCTCCCACAGCAGCACAAATTATAGAGATGAGACTACACAGTTTCCACGGGCCTCGGACCCCAAGCCGGGGAATGCAGAGCATCAGGGACCGTAGCAGTCTCTTCATATTTGGCAGCATTCCTGGATTTTCTTTTTGCCTTCCCACAACAGGGAGCCTTCCAGTGCTGATGCTAAAACACACAGCCTGGATGCTTGTGGGCCAACTCAACCCCCTCAGTCTTTTATAAGGAGAAAGCACAAAGCTCAGAGAGGGAAAGAGAACCACCTAAAGCCACACAGCAAGTTAGTCGCCCAGATGTTCCCAAATCCCAGAACAGCTCTTCCATACCCTGGTAATAAAACACAGAAGCCCAAAACAATAGGCCTAGAGAAGGAAGGGTCTGACCCAAGGTCATCACAAGTGGGTGGCAGAAGCTGGGCCTTGGGCCTGGGTCAGACCTCTGGGGCCAGTGCAGTAGCCAACTAGTTGTCTCCCCTTCTGTGGCCTCCCCTCCATGGCTGCAGCCCTGTGAGGAAGTCTGTGTCCTGACTCCTTCCCCTAGCCATCCTTGTGCCCCCATCTGTCTTGCTGGGGCTGGTGCTGGGACATCTCCAGGCTGTCTTCAGTTATGAGCCAATAAATATGAAATGTGCTAGGCGAGGAGAGGCTGCTCGGGCCAGCCTCACCACCACCGCACTCCTGCCAGCCTCTGCGCCAAGGAAGATTGGATTTTGTGTTGTTCATTTTTTATCTCCAGTCCATGTCAGATGGGGAGATACAGGGCGTGGGCAGTGGATGATTTTATCCTTCCCCCACTATCGGGTGCAGCACTGAGATGGGGTATGTGATGTCCTCAGCCCTCACGTGGGGAGGTCCCCCACTCCAAGCCAGCAGCCCTGGTCTCCTGCTCTCTGCTGGGTCAAAATGACATGCAAAGAAGAAAGAGTGCTGGGTAGGAAGGCAAGGGACTGGGTTCAAGCCTTGGCCCCGCTGCTGATGCACTCTGCGACCTTGGGCAAGTGTCTGAAGACATTGTGTGTCCCTTCTCTATACCAAGCCCTGTTCAGGGAGGCAGGGGCCACAAAGAAACATCAGACCTGCTCCCTGCCCTCAAGGAGCTGGCAGTCAACTCCCAGTGAACAGACATCCATGGAGGGGTGGCAGACACTGGCGATGGTGTGAAGGATGAGGATTTGCCAGGAAGGGGGTGAGGGAAGGGGGAGAAAGAGGACGTTCAGGCAGAGGCAGAGGCGACTGCTTGAATGAAGCATGGCAGAATGCAGTGAGTGACCAACGTGTGCTTAGAAACCCACCAGTATGGCTGGGGCATAGGGTAGAGGGAAGCGGGGGAGAAGAGTTTTTCTGTTTTTTTAATTTATTTATTTTATTTTATTTATTTTATTTTTGGCTGCGTTGGTTCCTCATTGCTGCACGCGGGCTTTTCTCTAGTTGTGGCGAGCAGGGGCTACTCTTTGTTGCGGTGTGTGGGCTTCTCGTTGTGGTGGCTTCTCGTTGTGGAGCACGGGCTCTAGGTGCACGGGCTTCAGTAGTTGTGGCACGTGGACTCAGTAGTTGTGGCTCATGGGCTCTAGAGCGCAGGCTCAGTAGTTGTGGTGCACGGGCTTAGTTGCTCTGCGGCATGTGGGATCTTCCTGGACCAGGGATCGAACCCGTGTCCCCTGCATTGGCAGGCAGATTCTTAACCACTGTGCCACCAGGGAAGCCCAAGGGGGAAGAGTTTTAAGCAGGTAAGTATCGTGATCAGATTTGCATTTTAGAAAAATCTCTCCAACTGTGAAAAGCAGATTTCAGGGGGTTGTGATGAAGTATGAAGGCAGGGAGTTGAGTGAGGAGGCTGATGCAATGGTCCAGGAGAGAGAAGATGATGTCCTAGATTAGAGCAATAACAGTGAATCCAGAAATAATCATCATCATCATTATGATGAATACTACCATTAAGTGTTACCATGGGACAAGCACAGTGCTAGGTATTTACATCATTGTTTCTAATCCTCACAACAACTCTTCAAAGTAGGCCATTAACCCCATTTTGTAGATAAATTAAGGAAATTAAGCCTTGGGTGAATTAAAAGAGTTGCCCAAAGTCACATAGCCAATAAGTGACAGAGGCAGGATTTCCACCCAGGTCTGTCCAACCCTAAAGCCCACGTTATTTCTACTATGTTCTACTTCCTTGAAAGGAAGGCACAGCTTCTAGAGAGTCTAAGAGGGCATAGAATCCATCTGACTTTTGTGATTGTTTAGTTGTGGAAAGCAAAGGACAGAGAGGATTCAAGGAAGCTGGGCAAATAGAGGGAGTGTGGGAGGAGGAACAGGTTTGGGAGCAGTGGGTGGGTTTGGTGGTTGAATTAGAGGTCAGTTGGATATCTGGGTGTAGAGCCAAGCCCTAGCCTGGAGACAGAGATTTGGGACTCATTGACAAACAGGTGGTCACAGTTGTGTGAGTAGATTAGGTCATTAGAGGGAAATGTATAGCAAATGGAAGATTGAGGCTGCAACTTAGGAGAATTCCAACCCTTAGAGGATGAGAAGCAGGAAGATTTATAGGGAGAGTGGTGCAATGTGAGGTCAGCCCAGGAGGAATGGAATTGCTACAGGAAGATCAAGGAGTAAGTGGTTCCTGATGCTGCTGAGTGGTCAGAAAGGTGAAAGCCAAAAATTGGGTTTAGGGACCAGCAGGCAGCAGGCACTGGGAACCTTGCAAAGTAGTCTTCATGGGCACAGTGTTACCAACTGTTTGGAGGGGTCTATACACACCCTACCCATGGCCCTGGGGGCATTTTTGACCCTGGAAGACTAGTGAATCCTACCCACCTTCTCCCAGAAATCCTGAGTTGGGTGAGGAAGGTAGTGGTGTTAGGAAGGGATGTAGAGGAGAGATGTGAAGGGAAGAAAAATGAAGACTGAGAGAAGGAGAGAGAAAGGTTGGGAAATACATAAAGACTGTTAGGGAGGTGTGATAACTGATAACCCCCCAAGAAGAAAAGGACACTTTAGTTTGATGCTGTTTTCTAATAAAATTGCAGTTAGCAAGGAAGAAGCCATAGTCCACTGTGGCTGAATGTTAAATGAGTGAAGAAGAGCAAGAACTATGTGTAGGGGCTTCCCTGGTGGCGCAGTGGTTAAGAATCCGCCTGCCAATGCAGAGGACACGGGTTCGAGCCCTGGTCCAGGAAGATCCCACATGCCGTGGAGCAACTAAGCCTGTGAGCCACAACTACTGAGCCCCGTGTGCCACAGCTGTTGAAGCCAGCGCGCCTAGAGCCTATGCTTCACAACAGGAGAAGCCACCACAACGAGAAGCCTGTGCACCACAATGAAGGGTAGCCCCTGCTCGCCGCAACTAGAGAAAGCCCATACACAGCAACGAAGACCCAGTGCAGTCAAAAATAAATAAAATAATTTTCCCCAGAGTGGGTGCCAGGTCTACATAAGGCCCAATAATCTTCTTGGAACCTCACGTCTTCCTAGTAAAGTCAGCACCATCATCCCCAATTTACAGCTGGGGAAACTGAGGCTCAGAGATATTAAGTCCTTCCCAGGACTACATAACCAGTAAGAGACATAGCTGGGATTTCCCCTCTGGCCTCATGAGTCCAAGTCCAGGCACCTCCTGCTGCTGCAGCTGCCTGTCTTCCCCGGGAATCAGCTTCATTCAGAGAAGAGCTCTCACCCGGCTCTGCTGTGGAGCAGCTGTGGCTCTGGGCCAGTTGCTTCCCTCCCTGGGTCTCAGTTGAGTGGGGAGGGGTCCACTGGATTTCTAAGGTCCACTCGCCTGCTCTTCCAGTGGGTTACAGTCTCCACCGCCCCGGGCGTCATCCAGGCCACTCCCCCTCCTCCCTAATAATTAATCTCCAGCCAACAGTCCCAGCTGCAGTGCTTTCATCATCCAATTACTGGAGTTGCTGGCACAATAAATCTTGGTCACACAAATGCAGGCAAATCTGCAGCTATTTTCATGGCCATTACTGTGCATAGGACATTGGGACTCAGGCCATTTGCCTTTTTGACGTGGAGAGCTGCCCCTATCCCCGCCTCAGCATCTTTCCTGTCTTCTTTCATTTCTCATTGGTAGCTGCCCCACCCCTCCCCTGTCCCCTTCCACTCATCATCCCCCTAAGCACACACTCCTCCCTTCCCCTCTCCTATCTGTAGGCAGTGGGGTCAAGATCAGAAGGCTCTGTGTGACCTTGGCCAAGTCAATTTGCCTCTCTGAGCTTCTATTTCTTCACCTGTAAAACCTCATAGGGTTTTGCGAAAATGAAATAACCCAGTGTGGCACACACCTTACTGGTGGTACATAGGATGTTCGTTGGTGGTCTCTGCTATTTTTTGTTTTTCTTTTTTTGGCGGTACGCGGGCCTCTCACTGTTGTGGCCTCTCCCGTTGCGGAGCACAGGCTCTGGATGCACTGTCTCAGCGGCCATGGCTCATGGGCCCAGCCGCTCCGCGGCATGTGGGATCTTCCCGGAGTGGGGCACGAACCCGTGTCCTCTGCATCGGCAGGGGGACTCTCAACCACTGCACCACCAGGGAAGCCCTGCTATTTGTTTTAATGGCTACATATTTATTGTGTATTAGGAAAAATATAATTAATATATCAAACTTGTCATCTCCTGAGTATTATTACTTAGAAGACAGTGAAATTAGGTATATACATAAAATGTGCTAAAGAAAAATATTAAGAATAATACATGGATTTAGCAAAAAATCATGGAGGAGACATGAGACTGAGAGAAGCTTGGAAACCCTGAAATGATAAATATTTGTTCTGCTCTCCACCCCACCTTCCTGTGGAAGGGAGTGTGTGGGGAGCCACAGAGGGTGGGGGGACTTGTCCTGCTCTGAGAAGTGACCCGATCTGACCTCAGAGCCCTTCATTCGTGTGAGAAGCCTTTCCCGAGGCCTGCTCTGTGCAGGCCTGTGATGGGTGCTGGGGATACAGCTCAGATGGCAGGTCCCTGCCCCACTGAAGGTGCTCCCGGTCTCCCTCACTTCTGAATGAACCCCTTTCAGGATCTGCCAGCGTTGCTCTCATGACCTTTACCCGACAGGATGTCGAGTAGGCCCTCCCCTGAGCCTCCCATTTGTGGAACTGCCTTGCAGGCCCCAAGCTGAGGACCAGAGGCTCTAAGACCACATACGCTCTGTCAAGAGAGACATGAAGGAGCATGTAGGACACGTGACAGGACGTAGGAGGGAAAAGGGCAGAAGTCAGCAGTAGCCTTGTGAGGAGTGCTCTGTTCATGCTGAGAAGTTACTGCCATGATGGAGGTGGAGAGGGTTCCAGAGCTCCTCAGAGAAATGGGCGTGCCTGATCGTGGGCAGAAAGCTGGGGGAGCTGGGAACCCCCAGGCCCACCCTGGGGGGCCCCTGAGCAGCACAGGGACTGGGATGAAGTTTCTGGTAGAGCCATCCAGCGGCGGGTCTCCCACTGACGGTGTCCATCCCAGCCAGCCGTGATGAAAGGAACATAGAGCGGTATTCCAGGAAGGACTCAGAGGACTCCCTCCCAGTTCCTCTTGGCCATAGGCAGGCATGGAAGGAGATCACAGCAGTTCCCACACTCCACGCAAAGAACATGCAGGTTACAACAGAGGAGGGATCCGTGGACCGTTCAGATAACCTCCGACCACATAAGGGTGACAGCATCCATAGAAGGGGCTGTGCCTTGGACCTCCGACAGAGTCAAAGGAAAGCTCAGCTGCCATCTCTGAGTGAGGTCTTGGCAGCAGAGGCAGCGGGGGGAAAGAACACCGTGCCAAGAAAACCATGCCCACTGTCTCTCAACTGACGATGCGTCTGCGGTCTCAGAGCAGGACTGAAGCAGATCCTTTGCTCATGCACACCCAGAACTTCCTCCTCTGGAAAGCCACCGCCCATATCAGGGTATCTCAGTTTCTCCCTGGGGACAACAGAGTTAATAAGTGATGCCTCAGGACAGTTTTGAAAGACTGGCAGAGACTGCTGCCCTGCCACCAACCCCAGGCATGGCTGTTTAAGATTCCAGGTTGTCTGTGGCCAGCAGGGAGTTGGGGGAGATTGCCACCTAGTGGTCAGTGTCGGCAGTGCCATGGAGCTACAGACAAAATCCTGGTCTGGGAGACCCCACTCTTAGATCCAGGCTTGACTTTAACTGCATGACCTTCGGCAAGTCACTGATATACTCCGTGCCTCACTTTTCTCATCTAAAATATGGGGTAATGATGCCAGCCTCACAGAGCCATAGTGGGCATTAAACTAAACAACTGTGCTGATGTACCTCTCTTGGGCAGGCCCCTCAGTAAAGGTTTGATACACCTGGATCTTGTCCTAGCCGGACTCAGAGCAAGGGTCAGCCCCAGGAGACAGAAGAGGAGGTGAGTTCCCCATATTTAGATGCAGGGCAGGCATATCCTAGGCCCAGGTCAACCTCTCTCAGGCATGGCAAGGAGGAGAGCCTGCCCTTGGCCCCAGCATCCCCCAAAGAAGCCAGGAATGGGCTTCCCAGCCCAGAGCTCTCACGCAGCCATGCTCAGCCCAGCCTCAGACACCCAAACCCAGGGTTTCCCAGGACCACCCTGTACTAATTAGAAGAAGGTGCACCCTCTGGGCAATTGCAGCCTTACAGGTACATGCAGAGCTTGGGGAGCTCTGCACTGACTGGATTTCAGGCCCCACTTGCCCTTCGGCAAGGCACTTTTGTATGATACACCAAAAGCAGCAGTGCTGCCCAAACACATCACTTACCTGAGCCCCTGCCTCTGAGACCCAGCTGCCCCTAGCTGGCTGGATCAGCCTCACCTCCCCAGCAAGTCTAAGTGTGTCTACAGCTGTGGACCCTTGTCAGGCCCCATTTGGCTCAGGGAGGTCTGATGAGGACCTGAGCTCAGTATGAGGCTTCTGCCCTCCGTCTGCAACTCCTGAAGGATTGGGATACTCACTGGCCTGGAAAGCAAACATGGAACGCTACCCCCAAGCCCGATCACACCCTCCTGAGAGTTGTAAGAAAGTTGTTACTCTCCTGCAAAGAGAATCTTCACATAAGGGGTGGAAGGCAAGTGACACATCAGACTTTGGCCTCAAGGTTCAGCTTCCCCTTTGGGTCTTTTCTCACTGATTCCTGCAGCCACCACCAGGCTGGCCTTTGGGAGCCTCGCTCTCCACTTCTAAGGCTCCAGGTCAAGTGTGCTCACCCAACCATCCTTCAATACCAACAACCCAGTGGAAGCCAGGCTGCAGTGTTAGATCAGGCTTTAGGAAAGGTTTTTGAGTAACAGCACAAAACATGGCATGAACCTGGATTGCTGGAATGGCAAAGAAGCTGTTCCTCAGCTCTAGCCTGGGAGCCACTTAATGGCACCTCCCTGAATCCAGGGTTCACTTTAACCTGGGCTACCAGGGATCATCCTCCGGGTCATTTAGATGCCATGAAGTCTTTTTTTTTCTTTAATTTATTTATTTTTGGCTGCATTGGGTCTGTTGCTGCGTGCAGGCTTGCTCTAGTTGCGGCGAGCAGGGGCTACTGTTCGTTGCGGTGTGCGGGCTTCTCATTGCGGTGGCTTCTCTTGTTGCGGAGCACGGGCGCTAGGTGTGAGGGCTTCAGTAGTTGTGGCACGTGGGCTTCAGTAGTTGTGGCGCATGGGCTTCGTTGCTCCGCGGCATGTGGGATCTTCCTGGACCAGGGCTCGAACCCGTGTCCTCTGCATTGGCAGGAGGATTCTTAACCACTGCGCCACCAGGGAAGCCCTGCCATGAAGTCTTGACCAAAGGAATGAGGTCAGGAAAGGCAGGAGTGTCCTATCCTGCCTAAGCCCCACCTTTGAGTTCCCAATTTTGGAGAACCTCTACTTCTCCAAATAATTGAAACTGGAATGGCCATTAATTCATTCATTGAACAAGTATTTATTGAGTACCTACTAAGCTAGGGGATGGAATAATATAATGAACAAATGGGCGTGTCACCTTCCCCTTAAAGCTCATACCTGTCCATAGGACTTGGCCTTAACATGAACTCCATGGCCTAGAACCATCATTCAACTTCAGTAACAGGAACTTGAGCTTTTAAGCCAGGCACATGGAGTAGCAGGATGGGTGCTGCTGCTTCCTGACCATTTTCCAATGTCTTGACCCCAAAGAAACCTGGGTCTGGGGCCCCTGAGAAGGAGTTAAAGAGAGGGGTATTGGGAAACAGTAAGGAGGAACTTTGCCTTGTGGCCACAGTGTGACCACCAAGGGCAGAACATGACAATTCCGACCAGACACAGGATCACATTAGTGTCTGACTGATGGGTACTACACGAACATTAGTGCTAGCAGTCTCGGTTCCTCCCACCCCATGGGCCTGGCGAGAGTGTGAGTACGAGGGGGGGTGAGTGATAGATGAAGAGGTAAGTACCGTTAACATAGTACTACGCAAAGAGTAGTCCATGGACCTGCAGCATCACATTATTTGGGGGCTTGTTAGAAATGCACGTTCTCAGGCCTCACCCCAGACCTACCGAATTAGAATCTTGGGGTGGGGCGGGGAGAAGGAAACTATTAAGAAAAACTCTCCAGGTGATCCATATGCACACATGAGCTTGCAAAGTACCGCTACCGCTACCGCACTGTGCATGTGATGAGCTAACATATTTACTACAGGGGAAGATGAGAATTACGGCGGTTCCCATTTTTTAATATCTGCTATGTGCCAGACGCTTTTATCTAAGTTTAAATACCTTACCTTACATAACCTTCACAGCAACCCCTTGAGACACTTTTATGATCCTGGTTTTTGCAGGTGAAGACATTATAGTTAAGATAACTGCCTGAGTCATTTAACCTTTACGAGACTTTCCTTGCCTGTGGGTAGGAGACAATGTCTTGCCTCCCTGGTTGCTGTGAGGATGAGACAATGTATGGAGGTCCACCCACATGGTGTGATGGGCTCAGACCTGGCACTGCTGCAGCCCCAGGGACTGGCCCACAGTGGGGAAAGGCATAGGCGTTGTTGCTATCTCCAACTTGTGGTTCAGTTGGAGACCTGCCCAGAGCGCCTGCAAGCGCTGACCTCACTCGGCACTAAGTCAGCTTCACCTGCTATCAAGTTCTGTTTACCCGTCAAGGGAACCTATGTTCTCATTTCTGATTCTATTCCTAGTTGATGACAACAAAATCTATGTTTCGGATGATGCTGGGTCTTGGAAGGCAGCTGCTCTGAAGGTTGAGGGTACTGGAAAATAATTTCCGGCTAGATCTAGGCTCCCAAGGAGAGAAATTAATGCATTTCTCTTAGATGAAACAGAAGGGGAAGACCTTTGGTTTGAGAGGCCACTGTAGCGACCTTATTACTACAGGGATCATCCCCACCAGCCTCTTACTAACTGCTGAATACCCACCATGTTCCAGGGACTTACGAGGCACTATCTGCTTCACATCAACCTGCAAGGTAAGCATCACCCACAGTTCTGCCTCTTTGCCACATGACAAAAATACAGGTTTGGAATCAGATCTGAATTCATCACTTACAGTTGCGTGACATTGGAATCTCTCATGTAATTGTTGAATTAAAGGAGAGAATGTATGTGTAACTCAAAACACACAGTAGGCACTTTATAAGTGTTACTCCCCTCACATCTTCTTTCCTGTACTGTGCTATGCCTAACCCTATGGTGGGCACAGGAGAACAGCAATGACTCAGACCAAGTCCCTTCCTACTTGGGGTTGAGATTTCCCTCTTCTGTATACAGACTGAGACATTCCTTACTAAGGGAGCAAAAGGTCCCTGGCAAAGTCAGAAGGTTGGGCAAAATTATGCGGCCTGTGGTTTGCTAAGGATGTGACGGAGATGAGGCAAGATGGCTGTGCAGCCTTGGAGTGCCCTCCTCAGTGGGCCCTGCCTTCCACCCCTCCATCTATCACCCTCATTTTCAGCATTCTACTATCCAGTGTTGCCAGTGAAGAACAATGGGTGAAAGGTCATTCATCCCCTATTTACATGAAATCGCACTATTTCCTCGAACGCTTTTGAGGACTCACTAGGTCATCAGATCCACACAACTCCCTGGTGAGTGGCGGGGCTAGGAGCATGCTCCTGCTGTAGCTGAATAAATGGGTTCCCAAGGAGGGCCAGTGGCTGACACAAAATCACCCGTCAAGTCAGTGTCAACCCAGAGACCCTGGACTCCTGACTCCTCCTAATCCAGTCTTTCCTCCATTCTATCCTAGTGTCTCTCCTGGTAATGCACCCTTTTGGTAACACTGTCAATCACTTTAGTAGACTAGACTGAAGGTTAATTTCTCGTGGCTTGTAGTTCTTCTCCAGGTAGTGACTAACAGGTTGTAGTAGCGACTAATCAAATTTTCTCTGAATATGGTTATATTCTTCTGGCTGCAAGCTGTATACATCCAGCCCAAACTGGCTTAAGAAATAAAATAATAATCAAACAATGGTTGGGGGTTATAGGTTCCCATAACAGGGAGGACCCTAGTGGATATCATCGGGACTGTTGCGGCCTGGCTCCAGTCCTTTCAGGCTTCTGCCGCATCACCCACCAGCCAAGGAGAAGGTGGCTATCTGTGTTTCCAAGCCTCCGACCTCTCAGTTTAATGCTTCCGGTAGAAAAGAGAGCTTATCTGAAATTGTATTCTTTTTCCTTTGGATCTGCTATTACTAAATCCCTAAGCAGGTAGGGGAAAAAAATCTCTTAAGATACTAAAACTCTAGAGAGGTTTGAATGTTCGAATTCCCAAAAGGTGTAATAACAATACGTACCAAAGTTAAAACCCTGGCATCAGCTCTTTTGTACTCTGTTTTAGTATATGTTTTATACTCATTGGATTTATGTATGTTTTAGCTACTATTTGGAATGTTCAAAAGGATCAACTACACTAAATTTGTAACTGGTATTTATGTTTAAGCCAGTTTAATCAAATTTGCCATTGTTTCAATATTCAAGAGGTTTTCAATGTTTTATTGAATATGAGTTTAACGAGCACTAAAGTTTATGTAGTAGTGCATATTCCTCTCAAGCTCCGAGGTCCTTCAGACATTAAGCAATCTAAAAGAACACACAAAAATAAAATAGATCACTGGATTTTTAAAAAATGATTATATAATTTTTGTAAAACAATTTTAAGAGGTAAATTAGCAGTTCTCCAAACTTCATTTATTCTTTCATCTTTATATAACTCAGTGTTATGATGAAAGGTAGGTCCATTTGAAAGCTTGTCAGTAGTCAATTTGTTTGAAGAGGAGCAGACTGACCTACTGATAGAACTTGAGTTATGTGGAAACATTTGTCGAAATTCAGCCAGTGCATTGAGCATTTCAATGGAACAAACAGTCAAGTAAAAATCATGAGTTAAGTTAAAGCTATCACCTCACTTCACTGAGGTAAACATTTGTGGACTCTCCAGCTTCAATTTGAGAACCTCAAGGTTATTTTCAAAATAGAAAAAGACGTGCAGTGACAGCATGGGGCTGGTGTCAGACAGGGGTGATTCTGTGCATCCCAGTTCCTCCACTTAACAGCTAGTATGTAATATGCAACCAAACCAGTCACGCTAATCTCTGTCCTGCTTCCCTCAGTAGGTAACTATGTTCAAATGACAATGTGTAAAAATGCAAAGGATTATTATTAATAAGATTTTCTGAAAGTAAAAGTTCTTATGAAAAGCAAGAAAGTGCTTCAAAATCCATTTTTTGAAAGAAGCTGGCTACAAACTACATATAAGTATTAGGATGATAACTCAGTTTCTTTAACAAAAGCAACAAAAATCAGAAACAGTAGCCATCAGAATAAAGCTCTTTATTCACCTTCCTTGTTTCAAAGAGTCATGGTAGTTCTTACAGTACAGAGAGCATTTCTGGCACGTGGTAGCACAGAACCAAGGCACGCTCAAACACGCTGAGCCCCAGCATCTCCCTGGAGGAGTAACAGTTACAGAAAACCCATTCAGGGACAGAGGGGACATGCCAGTGAAATGGGAACCCTAGGTCAAGGCTTGGCTTTAGACTTGGGCTGTGAACCTGGGACCTCCAGGCAGGACCAAGCTCAAGCCAGAGAGCAGCTCATTCCCAGGAAGTACTGTGACTGGCCTGGATACAGGCCCCCACAGAGAAGACTCATTTAGGACAAGTGCTCAGCAGGCTGAGAGTACAAGCCACCGAGGGACACAACATGCTTCTCCCTTGGCGAAACTTGCCCTGGCCTCTCACTTAGCTCCAGAAGGCCAAGGGCCTTTGACTTCTTGTCCGTTCAGCGTAACTTTACTGCTGTCTATTCTGTGCCAGGCCCTGTGCCGGGTGCAGAGGACAAAGAGAGGAATCAGACACAGTCCTTACTTTCAGGGAATTCAGAATATGAAAGAAAAATCATGTATTTATAAATAAGTCGTTGTGACTCAAGGTAAAAAGGATGCAGAAAGCAGTCAGACAAACTTGGCCCTCGAGGAGTTCACAGCCTAGCAGAGGCCTAGGCTAGGCAGCAACACGGACAATAACACAGGGCAGCCTGTGATAAGGACCAAAGAGAGGCTCAGGCCGTGTGCTTTGGAGCACAGGAAAGGATGACACAACAGCCAGCGGATGACACAGTGGGGAAATTTCACAGCTTAGAGAAGACTGAGCAGCCTAACCTGGCCAAAGTGGAAGTAATGAATCCTACTGCCTCGGGGAGGGGATTGTGCAGCCTCCGGCTGACCTCTGTGGGTCCCTTGGGCTATCCAACAGGCAGGGTGCAAGGTCTCTTATCTGTGGATGCAACTGCATGACATCCTGTGGATATCTGAGGGGAGACTGGTGACCAGGAGGAACAGGTCCAAATAACGAGGGCCCATGGTAAAGGTTAGGAGCCTAGGAGTGAGTGAACCAGGACGGCCTCTGGGGTCAAAGGACCACAGCCTACACAGTCCTCTCTTCATGCGCTAGATTAGCGACCTCCAGTCTGCTTTCCTCTTTTCTTCACAGCTGCCATCACCTGCCCTATCTTTTCCATTCTCCCAACCTGACAGTGGCTGAAATGGGCTCAGTTAGGGGACCAGTATCATGGTATAGGTCCCAGGGCCCTGAAGACCTTGGGTAACTGACACTAACAGAGTTGGAGCGCCTACAGCTGTTTTTGTTGGTCACCTGGCACAGAGACAGCTTAAAGTTACAGGGCTGGGTCGGAACTTGTCTGCAGCCTAACCTGTGCGGGCCTCTTTCCCTTCCCACACATTTCGGGGACTAGCTGCAACCTGTTGTCATTTCTTCTTCACAGCGGCCACCACCTACACCATTTCTCCAGCCTGGGCTTCATGTCTGCACCCCTTTCTCTCCCTTCCTAAAGGTGTTAGGACTCCTACCTGTTGTTCTTTTCCTTCACAGCTGCCATCACCCCTCTGTTCCTCTCTCTAATCCTCATTCCGGATTACCCCTGTCCTCGATCCTCTTTTGTGGCTATTCGTGAAATATGCACATAGCCCCTGCGCCTACTAAGAGTTTCACTGCTAGGCACCAAAGAGAAGCAAACATGAAGCAAAGGGGAAGGAGAAAGGGGAGGGCAATTTAGAGATGGATGGACTTCTTACGAGAACTGGACATCTGTGGTCCACACTGGCATGTGACTGAGCTCCCTTCTTTGACTCCCTTCTTGGATGGCCCCAAAGAAGTCTTCGTATTCTCATTTTCTCCATCCTTTAGCTCTGGTTTTAGAACTTAGCCACGTTCCCTATTCCTGTCTATTTGGGGTATGGTGCCCATGACAGCTTTGCTGAACACGGAGTTCCCACTAGTCAGGAGGGGACTGCCCTTCAGTCCTCTCCCCTCCCCAGCTCCTCCCTGTATCACCGACTCTGCCCACTCCCAAAGCCCCATCCCCTCCACTTGCCAACTTGACAGAGGCCTTCTCTGATAGTGGCTTCAATATAAAGAAGTACAGATGAGTATTCATTATTTCACCCAACAACTGAAGGTCCTACAGGCCAGGCTAAATGTAAACACCCTTTAGTAGGCAATTAGAAGGCACAAATGATTTTCAACCAGGGAATGGCAATAGAAAGTATCTCACATTATGCCTAGACACTCAATTACAGAAATATTTAGATAAATGTATAAATGAGTGAATGCATGATCATAACTGTGTATTGGGAAGATAACTTTAGCAAATGTATGAGAGGCTAAGGGGATTTTTAAAAGCCCCTCTAAGCCCTGGGCTTAAGCCATACACTAAAGTAGGTGAAGTTAATCTCTCCTTCCATCCTGTAGCACTCTCTGCCATCTGACTGGTATGACTGCAACCCCCAGCTTCCTAGGCTGTGTTCCATGACTAAGACTTGCTCTCCAGGGTCATTACTCAGCACGAAATATATTTACCTGATGCCTGTTTAAGGCATTATCCGCCCAAAATAGGGACAAAAAAAGATATCTCTCATGATAGAATATTTGTCGCAGTAACAGGCTCATGGGGGAAACAGTCAAAAGTAAGAGCGACCATCTGTTTTCGTCTGAGAGAACCAGCACGGGCAAAGTTCAGCCCCAAATCTATTAGACAAAGAGGCATCCCTACTTCCCCAACAGTGATTCCAGTAGGTCTGAACAAATACGCCTGATTCAGAGCTTTGGGAGTCCAGAGACCTTCCTAATGGTGAAGACCTTCTCCATGGGTAAAGGAGTGGCTGGGCCAGGACAACATTCTGAGAAAAACAAACTGAGAAAGCCAGCAGTCTGGGCAAGCTCTGGGGCAGATGACTCCAGGCACAATGAGGATACAACTAAGATAATGACATCAGGAGCTACCATCACCCCAAGTTACAGCCCAACATCTACAACCTACCCTACCAGCTGCATTTATTTTCTTGACTTTTCTCCCTCTTCTAGCCCCATAAACTGTGAACTCCTTGAGGGCAGAGACTGTGGGAAGTTTTGTCCAATGCTTTAAAGTCCTAACCCATGTCCATTTCCCATCAAGAACTATCCTAATAAATGAACTTCAAGTTGATCCTTCATAGGAGTCATGCCATCAGAAACAATAAGTACCATCATCAAGGACCACTGACACTGAGCTTCTCATTTTCTCCCTAGGAGATAATGCTTTCTGGATAAGGGAAGGTTGAGTAGAGCTGCAAAGCTGGAGAAGGTAAGTGACCTCATGATTCTACTATTTTGCCCAATTCCTCTAGAACAGTGAGCCTGTAGAGCTCTGAGCATGATTAGAAGGATGTGTGTGTTTTGTTGTTAAAAACATAACAATCCACCCACATCTTCCTTTGTGCCATGACACCTGCTTGCAACCTCATACTTGGATGAGTGGCGAGTCATTTGAAAAGCTGAGTCCTCTGACTTCCATTTTGAGATAAGAGTCCTATATGCAGCCAGGACGTGCTGATCAGGGAGCATGCAGGCGCTCTGCCTTTCCTAGGGATGGGAAGAAGAGAAACCACAGACCCAATCCTCTCATTTTACAGATGGAGACCTGAGGCCCACAGAGTACAGGTGACATGCCCGAGGTCCCAAAGCAAGCCAGTGGAAAAGCCAGGACTGCATCATCGTCTCTCAACTCACACGTCAGTGCCCTCTCGACTGCAGTAGCTATGGCAACATTTTCATTTTGCTCTTTGGAGAAGTGAAGAAAGGTAGGGAGCAGAATATTACGTTTTTGGATTCTCTGCAGACTTCAGTAACCTCTGTTATCCTGGCCTCCACTGTCCAGGCTGTGGTTGCCTCCTATGGTAGCCCTTCGATGGGAAGTTGGGTCCTAAGCCAATCAGTTCTGAGTTGGCTCAGAGTTCCTACCAGGGCTGGTGCTGTCCCCTTGCACGTGGCTCAGGACCTCTCGGTCTGTAAACAGGCGGAAGGCAATCTGCTCACACTCCCGCTTGGTCCCACATTCAAACAAACACCCAAACAAGCCCTCCTCCTCCAGAGCAGCCAAATCAGAGTAGCCACAGGGCCCGCAGTGCAAGATCCAGGGACGGGACCAGCAGGCAGCCTCCAACGGGCTCTGGTTGAGGTAGATGCCTAGGTCGACCCTCCGGTTCTTACTGGTTGGGTGTGAGTACAAGAGCCATGATTCTGACAGGGTTCTAGCTTCTGGCTCTAGCCTCAGTGAGCTGTCCAGCAGATGGCTCTGCTGAATGGTAGGAGCATCTTTGCCAGCAGGGTGCTTGCACCCATTTGCGATCTCCAGGGACCGGAAACTCACCACACTGCCTTGGCAGCCATGAGGGGGCTCACAGAGCTGTTGGCTCAGAGCTGGTTTCTGAAAGCATTCACCATGGTCGGTGCTGAGAGCCTCCGCCCGGCACCTATTTGGTGTCCGGGCACTGCAATACAGCACAGCGTGGCCAGCCTTCCCAGTTACCTCTGCCACTTCGCACTCCACTGTCACCATGGGCTTAATAAGCCTGCCATGGTGCCATGTGGCTCCTAGGTCATCACTATAGATCATCAGGGAATGAGGCCTGGCTTTATATGGTAGCCGAAAGCAAAAGAACCGGTAAGGGATGTAGTAGGCGTATGCAGGGATGATCAGCCTCCCCGACTGCAGCTGGATGCCATGACCTGGGCCCACAGCAAACGTGGCCCAGTGCTCCACCTCTGGGCCAATGACCTCCTCGGTCAGGTCCCTCACCTCGCTCCATGAATAGCCAGCATCCTGACTGCAGATGAAGCAGAGGCGGGCAGCATTCCTGCCTGACACAATCTGTCGACGCTCAGTGACATGGCCCCGCACACAGATGAAGAATAGGTACACACGGCCACTCTTCTGCTCCCACACAGGACAGGGGTTCATGGTCCGATGCCCAGGTAATGTGGCTTCCATCAGTGGCTTCAGGGGTTCCCACTAGACAAGGGGAAGGGAGAAAGAGCAGGAGTGAAAGACTAATAGGAAGACATGAGGCTCATTAAAAGCATTAATACTGGGGACTTCTCTGACGGTCCAGTGGTTAAGAATCCGCCTTCCAATGCAGGAGATGCGGGTTCAATCCCTGGTCGGGGAACTAAGATCCCACATGCCGTGGGGCAACTAAGCCCGTGCGCCACAACAAAAGATGCTGCATGGAAAGATCCCGCAACAAAAGATCCTGCGTGCCTCAACTAAGACCCGATGCAGCCAGAAATAAATAAATAAATAAATAAATAAATAAATAAAAAAGCATGAATACTTCTCAGAGATAAGAAATAAATGGTACTGAAATCTATAAAATCACGAAGGCCCAAGTGTTCACTGAATTCTCAAATATTATGGGATAACTTATCAGCTGCAAAGAGGCAACGCTAGGTATTGTACGTGCTGTCCCCTCTGTCTGGAACACTCTTCTGCACTTTGTCTACATGCCCAATTCATCATCCAAAACTCAACTCAAAGTCACCTCCTTTATGAAACCTTGCATGAGGTTCCCTCCCCACCCTTACCAAAGGCAATCGGTTCCAGATCACCGCAATAAAGCGAATGTCGCCATAAAGTGAGTCACATGGAATTTTGGTAAATTTATATTTACACTAGGCTGTAGTCTGTTAAGTGTGTAATAGCATTATGTCAAAAAAAATAAACAATGTACATACCTTAATTTAAAAATACTTTATTGCTAAAAAAAATGCTAACCGCCATTCAGCAAATTACAATCTTTCTGCCGGTGGAGGGTTTGAAATACCGCAAGAATTACCAATATGTGACACAGAGACTCAAAGTGAGCAAACGCTGTTGGAAAAATGGTGCCAACCTGCTTGATGCAAAGTTGCCACAAACCTTCAGTTTGTGAAAAACGCATTATCTGTGAAGCACAGTAAAGCAAAGTGCAATAAAATGAGGTATGTCTGTAATTTTTTATGTGCCTGGCTCCCTTCCTAGAGTATGAGTCCTTTGAAGGTAAAAACCAAATTATTCTGATTTTGTATTGCCAGTGCCTAGCACATGATAGGAGCAAAATAAATATTTTTAAAAAGAAAGGACACCTCCCCCCCAAAAAATAAAGAAAGAAAGAGAAAAGAAAGGCCAACACATAGGGAAGTTTTAGGCAAATAAAGGGAAATTTAAGACAAAGATTTTTTTTCCTTCCTCTACTACCCCAGGAGGCAATTCATAACGACGTCATTAAAAACTCAAGCATGGAGTCAGAGACACCTAGTTCAAACCCCACCTTCACCACTCATCACGTGATCTTGGGCAAGTTACTAAATCTCACTTCACCTCCATTTCCTCATCAATTCAATGGAGGATGTAATAACACGCTCACAGAGGGGATGTAAGGATAAAATGAAATAATGCCTAATCAGACATACCACAAAGACCTAATTTCCTTAATATATTTTTAAAACAATATTAGAAATTGGTAAGAAAATTTCCAAAAACTCCAACAGAACTGGGCAAAGAGCAAGATCAGACAACTCAACAGAAAGAGAAGAAAAAAATGAAAATGTGAAGGAAAAGGACTTCCAATTACAACAAACCAGGTAATTTGAACCAAACTTTCTACTGAGAACTAGGATAGATGAAAAAAAATTAAGACAAAAACATCATTTGAAAGCACCAGAGAGCACACAAGGCCATGAAGAATTACAGGCCAAGAACTGAAAGTTCATTCAGAGCGGCTGACGTGGTATTTTGAGTACCTTTTCCCCTCAGGTATCTCTACTAATTCTCAAAGAGGTAACTGAAAAGCTGAGAAGCCAAACAACTCATCTGACAGCCCTACGGGGCTAGCAGGACAAAAATTAGAGGCCCTGGTAAACCCACCAGGCTTTGAGTTGGAACCTTAAAGGGCTAAGTCCGAGAAGTGCAGGTGAAACTGGAGTAGACCAGCCCTCACAACCACCACTCTAGAAAACTGGCTGGCATTACCTACTAAAGTAGAATATAGACATACCCTCTAATCCAGTAACACCATTTCTAGATATCAACCCAGCAAAAAGCATGCACGTAGTACTGAAAAACACGTGCAGAATATTCAGAGCTGCAGTGTCTATACACATAGTCACTAACCTGAATTGGCAACAACAGCAGAACGGATCAATTCATTGTGTATAGTCATACAATGGAAAATTATGTAACAATGAAAATGAACAAATAAAGCTGTATACAACAATCTGGATAAACCTCAAGAATACTGAACAAAAGAAGCCAAACATAAAGAGTCCATAGATTAAAACCAAGCAAAACTCTACAGCTATAAATCAGGCTAGTAATTACCTTTGGGGAAGAAGAGAGGGGGAATGAGAAGTTTCTGAGGTGCTGGCAATATTCTATTTCTTGAGCTGAGTGTGAGTCCACAAGTGTTGACTTTGTCAATTCACAGAGCTGACATTTATGTTTTGTGCATTTGACAATTATGTTTTCTGTATCTGTTATCACTTTACATGAAAAACATTTTTAAGGTAGTATTAAGACTATATACTTAGACTTCTCTGGTGGCGCAACGGTTAAGAATCTGCCTGCCACCACAATGTAATAACTCTAATAGTTACATAACATAACTGTGGAGTTACAGAGTTCACTGAGATTGGTCATGTTGTTTGACTTCATTCATTTATTTATATAAAAAACATATATTGTCCACCTTTAACATAAAAGACACTGTGAAGGCTTCTCAAGATGTAATGTTTAGAATATATTAAAGTTACTCCATCTTTAGTCTAATGTTATAAATTAATTAACACAGAAAGTACAGTGTTATAATCAGTTGCCTCATATCCTGTCTGGAAAGGGGTTAAAAAAAGAAGCTGCCTGCTAACACAGGGGACAAGGGTTTGAGCCCTGGGCCAGGAAGATACCACATGTCGTGGAGCAACTAAGCCTGTGTGCCACAACTACTGAGCCTGCACTCTAGAGCCTGTGAGCCACAACTACTGAGCCCGCATGCCACAACTACCAAAGCCCATGCACCTAAAGCCTGTGCTCTACAACAAGAAGCCACTGAAATGATAAGCCCGTGCACCGCAACGAAGAGTAGCCCCCGCTTCCTGCAACTAGAGAAAGCCCGCATGCAGCAACCAAGACCCAATGCAGCCAAAAATAAATTTTTTTAAAAATTTTTAAAAAAGACTATATACTTGTACTTCGTTTCTGTATGAAGAAGCACTAGAAGGATACATAAGAAACAATAGTGACTGCCTATAAGAGGCAGAGGACTGGGAATGGGATGTATACACCTTTTTACAATGTTTTTTATTCTTCAGCAATGTGAAAGTGTTAACTACCTAAAACAAAAAATAAGATTTTAAAAAATTAACTCCTGCATGAATGAGGAAAGCCTATTATTAAGCAATGCTCAGATCACAGAATCTCAGAGTTATAAGGACCTTGTGCTAACTCACATCCTACAGAAGATTCTCCTCTAAGTCTTGTGGATAAAGGCCATTCAGTCTCTCCTTGAACTGGTCTAGGAACAGGGAACTCACTATCTCTGGGGCAGCCCATTCTATACCAGAGTGCCTTGTACACTGTAAACACTTCAAACATCATGTGCCAAAGTCAACTTAATTATTGGGCAGAAGCCCACCTTCCTCCACCAAGCTCTCCCAGATTGGCTACCTGATCAAAGATTGCTTCCTAAGTCCTCTCAAATGGTTTTCTTCCTCTCTGGAAACTATATGCATGAGAAGTCCACATTTCTGTCTGATCTGATTGCATTTTATTTATTTATTTATTTTTGCTGTGTTGGGTCTTCATTTCTGTGCAAGGGCTTTCTCTAGTTGTGGCAAGCGGGGGCCACTCTTCATCGCGGTGCGCGGGCCTCTCACTATCGCGGCCTCTCTTGTTGTGGAGCATACGCTCCAGACGCGCAGGCTCAGTAGTTGTGGCTCACGGGCCTAGTTGCTCCGCGGCATGTGGGATCCTCCCAGACCAGGGCTCGAACCCGTGTCCCCTGCATTAGCAGGCAGATTCTCAACCACTGCGCCACCAGGGAAGCCCCCTGACTGCATTTTAAACCAATGGAGGCAGGGACCTCAGTTCCCTGTGACTCTTGGGTAATCAAAACTCAGAAGGCCACCAGCAGGAAGGGGCAGCCAGGCCTGCCTTGAGAGGGAGAGAGAAGGCACCCACAGGGCTGACTCCAGAGCCTCGAAGACATCACCAGGGAGAGGAGATAAAGAAAGCACTGTGGATGTCAGAGAAGGAAAAGACCGTGTCTGGATATGGGAAATCCAGGGAGAAATCACCTTCTATTCTGCTCATCTTTTTTTTTTTTTTTTTAATGTTGGGGGTAGGCGTTTATTAATTAATTTATTTATTTTGGCTGTGTTGGGTCTTCGTTTCTGTGCGAGGGCTTTCTCTAATTGTGGCGAGCGGGGGCCACTCTTCATCGCGGTGCGCGGGCCTCTCACTATCGCGGCCTCTTGTCGCGGAGCACGGGCTCCAGACGCGCAGGCTCAGTAGTTGTGATTCACGGGCCCAGTTGCTCCGCGGCATGTGGGATCCTCCCAGACCAGGGCTCGAACCCGTGTCCCCTGCATTAGCAGGCAGATTCTCAACCACTGCGCCACCAGGGAAGCCCTCTGCTCATCTTTAACACACCCACTTCAAGTATCAGCTTAGATGCCATGCCCTGCACGACAGCTTCTCTGATCCCAGCTGCATTTGAACTCCTAAGGAAACACCTCACTCTGCATAAACCTGCCTTGTGACACTTTGTGGATTCTGGGTGGGAGTTTTGGACAGTTACATCTGTGCACAGCTTTGTTTTCTCTCTACAATTTGGTTGTGCAAATTCTTCCCAAAGAGGGGTCAGAGTCTATCAACTTTTGTATGCCCCTCCCTTCACAACATCCCCTGACTTAATGCCTGGTACTTGGTAGGTGCTCAGTAAATGTTGAAGAAAAAAGGAAGGGAAAGAGAAAGGAAGAAAGATGACAGAGGGAGAGAGGAATGGAGGAAAGTGGGAGGAAGGAAGAAGGGATGCAAGGAAGAAGGATCACAGAAGTGCTCTCAGATGGAAACAATACTCTATAAACAATGTATGGAGGCTCTTCTCCACGTTCCTCCAGTACGTGCCTCCTCTCCCTTCCAAGTGCCAACAAGAGGGTCTGGGAAGCAGATTTAATTTTCTATTGTCACCCTGGGGATAGTACCCCTGTGTCCTTAGCACCCTGTGGGGAAACCAACACTTCATGGATAGCACTGAATATGTGATCTGATGAGAAGTAACAGCTGCAAACTCATTTGGATGGTTAAGATTGCTCCGATCAACAACCTTGAGCAGGATCCAGGAAGATATAAGAAATCCATTCACACAGATACTCCCTTTAAGAACAGGAAGAAAAAAAAACTATTGGGCAGTCTAGTCATTGCAAAGTCAGAAGCTCAGCCATCCTTACTAGCTGAGAGGAGAAAATGAAATGGGCCAGATATGTCTAATATAAAGTTGACATGAAGCTGGAAAAAAATGTGAACAAAACATGAAAGCGTCAGAAGCCAAATGATCTCAGCCAGGTGGAAGCAATGGCACACAAACAAGCTGAGGCTTGACAGAGATAAAACAAGTCTTGGGCTTAAAAATTTAGATGGAGAAATGTGATTAAAGAACAACAAATGTAATGGCCAACAAGCATATGAAAAGATACTGAACACTGCTAATAATTAGAGGAATGCAAATCAAAATCATAATGAAATCAGTTCATATCCATTAGGATGGCTACTATCAAAACCCCCCCACAAAACGAAGTAAGTGTTGGTGAGGATGTGGAGAAATACAAAATGGTGCAGTCACTGTGGAAAACAGTATGGAGGTTCCTCAAAAATTTTAAATATCAATAGAATTACCACATTATCCAGCAATTCAACTTCTAGGTCTATATCCAAAAGAATTCAAAGAACAGTCTTGAAGAGACATTTGCACACCCATGTTCACAATAGCCAAAAGGTGGGAGCAACTTAAGCGTCCATCAACCGATGAATGGATAAACAAAATGGATAAAGGAATGAATGGATAAATGAAATGGATAAATGAAATAATAGATTAACATACAATAAGAAGGAAATCATGACATAATGCTATGACATAGATGAACCTTGAGGATGTTATACTAAATAAATAAGCCAATCAGAAAAAGACAAAATATTGCATGATTCCACTTACATGAAGTATCTAATGTAATCAAATTCATAGAAACAAAGTACAATAGTAATTTCTAGGGGCTTGAGGTAGGGGAAATGAGTTGTTCAATGAGTATAAAGTTACAGTCATGCACTGATGAATAAGTTCTAGAGACCTGTTGCATAACGATGTAATACAGTTAACAATACTGCAATGTACACTTAAAATGGTTAAGATGGAAAGTTTTACATTAGGTGTATTTTACCACAATTAAAACTGTTTTAAAAAGAACAAAAAATGTGAAAAAGTCTTGGAAGTTTTAGTTGACCATCTACTTAACGTTTATGCAGCTACCAAAAAAGTAAATGTTGGACTTCCCTGGTGGGTCAGTGGTTAAGAATCCGCCTGCCAATGCAGGGGACATGGGTTTGAGCCCTGGTCCAGGAAGATTCCCACATGCCGCGGAGCAGCTAAGCCCGTGCGCCACAACTACTGAGCCTGCGCTCTAGAGCCCATGAGCCACAACTACTGAAGCCCATGTGCCTAGAGCCCATGCTCTGCAACAAGAGAAACCACCACAATGAGAAGCCCGCGAACCGCAACGAAGACTAGCTCCCCCGCTCACCACAACTAGAGAAAGCTGGCGCGCAGCAATGAAGACCCAATGCAGCCAAAAATAAATAAATACGTAAATAAATTTAAGAAAAAAAAAGTAAATGTCACTTTACCTTAGGCTGTATTAAAAGGATACAAGGTGGTGGAGCTTCCCTGGTGGCGCAGTGGTTGAGAGTCTGCCTGCTGATGCAGGGGACACGGGTTCGCGCCCCGGTCTGGGAAGATACCACATGCTGCGAAGCGGCTGGGCCCGTGAGCCATGGCCGCTGAGCCTGCGCGTCCGGAGCCTGTTCTCCGCAACGAAAGGCCACACAGTGAGAGGCCCGCATACCACAAAAAAAAAAAAAAAAAAAAAAAAGGATACAAGGTGGGATAGTCACCTCACTGCTGAGCTGGTCAGTCTACCCCTAGGGTCCTAAGTTCAATTCTGAGTACCATATTTTGAAAAAAGACAGTGACATCCCACATCAGGTCCCAAGGACAGTAATCACAGTTTTCAAGGGACCAGAAACCAAATCAAGACTGTGGTCTAAGCAGCTGCTAAAAGAACTGAAGCTGTTGAACCCCAAAATGAGAAGACTCAGAGGGTGTGAATACCGTTTTCAGATACATCAAAGAGCAGTTCTCCAGAAAAGGGACTTTACCTAAACAATGTACAGAAGGTAGGACAAGACCAATGGGTAATTATAGAGAAGTACAGATCGTCTCATTCAAAAACAGTTGCTACAGGATTAAGTTCCTAATTTGAGGAGTTGTGTAAGTAGACCCTTAATAGAAGATGACTAATGTTGAGTTCCTACTATCATTAATTATATTTTGCAGACAATGAAACAGAGAAGAGTCAGGTATTCAAGTTCACAGCCAATAAATGATAGGTCTTGCCTGACTCCAAAGCCAGGCTCTTAACCATTAAGCTATTAGTAGCTACCAATGGAATACAGAAGATTTCTATATTGGGAAAGAAGTTGGGCTGATAATTCTTCTAACTTTAAGATACTACAATTAAGTAAATGAGAGAATTAATGTGAATAAAATAAAGAGAAGAGAGAATGAGTTAAAGTGGACACATTTGTGAATGTGTGTGACTACTGGGCAGTGAGGTTATATAACAGGTACGGTCTGATAAAAAACGCTTAACCGCCCAACTGTCTGTGACAGAAAGCAGAGCAACATAACCACAGGCATTGCCTGTCCTGGAGGAAACAAAAGAGCTAGAACTCCAAGTTGGGCTACAGGACACCTGGGATATAAGCAGAGGTTTGACCCTGGGAAGCCGTAAGAAAGACTTGTGACAAAGTGTAAGAGCAGGGAATGGAAATTCCCTGAAGTAAAAAACTTCCCTACAGGGAAATGTGAGTAAGTCATCAAAAGCAAAGACAGGGGTTGCCGGCAAGGGCCACCATCAGCAGAACAGCATTTGCACTGTAACAGCAAAACAAGGCATCCCTATGGACATGAAGTTTTAATGGTGAGGTTTCTGTGAGTAGAAAGCAGAGCAGGTTAGAGGGATTAAAGTACCTCTTATAAAAAATGTATGTATGTGTGTAACTCTCAAACCCATTGTCTCACCTCATCCTCACTTCAGCAATCTCTGAGAGATAAAAGGCAACAATGAGAAAAATGGGATCTGAAGTAACCCTGTAGTTCATAGGCCCAAGAGCAGCAACCATTCTGTCCCCCATAAAAACACAGTAAACATGTGCTACTTAGTGACAAGGGCACCAAACCCCTTTCTGCCTCTTATTAGGTGTGTGCCTAAGGCAAGTCACTTTACTTCCGAGCTCCAGTTTCCTGTTGTAAAACGGGCCTCATAATATTTACCTCACATAAAGCACAGGGGAGAGGAAGAGCAGGAAGGGGAAGAGAAGCGGGAGTATGGGTGTTGTCATCCTCCCCCGCATCTCCTGGTAGCTGTGGGCGTGAACGAGCCACCTACCTGTTGGAGCACCAGGATCCCTCATCAGCAAAACTGGATTAACAATGCTTACTTCTTTCGATGACTTATGAGGATAAAGGAGAATGTGAATGAAAAGCACACCACATGTTGGCCAAACTGAACAAACTATGGAGGCCTCTAGTCAGAGACTGAGTTGGAAGCCTGCTTTTACTGCTTTATTATAGCTGTGTGACCTTGAGCAAATAGCAACCTCTCTGAGCCTCAGTTTCCTCATCTGTAAAATGTGACTGACAATAGTTCCTACATCACAGAATGGCTGTGAGATTCAGTGTGCCCCTGGCACACAGTAAGTACTCAGTAACTGAAAGCATTGCTGTTACTGCTTTTTTTCCTCCTCAGCTCTGACACAAGGCTTTTCTTGCATTGATGGGAAAAGACACAGACACTAACATACGCAGAGCAGTGTAGAAACTGAGGCCTAGGCTCAGATCTGGGATAAGGAGTCACCTGTACTGAGTGCCCAGTCCTCAACCCTCGCCTCAGCACCAGGTGGAGAGCATCCTCATCCCTGCTCGAGGAGCGCTTCTCTGCAAAGGCCAGGAAAGTGTGGGTAGGGGGCACATAGAGCAAGGCTGGGATCCGGTAGGTGACCCCTCTCTCGTCCTCCTGCTGGAACAGAGGGCTGTTGAAGGAGCACGATGTCATTTCTTCCATGACCTCTGCAAGGATAGGAGGCAGATAAACGTGTGTCCACATTCAAATGCTGGCTTGTATACAAGTTCTGCTCTATCATTCCATTTCTGGAGATCACTGGGAGGCAAAGATGTACTCAAATGTTTATTTTTTTATACAAAAGTAACATGATCTCAATAGTACAAAGCATAAAATAGGCACTCTCATTTAACAGGTCTATCCTCCAGACTCTGTGGGAATCCTATGCAGCCTGTGTCAAGTGTCTCTCCAGAGAGATTCTGTATGTGCTTCTGCCGAGCATTCAGAGGTATTACCAGTCCGGATGGTTTCTAATGTCAATTTCTTGGCGTGGAGTTTTTAGGCCATTCAGGTAATATAAACATAAACCCAAATCCATATGAGGGAATGGCTGTGGTTAAGAATTCTCCAGGCAGGTAGATGCGGATGATGTGTGCAAATTGGTCTCAAGTGATTCTGAAGAAATATTAGACACACACACTTATGTATATGTGCATGTATGTATGTATGTATGTATGCATGAAGAGACAAGGACAGAGACAGAGAGAGACAGAGACATGGAGGAAATGATATAGCAAATGGGGTAAAATGTTACAAATTGGTAAGTCTGTATGAAAGTTATATGGGAATCTTTGTCCTGTTTTTTTTTTTTTTTTTTTGCGGTACGCGGGCCTCTCACTGTTGTGGAGCACAGGCTCCGGACGCGCAGGCTTGGCGGCCATGGCTCAGGGGCCCAGCCGCTCCGCGGCATGCGGGATCTTCCCGGACTGGGGCATGAACTCGTGTCCCCTGCATCGGCAGGTGGACTCTCAACCACTGCGCCACCAGGGAAGCCCTTGCTTTTTTTAAATAAATTTATTTATTTATTAAAAAAAAAAGAATTCTCTAGGCAAACTTTCCCCTTCTATTGGAGCCTAGAAGAGGCAATCTTCTTTGTCATCTCTGTCAGTCGTAAGATTCCTTTTTCCTTCTCCATTTGATCAGAGGATACAGATTTTCAAGGCATCTAGCTTCATGCGGGGATCTCACTTCCAACCAGAGTCAAACCCTGGTGGGCTCATAGTTTCATTCACTGTAACAGCAGGTATATTAAAGCCCAAGCTTCTAGGTAAGTGGGACATGCAAACATCTAGGGCAGCTGAGGTCAGGTAAAGGGGCTAACTTCTCCAGTTTTCAGTTTACTCTTGGGTTTTAGGCCTGGGGATTTCTCTTACTTTCTTGCAAATTCAGTTATAAAAGACTTTGTTATATTTATCCACCATTTTATAGGTTAGCTAGCCTGCCATAATGCTGAAAATGGACATCTCTAGGTACATTTCTCAAAGAAAATCAGGTGTTCAACTTCTCAGAGGCCCAAAAAGGGAATCCAATCAGACAGACAGAACCAAGCTTAGAATTATTATATTTTCTCTCACCACCTGTCATCCAAGCTCTGTCTTCCAAATCACTTGTAAAAATAATCAGGCTGTGAAAATGAGGCCCATAAGGCCTTACTCATTTATTTAATAAATATTTCTGAGTGCCCACTCAGAAAGTTAGACCATAAGGTAGGTGCTGAGGAGACAAAGGAATCAGAGGTCCCTGCCCTCAAGAAACCCACATCCAGGTGAGCGAAACAGACATATACATAGACAATTACAATATCATGCAGTAAGTGCTGCTTTAGAGGTCAACATGAGAGCATGCAGGAAAACAGAAAAGGGCAACTGTCTAGATGAAGGCAGCAGCGGTGGAGTTTTGGAGGGGTAATAAGCCATGGGATCTCCTGTCTCACATCCTTATACTCTGGGCCTGGAACATTCAGATAGGCAGACCTCACTCCCTCACCTTTAGCTCTATTCAAACATCATCCAATCAGTGAGGTCTTCCCTGACAGCTCCCTTGCCCCTCTCTATCCCATTTTCCTGCTCTATTCTCCATGCCACTTACCATCACCCGTATATTATACTTATTTAATATACCCCACAGAATAGAAATTCCGTGAAGGGCAGGGATATGTCTGTTTTATTCCCTGATATGCCTCTACACCTAGAACCTTGTCTGGTAATTCACAGGCACTTGACAAATATTCATTGAATGATTGAATGAATGGGTGAGCTGGATCTTAAAGGATGAACAGTGGGTTATAGCCAACTGAAGGGTGAAAAGGAGAAGGGCAGAGGGAGTGGATGTGAAAAGCCTAAAGGTCACAGAAAACACAGTGAGCTGTGGGGACTCGCAGTAATCCAGTAGACTACAGTGGAGTGCAAAAGCTGTGAGCAAAGGTAGGACTGAAGGGGTCAGGTGAGTGCAAATCCTGGGAGGCTTTGATACCTTATTAAGGTGTTTATTCCCACAGGTAGGGAGCCACTCTACAGTGTTTGGCAGAGGAATGTCAAGATCAAGTATGCATTTAAGACCTCTCTCTCAGGTAGCCTTCGGGGCAATGAACTGAAGGGGAAAGTTGTACTGCTTTGGGCTACAGCCTCATAGTGTCAATCAAGACAAGCTTTGTCATTGACAGCATATGAATGATTTATTTAGCATATGAATTCATTTAGCATATGAGTAATTCATTTCACTAGTTCCTAACCTAAAGGGAGAAGAATCACAGCTCACTGTCTGAGGGGGTGGGGAGGTGGCCTCCTGAGTCCGGAAGAAAAGCCTCCCCTCATTCCAATTCTGGGCTCTCAGTTGTCTTCCTTACACCATACGTGAGCACACCTCTCTCCCCAATTCAGGCTCTCCTGCCAGAGGGTCAGGCTTTCTTCTAAGTAAAGATCTGCCCCTGGGCCAAGCTAGTGTAATGGTTTAGAACATAAGGTGTGGACCAGGCCAGGACTGCATGAACTTGGGCATGTTATTTAACTTCTCTATGCTTCTGGATCCTCATTTATAAGATTCAGTAGAATGAGTGAAAGAATTAAGTTAAAAAGTTTAATTGTCTGTTACAGGGCCCATGACACAGTATGAGCTCAATATAGGACAGTTACTATTTTTAGACTGTCAGTCACTACATATTCTAGTTTTACTCCTTGAAACCTGTGGAGGATGATGATGATAACGACAACCACAATTACAACTCCCCTTCTTAAAAGTATTTGAATCCCTCTGCACCTCTGGGAGAGGTCATATTTTAAACTCTTATAAGATATATAAGTTAATATCAATACTATTAATCATCAGCCAACACATGATTATTGGTTAACACCAAAACAGGATGTCTCTGGGTAGTAAGAAGAATGAAACACAGAATAAGCATGGGAATGGGCAGGGAGGACTAGGAAAAAAGAAAAGGAGAGGAAGTGAAGAGAGCACGTAAGGAGAAGCACAAGTTCTTACTGTGTGACCTTGTGCTAGTTAATCTCTCTAGGTCTTGGATTCCTTGCTTATAAAATGTGGATGACAATAATACCTACCTAAGATGACTGAATGAAGAACCACTCAAAAATGTTTTATAAACTTTAAAGCACTATGTAAGTAAAAGTATTATAAATTCAGATGTCTTCACAATTTCACTTATGGCTTTGCTATCACTATAACAATTAGAGTCCCTAACATTACTTTTCATTAATTATGCTGATCATGTTGATGACAGTGGTAACACAGGTGGTGACTCTGGCATTGACACCCAAACTGTTTTGCACAAACCATAAGCCGGGAGCTAGGGATAGAGAAGAATCAGATACAGTTCTGCTCTGGAGTTGTTCATTTTAGCAGAGGACTCAACGTGATTAACTGCCGCTCCATATAATCACCTTTCAATCAAGCCCTCCCTGCTCTCTCACTGGAACAAAGTATAGTGTAGCATGGACTTTGAAGACTGACTTGGCTTTGACACTAGCAAGTCAAATTCACCTCTGAACCTCAGTTTCCTCACTTGTAATGGAGATAATATCACCTATTTCTCAAGCTTTCTCAAGTGTAACTCCGCAGACTCCAATTAATCCAGAGCGCCAAGCAGCCTCCAGTGAACCCCAGAAGGAGGCCTTTCTTTATTCACCCCTAACTATTAATACTTAAGGAGCACCCATCACACGTCAGGCCTTTGAAGATCCTGTGGTCCAAACCCTTCTCATGGTACACATGGGAAAACTCAGGCCCACAGAGGGGAATAAACTCCTCTAAGGCCACTCAATGAGTCAGTAACAAAACCCGGACCAAGGCCCAAGTCTCCTAAGTTTCAGCTCAGGGCTCTCTGCTGCCCACAGACCCCCTTTAGTAAGAAGGGTTTTCCCAGTCTCAGATCCCTTTCATCTCTAAATAAGTTTGGCTTCTGTCGAAGGAAAACAAAAACAGACCTAGCCAAAAATACTTTCTGGCTCTGTCTGAGACCCTAGCCAACTGGGGTGTGTCTGACCCAATATTCCCCGCAGACTGGATTCCCTAAGCCCAGAAAGTGCTGCCAAACCTGTCCCCAGAGTCACAGCGCCCCACGTTTTGGGGGGCTCTCCAGTCTCCCAGCCCCACTCACCTGCGCGGGACCCCGGCTCCTCCATCTCTCTTGGGGTAGGTCTGGGCGCGGGGTCAAGCCCTCACGTCTCGGACACTGAAGCCTGGGAGAATGACCAACGCTGGGGAGACAGGAAAGGGACTGCGGACGCGGACACAAACCACGAAAAGTAAAGAAGCAGGCCGACAGAGACCTCGAGAGGCCGGCAGCGGGGCTGACAGACCCAAGACACCGAGAAGAGCAGGTAGGAAAGCCGGTCCCGGACGCGCAGAGGCCGCAGCCGGCCTAAGGTTGGGACAGGCCGTAGGCTGCGGCGGAGAGTTAGCCCCGCCCCCTCGGGCCATTTCAAACAAAGCTCCACCCCTCTCCTTCCGCTGCCCGGTCCCTTCGCGGCCCAGGCTGGGATATCCCTCCTCTCTCTGGGCCCCAGTCCCGACCCAGCGGTGCCTTAGGATTTGCCCCTTCCTCTTCCACCCCCCGACCACCACCCCCTCCAATGGCTGCGCAGCTCCCTGGCTTCGCCCCTCACCCCTCCATTCCGCTCCTCTGTCTTCGGTCCCCTTTTCCCACGCTCGCACCTATTGGTTGCCGGTCTGTTGATGGGTATCACGCTTAAAACTTCCCTGGACAGCTTGAGTGTGGAGCGAAGGTTCCGGGCCTCAGAGGGGACTCAACTAAAAGGTCCAGAGATTCAGAGCATTGGGCAACCCACCCTTAAGAAAATAAAAATTATATTTATATGTGTTATTTTATATATGTATATATTTTTTGAGAAAATGATAGTATTAGGTTACGACCCGCTGAATAAGATAAAAACCCACAAGTCCACATCGATATGCACAACTGAATAAATATTATAAACAGGGGAGAAAGGAAAGCTCTTCCTATAGTAGAATTTCAATTTATGAAAGTAGTCCATGCACAGGCTATTTGAACATATTACGGTTTATGCTAAACACCTGCTTTCCTTCTGAGAGTCTGGAATTTTGAAACATGCTGGGAAGAGAGTGCCCACGTGGCACTGTGGGTGCTGAGTCTCTAATGGGTTCTCTAGACAGAAACATGGCACACATGCTGCATTTGTGCTGGGGGAAAGTGTGTGCTTAGTGTGATCTCTCATGAGAGGGAGAGAGCATAAGAAAGCCTATACATGGATTCTTTCAGACTCAGCCTGCAGTCCTTTTCTCTGATGATCCAGTGTGTGTCCATACTAAATACATTGCTGTAATCAATCTTAGCCATGAGTACAACTATAGCCTAGTGCTGAAACCGTGTAACTCCAACTGGGACTTGAACCCACCGGCCGGGACTCAAACCCAGCCAAAATCCAGATTGGGACTTGAACCCATGGTCTTTTAACTGAGATCACACACCTCGTCTCAGGACTTAATGAAGCTCAGGTTCTTGATGTCTCATCGCAGAAAGAATTCAGTGAGAGACAAAGTCAGAGGTAAGACGTGGATTTATTTGGAGAGAAACACACTCCACAGAGTGTGGGCCATCTCAGAAGGCGAGAGCAGCCCCAGGGTATGGGGTTGTCAGTTTTTATAGAGGTGGGTGATTGCATAGGCTAATGAGTGGGAGGAGTATTCCAGCTATTTGGGAGAAGGGGCGGGGATTTCTAGGAATCAGGCCACTGCCTAATTTTTTACCTTTATGGTCAGCCTTGGAACTATCATGGCGCCTGTAGGTGTGTCATTTAGCTTGCTTATGTGTTACAATGAGCATATACTGAGGGTATAGTGGAAGTTGACTCGTCTGCCACCTTGGACCTATTTGGTTCTAATCAGTTTATGTTGTGTCCTCGGGTTATGTTATTCTTTTAAAGGTTGTGCCCTGCCCCCTTCCCTCCTGTTTCAGTCCTGTGAGTACTTCTAGCAAATCTCTGAATCTAGGGCTGAATCTGAATCTTGGGAACGCTCAACCAAATACAATATATAAAGTTTTAAAACATGTAAAATAATAATAGTATGTATTGTTAGTGGACACATGTGTGAAGAAAATGCAAAGGAATAAGAAACAGCAAATTCAGGATCATAGTCATTTCTGGGAGTGCAGGAAGTAGGGTGTGATTAAGAAAACCCAAGGGACTTCAATTGTATCGGTAACATATTTTTTAAAGGTGGCAGTGGGTTCATGGGTGTTCACTTTATTATTCTTTAAGCCTTATTATTTGTCTAAAATATTTCATTTTTAAAGATTGGTTCATACAAAGTCCTAGGGTTTTTCACCAGACCTCTCCAAGCACACAATCACCAACTTGGATCACCAAGTCAATTTTAGAAAAATATCTAGAGCTAATGCCAAGTCTCTCTCAGTTCTTTGCTGGTCTCAGTCTAATGCCCGAGGCAGTGAAGTTTAGTAGCAATCTCTATATTTGGAGGTGAAGCGATCTTGACTCCAATCCTGACTTCCCACTTCCTAGCTGAGTAAGCTTGGCAAGTTGTTTAACTTCTGTGCCTCAGGTTCCTCATCTGTAAAGAGGGCACACTTGGCCCCACTCCTCATCCATAGCTCAGATCAAATACATTTCATTTCCTGTATAAGGACCTTCCAGGCCTCCATGCTAAACAGTTATTCCTCTTCTGGCCTCCACAGCACTTTGTACAGATGGCTTCTGATGAATTTTCTGAGTTTGCCACTTCATCGGCTACTCTGATTAATCTGATAGAGATGGAACCAAATCTATTCTAATGGTCTCATACAGCATTTAATTAAGGATACTATCCAAGTATACATCCAAGCAACAGGATGAGACCAATCTGCAGAATTGACCTCAACCACAACCAAGGGCCTGGACCCAACCAGCTGGAAAAACAACAACCGAAAAACCAACCATAAGCCATTAAGATCTATCTTGGAAAGCCAGGTGGTATTCTCTAGTTTATGCATTGACCTGTACCCTGCCTGAGGCATTAGTCCAAGTACAGCAGGTTATATTAGCCATTGCAGACTTTGCCTTGGCTCACAAGGAAGTTAAGAACAATTCTATCATTCATAACCACAGTGGCCAGTGAGTTGAAGTTCACCTGAATGCCTTCCAGGGCTGAGGTATATTATTGATGGCTTCAGCTAAAGTCGGGAACGAATTTCATATCAACATTTCTAATAGGACGACTCTCAAGATAGGGATAACCTCCTGCAGAAGTGCATAAATGAATAGGTCACTCCTCCAGGAAGGTCCCCTGTGTAACCAAGGGTAGCCTCATGTTGGAGCCATCTCCACAGTCATCTGAAGGCTACATGATCTGCTGGTGGTGCTTGCTTAAACGCTTGAAGGTTGATCATGACCCTCCCTATGGTGGAAGACACCATGTTTTCAGGGAGGAAGGCAAGTTAATGCCTGGCTTCCACAAAGGAAGTATAGTCCTGGGGACATATATGATGTCCCTGTTTACAACTGCTGGGGCCTCCCAAGTGGGATCTACATCATTCAGGGGACACAGATTGACAATGTCCCTAATGTAAACCTCTTGCCCACCTGGTAGGCCTCAGAGTTCCCAGTTCATTTATTTATTTAATTTTATTTATTTTTGGCTGCATTGGGTCTTCATTGCTGCAAGTGGGCTTTCTCTAGTTGTGGCAAGCGGGGGCTACTCTTCGTTGCGGTGCGCAGGCTTCTCATTGTGGTGGCTTCTCTTGTTGCAGAGCACGGGCTCTAGGCACGGAGGCTTCAGTAGTTATGGCTCACAGGCCCTAGAGCACGTGGGCTTCAGCAGTTGCGGCGCGCGGGCTCAGTAGTCACGGCTTGCAGGCTCTAGAGCACAGGTTCAGTAGTTGTGGCACACAGGCTTAGTTGCTCCATGGCATGTGGGATCTTCCTGGACCAGGGATCGAACCTGTGTCCCCTGCATTGGCAGGCGGATTCTTAACCACTGCACCACCAGGGAAGTCCCTCCCAGTTCATTTAGAATCATTGAAACCAGTCCTTATTTTTGGAAAGACTGCCTGATAGGTTAGTCCAACCTATCCCATGCATCCACGCCACAAGTCAGGTAGCATCTGTCCATTCCACAGGATGACTGAGCAATAGCTACAAGAATGAGGGTGAGGGACACATGTCTAGAGCCTGTGACATGTGTTTTTCATGAGACTATAGGAGCTGAAAGTCCACCTGATGTTTCTGATAAGACTTCTCCGTAGGTTAAAAGGAATGGTTAAAAGGAATCAAACTGTGGTCACAGCCATCTTGTGGGGGACAGCAAACCTAGCAGTTAGTTGAGTTTAAGGAGCTTGCAGTAGTTTGAGATAGTTGTACTAGGCCATTTTCCTTTGAGAGGAAGCCTCCAGGGTTGACTCTTTTTCCAAATGTTATGATCTAGGACTATGTCAAAGCAACAAGAGAATCCAGGTGGCTGACCCAGAATTAAATGTGAAGACTCTAGGCCTCCTTCTGGCTTAGCTGTCACCCGGGGGATGTAGCACCTAGGCTGGCCTGCAAATGCTATTAGGGCAAAGAAACATCATGCCCAACAATGGTCAGGGCATATACTAAATTTTCAAAATAAACCTGTACAACAATCCCCATCCCTTCTCATTCTGATCATTACTCAGTAAACAGCTGTGATAGTTAACTGTATGTGTCAGCTTGCCTGGGACAGATATTTTGTGTCAATTTAACTGGGATAGTGCCCAGATATTTGGTTAGGCATTATTCTAGGTATGTCTGAGGGTATTTCTGGAAGAGATTCCTATTTGAATCCGTAGACTCAGTAAAGCAGACTGCCCTCCCCGATGTAGGTGGGCCTTATCCAATCTGTTGGAGGCCTGAACAGAACAAGAGTTGGGGTAAGGGAGAATTTACTTTCTCGGCCTGACTGCTTTCAAGCTAGGACATCAGTCTTCTTCTGCTTCTGGAATGGAGCTTACACCATTGGTTCTCCTGGTTCTCAGGCCGTTGAATTCATACTGGAACTACACCAGCAGCTCTCCTGGGTCTCCAGCTTACAGACAGAAGATCATGGGACTTCTCAGCCTCCATAATCATGTGAGCCAGTTCCTTATAATACATCTCTTTACATATACACAAACATATCCTATTAGTTCTGTTTCTCTGGAGAACCCTAATACAGCAGTAAAGAGGAAGTGATTGATCTGGGGACAGCCACATTCAGTGACCACACCGCCTTACCAAGATGTATTGACTAGAATGAGATGAGAGGTAGAATCAGAAATGTTTTGAGTACATTTTTTGAGTAGGCTGTTCCAACACTCAACAACACTATAAGCTTGTGGATGAAAGAGTGGAAGGTCCATCAAATACCTTGACTTTTAGCCCACTATTGGGTGACTTTTGCAATAAAAGGTGTACCATTGTCAGACTGCATATAGACAAGAAAAACATAAAGCAGATTGGTTTCAAGACCAAAAGTAGTGTGGTTGGAGTTAGTGGATTGGACTAGAACAACCCTGTAACCTGAAAAAGTGTCAAGAGTGGTGAGGCACTACTGGTAATCAGCCAGGAGTGGGTGGAGGCCATGCCCTGTGCTAGGTAGCCTCACTCATGGCTAGACAAACAGGAGTCACAAGTGTGGTATGCAGTGGTAGCCTCATAAGCCATTTAACTTTGTGCCAAGGCTGTGACGATGCATGTAATGCCATGTCTGGTGCGATCATGGATCCATTGGCAGCTTGATTGTAGTTGGCCCCCACTGAATAGGCCCCCACATAAATGACCCACACAGTTCAATTAATAGCTGTAATTCATTTCTATTTTGGGGCCCCAAAGAAGAGTATCTTTGACAGTCTGTAATCTTCCAAGTGACACACCAGAAGACCAGGCCTTTGGCAACAGCCAAGAGTCAGTGAAAATATAACCTGTCTGGTCCCCAGTAATACTGTCTAGGGTAAGAGTGACAGTTTTCAATTCAGCCCTTTGTGCTGATCAAGTCCTTACTGTAGTCAGTCTTCCAGAATTGTCACTGGACATCAACAGCTTTCAACTTAACTGCAACATCATGAATCAGGCCCAGGAATTTGATTGGAGAAATACCTTTGGATCAAGGACCCCAGTGAGTCAGTAGTTTTACTTCAGGCAGCCAGGTGGGACTACATTTCCTCCGAGGGAGTAGCTGTCACTTTTTCATGTAAAACTAAGATGGTGAGGCTGGCTGCATCCCAGAACATGCCATTTCCTCTTGACTAGGGGACTGCTGGGCTCCTTTTTTTTTTTTTTGTCTGTGTTGGGTCTTCGTTGCTGTGCATGGGCTTCTCATTGCGGTGGCTTTTCTTGTTGCAGAGCACGGGCTCTAGGCATGTGGGCTTCAGTAGTTGTGGCACACAGCTCACTAGTTGTGGCTTGTGGGCTCTAGGGAACAGGCTCAGCAGTTGTGGTGCACGGGCTTAGTTGCTCTGCGGCAGGTGGAATCTTCCCAGACCAGGGCTCGATCCTGTGTCCCCTGCACTGGCAGGCGGATTCTCAACCACTGCGCCACCAGGGAAGGCCCTGGGCTCCTTTTTGTTAGTTGTCAAATCTGAGTTAATATGGCCCAAAATGGGGATGCTAGGCCAGAGTTGTGAGGCTTCTATTCGTCAGGTGTTTAGTTTCAGCAGTAGCTCTGTAGTAGCCTAACAGCTGTCCACCTTTTTAAAAGGAGGCACTTGGTGCCTGCAAAGTACACTGCTGTGCTGGGAAATGGCCTGAGTACTCCAGCAGTCACCAGGTTTTCAACTAAATCTGTGGCTTTCATCTTTCCTCTTAGAATTCTATATTATTTTTGTTAGACTACCCAAGAGGAGACAGGGGTCCCTTCTCTCTATGCAGTAGTAGCCGCAGAATGGGAGACTTAAGAGCATTCACAGTTCAATCAAACGTCCAGTTGCTCTCAATAACACATTGATGCGAAAGCCACAAAACATTAGTACATTGAATCCGTTTAGAGGCTCCCTCTACAGGTCGTTTTAATTTTCCTTTCCCATTGCAAACTGCGTCCAAACCTCACCAGCTGGATTCAGGTACTTTCCCCTCATCACGGGAACCCAAACCAAGTAGCTGAAAATAGGTATGTTGCAGGCCACAGCCACAGCCACCAAGAGACTCTGCTCTCTCCCAGCCAAGAGTGTGGGGACATCACAGGAGTGGGAGAGGCTAACCTACAGGCTGGGTCCGTGAGAACTTTGCTCCTGACTCCTCCTCCAGGGTCAGTGCTGCCTCTTCCTTTGTGTACCTCTTGGCTCCGATAAGCACCTGCAGCTCAGGGACTGTTATTTTGGGGTTTTTTGCCCCCCTGTACACCACTGTGCATCTGCCTCACAGTCCTTGGCACTTTTGACCATTCCTGTACCCAGGGCACCCTGTCCCCATGGGGCGAAGGAGGATGGTGACTTACTTATATTCAACAGAGCTAGAAAAGAGGAGTCCCTCCCCTCCTTAAAGATCCCCCAGCATACACAGCTTCTTTCCTTAAAGTAGGAGAGGGAGCAAGAGGGATCAGGTCATGTACTCACGTTTGCTTCAGGTGGTTACCTGCTTGGGCTCCCAATGGTTTGGGTCCACTCAAAGCTCTACGTCCTTATTGCTGACACCACTTATTTCACCTTTGGGGAAGCCTTTACTCGTCAGTCAGCCATACTGCCTTCAGCTGGGGCCACAGGCTTGCTGCCTCATTGCCAAAACATCCTTTCCTCCTCCTGCCCCAAAGAGAATGAGCAACAACCTAAGTACCAGTTGGACAATGTGTTTCAATCCTACCTCTCACTGCTCAGCCTCAAAACATTCATTAACACGTAGGACAACTAGGGACGCTTATTCCTCTCCTCGCTCAGCAACATTTGCTACCAGACCCCAGGTTATCTTCTCATATCCTCACCTGGCCCATGACCTTTCTCTTCTGGAAAGCCTTGTCTGTCAGGATCCCATCCTTGTTACCAAACTGTCAAGAGTAGTCTATGAAGGATCTCAAATTTTATCCTATTTGCAGACTAACAAGTTAACCTATTATTTTTTTCATGGGTACTGGCAGATGACATGAGACTCCTGGATCAAAGAACTTTATTACTTATAGCGCAGCAAGCAGCAATGCCAGTTCCCCCTACCCCCCGCCCCAGCAAAAGTGACGCGGATAGGCCTTGATGGATGCCTACACGTGCAGTGGGTTGTGTCATGGGAAGAGAACCCTGAGCTCGGGGGAGTCAACACTTACAGTGAACAGTGGGCAGACTTGCTCCCAGGGAAGAGACATTACCTCCTCTCTCAAGATGGCTCACTATCAACAGAACACTGAGATACAGCCCAGGAAAAGAGTGGTCAGGGTCTTGCATTCATATGAAGCAAGAACGTGCAGGGATGCTTAGGGCTCATGGCAGATTGCCTCTCCCAACACTTTCTCATTCTCCAGTGGGTCACCTTTGACAGCATTATAAACCAGATCCAGGGCACTAAGAGCCTGAATACTGATACTGAATACTATTCAATACTAATCAGCAGTTTCCCAGAGGAGTTTGTCAGTCACAGGGAAATCTCCCCCAAAGAGCCAAAGCTCCCTTACAGCAGCCAAGACCCACTGCAAAACATTCTGAGACCTTTACTGTTGTCTCTGGCTGGATCTAAGGTTGGCACGATAAACTGCAGGAGGGGGCTGGCTGCCAGACAGTCTAACAGCTGCCATCCCTCCTCACCCAAGCAAACCAGCCAAAGTTCTAACAATTCACCTGGTTTCTGTTCACAGAAGCAGGGAACTTCCCTCCTTTCATGCTTGTGTAGGTGTGTGTCTCTGTAACTGCTGTCTGAAAGGAAGAGGAATCTGCTGCCCACCAGGGATGAATATTAGTGTCAGTAGTTATGATGGGGCAAAGCCGAAGGTGACTGCCAGATTAGTCAGGAAGTCCTCCTGTTCAGGGGAAAGTGAGCACCAAGCAGCACACCTTCCGAGCAATTGTCTTTGAACCTACTTCCCAGTACTAAGAGCCTACAACCACCTCCCTAATCCTCATTAGCAGGCAATAATATATTTAAAACATTATTCTGAGAAGGGGGTCATAGACAACACCAGACTGTCATAAAAGATCCATGGCATAAAAAGAGGTTAATTATCCTCATCAATTATTCTTGAATAATTGTGGATATCAGAGGAGTCACCTGAGCACATGTGCTTTCAGGCTGGATTGTTACGAATATTCTATTTAATAACATTAGAGGCTGTCAGTGGGGACAAGATATTTTACAAAAAAAATTGTGATATTAGCAGTTTCCCCAGGTAACTTCCATCAGGGAGACAAAGTTTGGGAAGGGGTATCTAGCCACAGGAGTGGTAATATGACAGAGAGTTGGTGAGAGAAAGCTCTAAATTGAGTGGGAACTTGGACCCAGAGAAAAATACAACTTGTGTGTACTCAAAGGACTTTTGCATTTTCTTCCATTCCCTAAGGTTGTTCTGAAGCAAAAAGATTGTTTCTAAAAATACATACACCACCAACTGTCAAATAAACATTAGCAGCTCAAATTTACAAATAATGAAAAACACAGCTGTCTTTCCCCACTCTCCTCAGCAGTCTTAAATACTTGGAAGACCTAAGTTCTTCCTCGGCAGGTGTGAGGAGTTGAGAGTCAAGAGGAAAATGTGATGGATGTCAGTTTCCTGGTGGAAGGGTGCTACAGACCTACTAAAGAGAGTAAAGAACAGCCCAGCGACATTCAAAACTGGCTGGAGTGACCACTCAGTTGATGCATGTGTCAAAAGCCGGCTACAGGTGCTCTGCAGCCTCCCAAATTGCACCCGTGCTGAGGCTTGAGCCTGTTCAAGTGATAAACTATCACTTGAAACTATAGGAAACTATCCTAGAATACCACAATTGGGTAGGTGGGTGGGCTGGGGTGCACGCAGGATGACCGCATGGCTGGGCTACTAACCCACTTCTTTCTTTATCAAATGGATACCGCCTCAACTGGTCAGGGAGAAACCTTAAGATAGCCATGCAGCCTAAGAAATCTCAAAGTGGGGTTTATGGGCAGATTTAAGGGATTATAGCATTCATATTCTCTGTAATCAGAAATGTTTTAGGGCTTCCCTGGTGGCGCAGTGGTTGAGAGTCCGCCTGCCAATGCAGGGGACACGGGTTCGTGCCCCGGTCCGGGAAGATCCCACATGCCGCAGAGCGGCTGGGCCCGTGAGCCATGGCCGCTGAGCCTGTGCGTCCGGAGCCTGTGCTCCGCAACGGGAGAGGCCACAACAGTGAGAGGCCCGCGTACCGCAAAAAACAAAAATGCATTTGACTTATGTATACTGACAGGGAACGTACCTAAGAAATATTAAGTTAAAAAAAAACAGAACATATTTCAACATAATTCAATTTTCATAAAAAAATATAAAATACATGTTTATATATGTAAAGAAAACGATATAACTGATGTGAAAGAATTCCAAGGAGTCATCATGGAGAGGGTTATTCCCTGTCTATATCCATGAGCTTTGGGGCCCCTGTGTCTAACAGTAACTTCTTCACTGTAAGAATACGATTATCTGATTACACTTTCAAAAGCTTCAAGTAGCTGACAGAATAGAATTTTCACCTGGGGGCGGGGGGGAGGGGGAGAGGAAACTAGAAGCTCAAAGAATTACACGGCCTACCCAAGGTATATGGAAACAGAGTATAGAATCCAAGGCTTCAACTCCCTGTCTAGTGATGTTCTACAGTCCCCTACTGCGTGGTGCTAAATAGGGCAACGTTCCCAAGTCAAAGAGGAAAATGTGATAACTGGGATTTCTTATAAGCTGATTATAGTTTTAGGTACCAGGCTCAGCTGGAATTGTATTTATGTAAGACTAGACGGACAATATTCCTATAGGTCACAGGATCTGGGCAACTGCCCAGTTCTTCTCTGACCATAGTGGGAAAATACTAGAAACGGTGCTGCTCACAACTCTGGAGCCAGACACAACAGGTTCAAATCCCAGCTCTAACATTAGCCTTGTGACAAATTATTCAATTTTTGTGCCTCTGTTTCCTCACCTATAAAATGGAGATAATATCAGTACCTACTTTCTTGGGAAAGTTGTGAGCACTAGTGAGTTAATACATGTAAAGTACCTGGCACAACGTAAGTACTGAGTGTCATCACTGTTACCACTGGAAAGCTAGCAGTTCTTCACCTACAGGTTCTCAAGGGCCTCTGACCAGTGAAACAGCCTAGGAACAAAAGGAACCTATAGCAGTAAAACTGTTAACATGTGCTGCTCTGTTCCTTCCATCAAGACTATGACTCCATTTTTTCACATCTTCTTTCCTTTTATTGAAAAAAATTTTAGAAAATGGCAGTTGATAAAGGGCACAAACAAATCAACAGGGATATACTAGTGGAAAACAGACAAAATAAAACTAAAAATGCCATTGGCTTCTTTAATTGGTTAAGAGCACAAAATGTAACAGGCAGAAAGTCTCTTTTAAACAAATTAAAAAGCTGTGGGTTTTTTTCCCCAATTCTCCCCAAGTCAGATATATACACACCCACAAAAATGGTGTGTGAAGGAAAACTGTCATACACAAGAAGTTGTATTCTGAATTAAGGGAAACAGCTGTTGAAATGGGAATTAACACAGTAAAGTCAGCAACAGGTTAACAGTTTAAAAAACTGAGTCTTCAAATGCTGCATGGCACAAAGCTATACTATATAAAGTACTGCTAGGTATGAAGGAGGAAGTCTGTATGGTTTTTAGCAAAAATGCTTTTCCAGAAAAGCAAATCAAAACAATGCAATCAGCAGACCAAAGAGGCTACAGCTAGATATCAGAGCTACAACTTCTCATATCTGAGCTAGAAAATTCTATTTATACAGAATGGACTAAAATTTCAAGACAAAACTGACATTTTTTACATTTCTTACTTTATCCATATTAAGTTCTGTTTCTTTCTCCCTCACCCCTCAATTCAGCATGATCCAGCCAAAAGATGGCTGCTTTTAGAAGTGGCTATTTTATTTTTCTTTCTGTGGCAAGACTGTCATGAAGCCTGGATATCTCAGGCTCATATGCATCCATGACCAGGGTCCCGCTGTGGTCAAAAAATTTAGCAATGGATTTGGTGAACTCGGCTTCCCGTTGCTGCTTTGTTCTTCCACTGATGAAGGTCAGCTTCAGAGTGTATTTGTCATCGAACCTAAGCAAAGATAACAAATCAAAAACCAAACACAGACATTCAGCCAGTAACAACAGAGCACCAAGTGTTTTTGAAAAATAGGGCTGAGCTGGCTACCAGTGATATAGGGAACATACAACATTATCCTTTCCAGAAAAAAAAAAAAAATTCCAGGGCACCTTCAGGATAGAAGTTCTGGTTCATAGGCGTTGCCATGTCTTCCCTGATTTAATTACTATGTGCCTCCTTTACCTTGTCATAGATTGTTAAACCACACGGACCATCTTCTCTCACTGCTGGGCTTTGCTTCGTTGTTATGCTAGAAGAGTACTCCTAGTAGACACTTTTCTCCAGTCTCACTCATTAGTGAGACTAATTTGTCTGTAACAAACGTTCCCATTTGTTAAGTTCATACTTGGGCATGAACTTTTCTGGGAAAACCTTCCCAAACTGGGTTAGATGTCTTGCCTTTGTCATCCATGCACCGTCAATTAATAGTCAACCCAATTACTCAGTGCCTATCATCTGCTAGGTCTAATGACAGGCTCCTATGCTGTCAGTGAAATTACCTATTGAAATGATAATTACGTATTTTTGTTCTTCACTAGTCTCAGGGATTCTTCTTTTTTTTAAATTTTCACGTATCACTTGTGAAATTTATTTTTTAAATTTTTTGGCTGCACCATGCAGCATGCGAGATCTTCCCTGACCAGGGATCGAACCTGTACCCCCTACATCGGGAACATGGAGTCTTAACCACTGGACCACCAGGGAAGTCCCTGTCTCAGGGATTCTTGAGGGCAAGGATTTTGTCTTATTTTCTATTCTTAGCTTGGAGTTTGTTGGGCAATCAAATTTTTATTGATAAATGAAGAACCCTTGTTTTCACAGATGTTCCCCAATTCCAGGCTGCTCAGTCCTTGTTCCCTGTAATCAATCTAGTTCCAGGTTCTACCAGGTCAGGGATATCTTTTACTACATGAACTCCAGAGATCCCTTAGCTACACCTTAAGGTATCTTGAAGGCTTTTACTATCTCTACTTATTCAAGAGGGTTTATAACATCAACCCCTGGCAGGCTGACATTTCTCCCCGCAACTGCACCTGTTTCTGTCTCCATTTAATTAGGGCATATTCGGTGGACTGTCAGGCTGGTATTATCTTTAGAGGAAGCAGAGGCTTGAGCCTCTGCTTTTTTCTGCATGTTTAAAACAGGAAAAGCACCACCTATTTTTCAGGATCACTGTTATGGTTATAACAGTGCCTATCATTAACCAGTGCTCAAAAAAATCACAGCTCAATAAATTGTTGTCTAGCCAGTTACTTCCAACCTGGATAGCTAGGAGTAAAGGTCCTTGAATATTTTCAACACCTCAAAAATTTTTCTCAAGCTCTGATCAACTGCTGCTAACTGATATCACAGTAATTTTTGAACTTTTGAGCTCAGTTCCATGGCTCTGATGGCAGGACACGATCTAATGCATTTTTAAAAAGTTACTCATTAATTCAACAAATATTTATTCAGGACTAACCATATATGTCAGGCAGTTTTGGATGCTAAGGATATACATCAGTGAACACAACAGACAAATGTGTCTTTTGAGACTTTTATCTTGCTGTGTGAGGGAACAATAAAATAAAAATTATGATATTCTTTTAAATATGGAAAGTCTTCACTAAGCAGATGTTTGAGCAGAGCCTAAAGAGGTAAGAGAACAAGCTATCTGGAAAAAGAATATTCCAGGCAGAGGACACACTAAATGCAAAGGCCCTGAGGTAAGCACGTGCCCAGAATGTCTGAAGAACAGAAAGGAGGCCAATGCAAACAGAATGGAGAGGGACAGGATAAAAGCCACAGGAGATGCGGAGTGTGTGTCCATGGGTGTGGGGCTGCAGAGAATAGATAAGCATGGACTTCTAAGCTATGCTTAGGATTTCAGTCTTTATGTGAGAGGATTTTGCGCTGAGGATTGAGTTGATCTGCCTGATGTTTTAAAAGGATCATTCTGCCCACTGTACTGGAAAGAGACTGTGGGCAGGGAGAGCAGCTGCAGAGGTCCATTAGGACATTATTACAGTAACCTAATTGAGAGATGATGGCTGCAGTGGAGATACTAAGTGGTTAGAATGAATATAATTAGAAGGTAGAGCTGACAGAATTTGCTGACAACCTATTCAAAGGATTGAGATAAAGGAGTCAAAATGATTCCAGAGTTCTGGCCTGAGTCACTAGAAGGATGGAGCTGCCATCTATTTAGATGGGGAAAAGCAGGTTTAGGTAAGGGATAGCAGAGTTAGGTTTTGGATATGTTAATTTTGAGACGCTTATTAGGATATAATGTCAAACAGAAATCTGGGACATAGCTGGAGTTTGGAGAAGGTCTAGGATGAAAATACAGATTTAGAGATCTTCATCATTATAGAAGGTATTTAAAGTCCTGAAAGTCTGGATAAGATTACACATAGTAAGTGAATACAGATAGAGAAGAGCTGCTAGGAACGAGCACTAGTGGCATTTCAAATTCAGAGACGGGATAATGAAGAATCACACAGGACTCTAAGGAACAGAGACTAAGGTAAGAAGAAAATTAGAAGATTACAGTATCCTACAAGCCTACTTTAAAAAACAAATTTAACAGGGAGAGAGTGATCCACTGTTCAAATGCCGCTGACAGGTCAAATACAATGAGGAAAGAGAAGTGAAGATATGCAAATCCAAGAGATGATGGGAGAAGAAAAAAGGGGAGCAGAGAAATGAGAAGACCATGTGAGGAGAATGTGTGAAAAGAAAAACAACTTTTCAGGTGGGAGAAATTACAACATATTTGTATGCCAGGAAGAATAACCAAGCAGAAAGGGAAACATCAAGTAAATGAGAAGGGATAGAATCTAGTGGACAAATAGAGAAGAGGCTTCAGACAGGAACTGAGAAAGAAGGTAGAGTATGATGAGCACTGTGAGTGGATAATGATGGGAGAATTCTGACTGCTGCTATCTTCCCAGAAACAAAAGAAGCTGAGAGTGAAGTGGGGGAGGAGGGCAAGAGGTTTGAGGATAGAGAAGAAGGTATGAAAGATCCTCTAGGACAGTGAGAGAGTAACTGCACTACAGAAATGCCACAGAATCTAAGCTAGGTAAGGAGGAAGTGAGACAATGAAGAGAAGAGGACCAGGGCAAAGGTGGTAGGCTCAATGGATTATGGATGCCACTGGGGCTGAAGAACTGCTGGGACAAGAGAACAAGAAGGAGATAAACTAGAAAAATATAAAGCAATGGTCAAAGAGTGGGATACTTAAAAATGAAGTTATTGAAGGTAATTAGTTATCAGTAATAGCAAGATCTAGGGTATGTCCAGGGAAATAAGTATTTAAGACATGGCAGAAAACAAGATAATCAGAGGAGAGGAAGTAAAACTAAGAGGCCAGAGTACTGGAGTAATCATCTACTTGGATACTGAAATCATCAATCAAGCCTTCTGAAAGGAGTTATGTTAAAGAGAGTGCCAATGAGCCAGGAGCCACCTCTAAGGAAAGAGGAGTGAGCCTGTATTTCACTACAGCAAGAAGGAACAGAGGTGGCATATTTCCTTTCTACAGGCACCAACAATGTGGCAGTTGGTAAAAGTCAGCAGTGAATGTGAAAAAAATCAGAACCCTCATATACTGCTAGAAGAATTGTAAAATGGTGCAGTTGTTTTGGAAAACAGTATGGCAGTTCCTCAAGCAATTAAAAAGAGTTACCATATGATACAGCAATTCCTCTCCTAGGTATATGAGAATTTGTCCACACAAAAACTTGTACATGAATGTTCACAGCAGCATTATTCTTAAAGGCCAAAAGGTGGAAATGACTCAAAGGTTCCTCAACTAATAAACGGATAAACAAAATGTGGTATATCCATGCAATGGAATATTATTTGGCATAAAAAGGAATGAAATATTGATAACATGGCTGAACCTTGAAAACATTATGCTAAGTGAAAGAAGCCAGTTACAAAAGATCACATATTACACGTGATTCCATTCATATGAAATAAACAGAACAGGGAAATGTACAGAGTAGACTAGTGGTTACTTCAGGTTGGGAGAATGAGGGGATAGGGAGATGATTGTTAAAGGGTACAGAGTTTCTTTTGGAGAGGATAAAAATGCTCTGAAGTTGACTGTAGGGGACTTCCCTGATGGAGCACTGGTTAAGAATCCGCCTGCCAATGCAGGGGACACAGGTTCGAGCCCTGGTCCGGGAAGATCCCACGTGCTGCAAAGCAACTAAGCCCGTGTGCCACAGCTACTGAGCCTGCGCTCTGGAGCCTGTGTGCCACAACTACTGAAGCTTATGCGCCTAGAGCCAGTGCTCCGCAATAAGAGAAGCCACCTCAGTGAGAAGCCTGCACACTGCAATGTAGGGTAGCCCCCGCTCTCTGCAACTAGAAAAACCCTGTGCACAGCAACGAAGACCCAACGCAGCCAAAACTTAAATAAATAAATAAATAAAAGTTGACTGTGGTGATGGTTGTAGACATCTTTAAAAACACTAGAAACCACTGAACTACTTTAAATAGGTGAAATATGGTACAGGAACTATATTTCAATAAAGCTGTTTAAAAGATACTTAAGTCAGCATGTAAATAATGAAATCAAGATGTTGCTAGGGTCTAGAATTCTGAAACTCTGCTTTAGGGGCCTGGCACAGGGTGCAGATTTATGACAGCTGAGACCAAAATGGCAGCTATGAGTCCTGCCAGGAGATAAGAACTCAGGTGCAACGTCAGAATGAAGGTCTGCTCCTCCTTACAGATATCTCCACAAGCTGGTAATGAGAGGCTGTTTGGTGTTGATGCTATACTTACCTTCATATATGTGAGTAACTGTACTTAAAATTTGAGAGCCTACTATGTGCTAGGAACTATACCATGTGTTTTTAGGATAGTGACTGAGAGCATGAGTTCAGATGTGGCTAGATTCACTTTTGGGCTCTATAACCCTGGAATAATTCATTAAACCCTTTGGACCTGGGTTCTTATCTTTAAAATGGGTTGTTCTAAGGTTTAAATGAGACGGTGCAGTTGGCACAATACCTAGTATATAGTAAATGCTCAACAGATGCCATCTTTCATAATGCTTGGTATACAGCTGACCCTTGAACACTATGGGGGCAGGGGGAGGGTGTTAGAGGGTGTTAGGGGTGCTGATGCTCTGCGCAGTTGAATATCCATGTGTATGGAACTCATAGTCACTCCTCCATATAGGTGGTTCCTCTGTATCCACAGTTCCGAATCTGCAGATTCAACCAACCATGGGCTGTGCAGTACTTCAGTATTTACTATTGGAAAAAAAAGCCCATGTATAAGTGGACCCACGCAGTTCAAACCCCTGTTGTTCAAGAGTCAACTATATATACCAGTTGGCATCCTCACAAAAACTGTACGAATCATTTTTTACTCTATTAAAGCTCAAATAGTTTACCTGATATACGAAAAGTCACACAGCTAGAAAGAGACAAGCTGGAATTTGAACCCAGTTCTAGATACCTAGAAAGACCTGAGGTGTCAGCTGCACAAAGTTACACCCATTGCTGACTGAATTGTGCTTCTCTGAGTTGCCCAGTGCATTGTTTCAGAGATTCCTGATTGCACAGACTGCAGTCAGGATCACAGAAGACACAGAAGCTAATGGGGTTCTTCAAAGACAACTGACTTCATACCTTTGGCCTTTACAGATACATATATAGTTTATAGTTCTTCTAACTGGCTCAGTTTATTGGCCACAAGGAAAAAGAAAATCATTCTTTATTCTTCCACCAACGTACTTTCTCCCACAATTTATCCTCAGAGCACTTCTGTGATAATGGAATCTCAGAAGTGCAATACAAAGGAAAACCTTCTAGTTCACAATCCTTTCTTCATTTTATATGACTAGCACTATGATCTGCAAAGAGTAGGCATACAATAGTCTGTTGATAATGACTAACACCCAGAGAAAACCCAACAGCAGGATTTAAGAATCTGTGAGGATAGTCATACCTTTTGAGACTGGACGACAGCTGCCAAATATCATCAGGATCCATCCCTGTGGGATCTTTCCTGTGGGCCACGAGAAAGATGCTCTTCTCCTTATATGAGGTATAAATGGTCAGGATCCCCATCATCACAAAATAGGTTCAGATAAAGTTAAGGGGAAAATACACACAAAAGAGAAATAACACAAACTGACAAGCAAGGGCTACAAAAACTTTCATAATGATAGGCCTAAAGAAGACAGTTTTGTCTTGCTGTAAAAACACTGAAAATTTAACTATTTCATTTTCATCCCTATTTTATGCAAGAGAAGCAAGGCTCTCTCTGGTTAGTTCTGCAAAGAACATCTCAAAAAACAAGAAAGGAAAAAGGTACAGGGCATAAATCAGCTCTCATCTTTCTGTTCAAGGACAACATATATAAAGAGATCCTCTATTACCTAGTTTGTCAAGACTTGTGCTTATTTCTCCATACAATACAAAACTAATAATCACAGTGGACTTGACCACACTCAACCAATTTCAAGGGTCATTAAAAGAGGAAAACTGACTTCAAATTAGTTTACTATAAGAGTCTCATGCTCTACCAAATGAGGTAGCTGGGCGACTACCACAATTTAGTTTACGAGAAGGACAACTACTTCCTCCATACATGTAGGCTTATTATTATACTCAGTTTTGTTTTTTTGTTTTTTTTTTTGCGGTACGCGGGCCTCTCACTGTTGTGGCCTCTCCCGTTGCGGAGCACAGGCTCCGGAAGCGCAGGCTCAGCGGCCATGGCTCACGGGCCCAGCCGCTCCGCGGCATGTGGGATCTTCCCGGACCGGGGCACGAACCTGTGTCCCCCGCATCGGCAGGCGGACTCTCAACCACGGCGCCACCAGGGAAGCCCTATACTCAGTTTTTGACAGTATTAACTATCATACTTGAGTACCTGTGTGCCAGAAACTGGCAAAAGAGCTTTGTGTACATGTGTCATTTAAATTTTATATAAGGGACAGGCAGGAAAGTATAGTACAAAGTATGAGCTTTGGAGTAAAGTGGTCCTAGATTTGAACTCTGGCTTTTAACCAATGTAACCTTGACAAATTACTCCTTATCCCAAGGCTTAATACTGTCACCTCTAAAATGGGGATAAAACTGACTTTTTAGAATTGTCATGAGATTTAGTGATGGTATATATATTTTTAGTGTACACCACACAGAAGACATTTATAATGGTACTATTATTACATATAAAAATGACATGATTATAAAAATGGCAAGATCACGTTTTGTTTTAAACAAATATAATCAAACAAACGAAATTCCATCAAGGCCGTTCTCTTGGGAGGCCATATAATTATAATAAGGTTGCTGTCATTGTTCAAAGATCTTTGGAACTCTTTTGAGAACTGTCTCTAGAACCTATGGCATATTCTTTTGAACTGCCTTAATAGTGAAAAAGTTCATACTGGGATGATTTATCTGATACTGTAAGCAGTCAAGGTGTAAATTCTGTGACTATAATCTGAGATCAATTTGGATAATACCACTTTTGGTCAGGACCTGCTTTATTCGATGGCTTTCTAACTGCCTCTGAAGAAAAATCCCCAAAGTGGAATTTTTAGAAATATTTCAGGTGGTTGTAAGATTGTTATGAAAAGTAAACTGCCTACCAAAATGATCTGTTTTCAACAACTAGTACATATCAGTACATAGCAGACATGCAATAGCACGAGGTGGCTATTTAGAATGAGGCAGTCCTATATATACTAATATGGAAAGACATTCAATATATTTTTTAAGTTAAAAAGAAAAGTTCAGTATGTATAGATTGACTTGGGGAGGAGGGAGTGGGGACCACAAGAAAACTATCAACATATTTAACTTTATATTCTAAATATAGTATAAAATCTCTCATTTGATCTTTACAATAATTCTGAGTGTGTATTACTCATATTTATAAGTTAGCAGCATTCAAACAGTCTCCAAAAAGTAATTATCACAATAACAACTTGAAATTTCAAACCCAGGTTCTCTAGCTGTTACACAAGCCACACCTATACCTCATGCTCAGTAACTCCCAGTCTAGCCCCTCAGCTTCAAGGAAACCTGACACAGATCTGAACCTCCAAAATCTGATCCTTTCCTAAAACAGGTATACCTTGGAGACGTTGCGGGTTTGGTTCCAGACCACCACAATAAAGGAGTGTCAAAATAAACTGAATCACACAAATTTTGTTTCCCAGGGCATATGAAAGTTATGTTTACATATACTGTAGTCTATTAAGTGTGTAGTAGCATTATGTCTAAAAAAACCAATGTACACACCTTAATTAAAAAAGACTTTATTGCTAAAAAATGCTAACCATCATCTGAGCCTTCAGCGAGTAGTAATCTTCTTGCTGGTGGAGGGTCTTGCCTCAATGTTCAGATGGCTACTGACTGAGCAGGGTGGTGGTTGCTGAGCGCTGGGGTGGCCATGGCAGTTTCTTAAAATAAGACAATGAAGTCTGCTGCATTCATTGACTCTGCCTCTCATGAACGACTTCTCTGTAGCATGCAGTGCTATTTCATAGCACTTCACCCACAGAACTTCTTTCAAAATTAGAATCAATCTTCTCTCAAACCCTGCTGCTTTATCAACTAAGTTAATGTAATATTCTGAATCTTTTGTTGTCATTTCAGAAATCTTCACATCTTCACCAGAAGTAGATTCCAGCTCAAGAAACTACTTTTTTTACTCATCCACAAGAAGCAACTCCTCATCTGTCAAAGTTTGATCATGAGATTGCAGCAATTCAGTCACACCTTCAGGCTCCAGTTCCAATTCCAGTTCTCTTGCTGTTTCCACATCTGCAGTGTCTTCCTCCACTGAGGTAATGAACCCCTCAAAGTCATCCATGAGGGATGGAATCAACTTCTTCCAAACTCCTGTTAACGTTTGATATTTTGTCTGCTTCCCATAAGTCACAAGTGTTCTTAATGGCATCTAGAATTGTGAATCCTTTCCAGAAGGTTTCAATTTACTTTGCCCAGATCCATCAGAGGAAATCAATATTTATGGCACTACAGCATTACAAAATGTATTTCTTAAATAATAAAACCTGAAGTTGAAATTACTCCTTGATCCATGGGCTGCAAAATGGATGTTGTGTAGCAGGCATGAAAACAACATTAATCTTGGTGTACATGTCCATCAGAGCTCTTGGATGACCAAGTGCATTGTCAATGAGTAGTAATATCTTGAAAGGAATCTTTTTTTCTGAGTAGTAGATCTCAGCAGTGGACTTAAAATATTCAGTAAACTATGTTGTAAGCAGATGTGCTGTCATCCAGGTGTGCTGTCGCCCAGACTTTGTTGTTCCATTTATAGAGCACAGGCAGAGAAGATACAACATAATTCTTAAGGGCCCTAGGATTTTCAGAATAGTAAATGAGCAAGAACTTCAATTTAAAGTCACCAGCTGCATTAACCTCTAACAAGTGAGTCAGCCTGTCCTTTGAAGCTTCTCTCTAGCTATGAAAGTCCTAGATGGCACTTTCTTTCAATATAAGGCTGTTTTACCTACATTGAAGAAAATCTGTTGTTTAGTATATATACGCACCTTCATTAATTATCTTAGTTAGATCTTCTGGATAACTTGCTGCAGCTTCTACATCAGCACTTGTTGTTTCACCTTGTACTTTTATGTTATGGAGATGGCTTCTTCCCTTAAACCTCATGAGCCACCCCATGTTAGCTTCAAACTTTTCTTCTGCAGCTTCCTCACCTCTCAGCCTTCTTGGTATTGAAGAGAGTTAGCACCTTATTCTGGATTAGACTTTGGCTTAAGGGAATCTTGTAGCTGGCTTGATCTTCTATTCAGACCACTAAAACTTTCTCCATATCAGGATTAAGGCTGTTTCATTTTCTTATCATTCATGTGTTCACTGGAGTAGCACTTTCAATTTCCTTCAAGAACTTTTGCTTTGCATTCACAACTTGGGTAACCGGCACAAGAGTCCTACCTTTTGGCCTATATCAGCTTTCAACACACCTTCCTCACTAAGCTTAATCATTTCTAAGCTTTTGATTTAAAGTGAGAGACATGTAACTCTTCCTTTCACTTAAACCCTTAGAAGCCACTGAAGGGTTATTAACTGGCCTAATTTCAATACTGCTGTGACTCAGGGAATAGGGAAGGCCCAGAGGAGGGAGAGATGGAGAGATGACTGGTCTGGAGCAGTCAGAACACACACAACATTTATCCATTAAATTGTTAGTTGTCTTACATGGGTGTGGTTTGTGGTGCCGCAAAAAACAATTACAATAGTAAAATCAATGATCACTGATTACAGATCACCATAACAGATATAATGATCATGGAAAAGTTTGACACATTGTGAGCATTACCAAAATGTGACAGAGATACAAAGTGAGCAAATGCTGTTGGAAAAATGGCGCCAACAGACTTCCTCAACACACAGGGTTGCCACAAACCTTCAATTTGTAAAAAAAAATAATGCGCTATCTATGAAGCACAATAAAGCAAAGTGCAATAAAGTGAGGTATACCTATACCCTGGCATGAGTGGCTTGAAGCAACCTGGTCTAATGGGTTAAGTTCTAGGCTAGAAATGAGACGAGCTGGGTCTCACTATTCCTATGTGTTTTCCTATTAGGTGCTCACACTTGGATTATAACCTCTACATTAATAACTAAACAGAATTAAAGATAAAATAACTGTATTGAATCTAAAATATCAATGATAATTATGACATAAATTTACAGATGCTCACATTTCATAATGTTAAATCGTAACATGAGCAGGCCCCAAGATGAAAGTTTGTTTTTTTGTAAGGAGCAGAGAAGAGTACCAGTAGAGATTTTAAAAAACTGTCAGTAGAAAACAAACCTGAGCGTAAAGGATATGATATAACGCACAAAGCCAAAACAGGTTTGGACTCTGGAAAGGGGTGCATATAATCCCAAATCAAAGCCACGATGGCGAAGAAACAGGAGATGGTACAGATGGTGAGGCGACCGTCAATTAGACCAAAATTCTCCACATACTTGTACTTTTCCAGAAGTACCTAGTGAGAAGAAGAAGGAAGCAAGCTAATAGGAATACCTCCCTCTTTGTATCTGCTTTTATTCTTAATTTCCATGATGAAAGTTATGTTAATCATATAAATGATCAAGTTGTTATCTCCAATCAGAATTTTGCCACTCTGAGCAAAAAAAATATTCAACCTGTTTACAAAGATCCCAGAGAAAAAGTTCATCAACTTCTCATACATTTTTCTTTTTAAAATCCTCATCTCCCTAGAATGAAGCTAAACTTTTCTTTTCCCTTTTTTTTTTTTTGCGGTACGCGGGCCTCTCACTGTTGTGGCCTCTCCCATTATGGAGCACAGGCTCTGGACGCCCAGGCTCAGTGGCCACGGCTCACAGGCCCAGCCGCTCCACGGCACGTGGGATCCTCCCAGACCGGGGCACGAACCCACATCCCCTGCATTGGCAGGCGGACTCTCAACCACTGCGCCACCAGGGAAGCCCTCTTTTCCCTTTTAAAATACAGAGATGACCCATCATGGCTGAATGCCCTATATTCCCTCAACCCTCTTGCCTCTAGGATAATTAACCTCAAAAATGATAGATTACCAGCTTTCTGGAATTCAAAAATTAGAGATTCTGAAGAGAAATTTGAGGAACTAACAATTATATTTTAACACCTGTTCCCCTATATACACTGTAAGGATTTTAGAAAATGCTTTCTGGCTCAATTCCTAACACTGAAAACTAAAGTCATTCTAAGTCATAGAAGGAAAAAACCCTGCAAGAGATGTGCCATCAGCTGTATACATAGTAACAGACTCCCCGCTCCCCACCCCCAAAGAAAGTACCTTTTTGGCAGAATCATCCAAAGAATTTTTCACAGCTGATCCATCCCATTTGTCAATTTTTACAGGCTTATCATCAATCTTCCACTGTAAATCAAACAGATAAGTTGTGCGTTAAGAGATATGGCATCTTACTAAAAGTAAAATGAACTACTTCCTTAAGAGCATTCTCAAGTATATATAACATTTATTCTCTCTTCTGATGTTGGACAGCTAAAAGACAAAACACTTGAAAATGAAGTTGAAGGAGACTAGGTCACTAGAATCTGGTGGTACTCGTATGATGTTGCCAGTCTGCATGCTAGAAAGTCAAATGTACAAGGCCAAAACCAGAACACTTACATAGGCTGCAGAGACTATAGTGTGAACTCAAATATCCCATCCCCATTTTACAAAAATGTGGGAATAGAAAGGAATTGCACTTGTTCATCCTTTCATTCTGTGACTACAAAATCCAGACAATATACATCCATGAACTTTCGGATGCTAACAAAATGACAAAGGTCTCCTTTAATACATTTTTGTCTGCTAACAACTTTTATATTTTATCAGCATGTCTTAACTGTAGGAAAACAGCAAATCCAGTGTAGTCTGTTGGAAAGAACATTTTGAACTAAGTCCTATCACCAGTTAGGTACATGACTTTGTTCTGACTGAGAACAAGTTCAGAGATGCTGCATACAAGAAATAAAGATGGAACAAACATCGTAAAACGTGAGAAGATTTTAAAGGAGTGTAGAAATATAATTCATCAAACTTAATTTTGTGATTCTATATACTATTACACAAAAAAGAAAAACTATTCTGTGAAGTTTGTTGGGGGAAAAAACATGAACTAAAACAGTCATACCTCAAGTGATTAAAACTCAATCAAGGCTTTCCCCTTTACGTCTCAAAAAAACAAGAATTTTCTTTGAGAAAATTACTAGTGGAAGCATGTTGTAATGATGATTCTCATAGCCTGCCAGCCTACAAATCAAACATGACACTTAATTTAAAAAACACAAATTGAACCAAGAAGAAATTCACAGGCTATCTAGCTAAATAGCTCGCTTACACTTAGTTTAGTAAATCCCATTTTGACAATAGCAAGCAAAAGAAAGAACTTGTATAGCCAGAATCCATAACAGAATTTGAATTATTTGTGAATCAAAGTCATTAAAAATTTTTTGGCTCATTCCAAAAAAAAAAAAAAAAAATGTTCTCAGAGAAACCCAGCCACCCATCACTACCTGCAGTGCATCACAGAAAAGAAACTTGCTTCTACAATTCAGAGGATAACTTCTTGGCAATATTGGGGGATAAAACAGAGAAGAAGCCATTACAACATGTGCTAAAATAGTCTCAGCTCTAACTCCACCGGTACCTAGAAGGATCTTCAGTAAGTGGTACAGGAACATTTCCAGTGAATTACATAAACAAGAAAGTTTATAATTGATTTCTGAAGAGATAGGAGCATCATCCATTCTGTGTAAATGAAAAACCTTAGCCTATATCAAAGCAAATAGCATCTCTGCTGTAGTACAGAGATACATCTGGAAAAAAAGGCAGGAAAATGGACATTTTCCATCATTCTCAAAAACTGCCCATCAACTAAAATGTACGATCCTGGTCATGTACTCTCTATTGCTATTCAGGACTACCTTCTTTTCCTCACTCTTCTCTTCTTCAACCCTAAGTGCAAATTACCTTCCTTTTGTAAGGATGTGGTAACTCTGCACACAATTCCTCTTCCCTGCATTCCCTCCTGTGTATTATAGATATGTGTATATTGAGCACAATCACAAGTATTGACTTACTTAGTTATTATTTGCACCAACATCATACATATATACACGTGGTTTAAAGAGTTCTGTAAGTTATAAAAAAAAAAATAGCAGTCCTGCTTCCCCTCCCCTTAAGACTCTTTCTATTGTCATTTTCCACTCTCCAGAGACAGGCACTAATTTCAACTCCTTTGGCTGATTTTTTGGGTATCCACATCTCTGGGGGAAAAAAAAAGTTTATATTATTATTTTCAGTTCTTAGCATTAAATCTATTGACTTTTCACCATGAAAGATGAGATTTAACCACTTCATCCCCTGCCACTTTCTCATTTATTTTTCCTGCTCCTCCCTCACCATCTTTTTAATATAGTTATAGTAGATCAATATTGATTTGGTCTTATACCTTAGTTTTTGCTAGACCATTATTTGGAGGTTACAATATGACCATAAATGCTAGTCACAGATGAGTCATGTATATTAGGATTACTTTTTCTTTCCTGCATAGCTTTTTGCTTTTCTTGGAGCTACTATTGTTTTTGTTGCTGTTTTTAACCCTACAAGGTATTTCTCACCAATATATTCTCAAATTCTCCCTCAATTGTTTAACTCTCCTTTCAATATTTGCAATCATATTCAGCATTCTGTGAATTTCATCTTCCTGGAGAAGTCTCTCTTGGAGCCTTCTGGACTGCTTCAATCTAGGTGGATTTCTTTCCAGTCCTGCTGTATTAACTGTCATCCTGGAATCTCCCTTTACTATGACCCGGGGAGTTCCCTTAACCTTCTCTTGGGCTAATTCCCCTTTTCTTAGATACCATGCCTTACTCTTTTCTTGGTTTACTATTCCAGCCCCTGTCCATCATCTCCACCCTCCTCCCACCACTCAAATTTGTAAATTGAAATCCTAAACCACAATGTGACAGTATTAGGAGGTGGTGCCTCTGGGAAGTAATTAGGTCATGAGGGTAGAGCCTTCGTGAAAGGGATTAGTGCCCTGATAAAAAGACATGAGAGAACCTGCTTTTACTCTGTTTTAACCATATGAGGATACAAGAAAGTTGTCTGTAACCAGTTAAGAGGGCTGTCACTAGACCCAACCATTCTGGCACCCTGATCTCAGACCTCCCATCCTCCAAAACTGTGAGAAATGAAGTTTGGTCGTTTAAGCTATCTAGTCTATGGTATTTTTGTGAGAGCAGCCCAAACTGACTAGCATCCTCCTTTTACAGATAACACTAAGGGTTTAAGAAATTTGCCCAAGGTGAAAGCTAGGAAGTGGTAAAGCTGGGACTCAATCAAGTTTTCATAATTTCAAAACCTGTGCTCTTTCATTATTCTACACTGCTTCCCACAAAATATAAGGAAAGGAATTATTAGCCATAAAAACAAAAGGACACAGACTGCTGAAGTGACAGCCATACAAAGTATCTTGATTCTTATCTAATAAGTTATAGTTAATAACAAAAAAAAATCTTAAAAAGATTTTAATCTTGAATATGCCAACAAAACCTGCAGGATACAAAATATTTGGAATTTTCCATTTTCCTCCAGTTAAAACCAACTGCTATTTGACTGAAAATACAGTTCAAAAAGTCCTATCTTAAAGAAAGTACTTCCCTGCCACTATCAACATAAAACACTTTATCAAACCAGCACACTGATTGATGCCAGACCTGGATGACGAACTATACACAAAAATTATGCATTTGATGGCTTTGATAGAACATTACAAAGACTCACTTCAGTTATTCTCCACTGCAAATCTGAATAATAAAAAGATTTTAATAGCAGTGAAAACAGAAGTAAAGTTATGCAGTGATAAAGACCTCCGTGGATTGCTTCATAAAGTTCCTTAGCTTGACAACTGGGCAGTAAGACTCAAAGGATTCCTCAATTCACACTGAAGAGATGAAGGATACCAGAAGTGAGCTGTGCCAATGGAAGGACCCTGCTCTGATTTTAAAAGAACTGAGCATGGCTCTAAGAAAAATTAATAAACCTTTTTTCTCTCTTCTTTGGTCTCTCTCAGTTTACAAAGTGGATGTAGGCTGCAAAGGGGGAAGGTAGTAGGAGATGAGGCACATGACGGAGGGAGCATATCCTAGATGGCCTTATTTACTAGGCTAGGGGACTTGGGACCTTATTCTGAAACAAGCAGTGGAGAATATTTTAAGCAGGTGAACAACACAATCAAACTTATGTTTTTTAAAAAAGTCATTTTTAGTGGCAACCTAGCAGATGGTCTGGAGGGGAGTAACAATGGAGATAAACACATCAGATGGGGCCTGATTTAGATGCAGGGCCTGAATCAGAGCAGCAGTAAGGGGATGAAAGGGGATTATTTATGAGGTAGAATTGGCAGGACTTAACATCAGACTAGTTACAAGAAACATCAAAAAGAGAAGATAGAGATGACCATTCTACTAGAATCCGGGCTTAGATAACTCTCTGAGCTGTCATACTGTTTTCCAAGAGAAGAAACAGAGGAGGAAAAAGAAGAAATACCCATTTGTATATGATGAGTTTGAGATGTTTAAGCTCTACAGTTACACTGATTTCAGAATTTTCTAAACCAAAATAAGATTATGAAAACTGATGGCAGACTCAGAAGTTGAGATACTATTTGAGTTGGAAATACATACCCCTACCTCCCATATGCACACATTTGGCAAAAGATCAGAAAGCAGTAAGTTCAAAATAAGGAAAAAATGTTCAATTTGGGGAGCAAACGATGTCTGTCTTGAGAATGCTTACTGTCATCTAATTTAGATTCCAATTAAGAAATACCAGGATATCTCAAAGAGAGATATTATAGCTCCTGGCAACATACTTAATCTTCAATTTCCATCTATTTTTTATAAAAATGGGCAAGAAATATTGCAAAGAAAATTACTTGCTTAATAGTGGCTTATTATTGGCTGCAGTTATCACTAGAGTTAAGTTGGAAGTTAGAAATGACCACACGATAATTATGAGCATGAGTATCAGTGGCAACACCAGAGTAACTGGAGGTAAGTAGACTGGATCTGGCTACTTAAGTCTAACATACCTAACAGATATCAAAGTGGAGATGGCAAGCATTTAGACATATAAATCTGGGCTCAGAGGAGAGGTCTAGGTTGTAAATATAAATGTGGAAGTCATCAACTTAAAGATGGAATCTAAGCCATGACACTGTTTATCTCCTTGGGATGAGTGTACATCGAGAGGGCCAGGGGCTTGCTGATATTTACAAGTCAGAAGAAAAAATAACAACAATAAAGACAGATAAGTGGAGAAAGAGGAAAACCAGGGCAAGTGGTGTTCTAGAGGCCACATAAAGATAATATTTCAAGAAAGAAGTGATCGATGAGTCAAATACTTAAGGCCAGGTAATAAGAAAAACCACTACGATTTGACAAGACGGAGGTCAGAACAGAGAGATGGTGCAGGCAACAGCTAAAGAAGGGACTTGAGCTGATAGAGGTTGTTAAAATCTTTGATACCACTGTGTATATAGTGGTAAATAGTTAAAAAAATAATAGTTTGAAGCTTTAAAGGTTACTCCATAAACCCTGTAAAAATAAAAAGAATGTTTTAAAAATTGACATCTAATTCACCTATAAAACTCACCATTTAAAAACGTACAATTCTGGCCTTCCCTGGTGGCACAGTGGTTAAGAATCTGCCTGCCAATGCAGGGGACATGGGTTCGAGCCCTGGTCCGGGAAGATCCCACATGCCACGGAGCAGCTAAGCCCGTGCACCACAACTACTGAAGCCCACGCGCCTAGAGCCCGTGTTCTGCAACAGGAGAAGCCACCACAATGAGAAGCCTGCACACTGCAACAGAGTAGCTCCCGCCCACCACAACTACAGAAAGCCCACGCAGCAACGAAGACCCAACGCAGCCCAAAATAAATAAATAAAATTTAAAAATAAATTAAAATGTACAATTCAGTGGTTTTTATTATACTCACAAGGTTGTGCAATCATCACCATCTAATTCCAGAACATTTTCATCACCCCCAGAAGAGACCCTATTCCCATAAGCAGTCACTCCAATTACTACCACCCCACCCCCAGCCTTGGCAACCACTAATCTACTTTCTGTTTGCATGGATCTGCCTATTCTGGACATTTCATATCTATGGAATCATATAATATGTGGCCTTTTGTGACTGCCTTTTCTCACTTAGTATAACATCGTCAAGGTTCATCCATGTTGTAACATGTGTCAGTATTTCATTCCTTTTTATGGCCAAATAATGTTCTACTGCATGGATATACCACACTTTTATGGGTTGCTTCCACCCTTTGGCTTTTGTGAATAATGCTGCTGTGATCATGTGTACAAGTTTTTGTGTAGACACACATTTTCAATTCTCTTGAGTTTATAACTAGGAGTGGGATCTGCTGAGTCATATGGTAACTCTTCTTAACTTTCATCATTTTACATTCCATCAGAAATGTAGGAGGGTTCCAATATCTCCACATCTTCACCAATAATGGTTATTTTTCTTATTTTATTATAGCCATACGACTGGTATCTCATTGTGGTTTTGATTTGCATTCTCTAATAACTAATGGTGTTGAGCATCTTTTCATGTGCTTGCTGGCCATCTGCATATCTTCTATGGAGAAATATCTATTCACGTGTTTTATCCTTTTTTTTGCTTTTTTTAAAATCAATGTTGGGGAAGCAATAACAGGTTCTTTTTTGTTGCGGTGTGTGGGCTTCTAATGGTGGTGGCTTCTCTTGTTGTGGAGCACAGGCTCTAGTAGTGCAGGCTTCAGTAGTTGTGGTACATGGGCTCAGTAGTCGTGGCTCGTGGGCTGTAGAGCGCAGGCTTGGTAGTTGTGACGCATGGGCCTAGTTGCTCTGTGTCATGTGGGATTTTCCCGGAGGGATCGAACCCATGTCCCCTGCATTGGCAGGCAGACTCTTAAACACGGCGCCACCAGGGAACTCCAACATCCTTTATTCTTTTAAAAACTGGTTTGTCTTTTTATTATCGAGTTGTAAGGTTCTTTATATAGTTTAGATACTAGACCCTTACCAGATATATGATTTGCAAACATTTTCTCTCATGCTGTGGACTGTCTTTCCACTTTCTTGATAATGTCCTTTGACACAAAAAGGTTTTTAATTTTGATGAAGTCAAAAATAATGAGTTTTGAGATGCTTTTAAAGTTTAGTTTGCAAAACAGTGTTAAAAGCCTGCATCTTGTTTCTTTAAACACAAACACACACATCACAGTACTGCCATAAAACTGTTCACCCTCTTTGTCAGAGCTGGGTTAGGGTACAGGCATACTACCCTGTTCGAGTCTGGCAAGCTAAGATCCCATCGAAGAGAGCAAAAGAGTATATAAGACCTGTCTAAGGACACACGTTGGTGGGTGACAAAGCCAAGGCTTCAGCCTAGGTCTTCCAACTTCAAAACAGATGCTCTCTCCACTACTACATTAGCTAGCACATGGTCTGCTCCAGTATGAGAGGCAATGTACTAAGTAAGGTAAGAGTACTGGATTAAGAGCTGGGAAGCCAGGTTCTGGAATTGTAACTAACTCGCTGTGTGCTCTTGGACAAGTTGCTTCATCTTCCCCTCTCCATGTGTCCATGTCTATAAAATGAGGAGGCTGAACACATGAACTTCAAGGCCTCTTCATTATAAACATTTTCGAGAAATCACTATTGATTAAGCAGAATAGTTAAAAACCAAACAAGAAAAAAACCCCTTAGTTCTTAACCTGTTAAACTGTAGAGGAAATAAATAAATAAACAGCTATGTGTGAAAACATGCAGCTGTCCAGGCCCCACCCCCAGAGAATCTGATTCAGGTCTGGGATGAGGTCCAGAAATCTCTATTTTTTACTAAAACCCCAAGAAAGTCTGATGTAGACAGTCTTCGTATGTTATAAAAAATATTATCTAAGGAAGCTGAAATCCAGGGTAACAAGCTAGTTAGTGGCAGCTATACATGTTTTGCTGAGTGCTTACTATGTGCCAGGAACCACTTTTTAAGGTAAATACTATTATTATCCCCAATTTACAGATGAGGAAACTGAGATACAAAGAGATTTATTAACTTGCCCAAGAACATATATCTGTTAAGTGGCAGAGCAAGGATTCAAAGCCAGCCAGCCAGCCTGGTTCCAGAACCTACGTTCTCAGCTACTAAGGTATAAAAGGGGTACTTTAAGATCAGGTTGACAGTTCAGCCAGGAGACAGAAATCCACGTATGAAGTTAAAAGGGCCTGGATATAACTTCTAGAAGGCATGGTTTAATACCACATGTCAATTTTAATAGCCAGAACAATTTTAATAGCCAAAAAAAATCCAGCCAGGAGACAGAAATCCAACTATGAGGTTAAAAGAATTTGGATATAGTTCTGGAAAGCATGTTTTAATGCCACATGTCTATTTTAATAGCCAAAACAAATTAAGCAAACAATTTTTATAGCCTGCTACATAGAACAAAATGCTTTGATGTATTTTGGGAAAAATAACTTACTGCAATGATCTAAGTTATTCTGTGATGGAAGCTGGAAGGTTATATTTGCATACCTATCTTTAAGATCAGGAAACTAAAATTGCTTTGTTCTCAAAGTCAGTTTCATAGAAGCAGAAACTCACATCTGCTTAGGGAAAACTACAAGCACATTTGCATCTCTTTATTACATTTCTTCATGGCAAGTAAAACCAAAGCTGCAAGAAATAAAATAAAAACCCTCCAAAAAAATCAAGACAAATCAAATTAAAGAAACTGTAAGGTAACAGCCTCTCATTCCCACAGAGCAAAAGCTTCTCTATTCATTCAGCTCCTGCTCCACTGAGAGTAACATCTTTTCCCCATTTTCTCTTCCACAGTACCCTCAGTTTTCAAATAGAGGCATCATCCTCTAAGGCAGTTTCTGAAGACTGGGGTGGCAGATCTGAAGTTTTTTCTCTGCTAAATTCAATGCTCCAAGTATTTATTCTGTGTTGATCACTATAGAGAACGTCTCATGGGAAACTGGACAAATTGGTAGAACAATATAAAACAGTATGTCATATTAAGTGACAGCTGAATTCCCATGTGCAATAAAGCCAGAGACTTCAGAGGAAAAACACCTCAATGTAAGGCTGAAATGAAGTTCTCCAAGAAAAAGCACCTAAACAGCTCCTGACTTATTTTCTCTCTCCTCGGCCCCTCACTTCTTAGTTAATTCTGCCAAGTGCTCCTTTCTGAGGCCTTTTATCTATCTCTGCTACTCAAGTTAGGGTTCTCCTCACCTTATCATTCTATTTTTATAGCCCTGTACAAAGAACATTTACCAATATTATGACTTAATATTTACAACAAGCCTACCATATGTATGGGCATCCACAATGTACACATAAGGACATTTAAGTTCAGTGATATCAAACTTATCCAAGACCATGTAGTTTTTAACATGCTGCACTAGAACTCAAACTTGTCTTTCTTTTTATATTAAACCCCATATACTAGTATGGTATGAGAAGACTTATTAGAAGACTTCTAATTTCTACCACTCCGAACTATTTGAATAACTTTTCTAAAACCACTTTATATATTAGGCTCAAAAACCTTCAACAGGCTTCCTTCCTACTTCTACTTCAAGCAATCCATGCCCTTCTTCATCTGATTCTACCTATTTGTCATTACAGGTCTCTTAGAGCAGCAGTGCCCAACCTTTTTGGCACCAGGGACCAGTTTTGTGGAAGACAATTCTTCCACAGACTGGGGTGGGTGGACGGGGATGGTTCAGGCCGTAATGCGAGCGATGGGGAGTGACAGATGAAGCCTTGCTCGCTGGCACCCCATTCACCTCCTGCTGTGCGGCCTGGTTCCTAACAGGAACTGGGGGTTGGGGACCCCTGTCTTAGAGAACAGTCAGTCAACAGTACCTGAGAAACATCAGGCACCGTGTACCTTTGTTCAAGGACATTCTTAACTGGTAGGCTGTCTGTCTCTGTCTCTCTCTCAAAATAAGGTCCCAGTTCCACTCTCAAACATGAGGTCTTTCCCTAGGGCTCTCATCCCCTTATCAATTAGATCTCAGGAATCATTCTCTCACTTTAACTTCTCTAAAAAGTACACATGTGAATACCAAATAGTTTTATGTTTAATATTTTGGGTACCCCATGTCCTATACTCAGCTATACTGAGTACTTTCTGGCAGTAGGATTCTGGATTCTTTTCCTCTGCCATTACACCTCTGTATTAGATACTATAGGTTACAGAGATCATTAACGTATATCATCTCATTTGATTCTCCCCAAAACCCTAATATTTCAGGTGAAGAAAGGAAAGCTTGGTGAGGTTAAATGACTTGCCAATCTTCATACAGTTTGAAACTAGCAGATCTATGTCAAAGCCCAAATCTTATGACCCCCAAACGCAGGTTCTTCCAAAACGCACTGATGCCATACACTTTTCAGTAATCACTGCCTTAGCAGACTGTCCATGCTTAATGTTTGCTGGTGATGATCCAAGTGGAGCAAAGAGCAAGAACACTCAATGGGACAGAATAAACATAGGCCATGAGGTGTTCACCCAGCAGGAAGGCAGGATCTGTGTATGAAAATGACCATCAATTCTCAACACTTTCACACACCTTGGAGCGATTTACCATCCCAACTCCCAGAACATGTTCCTATCTCTTAAGAAGGGTTAAGAGTGTGAGAACCATGTAATTCAAAACCAATGACACCCAAAAAGAGAAGCAAAAAGATCTGGATCCAAGCCCCTCAATATGATCATGTATTCATTTCTTAAGCACCTACCATGTGTTAAGCACAGAGAAGTCTGAAAGCTGTTTTCAATTAAAGTAAACAATCCTGACTATTTACTATGTTAAAGACCCCATGCTTAACATTTCTCATCAAACTGGCTTAGGGCCCTACAATGAGAGAACTGGAAGGAACCTTAGGGTACATTAAGGCTAAGTCCCTCATTTTACAGATGAGGAAACAAAACACAGGGAGAACAAGCACATTTCAAGGTCACACAGCTAATTAGAGGCAGAACCAGTACTAGGACCCAGACCTACACGCAACTGTTTCTCTCGAGATGCTATGCAAAGGGCAAGAAGGGCCAACCCAGGAAAAGAATCTGCCTTTTTTTCTTTTCTTTTAAACCCTTGTTGTTAGGACCACATTAACAGAAACAAACAAAAAACAAAACAAAAAACCACAACTGGATGGGTAGAGGGGAAGAAGAGGTAAGCCTGAGCAGGTAACAAGCTCATGAATACGATTCACCTAGGGCACTTGGCGTGGAGGGGGAAGGGAAGGAAGGGGGAGGGTGAAGGAGAGAGGAAAAAAGATAAATCTTAAAGGTTTCCTGTCAGCGCGTAGGGGAAGTCAATACTCGAAGCTCAGTATTCGGCGTATCGAGGTAAAACGCCTAGAAACTTCAGTAAGCAAAAGGCCCAAAGCACTCTGGAATATGTAGCAGCACGCAAGTGTGGCGGTCGTGATGGGGAGACTGGAGGCTACTGACTTCGAACAGCGGCTTTCATTCAGTCAGGATTCACAATTCCCTGTCGGTGAAATGGGCACATTCAACAGTGACCCCCAGCACCACCAAGGAAAAAGCGATGGCTGCACTGAAATGTGAGAATAATCGAATATTCCTAAGAAGCTGTAGTGGCCGGCATTAAGGACCGATCACTTCTGAGAAGTAATGAAGTCCTAAAGAGGAGAGAGCCCGGGTTTGAGGTGTGTAGGGAGCTGGCTATAAGCGCCCGCAGGGTTCCCACTGTGGGCCCGACGAGCACTCCCCCTGGGAAGCCGCAGAAGGGGGGGCGAGGATGGGAAAGGGGGCTCGCCGCCTCCCGGGCGTCCCCAGGCCTCGCCTGCCCCCAAGAACCGACTTCTCACCTTGTCCAGCAAGCCGCTGCGGCTACTGCCTGTCCCACAGCTGGAACCACTTCCAGCCCCACTACTGCCTCCGCCACCACCAGTTCTCCCTCCCTGTGCAGCCGCCGCCGCCATCTTGCTTGCTTCTGCGTCTCCCTCCCCTCCTACTTGTCCGAAGCCGATTGGCTGGAGCTGACAGCGTGACGTGCCGCGCGGAGTCCATCGGGATCCGTAGCTGGGGCTGGCTGACGCGAGGTTGCCAGCGGAAGTGGCCGCGGGGTTGCCGGAACTTGTAGTAATTAGAAGCTCCAGTCATCAGTTGCCGCCTACTCGGGCAGCCGCCGCGTCGCGGTTACTAAGGAGTGGAGAAGGTAGTGGCAGGCGCCACGGTGGAGCGGCTCCGAGTTCCCCGGGAGGCTCGCAGGCGCGCAACCCGCCAGACCGGGCCGTCGCCCCCGCGGGTGTCTCGGAGGCGGAAGCGACGCCGGAGGCAGGTGCGGCTGGAAACTGGAAACTTAGTTTGCGTGACGGGTTAGAGTCTCCCCCGCCCCAGATGTAGCGTTTGGCAAGGAGTGGGCAGGAGCTCGTCCTTCATCCTTTTCTAGCCCTGTAAAACTGTACGTACTGGTTCTTTGGTGACTGTCATCTTAGCTGTTAGCATTGTCTTCGTGTTACAGAGAACTCACATTCACTGAGTGCCTACTGCCTGCCAGGCACTGTCTTAAGTGCGTATATATCCATCCTCTCATTTAGTCTCCTAACGGACCAGTCAGGTGAGGAAACTAAGGCACTTAACCAAGGCCAGATAGCATGTATCAGAACCTAGTTTAGCAGCCAGATTTTTTAAAATATAAATTTATTTTATTTATCATTTTTGGCTGCGTTGGGTCTTCGTTGCTGGACACGGGCTTTCTCTAGTTGCGCCGAGCGGGGGCTGCTCTTCGTTGTGCTGCGCGGGCTTCTCATTGCGGTGGCTTCTCTTGTTGCAGAGCACGGGCTCTAGGCGCGCGGGCTTCAGTAGTTGGGGCTCACGGGCTCTAGAGCGCAGGCTCAGTAGTTGTGGCGCAAAGGCTTAGTTGCTCCGCGGCATGTGGGATCCTCCCCGACCAGGGCTCGAACCCGTGTCACCTGCACTGGCAGACGGATTCTTAACCACTGCGCCGCCAGGGAAGCCCCCAGATGTTTTTTTTTGACATCAAACCAGTGTCATGCTCCCTTTGTTACCACCTGGGGTCCTTGGACTCTTTAATCAATAGAAATTGGTAAGAGGCCAGGCGGGGAATTCAGGTAAGGCTTTATTGGGACTCGTCCTGCAGCAGGAGGGAGCAAAACAAGAAACAGGTGGGGGTGGAGGGGTGGCGGGTGAGCTGGTCCCTTAAATGGGGTGAGGGTGGGGGGATGGGTGGGTGAGGTGGGAGGGGGGCTTAGCTGGTCTTCCCACCCCCTTGGTGGTGCTGTGTGCAGGGGTCATGGGCAGTACCCTGCTTTTGCTCCTAACACCTCAGAAGTGGCAGTTGGCTTCTGGCCTTTTTGTGTCTTACTGTTCATAATTTGCCCCAGCTGTGCATGCATGCAGTTACTTTTAGTCCTTTCGAGTTTCTTTGTATTTTGTTGTTCAAGGAGTTGTTTGTCCAGGTGCAAGCACTCTAGTAAAGGGTCACAGGTCTCAACCTATCTCACCTTTGCCGCCCTGCCTTTACAGTTTTAGGATGTAATAATATTCCAGATTTTTATTAATTCTTTTTTTTACACAAATATTTATTGAGCACCAACATTGCTTGGAACTGCACTAAGGAATACTAGGGGATCAGAAAAGACCTGTTCCCTACTTTCATGGAACTCCTACTCTAATGACTTAGAGTTATCACATAATAGGACTTAATAATGATCTACTACACTGCATCATTTTTTTTAACTCCCCACGAATTCCTCATATAAGTGTCCAAATGATTGAACAAACAGTACTTACTATGGGGTGGTCTCTGTTCTTGGCACTGGGCACATACCCCTGAATAACAGACAAAACACCTGTCCTGATAAAGCTAACACCCACCTGACCATAATTATTACTAAAAACTATTAGATGCAGTTTCTTCACCTCTGTGAAGCAATCCAGTCAGATGCCTCTGTAGCTTTTTATCTTTTTATAACTTATGTTTCAAGACCCAGCTCTAATGTCACCTGCGCTGTGAAACTTCCCTGATCCTTCTTCCTTCTTTGCAGACAGAATGAAGAACTCCATAGTATTGTGTTCATGGTTCCATTTAGTTCAGTAAGCACTCAATTGAGCCTCTTCAATGGACCAGACCCTGTTTGAGGTGCTGGGGATAAAGATATAGGAAGGACCCAGGCCTGGCCTTAGAGAGGCTCACTGAGGTTAGGGTGTAAGGAGTGGGGAACAGACAGGTAAGCAGGCCATTATAATACAGTGTGGCATGGTGCCTTCATTAAGAGGTGGGCTGAGGTGGTAACACAGATGAGGGTCAACCTGAGAAGGGGGATATACAGGAAGTTCTTCTGTATGCATCAGGCAAAGAAGAGGGGCAGAAGTGTGATAGACCGAAGGAATGGAAAAAGCAAATGTATGCAGATGAGAAGCATTATTCTGTGTGTGTGTGTGTGTGTGTGTGTGTCTTACCTTTCAACTTTGTCTTTGCTGGTTTTATCATGCATAAGTTTATTTTGTGTAAATGGACATATAAATGATCCTTTCCTTTCTAATTTGTGATTTGCACTTCCTATTAAGCACTCTAGCCCCACCCCATTGTCATAAAATTATTCTCTTGTTCCACTCCCTTGTCTATGTCTCCATCTCTATTTCTTTTCTCTCTGTTTCTGGGATCTTTAGTCCTGTAGTATTTTTCTAGGCCTCAGGTGAGACACATTTTGGATCAAAGGGTCACAGTAGGATATAATTAATGAGAAAGTTCAAGAGCTCTAAATGGCAAACTAAGAAGGAGTGCAATATCTATTTTACAGGTGAAGAAACAAAAAAAAAAGGAAGTCAAGAGGTCTTTCCCAAGATCAAAGATCAAGTAAGTACTATGCAGATCAGAACCAAGGTCCCCATATTCTGTAAGTTACTGGAGTTTTCTCCAGCAGTCGTCTTCTCTGACATTTTCCAGGCAGCTATATACTCATTCATTCATTCATTCATTCACCCTTCTAGCAGATAGGTGTGATTGGTCACAAGAGGGATTTCCTGAAAGACAGATTGACTGGATGACCGTCTTCCCCATCCAACCATCCATCCATCCCTTCATTTTCCCAGCACATTTTTAATGTGTTCTAGGCTCTATGCTAGGCTCTGGGATTATATAGGTCACTAGGTATTATAGGCCCCATAGCAGGTGGGAAGTTGGTAAAGGGAGAAAACAATTATAATAAAATGATAAGTATTATACTAGGAGAAGTATGGAGTATCGTGGAAGCATGTAGAAAGGGCCCCCAGCCCTTTTCAGAGTGGTCAGGGATCAGGAAATTCACAGTGCCCTGTGTTGAACCAAAGGAGATGTCAAGATCACTCATTCATTCCACAGGTACTTATGGAATCTATTATGTGCCAGGTGTTAGGTACTGGGAGTAAAGAGATGAACACCATAGATGCTGTCCCTCTCCTGGAGGGGCTCAAAGTCTAGTCAGGGAGATTAGAAATATGTATAAAACCCCTTGGGCCCTGGGAGTACCATTGTACCCTTCATTTGGCTCACATATGTTTATTGGGTGTTTCCTGTGAGCTTTCCAAGAGTGGAAGAATGACAGTGAATTGGACATGTTTCTAGACTTGGAGGTTCAGAGGCCATTGAAACAGCCCCCTCATGATTGTTAGTAATCTTATGAGAAATCTTATGAGAAAGGGGTCTGGCCATGAAAGACTTACAGAAGAAAAACTCCAGAGTTTAGCTAAAACAGCAATTATGTCCCTCTGGTAGGTTCAGTGAGGACTTTATGGAAGGGATGGCATCTGGACTGGGTCTAGAAAGAAGCTTGTTTTTTCTATTACCTCATTTAATTCTCACAACAATTCCCTGAGGCACAGGTTTTAATCCTCATTTTATATGTGAGAAATCTGAGGCCCAAAGAGGTAAAGTGATTTGCAGAAGGTCACTCCACTTAGTAGTAGAAACTAGTCTCAAATTTAAGTCTCTTGTCTCTAAAACTGTTGCCGCCTCCTACTGCACCCCTCTACTTTTCATATTTGTCACTTTCAGGAAACATTTTCTCAGGACACCTGATCCCAGCTCTCCACTCTGCTCCTTCTTTGTACTGAATCTCTTCCCAGACCCTCCATCTCAGGGTTCCGCATTCTTGCCAGGGTCTCCCTTCCCCTGGCCAGGTTCCCAAACCTCTGCTACCCCAAATTGTTGGAAGCTATCCCAAAGCAGATTAGGGAATGACTGGATCCTTTTAAAGAAAAATCTCAATCTCTAAGAGCTTAAGGTTCAAAAAATTTAGATCTTTGATAAGAGATTGTTTTCCTAAAGGAAGTGGCATTTGAGCTGAATCTTTTTTTTTTTTTTTTGCGGTACGCGGGCCTCTCACTGTTGTTGCCTCTCCCGTTGCGGAGCACAGTCTCCGGACGCGCAGGCTCAGCAGCCATGGCTCACAGGCCTAGCCGCTCCGTGGCATGTGGGATCTTCCCGGACCGAGGCACGAACCCATGTCCCCTGCATCAGCAGGCAGACTCTCAACCACTGTGCCACCAGGGAAGCCCTGAGCTGAATCTTAAAGCATGAGATCTGCCAGATGAACAAGGTGGATAGAGCTATTTTAGGCCAAAGGAACACTAAGAACAAAGGCATGGAAGACCGAATGTGTTTGGGGGAATAGAAAATGATTCTGTGAGCCTCTTGGGTGGAGTGACTGGAGCTGGAAAGTTAGGACATAGGTCTCCAGGGGCCTTCAAGACCAGGCTCAAGCTTGCTCAGTGGGAATCCAGTCAGAAGACTGTTGCAGTGTTCTAGGTGGGAGACGATGAAAGATTTAATGAAAGAGGTGAGTGTACTTCTGAGCTGGAATTTTCGTGACTCCTGACCAGTGGAATCCCATTTCACCAGGCATTATATTTGTCAGACCTCTCTTTCTAAAGCACAGCTTGGGTCATGGCTCTCCCCAACTTAGATATCATCCACGTCTCTCCGTTACCTCCAGTGTGGAGCCTGGGCTCCTAGCCTGGCACTGAAGGCCTTCAGAAGCAGGCACCATCCTTCCCATTCAGCCTTATTGTCCAAGACTCCCAAACACACCTCCTTCCCCTTCCTGGGTCAGGTTCTTTCTTTACTGTGCCAGATGTACCCACCGCCGTGCCCTTAATCCTGTGGCCCTTTCTATTAATGCTTATCCTTCTCTCTATCAGAAAACTCAGTTCATCTCTCAAACCCAATTTATCCAGTTCACATCTCAGTATTTGCACATCATCTTGCCTAAAGTATGAGAGCCCTCTTCCCTGAACTCAAAGAACATAGCTAGTGAACACTTAATATGTACCAGGCACTACCTTTCCAAGTTGATCTTCTCCTTTGTCTATTAAGGTAGACATTTTACGGGCGAGGAAACTGAGGCTTAGAGGGGTAGAGAATTTTCCCAGTCAACGAGTCAGGCAAGAGCCAAGATTCAAACCAGGTCTGTCTGAGCCCAAAAGTGATGCTTTTTCTACTGTTTCACTGAGCTACGGTTGATTTGAACCGAAAAACCCAGGGCCTATCTCCCTTGTTATCTAAAGGGCCGGCCCATTTCTGAAGCAGGACAGTGGGCCTCTAGGGCCTCGGAGTTAGGGTGTGTGTTAGGGGTGGTCCTGGTGAGTTCACAGACTGTGTTGGGGTGAGAGAGCAGCCCTGTCCCTTCTCACTTCTTACTTTCTTGCTTTCCTTGCTTGGCTCTCAGGGACATGGACTCCTCAGGAGTCTACAAACTGGATGATGGGAAGCCTTATCTGAGCAACTGCTTTCCGGCCAAAAATCTGCTTCGGATGCCAGAGGAAGGTCAGGTGACTTCTCGGATCAGTACGTTTGCCTCACACCCAGCTCCTGCTTCAGAATGTCCCTGACACCCATTTCTTCCCTTCAACCCCTTCCCTGCTGTTCCCTGCCCCTACGCAATCCCTTCCCTTCCAATCCATCTCCCCCCAGCAGTCTCAGGGAGCCTGATTTTTTTTTAATTTTATTTATTTATTAGAATTCTTTTATTTTTATACAGTTTTTTTCAGGTTACTTTCCATTTAGAGATATTGGCTATATTCTCCGTGTTGTACAATACATCCTTGAGCCTAACTTACACCCAGCAGTTGGTACCTCCCACTCTCTCACACCTATATTGCCCCTTCACCACCACCCCACCCACTGGTCACGACTAGTTTGTTCTCCGTATCTGTGGGTCTGCTTCTTTTATGTTATATTCACTAGTTTGTTGTATTTTTTAAATTCCACATAGAAGTAATATCATGCAGTACTTATCTTTCTCTGTCTGAGTTATTTCACTTAGCATAATGCCCTCCAAGCCCATCCATGTTGTTGCAAATGGCAAAATTTCATTCTTTTTTATGGCTGAGTAGTATTCTGTTGTATATATGTACCACATCTTCTTTATCCATTCCTCTGTTAATGGACACTTAGCTTGTTTCCATGTCTTGGCTATTATAAGTAATGCTGCTATGAACATTGGGGTGCATGTATGTTTTCGAATTAGTGACTTTTTTTTTTCGGATATATACCCAGGAGTGGAATTGCTGGATCATATGGTAGTTATGTTTTTAGTTTTTTGAGGAACCTCCACAGTGTTTTCCACAGTGGCTGCAGCAATTTACATTCCCACCAACAGTGCACAAGGGTTCTCAGGGAACCTTCTAAAGTGCACATCTAACCATAGTGTTCCCTTCTGTTTAGTGACTTCTCACTGCTAGTTCCTTTACCTTCTGCTCTAACCCCCCTTATCCTTTTTTACAACCCCTTTCCTTGATTTACGCCCTGTTCCATAGTGTTTATAGTATTTTCACATAGCTTTTTAATATTCGCCCAGAACGTTCCAGCCCTCATCCCAGTTATCCAAACTCCTCCCATCCCGCAAGGCCCAGCCCTTCTCCCACTTCTTTCAGTAAGCCGTATCCAGCTACTCCATCCCTCAGTGCCCATCCTCTCTTGAAAGCCGTCTTCCTTTCTGTGTTTCTTACTTGATGCGTAATTATAGTCTGCCCAGCTCCTAAAAAATGGCTTAAACTTGACTCTGCTAAGTAGTTTTTCAAACATTTATCTAGTTAAAGACTCCCCTGGGGCAGGGACTCCACCTATGCTGAGCAGAGTCCTGCAGATGGAACGCTGCCAAGAAGTGTGGGTTCACTGGATTGGATTTGCTGCTTTGAAAGGGTAAAGCAAGGGAGAAGTACCCCTAGCTTACCCTAGATGAAATGACATGCTGGTCGCTCTGTACATGGAATAGCAGAAGAACCTTCTCCTCCAGCCTGTGCTCTCCACTTCTCTTGAGTGATTTCATTTTTCACACACAGACCTTCTTTGGCTACCTATCTGTTGAAAACCCTCCCATGGAGCTCTCAGTATGCACTCATGATTTCACATCCACACCCCCTCACACACACATAGATGGACAGATAGAGAAATAAATATAGCCATATGTCTCTGCATGTGTTGGTATATGTACATGTACTTCCTGGCCCACTAAGGGCAATGATACCTCAGTCGCAAAGAGCATGCCTGCCGCCTAGATGTTGATTTCCAAATACCATTCTCCAGTAAACAAAGCCAGGGCTCCTAAGACAAAAACCTGTTTCTAGGGCTGAGGCAAGAAAAATACATATTGAGCCTGGAACACTGTGTGGTGCCAGAAAATAAAGCAGTGCTCAGAAAAATGATGGGGGCAATTTGAAAGGACACAGGTGCCAAACTGAAGGAGCGCCCAATGGCCAAAGCTGGAACAATATGAGCGGCAAAATAAATAAAGGTAGAATTGGGTTGGAATCCTTAGAATAAGTAAATAGTCATGATCCCATGCTGATACAATTAAATTAAGAATACATAAATAAGTGGAGGAGAAGGAAAAGTCCTTCCTTACAATAGAATTACAGTTAATAAATGTAGAAGGAATTAAAGAAATAGAAAATTACTTTTTTGGGGGAAAATCACTTTTAAAACATCCCAGTAATAACTTTTACAGGAAAGAAACTTCTATGGATGCTGTATCAATCAGGGTTCTTCAGAGAAATAGAATCAATAAGATGTGTGTATGTTCATCCGTGTGTGTGTGTGTGTGTGTGTGTGTGTGTGTATATCTCCTACAAGTTTTGTTTTCATATATGTATATGTGTTTGTATATATGGACCAACACACATATATAAATTACATATTTTTAACGAATTGGTTTATGAAATGTGGAGGCTGGCAAGTCTGAAATCTATAGGAGAGGCAACCTGAAAACTCAGAGAAGAGCTGATGCTTCAGTCTTAAGGCAAAATTTCATATTTCTTTGGGAAGCCTGTATTTGCACTTTTTTTTAAACATCTTTATTGGGGTATAATTACTTTACAATGGTGTGTTAGTTTCTGCTTTATAAGAAACTGAATCAGTTATACATATGTTCCCATATCTCTTCCCTCTTGCGTCTCCCTCCCTCCCACCCTCCCTATCCCACCCCTCCAGGCGGTCACAGAGCACCGAGCTGATCTCCCTGTGCTATGCGGCTGCTTCCCACTAGCTATCTACCTTACGTTTGGTAGTGTATATATATCCATGCCTCTCTCTCGCTTTGTCACAGCTCACCCTTCCTCCTCCCCATATCATCAAGTCCGTTCTCTAGCAGGTCTGTGTCTTTATTCCTGTCTTACCCCTAGGTTCTTCATGACATTTTTTTTCTTAAATTCCATATATATGTGTTAGCATACAGTATTTGTCTTTCTCTTTCTGACTTACTTCACTCTGTATGACAGACTCTAGGTCTATCCACCTCATTACAAATAGCTCAATTTCGTTTCTTTTTATGGCTGAGTAATATTCCATCGTATATATGTGCCACATCTTCTTTATCCATTCATCCGATGATGGACACTTAGGTTGTTTCCATCTCCGGGCTATTGTAAATAGAGCTGCAATGAACATTTTGGTACATGACTCTTTTTGAATTATGGTTTTCTCAGGGTATATGCCCAGTAGTGGGATTGCTGGGTCATATGGTAGTTCTATTTGTAGTTTTTTAAGGAACCTCCATGCTGTTCTCCATAGTGGTGGTACCAATTCACATTCCCACCAGCAGTGCAAGAGTGTTCCCTTTTCTCCACACCCTCTCCAGCATTTATTGTTTCTAGATTTTTTGATGATGGCCATTCTGACTGGTGTGAGATGATATCTCATTGTAGTTTTGATTTGCATTTCTCTAATGATTAATGATGTTGAGCATGCTTTCATGTATTTGTTGGCAATCTGTATATCTTCTTTGGAGAAATGTATGTTTAGGTCTTCTGCCCATTTTTGGATTGGGTTGTTTGTTTTATTGATACTAAACTGCATGAGCTGCTTGTAAATTTTGGAGATTAATTCTTTGTCAGTTGCTTCATTTGCAAATATTTTCTCCCATTCTGAGGGTTGTCTTTTGGTCTTGTTTATGGTTTCCTTTGCTGTGCAAAAGCTTTGAAGTTTCATTAGGTCCTATTTGTTTATTTTTGTTTTTATTTCCATTTCTCTAGGAGGTGGGTCAAAAAGGATCTTGCTGTGATTTATGTCATAGAGTGTTCTCCCTATGTTTTCCTCTAAGAGTTTGATAGTTTCTGGCCTTACATTTAGGTCTTTAATCCATTTTGAGCTTATTTTTGTGTATGGTGTTAGGGAGTGATCTAATCTCATACTTTTACATGTAGCTGTCCAGTTTTCCCAGCACCACTTATTGAAGAGGCTGTCCTTTCTCCACTGTACATTCCTGCCTCCTTTATCAAAGATAAGGTGACCATATGTGCGTGGGTTTATGTCTGGGCTTTCTATCCTGTTCCATTGATCTATCTTTCTGTTTTTGTGCCAGTACCATACTGTCTTGATTACTGTAGCTTTGTAGTATAGTCTGAAGTCAGGGAGCCTGATTCCTCCAGCTCCATTTTTCGTTCTCAAGATTGCTTTGGCTGTTCAGGAGCTTTTGTGTTTCCATACAAATTGTGAAATTTTTTGTTCTAGTTCTGTGAAAAATGCCAGTGGTAGTTTGATAGGGATTGCATTGAATCTGTAGATTGCTTTGGGTAGTAGAGTCATTTTCACAATGTTGATTTTTCCAATCCAAGAGCATGGTATATCTCTCCATTTATCTGTATCATCTTTAATTCTTTCATCAGTGTCTTATAATTCTTTGCATACAGGTCTTTTGTCTCCTTAGGCAGGTTTATTCCTAGATATTTAATTCTTTTTGTTGCAGTGGTAAATGGGAGTGTTTTCTTGATTTCACTTTCAGATTTTTCATCATTAGTGTATAGGAATGCCAGAGATTTCTGTGCATTAATTTTGTATCCTGCAACTTTACCAGATTCACTGATTAGCTCTAGTAGTTTTCTGGTAGCATCTTTAGGATTCTCTATGTATAGTATCATGTCATCTGCAAACAGTGACAGCTTTACTTCTTCTTTTCCGATTTGGATTCCTTTTATTTCCTTTTCTTCTCTGATTGCTGTGGCTAAAACTTCCAAAACTATGTTGAATAAGAGTGGTGAGAGTGGGCAACCTTGTCTTGTTCCTGATCTTAGTGGGAATGCTTTCAGTTTTTCACCATTGAGGATGATGTTGGCTGTGAGTTTGTCATATATGGCCTTTATTAGGTTGAGGAAAGTTCCCTCTATGCCTACTTTCTGCAGGGTTTTTATCATAAATGGGTGTTGAATTTTGTCAAAAGCTTTCTCTGCATCTATTGAGATTATCATATGGTTTTTCTCCTTCAATTTGTTAATATGGTTTATCACGTTGATTCATTTGCGTATATTGAAGAATCCTTGCATTCCTGGAATAAACTCCACTTGATCATGGTGTATGATCCGTTTAATGTGCTGTTGGATTCTGTTTGCTAGTATTTTGTTGAGGATTTTTGCATCTATGTTCATCAGTGATATTGGCCTGTAGTTTTCTTTCTTTGTGACATCCTTGTCTGGTTTTGGTATCAAGGTGATGGTGGCCTCGTAGAATGAATTTGGGAGTGTTCCTCCCTCTGCTATACTTTGGAAGAGTTTGAGAAGGATAGGTGTTAGCTCTTCTCTAAATGTTTGATAGAATTTGCCTGTGAAGCCATCTGGTCCTGGGCTTATGTTTGTTGGAAGATTTTTAATCACAGTTTCAACTTCAGTGCTTGTGATTGGTCTGTTCATATTTTCTATTTCTTCCTGATTCAGTCTTGGCAGGTTGTGCATTTCTAAGAATTTGTCCATTTTTTCCAGGTTGTCCATTATATTGGCATAGAGTTGCTTGTAGTAATCTCTCATGATCTTTTGTATTTCTGCAGTGTCAGTTGTTACTTCTCCTTTTTCATTTCTAATTCTATTGATGTGAGTCTTCTCCCTTTTTTTCTTGATGAGTCTGGCTAATGGTTTATCAATTTTATTTATCTTCTCAAAGCACCAGCATTTAGTTTTATTGATCTTGCTATCGTTTCCTTCATTTCTTTTTCATTTATTTCTGATCTGATTTTTATGATTTCTTTCCTTCTGCTAACTTTGGGGGTTTTTTGTTCTTCTTTCTCTAATTGCTTTAGGTGCAAGGTTAGGTTGTTTATTCAAGATGTTTCCTGTTTCTTAAGGTGGGCTTGTATTGCTATAAACTTCCCTCTTAGAACTGCTTTTTCTGTATCCCATAGGTTTTGGGTCGTCGTGTGTCCATTGTCATTTATTTCTATGTATTTTTTTATTTCCTCTTTGTTTCCTTCAGTGATCACTTCGTTATTAAGTAGTGTATTGTTTAGCCTCCATGTGTTTGTATTTTTTACAGATCTTTTCCTGTATTTGATATCTAGTCTCATAGCCTTGTGGTCGGAAAAGATACTTGATACAATTTCAGTTTTCTTAAATTTACCAAGGCTTGATTTGTGACCCAGGATATGATCTATCCTGGAGAATGTTCCATGAGTACTTGAGAAAAATGTGTATTCTGTTGTTTTTGTATGGAGTGTCCTATAAATATCAATTAAGTCCATCTTGTTTAATGTATCATTTAAAGCTTGTGTTTCCTTATTTATTTTCATTTTGGATGATCTGTCCATTGGTGAAAGTGGGGTGTTAAAGTCCCCTACTATGAATGTGTTCCTGTTGATTTCCCCTTTTATGGCTGTATTTGCCTTATGTATTGAGGTGCTCCTATGTTGGGTGCATAAATATTTACAATTGTTCTATCTTCTTCTTGGATCGATCCCTTGATCATTATGTAGTGTCCTTCTTTGTCTCTTCTAATAGTCTTTATTTTAAAGTCTATTTTGTCTGATATGAGAATTGCTACTCCAGCTTTCTCTTGGTTTCCATTTGCCTGGAATATCTTTTTCCATCCCCTTACTTTCAGTCTGTATGTGTCTCTAGGTCTGAAGTGGGTCTCTTGTAGAGAGCATATATATGGGTCTTGTTTTTGTATCCATTCAGCCAATCTGTGTCTTTTGGTGGGAGGATTTAGTCCATTTACATTTAAGGTAATTATCGATATGTATGTTCCTATTCCCATTTTCTAAATTGTTTTGGGTTCGTTATTGTAGGTCTTTTCCTTCTCTTGTGTTTCTTGCCTAGAGGAGTTCCTTTAGCATTTGTTGTAAAGCTGGTTTGGTGGTGCTGAACTCTCTCAGCTTTTGCTTGTCTGTAAAGGTTTTAATTTCTCCATCAAATCTGAATGAGATCCTTGCTGGGTAGAGTAATCTTGGTTGCAGGTTTTTCTCCTTCATCACTTTAAATATGTCCTGCCAGTCCCTTCTGGCTTGCAGAGTTTCTGCTGAAAGATCAGCTGTTAAGCTTATGGGGATTCCCTTGTGTGTTATTTGTTGTTTTTCCCTTGCTGCTTTTAATATGCTTTCTTTGTATTTAATTTTTGACAGTTTGATTAATATGTGTCTTGGCATATTTCTCATTGGATTTATCCTGTATGGGACTCTCTGTGCTTCCTGGACTTGATTAACTATTTCCTTTCCCATATTAGGGAAGTTTTCAACTATAATCTCTTCAAATATTTTCTCAGTCCCTTTCTTTTCCTCTTCTTCTGGAACCCCTATAATTCGAATGTTGGTGGGTTTGATGTTGTCCCAGAGGTCTCTGAGACTGTCCTCAGTTCTTTTCATTCTTTTTTCTTTATTCTGCTCTGCAGTAGTTATTTCCACTATTTTATCTTCCAGGTCACTTATCCATTCTTCTGCCTCAGTTATTCTGCTATTGTTCCCATCTAGGGTATTTTTCATTTCATTTATTGTGTTGTTCATCATTGTTTGTTTCATCTTTAGTTCTTCTAGGTCCTTGTTAAATGTTTCTTGCATTTTGTCTATTCTATTTCCAAGATTTTGGATCATCTTTACTATCATTATTCTGAATTCTTTTTCAGGTAGACTGCCTATTTCCTTTTCATTTGTTAGGTCTGGTGGGTGTTTACCTTGCTCCTTCATCTGCTGTGTGTTTCTCTGTCTTCTCATTTTGCTTATCTTACTGTGTTTGGGGTCTCCTTTTTGCAGGCTGCAGGTTCGTGGTTCCCGTTGTTTTTGGTGTCTGTCCCCAGTGGCTAAGGTTGGTTCAGTGGGTTGTGTAGGCTTCCTGGTGGAGGGGACTAGTGCCTGTGTTCTGGTGGATGAGGCTTGATCTTGTCTTTCTGGTGGGCAGGTCCACGTCTGGTGGTGTGTTTTGGGGTGTCTGTGGACTTATTATGATTTGGGGCAGCCTCTCTGCTAATGGGTGGGGTTGTGTTCCTGTTTTGCTAGTTGTTTGGCATAGGTTGTCCAGCAGTGTAGCTTGCTGGTCGTTGAGTGGAGCTGGGTGCTGGCGTTGAGATGGAGATCTCTGGGAGATTTTCGCCATTTGATATTATGTGGAGCTGGGAGGTCTCTTGTTGACCAGTGTCCTGAAGTTGGCTCTCGCACCTCAGAGGCACAGCACTGACTCCTGGCTGCAGCACCAAGAGCATTTCATCCGCACGGCTCAGAATAAAAGGGAGAAAAAGTAGAGAGCAAGAATTAGTAGAAGTAGGAAGAAAAGGAAGGGAGGGAGGAAGGAAGGAAAGAAGGAAGGAAGGAAGAAAGAAAGAAAAGGAAAGAAGGAAAGAAAGAAAGGAGGGAGGGAGGGATGGTGGGATAAAGGAAGGAGAGAAGGAAGGAAAAAGGAAAGAAAGAAAGAAGATAAAGTAAAATAAAATATAATAAAGTTATTAAATTAAAAAATAATTATTAAGAAAAAAATTTTAAAAAGCAACGGACGGATAGAACCTTAGGACAAATGGTGGAAGCAAAGCTATACAGACAAAATCTCACACAGAAGCATACACATACACACTCCCAAAAAGAGGAAAAGGGGAAAAAATCATAAATCTGGCTCACAAAGTCCACTTCCTCAATTTGGGATGATTTGTTGTCTAAAGGAGGGAAGGAAGGAAGGAAAGAAACAAAGAAGATAAAGTAAAATAAAGTTATTAAAATTAATTATTAAGAAAAAATTAAAAAAAAAAAAACATACGGATAGAACCCTAGGACAAATTGTGGAAGCAAAGCTATACAGACAAAATCTCACACAGAAGCATACACACTCCCAAAAAGAGGAAAAGGGGAAAAAATCATAAGTCTTGCTCTCAAAGTCCACCCCCCAATTTGGGATGATTCGTTGTCTATTCATGTATTCCACAGATGCAGGTACATCAAGTTGATTGTGGAGCTTTAATCCGCTGCTTCTGAGGCTGCTGGGAGAGATTTCCCTTTCTCTTCTTTGTTCTCACAGCTCCCAGGGGCTCAGCTTTTGATTTGGCCCCGCCTCTGCGTGTAGGTCGCTAGAGGGCGTCTGTTTTTCGCTCAGACAGGACGGGGTTAAAGGAGCTGTTGATCTGGGGGCTCTGGCTCACTCAGGCCCAGGGGAGGGAGGGGCACGGAGTGCGGGGCGAGCCTGCGGCGGCAGAGGCCAGCGTGACATTGCAACAGCCTGAGGCGTGCCCTGCGTTCCTCTGGGGAAGTTGTCCCTGGATCCCGGGACCCTGGCAGTGGCGGGCTGCACAGGCTCCCCGGAAGTGAGGTGTGGATAGTGACCTGTGCTCGCACACAGGCTTCTTGGTGGCGGCAGCAGCAGCCTTAGCGTCTCCTGCCCGTCTCTGGGGTCCGCGCTTTTAGCCGCGGCTCGCGCCCGTCTCTGGAGCTCCTTTAAGCAGCGCTCTTAATCCCCTCTCCTCGCGCACCAGGAAACAAAGAGGGAAGAAAAAGTCTTGCCTCTTCGGCACCTCCAGCCCTTTTCCCGGACTCCCTCCCGGCTAACCGTGGTGCACTAACCCCTTCAGGCTGTGTTCACTCCCCCAACCCCCGTCTTCTCCCTGCGCTCCGACCGAAGCCCGAGCCTCAGCTCGCAGACCCGCCCGCCCTGGCGGGTGAGCAGGCACTGATCCTCTGTGCGGGAATCTCCCCGCTTTGCCCCCCGCACCCCTGTTGCTGTGCTCTCTTCCGCGTCTCGGCTCCGAAGCTCCCCCCCTCCGCCACCCGCAGTCTCTGCCCACAAAGGGGCTTCCTAGTGTGTGGAAACCTTTCCTCCTTCCCAGCTCCCTCCCACTGGTGCAGGTCCCGTCCCTATTCTTTTGTCTCTTTTTTCTTTTTTTCTTTTGCCCTACCCAGGTACGTGGGGAGTTTCTTGCCTTTTGGGAGGTCTGAGGTCTTCTGCCAGTGTTCAGTAGGTGTTCTGTAGGAGTTGTTCCACGTGTAGATGTATTTCTGGTGTATCTGTGGGGAGGAAGGTGATCTCCGTCTTACTCTTCCGCTATCTTCCCCCGGAGGTGTACTTGCTTTTAAGGTCTTTCAAGTGAGTGGGTGAGACCCACACATTATCAAGGATAGTCTCCTTTACTTAAAGTCAACTGGTTGTGGATGTTAGCCACATCTACAATATACCTTCACAGCAACACCTAGATTAGTGTTTGATTGACTAACTGCTTACCATAGTCTAGCCAAGTTGACACAAAATTAATCATCACAGGTGCTAGGATTAGTGGGTCAAAGTATGATGAGAAGCAGGATATTTGTATAGTCTTGAGCTATCTTTATTAATTAGAAAAGGACTTCTTAGTAACTAAGAGAAACTAAGCCGATACCACCTTGGCCGAGTGATCAAAATAAACATCACCAGTAATAAGACATATTGACATCACGTATACCCTGACATTTTGTGCTGAGGAGGGCACAGCATCACTTCTTGCCAAACTGCAAGGCCTTAGTCTAATTATGGGAAAACATCAAACAAACTCAAATTGAGGGACATTTGATAAAGCAGTTGACTAGTACTCTTCAAAAGTGTCAAGATCACACAAGAAAAATAGAGACTACAGAACTGTCACAGTTTGGGGGAAACTAAGCAGATGTGACAACTAAATGAAATGTGAGATCTTGGATTGGATCCTGGAACAGAAAGAGAACATTAGTGAGAAAACTGACAAAAATCAAAGAAAGGCTGGAGATTCATTACTAATATTATGCCAGTGTTAATTTCTTGGTTTTAACCACTGTATTATGATTATGTAAGATGTTAACATTAGGGAACCTGGGTGAAAGCTGTACAGGAACTCTGTATTATTTTTACAGCTTTTCGGGAAGTCTGAAATTATCTCAAAATGAAAATTTACAGGGGAAAAAAACCTTCCCATGAATACTCTTCCTGCTAAAAGCCTACCCCATTAAAACCCAAACTTCTTATTCTGGTTGAGATCTGACTCTGCTGACCTCTCCAGCCTCATCTCTTTTCCCTCAGGTCTATCTCCCCACACACTCCAGGCCTTCCTTCCTGGCTCTCTTGGCAGTTTTGGCACCAACTCTGGCTGGAGGCTCTAGGAGTTTGGGCTATTGGGATAGGACAAAGGTCCATGGCCCAGATGGGGCAGCCCTGGGAAATGAGTGCCTGGGCTGTCAGGCCCAGGATGGGAATAGGAGCTGGCTCATGTCAGACGTAGGATGGGAGCTGCATCCAAGACGCAGGATTAGCCGCAGTGGTCAGGTGAGTGAAGGCAAGCCCTTGAGGCAGGGGTAGCGGGCTATGCAGGCAGAGAGCCAGTGGTCAGGGGCACCAAGCTGGTTCCCACAGCTCTGTGCTGTAGTCCTGTGCTGCAGCTCTGTGCTGCAGTCCCAATCTTTGGTTTTTCCATCTCCACCTAGTCAACTTTCAACATACAAGATCTAGCTCATGCCCTAGGCTGGTAGCTCCCCGCTCTGGGCTTCACAGCACCCTTTACGTTATTGAGCTCCTTCGAATCCTCCGTTGTATCCTTCTCCATAGCCCCAGCTCCTGGCACAAAGTAGATGCTCAGAAAAGGTCTGAATGGATGATTGTGGGTGAGAGCTGTGGCTCAGGGTAAGTTCAGCAACACTCACAGTGTGGTAAGCTCTGTGCAGGCCTTGGGAATACTGAGATGAGTGAATCAAAGTCTGTGCTCTCATGGAGCTTCCACTCTACAGGGTAAGACAGACAATAAACAAGCGAACAAATACAATAATTACAGATTACAATGAATAAACTAGTGATGAAGGAGAGAACAGATTCCAGAACGTTGTCATGATTTTTGTTAGGTGGGCTTACTAGTAAACCTCATATTCTTCTTTTTACTTAACATACATTTTCTAGTTCGTTCTACAGTGAGCATGTATTTTTGGGTCTTTAAAAAATGCCAGCTGTCCTCTCACTTTCTTATCCTGAGGTCCTAATGCAACTTTTGCTGTATAATGATAGAATCCAGGGTAAGTTCTGGGAAGATGTAGCCCACTGAGTTGGTGTCACACAACGGGCTTTACCTTTACCCAAGAGATGACAAATGGGGCAATAACTAGCTGGCTCAGGAAAAAATGATCAGCTCTGCTGAGGAGAGTCAGGGAAGGCTTCACAGAATAGGAAATACTTTATCTACAATCTTGAAGGAACAATTAGAGTTTGGAGGCAAAAATGTGGAGGAAGGAATTGGGCAAGTCATTCTACACTTTGAGTCTTAGCCTTTTTGTCTGTAAAATGGGGGCAGTAGCATGTCTTCACTGGGTTTGGGGTTGGGGGCCAATTAAATAAGACAGGTATATAGACGCTCCCCCTCCCCAGCGGCAGCACGGTATCTGGTGCATATTAGGTAATGAGGAGCTAATTTTTGTTTTAGTATTAAAGATAAACATTCTGTAAGTGCACAAGTTGTGGCTTTGGAGGAGTTTGCTCCTTGTCACTGTTCTGATCTTCTCAACAGGCCGAGGACACTGGTTAGTGGCTCGGAAATGTAGCCTCAAGAAGAAGCCCAGGGGTGTGGTTGAAGCACGAGCTGAAGGTCAGGAAAGCCAGAAGGTTTCTTTCGAGGTTGGAGGAAAGAAAGGGTCTCGACAGGAAAACCAACTGGACACTCCGGGACATGTGCTGGACCAGGCTTTTCTGGTGAGAGTAAATGCATCCTGAAAGGCTGGCAGCACCAGCTGACGACTGTCTTGGTGGGGGCAAGGACTTGCCCTGCTTCCCTCTGGTACAGTTACCCCCAATCCACCCCAAACTATTAGAGTGATCTTGGCAAATTGAGCATAGCCAGGATGATGAAGGGACCCAAAGCTTTCTTTATATGTAAAGCTTTCTTTACATCCACCTTATGAGATAGGTATTATCATCCCTATTATGTTGTTGCCATTGTGCAGATGAGAAAACTGAGGACCCAGGAAGTAATTTGCCTTGGCCAAGGTCCCTCAGCTAGTAATTAGGACTCTGGTTTACCCAGGATTAGAACTACTCAGAATTAGAACTCTGGTCTACCGATTGCAAAGGCTGTGCCTTTATATTTTATCAGGTAAAAAGTCTAATTGAGCCAGAGAGGCAAAGCAGTAGGTCAGGGGGAACAGTAAATTGAAAAATCGTATTCTAGCACCTAGTAGAGTATAAAGATTCCTGCTCTGCTCTGGGGAGATCTCTCTAGGAGCAGGGGGATTGGGGAGGCCCCACATACCACAACCTTTGTCCTTTGGGTTTAGCGTCTGGCTGAAAGCCAGGGATGCCGACTAGATATACCCAGTGTCTGGGGCAGGCTTTACAAAGGTCACTGGGGTGGCTGTGTTAGAGACCAGCCAGGTAATTTCACATCTGCTCTCTGCAACGCTGCAGTGGCTTTACAAAGAAAGACACATTTTGTAAACCAATGTTCATGTGCAGTCCAGTGCTCATAGCTCCCTAAGAACTCCCTGGCAGCCTACTTTGTACCCAGGCTTTGCTTATGGTTCCCAAGAGATAGGTTTCTGCACAGATCAGATGCTGAAAGAGAGCTTCAAGGAGGCAGCTGGTTACATCTCCGCTCAAGGTGGATAGTATAAGCTTTTTGCAGAGTCCTGTGGAATTTCTTTGATTATTAGGTCCACTTCTCACTGGGAATGAGGAAGACTGAAGCAACAGTACTGAGGAGGGGCAGAAACACTTCCCATAGGGGACTCTTCTTTTCCCCTTTGTTTTCAACATGTACATCCCCCATTAATTGAGATAGCTTGTTACCCATGTTGCCACTTTGGATAGCAGAAGCATCAAGGATGTTTTTCAGAGTAATGGGGTACCTACCCGCCTATTGGATATGAACGTTTCACTGGCACTTCATATTGACCTTCTACACCAGTCCCCTTACTCCAAGTCCCCGAAACACCTCTTTTCTAGTGTTCAATGCATGGTCTCAATGATGGTCTCAATACTATCTACCCAGTCACTAAGCAAGTAACTTGGGGTTATCCTTGGCACGTGCCTCTCCCTCACCACCCTCATCCCTGCCATTACCAAGCCCTGGTACTTTCATTAATTGTCAAATCCGTATTCTTCTCTTCATCTGCCCTGCCACCACCCTAATCTCGGCTACCATCATCTTTTATTGGACTAATTCAGTAACTTCCTAACTATTATAGTTTGAACCAACTAGCATGCTTTTGTTTCACATGAAAAGAAGCCAGAGGCATTGTTATTCTAGGGTAGGTTAATTCATTGGTTTAATGACTTCTTCCAAGTCCCAGGTTCCTCCATCTCTCTGCTTTTCTATCCTTGGCACATTAGCTTGTCCTCTTGGGCTGATTGCCTTCATGATCCTGAGATGGCTGCTGAACTCTGGTCATCACATTTAAAGGATGATGTCCAGAGGTAGAAAAGGGATTGTCACTGTCTTATATCGAGTTTTAAAGGTAAGAACTTCCCAGAACTGGCGTCCCACCCCCAGCAGCCAGCGTCTCCTTGGCCAAACCTGTATCACAAATCCCAACAGTCAATGGTTAGGGGAACATGACCACCATGACTGGATTAGACAAAGTCAAGACTTAGCCTGTGGAGCTGGAGTTGATATATCCACTCAGAGAAATGTGAATGATATTGGGGTTCTTTAACAAGGAAGAAGTAGAAAAGTGGCTCTAGAGAAGCCAGTTAACAATGTCTAGTACAGTGGTCTCTCACCACCCTTTCCTGTCTTCTCATCCTTTCTGCGTGTGTCAGACATAGCAATTTTTATAAAACTTCTATTAACCCCCTGCCAAAAAACCTCTGACAGATTTCCATTGACTATAGGATAAAATCCACGTTCCTTTACAGAGCCAACATGGACACAAATGATCTAATGACTGCCTCCCTAGCCTTACTTTGTTTTTCATTTTCTCAAAAGCACCTTGCTTTCACCTGCCTTGATAATTTTCATGACCCCTGCTACCCACTTTCACGGGACCAACTCCTACTTAGCAGTTAGGTATCAGCTGAAATATTACTTCCTCAAGTGAGTATTTCCTCACTTCCACACTGAGGTTAGGACCTCCTGTTACTGTCTCCCATAGCATCTTGAATTTCTCCTTTAAAATATTATCACGTTTATAAATACTTGCTTGCTCCTTGGCTTCCATGCAGTTTTAAGCTTTCAGAAGGCATGGAATATTTCTGCTTCTTATACATTGTCTCATAAATTCCTAGTTCCATGCCTAAACATAAAAGGTACCATAACTAAATGATTAACTGAAAAAAAGAATGGGGTTTGATTAAACAGAAATAGAAACTCCAAAGCTGAGATTTTCTTCTGACTTTTTAATTGTGAAGAGCAACGTATGGTAGTCCTAAGAGCATAGTGTTTAGTGATTACAGATTTGGATTCAAATCATAGATCTATCACTTACTAGCTGTGGGACCTTAGGGAAGTCACTTTATCTCTTTTAGCCTTGCTTTTCTCATTTATGAAGAGACATCATCATACTTATGTCAAAGAGTTCAGTTAGGATTAGGAGAAAGTTTTTTCCTAAGAACCACGTAAAGTCAATGTTTCCATCCCCACCTTACAGATGGGAAACAGAGGTGGGAGAGCTGAGGTGGCAGCTTGATTCTGAGCAGCTCCGAAGCCCGTGCTCTTTCCACTGTGCCAGGCTGCCCTCCTCAACAGGGAGTCATTTGTTGTCTTGGCCAATTACATAAGCTTTGTTGGGGCCTTGACGCTGATTGTCTGCACTGTGTTCCAGCTGAAGCACCACTGTGTAAAGAATCCGTCCGACCTATGCACCATTAACGTGAGCGGCCTGAAGTTCTCCAAGGTAAGGCCAGCCAGCAGAGGTGTGATTGGGGTGAGCCAGATCTGAGGTAGCTCCTGGCTGTTGGACCATTGTACTTCCAGAGTCCTTGGGGACTGGGAATCTGGTCATAGGGAGGGGGAGGGTCAGACAGGGACTCACTGGGTGGGAACAACATTCACAGACACAATCTTTTGCTGTATATTTGGTGTTGCCATTATCCCATGTGAAGTGAGTTAAAGGAAATAAATAGCCTTATGGAAGTGGTTTGAATGTGCATAGAATTTTATTGGGGTGTGATTCATTGTATGACACTGAGTTCCCATCAGAAGAGCCTACAGGAGAAATTTCTCTCAGGTTTCAGTGCCAGGAGTGGTAGTGGTTCTCCCAAGATGCTGGTTTGTTCTCAATTCGCAGACTCTGTGACTTATGTAATGAGTCATGTTTCTTTCTTTGCACTGGCTAATAGGTAGCTTGGAGCTAGATTTGTGGCCTACCATTAGCCAGTGTATTGCTGTATACCACATATGGCATATATTTTCGGTTTGTAGGCTTTCCATGGCATATAAAGAGAGATTGCTTATATAATGCCACATAGCAGTTAAAATGTATCAACATAAGTAAATCTAAAAAGATCTATGTGTCTCAACACAAGTAAATCTCAAACACATAGTGTTGAGTGAAGAAGGCAGGTTGCAGAATGATATCTACAGTATGGTGGCATTTGATATAAAGTTTTATAACATGTAAATAACACTGTATTTATGGTTTATGGATACACATACATGTAATACAAGTATAAAACAGGTATGGGAGTGATAATCGCCAATTCAGGGTAGCTGTTATCTGTGGGAGAGAGGGAGAAGAGTATGGTTGGGGATGGATACGTTAGGGGGAGTGGTGGTGGTCAACTCTCTGTAGTGTTCTGTTTCTTTAAGGAGATTTGAAGCAAAGACAGCAAAATATTGGGATTTATTAAAGCTGGATAGTGGTTACTCGGGCCTTCAGAGTAACATTCACTATACTTTTATGAACATTTGAATTATTTCATAATAGAAAAAAAAAGAAGCAGAAAAGACCTTCCTGCCTTTAACAAGTATCTGCTCTTGTTCTTACCCCTTGAGGTCTTTGCTCCTTCTGCCAGTAGCTCTGGAGCTTCAGCAAGGCCTGCAGGCAGGGAACTAATCTTGTGTTCTTTGAAATGCCTTCTCACAGGCTAAGGAAAAGGACTTCAAGCATTTTAATTCTGTGATTTACATCAATGCCTCAGAAAACCTACTGCCTCTAGGTAAGTTTTCTTCCCGAAAACTACCTTCTGCCTCTTGGCTGTCACAGCCAGTCTCTCGTGTTAGAACTTGCCTGTCAGTCCACCTGTGACTGGCCACGCATCCCTTTTTTTGGAGTGCAGTAGGCTGGGTGAGGGAGAACACACAGACCTGATTCCAGTCCAGAGCTGGCACTGCCTACTCAGAACATTTCTCTGTGAGCTCCTGCTTCTCTAACTGTAAATGGAGATAATGCCCTTCCTTTTTTCCTCCCCAAGGCAGGATACCTTGTAGACTCAGATGAGATAAGTACAGTCAGCCCTCCATATCTGTGGATTCCACATCCACAGATTCAACCAAATATGGATGGAAAATATTTGAAAAAAAATTCCGGAAAGTTCCAAAAAGCAAAACTTGAGTTTGCCATGCACTAGCAACTACTTACGTAGCATATACATTGTATTTACAATTTACGGAGCATTTACATTATGTTAGGTATCATGGGTAACCTAGAGATGATTTAAAGTATACAGGAGGCTGGGCACAGGTTATATGCAAACACTGCATCATTTTATACAGGGGACTTGAGCATCCATGATTTTGGTGTCCATGGTGGTGATGCAGGATGGTGGTGGAGGTGGGCGTTAGGGTGGGAGCGGTGGACCCAATCCCCTGCAGATATCAAGGGACTGCATGTAAGAAATTGTGAAGTCCCTGAAAGCTCCTGTAGGACTGTAAAGCCTTCTTGTTTATTCAGCAGATCCACAGCGACCCCTGCTGGGTGTCAGGACTATATGACTGCTTGGCTTTTAGAAATCAGTGTGTCCAGTTCCTGTTCTGGTGAGCTCAGTTATAGCAGGTTATACGGTCAGTGCCATGATAGAGGGAATCAGAAAATCAACCAGGCCGTCAACCGGGCCTAGAGTGTCAGAGGAAACTTCTGAGAAGAAGAGTATGTAGGCTGAGACCTAAAACACGAATAGGAGTGACTCAAGAATTAGAAGGTGAGAAGGCATTTCAGGCCAACGGAGCAGTGATCAGGGGCCCTGAGGAAGCTTTGTATGTGTGCAGGGTATATAGGTAGGGGAGAATGGAGACTAGAAAGGTGGGCAAGGACTATATTATCAGGGGCCCTGGGTGACTTGGACTTAATCCTGCAGGCAAAAGAGAGCCTTGGAAGACTTTGAAATAGAGGCTCAGTGGTGGCTGTGAGGAGTGTGGATTATAAGATGGAAGCCAGGAAACCTGGAAGATGGTTTCATTTTTCCAGGAGAGAGGAGGTGAGGCCTCAACCAGGGCTGTGGCAGTAAGGGTGGAGGGGATTGAGAGAGACAGAGAGAGATTCAAGAGGAGGTAGAAATAACCAGACTTGGTAACTAATGGGCATGTAGAGAAAGGGAGGAACCAAGAGGATTTACTGAGACAGACAGACTACAGGAGAGGCAGGTTTAGGGAGAAATAAGATGAATTAGTTTTGAATGCATTGAGGTTGAGGGGTGTTTTTAAAGAAGCATGTGACGAAGTCCCTGCCCTTGAGGAAACAGCATGGTCTGTCAGGAGCATGGGCTTGAAAAACAGGCAACAGGCATATGAAAAGATGCTCATCCTCACTAGTAAATAAAATAGCATCCAAGTACTATTTTCTGCCTATCAAATATTGACAAAAATGAGAAGGACTGATGACTGCCAGCATTGGTAGGGAAATGGGTACTCTCATAATCAAGTGTAATAAATTGGTGCAATATCTTTGGAAGGTAGTTTGGCGATGTCTCTTAACATCGTCTAGTAGTTCCACTCCCAGGAATTTATTCTACAGAAACACACTTGTACAAGGATGTTCATTGGAAACATCCCGAAAGCACATCTTTCTATTAGGCTCTACAGAACATTCCAACTCACAAAACCACCATAGGCCACACTTGACACCAGGTTCACTTAGAAGGCTCTGAGTAATTCCACACAGTATGCCAGCAGCACAGCGTCAGCAGTTCCTCTTCAGTGGAATCCTCACTGCTGTTCATGTAGCCATCCATGAGCCATTCTCTGTGGCCCCTAGCTCAGGGCCAAAACAATGAAACTCTCATTGGGTGGATGCAGGAGCCACTCTGGCTTAGAAACCTTGTTCCCCGTGGGATCAGATAGCTGTTGTAACACTCCATAGACATGGCTCCCAGAGTTCCTGCAAAGGACATGTCCAGTTATAGGCATCACCACACACAGAGACGCCCAAAGTTATAGTGCCCCCTTGAGATCGTTATAGTTCATTTATAGTTTCTCCTAGTCCAGATGTGGTTTACTAACCTGGGGTCATTTTTACCATAGCAATATTGCCTAATAACACAGTGACCATACCGTTTGTTTCATGTTACCAAGGGAAGAAGGCTAGAAAGTTAACCCAAGGTCCAGTTCTCAAGCAGAAGGGGAAGAGTGTTCTTAACCTTTTATCCAGATAGTCTAGCGACTATCACTAGGGGAATGGTTAACTAAAATAGGGTATGTCTATACAACAGAACATAATTCAGACATTATGCAGATCTATATGTTTTGACTTGGAACAATCTTTAAGTCATATTGTTAAGGGAAAAAAGCAAGTCACAGTACGTGTGTAGTATGAGTCCCTTTTTGTAAAAAGAAGTTTGTGTGTGTGTGTGTGTGTGTGTGTGTGTCAGTGTCAGTATACACATGAGAAAAGGTCTGGGGTATTGTACATGAAGCTTTGAATAGTTACCTCTAGGTGTTGAGATTAAAGGGAACTTTTATGTTTCTATGTTTTTTAAAGCTTTTTGGTGGGAATGTTTCACTTTTATAACCAGAAATAATAAAGATCATTTTTTAAATGGGCTTTGGAATTAGGCTTAGATTCAGTCCTTGGCCCTTCCACTTACCAGCAATTCTATTTCTAGCAAATCACTTAGCCTAGCTAAGCCTTGGTTTCTTCAGCAGTGGAATGGAAGTAGTAATCCCTATTTTTCAGGGTTTTTAGAGATTTAGTGTCCATGTATGTAAAGCACTTTACACAGTGTCTGGCCTAACGCAGTGGGAACCGAGTAAATGACCACCGTTAATATCTTTCTCTTACGTCCTTCACAAGCCACCGTTTCTCTCTTTCTCCTCCCCCTGTAGAGGCATTTCACACATTTCCAGTCTTAAAGGAACTGGAGCTCGCATTTAATGGCATCAAAACAGTCTACGTGAAGGATGGAGACTTTAAGTCCTTGGAAGTAAGTTGGAGGTAGGGAGTTTTTGGTGCCCACCTGTATCCCTGTAAGGAGTCTACTGATTAAAACTGTTGAGAAGGGGCTCTCTGGGCCTTTATAGCCACCTTGCTTCAGGGTGTTCCTCTGGGGCGGGTGGTGGAGTTGGTGGTGGTAATAAGGGAGTGGGGCTGGTGGAGGTGGTGGCCAGTGGGTGAGAATATATTATACTTATGGCCACGGGGCGTGGTCTTGGAAAATAAATGCCAAAGGTCATGTCCAAAGGAGTCTGTGCAGAGGAGTGATTTTGAATAGAGTACTGTAGGAAGGAGAATTTGAGGGGAGATCTGGATCCAGTGGGGGTTGAGCCATGGAGGTTAAGTGCTAGGCACAGCAAATTGGACCCACTGAACTAGAGGCGTTATGGACCGATTCCAGAGACCCATCCTGGTATGAGTGAGCCAGATTGGTTCTAATGAGCTCGGATAAGGTTATGGGCCATAGGCCCAGGGATGAGTGTGAAATAAAGTAGGGCTGCTATAAGTTCTATAGCAGACTCTTGACATTTGTACATCCACAGCTGTTTTGTATTCACAAATACAAAAAACTTTGTTTGCACTCTTGGCTTTCTCCTAAATTAAATTTCCCATCGTCACGCATTTTCTATACATGTTCTCATACTTCAAGTTAATCACCTCTTCAACATCCATGAAAACTTTAGGATCATTTTTCGCAAAGAAACAAAGCTTTTGTCACCACCCGGGAGTCTGCATACATGGAGAGTAGAGAACAGTAGAGCTGGCTTGAGGTGTGGGGCGGGCATCTGGCCAGGCTCACACACTAAGTAATGGGCTCTTCCCCACCTGTTGGCCTTCTAGAAGAGGGCCTAGCAAAATGTCTCCATGTCATGAGCCTTGGGGTTTACCCCAAAGAGCTGGTAACTTAAATTATTTAATCTACAAACGTCAAGAATCGGCCATTCTTCATAAAAACCTCATTTAACCTGGTCTGGCCAGAGAGAGACCTTCCACAAAACTGAACTTTTAAGAGTTGATGCCCTTTACATGCCAAAGTTTTAAGAAGTTTTAGCCGCTTGGGATGGTAATCTTCCTAAAATGGATTATAAGTCCTTGCATTTTTAAAGCATGCTATACTGAATGTAATGGTACCTTTTCTCCGTGGTTTCCAGCCATATTGAGGATAACAGTGCTTTACTATGATTTCTGACAGGAGTGGTCCTCATGCTTATCCAGGAAGCAAAGCTCTTGAAGGTGCAATAATACAGGGAGAGGGAGAGAGTAAATTTACAACAACTGATGCAATTTTGTGCTAGGTTAAAAACCTAGCACAATACCAGAGTTTATTATAGACAGTGGGAAACTGGTTCCAGATGCTCTAGAGATACAGGGAGCCACTTCCCTCACCTACAGGCCTGGGAGCTTATTATAAGTTTCCATTAATTTTTTATTTTGCTTCTTATAAAAGTAGTTATTGAGCTTCTATATATCATGCATTGTGCCAGGCATCCTACCTTCCTCATCCTTACCATTTCAAACCCCTACTTCAAGTGCCAGTGGGCCACAGGGAGGGGACATGACTACAGGCTCTGACCCCACAGCTGACTTACTGGTTGATCATAATGGACTTTTGGGAGGCCCTACTTCATAGTTTGATAACAACTGATGAAGATTATTTATCCAGCAGACCAGCCCTACCCAAGGGAATTTATTTACATAAGAGAGCAGACCAAAGTCAAGATGCAGAACATAAATGAGAAGAGGAAATCTCCTGGCCAATCATTTGTTTTCATCTCTCTGTGGTTTGAAAGGGTTCTCTAAGAAAAAGGATAAACCTGTCAAATGTCCTGAATTTGCAGCTCATGGCAGTGAATACTTTGATGTGTAATAAAACTTGATGTGACTCAGCAGATGCAGCATCCAAGTTAGGAATCTTCTGTCCTTGTTTGCCAGAAAGGCTGTCACCCAGAGTAGAACTCTTCAGGAGTCAGTTTAGGAAAACAGCTTTGTCATGATTTGATTCTCTGCATACGGGCCTGAAAAAGAGTCAGCTGGAGCTCTGCCCTGAAAGTCAGGAGACCTCGTTTCTAGTCTTGGTCTGCCACTACTTTGCCATACCTCCTCAGCCAAATAACTTACCTCTCTGGAACTTAAGTTTCCCCCTCTGTAAATTCTGGGCCAGCTGTGAAATTCTGCGACCTGCAGTTCTAAGGCTATTCGTTTATTTGAGCTGCCCTTACTTCCATAGAGAGCAGATTTGGACCCGACATGAAATAGCCAAAGCAGCCAGAGCAAGGGTCAGCAAACTTTTTCGGTAGGAGGCCAGACGGTGAATATTCTAGACTTTGCGGTCCGTACAGTCATAACTAGTCATAACTGTCATAACTAGTCCACTCTGCTGTTGTAGAAGGAAAGCAGTTGTAGACAATATGTAAGCAAAGGGACAGGGCTGTGTTCCCATAAAACTTTATGATGCTGAAATTTGAATTTTACATAATTTTCATACAATGTTATTCTTTTTGTGCTTTTTTCCTAACCATTTAAAAATGTACAAAGCATTCTTAGCTCACAGGCCATACAAAACAGGCAGCAGGCTGGATTTGGCTTACAGGCCTTTGTTTGCCAATTTCTGAGCTAGAACACTGATGGAACAGCCCAGTATGGTTGGAATGGAGTGAGACACCATAGAGTGTGGTGATAGATGAGCCTGGCGAGGTAACGGAAGAGAGACTGTAGAGAGCCTTAGAGGGACTTTGAATCTTATCCTATGGATAACAGGGGTCCATTGAAGGATTTGGAACTGAGGAGTAATAGGGTCTGAACTGTATTTTAGAAAAACCAGTGTGGCATGGCTGCTGTATAAAGCATGGATTGGAAGAAACAAGTATGAGAGATATTGAGGTAGAATCCATTGCTGACTGTCCACATATGTGTATGAAGGAGAGAATGATCCCCATCTTTATCTATGTTTATCCAAGCCAGCTTTCCAGGTCTTCATCCTTGAAGGCTTCTCTCTCTGCCCCTGCCAAGTGGGATCACCCATTTGTGTGAACTCTCAAAACTTGGAATTTACTGATGGCAGCATGAACTCGGCATTCCTTTTGTGCTGGGCATCTTTCATGGCCTGTGCAGTCCTATCAAGCCCTCTGTATACCATGGACTCTAGTCATACCCAAACCATTTGCAGTTCTCAGAATAAGGAAGGCTGCCTCCTGGCTTCTATACATGCCACTTGCTGTGCTGTATGTCTTTTTGCCCTTAACAATTTGGTGAATACCGACTAGTCTCTGAGGACAGCTTAAGCATCACCTGCTCCGTGAAGCCCGTCTGGACCCCCTGGTGGAGCTCAAACATCTATCCCAGCAGCATTGCTACTTAAACAGACACATATATGTATCTAGCTGCCCAACTAGGCTGTGAGCTCACACAGGGCAGGGACTGGTTCAAAGTAAGCCTTCAGTATAGGGGCCTTGAATGGAGGGATTGTGATGACCATGACAGCCAACATTAAGCATTTATGGTGCACTAGGCTTCATGCTAAAGGCTTTACCTACATAATTCCTCATAAAAATCCATTATTATTTCCACTTTATAGATAAGGAAACTTGGTTAAGTATTGATAATTTGCCCAAGATCACACAATTAGCCAGGACTTAAACCCAGGTCTACAGAGCCTGTCAATTAAGTACTAAAGTGGAGTACCAAACCCAGTCCTCCTCCAGCAATGACCTGCAGTCAGTTGTGTATGTGTGACTGACTGTATTTCACTGAAGTGGTGGACCAGAAACCTTTTCCCTGCACCAGTGGGATAAGATGCGGAAACTGGCCCCATTCAGTAGGCGTCTATGGGTGTGTGTTGGTGGAGGTATTACCGAGTACTGCTTGCCACACAGCAAGCCAATAAATTGAGAGATAAGGTGTTAGGGCAAGGAATAGCGACTTTATTTGGAAACTCAGCAGACCAAGAAGATGGTGGTCTAGTGTCCCAAAGAACCATCTTGCCTGAGTTAGAATTCAGGCTTCTTTTATACTAAAAGAGGAGGGAGTAAAGTCTAACATTTCCTGGTTCTGGTCAGCCTCCGGAGGGGATGTGTTAATTTCTTCCTTCCTGCAGTCATTCACAGGTGGGCCTGGTCAGGATGTTTCCTGTGAGATAAAGGTATTTTAGCTTAATGCTCATTACCTGGGAGGTGGGCTTCCCAGAGATGGGCCATTACGTATAATTTAAGCTTATAGGCAACATTCCTTTAGTGATTAACTTGTGATAGAGTACAAAGGTTCTTCCCTATTACAGAGGGAGAGGGAAGGGAGCAGACTTGTACATAAGAGCTAAAGTGAGTGTCCAGAGAGGCTCTTCTAGAAGAGGGAGACCAGAGACTGGGGTGATATAATTTATCACAGTTGCCTTTGTCTTTGCAGAGAGAAACTCAGTTTCCTGACTGGTCTCCTAACTCAAGTCAACTATCTCATGAATCTAGATGGCTAGTTAGAAAGTGCTTTATGATGAGGTGTCAGTTTGGGTCATTGTCCTAATAAGCCAGTTCATTTCAGCTGGTTTTTTAATGTGCATCTACTATGTGCCAGGTACTATGCTAGATTATAAGGATACATCGATACAGTGACAAGGTGCTTCACCTCAGAGAGTTTATAGCCTAGTCCACCACTGTGTGCCAGCACCTGCTCAGCACATCCATGTACCAGTACCTTATTCCTCAGGCTTATGTCCAGTTATCACAGTTACCTGGCTGACTGTGAGCAGTAACCTCAGAACAGTCTAGCTAAAGCACTCAAAGTCAGGAGGGAGAGATTCCATCTGGCTGGGGAATTAAGAAAGGTTTTATAAGGAGGCAGCTTTTGAACTGGCCTTTTAGGACTTGGATTCAGATACATGGAGAAAGGGCATTCCTGAGTGAAAAGCTCAAGCAAAGATCTCTACATGGGGTGTGGCAAGGAATGGGGAGCAGTCACTTTGGCCAGCACCATGGGGTAAACAAAGGCTTGCAGTATGGGGGCTGAGGCTGGCAAATAGGTTGGACATAGTAGAATGACTCTAGTAGACCTTGAAAGTTAATCCTGAGAGTCAGGAGGGTTTTAGCCTGTGGGCGATGGGCCCTCCTGGAAGGTTAAAAAAAAAAAAAAATCCAGCTCCCACCTCATGTATGAGCATCATTGTCACGAGTAGTGCTTCTATTTCCCCATCTTATATCTTTGTGCCATAGTTCCTGGACCTTTCCTTCAACAGCCTCACTGCGGAGGCCATCTGTGATCTGGGGCTTCTGCCACACCTCCGTGTCCTGCTCCTCACAGGCAATGGGCTCACCTCCCTGCCACCCAATTTGGCTGTTGCAGAGCGGTAAGTTCTACATCCCGGAGTCTGTCCCATGTGTTTCCCTCCTGAGCCTTTGTCTGGGTACATGTGTCCAAAGAAATAGTCCAAAGCAGCTCAAAAGGTCTGTAAGGACAGGCTGTGAGTGCTCAAAGCAGGTAGAATGCCACCTACTGAAGCTCCCAGAAAAGGCACTGGTGGGAACAGATCCCCAAAGATTCGGGAGGCCTCAGCTGGGTGTCCCACACTCCTCTGTGCTATTAGGAGAGACGCCGGTGTCTGGAGAGTCACTTTCCCTCCCTCTGATCAGTCACTGGTAAGTTGTGGCTATTGCTCTTGCCAGACTGTTCCCCTTCAGGAACCCTCTAAATAAGATTTGCATATTCCCATTCTGCACATTTGCTGAGCCATGCCTTCTGGCCAGAATGTACTGGTCTTTCCTTGCTTAATAATAGCAATGAGTCTGTCATACAGAGTGAAGTAAGTCAGAAAGAGAAAAACAAATACCGTATGCTAACACATATATATGGAATCTAAAAAAAAAAAAAAGGTTCTGAGGGGGAAGGGTAAGCTGGGATGAAGAGAGAGAGTGGCATGGACATATATAACAAAATATAAAATACCAAATACAAAATAGATAACTAGTGGGAAGCAGCCACATAGCACAGGGAGATCAGCTCAGTGCTTTGTGTCCACCTAGAGAGGTGGGGTGGAGTGGGGGAGGGAGACGCAATAGTGAGGGGATATGGGGATGTATGTATATGCATAGCTGATTCACTTTGTTACACAGCAGAAACTAACACAACATTGTAAAGCAATTATACTTCAGTAAAGATGTAAAAAAAAAACAAAAACAAATAACATATAAGGATGTAATGTACAGCACAGAGAAAATAGCCAATATTGTATAATAACTTTATGTGGAGTATAATTTATAAAAATATCAAATCACTATATTGTACACCTGAAACTAATACAATATTATAACTAAACTAAAAATTTTAATTTAAAAAAAAATAATAACGATACATGTGTAATGCTTACTATGTGTCAGACAATACTCTTCTGTCACACTAAACATATACTAACTCATTTAATCCTCACAACCCTATGAGGTAAGTGCCCTATTATTATCCCCATTTTATAGATGAGGAAATTGAGGCACAGATAGGTTACATAACTCAACCAGAGTTACAAAGCTAATAAGTGGCAGAATCTGAACCAAGTCCATCTGACTCCAGAGACCCTGCTTACGACCATTACATTCTCTTCTTATGTAGATTCTGTACATATTCCGAGGGCTATCTCAGACCGTCCTCTTTTCCCTATGAGAAGCCTTCCCATATTAACCATTTGTAAGTGTACAATTCAGTGACATTAAGTACATTCACATTGTTGTGCAACCATCACCATCATCCTGCTCCAAAACTCTGTTCATCTTGCAAAAATTCCATCAGCTTTGACTGATGGATATGACCCTCTTAAGAAGAACACCACAGAAGCAAGAAGAACTACAGTCCTGCAGCCCGTGGAACAAAAACCACATTCACAGAAAGATAGACAAGATGAAAAGGCAGAGGGCTATGTACCAGATGAAGGAACAAGATAAAACCCCAGAAAAAAAAACTAAGTGAAATGGAGATAGGCAACCTTCCAGAAAAAGAATTCAGAATAATGATAGTGAAGATGATCCAGGACCTCGGAAAAAGAATGGAGGTGAAGATTGAGAAGATGCAAGAAATGTTTAACAAAGACCTAGAAGAATTAAAGAACAAACAGAGATGAACAATACAATAACTGAAATGAAAACTGCACTAGAAGGAATCAATAGCAGAATAACTGAGGCAGAAGAATGGATAAGTGACCTGGAAGACAGAATAGTGGAATTCACTGCTGCGGAACAGAATAAAGAAAAAAAAATGAAAAGAAATGAAGACAGCCTAAGAGACCTCTGGGACAACATTAAACGCAACAACATTCGCATGATAGGGGTCCCAGAAGGAGAAGAGAGAGAGAAAGGACCCGAGAAAATATTTGAAGAGATTATAGCCAAAAACTTCCCTAACATGGGAAAGGAAATAGCCACCCAATTCCAGGAAGCGCAGCAAGTTCCATACAGGATAAACCCAAGGAGAAATACGCCGAGACACATGGTAATCAAATTGGCAAAAATTAAATACAAAGAAAAATTATTGAAAGCAGCAAGGGAAAAATGACAAATAACATACAAGGGAACTCCCATAAGGTTAACAGCTGATTTCTCAGCAGAAACTGTACAGGCTACAAGGGAGTGGCATGATATACTTAAAGTGATGAAAGGGAGGAACCTACAACCAAGATTACTCTACCCAGCAAGGATCTCATTCAGATTCAATGGAGAAATCAAAAGCTTTACAGACAAGCAAAAGCTAAGAGAATTCACCACCGCCAAACCAGCTCTACAACAAATGCTAGAGGAACTTCTCTAAGTGGGAAACACAAGAGAAGAAAAGGACCTACAAAAACAAACCCAGAACAATTAAGAAAATGGTCACAGGAACATACATATCGATAATTACCTTAAACGTGAATGGATTAAATGCTCCAACCAAAAGACACAGGCTTGCTGAATGGATACAAAAACAAGACCCATATATATGCTGTCTACAAAAGACCCACTTCAGACCTAGGGACACATACAAACTGAAAGTGAGGGGGTAGAAAAAGATATTCCATGCAAATGGAAATCAAAAGAAAGCTGGAGTAGCAATACTCATATCAGATAAAATAGGCTTTAAAATAAAGAATGTTACAAGAGACAAGGAAGGACACTACATAATGATCAAGGGATCAATCCAAGAAGAAGATAAAACAATTATAAATATATATGCACCCAACATAGGAGCACCTCAATACATAAGGCAACTGCTAACAGCTATAAAAGAGGAAATCAACAATAACACAATAATAGTGGGGGACTTTAACACCTCACTTACACCAATGGACGGATCCTCCAAAATGAAAATAAATAAGGAAACAGAAGCTTTAAATGACACAATAGACCAGATAGATTTAATTGATATTTATAGGACATTCCATCCCAAAACAGCAGATTACACTTTCTTCTCAAGTGCACACAGAACATTCTCCAGGATAGATCACATCTTGGGTCACAAATCATGCCTCAGTAAATTTAAGAAAATTGAAATCATATCAAGCATCTTTTCTGACCACAATGCTATGAGATTAGAAATGAATTACAGGGGGAAAAAAGGTAAAAAACACAAACATGGAGGCTAAACAATACGTTACTACATAACCAAGAGATCACTGAAGAAATCAAAGAGGAAATCAAAAAATAGAGACAAATGACAATGAAAACATGATGATCCAAAACCTATGGGATGCAGCAAAAGCAGTTCTAAGAGGGAAGTTTATAGCTATACAACCCTACCTCAAGAAACAAGAAAAATCTCAAACAATCTAACCTAACACCTAAAGGAACTAGAGAAAGTAGAACAAACAAAACCCAAAGTTAACAGAAGGAAAGAAATCATAAAGAGCAGAGCAGAAATAAATGAAATAGAAACAAAGAAAACAATAGCAAAAATCAATAAAACTAAAAGCTTGTTCTTTGAGAAGATAAACAAAATTGATTAACCATTAGCCAGACTCATCAAGAAAAAGAGGGAGAGGACGCAAATCAATAAAATTAGAAATGAAAGAGGAGAAGTTACAACAGACACGGCAGAAATACAAAGCATCCTAAGAGACTACTAGAAGCAACTCTGTGCCAACAAAATGGACAACCTGGAAGAAATGGACAAATTCTTAGAAAGGTATAACCTTCTAAGACTGAACGAGGAAGAAATAGGAAATATGAACAGACCAATCACAAGTAATGAAATTGAAACTGTGATTAAAAATCTTCCAACAAAAGTCCAGGACCAGATGTCTTCACAGGTGAATTCTATCAAACATTTAGAGAAGAGCTAACACCCATCCTTCTCAAAATCTTCCAAGAAATTACAGAGGAAGGAACACTCCCAAACTCATTCTATGAGGCCATGATCACCCTGATACCAAAACCAGACAAAGAGACTACAAAAATAGAAAATTACAGACCAATATCACTGATGAATATAGATGCAAAAATCCTCAACAAAATGCTAGCAAACAGAATCCAACAACACATTAAAAGGATCATACACTGTGATCAAGTGGGATTTATCCCAGGGATGCAAGGATTCTTCAATATACGAAAATCAATCAATGTGATACACCATATTAACAAATTGAAGAATAAAAACCATATGAGCATCTCAATAGATGCAGTAAAAGCTTTTGACATAATTCAACACTCCAGAAAGTGGGCATAGAGGGATAAAAACTCTCCAGAAAGTGGGCATAGAGGGAACCTACGTCAACATAATAAAGGCCATATACGACAAACCCACAGCAAACATCATTCTCAATGGTGAAAAACTGAAAGCATTTCGTCTAAGATCAGGAACAAGACAAGGATGTCCACTCTCGCCACGCTTATTCAACATAGTTTTGGAAGTCCTAGCCACGGCAATCAGAGAAGAAAAAGAAATAAAAGGAATACAAATTGGAAAAGAAGAAGTAAAACTGTCACTGTTTGCAGATGACACGATACTATACATAGCGAATCCTAAAGATGCCGCCAGAAAACTACTAGAGCTAATCAATGAATTTGGTAAAGTTGCAGGATACAAAATTAATGGACAGAAATCTCTTGCATTCCTATACACTAATGATGAACAATCTGAAAGAGATATTAAGGAAACACTCCCATTTACCATTGAAACAAAAAGAATAAAATACCTAGGAATAAATCTACCTAGGGAGACAAAAGACCTGTTTGCAGAAAACTATAAGATACTGATGAAAGAAATTAAAGATGATAAAAAAAAGAACACCAGATAATTCCCTGGATTCCAAACATATTCCTTTTTGCCCTCAAGGTATAGCAGCCGTCATACCTATTGTTGATAGTCAATATCAGTCACCTAGCCAATATCATAAACCCCTGTTTTCCTGCCTGTTGATTCAGTGGAATGAGCAGCCCAAGTGGCCAGTAGTGAACTTAATTTCCAGTTAAGTGGAACTATTCTTGTGTCCCCTGTAAAAGTATTCCTCCCTAGGAAACTAAAACCTCTAACTCAAGAGCTCAAAGCTGCAGGAATTACAAGCTGCAAGTGGATTGTTGTGTATAATTATAAGAGGAGCTGCTTTCATTTTCATTCATTCATTCCTAGGCCCTTATGCTCTGGTTGTGAGAAAAACAGCATCAGTCTTGGTTGCTAGTTTGTGTGACACTCCATCCTGTAAGTCCACACCCAAACCTCACAGTGGGTAGTTTGCTAGCTAGTGCAATAAATAAGTTGTCAAAAGACTATCTTGACATTCTATTAGGTCAGCTACTTCTGCGTGATGGAGTATATGGTAAAAAATTAAACTCCATGTATGTGAGCCCATTCTTGTACTTCTTTGCCATGAATTGTGTTCCATGGTTAGAAGCAATGTTATATGCGCTACCAGAATAATGAATAAGACATTCTTGAAGTCCACAGATTGTGATGCTGGCAGAACATTGTGGTCAGGGATGAAAAATCCATATCTCAAATACATATTTATTTCAGTAAGAAAAAAAATCACTGCCCTTTTTATGAAGGCAGGTGTGCACTGTAGTCATCCTCCTACTGGGTGACTGGCTAATCCTCCCAGAAATGGTGCCATGTTAGGGGCTCAGCATTGGCCTCTGCGGGTGCTCGGTAGGGGTGGTAGGCAGATGTGCTTTGTTGAGGGTGAGTGTGTAGCCTCCTTCCCTGCTGCCAAGGCCATTTTGCAAGCACCAGGGTATCCAGCTGACATTCATGGAATGGGTCATCTTGTCCACCTGATCACTGAGAGTCTCCTCTGCAGTGGAAGTCTTTGGGAGCATTCACATGGGATAGAAATAGTCCTTACACATCCTTTTCATCCTGAGAGTTCTGTTCACATGATTTCCCCTCAGACCTCCCTGTCAGCAGTTTTACATTATTTTTTCCAAACTTTGACTCTTTAGCTAAACCACTGCCCATGAATCAGCATAGACCTGTACTTCTGGCTATCTCGCCAACCAAGGAAAATGAACAATCATATATGTTGCTCTAGGTTTTACATATTGGGAGGATTTCTCCTCCCCTGTCTTTCAGAGCCACCTTTGTATGGAGTTATAATCCTGCAACAGTCTGGTTTTGGTTAGTATCAGCATATCATGCAAAATCATTTGTAAACCTAGCTGCAGATTTTTCTCCTATACCCAGTGGTCATAGGACGTTTGTTATGGGTTGATGGAGAAGTAACAGTACAGCAGGAGTAGGTATCACAGGAGTCTAAGCAATATTAGTTCATGCAACTTTTCCAGGTTTGCTTGAGCCTGATCTCCAATGTTGCTTTCATTTGATGAGGGAGTTCTGCACATTCAGTTCATGTTGAACAGCTCAGGAGGCATGGTCGCCTTGGTGTCCCATGGTCAGGTGTTCAGTCTCTACCAACATGCAGTAGTAAGCCAGAAACTGTTTTTCATAAGGAAAATAGTTGTCTGCAGAATAGAGCATAACTTTGCTCAAAAATGTTTCTGTAATTGGTGCCTTTAAAAGGCTCTATTCATAGAATGAGCAACCATTAATTTATCATCCAAACCAAGACATAGTTGAGGGGGAAAAGTACCACTATTAATTATTTTGGGATAACAGGTGAAAACTCAGACTGTCCTTGAAAACCAGGATGTATGGTAACCCTATCTATGCAGCCTTAAGACATTTACAGCACAGCTGGACCTACCGAGTAATAACACCCAATACCCTTGGCCAAAGATATAATGCCCAAAAAGCAGCTTGCATGGCAGTTGGACTTGTTGCAGAGCCTTGCCTTGCTCTGGATCCCACACAAAACTGGCAGCCTCAGTAAATGGAGCAGAATAGCACAAATGTTTTATGCGTAGCTGCCCAAATCAGAAAAGGCCAACAAAGCTTTGTGCCTTTTTCTTAGTAGCAGGTGGTGAAAGGTGTCTTTCACATTGGAGGTATATTCCAACATGCTCCAGATACCGGGACATCAAGGAAATTAATCAAGGTGTCAGTTCCTTGAATTTTTACAAGGTTTACCTCCATCCTGTGGCACACTCCATACTGAGGCATCTGAGGTATTTGAATTTCCTGCCCATCAGCTCCAATCAACATGGTGTTCTGTGGAATACCAAAATAATCAAGATCCCTGTGCAATAGATTATAATAGGGCTAAAGAGTTGATGTAGCCCCCAAAGAAGAGAACAAAGGTATACTGCTGTCCCTGTCAGGCGAGAGCATATGGCTTCTGGTAGTTCTTGTTCATTGATAAAGAGAAAGAAACATCTGGCATGTCGTTAGCTGTATCACAAGTGTTAGGGGCTGTGTTAATGTGCTACAGTTAGAAGAGTCTACATATGGAACAGCAGCTGAAATTGGAATCACCACTTGATTGAGTTGATAGTAATCTACAGTAATTACTCAAGACCCGTCTTCTGTACAAGCCAAATAAACAAGTTAAACAGGGATGTCATAGGACTCATTATCCTTATCCCTTTCCAGTGTTTAGTGTTTGCAGTAATCTCTGCTATTACCTCTGGGTTGTGGAATTATTTTTGGTTTACTGTTTTGGAAGCAAAATTCCTAGGGCTTCGATTTGGCCCCTCCTATTATAATAGCCCTTGCTTTTTTGGTCAGTAAAACAAGTGTGGTTATTCTGTCAGTTGCTTAGTATGTCTGTTTATACATTCAGGAACTGGGGATATAACCACACAGTAGGTTTGTGACTTCACTGGGTCCATTCACAGGCTAAATTTCCATTCTCCCATCAGATCTTGACAATCCCCCACTTTGCATGGTGGGCCACCCATGCCTTTCATATCCCCAGACATTAACACCAATCTGTAGATATTTTCTAGTAACTAGTAATTCTTGAAAGCATTGTTCATTAGAACTTTCTGTAATGTTGGAAATGTTCTATATCTGCATTGTCCAGTATGGTAGCCACTAGTCATATTGAGCACTTGAAATGTGGTTAGTGTGACTGAGGAGCTGAATATTTCATTTTATTAAGTTTAATTAGTTTTAATTTAAATGTAAATAGTCAGGAACTGAATGAGAGACCATGACTCTCCCTTCGGGCAACTCAAATCACTTTTTTTTTCTCACCAGATCTAGAGTTTTTGGTTATATAGATCACCAATAATTCCAAATCGTGTTAATTTATTTACAGAAATTGAAGTTGGTTGAAGCTAGTCTTCAATCCCTGCAAGGAACACACTGTTTCTAGTTCACACTTCTTCCTAGGATTTAGTCCTCCACTGCCCTAACTTAAAACAGGGGCAGTTGATTAGGGCTCCCTTTCTGTGGCACACCCTGGACTCCAATTTTTGGCCTCCTGGGCTAACAAGGTTGTCAGAATCTCTGCTCAGCTTCTTAGCCTCTCATCCACTTCTGTAGTTAGCAGGGAGCCGTAGGGGAAAAGTGGCCCCAAATGGTACATGAATCCCTTTGGGTTTCCTCCTTCTTCTAAATCTTGGTCCCCCAACTTTTCACAGCTTGTTAGTTCCCAGATGTCTTAAAGAAGATTATTTTTAATGTATCTATTTTGTCTGGATTTTAGAATTTATACTTAGGGGAGAGTTGCCTCACGTTATTTAGTCTGCACGACCCAAAGCTTTTCCATTTATTTTGGCCAGGTGCCTAGGTGCCTGGTATGGAACCATTTTAAAATAAACTAAACTAGCTGGATATTTTAGGAAACACTCTGACAATCCAAATTTGGGCTAGAGTTTTCAAGAGGACCAGCCTGCCCTCGCCCCTCCCCTTCTCTGTTCACTCCAAGGCAGTTTTCCCCTGGTTGTGGGATGAGGGGAATGGGTTTAGTTCTGGTTCACTCTCTCCTGAGGGTACCTCTCTTTAGGATCCCAGATTCATGTGGGGCGTCTCCAATTACATGCCAGCCTTTGTATAAGATCAGCAAATATCCTTAAGGCAAAAGTGGCTTCTTGTGCTCAGTTTCTGTCTCTAGAGTTTTAGATTTTGGCACACTACTTCCTTACTATCTTTGCATCTCTTACATGGTTTTATTTATTTATTTTTAAAATTTTTATTGGAGTATAGTTGATTTACAATGTTGTGTTAGTTTCAGGTGTACCACAAAGTGAATCAGTTATATGTATACACATACCACTCTTTTTTAGATTCTTTCCCCATATAGGTCATTACAGAGTATTGAGTAGAGTTCCCTGTGCTATGCAGTAGGTCCTTATTAGTTATCTATTTTACATATAGTAGTGTGTATATGTCAAGCCCAATCTCCCAATTTATCCCTCCCCCCTCCTTTCCCCCTTGGTAACCATAAGTTTGTTTTGCCATCTGTGACTCTGTTTCTGTTTTGTAAATAAGTTTATTTGTACTCTTTTTTTAGATTCCACATATAAGTGGTATCATATGATATTTGTCTTTCTCTGACGTACTTCACTCAGTATGGCAATCTCTAGGTCCATCCATGTTGCTGCAAATGGCATTATTTTGTTCTTTTCTATAGCTGAGTAATATTCCATTGTATATATGTACCACACCTTTTTTATCCATTTATCTGTCGATGGATATTTAGGTTTCTTCTTCCTGGCTGTTGTAAATAGTGCTGCAATGAACATTGGGGTGCATGTATCTTTCCAAAGTATGGTTTTTCTCTGGATATATGCCCAAGAGCAGGATTACTGGATCATATGGTAGCTCTAAATGATGGGTCTTTTTTCTTTTTATACTTTATTCATCATTCTAGTTGTTTTCAAGTGGAAAGTCTTATCACATAAAATAAGGCAAGTCTCCACCACGCTGCACTTCCTAGTTCTTTACATATAAGAAAAGGAGAATAAATGTACTCCTGCTTACATCAGAGTATCAACTGAAATAATTATGCTTTGAAAGCGATGAGACTCCAGACAACTACTATTGTCATTTCCTCCCTGCACACCTGTCCACACTCAGTATGCTCTATGGATTCCCCTTTTCTGCCAATCTCTTAAATCTTGGTGGTCCCCCATTGTCCACTCTCAACCCACCGTTTTTCTTAATCTTTACAGTCTTTCTTAGTGGTCTCATCCCTTCCCAAGTCTTAGTTATTTCTCTACTTCACTTCTGTCTTCTGAGCTATACGCGTACGTATCCTGCTTATCATACCAAACTCATCAGACACATGCCCATGCCAACATCTCCTCCTCCTGCGTCCCTGTCCTCAGTGGTGGGCACTGCTCTTCATCTGCTGTGCAGTTGTGCAGGCTAGAAACACGGTCAGCAGCCTGAATTCTTTGCTTCCTCACCTTGCACATCCATTCAGTCGCCAGATTCTGTGAATTGTACTTCCTAAATTTTTCTTAAACTTGCCCTTTTCTGTTACCCTCCTGTTTGGTCTCAGTCTCCAGTTTCTCACCTCCCAGTCCATCCTCACCATCAGCCAGAGTGATGTTTCTAAAATGCACATCTGATTCTATCACCGCCCTGCTTAAAGTCCTTCAGCAGCTTCCCAACATTCTAAACTCCATTAACATTGATTACAAGGCTTTTCACTACTTGACTCTGCCTACTTCTCCATCCTCTGTTCTCCTTTTTTCCATTTCACAACATACCTCATCTACTCTGAACTATTTATATCTCCATTTCCGAGTAGATCATGGTCTGTCTGGGTGAGTTAGGGGAATCATATTTGACCTACTCCATCTTTAGACTGCTCTCTTACTTGTTTTGACTGACAGCTGATACTTTGCCTCTCCCATTAGGCCTATTCCCTTTCCCCCTTGGACCTCAAGAGTCGGCTCTCAGGCTTGACCAGCACGGAGCAGAGGGGCAGTGTGACCTCCTTTTTTCTCATCACTATCTTCCTAATAATGCCACTTGAAAGAGCACTAGCTTTTAGCAGCCACATTGTAAGTCCTTTCTTACACAAGTAAGCTGTTAAGCCATGTCTCCCGCATCCTGTGTTTGCATGGTGGGTTTTCTGTATCTTATCACAGAGGCTGAACTGAATTTGAACAAACATTAGTGTTTGCTAAATTTCGTCTTGTTTGCTATAGTCCTTGGTCTAGTCTGTTGAACAATAATTTTAGCCTAATCCAAAGTCTTACAATGTAAAGTAAAAGAAATCCTTTTCCATCATATAGATAGAGGGAGGAACTGACTAGGCCCAGAGATGCTTGACACCAACTAGAAATCACACAGCAAGCAAAGCAGCAGCACCACCAGAACCAGAGCCCAGGGCCTCTGATCCCTACTCCTACGCTTTTTCTAAAATGGGACATGAGTTCCCATTCCTGAATGGGAATCCAACCACTGGGGCATACTTCTACCTGCTAAAAAATTCCATTAAAGCTATCAGATTTTAGGGGCTTCCCTGGTGGCGCAGTGGTTGAGAGTCTGCCTGCCGATGCAGGGGACACGGGTTCGTGCCCCAGTCCGGGAAGATCCCACATGCCGCGGAGTGGCTGGGCCCGTGAGCCATGGCCGCTGAGCCTGTGCGTCTGGAGCCTGTGCTCTGCAACGGGAGAGGCCACAACAGTGAGAAGCCCGCGTACCGAAAAGAAAAAAAAAAGCTATCAGATTTTAAATCGTATCAATTCCTTTTGCCAAGAGAAGGTATAATAAAAATAGCACTACTCTGAACAGCTGGAAACCTCGGTTTCTCCATTACTGACAGACGCCTGCCACTTCAAAAAGCTCTTCTCCCAAAACTGCCACAGGAAGGGCTCACTGAGGGAGTCTGATGCTTTCCTGTGAAGCTTTGCATCTTGTCTTCCTCACCTACCTATTGATGGCCCCCCTATTTTAAGACATCTATTTTAGAGACAGAATGAAACTTCTGTATGTTATAATTAGAGTTGAACTTTAAAAAGGTTTGTTTCAGGGCTTAAGAGGAATTTTTTGAAGGCTTATTTCTTAGCTGTTTCATATTCCACTGGAGTAAAATAAAGATTGGCCAGTTATTTATAAATCAACAGAGCTTCTGGGCACTGTCCTGTAATTGCTTTCAGGTAGATTAAAATGTCAGTGTATGAAAGTTGGTCCTTTCAGGAAGAGGAAAAGTCATCCATGACCCGGAAAAGTACCATGAACTAAAGGCTTCTTTCCTTCTCTGTTGAGTTTCTCTGGTCTTTGGACTTGAAGCCTCTTCCCCCACACCTTGCCAGGGCTCTTTCGGAAACCATATCTGACCTTTGCCTTTTTTTTTAGTCAGAACTATCATGGTTGTAATCTACAGAAATCCATCAATATTAGAGTAACAAAAAAGGAGGAATTTACTCTAAGAACAATGGGGCATCTAACAGCCATGCCTTAGGGACATACTGAATGTAGGTCCTGAGCATTGTGGAAGAGCCCAGAAGTTCTGTCTCTCAGCTTTCACATATGCTCGTCTCTGTGACTCGCTCCATTTGTCTTTACAGGTGAGCACCTGTCTCTCTCTGGGCCCCGTGATGGGCTACACATGACTGGCCAGAGCTCCTAAAAATATTACAGCTCCAGCCACAAAGCAATGATTTTTCTCCGGTTCCTCTCCCTCTCTCGCAGTTCTTAAGAACATGGCAAACTCCCTCTCCATTCTTTTTTTTTTTTTTCGGCCACGCCATGCAGCTTATGGGATTTTAGTTTCCCAACCAGAGATCAAACCCAGGCCCTCAGCAGTGAGAGCATGGAGTCTTAACCCTTACCCGCTGGACTGCCAGGGAATTCCCTCCCGCTCCATTCTTCACGGTTTAGCTTAAACACTGCCTTCCCTGAGTCCTCCACACCGGGGTCGGTGACTCCCATCACGCTTCATGCCTGCCTCTGCTGTGGCATTTGTCTCACTGTGTGCTGTGCATCCCCCTCCTCCACGAGACTCTAATAAGCACCTTGAGAGGGGGATGTGTTCCTTTTCTCTTTGTATTCCCAGTCCCTGGCTCCACAAATACGTGTTGAAGAAATTCATGAATGTGAATGAATGAATGAATCACTACACGGCTGGCTATATGCTGTCTTGAAATTCATCTTTGAGATATTCCTGCCTTTAGGTGTACTCTTACAGTCCTTTTGGACTTTTGAACTCATTGCCTACCTTTGTCAAGTTCTCTCCAGCCCAGCCAACAGCTACCGTTCCACTTCCCCACCCTTTAATCCACAGAGAGCTTGAAGATGTGATGTGAGAGGCGGGTGCTGCTGTGGAAAGGGCCTGGGGTTTGGAGTTGAGTTTGAGCTCTACCACTTTCTGGCTGTGAGATTTTGGGCAAGGGACTCTGAGTTTGAATTTCTTCATCTGAAAAGGAGATGGATAACACCAGTCCTTCTCAGTGCTATTCTAAGATGACATGTATAAAACAGCTAACAATTCCAGGAATGCAGTAGGCTCAGAAGAAAGGCTGCTTTCCTGTCCTCTTATTGTAGGCACATCTGTGATTTACATATGTGTATGTGTGTTTTGTGACTGGATATCCCTATGTGTTTTCGTGTATACAGAGGATGGAGTTGGAGGGAGGAATGAAAACACGATGTGAGTCATCTGCCTTTCATGTGCTTGAAAATAAATACCTAGGCCTCATCCACCTGGGGACACAAATGAGGTCACATCATTGATGGTAGTACCACCATCAGTGATGCCACCACTTCCTGTCCCACCTGTGTGATTCAGGACCTCAGCCTGTTAAATCCCACTCTCAAGTGTTTCTGGGAATCCTCAGAGAGTTTGAATTTAAGAAAAGACTTCCCAATTCCATACTGATGTGTGCACTTTACCAAGTCACTTTAGAGGAGAGCCTCACTGTGGCTAGGGATGGTGCCCTTCATCCATCGTACCTTACCCCACTTAATCTCTGCCAAGGGCATTGTCTCCTGGTACTTCCATGGTTACCACTTCTTGGGGTGACACAGCATACTTGGGAGTCTGCCCTGACCCAAAATTGTGTAGTGTTGTTCCTACAGAATGCTTCCCCTAACTCTGTCACCCTGGTGTTTTCCATGAACATTACTAGTGCCCCTCCATCCTGCTGCAAACTGGTCTCACTGAGTCCATCAGTGAATATGTGCAACCTTTCTCCATACAAAAGATTGTATGTGTGAGTGGGGTTTGGGGAAGGGGGTCAGTTGAAGAGGGAATTACACCTTTTGGTCCCTCACTGCGGAGACCACTCTTGGGCAGTAGAGTAGTTCCCAAGCTGGTTAGGCCTCTTGATTGATTTCCTATCCTCCATTTCTTCCTGGGAGTGGTAGAGCTTGTCCCCTGCCCTTGTTCATTACCCAAGGTCTTTGCACCCCCAGGGAGGCATATGTAACATCGCTGACCAGCAGGAGGTACATCCTGAGGTTCCCGGCGCTAGAGACACTGATGCTGGATGACAACAAACTCTCCAACCCCAATTGTTTTGCCAGCCTGGCCGGGCTCAGGAGGTAAAGCTAGAAGCCTCTCTCTACAGGGCCCTCTATAACCCCCAGCCTTTCTCACACCTTGAGTGCTGCTCTGGAAGCCAAAACGCCTGGGTTTAAATCCCAGCTCCATCACTTATCTCTGCTGTGTGGCCATGAGTAAGTCATCTCCCCTCTGAGCTTTAGCTCAAGCCAAAAAGTGAGGCATCAGTAAAGATATTTCTGATCATGTGACTGGATTAGAAGCAGTAAAGAGAAAGGAGGGTAGAAGGAGATATGGGATCCTGACCCTAATAGAGGAGCCAAAAAAAAAAAGAGAATCAGAAAGGTAAGTTAAACTCTGAGCTCTACCTGTAGTTGGCCCTCTGTATCTGGGTTTTGTGTCCACAGATTCAACCAACGTAGAACCCACAGATATGGAGGGCTGACTATATTTGGTTAAAGTAATGAAATGCTGGCATTTAAATGCTTAAGTTTTAGATCCCTGGAAAATTTACTTTGGATTCAAATACCATTTACTGAACACTACTTTGTGGCAGCATTTACATATTGTCTCATTTAATCTTCACAAGACCCTTGAAAGGTTAATAAATACTATCCCCATTTTAGAGATAGGGACATTGAGGCCCAGAGAGGGTAAGTCACTGGCTCAAGGTCACCCAAGGGGAGTAACTGTCGAAGCCTGATTCCATGTTCTCTCCCTAAAGTTGCTTGGTAAATGTCCCTGAGGTATCATTACTGCTGTGATTCTGTATTCACTTTCCTTAATTGAAGACTGAAGAAGTTAAGCCTGGACCAAAACAAGATTTTCCGGATCCCGTACCTACAGCAGGTTCAGCTCCGAGATGGGTCTGGAGACTGGGTTGGAGGCAGGGGGAGTCCCAGGAAAGAGCCCCAATCTATGCTGCAGCCCAAGTCGTGGATATTTGAGGCCTCGGATGACCAACTGGATTATACTGTACTGCCCATGAAAAAGGATGTTGACCGGACAGGTTAGTGATACCACTTGTTGCAGATGCTAGACCCATGGTGTGATAAGCTTCCAAGAGTTTATTCTGAGAGTCTGTGGCTCCCTGGGGAGCTGCTGCTTTTCAACTGCTGAGCCAGGGGAGATCGCAGTCCTACATGAACTATTTGTATAACTTCCTAACTGGTTCTGTCAGTCAAGATGCTTTTACAACCCAGTTACAAGTGGATTTTTTCCTTTTTATCTCAAATAACGAGAAACTGAGAAGTAAGGCTTTCCAGAGATGGTTAATTCTGGGGTGCATTGATATTCTCAAGGGGCTCAGGCTCTTTCCATCCTCTCCTCTCCATCCTTGGCCTGCTTGCTTGTCCTTCTTGCTTGTTCTTTTAGGCTGGTTCCCACTGAGGTCTCAAGGTTGCTACCACAGTCCCAAGAATCACATCCAGATGGCAACATTTGGAGGCAGAAAATGAAAGAACCGTTACCTTTATTATAAACCAAAATCCCTTTAATGCATGAGTGTATTTGTGGATTACATATTCTGCTCCACTGATCTAATTAATTCTCTATTACTGTGCCAATACCACACTGTTTTTCCTTAACATTTATTTTAAATTGAGGAATAATTTACATAGAGTAAAATACAGAAATCTTGTGCAGAGCTTGAGTTTTTACATATATATACTCTTTTAACTATCACCCATATTACAATATAGAATGTTTTCAACATCCCATGTGGTAACCTCCCAATCAGTATCTCCTCTAAGAATAACCACTGTTCTGACTTCTGTCAACACAGATGAGTTTCGCCTGATTTGAAATTCATGTATCACTCAACGTTAAATCTGTGGGATTCATTCATGTTGTTGCCTATGTCAGTGGCTCACTCTTTTTTTTTCTCTTATTTATTCCATTTATACCACAATTTATTTACACTTTTTACTGTTGATAGACATTTTGGTTATTTCTATTGGGAGCTATTATGGATAAAGCTGCTGTGAACATTTTTTTACACATCTTTTGGTGGACATAAGCACTTGCTTCTGTTGGGTATATACCCAGGAGTGGAATTGCTGAGCCTCACAGTGTAAAATTTGTTTAGCATTAGTGGATACTGCCAAATACTTTTCCAGTGGGGTTGTAGCAATTGTCAATCCCATATTAATGTAAGAGATTTCCAGTTATTCCATATCCTCACAAATACTTGGTACCATCAGTCTTTTTCATTTTACTGGTTTTGGTAGATAGGTAGTGATATCTCATTGTGGTTTTGATTTGCATTTCTCAAGTGACTAATGATGTTGAGTACCTTTTTATATGTTTATTGGTCACTTTGATATCCTCTTTTGGAAGTGCTTATTCGCCTCTTGGCTGTATTTAAATTGGATTGTGTATCCTTTTTGTTGTTGTTGTTGATTTGAGTCCTTTATGTATCCTGGATACAAGTTCCTGGTAGATCCATATATCACAAAAATCTTTTCTCAGTCTGTGACTTGCTTTTTCATATTACTGGTGAATTTTGGTGAACAGAAGTTCTTAATTTTAATGAAATCCAATTCATCAATCTTTATAGTTAGTGCTTTCTATTTCCTGATCAAGACTTTTTTGCATGTCTCAAGTCATGAAGATATTTTTCTATATTTCCTTCTAGAAGCTTGATTATTTTAGTTTTTACATTTGGTCTATGATCTATCTAGAATTAATTTTTGTATATAGTGTGAGGTAGAGTCAAAGTTAACTCTTTTACATGGATATCTGATTGACCCAGCACCATTTGTTGAAAAGACTATAATTTTCCCCACTGAGTTGTTGGGGAGGCATTGTGGTAAGGCGGTGACAGTGTATGTATCTAAAGGACTGTAGCTTTGTAACAAGTTTTGACAACTGATGGTGAAATTCTACAGCTGTGATGTTATTCTTCAAAATTGCTACAGGTATTGTAAGACCTTTGCATACAAACAGTATGCAAATTCTATGCAAATTTTAGAATCAGCTTATCAACTTCCAAACAAAATCCTGCTAGGATTTTGATTGGAATTGCATTGAACCTACAGACCAATTTGGAGAGAATTGCCTCATTAAAATAATATATCCTACCATTTTTTAGATCTTTTAAAATTCTTCTCAACAATGCTTTGTAGGCTTCAATGGCAAGGTTATGCGTATCTTTCATTAGATTTATTCCTAGGTATTTGGTCTTCTTTATGCTATCATCAATGGTATTGCTTTTTATATTTCATTTCCAATATTGAACATGTATCCAGTAACCTTTCTAAATTCACTTATCACTTTTAGTCATTTGCAGGTTCTTTCGGATTACCTATGTTCACGATCGTGACGTTTACAGATAATGACCATTTCATTTATTCTCTACCAATCTTATGCCTCTTATGCCTTTTTATTTCTTTATTTCACTGGCTAAGACTTCTAGTACGATGTTGAGAGAAGTGGTGATAGTGGACATCCTTGTGTTGTTCCCAACCTCAGGGGGAAACTGTTCAGTATTTCAAAATTATGAGTTAGCTGTAGATATTTTTGTGAATGCCTTTTATCAGATTAAAGAAATTTCTTTGTTTTCCTAGTTTGCTGACAGTTTTTATTATGCATGGGTATTGAATTTTGTCAAATGCTTTTTCTGCATCTATTGAGACAATCATGTGATTTTTCTTTAATCTATTAATATGGTTCATTACATTGATTTTTTTTTTAAGTTCAGTTAATATCTGTCACCATACCTAGTTACAAAAAAATTTTTTTCATGTAATGAGAACTTTCAAGATCCACTCTCCTAGCTACTTTCAAATACACAATACAGTATTGTTAACTATAGTCACCGCGCTATATTCATTACATTCCCATATATAACTGGGAGTTTGTGCCTTTTCACCCCCTTCACCCATTTCGCCCACCCCCCACCCCCTGCCTCAGGCAGCCACTAGTCTGTTCTTTATATACATGAGCTCAATTTTTTTGTTTTGGTTTGGGTTGGTTTTTGTGTTTTTCTTTAGATTCCACATTTAAGAGAGATCATATGGTATTTATCTTTTTCTGTCTGGCTTATTTCACTTTACATAATGCCTTCAGGGCCTAACCATGTTGTTGCAAATGGCAAGGTATCATTCTTTTTTACGGCTGAATAATTTACATATGTGTGTGTGTGTACATATATATAAAATCACATTTTCCTTATCCATTCGTCCATCGATGGACACTTAGGTTGTTTCTGTGTCTTGGCTATTGTAAATGATGCTGCAGTGAACATAAGGGTGCATTTTATTTTCTTTGGGTAAGTACCCAGAAGTGGAACTTCTGGATCATATTGTAGTTCAGTTTTCAGTTTTTTTGATGAACCTCCATACTGCTTTCCATAATAGCTGCACCAATTTACATTCCCACCAACAGTGAACAACAGTTCCCTTTTCTCCACATCCTCGCCAACACTTGTTATTTCTTTTCTTTTTGATAACAGCCATTCTGACAGGTGTGAGGTAATATCTCATTGTGGTTTTGATTTGCTTCTCCTTGATGATTAGTGATGTTGAGCATATTTTCATGTACCTGTAGGCCATTTGCATGTCTTCTTTGGAAAGATGTCTATTCATATCCTCTTGATTGTTTGTTTTTTTTGCTATTGAGTTTTCTGAGTTTTTTTAAAAATATATTTTTGGATAGTAACCCCTTGTCCAGATACAGAATTTAAAAATACGTTCTCCCATTCAGTAGGTTGTCTTTTCATTTTGTTGATGGTTCCCTTTGCTGTGCAAAAGCTTTTTAGTTTGATATAATCCCACCTGTTTATTTTATATCAATTTTTGAATGTTGAACCAGACTTGCATTCCCAGGATAAACCCCACTTGGTCATGATTTAACTTGCTGATTGATATTTTGTCAAGGATTTTAAAATCTATGTTCAGGAGATATGTGGGTATATTATTTTCTTTTGTTATAATGTTCTTGTCAGGATTTACAGTCAGAGTTATGTTTGCCTCATAAAATGCATTTGGAGAAATATTCACTGTTTTTCTGTTGCTTGGGAAAGTTTGTATAACATTGAGATTATATCTTCCTTAAATTTTGGAAGAATTCACCATGAAGCCGTCTGAGCCCGGGTTTTCCTTTGTGGGAAGAGGTTGGAATTATTAAAATTCAGAAGCTTGGAAGAGAAGCCCTTTAGAGCTTGGCTGCTGGTGTCTCTGAGCTCAGAGGGGCCTCATGGAGCTGAGACCCCAAATCTCTGCAAGGAGGAGACTGACTGGCTGGTGCTGATATCCCTGAAGCTGGTTTATAAAGGTTGGAAAACTGCAAACTGGATTCAGCTGCTGGGGAGAGACTTGCTGAAACTCTCATGAAGTGACATTACTCCAGCGACATTCATATCACAAGCAGTCGGGAAACCCATGGGAAGCAGACTGGTGGAAGCAAGCCTCTTCTTCCTCTTCCAGCTTTGCAGTCTTCCTCTAGCCCCAACCCCTATTGTCAGAGTCTAACAGGAAAGCAACTGGCAAAGCAGAAGAATGGTTTTCAGAACCCCAGCTCCAACACCCCAAAGCAGAATAGAGAAGGGTGGGTTTGGCAGTAAAAAATAATAGCTTAATAATTGGCACAATTATGTTATTCAGATTTTCCCCAAGATTATTTTTGTGCCTACTTGGTTCGTTAACTTTGGAAACAGGTATATTAAAGTCTCTTACCACTATTGTGGGTTTGTCAGTATCTCCTATGTTTCTGGCGCTTTTTATTATTAAATTGGTTCAGTTCCATTATGAGGATCATGACTATTACCTAGTACATTGTATCTTTTAATCACTGTAAAATACTCCACCTTATCTTAATACTTTTGGCCTCAGCCTGGGCCTCCATTTTGTTTGATATGAACACATATTTTGTAATATCTTAAAAACAATATAACCCTCCTATTTTCCCCAATATGGGTCTTTTTTTAATAGAAGAATTTAACTCACATTGTGATTATTGATGTTTTGATTTATTTCTATCATCAGTAGTGTATATTTTCTTTTTTAAATGTTTAATATATATTCTTTTTTTTCCTTTTTTAAGTTAAAATATAGTTGATTTACAATATTGTATTAGTTTCAGGTGTACATCAGAGTGATTCAGTTATACATATATATGTATATATCTATATTCTTTTTTCCTGATTCTTTTCCATTTTAGTTTATTACAAGATAGTGAAAATAGTTCCCTGCACTATACAGTAAATCCTTGTTGTTTATCTACTTTATATATAGTGGTATGCATCTGTTAATCCCATACTCCCAATTATGCCTCTCCCTTCTTCCCCTTTGGTAACCATGAGTTTGTTTTCTATATCTTTGAGTCTGTTTCTGTTTTGTAATTAAGTTCATTTATACTATTTTTTAGGTTCCACATATAAGTGATATCATATATTTGTCTTTCTCTGTCTGACTTACTTCACTTAGTATAATCTGTAGGTCCGTGTGTGTTACTGCAAATGGCATTATTTCATTCTTTTTTATGGCTGAGTAGTATTCTATTTGTGTGTATCACATCTTCTTTATCCATTCATCTGTTTATGGACACTTAGGTTGCTTCCATGTCATGGCTATTGTAAATAGTGCTTCTATGAACATTGAGGGTGCATGTTTCACTTTGAATTAGAGTTTTCATCTTTTTTGAATATATGCCCAAGAGCGGGATTGCTGTATCATATGGTAACTCCATTTTTAGTTTTTTAAGGAACCTCCATACTGTTTTCCATAGTGACTGCACCAATTTACATTCCTACCAACAGTGTACAAGGGTTCCCTTTTCTCCACACCTGCTCCAGCATTTATTATTTGTAGACTTTTAGATGATGGCCCTTCTGATTGGTGTGAGGTGATACCTCATTGTAGTTTTGATTTGCATTTCTCTAATAATTAGCAATGTTGAACATCTTTTCATGTGCCTGTTGGCCACCTGTATGTCTTCAATGGAGAATGTCTATTTACGCCTTCTGCCCATTTTTTTGATTGGGTGGTTTATTTTTTGTTATTGAGTTGTGTGAGCTGTTTGTATATTGTGGATATTAACCCATTGTCAGTTGCATCATTTGCAAGTATTTTCTCCCATTCTGTAGGTTGTCTTTTTGTTTTGTTTTATGGTTTCCTTTGCTGTGCAAAAGCTTGCAGTTCGATTAGGTCCCATTTGTTTATTTTTGCTTTTATTTCTATTGCCTTGGAAGACTGACCTAAGAAAACCTTGCTATGATTTATGTCAGAGAATGTTTTGCCTATGTTCTCTTCTAGGAGTTTTATGGTGTCATGTCTTATATTTAAGTCTTTAAGTCATTTTAAGTTTATTTTTGTGTATAGTGTGAGGGAGTGTTCTAACTTCATTGCTTTACATGTAGCTTTCCAGCTTTCCCAACACCATTTGCCAAAGAGACTTTCTTTTCTCTATTGTATGTTCTTGCCTCCTTTGTCAAAGATTAATTGACCATAGGTGTGTGGGTTTATTTCTGGGCTCTCTATTCTGTTCCATTGATTTATATGTCTGTTTTTGTGCCATACCATGCTGTTTTGATTACTATAGCTTTGTAGTATTGTCTGAAGTCTGGGAGCCTTATTCCTCCAACTTTGTTCTTTTTTCCTCAGGATTGCTGTGGCAACTTTGGTCTTTTATGCTTCTATATAAATTTTAAGATTATTTGTTCTAGTTCTGTAAAATATGTCATGGGTAATTTGATAGGGATCGCATTAAACTGTAGATTGCTTTGGATAGTATGGCCATTTTAACAACATTCATTCTTCCCATCCAAGAGCATGGTATATCTTTCCATTTCTTTAAATCATCTTCATTTCCTTTAACAATGTTTTATAGTTCTCAGCATATAAGTCTTTCACCTCCTTGGTCATGTTTATTCCTAAGTATTTTACTCTTTGTGATGTGATTTTAAAAGGGATCTTTTTTACTTTCTCTTTCTGATATCTCATTGTTAGTGTAAAGAATTGCAACTGATTTCTGTATGTTAATCTTGTATCCTGCTACTTTGCTGAATTCATTTATCAGTTCTAGTAGTTTTTGTGTGGAGTCTTTAGGGTTTTCTATGTGTAGTATAATGTCATCTGCATATAATGACAAGTTTACCTCTTCCCTTCCAGTTTATTTATTTATTTTTAATATTTATTTATTATTTTTTTTATTTTGGCTGTGCTGGGTCTTAGTTGTGGCACGTGGGATCTTTTTTTCTTTTTTTTTTTTAGTTTCAGCATGCAGACTTCTTAGTTGTGGCATGCAGACTCTTAGTTGCGGCATGCATGCGGGATCTAGTTCCCTGACCAGGGATCAAACCTGGGCCCCCTGCATTGGGAGCATGGAGTCTTATCCACTGGACCACCGGGGAAGTCCCTCCCTTCCCATTTAGATACTTTTTCTTTCTTTTTCTTATCTGATTGCTGTGGCTAGGACTTCTAATACTGTGTTGAATAGAAGTGGTGAGAGTGGGCATCCTTGTCTTATTCGAGATTTTAGCTGGAAGGCTTCCAGCTTTTCACAGTTGAGTATTATGTTGGCTATAGGTTTGTTATAAATAGCTTTTATTAATTCGAGATACGTTCTCTCTATACCCACTTTTGGTGAGAGTTTTTATCATGAATGGATGCTGAATTTTATCAAATGCTTTTTCTGCATCTATTGAAATGACTGTGTGGTTATTGTCATTTCTTTTGTTGATGTGGTGTATCACATTGAGTTGCGTATGTTGAACCATCCTTGAAACCCTGGGATGAATCCAACTTGATTGTGGTGTGTGATCTTTTTTATGTGTGGTTGGATTCTGTTTGCTAATATTTTGTTGAGGATTTTAGCATCTGTATTCATCAGAGATATTGGCCTGTAATTTTCTTTTTTGGTAGTGTCTTTGTCTGGTTTTGGTATAAGAATGATGGTGGCTTCAAAGAATGACTTTAGGAGTGTTCCCGTTTCTTCAGTCTTTTGGAAGAGTTTGAGAAGGATAGGTATAAGTTCTTCTTTGTATCTTTGGTAGGATTCCCTAGTGAAGCCATCCAGTCCTAAACATATGTTTGTAGGGAGTTTTTGTTTTTGTTATTTTTTTTAAATTACAGATTCTGTTTCACTTCTAGTGATCAGTCTGTTTAGATTGTTTCTTTTTGATTCAGTTTTGGTAGGCTGTATGTTTCTAGAAATTTGTCCATTTCTTTTAAGTTGTCCATTTTGTTGGCATATATGTGTTCATAATACCTTCTTATGAAATTCATATTTCTGTGGAATTGGTTGTTATTTCTGCTCTTTCATTTCTTATTTTGTTTATTTGGGTCCACTCTTCTTGGTGAGCCTGGCCGCAGGTTTGTCGATTTTGTTTGTCCTTTCAAAAAAAACAGCTCTTGGTTTTATTGATATTTTTTCTATTCCTTTTTTATTTTATTTATTTCCTCTCTGATCTTTGTTATTTTCTTTCTTCTGCTGACTTTAGGTTTTGTTTGTTTTTTTCTAATTCTTTTAGGTTGTAGGTTAGGTTGTCTATTTGGGATTTTTCCTGGGTTTTTTTTTTAATTGGAGTATATTTGCTTTATAATGGTGAGTTAGTTTCTGCTTTACAACAAAATGAATCAGTTATACGTATACATATGTTCCCATATCTCTTCCCTCTTGCGTCTCCCTCCCTCCCACCCTCCCTATCCCACCCCTCCAGGCGGTCACAAAGCACCGAGCTGATCTCCCTGTGCTATGCGGCTGCTTCCCACTAGCTATCTATTTTACGTTTGGTAGTGTATATATGACCATGACTCTCTCTCGCTTTGTCACAGCTCACCCTTTCCCCTCCCCATATCCTCAAGTCCGTTCTCTAGTAGGGCTGTGTCTTTATTCCTGTCTTACTCCTAGGTTCTTCATGAAATTTTTTTTTCTTAAATTCCATGTATATGTGTTAGCATACAGTATTTGTCTTTCTCTTTCTGACTTATTTCACTCTGTATGACAGACTCTAGGTCTATCCACCTCAGTACAAATAGCTCAATTTTGTTTCTTTTATGGCTGAGTAATATTCCATTGTATATATGTGCCACATCTTCTTTATCCATTCATCCGATGATGGACACTTAGGTTGTTTCCATCTCCGGGCTATTGTAAATAGAGCTGCAATGAACATTTTGGTACATGACTCTTTTTGAATTATGGTTTTCTCAGGGTATATGCCCAGTAGTGGGATTGCTGGGTCATATGGTGGTTCTATTTGTAGTTTTTTAAGGAACCTCCATACTGTTCTCCATAGTGGCGGTACCAATTCACATTCCCACCAGCAGTGCAAGAGTGTTCCCTTTTCTCCACACCCTCTCCAACATTTATTGTTTCTAGATATTTTGATGATGACCATTCTGACTGGTGTGAGATGATATCTCATTGTAGTTTTGATTTGCATTTCTCTAATGATTAATGATGTTGAGCATTCCTTCATGTGTTTGTTGGCAGTCTGTATATCTTCTTTGGAGAAATGTCTGTTTAGGTCTTCTGCCCATTTTTGGATTGGGTTGGTTTTTTTTTGTTATTGAGCTGCATGAGCTGCTTGTAAATTTTGGAAATTAATCCTTTGTCAGTTGCTTCATTTGCAAATATTTTCTCCCATTCTGAGGGTTGTCTTTTGGTCTTGTTTATGGTTTCCTTTGCTGTGCAAAAGCTTTGAAGTTTCATTAGGTCCCATTTGTTTATTTTTATTTCCATTTCTCTAGGAGGTGGGTCAAAAAGGATCTTGCTGTGATTTATGTCATAGAGTGTTCTGCCTATGTTTTCCTCTAAGAGTTTGATAGTTTCTGGCCTTACATTTAGGTCTTTAATCCATTTTGAGCTTATTTTTGTGTATGGTGTTAGGGAGTGATCTAATCTCATACTTTTACATGTAGCTGTCCAGTTTTCCCAGCACCACTTATTGAAGAGGCTGTCCTTTCTCCACTGTACATTCCTGCCTCCTTTATCAAAGATAAGGTGACCATATGTGCGTGGGTTTATGTCTGGACTTTCTATCCTGTTCCATTGATCTATCTTTCTGTTTTTGTGCCAGTACCATACTGTTTTGATTACTGTAGCTTTGTAGTATAGTCTGAAGTCAGGGAGCCTGATTCCTCCAGCTCTGTTTTTCATTCTCAAGATTGCTTTGGCTGTTCAGGGTCTTTTGTGTTTCCATACAAATTGTGAAAGTTTTTGTTGTAGTTTGTGAAAAATGCCAGTGGTAGTTTGATAGGGATTGCATGGAATCTGTAGATTGCTTTGGGAAGTAGAGTCATTTTCACAATGTTGATTCTTCCAATCCAAGAACATGGTATATCTCTCCATCTATTTGTATCATCTTTAATTTCTTTCATCAGTGTCTTATAATTTTCTGCATACAGGTCTTTTGTCTCGTTAGGTAGGTTTATTCCTAGATATTTAATTCTTTTTGTTGCAGTGGTAAATGGGAGTGTTTTCTTGATTTCACTTTCAGATTTTTCATCATTAGTGTATAGGAATGCCAGAGATTTTGTGCATTAATTTTGTATCCTGCAACTTTACCAAATTCACTGATTAGCTGTAGTAGTTTTCTGGTAGCATCTTTAGGATTCTCTATGTATAGTATCATGTCTTCTGCAAATAGTGACAGCTTTACTTCTTCTTTTCTGATTTGGATTCCTTTTAATTCCTTTTCTTCTCTGATTGCTGTAGGTAAAACATCCAAAACTATGTTGAACAAGAGTGGTGACAGTGGGCAACCTTGTCTTGTTCCTGATCTTAGTGGAAATGCTTTCAGTTTTTCACCATTGAGGACGATGTTGCCTGTGGGTTTGTCGTATATGCCCTTTATTATGTTGAGGAAAATTCCCTCTATGCCTACTTTCTGCAGGGTTTTTATCATAAATCAGTGTTGAATTTTGTCGAAAGCTTTCTCTGCATCTATTGAGATTATCATATGGTTTTTCTCCTTCAATTTGTTAATATGGTATATCACGTTGATTGATTTGCGTATATTGAAGAATCCTTGCATTCCTGGAATAAACCCCACTTGATCATAGTGTATGATCCTTTTAATGTGCTGTTGGATTCTGTTTGCTAGTATTTTGTTGAGGATTTTTGCATCTATGTTCATCAGTGATATTGGCCTGTAGTTTTCTTTCTTTGTGACATCCTTGTCTGGTTTTGGTATTAGGGTGATGGTGGCCTCGTAGAATGAGTTTGGGAGTGTTCCTCCCTCTGCTATATTTTGGAAGAGTTTGAGAAGGATAGGTGTTAGCTCTTCTCTAAATGTTTGATAGAATTCGCCTGTGAAGCCATCTGGTCCTGGGCTTTTGTTTGTTGGAAGATTTTTAATCACAGTTTCGATTTTAGTGCTTGTGATTGGTCTGTTCATATTTTCTATTTCTTCCTGATTCAGTCTTGGCAGGTTGTGCCTTTCTAAGAACTTTTCCATTTCTTCCAAATGGTTGTCCATTTTATTGGCATAGAGTTGCTTGTAGTAATCTCTCATGATCTTTTGTATTTCTGCAGTGTCAGTTGTTACTTCTCCTTTTTCATTTCTAATTCTATTGATTTGAATCTTCTCCCTTTTTTTCTTGATGAGTCTGGCTAATGGTTTATCAATTTTATTTATCTTCTCAAAGCACCAGCATTTAGTTTTATTGATCTTGCTATCGTTTCCTTCATTTCTTTTTCATTTATTTCTGATCTGATTTTTATGATTTCTTTCCTTCTGCTAACTTTGGGTTTTTTTTGTTCTTCTTTCTCTAATTGCTTTAGGTGCAAGGTTAGGTTCTTTATTCGAGATGTGTCCTGTTTCTTAAGGTAGGCTTATATTGCTATAAACTTCCCTCTTAGAATTGCTTTTGCTGCATCCCATAGATTATGGGTCATCGTGTCTCCACTGTCATTTGTTTCTAGGTATTTTTTTATTTCCTCTTTGATTTCTTCAGTGATCTCTTGATCATTTAGTAGTGTATTGTTTAGCCTCCATGTGTTTGTATTTTTTACAGATCTTTTTCTGTAATTGATATCTAGTCTCAAAGTGTTGTGGTCGTAAAGGATACTTGATACAATTTCAATTTTCTTAAATTTACCAAGTCTTGATTTGTGACCGAAGATATGATCTATCCTGGAGAATGTTCCATGAGCACTTGAGAAAAATGTGTATTCTGTTGTTTTTGGATGGAATGTCCTATAAATATCAATTAAGTCCATCTTGTTTAATGTATCATTTAAAGCTTGTGTTTCCTTATTTATTTTCATTTTGGATGATCTGTCCATTGGTGAAAATGGGGTGTTAAAGTTCCCTACTATGAATGTGTTACTGTCGATTTCCCCTTTTATGGCTGTTAGTACTTGCCTTATGTATTGAGGTGCTCCTATGTTGGGTGCATAAATATTTACAATTGTTATATCTTCTTCTTGGATCGATCCCTGGATCATTATGTAATGTCCTTCTTTGTCTCTTCTAATAGTCTTTATTTTAAAGTCTATTTTGTCTGATATGAGAATTGCTACTCCAGCTTTCTTTTGGTTTCCATTTGCCTGGAATATCTTTTTCCATCCCCTTACTTTCAGTCTGTATGTGTCTCTAGGTCTGAAATGGGTCTCTTGTAGACAGCAAATATATGGGTCTTGTTTTTGTATCCATTCAGCCGATCTGTGTCTTTTGGTGGGAGCATTTAGTCCATTTACATTTAAGGTAATTATCGACATGTATGTTCCTATTCCCACTTTCTTAATTGTTTTGGGTTCATTATTGTAGGTCTTTTCCTTCTCTTGTGTTTCTTGCCTGGAGAAGTTCCTTTAGCAGTTGTTGTAGAGCTGGTTTGGTGGTGCTGAACTCTCTCAGCTTTTGCTTGTCTGTAAAGATTTTAATTTCTCCATCAAATCTGAATGAGATCCTTGCTGGGTAGAGTAATCTTGGTTGCAGGTTTTTCTCCTTCATCACTTTAAATATGTCCTGCCAGTCCCTTCTGGCTTGCAGAGTTTCTGCTGAAAGATCAGCTGTTCACCTTATGGGGATTCCCTTGTGTGTTATTTGTTGTTTTTCCCTTGCTGCTTTTAATATGCTTTCTTTGTATTTAATTTTTGACAGTTTGATTAATATGTGTCTTGGCGTATTTCTCCTTGGATTTATCCTGTATGGGACTCTCTGTGCTTCCTGGACTTGATTAACTATTTCCTTTCCCATATTAGGGAAGTTTTCAACTATAATCTCTTCAAATATTTTCTCAGTCCCTTTCTTTTTCTCTTCTTCTGGAACCCCTATAATTCGAATGTTGGTGGGTTTGATGTTGTCCCAGAGGTCTCTGAGACTGTCCTCAGTTCTTTTCATTCTTTTTTCTTTATTCTGCTCTGCAGTAGTTATTTCCACTATTGTATCATCCAGGTCACTTATCCGTTCTTCTGCCTCAGTTATTCTGCTATTGATCCCATCTAGAGTCTTTTTCATTTCATTTATTGTGTTGTTCATCATTGTTTGTTTCATCTTTAGTTTTTCTAGGTCGTTGTTAAATGCTTCTTGAATTTCGTCTATTCTATTTCCAAGATTTTGGATCTTCTTTACTATCATTTTCTGAATTCTTTTTCAGGCAGATTGCCTATTTCCTCTTCATTTGTTAGGTGTGGTGGGTTTTTATCTTGCTCCTTCATCTGCAGTGTGTTTTTCTGTCTTCTCATTTTGCTTATGTTACTGTGTTTGGGGTCTCGTTTTTGCAGGCTGCAGGTTCGTAGTTCCCGTTGTTTTTGATGTCTGTCCCCAGTGGCTAAGGTTGGTTCAGTGGGTTGTGTAGGCTTCCTGGTGGAGGGGACTAGTGCCTGTGTTCTGGTGGATGAAGCTGGATCTTGTCTTTCTGGTGGGCAGGTCCACGTCTGGTGGTGTGTTTTGGGGTGTCTGTGGACTTATTATGATTTTAGGCAGCCTCTCTGCTAATGGGTGGGGTTGTGTCCCTGTTTTGCTAGTTGTTTGGCATAGGTTGTCCAGCACTGTAGCTTGCTGGTTGTTGAGTGAAGCTCGTTGCTGGTGTTGAGATGGAGATCTCTGGGAGCTTTTCGCCGTTTGATATTATGTGGAGCTGGGAGGTCTCTTGTGGACCAGTGTCCTGAAGTTGGCTCTCCCACCTCAGAGGCACAGCACTGACTCCTGGCCGCAGCACCAAGAGCCTTTCATTCACACGGCTCCTTAATTTGGGATGATTCGTTGTGTATTCATGTATTCCACAGATGCAGGGTACATCAAGTTGATTGTGGAGCTTTAATCCGCTGCTTCTGAGGCTGCTGGGAGAGATTTCCGTTTCTCTTCTTTGTTCTCACAGCTCCCAGGGGCTCAGCTTTGGATTTGGCCCCGCCTCTGTGTGTAGGTCGCTGGAGGGCCTCTGTTCTTCGCTCAGAGAGGACCGGGTTAAAGGAGCTGCTGATTCAGGGGCTCTGGCTCACTCAGGCCAGGGGTAGGGAGGGGCACGGAGTGTGGGGCGAGCCTGCGGCGGCAGAGGCCAGCATGACCTTGCACCAGCCTGAGGCTCACCGTGCGTTCCTCTGGGGAAGTTGTCCCTGGATCACGGGACCCTGGCAGTGGTGGGCTGCACAGGCTCCCTGGAAGGGGGGTTGTGGATAGTGACCTGTGCTCGCCCACAGGCTTCTTGTTGGCGGCAGCAGCAGCCTTAGCGTCTCCTGCCTGTCTCTGGGGTCCGCGCTTTTAGTCGTGGCTCGCACCCGACTCTGGAGCTCTTTTAAGCAGCGTTCTTAATCCCCTCTCCTCGTGCACCAGTTAACCAAGAGGGAAGAAAAAGTCTCTTGCCTCTTTGGCAGGTCCAGACTTTTCCCCGGACTCCCTCCCCCCTAGCCGTGGCACACTAACCCCCTGCAGGCTGTGTTCTCTCTGCCAACCCCAGTCCTCTCCCTGCGCTCTGACCCGAAGCCCGAGCCTCAGCTCCCAGCCCCGCCCGCCCCGGCAGGGGAGCAGACAAGCCTCTTGGACTGGGGTGGGGAGTGCTGGTCGGCACCAATCCTCTATGTGGGAATCTCCCCGCTTTGCCCCCCGCACCCCTGTTGCTGTGCTGTCCTCCGCATCTCCGAAGCTTTTCCCCTCCGCCACCTGCAGTCTCTGCCCGCGAAGGGGCTTCCTAGTGTGTGGAAACCTTTCCTCCTTCACAGCTCCCTCCCACTGGTGCAGGTCCCGTCCCTAACCTTTTGTCTCTGTTTATTCATTTTTCTTTTTCCCTACCCAGGAACGTGGGGGGTTTCTTGCCTTTTGGGAGGTCTGAGGTCTTCTGCCAGTGTTCAGTAGGTGTTCTGTAGGAGTTGTTCCACGTGTAGATGTATTTCTGGTGTATCTGTGGGGAGGAAGGTGATCTCCGCTTCTTACTCTTCCGCCATCTTTCTTCTTGTTTTTTTTTGAGGAAGGCCTGTATTGCTATGAACTTTCCTCTAAACTGCTTTGATGCATCCCGTGGATTTTGTATGGTTGTGTTTTCATTGTCGTTTATCTTGAGATATTTTTTATTTCCTCTTTGATTTTACTGTCGGCCCATTGGTTTTTTAATAGCATGTTGTTTAGTTTCCGTGTAATTGCTTTTTTCTCATTTTTCTTTCTGTGGTTGATTTCTAGTTTCATGCTGTTGTGGTCAGAAAGGATGCTTGAAATAATTTGTATTCTCTTACATTTGTTGATGCTTGTTTCGTGAACTAGTATGTGATTTATCCTGGAGAATGTTCCCTGTGCACTTGAAAAGAATGTGTATTCCGGTTTTTTTGGATGTAGTGTCCTGTAGATATCAATGAAATCTAACTGTCCTATTGTATCATTTAGGATCTCTGTTGCCTTATTGATTTTCTGTCTGGAAGATCTGTCCATTGATGTCAGTGGGGTGTTAAAGTCTCCTACTATTATTGTACTACCATCAATTTCTCCCTTTATGTCTGTTAGTATTTGTTTTATGTATTTAGGTGCTCCTATTTTGGGTGCATATATGTTAACAAGTGTAATATCCTCTTCTTGTATTGATCCTTTTATCATGATGTAGCATCCTTTGTCTTTTTTTGTGGCCTTAGTTTTAAAGTCTATTTTGTCTCATATGAGTATTGCTACCCCTGCTTTCATGTCATTGCATGAAATATCTTTTTCCATCCCCTCACTTTCCATCTGTATGTGTCTTTCACCCTAAAGTGGGTCTCCTGTAGGCAGCATATTGTAGGTTCTTGTTTTATTATCCAATCTGCCACTCTATGTCTTTTGATTGGAGCATTTAGTCCATTGACATTTAAAGTAATTATTGATAAGTATGTATTTACTGCCATTTAAAATCTTATTTTCCAGTCAGTTTTGTATTTCTTCTTTGTTCCTTTCTTCTTCTTTTTGTTTTCCTTTTGTAGTTTGATGACTTTCTTTTGTATTATGCTTGAGTTCCTTTCTTTTTAGCTTTTGTGAATCTATTGTATGTTTTCATTTGTGGTTACCCTGGTTTTCATGTATGTTAATCCATATCTACTTGCTTTAGACTGGTGGTCATATAAGCTCAAACACATTCTAAAAGATCTAGATTTTCTTACTCCCCTCCCCAACATTTCATGATTTTGATGTCCTATTTTACATCTTCATGTTTATCCTTTTGCTGTTCACTGTAGTTATAATTGCTTTCATATAATTTGGTTGTTTTTTTTTAATCTATATACTGGCTTATTTAAGTGATCTTCAGTCCTTTTATATATTTACCTTTTCTATTGTGATTTTCCCTTTCCTATATGTTCTTGCTTCTTTTCTGTTTAGAGAAGATCTTTCAATATTTCTTTTAAGATATGTTTAGTATTGCTGTATTCTTCTAGTTTTTGCTTATCTGAGAAATTTTTTATCTATTCTTCTACTCTAAGTGATAATCTTGCTGGGTAGTGTATCCTAGGTTACAGGTTTTTCCCTTTCAGTACTTTGAATATATCTTGCCACTCCCTTTTGGCCTGCAAAGTTTCTGTAGAGAAATTAGCTGATGGCCTTGTGGGGTTTCCCTTGTAACTGACTTTGTTTTTCTTTTGCTGCCTTTAGAATCTTCTCTTTAACTTTAAATTTTGCCATTTTAATTATGGTATGTCTTGGAGTAGGTCTGTTGGGGTTCATCTTGTTTGGGACCCTCTGTGCTTCCTATACCTGGATATCTGTTTCCTTCTTTAGGTTTGGGAAGTTTTCAGCCATAATTTCTTCAAATACATTTTAAATCTCCTTTCTCTTTCTTCTTCTGAGATTCCTATTATGCATATATTGGCATGCTTTATATTATCTCATAGATCTCATATGTTGCTTTCATTTTTTTTTCTGTTGTCTTTCTGTCTGCTGTTCTGATTGGGTGGATTGCTGTTACTCTACCTTCCAGATCACTTATTTGTTCTATTGCATTATTTGACCTGCTATTCATCGCCTTTAACTCAGTTTTCATCTCAGCAATTGAGTTATCTAATTTTGATTGGCTCCTCTTTATAGTTTCTAGTTCCCTGTTACAGTGATCCACATTTCTATTCATAGCCCTTCTTAATTCCTTCAGGATTTTTATTACCTCCTTTTTGAACTCAGGGTCTGGTAGACTGCAGAAGTCTGTTTCATTGTTTTCTTTCAGGGGATTTCTCTTGTTCTTTTAATTGGGAATAATTCCTCTGCTTTTTCATTTTTCTTGTATATCTCAGACTTTATGAATTTAGGAGAAACAGTTATCTACTGTGGTCTTGAAGGGCTGTTTTCGTGTGGGAGCCTCCCTGTGTAGCCTGCTTGTGTCCAATATTTTTGGTACGAGGGCTGTGTTTAGTATGGATGCCTGCCACATCTTTCCTAAGAGTCTGCTGGCCTTTGTCCCCATGATAGAGGGGGTGCGTTTGGTGTTGTGGTGACCAGAGCCTGCACTGGATATTAGGCGGGGCCTCCTCTTTGCTCTTTGGTTGTCTCAGCCCTGTTGGGGGCAGGGTCTGCTCCCCAGCTGTTGGAGTAGAAGCCCCCAGATCCGGTTCTAAGCTGTGGTGTGAGGTAAGTGGGACTGGAGTGCTCCTACTGGGAAAAGAGCCACTGAGTGTTCTTCCCTAGGAGCTGTCTGCCAGAACGTGTGATTCTATGATGCCACCCGCCACCCTGTGTGAGTGCCCACAAAGATCACTGTTGCTGGCATTGTCCTGGGTGGTCGCCTCTGCTTAGGAGCTCCGGTGTTCAGCTCAGAGGTCCCTTAGGCATTCATGTGCCCTCTTAAAGCCGCTGGCGCATAAACCTGCAGGAGCTGTGTCCCCTAAGCCCACAGATAGTCAGTTCAGATGGCCCTTATGCCTGTGTGTCCTGGCCCCCAAACCCGCCAGTGAGAACCCACCAGAGCTGCATCCCAGGCGCCAGCAGTGGGATTGCCGGTAATCAGCTCAGACATCCCTCAGGCGTGCATCTGCCCATGGGCCCACCAAGTGCACAGAACCTGCAGCAACCAGAGCCACACCTGCTGTGAGCACGCTGACAATAAGTCTGCTGTGGTGGACCCATTCCCCTCCTTTCCCGTGTTGACAGTGGGGCTCCTCTGCTGGACTCACGTTCTGTCCTGCATGTGCCCCCAGTTGTGGGCTGGGCCATGCTCCAGGTGCTTCGGGCTGTCTCCGCACAGCCAAACGTAGTCCTTTCCTGGGGTCTGTTCTCTGAAGCCCAAGTTTCAGCACCCAATACACACACCAGCAGGCGCGTGTCTCGGGCTGGGAAATGCAGCAGCGTGGCCAGGACCATCTGTGCTGGTCAGTCTCTACACTGTGGGGCTGCAGGCCAGCTCCCACACTCTCCTCTCGGGGCTCTGAATCTCCTTGTCTGTCCAGGCAGACCTCCCAACTGGTGAAGGAGGTTCCCAGGGTAAGGGAAGCTTTCCTCTTTCACAGCTCCCTCCCAAGCGTGCAGGTCCCATCCCAATTCCTCTTCTTCTCCCTTTTCCTTTGCTCCTGCCTGGCTACATGGGGATCTTTCTTGCAGCTTTGGTTGTATGAGATCTTCTGCCAGCTTTTAGTAGGTATTCTGTGAGAACTGTTGTGGGAGCAGGTGAGCTCCATGTCCCTCTGCTCCACCATCTTGATTTCCTTCTCCATATGTTTTCTATTTACCATGTTTTTTTCCTTCTTTTGTGCCTCCTGTGAGCACTGAATGAGTTTTCTTTTAATTCTACTTTTTCCCTAGTTGTTTAAAGTTGTACATCTCATTTCCATTTCAGTAGTTACCCTAGACCTTTTAATCCACATATTTAAACTCACCTTTGTCTATCAATACCTACAAGCAACCAAATTCAAGTGTTATTCTTTAATAAGAAAAAAATCTTAATATATGTTTACCTACTCCACCCTACCCCATCACTTCCCATAAAGTAATAAACACTAATAATGATTTGAGTGGTTTTAATTTTTTTTAATTACACATCAGCAGTTACACTGAAAGATTGAACTCTTAGTTTTACTTACTTCTGTACTCACCACAGCTGCTCATATCTCAGATTTTCCTCCTTCTTACATTCCCTTTTGTGTGTCTGTGTATAACTTAGGAGCAGAGAGTTGATTTAATAATAAAACTCAGGGTATTCCCTGGTGGTGCAGTGGTTGAGAGCCCACCTGCTGATGCAGGGGACACGGGTTTGTGCCCCGGTCCGGGAAGATCCCACATGCTACAGAGCGGCTGGGCCCGTGAGCCATGGCCGCTGAGCCTGCACATCCGGAGCCTGTGCTTCGCAATGGGAGAGGCCACAACAGTGAGAGGCCCGTGTACCACAAAAAATAATAATAATAATAAAATTCAGGTTATTAGCACTTTAACCATTAGTCTTTATAAAGCTCCTCTTGCCCTATTTTATTTTTTCTCCTTCATTCTTAATCCCTACCCCCATTTCCTATTTTCATGTAAGTATCTGGTTTTTTTGCTAGATATATTTTCCTGGATATATGGATGTATCTTGTAAAGTATATATTATTTTGTGTGTAATGTGTTTTTAGTTTATATAATGGTAATATGCTGTTGAGCTCATTCTGTTACTTAAGTTTTTTCACTCAGCGCTGTTTTTAAGATTGTTCTTATTGCTGTATGCCCATCCAGTTCTTTCCTTTTATCTAATGCATAATATTCCACACTATGCTCTAACCACACTTTAATTCATCTATTCCCTTGCTAATGGACACCTAGGTCGCCTACCTTGTGTATGTTTCTTGCATATACCTCTGTGCCAGAGTTTTTCTGGAATATTTACCTAGGAGTGGTTTTGTTGTATCACAGAATATATATATATAAGTAGTTTAAATAAGGGCCACCTGGTGGTTCTTCAAAATGGTGGCTCTAGTGTACACTCACACCAGTAGTACATCAGGGTTTCTGTTTCCTTACAACCTTGCCTGCACTTGATATTCCCCAACTTTTTAATTGTTCTAAGTTTTGTTATTTTGTAGGTATAAAGTGATATTTCATTGTTTTAAATTCCATTTTTCTAAATATTTTTGATGTTAAGTATTTCTTCATTTACTTAGCCATTTGGTTTTCAACTTTTATGAATTGCTATTTCATATCCCTTGATAGTTTTAATATTTTCAATTTCTTCTTTTATTCTGTCATCACCTGTCTGTTTACTTCATCTGTAATGGTAGAGATGACATTTTGAAGAGAAGTTCTTAATTTTGATTTACCTAAATGTATTAGTTTGCTAAGACTGCCGTAACAGAATACCATAGGCTGTTTGTTTTAAACAACAGATATTTATTTTCTCATGGTTCTGGAGTCTAGAAGTCCAAGATCAAGGTGTTGTCAGATTTGGTTTCTTTTGAGGGCTTTCTTCTTGGCTTATAGAAGGCTACCTTCTAGCTGTATCCTCATTTGGTCCTCCCTCTGTCTGAATTGTTTATGTCCTAATCTACTCTTCTTACAAGGAGACCTTTCATATTGAATTAGGGCTATCCTAATGACCTTATTAACCTTAATTACCTCTTTAAAGGCACTGTTTCCAAATACAACCACATTCTGTGGTACTAGGGGTTAGGACTTCAACATATGAATTGGCGATGGGGGGTGGGGGTTGGTGGGGAATGACACAGTTCAGTCCATCGCACCAGATCTATACAATTTTATCTTATGGTTTATGCCTTGGGTTCTTGTTTGAGAAGTATCTCCCTTTCTCATAGTCACAAAGATAGTTTCCTATTCTGTATTTCTTTTCATTTTGCTGTTTGAATGATTCTTTCAAAGAGGGTTTGCATAGAGTAGATTTTTCTCAGCCCATAAAATATCCAAAATTACCTTTATTTTGTTATCATACTTGAATGCTAGTTTGCTGAATAGAGAGCTCTAGCCTTAAAATAATTTTTACTGAAAACTTTGAAGATATTACTCCATTGCCTTCTAAATCCATTGCTGCCAATGAGAAGTCTGACACTAATCTGATTCCCATCCCTTTGTAGGAAACCTATTTTTGCTCCCTGGAATCTCTTAAGATTTCCATTTTTCCCTTTGGAAATTTGAGTAAGATGCATCTGGGTGTGCAGTTCTTTTTTGTTTATCCTGTTAGATACTTTGTATTCTTTCCAAGATGGTTTCTGTCATCTTGGAAAAATTTTCTTATCCCCTTTCCATTCTCCATTTTATGAATTAGCTCTTCAAGTGGGTCTTTTCTTCTGTACAACACATTTATTAAATCTTTTATTTGATTATCATACTTTAAAATTACAAAATTATTAATAGTTTCTCTTGCATAATGACTGATTTTGTTCTAGAATGAAATAGCCTTTTGAATTCCTTAGAGGACACTAATTATTTAAAGTTTTATTCTTTTGGTTAAATTTTGTTTGTTTCAGATGCTAGTTCTTCTTTTATATTTCATAACTTTCTTTCATATTGTTAATTTTCCTCAGACATTAGGAAGTGCTTGATTGTGCATCTTTCTCTTGAACAGTCTCCAGTCTGAAACTTAGAATGCACGTTCTGGTTTCTGGAGTTGCTTCCTGTAATTTTGGGGAGGGCCAGGACATGAGTTTGGATAGAGTGCACCTCAGTTCATCTTTCTAGATATGGGGGCTCTCTATCTGCTCAGAAGATCACTGCTTAGCACCTACACTTGTGACCACGGCCCATCTCTCAGCTAACTCCTACTTTGTTCCTTGCACAAACCTTTCCCAAATTCCTTTCAGACCCTTGTCATAGGAGTTGTTTATGCCATGTGATGTTCCACCCATACTATTGCTTATTTCATTTAAATGTAACCTTCTCTGCCTAATATCATTAACATGTGGAAGGGATCCCATTAGTCAGGGCAAAGGTGAGTGGTCCCTGCACAGGATCCAGTCCCAGCAGATGCTTTGCCTTATTAGGTTGAACTGAGCTCTTTATTGGCTCATCTTAGTCTAATGATCCCAAGAATGAAATCACTCTGCAGCCTCCTCCTTAGTTACTTATCTCTCCTGAATTCACTGTCTTAACACACTCTATTTATACTAATATAACAAATAGTATTTTCAAATCCTCTGACAGACTATCTTTTATATACATTTTTCTCTTCTAAGACAGTTGGTTTGCCTTCTGACCAATACTGACTGCCCAACAGTTCTGAGGCTCGAAAGAGCTTGCATGTTGCAAAGTCAGGAAGAAGGTCAGTGTGGCTGAAATATAGTGAGTGAGGGGCAGGGTAGCATGAGATAAGATTAGAGAAGTAGGCAGGGGCCAGATCAGGCAGGACCTCAAAAGCCTGGCCAAGGGGTTTGAATTTTTTTCTAAGCGCAAAGGGCTTATTACCTGACACATGTCACAGCTGTTCCTCTTCCCAGTTAGCACTGAAGCTCAGGGCCAATGAGTACTCCCTCTAGGAGGTACCCTGCTGCATACAATGGGTGGTAGACCCAGACCCTGGCCTCTCCGGGGGTCAGTTAGTGCTCTCACCAACCTTCATTCTGTTTCTCTTCTATTTCAGAGGTTGTGTTCTCATCTTATCCTGGATTTTCAACCTCAGAGGTAGGAACTGCCTACTTTATATTTGCATCCTTGAGTCAAAACATTAATTTTAATAAACAAAAATAGGTTAATGGAGCCATGAGAGGCATTTACATATATAACACTGAGGAGGCCCATTCACTGAACCGACCATGTTCCAGGCACTAAGTTGGCCTATGGAGATGCAGCAGCGGACTCAACAGACAGGTCCCAGACCTCACACTGCCCACAGACTAGCTTCCATTGGTCTCAGATGCTGTTCAGTAGTAATGGTTGCTACCTCACGTGATCAAGCTGGCATTGAAGTGAGGCTGCCACCAGGATGAAGCCCAATAGCTTCCTAACAAGAGACCCTGCCCGAAAGCTAGAGTGAAAAAGAAAAACAAAAAAACCCCAAAGCTAGAGTGATCCTGGCTAAACACACCACCATCCGGGGTCTAATCCTTGGTGTCACAGGCTTGGCATCTTTTGTTGTCTTTTCATCCTGGACTTCTTTACAGCATGGTGGCATCAGGGTTCCAAGAGAGCAAGGCTCTGAAATTCAAACAATGGCATTTTCTGTTGGTCAAAGAAAGTCATAAGGCCAGTATACTCCTGCAGTACAATTCTGATGCTAGTTACCTGGAATTAGCATGCATCCCACAAGTTAAGGGCACAGTCCCCAATAAGACTGCCCTCACTTCAGACACTAGCTGCAAGTTTGGGGGGCCCCAGGCTACTTGACCTACTGGCAATAAATTCTAAAGTTCCAGTGACCCCCTCGGGTTCAATAATTTGCTAGAACGACTCATAGATAGAACTCAGGAGAGCACTATACTTACAATCACAGTTTGACTATAAAGGATACAAATCAGGACGAGCCAAATAAAAAGACACATAATGAGGGCTGGGAGGGTTCGAAACACAGAGCCTCTTTGCCCTCTTACTGTGGAATGAGAGTGTGTCACCCTCCCAGCACATCTGATGTGTTCACCAACCAGGAAGCTCACTTGAGTCTCAGTGTTCAGAGCTTTCATTGGAGTTTCATTACATAGCCACAATTGATCAAACCATTGGCCACATGATTGAACTCAGTTTCTAGCCCCTCTCCCTTCCCCAGAGGTCAGGCTGGCTCAAACTCCAATCCTCTGATCACACGGTTGTCTTTATAGTATGGCCAGCTGCCATCCCAAGTCATCTCATTAGCGTGAACTCGGGTATGATCCAAGGGTCATGCATAACAAAGACATTCCTATCACTCAGGAGATTCCAAGGGTTTTAGAAGGTCAGTGCCAAGAACCCAAGACAAAGACCAGACAAATTCTTTATTATACAGCAGCCAGTCTAGTTTCAAGGGATTAAGAGATACAGACTCCACGTCTGAATGGGAGGAGCAGCAAGGTCACACAAGCGCATGCATAAGGGATAGAGGGGCTTGTGGCCACAGAATTAGGTTGCTTAGTGCTCAGATCCCAACTGTGTGGCATCTGAGAATGTAGAGAGTGAGTTGAATGGTTGAAACATTTAGCAGCCTCTCTATCACTGTCAGATACATCTCACTCTAAGACAGGGCCCTTTCTGTCCCTGGCAGAGCCAGTCATGCCCTCAGATCAGGACATTCCGGCCCCCTGGACAGGGCTAGGTAACCCCCAAGCCTGTCTGGCTTTTTCTTCTCTGTGCTGCAGTCTGATTTGCCCACTTTGGCTCACACAGCCTCGCTCCGGGTAGGGAATTGCACAGTTGAGGAGATACCTTACCAGACCACCACCACATTCCACTCAGCCTCTTGGAGATTGCATTCGGATTTCCTTGAGAGGAGAGTTCCCAAGCACCGCCACTGGTTTTTGTTTTACTGTCACCCATGACTTATCCATCTCACTTGTGGCTGTACAAGTTGGACCCCAGGAGAGGACAAAAATACTTGGCCAATAGTAGGTGCTCCAGGGACTTCCCCAGCGGTCCAGTTGTTAAGATTCTGCCTTCCAGCACAGGAGCCGTGGGTTCGATCCCTGGTCAGGGAGCTAAGATCCCACATGCCATGGGGTGTGGCCAAAAACTTAATAAATAAATAAATAAAAAGGAATTGCTGTAAAAAAAAAAAAAAGTAGGTGCTCCACAAATGGTCATTAAATGAGCAAAGGAAATTTAAGTGACTTGCTCGAGATTACACAGCAATTAATGGAGCTTAGATGAATCTAGTTCATCTGAACCCAGTCATTAGCCCAGCATCTACCCTGGTTAGATGGTTAATCCAGCGACTTCCACTTTCTACTTGATCAAACATGTTGACCCTAAGGCAGGCTGAGGTGTGCTGAGAGACCATGACTGACGCTGCAAGTGAGCCAGATGCACTGGCCACACCCAGGCCCCACAGCCTGCCGGAAATTGTCCAGGACTTAGCTGTCGTTTTATCTCAGAACTAAGAGCCTCCACTGTAGGATGTGGACTAGCCCATCAGAGCAGGTGTTCAAGGCTCAGGTCACTCCTGCTCTGTCTCCTCACTAGGAAAAGTCCCCTTAACAATGCAAGCCCTGCCCTTTCACCTTCTGGAGAAATTTTAACCCAACCGTATAGAGGGGCAAGTTCAGGATAAGCCACTATAGGGCAGAAAGTGAGAGGTGAGAGCAAAGAGCCTCAGCAGTGGTGCACTGCTGTATTGTACTTTGGCTTCAGAGAACTTGAAACTGGAACTTCGCGTACCAGAGAACTAGCTCACCATGTGACATAGGAAACTTGGAGCCAGAACTCTGGGCCCTTGATGACATCGCCCCTTATGACCCTGGATGTCTCTTTTGACCCAGCCTCTCTAGAATGGTCATTCTATCCACCACACTCCCTAGGAAGGGTCTGTTGGCCCACTTCTTATCACCAGGGCACTTTGACTTTGACTTTCTTTTCCTTCTAAGACAACCAAGGTATGTGCGCTTCCTCCCATATTCGAGATTCTTCCCGTGAAGTCACTGAAAGCGAGGAACCAGACGCTGGCCCTGCCCTTCCCAGAGCTGAGGTACCTTAGCCTGGCTTACAACAAGGTGACTCTCTGCTTCTCTACCTCTTTCCTCAGGGGCACAGACGGGAGGGTGGGGTGTGAGCTGCTCTGGCCTGAAAGCTAACCCTCCCGTTCCCTTCATCAACAGTATGCAGGCTCAGGAATTCTCAGGGTGGGGGGAAGCAGAGGGCATGCAGGCCAAGGCAGGAGTCCATCCATTCAGTCACAGATATTGATGTAACACTTAACATGTGCCAGGCTCTGTGCCAGGCACTGGGGATACAGGTGTGCGAAGAAAGATTCAGCCTCTGAATCTGAAGACTGATACTGGACAAATAATCACAATATAAGACTGCTCAGTGTCATGAAGACATTCACAGTGCTATGAAGTATGTGACAGGGCAGGGGGTCTTACCTAATATTTGGGATCAGGGAAGGTTCTCTGCAGAGTGGTGTTTAAGCTGAGATGGGAATCAGTGAGTTTATTGAGGTGAAGACTGAGGGTAGAGTGAAGTGAGAAATGTTCTAGCCTAAGGGAGCAGCAGATGTAAAGTCCATGGGACAGATTTAACATGTGTTTCCTTAACATGTTTTTGTTTTTTAATTAATTAATTTATTTATGGCTGTGTTGGGTCATCGTTGCTGCACACGGGCTTTCTTTTAGTTGCGGCAAGTGGGGGCTACTCTTCGTTGCGGTGGGTGGACTTCTCTTGTTGAGCATGGGCTCTAGGTGCACGGGCTTTGGTAGTTGTGGCGCATGGGCTCAGTAGTTGTGGCTTGCGGGCTTAGCTGCTCCACGGCATGTGGAATCTTCCTGGACCAGGGCTCAAACCCGTGTCCCCTGCATTGGCAGGCGGATTCTTAACCACTGTGCCACCAGGGAAGCCCCCCCTTAACATGTTTTATGTTAACATATTTTTCCAACAGCTATGTCCTGTAAAACTTCCAGTAAACCCCACTAATTGAGCCCTACTCAGGTGTGAAATGCAGGCAACTTTTAAGGTACTCTGCTTACATTCCTTCTGAGGCAAGTGGTTAGTACAGCCAACCTTCCTGGGTGTTTTCTTCTAAGAGTTATAATTTTAGCTGTAACATTTAGGTCTTTGATCCTTTTTTTTTTTTTTTTTTTTTTGCGGTACGCGGGCCTCTCACTGCTGTGGCCTTTCCCGCTGCAGAGCACAGGCTCCAGACGCACAGGCCCAGTGGCCATGGCTCACGGGCCCAGCCACTCCACGGCATGTGGGATCCTCCCGGACCGGAGCATGAACCCACGTCCCCTGCATCAGCAGGCGGACTCCCAACCACTGCGCCACCAGGGAAGCCCAGGTCTTTGATCCATTTTGAGTTAATCTTTATATATGGTGCGAGATAGGGGTCCGGCTTCATTCTTTTGTATGTGGATATGCAGTTTTCTCAAAACCATTTATTTTTTTAAATAAATTAATTTATTTATATTTGGCTGCATTGGATCTTCGTTGCTGTGCACGGGCTTTCTCTAGTGGCAGCTAGCGGGGGCTACTCTTTGTTTTGACGCGCAGGCTTCTCATTGTGGTGGCTTCTCTTGTTGTGGAGCATGGGCTCTAGGCACGCGGGCTTCAGTAGTTGTGGCTCGCGGGCTCTAGAGCGCAGGCTCAGTAGTTGTGGCGCACGGGCTTAGTTGCTCCACAGCATGTGTGATCTTCCCGGACCAGGGCTCAAACCCATGTCCCCTGCATTGGCAGGCGGATTCTTAACCACTGCACCACCAGGGAAGTCCTTCAACACCATTATTGGAAAGACTGTTCTTTCCCCATTGAGTGGTCTGCTCACCCTTGTTGAAAATCAGTGGATCATAGATGTATTATGGGTCCTCCTTTCATTCTTTTTTTTTTTTAATTAATTTATTTATTTTTGGCTGTGTTGGGTTTTCTCTAGTTGGGGCGAATGGGGGCTACTCTTCACTGTGGTGCACAGGCCTCTCATTGTGGTGGCCTCTCCTGCTGCAGAGCACGGGCCCCAGGCACACGGGCCTCAGTAGCTGCGGCACACGGGCTCAGTAGTTGTGGCTTGTGGGCTCTAGAGCACAGGCTCAGTAGCTGTGGCACACGGGCTCAGCTGCTCCATGGCATGTGGGATCCTCCCGGACCAGGGCTCGAACCCATGTCTCCTGCACTGGCAGGTGGATTCCTAACCACTGTGCCACCAGGGAAGCCCCCTCCTTTCATTCTTGAAACTGGTAAGTTGTGTCTTTTATTGATCCAAAGTAGTTAGAAGTTATCCCTTTTATGGACTTAAAAAAAAAAAAAAAAACACTAAGCTAGGTGCTGGTTTCTTTGGATTTCTCTGTAGTCTGTTTTCCATTTCATTGATTTCTGCTCATAACTTTATTTCTGTCCTACTCACAATGAGCTTAATTGGCTCTTCTTTTTCTAGATTCATAAATAGTATAATATTAGATCATTGATTTAGACCTTTCTTCTTTTTAATATAAGCATGTACAGCTATAAATATCTTCTTTAAGCACTGTTGGAGCTGCATCCTACAAATTGTGTCATGATTTTCATTCAATTAAAATATTTATATTTTTTTATGATTTCTTCTTTGACTTTGGGTTGTTTAGAAGTGAGTTGTTTTATTTCCAAATATGTGGGGATCTTCTAGATAACTTACATTTGTTGAGTTCTAATTTAATTCTATTGTGGCCAGATAACATAATCTGTAAGATTTCATTCTTCTGAAATTTATTTAAACTTATTTTATGGTCCATCCTATATTCTAGCTTGGTGAACACTCTGTGTGCACTTAGAAAAAAATGTATATTCTGCAGTTTTGGGGGATAGTGTTCTATAAATATCAACTAAGTTAAGGTGGTTGGTGGTGTCACTCAGATCTTTTATGTACTATTGTTTTATGTGTTCTATTAATTATTGAGAGCAGTATGCTAAAATCTCCAGCCATGATTGTGGATTTATTTCTCGCTTTAGTTCTGTCAGTTTTTGCTGCATGTATTTTGAAGCTCTACCCTTGGGTACATTTTCATTTAGAATTTTTATATCTATTTGATGTGTTTATCCTTTTGTTATTATGATTTGTCTTCCTTTGCCTCTAATAATACTCCTTGTTTTAATGTCTATTTTGTCTGATTTTAGTATAGATGGACAGCTCTCTTATGCTTACTGTTTGCATGGTGTATCGTTCTTTCCTTTTACTTTCAACCTATTTATAACTTTGTATTTAAAGTGTATCTCACTGAGACAGCATATAGTTGGTTCTTGCTGGGATGCTGGAGCATTTTCTCAGCATTCCTGCTCTATCCTCATCTTGCAGCCTTTTCTGTGTTCCTACACCTCAGAGGGTTTATCTCCACACTCTTGTTCCTCCCCCAGCAGTGACTGCTTTCACTTGTTAGTTAGTGCTTGCTAGTCTGATGGTAGGGTACCAGTGGGAGGGCCCAACCCCTGTCTTAAGTAGGCCCTGGGTTCCTGTGTCTCAAGGATGTACCCTTCTCAGGGGTCCTACCCCTGTCCCAGCAGTAGGCGACTTCTAATGAAATGGGCCAGGTCGAATTCCCCCCCTACCACAGGAGTAGCAGGTTTTAATTTTTTCCCTCCCCAGATGCAGGGCCCTGGGCCCAACAGGGTTTGTTGACCTTCCTCAGCAGCTTCAGGCTTTTGTTCACTAGGGAGCAGGGTTGGCAGGGCTTCCTGCCTTTCCTACAGTGGCAGCTGCTCTCCTCCTCCAGACCTACACCCCAAGGAAGGCTTTCTCCAGTCTCCCTCACTGTGTCCAGTCTTTTGCCTACAAGTGGGCGTGAATTCCCCTTGTGTCTGCAGCTCTCAGGAGTTCTATTCTCCTACTGTAGCCCACACTTGGCCTTTAGCAGTTCATTAAAAATTTTAGCTGACTTCTTAAATACTTAAATGCCACTCATCATCTTTTCCTCCCACGTTCTGCCACAGGTGAGCCAGGGTCCGTGTCCCATCCCTCCTTGGAGGTGCCCTACTTTCCTTATATTTCAGGCCACTTGATTGCCCTGAGACCTTAGCTCTCTGTTGCACTCAAGAAAAGTTGTGCAGGTGTAGGTTATTCAGTTTTTATATTGTTGTTAGGAGGTGAGCAGCAGTCTTTCCTGTTTTCTACATTTCACTTGAGTTTTTAAACATTTTTCTTTATGAGAGTTACCCCCTTACATATATCTTTTTGTCTGTGATCAGTTGTCTACTGCCAGAATGTAGGTTCTTTTGCAAGCTGTGACTTTGTTTTGCTTACAACTATTTCATCATCTTTTCAAATAGCACCTGATACATGTTAGGTGCTCAGTATGTTTGTGAGATGAATGAGTGATGTTCTGATCATGTCAAGGAGTACTCAGGCAACCTGTGTTGAAATTAATATTCAATTTATTAAAGTTAAAAATTTTAAAACCAGTTATGCCTTCAAACAGAATTTATATACATCTAGAATATTCACTTAGAAATCTAGTAATTTTTGTGCCAAAAGTAAAATAATCACTTTGACTCCACCTTTAACTAATATTTACTTACTTCATAAGTTTGACTATTAAGTTATATTCACCCTAACCCAGTGAAAAATTGGGCAGAAATTTCAAGGTGTCATTGGAATCTGAATTTATTTCCAGGGGCATTAAACTCACCTTATAAGGAACAAGCTAACCTGATGGTCAAATTCTGCTTACAATAATCAGCCAGAATCCTAAGCCTATATCTTTCAGCTGGGACTTAATTTCACAGAAAATATGGCACACGTGCCCTGGGTATCATTCAACTTTCCACCAGTATTTTTTTAAATAAATTTATTTATTTATATTTTTGGCTGCGTTGGGTCTTCCTTGCTGCGTGCGGTAGTTGCGGTGAGTGGGGGCTACTCTTCGTTGCGGTGCGCGGGCTTTTCACTGCGGTGGCTTCTTCTCTTGTTGTGGAGCATGGGCTCTAGGCGTGTAGGTTTCAGTAGTTGTGGCACGCGGGCTCAGTAGTTGTGGCTCACGGGCTCTAGAGTGCAGGCTCAGTAGTTGTGGCGCACAGGCTTTGGCGCACGGGCTTAGCTGCTCCGCGGCATGTGGGATCTTCCCGGACCAGGGCTCGAACCCATGTCCCCTGCATTGGCAGGCGGATTCTTAACCACTTCGCCATGAGGGAAGTCCCTCCACCAGTTTTAATTGTAACCTTCTTCAACTTTTTAGCTACCTGATTTGGATGGATGTAATTTTGTATCCTGACAAAATTAAATTCTCCATCTCCCATTTTGTGGTGACTGCTTCTTGACTACTTGATTTGCACAAAAGTGACTCTGCACCCTCTTTAACCGTCATTATATAGTCATTTATCAACACATATTAGGTTTCTTTGTAGATTCATCTTTCTTCCCTCTTTTTCTACAGTCTAGATAAGAAGTCAGCAAAACTTTTTCTGTAAAAGAGACAGATAGTAAATATATTACTCTGTCACAACTAGTCAACTCTGCCCTTGTAGCACAAAAGGCAATACATAAGTGAATGAGCATGTCAGTGTTCTAATGAAACCTTATTAAACAGACAGGGACCCAGATTTTGGCCAACAGGCTATATCTGCTGACCCTGGTTTTTGTATATTCTTTGGCTAAGAGTGATACTTACATTTTTAAATGGTTGAAAAAATCAAAAGAAGAATAATACTTCATGACCCATGAAAATTATGTGAAATTCAAATTTCAGAGTCCATAAATAAAGTTTTGTTGGAAAACTTATTTACTTATGAATTGTCTATGGCTGCTTTTGCGCTACAACAGCAAAGTTGAATAGTTGCAACAGAGACCGTATGGCCTGCAAAGCCTAAAACATTTATCTGGCCTCTGACAGAAAAGGTTTGCTGACCTCTGGTCTAGATGATCAAATGTGAAAGTCCTTCAAGGCCTACTTTGAGTCCCTTTTCTCCTCTTACTCTGTGTTTTCTCCCGAGGCTGGCTTCACATACCCATTGCCCATGACCAATGCCTCACAAACTTATAAATCCTTTATACCTGAGACCAGTGTATCTACTGTCTACTTGAATTTCTACTTGGAGATCTAAAAGGCACCTCCAAAAACACATATCCAAAGTGAATTAATGATCTTATCAATTCAAAAATGGATGTTCTTCCATGATTCCATATCGTTGTCAATAGCTGAGTTACTTGAGCTATTGACTCCGTTCAGGTACTTGAGCCAAACCCTGGTTGTCATCTTTGATACTTCTCTCTCCTGTACATCCCTCCTCCCCACCCATATCTAATCCAAGTCCTGTCAAATTTAAGTCTCCATATTTCTGTTTTTTATGGAATTATAGTTGATTTACAATATTGTGTTAGTTTCAGGTGTATAGCATAGTGATTCAATATTTTTGCAGGTTATATTCCATTATAGGTTATTACAAGACTGAGTATAATTCCCTGTGCTATACAGTATATCCTTGTTGCTTATCTATTTTATATATAATAGTTTATATTTCTTAATCCCATACCCCTAATTTGTCCTGCTTCACTCTCTTCTTTGGTAACCACAAGTTTTTCTGTGAGTCTGTTTCTGTTTTGTATATACATTCATTTATATTATTTTTTAGATTCCAGTATAAGTGATATCATACAGCATTTGTCTTTCTCTAACTTATTTCACTAAATGTAATATTTTCTAGGTCTATCCATGTTGCTGCAAATGGCATTATTTCATTTTCTTTATAGCTGAGTAATACCACCAGTTTACATTCCCACCAATAGTATACGAGGGTTCCCTTTTCTCCACATCTTCTCCAACATTTGTTATTGGTAGACTTTTTTTTAATATTTGTAAATTTTTATTTATTTATTTATTTATTTATTTATTTATTTATTTATTTATTTATTTATTTATTTATGGCTGTGTTGGGTCTTCGTTGCTGCACGCAGGCTTTCTCTAGTTGCAGTGAGCAGAGGCTACTGTTCGTTGTGGTGCACGGGCTTCTTATGGTGGTGGCTTCTCTTGTTGCAGAGCATGGGCTCTAGGCATGCAGGCTTCAGTAGTTGTGGCTCACTGGCTCTAGAGCACAGGCTTAGTAGTTGCGGTGCACGGGCTTAGTTGCTCTGCAGCATGTGGGGTCTTCCCAGACCAGGCTTGAACCTACGTCCCCTGCATTGGCAGGCAGATTCTTAACCACTGCGCCACCAGGGAAGTCCCATGGTAGACTTTTTGATGATAGCCATTCTGACAGAGGTAAGGTGATATCTCATTGTTTTGATTTGCATTACTCTATTAGCGATGTTGAGCATATTTCATGTGACTGTTGGCCATCTGTATGTCTTTGGAAAAATATCTATTCAAATCTTCTGCCCAGTTTTCAATTGGATTATTTGGGGTTTTTGGATAATGAGTTGTATGAGCTGTTTGTATGTTTTAGATATTAACCCCTTGTTAGTTGAATCATTTGCAAATATTTTCCCCCATTCCACAGATTGCCTTTTTGCTTTGTCAGTGGTTTCCTTTGCTATGCAGAAGCTTTTAAGTTTTATTAGGTCCCATCTGTTTATTTTTGCTCTTATTTCTTTTGCCTTAGGAAAGTGATGCAAAAAAATATTGCTATAATTTATGTCAAAGAGTGTTCGGCCTATGTTCTCTTCTAGGACTTTTATGATTTCAGGTCTTACATTTAGGTGATTAAACCATTTTGAGTTTAGTTTTGTATATGGTGTAAGAGAATGTTCTTTTTTTGGCTGCGCTGCGCAGCTTGCGGGATCTTAGTTCCCTGACCAGGGATTGAACCTGGGCTCTTGGCAGTGAAAGCATGGAGTCCTAAACACTGGACTGCCAGGGAGTTCCCAAGAGAATGTTCTAATATATATATATATTTTTTTACATGTAGCTGTCCAGTTTTCCCAGCACCACTTACTGAGGAGACTGTCTTTTTTCCATTTATATTCTTGCCTCCTTTGTCATAGATTAATTGACCGTAGGTGTGTGGCTTTATTTCTCAGTTTTTTATTCTGTTCCATTGATGTATGTGTCTGTTTTTGTGTCAACACCATGCTGTTTTTGATTACTATATAGCTTTATAGTATAGTCTGAAGTCTGGGAGGGTTATACCTCCAGCTTTGTTCTTTTCCTCGGGACTGCTTTGGCAATTCTGGGTCTTTTGTGTATTTTAGTATTATTTCTTCTAGTTCTCTGGAAAAAGTAATGGGTATTTTGATAGGGATTGCATTAAATATGTAGGTTGCTTTGGGTAGTATGGCCATTTTAACAATACTAAAATCTTCCTATCCTCCAGCATGGGATATCTTTCCATTTCATTGAATCATCTTTAATTTCCTTCATCCATGTTTTACAGTTTTCCAAATAGAGGCTTTCACTTCCTTGGATAAGTTTATTCCTAGGTATTTTTGGATGTGATTAAAAAATTTTTTTAATTGAAATATAGTTGCTGTACAATATTATATGTTAGAGATGTACAATACAGTGATTCATAGTTTTTAAAGGTTGTACTCCATTTATAATTACTATAAAGTAATGTCTATATTCCCCGTGTTGTACAGTATATCCTTGGAACTTGTTTTATACCTAATAGTTTGTACATCTTTCTTCTCTACGCCTATATTGCCCCTTCCCCCTTCCCTTTCCCTGTTGGTCACCACTAGTTTGTTTTCTATATCTGTAAGTCTGCTTCTTTCTTATTATATTCACTAGTTTCCTGTATTTTTTAGATTCCACAACTAAGTGATATCATACAGCATTTGTCTTTCTCTGACTTACTTCACTTAAAATAATACCCTCCAAGTCCATCCATGTTGCTGCAAATGGCAAGATTTCATTCTTTTTTATGGCTGAGTATTAGTCCATTGTGTGTGTGTGTGTGTGTGTGTGTGTGTGTGTGTGTGTGTGTGTATACCACGTCTTCTTTATCCATTCATCTGTTGATGGTCACTTAGGTTGCTTCCATGTCTTGCCAGTTGTAAACAATGCTGCTATGAACACTGGGATGCATGTACCTTTTCAAATAAGTGCTTTTGTTTTTTTCAGATATTTACCCAGGAGTAGAATTGCTTGGTCAATGGTAGTTCTATTTTAAGTTTCTTGAGAAACCTCCATACTGTTTTCCACAGTGGCTGTACAGTTTACATTCCCGCCAACAGTGTATGAGGGTTGTCTTTTCTCCACATCCTCTCCAACAATTGTTATATTTGTGTTCTTTTTGATGATAGCCATTCTGAGAGGTTTGAGGTGATATCTCATTGTGGTTTTGATTTGCATTTCCCTAATAATTAGCAGTGTTCAGCATCTTTTCATGGGCCTGTTGGCCATCTGCATTTGCTCTTTAGAAAAATGTCTTCAGTTCTTCTGCCCATTTTTTAATCAGGCTGTTTGGTTTTTTTGATGTTGAGTTGTATGAGCTATTTATATATATATTGGATATTAATCCCTTATTGGTCATATCATTTTCTCCTACTCAGGAGGTTGTCTTTTCCTTTTTTCAATGGCTTCTATTGCTGTGCAAAAACTTTTAGGTTTAATTAGGTTCCATTTGTTTATTTTTGCATTTATTTCCTTTGGTTTAGGAAACAGATCCAAAAAAATATTGCTATGATTTATGTCAAAGACTGTTCTGCCTTTGTTTTCCTCTAAAAGTATTACAGTATCCAGTCTTACATTTAGGTCTTTAATCCATTTTGACTTTATTTTTGTATATGGTGTTCACGAACGTTTTAACTTCATTCTTTTAAGTTAGCTGTCCAGTTTTCCCAGTACCTCTTATTTGAAGAGATTATCGTTTCTCCATTGTATATTCTTGCCTCCTTTGTCATAGATTAATTGATCATAAGTGCATGTTTTTTTTTCTGGACTCTCTCTACTGTTGCATTGATGTCTCTTTTTATGCCAGTACCATAATGTTTTGATTACATTGTAGCTTTGTAATATAGTCTGAAGTCAGGGAGCATGATTCGTCCAGATCTGTTATTCTTTATCAAGATTGTTTTGACTATTTGGGTTCTTTTGTGTTTCAATACAAATTTTAATATAGTTTGTTCTGGTTCTTTGAAAAATGCCGTTCATATTTTTTTGAATTTTAATATCCTTATTGGAGTTTAATTGCTTTACAATGTTGTGTTAGTTTCTGCTGTACAACACAGTGAATCAGCTATATGTATACATATATCCCTATATCCCCTCCCTCTTGAGTCTCCCTCCCACCCTCCCTATCCCACCCCTCTAGGTCATCAGAAGGCATCAAGCTGATCTCCCTGGGCTATGCAGCAGCTTCCCACTAGCCATCCACTTTACAATTGGTAGTGTATATATGTCAATGCTACTCTCTCACTTCGTCCCAGCTTCCCCTTCCCCCCCCCCCCCGTGTCCATTGATAGCTTGATAGGGATTGCATTGAATCTGTAGATTGCCTTTGGTAGTATGGTCATTTTAACAATATTGATTCTTCTAATCCAAGAACACGGTATATCTTTCCATCTGTTTGTTGTCTTCTTTTTCTTTCATCAGTGTCTTATACTTTTCCGAATACAGTTCTTTTGCCTCCTTAGGTAGGTTTATTCCTAGATATTTTATTCTTTTTGATGTGATGGTAAATGGGATTGTTTCATTAATTTCTCTTTATGATAGTTCATTGTTAATGTGTAGGAATGGAACAGATTTCTGTATGTTGATTTTATATCCTGCAACTTTACTGAATTCAGTGATGAGCACTAGTAGTTTTCTGGTGGTGTCTTTAGGATTTTCTGTATGTACTATTGCATCAGCTGCAAATGGTGACAGTTTTACTTCTTCCTTTCCAATTTGGATTCCCTTTATTTCTTTTCATCTCTGACTGTCGTAGCTAGGACTTCCAAAACTATGTTGAATAAAAGTGGCTAGAGTGGACATCCTTGTCTTGTTCCTGATCTTAGAAGAAATGCTTTCAGCTTTTCACCTTCGAGTATGATGTTAGCTGTGGGTTTGTCATATATGGCCTTTATTATGTTGAGGTACAGTCCCACTATGCCCACTTTCTGGAGAGTTTTTATCATAAATGGGTGTTGAATTTTGTCAAAAGCTTTTTCTGCATCTATTGAGATGGTCATATGGTTTTTATTCTTCAATCTGTTGATGTGGTGTATCACACTGATTGATTTGTGTATATTGAAGAATCCTTGCATCCCTGGGATAAACCCCACTTGATCATGGTGTATGATCCTTTTATTGTTGGATTTGGATTGCTAGTATTTTGTTAAGGATTTTTTCATCTCTGTTCATCAGTGGTATTGGCCTGTAATTTTCTTTTTTTGTCATATCTTTGTGTGGTTTTGGTATCAGGGTGATGGTGAACTCACAGAATGAGTTTGGGAGTGTTCCTTCCTCTGCAATTTTTTGGAATAGTTTCATAGGATTGGTGTTAACTCTTCTCTAAATGTTTGATAGAATTTGCCTGTGAAGCCATCTGGTCCTGGACTTTTGTTTGTTGGACTTTTTAAAATCACAGTTTTAATTTCAGTACTGGTAATTGGTCTGTTCATATTTTGTATTTCTTACTGGTTCACTCTTGGAAGATTGTACCTTTCTAGGAATTTGTCCATTTCTTCTAGGTTGTCCATTTTATTGTCACGTAGTTTATTGTAGTAGTCTCTTATGATCCTTTGTATTTCTGTGGTGTCAGTTGTAACTTCTTTTTCATTTCTGATTTTATTGATTTGAGTCCCCTCCCTTCCTTCTTTGATGAGTCTGGCTAAAGTTTTATTAATTTTGTTTTTCTTTTCAAAGAACCAACTTTTAGTTTCATTGATCTTTTCTATTGTTTTCTTCATTTCTGTTTCATTTATTTCTGCTCTGATCTTTATGATTTCTTTCCTTCTACTAACTTTGGGTTTTGTTTGTTCTTCTTTCTCTAGTTGTTTTAGGTGTAAGTTTGGGTTGTTTGAGATTTTTTCTTATTTCCTGAGGTAACACTGTATTGCCATAAACTTTCCTTTTCTAACTGCTTTTGCTGAGTGCCATACGTTTTGGATTGTCGTGTTTTCATTTTCATTTGTCTCTAGGTATTTTTTTAATTTCACCTTTGATTTCTTCAGTGATCCATTGGTTGTTTAGTAGCATACTATTTATCCTCCAAGTGTTTGTGTTTTTTACAGTTTTTTTTTCTTGTAGTTGATTTCTAATCTCAGCGTTGTGGTCGGAAAAGATGCTTGATAAGATTTCAGTTTTCTTAAATTTACCATGGCTTGCTTTGTGGCCCAGCATGTGATCTGTCTTGGAGAATGTTCCATGTGCACTTGAGAAGAATGTGTATTCTGCTGCTTTCAGATGGAATGTTCCATAAATATCAATTAAGTCAATGTGATCTAATGTGTTATTTAAGGCCTGTGTTTCCTTATTGATTTTCTATCTGGATGATCTGTCCATTGATGTACGTGGGGTGTTAAAGTCCCCCACTATTATTGTGTTACTATCGATTTCTCCTTTTATGGCTATTAGCATTTACCTTATACATTGGTGAGCTCCTATGTTGCATGCATATATATTTACAATTGTTATATATTCTTGGATTGATCCCTTGATCATTATGTAGTGTCCTTCTTTGTCTCTTGTAACAGTCTTTATTTTAAAGTCTATTTTGTCTATATGAGTATTGCTACTCCAGCTTTCTTTTGATTTCCATGTGCATGGAATACCTTTTTCCATCCCCTCACTTTCAGTTTGCATGTGTCTCTAGATCTAATATAAGTCTCTTATAGGCAGCATATATACAGGTCTTGTTTTTTTAACCATTTAGCCACTCGTTGTCTTTTGGTTGGAGCATTTAGCCCATTTACATTTAAGGTAATTATTGATACGTATGTTCTTACTGCCATTCTGTTAATTGTTTTGTTTTTGTTTCCATAGGTCTTTTTTCCCCTTTCTTCTTTTGCTCTCTTGTGATTTGATGACCATCTTTAGTTTTATGTTTGAATTCCTTTTTCTTTTTTGTGTGTATATCTATTACAGGTTTTGGTTTGTGGTTACCATGAAGTTTTTGTATAGCAGTCTCTCTCCCTCTCCCTCTCCCTCTCTCTCTCTATATATATGTAGATGTGTGTATATATATATATATGTGTGTGTGTGTGTGTGATTGTATTAAGTTGCTGATCTCAATTTCAAATTCTAGTGATCTGTTCTTCCGTACCATTATTGATTCCTTCTAGTGTATTTTTCATTTCAGTTATTGTATTCTTCACCTCTGTTTGATTGTTCTTTATATTTTCTCTTTTTTAAAAAAACTAACTTCTCCCTCTGTGCATCCATTGTCCTCCCAAGTTCTTTGATCACGTTTACAATCTTTACTCTGAACTCTGGCCTGCAGATTTTCTGATGAAAAATCAGCTGATAGCTTTATAGGAGTTTCCTTGCTGCTTCTTGTATTCTCTTTAATTGTTGTCATTTTAGTTACAATGTGTCTTGATGTATTCCTCTTTTGAGTTAATCCTGTATGGGACTCTCTGTGCTTCCTGAACTTGGATGTCTGTTTCCTTTCCCAGTGAGGCAAGTTTTCAGCTATTATGTCTTCAGTTGTTCTCAGCCTCTTTCTCTTCTCTTTCTGAGACCCCTATAGTGCAGATATTTGTGCACTTGATGTGGTCCCAGAGGCCTCTAACTGTCCTCATTTCTTTTCATTTCTTTGTCTTTTTTTCTATTCAGTGGCAGTGATTTCCACTACTCTGTCTTCCAGCTCACTGATCTCTTCCTCTGTGTTATATAGTCTACTATTGATTCCTCATAGTGTTTTCATTTCAGTTATTGCATTCTTCATCTTTGTTTATTCTTTATATTTTCTAATTCTTTGTTTAAAAACTTCTAACTTCTCTCTCTTTGCATCCATTCTTTGTCCAAGTTCTTTTATCATCCTTATGATCATTACCCTGAACTCTTTCTCAGGTAGATTGCCTATCTCCACTTAGTTTTTCTTCTGAGGTTTTCGCTTGTTCCTTCATCTGGAACATGTTCCTATTTCACCTCATTTTGCCTGTTGCTGTTTTTATTTTTATGCATTTGGCAGGTTGGTTCTGTTTCCCGGCTTTGAAGCAGTGTCCTTCTGTAGGAGATGTCCTCTGTGTCCCAGCAGTACACTACCCTCTCATCACCAGAGCTGTGTATGCTGTGTGGATCTTCTGTGGCAGGCTGACTGTGTGTGAGCATGTGGGTGGTCTGCTTGACTTGATTGGTCCCCGGTCCTGTTGATTGCCAGACCCTGCCTTGTGTGGAGGCTGCCTGTCGCTGGTTCATAGGACCCAGTCATGAGGTGGCTGACTGCAGAACCTTGGGGTGCCCTGGGTTCAGCTTACTGGTGGGCAGAATCAGGGTCCAGGAGACCTCAGTCTATTGTGTGTCCACTGGTGGGTGAAGGAAGGTTCTGGGGCTAGTCCTGGACTACTGGTGGGCAGAGATGTTTCCTGGGGTCTGGTTGCAGGGCGCAGAGGTCCTAGAGGTGGTGTCAGATTGCTGGTGGGTGGGCCGATTCCTAACACAGTTGGTTGTGGGGTCTGGGGTATCCTGAAGTGCATGTCGGCCTGCTAGTGGGCAGGCCAGGGCCCAGCCATTCCCAGGGCAGGATATGGCCTCCTAGTGGGTGGGCTGGTTCTGCAGGCTGCAAGGCTGTGGTTTTCTTGTGGCTGGTGTCTGCCTGCTGGTGGGCAAAGCTGGGTCTGACGCTAGACCAGGTTCTCTGGTGGGCAGGGCCACGGTCCAGCAGGTCCCAGGGCAGGGTCTGACTTGCTATTGGGCAGGCCATGTCTGCAGACTGGGGGGCTGTGGTTTTCTTATGGCTGCTCTTTGCCCACTGGTGGGTAAAAATGGGCTGAGGCTAGAGCAGGATCCTTGGAGGGTGGGGCTGGGTACAAGGGATTATGGGGCTGGGGCCTGTCCACTGGTAGGTGCAGCTGGTTCCCAGTGCCTCAGGTCTAGTGCCTGCACCCTGGTGTATGGGGCCAGGTCCTGGGCCCTCTGGTGGGCAGGGCCATGTCCAGGTGTGGCTGTGGGCTCAGGGGTTCTTAAGGCAGCCTGTCTGCTTGTGGGTAGGGCTGTGTCCTTTCCCAGTTAGTTGCCTGGCCTGAGGCCTCCCAGTACTGATGTCTACAGACTGTTGAACCAGGGCATCACTGCATCCTGGGACTAATAAGCTAGAGGGAGGATTCTAAAATGGCGCTTGCCAGCACCAGTGTCCACATGGCAGAATGAGCTCCCCAGATGGCTGCCACCACTGTGTATGTCCCCAGGGTGAGCTCCAGTTGCATCCTGCTTCTCCAGGAGACTTCAAGATCAGCAGATGGGTCTCATCCAGGCTCACACCAAATTACTGCATCTGCCCTGGGTCCCGGAGTGTGAGATATTCGTGTGTTTTACGAGTGGGGTCTCTATCTCCCCCAGCCCTCTGGGACTCTCTAAAGTAAGCCCTGCTGGCCCTCAAAGCCAGATGCTCTGGAGGCTCATCTTCCCAGTGCAGAAGCCCTGGTCTGGGGAGCTCAGTGTAGGGCTTGGACCTCTCACTTCTTTGGGAGAACCTCTGCAATTGTCATTTTTCTCCTGTTTGTGGGTTGCCCACCCAAGGGTATGGGACTTGACTATGTTGCAACTCCATCCCTCCTACCCATCTCATTGTGGTTCCTTCTTTATATCCTTAGGCATAGAAGACCATTTCTGTTAGCTTCTGGTCCTTTTCATCAATGGCTGTTCCGTAAATAATTGTGATTTTGGTGTGCCTGTGAGAGGGGGTGAGCTTAGGGTCTTTCTACTCTACCATCTTGGCCAATCCCCGGTCTTGAATGGATGTCTTTATGTGGGAGCATCCATATGTAGACTGGGTGTACCCAGTGTCTTTGGGGTGATGGCTGGATCTGATGTGGATGGCAGCCACGTCTTTCCTCAGGGTGTGCTGGCCACTAAGATGAGGGTGTGGCTGGTGTTGGATTAGCTAGAGCCTCCAGCAGAGTGTGAGGCAGGACTTCCCCTCTGCTCAGTGGCCACCGTCACTCTGTTGGGGGTGGGGCCTGCTGCCTAGTTGCTGGAGCAGAAGCCCTGAGGGTCCAGCTTGAGCTGGCTCCTTTCCCTTTAAGTGTGTGTTTCCCTTCTCCCCACACTGGGGCCTTGCCCTGAAGGAAGGGAGTGCTGAAGTACACGGGGCTTGTGCCCTTATAGAGGTCCGGTGCTCCTCCTGTGTAGGCGTCTGCAGCTCCACTCAGCTGCAGCCCAAGGTCACATCTTTTCCCCGTTATGGTTGGCCCAGATCCAGTGCAAGGTTGTGGCATAGAGTGGTCAGGGCTGGAGCCTTCCCTAGGCTGGGACTGGGGATCACAGTGTTTTGGTTCAGGAATTGAAGCTCTGCGCAGCTGTCGGAAGTTGGGCTGCTTCTGTAGTGCTATTTGAGTAAGTGCGACAGTGGCTGCCACCGCCCACCTAGACCACACCCCAGGCCCCCCGAGCCACCTCTGCAACCCTACATGGAGTCTTTTCCCAAGACCTGACTGCCCTAGATCCCGTGCCAGGCTGTGGCATGGAAGAGCGGCACTGGGGGGGTTCTCTCGGCTCGCATTGGGGGGTGCGGTGCGGCGGCAGCTGCTAGGCAAACCTCTCTCCACCCTGTCTGGGGGTGAGCCTGCACCTGTGCCCTCCTCCCAAGTGGAGTCTAGGCTTCCTCAGCCTTTCTATCTGTCCCAGCACTTCTCCTCCCTGCAGGACCCCTCGTCCCCTCCGGGGACACTCTGTCTGTGGCTCAACCCGCTCACTCCCCACCCATGCGATCTCCCTTTTCCTCTTAGTCCCCTCCCCGGGGCACAGGTCCTGACCAAGTGCTTTCCTTCTGTCCTACCTGATTACGTGGGAATCTTTCTTGCAGCCTTGGTCGTTTAGGAGTTCTTCTGCCAATTTCCAGTTAGTTTTCCATGAGAACTGTTCTGCATGTAGATGTGGTTTTGATGTGTTTGTGGGGTCAGCTGAGCTCCACATCCTCTTACTCTACCATCTGGATCCCCCTCCTGAAGCACTAGCCTAGGTCCTCATATTTCTAAAACTTCATCTCATGGGTTTAATCTTTGGTCTGGCCCATCCTTGCACCCCCAGCCTCGTTCTGCACCAGCCACCCTTTCCCTCTGCTTTTAGTCACACTAGCCTTCTTTAAATCCTTCCAACAGGCATTCCTCCTCTTTGCTGTGAGACCTTTCACACATTCTTCTCTTTGTATGGAACATTTCCTCTCTGCATTAGAGTAAGTTTAATACTAGCTGCTGCGACAAACTTAAAAATGTCAATGACTGAACACACAAGTTTATTTCTTGCTTTTACAAAATCTATTGTGGATATTCCTGGTTGGTAGGTGGCCTTCCACATGATCCTTTAGAGAGCCAGGTCCCTTCTGGCTATGGCTCTGTCATCCCATGGGACCTTAAGAGTACTTTATTGGATCCTATGCAACTGGTGGATAGATGATTGAGTGAGGGGAGGGTGGTGAGAGATGTAGAGGATCCTACAGGAGGTTTTGAATGGGCTGTACCTGGAAACGGCATTTATCACTTCCACCCAGGTGCATTGGCTAGAACTGAGTCATATGCCCAAATCTAGCTGCCTAGGAGGCAGGAAGAAACAGTCTAGCTGTGTGCCCAGAAAGTAGAGGGAATGGCTTCGGTTAACCCAGAGATTTCTTTGACACATACTACGTCCCCCGCTGCATTCACTGATTACCTCCTGCCCGTCCTTCAGATCTCAGGGACGCCTTCTCTTACCTCTGTGACTAGGTCAAATCACCCTAGTCCTTCATGCGCCTCTCTTTTGTGGCAGTAATCACTGTTGTAAATTCATGTTCCTTTGTGTTACTGTTTCTTCTGTGCTTGTTTCCCACTAGGTACTGTTCCTCGGGGATAGGAATTGTATCTGTTTTGCTCAGTCCCAACCCAGTGCTTGGTACATGTAGTCATTCAGTAAATATTTGTTGACTGAAGGAACCAAAATGAAAGAAAATGAATAGGTAATTGCCCCGTGAGCACCTACTGCTACCCAGTGTGGCTCCAGAGGAAGTCAGATTGAAATACCATCCCACTCCCAGCCCTTAGTGCTATCTGTGGGTCACAAATCTGACTCAATACCTTTCAGTGTGTCTAGGCATCCGAAAGGCCACTGCCCAGCTCCTGGCCCCTCTGATACTATTTCATTGCTTATAGACACCCTGCCCAAGGTTGTCCCCAGATGTTCCAGCCACTCTTCTCAACAAGGACTGTGTATTTTTCTTGCCCTTCAGAGGCTGGCCTCATAGGGGTAGTGTGGCGTCGGGGCCCCAGACAGCCACAAGGTCTCCCTTACCCCACTGGCTCTGCTTATCCCTTAGATGCGTGTGTCCCCCTGACCTCCTGTTCCCTATCCCTCCCCAGAACAGGCTTTAGTGAAAGAGACTATCAGTGCTGTTGACAGACTGACCGGGTGTGTAGAGGTTGCACTGAGGAAGGTGAAGTGTCAGACAAAATATATCCTGAAGGCAAAGTCCACGCCTTGCCAAATTTCTAGCCTCCTTGGGAGACAAGTACTAAATGTATTTGTTCTATTATTTTGTCACCAGCATCCTTAATATTTGGTATAAGCTACTTATCCAGTGTGGAGAAGGGAAAAAATTCTTACCTTTCAAATGTGAAACAGATGGTGGAATTTTGAACAGGAGGGGCAAAGGCATTCTGAGAGTGAACAGGTGGGGCTGCAGGATAAGACACTGCCCAGCAGTAAGTCCTGTCCCTAGCAGCCTAACCCCTCCAGCCCCACCCTCGCCCCAGACCTAGCAAGCATGCAGCCCTGCATTGTGGGGCCTTGAAGCATTTGGGCAGAGGTGAGGGCGGTGTTGATCTGATGCTCTCCCGCATTCCTTACAGATTGCAAAGGAAGATGCCATTCTGCCGGTAGCTCTCTTCCCATCTCTCTGCAAGCTCATCTTTCATAACAACCCTCTGGTGGCCCATACACGAGGTATGGTACGCACAAACCTGCCCCCTGAACCCAGTCTCCAAGAAGCAATGTGGGCCTCCTCATCCCTACCTCAGGGCTAAGCCCTGCTCTGTGTCGTGGGTGGACAAGGTTCATAGTGCATTGGGGGCTGTAGAAAACAACAGAGACCTCTGAGCACATGCTCTGCACTAACTCATCCTGACAGCAGACCTGTGAAGTGGGCATTTTTGTCCCCGTGCACAGTAGATGAAACTGAGGATCAGAGAGGGTCACAATCTACCCAAGGTCACACAGCAACAAAGAGGCAGTGCTGGGAATGGAGTACAGAATTATCTAGATCCTGCATGGGCTCTATAATGACACTTTGCTTTGTGGGACAGGTCTGTTGTGACCTCACTCCCCACTTCCCAGTTAGGGAGGAGTGGGAGGCCGAACTGCTGAGCCCTCCCCACCCAGAGCACGCTGAATGCAGTAGATGCTCTGTCAGTACTGGAACCCACTGTCCAAGATGCAGCAGCTGGAGGCATTTTAGAATCCTGGGCCCTGGAGTGACACTAGGGTATTCTAATCTCTACTCTACACTGTCTTCATTGCCTTGGACAAATTCCTTAACCTCTCTGTGCCTCAGTTTCCTCACCTGTCAAATGGGCATAATATAGGTACCTACCTCCTAGAGCTCGTGCGAGAATTAAGTAAGTTTATACATGTACATGAACAGTGCCTGGCACACAGAAGCCCCCAGTAAAATGTTAGCTAATAGTAATCTTATTTTCCCACCATGGCTCCAGGGGTCCCTCCACTGCTAAAAAGCTTCCTCCAGGAGCAGCTGGGAATCCACTTAATTCGAAGGAAGATGGTAAAGGCTAAGCGTCACATTTTGATGCCTCGGAAGGACTCTCGGAAGGTAAGCCTTCAAAGGCAGGACCCTCCAAGCCCAGGGGGAGTGGAGCCTATTTTAATGCCTGCAGACCAACCTGACAGCAGAGCTGCTCCCTCCCACAATATCTGGGATCCCTCTGTTAGGTTTGTAGCCGCAGTTTTGTCTTCTCCTTCCCTCGCTCTCTTACATACAGATATACCCAGGAGAGACAAGACAGCCAGTCAGAGACCCAAAAGTCAGAGTAGGGAGGAGCCGGGGAGGGCATTGAGTCTGACCCCCTAATTTTACAGAGAAACTGAGGTCCAGAGAAGACACTGTGGAGAAGTGGAGAGAAATCAGTCAGAAGACCCGGGTGAGAGTCTGGCTCCATCATTTTTCTAGCTGCCTGAACTTGGGCAAGATTTCCACTCTCTGAGCTTCAGCTTCTCAACTCTAAAACCTCTCAGAGCTGCTGAGAGGACTGGATGAAGCAACAGATATAAAAACACTTTATAAACTCCCCAAACCCCTACGAATGCAGGTTATAGTCACCTGTGGTAATCGTGAATGGCTGCACCAGGCCTAGAATACACATCTCCTGCCTGAATCTTAGGAAGCGTTTCCTACCGTTGAGAGCAGTCTGCTCCCTCAGTACCTCCCCCAGCTAGTGGTCTTAGATTGGCCTTCTGGGATGCCGTAAAGTAAGTCAAATCCCTCTTTCATCTGAAGGATTTCAGAAATTTCTGTGAAATGCTGCTCCCTCCTGAACTTCAATCTTCCTATAGCCAAAAGCTGGACTTGGCATTGCTGGTCCCGAAAGTTAATTAGTTATTCCCTGCCCAATGCCGCCCCCCGCAACCCCAGTCTGCTTCTGTACAGCCAAGCTCTTGTCTTGAGCCCTCAGAGGACCAGAGCAGCATGTAAAACCAGAAATAGAAATTCAGAGGGTTTCCATCATCTTTCCCCTTGTCTGTTGCCTCCTCTAAGGATCCTGCTACTTCCCTTCCCATCAGCCAGCTGGGAAAGGGCACAATCAGTGAGCCGGATGCTAAGTACATAATCCTGTCTCCCACGTACAGAACACCCATGCTGAGAACTTGCACACAGCTACCCTGTAACCCTCACCATGGACAAGGAAACAGGCTCAGAGAGGTGAAATAACTTATTTGTTAAAAGGTAGTGTTGGGGTCCAGGGGCACCGTTACAGTTCCAACTAGTAGAGGATAAACACCAAGTATCAGTGGCCGAATGAGAAGCACATCAATGCTTTGTGAATCTAGGCAAACACCATCTAACCTCCAATGCAGGCTAGACTGGAGAGTGTTGTGTGGCCTGCAGGCAGGCTGGAGATGCCTACATGTTCCCTGTGTGCTCCCAGAGATGGGCTGGATGTACAGCCTTTTACTCACTCAGTTACATAGACCAAGATTGCTGGCCCTCCCTCATACTAGGCATAGACAAGACAGGGGGAAAATGGAGACCCACCCAACGTGTAACCAAAAAATTGTATGAGGCCTCTATGTGTGAGAACACAAATGGAAGATAAAATGGCCTGCCCTTGATGCGCAGCAGTCCAGCCCATCTGGGACACAGGGTCCAATGACTCTCAACCTCTGACCAATCAGATTATCCAGTCTTCCCTCAGGAAAGTGGTGGTGGGATAGAGAAAGAGCGTCCCCAGCACTCCTCCAGCACAGACCTGTGAGAGGGAGGAATAAATGTGGCCCCTTCTCCACCAGCCGGCAAATGACGGCACTTGGTGTTTTGGACACTGAGGCATGAGTTCTGAAAAAAGACTCTGGGTCCCTCAGGCTTCAAGTCTAAACACTGAGATTTTACATATTTCAAAAAGGAAATATTTTCTTAAAAAGAATCCTATTTTATAAAATCCTATTTTGTAAATCCTATAAATCCTATTACATAAAAGTCATCCGTCACACTCCCTAGTTTGTTAGGTACATTTGTGCGCACCATCTCATTTGGGAGAACTCTGCAAGATAGGCAGGCAGGGACTATTCTCCCATTTTGTAAGCTCAAATGATAGACTGCGCTTGAGATCTTTCCACTGCACTGCATAGCCTGTCAAAGTACAGATAGATATAAGTGGACCAAATACCTTTGACAAAGAATAAAAACAATTCACTGTATAACTAGGGAGGGGAAGCAGAACTAGGCCCAGATGAGGGAAACTGGGCCCATGGCTGTCTCCTGGCAGATGACGCAGAGGAGGAGGGTGACAGGCTTTTGCTAACTAAGGAAGCTGAGCAGTTCAGTGAGAAAGAAGTTATTGCCTTGGGTCTAAACCCTGAGATTTGCCTTACATAGGGGTCTTTATATGAGGTGCAGGGACTAGCACCCTGAAAGGGGCCTGGTGCTGCTGCCTTCCGGAGAACGTGGGCCCACCTCCCCCAGGCCCTCCTAGGAGTCCCCGAGGGGAGTCAAGGGCACTGTGGGACACCTTGATCAGAGGAATGAGGCTGCTGTAGGCCAGAGTGATATGGTCAGGCATCTAGAATGAGGCCTGGAGCCTCTGCCACTGAACAACTCTGTGACCTTGGACAAGTCATTTTACCTCTCTGAGCCCCAGTTTCCTTATTTATAAAATGAGGACACTTATTCACTGGGTAGTTTGAGGTGTAAATAAAACTACATGTCATGTATGGGGTACATCGTAGATGCCCAATAAGTGTGATTTTGCCCCCTCCCTCCCCCTATGAGACCTCACCCAGTGCTTTGACCACTATACCAGTTAGCCTTAGGCTGGTGATATCCAGGAGGAGAGATTCTGATTAGGAAGCAAACCAATTCAGCCCTTCTTCCATGACAGGTGAAAACCCAAGTCCCAAAGGTGCCAAAGCAGCCTCTGATTCTCCATCACCCACCCATGACCACCATGACCACAATCAAGTCTTCCTCAAAGGAGATGCTAGAAGCAGAGGCAGAGTTGACTAAAGAGCTGCCCACCACCAAGACCATTTCTGTGGAGCGAAAGATGCCCATCGAGGGCCCGGAGGGCCTTCTCCTCTCCCACCGGGCCTTCGTGCCACTGCCTCCCATCTGCTCCGACTCCACTGTGCATAGTGAGGACACATCCCGCCGGAGCAACGCTGCTGGCCGCCTCAGCCCAGACCACCCGTCAGATGAGGACACCAAGAGCACAGAGTCCATCTTCTTGACCCAGGTACCTGGACCCACCTGCCCCTGCGCACTTGTTCCCAGCTCCCATGTGTTCCTGTCCAACCCTTAGACGGCTGGACTACTGTAGGCAGCTGGAACTAGGCACAAGGCAGTTCTGGAAACCAGAAAGCACCCTTGGCAGAGCCTGCAAGCCCCTTCTGGGAGTTCCACTGATCCAAGGCTACTGGTAGGGACAGCCATGGGGACAAGTCATGGTCCTGTGGCACAGACAACATCTGGGATTTGGCTGGGGCGTTGGTCAGACCAGTTTCTTGGAAGGGTTTGCTGCTGCCTCTTCCTATCTGCATAAGGTCACCTCACTTCTGATGCTGCATCTGAATCCTGGGAGCACAGATGAATGAGACATGGGTCCTGCCCTCAGGGTGTCCTCAGTCTAATAGGGGAGATGGACAGGAACAATGCATGCAGTCAGTGCTGAGACTGAGGAAAACTCAGGGGCTGGGAGCCTAGAGGAAGGAGGGATACCTTTGTCCTAGACCAGGAGGGCTTCCTAAAAGCAGTTCAAATGAGCTGAGCTTTGCAGGCTGAGTAGGAGTTAACAAGGTGAAGAGCTGGGCAGCAAGGACACTGTAGGCAGAGTGAGCAGCATGAAGCAGGGTACAGAGGAAGGAAATTAAAATGGTACATACAGAACGATGAATGATTCAGTGTAAATACAGTAGAAAGGTGACATGTAGGAAAAGGGAAGTTTAGGCTGGAGGAGTTGGTAGGGCCCCCTTGAACTTTATTATTGTAATATTATTATCCTCCCATCTTCCTGCCTCCAGTCTTGCCCCTCCAATCTGCCAGATCTTTCCAAGATGTATATCCACCCATAAATTATCTAACTCTCTATTCATCTCTTACGTGTTCCACACATGACTTATAGTGACATACAAATTCGTACAATATAAAAATATCTTTATGAACTAAATCAGAACCTTCTTGGAACAAAACAGAGTATAAACAAACAAGTATTTAAAAATAATTGAGATAGTTGGATAAAAGGAAGATATGCACAGGAAAGGAAATAAGTGCAAGGCCAATTCTGTCACTCAAATGTGCACATCGTGCACTGCCACTCTCATAATAGAGGTCTATTGCCAAAATGCAGTTCGAGCTTCCTAGCGGCCTAAGCAATACAGTCAATTATGAGTCACCATGACTGAAAAAAACAATCCCCCAATTGCCCAGGCTATAACCCCCAATACAATGTTGTCTTTTTCCTCCTGATCTTAGCACACAAACGTTCAGTCTTTCATCATTATGATTAACTGTGGGTTTTTCATAAATGCCCTTTATCAGGTCAAGAAAATTTCTTTCTATTCCTAGTTTGTTGAATATTTTGTCATGAAGAGGTGTTAGATTTTGCCAAGTGCTTTTTCTGTGTCTGTTGCGAAATGTGGTTTTTGTCCTTTACCTATTGATATATTACACTAATTGATTTCCAGATGTTAAATCAACCCTGCATACCTGGGATAAATCCCACTTTGACATAGCATATCATCCTTTTTATATGTTGCTGGTTCAGTTTGCTAGTATTTGGTTGGTATTTCTGTGTTATATTCATAGGGATATTGGTCTGTAGTTTTCCTTTCTTGTGATGTCTTTCCCTAGTTTGGGTTTCAGGGTAATACTGACTTCAGAGAATGAGTGTTCCCTCTTCCTCTATTTTTTTTTTTTTTTTGGAAGAGTTTATGAAGGGTTGGTGTTAATTCTTTAAATGTTTGGTAGAATTCACTACTGAAGCCATCTGATCCTTGGCTTTTCTTTGTGGGAAGTTTTTAAATTACTAATTCGATCTCTTGTTACAGGTCTACCCAGATTTTCTATTTCTTCTTTAGTCAGCCATAAGTTTTAACTAAGGGTGTAACAACATTCCTACTGGTTTCATAACCATCACAGTAACGCTAAAAAAGTGAATTCAGACAATATTCACTCACCCCTTTTAAAACTCTTCCATGGCTTGCCATTACAGTGAGGATAAAGAAAATACAAACAAAAACAAAACAAACACCCTCAGCTTGGCATTTAAAGGCCCTTACTGAGCTGGGCCCTGCTTATTGCTCCAGCTGCCTAGCTCTTTATGGTACCCTCCAACCACACCAATATTTTACTCCCCACAAATGCACTTTGCTGTGTCTTAACTTTGCATCTTTGCCCATGCTCTTCCCTGCCTGCCACAGTCCTCCTTTCTCATCGCTTGCCGCCTACCTGGGGATGGCTTTCCTGGTTCTTCCAGACTTCGCTCAGGCTAAGGCAACAACCCTCCATTGAGCTTCCTGGCCCCCCAGGCTGGTTAGGTCTTCCTGTGGGCTCACCCTGAACCCTTGTGCTCTCTCCTGTGACAGCATTTATCACAATGTATGATAATTTCTGTTTTCATGTCTGCTTCCTCTCACCCCAGTCTGGGTTCTTGCCCATAACAGGACCCAGTATGGGGACCCACACAGAACTCAGAAGTGTTAAGGGAATGCATTTTCTTTTTCTTCTGGGGCACAGGTCAGTGGGCTGTCTTCCTCCATCTTCCAGAGGGATGATACAGAGATAAAGGAGAAAGACCAAAGACTACCACCCACAGCACCCAGAGAGGTGAAGAGGACTCAGAAGAAGCTCCCATCTGCCTCCTTCCCCAGAAAGTACCATGGCTCCGAGGAGCTGCTGACAACCAAGCCTGATCCAGCCTTCACTGAGCCGAAAGGTACATGAGGAGAATGGCTCGGGGCAAGGGGCTCTTTCCATGGCCCAGAGCAAGCCAGGGCAAAGCCAAGGTGGGTGCCAAGCCTCTTTTCCGGGCCAGGGTGTCATCTTCTGTCTGAATGTCTGTCAAAGGGCCCCTGAGGGTGTTCTGGTTTGGAGCCCTACTTGTCAGGACCCCTGGCCTGGACCTTCATTGGCTTTTGGGGAATCACAGCTGTTCAGAGATTCCAGCCAGTCTGGACCCAACTGCTTTGGTTGGAAAAGTCTCTCCAGGAAGGGTGTGATGAACAAACACTCAGACTGGTCAGATTCCCAAGGTCCTCCCCAGCCCAGTTAATCTCCAAAGCGAACATCCAAAATCCTCCCTGTGTGGTTTGAGACAAGGGAGGCAGTGCCTCGTCCGGCCCCTTATTTCAGACTCTGCTGTATTAACAGAATCTGCAGTGGTGCTCAGCTGTGCTCTGTTGGGTGTCATTCTCTGCAGTGTAACCCCCTGAGGTTAATGGGTTACTTGGTGTCACTCCCTTTCACCACTCCTATGCTATTTTTCCATCAGGATCTGTGCACATAGGAAACAAGTATTCACTGAACAAATGATGGAACTTCTGGCACCACAACAGATCAGGGCAGGATATGGGAACAGTGTTTTCTTCTTGGAGGCCCTCATCTTTTTACCCAGGGCTGCTATGAAATGGGGAATGAAGAAATTGGGGGAGGCATCCAGGAGGAGGGGGATGGACCTTGACCTTGTCTTTTTGCCCTAGGAATCCAGAAGAATGCACAGGCCTTGCAGCACATGCTGAAACATCCGCTCGTGTACCGCTCCTGCAAGGCCAGGCTGGACACTCTTCAGAAACACTATGTTCCCAAGGAGAAACGGGTAAACTTCCACCACACTGTGTATGTGAACTGCCCCTCAGGACCCCACAAGTACAGAGGTGGCTGTCACCTTGGGACCTTCAAAGAGCCATGCTTTTCCCTAGTGCCCCCAAGTTCTCCCCTGCCTGTCATTGTGACTGTATGAGGAGGTGAGGCCATGAAAGTCTGAGTAGAAGACTGGGACAACACTGTGCTCTCTTACCTCCCGTCAGACCCAGAGGATCCCTATTCCACCCCCCCGGAAGACTCAAGCCCAGCTGCTGGATGACATCCTCATTCGCATGCGGGACCCCCGGAACATTACTGAGGCACCACTAGGTACGGCTCTGACCCCCAGTCCTTAGCTGCCAGGATCCAAGATCTAGAAGTTTACTCACCTGCTGGTATAGGCAAAGGGCTTGTGTTGGAGCAGGAAGGGCCCTTAGAGAGCATCTGCCCCAGACCTTCCTGTGTGCAGATGGAGAAACTGAGGCCTGAGTGAGGCAGAGAGTTGCCTAAAGTCACACAGCATGTTACCAACGGCTTGAGACAGAATCAGAAGGGGATACCTCTGGCTTTCTAGTGCCCAAACTGGAGAGACCATTTTCAGGCCCTTAACATCCTCTTCCCACCCCCTCCCACTTTCTGAGGGGCTCTGGACCCAGTCCCCGCTGCTCTGGGCTAGGTGGGACCCAGGGTGACCTTGGTGCCCCTCCCGGCTTTTCTCCCTGCAGGAGCTGTCCTGTGCCAGCGGACAGAGCAGCAGCTGGTGAACCAGAAGCAGTACCTGCAGGCCAAAAGGCTGCTGAAGGAGTTTCGTGCGCGGTACCGGCGGCTGGTGCGCTGCTCACTGCGGTCGGTGTTCGGGGCCACGGCACCACCCCAGGTCCGCCTGGCATTGAGCGAGGGCCAGCCTAAGAAGTTCGGCCACTTCCTTGAGTTCATGGATCAGTTCTGCCAGGAGCCCACGGCCAGTGACTCGAAAGGCTAGGGCTGCGCACAGGGCCATGTGCGCCGCCCCACCTGCGCCCCACACCCTCCGCAAGGGCTCCGTGCCCTTGACTGCTCCCTGGGATGGGTGCGGGCCTCCGAGCTCTGCTCAGCCTCACTCGCCGGCCGCTGTGAGTGGGGAGCTCGTCAGGACCGCCCCGCCCTGGGCCGGGCAGGAACCGGCACCTGGCCCAACAGCAATAAAGAGTGGGTGCATAGAGCAAGGTAGGCCTCATGCCTTTTTGGAGCCTAGGCCAGGTTGTCGCACTGGGGAAAGAAACCCCAGCTGATGCGCATCCCTAGAGTCCTGTGGGAAACCTGCCTGAGTCACACAGAGTGATAACACTGTGTTATCCCACAGAGCTGGGATAAGCAGTAGGACAGAAAACAGGGTCGATGAAACAGAAACAGCACAGAATCCAAAGCTCAGAGAAGTTAACTAACTTGCCCACAGCCACTAGTGAGTGAGTGTGTGTGTGTGCGCGCGTGTGTGCGTTGGGAGCAGGGCGGGTAACAAAACTCAGGCCTCTAGGCCCCCAAAAGCCTCTAGGCTTTCTCTGTTGGGCAGCTTTTTCCACTGTCAGGGCAAATGCGGGGAGAGGGAAGAGAGAGAGGATTGGGAATTTCCTTATTAGATGGCCATGACCACAAAGTTGGGACAAGTTGAAGGGAGGGCTTACATGGAGTTTCCCAAGGTTTTCTAATCCAGGACATAAGCTGAAGTCCCATATGCAAATACAGTGGGATGTGGCTCTAAAACAGACCCTGGGACTGTGCAAGGTCAACCGGGACTCAGGTTAAGTAAGCTAGTTCTGGCCAAAGCAGCCTATGGGGTTGCCCCATTCTTATGAATGCATAGTAGTCAGCACCTGCTATAGAGGAGGGTCAGGAGAAGGCCACTGGGCTGAATTGCAGCGATGTGCATTTGGGTGTGGGTGCTGGGTGTAACCTAGTCACCTGGGCTGCTTTCCTGGAGGTGCCTGCCTGGGGAGAAGGCCTGCAGTTCCCAGGGTCCAGGAAGCAGTGGCATAAGGATTAAGGACCCACAGCAAGGCACCAACTCCCACAACCTAAGGTGCAATTAAGACGATTATAGAAATACAGTCTTGTAGCCACAGGTCTGTGGTGCAGTATCTGCTGTATTTCAAGTGCGAGACTATTAGGACACAAATGTTCGCATATTATCACACTCAACCAACCACAGTCACATACATGTGGCCAGTTACATATTTACACCAAGCTGTGGTCATACCAGACACACATATTCAAGTTCAGACGGTCACATACACGATCACATACAGTCCCATACACATATCAAGTTACAAAGTCAGTTACGTCTCACTCATTCACACAGGCACCTGGACAGATTCAGGTAATAAACACAGTGCTACCCTCAGCAGCACACATGTGCTGGGGCATGTTGCTGACTTACCACGTTGGATCTTCTAGGCCCAAAATCATCCTTCTGCTAATGTTAGGAAGGAGAATCCACCCCAACATTCACACTGTAAACCTCGCTAGGTTCAAGTTCGGGAGATTTGCAATGCTCCCTTCAGCCAGAAACACTATCAAACCATAAGCTCTCAGGCCTGAAAGGCTCCTGGGAACATCCTATCCCTGCCTCTAGGTAGGAAGCCTCTTGCAATCTCCCCAACAGATCATTCAGCTCCTGCTTGCACATCTAGTGACAGGGCGCTCATTCCCTACAAAGGCTGTCCCTTCCTTTGTTGGGAAAACTATTGGATGGCTCTAGCCATTGGACTAAGCATCAGCCTAAGGTCCCTCAGTAGTCCTAACTCTGCTTTTGGGCCCAGAGTATATCTGCTCTCTCTGCCCCGCCAGGCTGGCCCTTTACCGATATGAGACTATCCTGAAGAGGATATACCTATCTAGGCCAGATGCTCTTAACTTTCTCTGTTATTCCACATGGGATACCATCTGAATAAACTGGTTCTCCTATCATTCTGAATGCCGAAGCAAGACATTCCAACACAGGGCATCTCCCAGAGCAAAGATAGCCCCAAACTCAAACACACGTAGTCTAAGCTCAGCTCAGATTTGCCTGAGATTGCTCTCCAGAGATAAGACTGACTAGAAACAGAACATTCATGAGTTTGCTTTACTGTATTCTCAACTTGGGCCTCTCCTCAACCTGGCAAGCCTGCACTGAAGAATGCACTTTGGTATTGTTTAAACAACACATCATCCCATTTGATCCCTTAGCAGAAGCATCCCTGACAGGGCACGCCTGTTCTGAGTCCTCTGTCTTTGTCAAAAAGCTCCTTGTGATGAGCTGGAGGGGAGGCAGCCAGCAATGGCAGTGCCAAGGGTCTGGGCCCCTTCTGCAATCTAATGCAGACAGCAGGTTGAATGAAACCAAAATCCAAACCATTTTCTATTTCTAGGCTGGAGGGGATAAGGCCCTAAGGACAGCTGTTTATACGAAGAACTAAGAGTAAATAGTACATCAGTCACACACAGACAAAAAAATCCATTAGTTGGCATTTAAGATAATCATTTTCCTTTACATAGTTACCCATTCTCATTAGGACTTGAAGGTTCTGCTGGAGGTTAAGGGTTGAACCCACTGAGGGAAAGCCCTGCTCCAACAAGGGAGAATCTGCTGCCGCCGTCTGGAGCCGGGCCCCAAAGCTGCTCCTGAGCTCTCATGGCTTGATCTTTGAGGAGTACATTCCCTGTTTCTACCCCTTATTAAATGAGAGGAAAGGAAGAAGAACAAGCCTGGCCTTACCCTGGCTTTGTCCAACTAGTTCTTAAGACACCAGAAAAGGTAGAAAGGGAGCCTGCCCCCGGTTTGAGGTTCCCTCCCACAATTACTGAGACAAGGCATTAAGGAAGCATTTTCTCACAAAGCAAAATGTGTAAATATTTTTCTTAGGAAAAAAAAATACTGATAATACATAGAACAATGTGCACATTCAGTCTTGGCACTTTTCCTTCATCCAATTTAACCAATTTCTAAACTGGTGACTTCTGTATATATTCACTGTGGATAACGTGTAAAGATGCATTTCTGGATCATCTTTAGAGCAAAGTCTATTCAGCATCCTCTTTTCCTAGAATCCCACCCCCACCCCTCCAAAAAAAAAAAAAGACCTGCTTTCTCATTGAGTCACAAGAATTTATAAACAGCTATACTCACTTCTAAAAGCCAAGTCAAAAGACCAATCTGGGTTGATAAGGAAAAGGCTGGCTGAGAAAAATTAAGTCCCTAAGGAGTTCTTGATTTTCAAAGAAAAGTGAAGGGTTGGTTGGGTTCTAATCCTTGGTAGTTAAAATAACAGCTATTCCAATCACTTACCAAGATTTCACATTCACATTACTCTCACTGTGGGGGTTTTCCCTGCCTGGGTGTGTATTCAGGGGATCTGGGTACATTTTAATTCTAACTGAAAAAAGCAGGAAGAAAAAACTTAAAACAATCATTCGGGTGTCCCCCTCATTAGCAGATTGTGTGTGTGTAACTTAGAGGACTATTCATTCAGACCCTAGACAACTACAGTACAAATATGACACAGGGCACTGAACCTCAAGTTCCTCATTTCTTAAAAAAAAAAGGGCATCAGGGGGTATAGTTTGACTTGGATAATTTCCATGCCCATTCCAGCTACATAACATTTTATGATTATGATCCAGCCTTCATTTTTCTTCCCTTCCTCACCTGCTTGCCTTCCATCTCAATGGAAAGCCACGCAGGAAAAAGGAAAGGAATCCCAAGTTGCTGCCAGCTCTGGTGAGAGGTCTGGTTGGGGAAGAGGTTAGTAGGTTACTAAGTTGAGAGTGAGCCTCCTCTGATCATGTCAGTGATCCACAACCTTCCTCATTTCTTGGGGCTTTATGCTAAAAGCAGCTCCTAAAGAGATGCTATTGTCCTATAATCACCGGAGGAGAAAAATCATTCTCCACTGGTAAAATTACTTAAGAAATGGAGAGCAGTATTGCAATCAAATTCACAAATACTGATGGGGGTATGTAAAATGTTCAAGGGTGCTGGACAGTACCTTGAACGGGCCATCCAAGATCATCACTATGGTCTTTCGTGAAACCATTAACGAGCTCTCCAGCCACACATGCATTCAAATACATTCCAGTAGACACTGAGCTCATCAAGAGCAAGACTGTCCTTTCCATCTTTATATCCATGACTTTGCACAGGGTTGGCACAAGTTCGAAGCTCAGGAAATATCTGTCAAATGGAACAAAAAGGACAAACGGCACAGCCTTCGGTCATCAGCTTCACCAGTCAAGCACAATGGCAACTTTCCATCTTAGTTTGTCTGTTTGTAATATCATAGCAATTAATTAAGCAGCTTTAATCTCTTAAGGGCATTTTTCTTTAAGAGGAAATGAACAAAACACACAGAAAGCATTCATCACCAATGCTTCCTCCAGGCAAAAATTTAAAGATTAAATTTTAAAAAATAAATGAAGCCACTTAAAAAAGGTTTTCCTGGGAAGCTTCAGCCAAGAAGCCTTCTAAAAAGAGGCAATTACATGAAAGGGGCCAAGGGCTAGATACATAATCCCCAGATCTGACATTAACCCAACAGGCCCAGGTGACTTCTTTCAGCAGATACAATCAACGGATCACGAACATGTTCCCAAAGTATCTTTCCCACTTGATAAAAAAAGGGCTGAGAGCCCCCTTCTTAGGGCATTACATTTCTTGGATTACCCATCAGAATGACCTCTACCCTCCAACCTCTCATAACTTCCCCTTTAATAAGAAAAAACACAGAAAGCATATACACAAGGAACAGAGTTAGAAGAACATGGGAAATTTCTATGGTGAATCAAGAGTCCAGTGACTTGTGAGAAATGTTTGTTTTCTGAGATAGTGTATCTTTCATTCTAGCTCACAAACCCTCCCCATCGTTTTCATTCGTCTTTTTCTCCAAAGAATTCACGTCAACAACTCCATTTGTGACCAACTTCACAATCAAGCAACAGGAGAGGGAAATTTTCCAGAAATAAGTGTTCAGGTTTTAGTTGTTAAGTATGGGAAGCATCCTAAAATACAGATAATACCTTAGTGGTTTTACCCTCCTCCAAAGCCAAGAAGATTAAAGATTAAGCCTCCTCCCTCCTTAACCTAAACTGCTTTGTCTATATTTGAAGGACTGCTGCTCAGCTGGAAGTTTGGAAACTACAACTGTCAGTACCATTCGAGGTTCCACAGTAGGTGGTCAGTAAGCTGGATCCAGCTGTTGGAATATTTGCCTAACAAGAAATTTTCACTCTGCATCTGATGCTAAAACTTGTTGCTACTGCTAAGCAATTTCTTAAAATGAAAGTATTATTTTGGGGAAATATTTAAAATATATATCTTTTCTATTAAAAATATTTATCTTTTTTCCAAAAACAAAAATCAGTTCCAACTGGAGTGTTTTTCAAATGATTGAAGATATAGAAAAAGGTGACAAGTGGAAAAATAAGTGTCTTTGCTACTACCAATGAGACTAGCCTTACAATAACATTTACTAAGATCGAAAAGGAACTCCATGAAATGGCAGTAACTGATGTCTTCTCTGAGGGCATTTAGTAAGTCACCCTCCCTGTCTCTACAAACCAGTGCCAGCTCTTCTATCTTGGGCACCAATATGCCCTCCAGCAGCCTTTGGAGGGCGTATGTTGCTGGTAGGACCTAAAACTGAAGTGGTATGAATATAAAGTACTGATGTATATTTTCTAAACAAACATCTGCACGTGTGCACGCACAAACACACAGAACACAGAATACATACATTCAGGTAAGTGACACTCCCCACCAAAGTAGTCACTGAGGAGGTTCCACATATCTCAGTGATTGCCAAAATACTTCAGACATCTCTGGAACTCCTCTTTGGGAACTGTTTATGAGCTGCCCAAGAAAACTGCTCTGACTGCTTTACAGATGCACCTCATTTCTGACTCCAAGCCCTAGGTAACCTACCTTCTCTTCCAGAAGCTTCAAATAGCTTCTGACTAGTTTCAAACTAAAATTCTCTTTCCTATAACCCCAAAGATGAAAGATTTGCCGAGAAGAAGGGAGGCAAATCTGAGAAGAAGCAAAAGTAGGTGATATAGTAAATCCTTTGCGATCTTGATAAGTGAGTCGTTCTGGATCTTAGCTTCTGCCTTAGTAAGAGGAGGAAGTTGGAATAGATGACCATTAACGTCCTTTGCAGTTCGAACATTAGATGTCTAGATGTCTCTAGACTTTGAGGACAGTTCCAGAGATGTTTTCACCAATGGCAACATCATTGGAAAAACTATGCAGCATCCTGCTGAGGCCACCTGAGGGGAACAACATACATTGGGATATATAAGATCTGAAAGGTTTGTTAAAATGCCAGTCACATGACTTTATAGTAACAGCTCATACATGCACAGGGAATGCCAGGCCACCTGAGATTCCCTAAAATCGTATCTTAATCCCTACTTTCAATGAGCCCAGATGGGCAGAAGCACCAAGCACCACCAGAGATGCAAAAGACACATGGTGTCAGCTGCTAAGGAAAATAAACCCCAAAGGTCCATGGGACTGAATTTACCAGCTGTATCCAGCTAGATTCCTTGTTTCCACAGTAGGGAGTTTCAGTACTGTTCTTGCCTGACTTCTGGGCAAATTTTCTGGATTTTAGATCAACACTGCAGATAACTCTTGGCCATATGGAGAGTAACAATGAAGTCCAATTGTAGTTTATCTAACAGAGTGGAACCCCAGGAAAACAGAAGGCTGTACACTGTAGGGATGGGGATAATTGCACAGTATATGTTTACACTTCCAGTCAATCTCAATTATCTGCATGTGGGTTTTGCACAATCAGCATTCAAAGCCCAGCTTGCTTTCTCTAGGCTCCCCTGGTACGTCCTTGGATCGCTGTCCATTATGGCAACCTCTTTAAGTGTGGAAAATCCATGGGATTTGTCGTTGGGAGACCCAGCAGTCAGTCTGGGCTATGCCCTTAGTAGTTGAGAGAAACTGAACATCTGCACTGCAGTTTCATCATCTAAAAATGGGACTAATACCACTTACATGTTAGGTCTCCTGAAAAGACCAAATTAAACAATGACTATGAATGTGGTCTGTCAACTATATAGCATTAATCAAATGTTATTTTTTAAACAAGGAATGTAAATTAACTTTTGTAGAAGCATAAAAACTGATTTAATTAGGAATATTTACTTGCGGCAAGGGTAAGAAGGGGGAACATAATCTTTATGGATCTGCCAAAGAACTACACTGTTCCACTTCTTTGAAAAAAGATGGAACTAATTTTTATCTGCATGGCTGATTTAAAACAACACCTGCTGAAAGAAGTCAGGAGGTCTGTCAGTTTGAGAAGGTGTCCCCTTTTCCTCTACCATTTCTAACCCCGGCCATTGTGCTCCTGAATCTCACCCCAAGCAGGGGCTGCCAGATTTGGCCCAGACGCCCTAAGGGGTGGGTCACTTAGGGGGTGAGGAGCGCTTCTGGCCCGGGTCACAGGGGGGCAGAGATGCAGCTTCCTTGGCTATATATACTACAAAGGCCCGAGACCTCTCAGAATCATGCTAGACAGTGTTTTGCCATTAAAAGAAACCCAAAGTGAGAACATTCATTTCTTCAGGGTAAATGATCAAGCCCAAAGACCTCTGAAAAATAGGTAACGCTGCTCGTCGGGTGCTACTTGGCCCCAGCCATGCTACTGGACCGCAAGAGGTACTGATCCATGCTTCCTTTTCGCCGACTCACAGTCCGCCTCTCATTGTCAAACATGCGCTGCAGCTGCAGAGCGAGCTGCCGGTCCTCTTCCTCTTGCTGCAATTTCTGCTCCATCTCTCGCAGTACTGGGTCTGCTGGGGCCAGACCCACCTCACCACTGCTTTGTCGCAGTTTCTTAAGGGAGCCATTTTGTTCCAAGTGCTTGGTCTTACAGCGTCTTTTCCTGCCCCGACGCAAGGAAGGAAGTGGCTCCTCACCTAGGCTGTCTGCCAGAACACCATTAGGCAGATCAAAATGATTCACTGTCTTCAGCTGTTTCTTTGTTTTGAGGACCCCGCCCAAAACACTGTTTTTAGGTAGCACTGAACTAACTGCTGAGATTTTCATAGCTGTTGTTATACAGGTTTTATCTAACTTGGCATCTGGGGATGACCCTGACCCTTCAAACTGCTCTCTCTCCAAAGAAGTCCCACTGGCTCCCACTTTGAGTTCTGAAGAACAGCAGGTTTCTAATGGGATCTCAGTGCTCCTTTTACTGTCACTGCCCTGCTCTGCTTTTGTCTGGCTAACAGAGGGGAAATAATCAAGGTCAGTGGGGGTAGGTCCTGTATACTCAGAGAGTACTTGCCCACTGGAGAGTCTTGTATTTAAAGCCAGAAGTGGCTTCTCCTTGCTAGAATGGGTAACTTCAGTGACGAGTAAGTCTTCCCCTGTTTCTGGAGCCAGGGAGGTGAGGGTGGCTTTCGAAAGGGTCTTTTTGATCTGCCGCTCCTGAAAGATCTGTTCCCACTTTTTGAGGATCCGTGGACTGGCCTCATAAGAAGTCTGCTTCTGCAGGCTTCTGTTTAGGTTGCGGGGTGTTGATTTGATGATGAGGGGACTCAGTACACGGCCATCAGGGAGTCTCTTGGGAGGAGTACATGGTGAGCAGACAATGGGCTTGAAATGGTTTAGTTCTTCGGAGATGCTGTCGTTGCTCTCAGGGCTGATGGAGCGCTCTGGCTTATGCAGGGAAGCCAAGGATGAGAGGGAGCTGAAGGGCAGACGCTTTTCAATGGTTAAGTCAGGGGCTGAGAGGCAGCGGTTGTTTTGGGTGGACAAGAGGACACCAATGATAGGGTTGGAGGCTGGGGTCATGGTTGTGACCTGAAAGAGATTTAAAAGATTACAGATACATACATATATATACATATTTTTTTTTCTTCGTAATTCCTTCTTGATGGTAGAGGGATAGAGAGGAAAAGGGTAAGAAAAGGGATAAAGGGTCATATGAGCCTAAGAAATGTGGAAAATCCCTAACCTAGAATGCACCCACCATTTGCAGAAATTCCTACATACTTGAAACAATTAATGAAATTGAAAATTCTGGGTAAAAAAAACTCATCCAGAACTTTTAAGAAGGTTCTTCTAGTGGCCCTCATTCCACTCGTCTGGCTACTAATTCAAACTCTCTTCCTTCACATCTATTTTATAAAATTCTCCAACATAATTAGTATGCCTAGGACCCATTCTGCCTCTTCTCATCTGGAACAGTTTCTCCTGTGGCCGTGCGCAGGATGGGACTGGAGAGCCCCGGAAGCCTGTGTCTGAGGTCTACCTTGGCTTTGCTGGTTGGGGCTGCTCTCAGTCTGCCCTTCACTCTGTCCTGACCAGTGTCACTGCAGCTCTGACTCCTTTCCATCTTGGAATTTAGGTTCCTAAAAGAGAATAAATAAAAGACAAGTAGTTAAAAGTAGCCCATGATTGCTAAGGAAAAAGAATGACAATCTCTTCTGTGCTTTCAAAGCCACACAGCTACAATAGAAAGTGAATTCATTTATTAACAAAATACATTCTAAGAACAAATCCTGTCCAAAGAGAGAGGGAGTTCTCCAGAGAGGACATCTGGTTTAAGCCTTTGTTTCCAAACTCAGATCCTGCCTAAGTAACGCAAGACCAATGGCTATTTCACTCATGCTTAGAGAGATGTAGGGACACCTCACCTTCCTTAATAGGGTGGATACAGTATTAAATCACCTTTACAAACAATACATTTTTTTCCTTTGATTAGGCCCAAACCTCTCCTCAAGCAATCTAAATCAGCCATGAAACAAGTATTTAAGTACTTATAAAATGCATAGCAATGCACTAGATTCCTATGCAAGGAGTAAAAATTAAATATAGTCTCTCCCTTAATCCATTACATTTGAGCTTCCAGAGGCCTACATCCTTTGGAATTAAGGTTTCAAGAACACATGACTTTTCTTTTTTTGTCTTAGGCATGCATTACATTATGACTTTACAATGCAAACCAAAAACCAAAGTACCTGTATTATAACATTAATCTTACTGTGTAAGAATTATGTACAGATGACTGTCACCTGCCCCAGAGACTGTAAGTAGGGATTCTTGACTATCTTATTACTCACCTTTGTTTTCTACTCTCCAACTCTTGCCTAATACATGTCTGGTGAGACTAATGCTTTTACAAATGTTTGCAAGAGATATTTTACCTGTGATACAACTCTACTCTATAAGCATTTAACAAACGCTTACTATATGCCAGTCACTGATGAGCATTATCTGGGCGCTGGAAATACAGAAAAGAATGAGGTACAGTCTAGGTCTTCAAGGAATCAAGAGTCCAGTGAAGCAGACAAATAATTCAATACAATACAGTGAAATGGTACAACAAAAAAATGATGCCTAAGAATGGCATAAAAGAGAGAGTTATTAATTACCTGGGATGGAGTGAGAGCAGGGTTGTAAAGCCTTCCTACGGGATATGTATTTTGAAGGATAAATAAGAATTTGCCAGAAGGCAAGATGGACACATAGCCATGTAGAGGATCCCAAACAGAAATTATTTCCTTGAGTGATTCTATTTAGCTCTGGAATGGAATAATCATATCTACTCTTTGGAGCAAAAGATTTAAAATTTTACTATGCCAGATTAGTTCAGAGAAAACTTATAAAGGAGGCAATAAGGTACATTCCCAGAGTTCCTCTCCTCTCCCTACATCTCTAGTGAAGGCCTAGCCTACCTATTCCAGCATTTCTGTGTTATTCCTCCCATTCAAACCCCTCTCATCCTATGTCTCATAGCCACATCACCTTGCTAGATGGCTCCAATTTGATGAACTAATCTATGCTATGGTATTAATAGGAGAAAATGATGGCCAACCTGTATCACATGTTTGCATTTTACCAAAAAAATTCAACACTGAACCAAAAAATAAAAATAATGTGAGAGTTGTACCATCTGGTGGGAGGTATATTTTGGAGCAAGAAGGAAACTTCAACATTACCCTATAAAGGCAGCTGCTTACAAGTCAGCTTGGTTTGTATTTTACCTAGAATAATACTGAAATTCATTTGCATTCCCAGAACTCACAAAAACTGTCAGTGGTGCAAGTTACCCAAAAGTAAACTGTACAGTATATTAAAATGCTGGGGTGAATAACATTTACTTTGGGTCAAGAGGAATGGATATAGAGCTGAAAGAGACAGCATTACTATGTCAAATATGTGACTTGTTTCGCATGATTCCATTGGAGAAACAAGTACAAACTTAAAGGAAAAGGTTTCCTGATCAACATAAGAAAGAACTTTATAACTTTCAATAGTAAGAGCAGTTCAATGATATCTGCCTTGGGAAGTACTAAGCTCCATGTCATTAGAGGTGTTCAAACTGAGGCTGGATCTACACTTTAACAAACATTCCAAAATTTAAAATTAGCTTAATATATATACTTTTCTTTTTTTTTCACGGTACGTGGGCCTCTCACTGTTGTGGCTTCTCCCGTTGCAGAGCACAGGCTCTGGATGCGCAGGCTCAGCGGCCATGGCTCACGGGCCCAGCCGCTCCGCGGCATGTTGGATCTTCCCAGACCAGGGCACGAACCCGCGTCCCCTGCATCGGCAGGCGGACTCTCAACCACTGAGCCACCAGGGAAGCCCAATGTATATACTTTTTAAAAAACAGGCTATGCATCCATTTTGTCAGCAATAACAGTCAAATTTAAAGACACTGGCGACATGCCCAAGTTATCTGATGTACAAATGACAACTACTTGTTGCTGGGGAGAACTTCTTAACATGCCCTCTAAACTCTGTTTTGGTGAAAGAAAAGGCCCAGGGAAGAAACTCACACTTGCAGCACTCAAGCACACAACAAGGACACCTAAATAGTTTCTGACAATCTAAAATCTTTTGGGTAAACCTCAGTATGGCTGAAACCATCACTGTCTCTTCCATTCATTTGATTAGCAGACTATACTGAGCACCAACTCTGTGCAAAGCACTTGAGACAGGTTGATGAAAAGATAATTTTGACCTACAGAGGCATCCAGTCACTGAAGTTCACCACAACATACCACAAAGGGGCTTTAGAGAGCAGTAATTATAGAACTAAACTCTTCAAGTGTTTTCTTTTAAAAGTTTCATAGTTTTATCTCTTACAATTAGGTATCTAAACCAGTTTGACTCAATTTTTGTACATGGTATGAAGTTGGAGTCCAACTTCATTCTTTAGCATGTGGATATCAAGTAGTCTCAGCACCATATGTGAAGAGACTCTTCTTTCCTCCACTGAATGGTCTTGGCACCATTACTGACAATCAACTGACCATAGATGTATGGGTTTATTTCTGGACTCTCAATTCTATTCCACTGATTGATATATCTTTCCTTATTTCAGAACCATACTATTGATTTCTTTAGCTTTGCAGTAAGTTTTGAAATCAGGAAGTGTGAGTCCTCCACCTTTGTTCTTTTTCAGGATTGTTTTAGCTATTTGGGATCCTTTGCAATTCCATATGTGAATTTCAGGGTCAGCTTATTCATTTCTGTGGAAAAAGAGATTGCAATTTAAATACGTATTGTAATGAATGTGTAAAAAACAAATTGGGAAGTATTGCCATATTAACAATATTAAGTCTTCTAATCCATGAGCACAGAAAATCTTTTCATTTCTTAAAGTTTTTAATTTCTTTCAACAATGTTTTCTAGTTTTTAGTGTACGTGTCTTGCACCTCCTTGGTTAAATGTATTCATAACTATTCTGAGTTTTTGGTTTTTTTGTTTTTTGAATTTTATTTATTTTTTTATACAGCAGGTTCTTATTAGTCATCAATTTTATACACATCAGTGTATATATGTCAATCCCAACTGCCCAATTCATCACACCATCACTCCCACCACCCCCCGTCGCTTTCCCCCCTTGGTGTCCATACGTTTGTTCTCTACATCTGTGTTTCTATTTCTGCCCTGCAAACTGGTTCATCTGTACCATTTTTCTAGGTTCCACATATATGTGCTAATATACAATATTTGTTTTTCTCTTTCTGGCTTACTTCACTCTGAATGACAGTCTCTATATCAATCCACGTCTCTACAAATGACCCAATTTCATTCTTTTTTATGGCTGAGTAATATTCCATTGTATATATGTACCACATCTTCTTTATCCATTCACCTGTCAATGGGCATTTAGGTTGCTTCCATGACCTGGCTATTGTAAATAGTGCTGCAATGAACATTAGGGTGCATGTGTCTTTTTGAATTATAGTTTTCTCTGTGTATAGGCCCAGTAGTGGGATTGCTGGATCATATGGTAATTCAATTTTTCGTTTTTTAAGGAAACTCCATACTGTTCTCCATAGTGGCTGTATCAATTTACACCCACCAACAGTGCAAGAGGGTTCCCTTTTCTCCACACCCTCTCCAGCATTTGTTGTTTGTAGATTTTCTGATGATGCCCATTCTAACTGGTGTGAGGTGATGCCTCATTGTAGTTTTGATTTGCATTTCTCTAATAATTAGTGATGTTGAGCAGCTTTTTATGTGCTTCTTGGCCAACTGTATGTCTTCTTTGGAGAAATGTCTACTTAGGTCTTCTGCCCATTTTTGGATTGGGTTGCTTGTTTTTCTAATATTGACGTGCATGAGCTGTTTATATATTTTGGAGATTAATCCTTTGTCCATTGATTCATTTGCAAATATTTTCTCCCATTCTGAGGGTTGTCTTTTCGTCTTGTTTATGGTTTCCTTTGCTGTGCAAAAGCTTTGAAGTTTCATTAGGTCCCATTTGTTTATTTCTGTTTTTATTTCCATTTCTCTAGGAGATGGATCAAAAAAGACCTTGTTGGGATTTATGTCAAAGAGTGTTCTTCCTATGTTTTCCTCTAAGAATTTTATAGGGTCCAGTCTTACATTTAGGTCTCTAATCCATTCTGAGTTTATTTTTGTGTATGGTGTTAGTGAGTGTTCTAATTTCATTCTTTTACATGTAGCTGTCCAGTTTTCCCAGAACCACTTATTGAAGAGACTGTCTTTTCTCCATTGTATATCCTTGCCTCCTTTGTCATATTAGTTGAGCATAGGTGTGTGGGTTTATCTCTGGGCTTTCTATCCTGTTCCATTGATCTATGTTTCTGTTTTTGTGCCAGTACCTTATTGTCTTGATTACTATAGTTTTGTAGTATAGTCTGAAGTCAGGGAGTCTGATCCCTCCAGCTCCGTTTTTTTCCCTCATGACTGCTTTGGCTATTTGGGGTCTTTTGTGTTTCCATACAAATTTTAAGATTTTTTTGCTCTAGTTCCGTAAAAAATGCCATTGGTAATTTGATAGGGATTGCATTGAATCTGTAGATTGCTTTGGACAGTATAGTCATTTTCACAATATTGATTCTTCCAATCTAAGAACATGGTATATCTCTCCATCAGCTGGTATCATCTTTAATTTCTTTCATCAGTGTCTTATACTTTTCTGCATACAGGTCTTTTGTCTCCCTAGGTAGGTCTATTCCTAGGTATTTTATTCTCTTTGTTGCAATGGTAAATGGGAGTGTTTCCTGAATTTCTCGTTCAGATTTTTCATCATTAGTGTATAGGAATGCAAGAGATTTCTGTGCATTAATTTTGTATCCTGGAACTTTACCAAATTCACTGATTAGCTCTAGTAGTTTCCTGGTGGCTTCTTTAGGATTCTCTATGTATAGTATCGTGTCATCTGCAAACAGTGACAGTTTTACTTCTTCTTTTCCAATTTGTATTCCTTTTATTTCTTTTTCTTCTCTGATTGCTGTGGTTAGGACTTCCAAAACTACGTTGAATAATAGTGGTGAGAGTGGACATCCTTGTCTTGTTCCTGATCTTAGACGAAATGCTTTCAGTTTTTCACCATTGAGAATGATGTTTGCTGTGGGTTTGTCGTATATGGCCTTTATTATGTTGAGGTAGGTTCCCTCTATGCCCATTTTCTGGAGTTTTTATCATAAATGGGTGTTGAATTTTGTCAAGAGCTTTTTCTGCATCTATTGAGATGCTCATATGGTTTTTCTTCTTCAATTTGTTAATATGGTGTATCACATTGATTGATTTTCGTATATTGAAGAATCCTTGCATCCCTGGGATAAATCCCACTTGATCACAGTGTATGATCCTTTTAATGTGTTGTTGGATTCTGTTTGCTAGCATTTTGTTGAGGATTTTTGCATCTATATTCATCAGTGATATTGGTCTGTAATTTTCTTTTTTTTTGTAGTATCTTTGTCTGGTTTTGGTATCAGGGTGATGGTGGCCTTATAGAATGAGTTGGAAGTGTTCCTTCCTCCACAGTTTTTTGGAAGAGTTTGAGAAGGATGGGTGTTAGCTATTCTCTAAATGTTTGATAGAATTCACCTTTGAAGCCATCTGGTCCTGGACTTTTGTTTGTTGGAAGATTTTTAATCACAGTTTCAATTTCATTACTTGTGATTGGTCTGTTCATATTTCCTATTTCTTCCTTGTTCAGTCTTAGAAGGTTATACCTTTCTAAGAATTTGTCCATTTCTTCCAGGTTGTCCATTTTATTGGCATAGAGTTGCTTGTAGTAGTCTCTTAGGATGCTTTGTATTTCTGTGGTGTCTGTTGTAACTTCTCCCTTTTCATTTCTAATTTTATTAATTTGAGTCCTCTCCCTCTTTTTCTTGATGAGTATGGCTAATGTTTTATTCATTTTGTTTATCTTCTCAAAGAACTAGCTTTTAGTTGTATTGATCTTTGCTATTGTTTTCTTTGTTTCTATTTCATTTATTTCTGCTCTGATCTTTATAATTTCTTTCCTTCTGCTAACTTTGGGTTTTGTTTGTTCTTCTTTCTCTACGTCCTTTAGGTGTAAGGTTAGAGTGTTTATTTGAGATTTTTCTTGTTTCTTGAGGTAGGGTTGTATAGCTATAAACTTCCCTCTTAGAACTGCTTTTGCTGCATCCCATAGGTTTTGGATTGTCGTGTTTTCATTGTCATTTGTCTCTAGGTATGTTTTGATTTCCTCTTTGATTTCTTCATTGATCTCCTGGTTATTTAGTAACGTATTGTTTAGCCTCCATGTGTTTGTGTTTTTTACCTTTTTTTCCCCTGTAATTCATTTCTAATCCCATACCATTGTGGTCAGAAAAGATACTTGATATGATTTCAATTTTCTTAAATTTACTGTGGCTTGATCTGTGACCCAAGACGTGATCTATCCTGGAGAATGTTCTGTGCGCACTTGAGAAGAAAGTGTAATCTGCTGTTTTGGGATCGAATGTCCTATGAACATCAATTAAATCTATCTGGTCTATTGTGTCATTTAAAGCTTCTGTTGCCCTATTTATCTTCATTTTGGATGATATGTCCAATGGTGTAAGTGAGGTGTTAAAGTCCCCCACTATTATTGTGTTACTGTCAATTTCCTCTTTTAGAGCTGTTAGCAGTTGCCTTATGTATTGAGGTGTTCCTATGTTGGGTGCATATATATTTATAATTGTTATATCTTCTTCTTGGATTGATCCCTTGATCATTATGTAGTGTCCTTCCTTGTCTCTTGTAACATTCTTTATTTTAAAGTCTATTTTATCTGATATGAGTATTGCTACTCCAGCTTTCTTTTGATTTCCATTTGCATGGAATATCTTTTTCCATCCCCTCACTTTCAGTCTGTATGTGTCCCTACGTCTGAAGTGGGTCTCTTGTAGACAGCAAATATATGGGTCTTGTTTTTGTAACCATTCAGCAATCTCTGTCTTTTGGTTGGAACATTTAATCCATTCACGTTTAAGGTAATTTTTGATATGTATGTTCCTATGACCATTTTCTTAATTGTTTTGGGTTTGTTTTTATAGGTTCTTTTCTTCTCTTGTGTTTCCCACTTAGAGAAGTTTCTTTAGCATTTGTTGTAGAGCTGGTTTGGAGTTGCTCAATTCTCTTAGCTTTTGCTTGTCTGTAAAGCTTTTGATTTCTCCATCAAATCTGAATGAGATCCTTGCTGGGTAGAGTAATCTTGGTTGTAGGTTCTTCCCTTTCATCACTTTAAGTATATCACGCCACTCCCTTCTGGCTTGTAGAGTTTCTGCTGAGAAATCAGCTGTTAACCTTATGGGAGTTCCCTTGTATGTTATTTGTCATTTTTCCTTTGCTGCTTTGAATAATTTGTCTTTAATTTTTCCCAATTTGATTGCTATGTGTCTTGGCATGTTTCTCCTTGGGTTTATCCTGTATGGGACTCTCTGCACTTCCTGGACTTGGGTGGCTATTTCCTTTCCCATGTTAGGGAAGTTTTCGACTATAACCTCTTCAAATATTTTCTCGGGTTCTTTCTCTCTCTCTTCTCCTTCTGGGACCCCTATAATGCGAATGTTGTTGCGTTTAATGTTGTCCTAGAGGTCTCTTAGGCTGTCTTCATTTCTTTTCATTCTTTTTTCTTTATTCTGTTCCACAGAATAAATTTTTTCTTTATTCTGTTCCGCAGCAGTGAATTCCACTATTCTGTCTGCCAGGTCACTTATCCTTTCTTCTGCCTCAGTTATTCTGCTATTGATTCCTTCTAGTGTAGTTTTCTAGTGTAGTTATTGTATTGTTCATCTGTTTGTTCTTTAATTCTTCTAGGTCTTTTTTAAACATTTCTTGCATCTTCTCGATCTTTGCCTCCATTCTTTTTCCGACGTCCTGGATCATCTTCACTATCATTATTCTGAATTGTTTTTCTGGAAGGTTGCCTATCTCCATTTCATTTAGTTTTTTTTTCTGGGGTTTTATCTTGTTCCTTCAGCTGGTACATAGCCCTCTGCATTTTCATCTTGTCTATCTTTCTGTGAATGTGGTGTTTGTTCCACAGGCTGCAGGACTGTAGTTCTTCTTGCTTCTGCTGTCTGCCCTCTGGTGGATGAGGCTATCTAAGAGGCTTGTGCAAGTCCACTCTATGACTTTTGATTGGAGGAGAATTTAATCCATTTACATTTAGAGTGATTATTGATAAGTAAGGATTTACTAATGCCATCTTAGTCATTGTTTCCTAGCTGTTTTGTAGTTCTCTTGTGCCTTAATCCCTCTCTTGTGGCCTTCCTTTGTGAATTGGTGATTTTCTATAGAGGTATGCTTTGATTCCCTTTTTATTTTACGTGAATCCACTGTAGGTTTTTGCTTTTTGGCTATCATGAGGCTTACATAAAACATCTTATAGATATAAGAGTGTATTTTATGCTTGATAACAACTTAACTTCGATTGCATACAAAACTTTACCCTTTTACTCTCCTCCATTTTGTTTCTAATGTCACAAAACACTTGATGTCTTTTTATATTGTGTCATCATTAACAAATTAGTTTAGCTATCATTTTTAATACTCTTGTCCTTTTAACATTTATACTAGAGTTAAGTGGTTAACATATCACCTTGTTAACATTATTAAAGTATTCTTAATTTGACTATATACTTACCTTTACCAGAGTGTTTTACATTTTCATATCTTTTCATGTTACTAATTAGTATAATTTTGTTTCAGCCTGAAGAACTCCTTTCAGCATTTCTTGTAAGGCAGGTCTAGTGGTGATGAACTCCCTCAGCTTTTGTGTGTCTGGGAAAGTCTTTACCTCTCCTTCATATATGAAGTACAACTTTACTAGATAGAGTATTTCGGCTGGCAGGTTTTTTTTTTTTTCCTTTCAGTGCTCTGAATATATCATCCTACTCCTCTGGACTGTATCGTTTCTGTTGAGAATTCTACTGATAGCCTTATGTGAGTTCCCCTGTAAGTTACAATCCTTTTCTCTTGCTGCTTTTAAGATGCTCACTTTGTCTTTTATATTTGACAGTTTTATCATAATGTGTCTGTTGAGCCATACCTTGTATGCCTGTAAGCCCTGTACTTGCCCAGCCTCAAGATGGAAGAAAGAGCCCAGAGTAAGCAACAGAGACATCAATAGTTTAATGGGATTAAACAGGGATCTCACATGTCTGAAGCAAGGTCCTGGAGTGACACTCCACTGTGTGCAGCAGACAGTGGGCAAGACATGGCAGTGGTCTTCACTACCAGGGGGAGAGGAAGGTTACCAGTTATAGGGGGAATTGATGTCAGGTTGGCTCATCAGTTACCAGGGCACGAGCAGAGGAGCACGCCCCTTACTGCCCCTTTGATAAGCTATCATGGTGGAGATGTTCTGATCTAAAGATTAGAACAATCACTAGATGGGGAGGGGGGAGGGGGTACAAGTATATAGGCATTTACTGATTAGGCTCTATGATTAAGAGGGAAGGTCAGTTATGTGAGTAGGGTGTAGGTGAAGCAGGGACTAGTTGAGCAGGGGATGTACAGAGAGCAAGAGAACAGCCATCTTGGGCTGCCTGATAATACAGTGTCTTGGAGAGAATGGCTTTAAGTTGAGTTTGTTTGGTGACCTATGAGCTTCACAAACTTAGATATCCAAATCTCTCCCCAGATTTGGGACGTTCTCAGCTCTTATTAATTAATTTATTTATTTTTACATCTTTATTGGAGTATAATTGCTTTACAGTGTTGTGTTAGTTTCTACTGTACAACAAAGAGAATCAGCTATACATATACATATATCCCCATATCTTGTAGCTCACTGAGCTTCCTTAAAACAGCTAATTTGAAGTCTTTGTTGGATAAATCACAGACCTCCATGTTTTTTGGGATCCAATACTGGAAGACTGTTGTGATCTTTTGATGCTGTCATGTTTCCTTGATTTTTCATGTTCCTTGACATTTTGCATTGCTGTCCTCACACTGAAGTAGCAGTCACCTCCTCCGAACTTTACTAACTGCCTTCAGGAGAGAAAAACCTTCCAACAGCTCTGGTAGGGATGCTGGTATTTTCTCAGATCTTCTATGGATACACCAGCTCCTTGCTTTCTCCCTCTGTGGCAAAATTCTCAAGCTTGTATGCCTTCTCTTGATCCTCCAACATACCCGGCCGAAAGCTGACAGCCTCCATTTTGTTTTCCCAAGGGTGGCAGTAAAGCTCATTTGTGGTCTCTCCCTTGCCCACAGATTCTAGCTGGCTTTCTATACATGCTTACTGGCCATATGCCAAAACTCGCTCACTGCCACTGGGAGCATGCACAGGGAACTGGCCACAGAGTGGAAGCATGTGTGAATGAGGCATGTGGAGCGATGGGAGTGCCCATGGGCCAGTTGGGAGGATCCATAGGTGAGGCTTCCCCAGTGACTTGTGGGTGGAGTCTGTAATGTAGTTAGTAAGATCCTCACCCCTTTAATGCCCTCTGAGAGCCCTATCTGCTGCTTTCCCAGATTCTTCCTTCCCCTAGGTCTGTAGATCATAATTCAATACTCTGGTTGAGGCAGGAGAGAAATGGGCTTCCTATAAAGTTGGAGAAGCCAGGTGTTCACTCACACTCTCTTACTTTCTCCCACAGGGGCAATCACCAGCCAGGAAAATCTCTCTTGAACCTGAGTTCTGCTTCCCTGGGGTAGGGGTGATGCAGGTTAAGTCAAAGTGTTTCTCTTACCCTCTCTAATGTATCAAAGCTTGTACTTTTTTTCCTCCAATGGTGTGCTGGAATATAGATTCATAAAGGATATTGGCCTGTAGTTTTCTTTTCTTGTGATGTCTGCATATGGCTTTGGTATCAGGGTAATACTGGCTTCAAAGAATGAATGAATCGGGAAATATTCACTCCTCTTCTAATTTTTGAAAGAGTCTGAGAAACATTCATGTTGATTCTTTTTTAAATGTTTGGTAGTTACACCAGTGAAGCCATCTGGTCCTGGGCTTTTCTTTGCCAGATGTTTTTTGATTACTGGTTCAACCTTTTCACTTGTTATAGGTCTATTCAGATTTTCAATTTCTTCTTGAATCAGTTAGGTATTTTGTCTCTAGCCAGGTATACAGTATTATTCAAGTCTTCTATATCCTTTGTTTATCTTTCATCTGTATAGTCTACCCATCATTGAAAGTGGGTGTTAAAGTCTCCAACTATTAATATTAAAATGTCTATTATTCCCCTTAATTTTGTCAGTTTTTGCTTCACATATCTTATGGACCCATAATTAGGTGTACATGTGTTTACAGCTGTTATATCTTCTTTGCGGACTGACCCTTTTAGAATTATACAATGCCTCTCTTTGTCTCTTGTAATAATAAAGTCTACGTTGTCTCATATTGTATAGCTATTCTAGTTCTCTTTTGGTCACTGTTTACATTTTTCACTTTCAACCTACTTCTGTCTCTGGATCTAAAGTGAGTCTCATCATATATTTGGACTATACTGTTTTTAAATCCATTCTGCCAATCTCTGCCTTTTAATTGGAGAGTTTAATTCATTTACATTTAATGTAATTACTGATAAGGAAGGACTTATGCAATTTTTCTATTTATTTTCTATATGTCTTGTACCTTTTTGTTCCACAATGTCTACATTAACGCCTTCTTTTGTGTTAGATATCTCCTACTATACCATTTTGATTTCCTTCTTATTTCTTTAACTATGTATGTTTTAGTTATTTTCTTAGTGGTTGCCCTGGGGAATTACAATTAACATCGTAATTGAAAACAATATATTTCAAATTAATACCAACTCAATTTCAATAGCATACATAAACTTCGTTCCTATATAACTATATTCCCCCAATGTTGTTATTGTCACATGAAGAGTCACAAAAATCATGAATGTGAAAATATCGTGTAAACCATCAATATAATATATAGATATTATTATTGTAGTATTTGGTCAGGTTAAGAGACTTCAATGCTGGCTGAGAATCATCAGCAGTAAACTTGATAATGTTCCTAAGATTTAAGAGCTCAAACAATACCTTTGCTAAAAAATAGAGGAAGTAACTACTCCTCCCATCTTTGTGCACATCCATTTCTATATTCCTAAACCCTCACACAGTGCCTGGCACATAGTGGATATATTCAATAAATTTCTTATAAGTGAATAAAAATATATACAGAAATGCCTACGACATTCTTAAGGAAAGGAAAGAAAACTTCATCATTTATTAGGACTCTATTATCTGTCAGGCATTGTGTGTTTTAAATATACTGTACCTCATTTAATCCATATAGAAACCCTATAAATCAGCATCTTCAATTTACAGACAAAGAACTGAAGGAAGTGATTTTTCCAGGTCACATAGCTGAAGCCAAAGTTTAAACCTGTATCTCCAAGACTCTAAGGCCTGTGCTCTTTCTACAACAGCATACTGATATTACATTCTACTCTACTCTGCCACAGAATAGACCCAGCACGTCTAGAGAAGTTCTCTCTTCCAAACACATAATGAAGTCATAAACAAGAGACAGCAGCATTGTCTGAAAGGCAACTAGCTTAAAATTTCCACTGCCAAGGGACCAGATGGTTTCTGGGATTTCTAGTTAAGCTAAAAATACCCACAACCACAATGCATCTGACTTACAAACAAAGAAAAGGAGGAGCAGCCAGTATAAACATGCAGCTGGAAAGCCAGAAGATTTAATGCTTATAAAGCACTGCTTAAAGGGTTTTCAAATGGTATTACATGATATAAAACATTAGACAGCTCATGTTATTAACTGCTCACTCATCACTCTCTCTGTCTCTCACATACCCATACCACATTAGTTTTTTAATCAAACTCTCAGGTCTGGCAGAGCTGAGTTCCACCAAGAGGCTGAAGGTCAGAGAGGATCCTCCTCCCAGCCCCTAGCCTGGGTGTGTGAGGCCTCCCACCCCCACACACATACTTGAATAAAAGCAGCAGCTTCCTTAGGCCTAGCTGTAGCTGCCACGCACCCAGAAATGGGTAAGATTTTGTTACAATCCTTCCCTTGTATATTTATTGTTGGGTTATCTGCCTTGTGTATACTAGCATTCTTTCTTTTTTTTTTTTTTTTTTACTAACTAACTAACTTACTTACTTATTTATTTATTTATTTATTTATGGCTGCATTGGGTCTTCGTTTCGGTGCACGGGCTTCTTATTGCGGTGACTTCTCTTGTTGCAGATCACGGGCTCTAGGCAGGTGGGCTTCAGTAGTTGTGGCACACGGGCTTCAGTACTTGTGGCTCACGGGCTCTAGAGCACAGGCTCAGTAGTTGTGGCGCACAGGCTTAGTTACTCCACGGCATGTGGGATCTTCCCGGACCAGGGCTCGAACCCACGTCCGCTGCATTGGCTGGCGGATTCTTAACCACTGTGCCACCAGGGAAGTCCCTCTTTCTTTTTTTAAAGTGTAAAATTTAATGGTTTTTAGTATATTCACAGAGTTATTTAACCATCACAATTTTAAAACGTTTCCATCACCTCATAAAGAAACCTCATACCCTTTAGCTCTTACTCCTAAACCCTGCCTTCTCCTCCAGCCCTAAGCAACCACTTATCTACTTTCTGTCTCTACATATTTGCCTATTCTGGACATGCACTAGTATTTGTTTGCTGATGGATAGGAACATTGTTTCCACAGCTGTATTTCAAAAGGCCTAGAGTAATGCAAAAGGATTTGAGTCCCCTCAAACAAGAGGATAACTGGACAGCTTCTTACCCACCTCTGTACAATCTTGTATTATTTTAGAACAAGACAGGGTATAAATTATTTAAACAAACAGAAGGAAGGAAGCTTTCTGCTGTAAAGGTAGATCATTTCAAGACAAAGAGCTTAAGCACAGAGCCTTCTGTCACAGGGTTCTGACAATGGTTTGCTAGAAAGAGCATAGGTTTGGAGTCAAGAGAGACCTGAGTTCCAATTCCATCTCTGTCACCCTACTCAGGTGAGAAGTTCTGGGGTGAGTTACTTAACCTCTTTGAACTGCATTCTCCTCAGCTGAAAAATGAGAATGTTATAAATCTTATAGGATTAATGTAAGAACTAAAGGAAATGAGGTATGTAAAGTACTGAACATGGCAGGAAGCCCTGGGAAAAAGCTAGTTCCCTGATGCTACCCTTCACCATCCTGCCAGACCCCTCTGAAAACCACCAGTATATTCCTACTTTAGTATGGCAGAGAGATTACTGACACCTCTAAAACCTGCTCCTTAAATTCCACATCACTTCTCCTTAAGGTATCTTCCTTTTCCATCCATACTCCATACTCTTAACAAGATTTGTCCTCTTAACCAGCTCATCCACTTGATTTGCTTCTATTCTTTTATCCCTCCCCCAACACACACACACACGCTCACACACACACACACACACACACGCACACACACGACCTGCCCCAGGCCATCATCAAGCCTTGTGGTTTCTTTTAAATCACTACCTCATTTTTCTCTCATAGTCTCCTTTCCCTCGTGGTTACTGTTTGGACTATTCCCCACACATAACTTGCTAAATCTAATCCTGAGATTTTTACAGAACTCACTAACTGCCCCTTACCCTTTCCTTTTCATGCCCTGGTCACATTTCCTCCACCTTTTAAAATCCTGCTCTAAGCCACTTCTAGACACTTCAGTTTTAGAGGCGAAAAGAGTCTTAAGAAATCATTCAGGGAAATCCCCTGCCCAGCAATAGGTAGGGCATAACAACTTGCATTTTACATAAATGATACAGAAGGAGGTCAACTGATTTTACTCAAGCTCACACCACTAATTCCCTAAAACTCCCTAGACTGGCTTCTCCACCCTCATCTCTCTGGTTTGCCTCCTTTCATCAATTCTAAAGCTAGCCCTCCAGGGCTTCCCTGGTGGCGCAGCGGTTCAGAATCCGCCTGCCAACGCAGGAAACGCAGGTTCAAGCCCTGGTCCAGTAAGATCGCACATGCCGCGAAGCAACTAAGCCTGCGTGCCACAACTACTGAGCCTGTGCTCTAGAGCCCGCGAGCCACAATTACTGAAGCCTGCGTGCCTAGAGCCCACGCTCTGCAACAGGAGAAGCCACCGCGATGAGAAGTCCATGCGCCACAAGGAAGAGTAGCCCCCGCTCGCTGCAACTAGAGAAAGCCCGTGCACAGCAACGAAAACCCACCACAGCCAAAAATAAAATAATTAAAAAATAATAAAGCTAGTCCTCCAGTATCACATCATTTATGTGTCTGGTATCTGTCCGCTGAAAGCATCTATATTTTCATTCGTTCATTTTAAAAAAGAGGAACAAGTATGCATATTTTAATTCACTCCAACACTGGCTGGGCATGCAGTTAATATGACTGAGTCTGCAGTCAGTCTCTGTCTCTATCTCTCCTTACACACACACCTTAGAGGAAGCATAGACACTTCAGGTCTCTTTTGCTGCACCCGACTCTGAACCACAGACCCAGGCTTAAAGTATTTGGACATTAGAAAACAATATAATGTAGTTAATTTCTACTTAATTAAGGCTTAATTATTACTCAGTGTAACACAGATTTTTCTTTTACAGAATATATAAAAAGGATCCTCATAAGCTACTGTTAATGTATTAAAGAGCTAAAGACAACTTTATAGTATAAAAGCTTTATCAATGTGGTCATTAGACTCCCCCTAAATCCCATATTAATCCTATGGAATCTAGTCTAAACAACAGCCACCAGCCAATCTGTTTCCTCCACAGCTCCCAGAGTCCTCCTTCCTACAGACTCTGCAAGTTTGACAATTCTGAAAAAGCCCCCTTTAACCTACCCAAGGGCACCAAGACCTATCTCATTAAACATTCCACAAGTATTTATTGAGCCTCTATTATGTGCCAGGCACTGTACTAAGTACTGTGAATACAATGGTCAACAAGACTTTTGTCCCTGCTTGCAAAGGATTTAAAGCCTAGTGGGAAAATGGGCAGAGGCAGCATAGTGATCTATAAGAAAGTCATGGGGGACAAAAGGGTATAGTGGAAAGAGCCAAGAAATCTCAGTTCTAACTCATTGTCCTACTACTCTAGCAGTCTAAGATTTGGCAAGCCATGGTCTCTCGCTGAGCTTTAGTCTTCTCACCCATAAAACAAAGGAATTAGATAAAACAATATTTAAGATCCTTTTTAGTTCTAAGAGTTCTAAAAGAAGATAACAAAATAGCAGCAGCTATACTCACTGAAGGCTTATCATATGCCAGTAATCTCACTAGGCACCGTTTACTTAAGATACAGTTTTGTACAGAATGGCAGTACTGGCATTACTGCATCGCCTTCTTTTCTTTATTTTTTAAACTGGAAGGAGGATAGATGGTTTGATTATATTTCTTTTTATGGTTATACCCTATTCCCAAGAAGAATTTTAAGTGACTTACAGTAAAAATACATAAAGAATGAGCGTTAATAGAGAATAAAGACCACATTAAGTAATAAATATGAGAAGAGTATGCCAAAAATTATTTCTTTAATTATATGCCATGTTGGAAGGTCATGATGACTGAATTGAAAACTCTGTCTTAATTCTAAACTTCCTGACAGCCAAAGCAAAGAGGAAAACACAACTGAACGTGTAGCTCTTAGAAAAGACACTAGCTCAACAGAGAAAGTTTTTCCAGACTGAGTTTTTAGAATAACTTGCAACCACGTTTTTTGTTTGATTCTTCTAGTGGTGAAGAGGGCATGAGGAATGAGGGGAAATAAATGTAAAAAAATAAACAAACCAGTTTTTCAGATATTTAAAATAAAAGCCTAACTTTATAATTATATATCTTATGGTTCAAGTTAATTCTTTTCAATTCACATATATTTTATAATTTACTTAGAAATGACCTTGGGTTAACTATTACTCTATCTGCCTGTTTGGAAGAAGTTTCATTTTCAAAGGGCTATAGAACTTTATTAATAGTGCTGCAAAACATTCTTTGCTTTGAATGTTTCAAATGAAAATAGACTGAGCTACTGGCAAGACTCAGCCAGAATCTATTGATGGATTCCTTCCAAAATAACCATCCTATCAGGACTACTCACTCTTAACTCCATGTTTTTGGGCTTAAGAAAGAAAAGTTAAGTAGATAAGTAAAATAAATGCAGATTAATTTGATTTAAATACAGATGTAAAAAACTTTAAAGCTTTTACAGATGAACTCTCTTTAGGAAACAAACTTGCAGAGAAAAACCTATTCTTCTGTTATTGCTTAACAGACAGAAAAAAATGCATTTGAAATATCCCAAAACTGTTAACAATGCTAATTCTTTTTTTCTTGTGGTAAAATATATATAACATGAAAGTTACCATTTTAACCATTTTAAGTTTACAGGCACATCGCTATGCAACCATCACCATGCTAATTCTTTTTTAATATATCCATATGCCTCATCTCATTGTCAGCACTAACAACTTCATATTGTTTTCCTAAATATCATTTAGAATTGAAACTTAATATTTTCTTAACTAAGAAGTAAAACATGTTGACTAAATAAGAGATGCAATTCACAGTATTACCATAATAAATTTTCCAACCTAAAGTTTCCATGACATCAGCAAACTATTTCCTAAAAAGATAACCCTACCAACCAAATCCAATTAATTTTTTAAAAAACTGTACTAATAACTGAACTCAGCCCACAACCTTGGATATTTGGAAAAAATAAATGCTGAAATCCATATATGTATAATACTCATTGCAACATTTCTTAACAATAACATGTTAAGTAAATATTTTCTTATAAATTAATCCCATTGTGACTCAACGATACATACTAAGGGCAAGGATGGGCCAAGGAGCAGGAAAAGAAGATATACCACACATATTCCAGAGCCACACATAATCAAAAGCACACCCCTCTGTATAGACTTTACATTTTGCCCTTTAGAGAAGAATTTTCTAAGTTCCTTGGTAGGCATTTCTAAGTAACAACATATTAACCTTCTACCCACTTTAAAAGAATGAATTACAGGGGTAGAGACTGGAATTGGTAATAAGTAGTTCACCTATCCAGTGTCCACTCCAATTAACTGGGGCAATTTGGCCTTGGCATCATATTTGGGTTTTAATAAAATTTTCCTTTTTCCCAAGTAATTTCAAATGAAGAGATATTAACTAACTAATCACAGACTGCCTAAAGCAACATTTATTTGTTTCAGGGGATATTTATGGTGACTTGATTGGAATTAATATGATCTTCTCTTTTCAGTAGATCCCTCTAATAAACATTAAGATACACCCGCTATAAATGGGGAAAAATCCACATACACATTCAGAAGCTGACGATTCTTAGTCAAGCAATCTTGAAATTTTTAACTTTACAGGGCATCTATAGTTCAAGCTCATATGCATAAAGCAAGAGTTTCATCATCACCATAAAAGGTTAAGTACACTGGCTTACATCTTACGTATTGGGTTCTCATTTCATCAGTCAAGCTACAGTGGCTACAATCCAGTGGCCATTCAACAAATGTCAAATGAGTGAATAAACTGTTTAGGAAAGGGCCTTCCTGGAAGGAGTTACCATCACCCAGAGAAGGGGAGGCATTTAAGAGGAGAGGTTTAGCGAATTTTACTCACAGAAATAACAGGAAATGCTCAATATTCTGTAATAACCTATATGGGAAAAGAATCTGAAAAAGAATGAATATATGTATATGTATAACTGAATCACTTTTCTGTACACCTGAAACTAACACAACACTGTAAATCAACTATACTCCAATAAAATTTAAAAAAGAAAAAGAACAGGAAAATCAGAACATATACCAAAAGGATTCAGATATAAAAAGAACAGGGTTCACAATAGTATGAACTTTATAACATTCTTAAACTTGGTAGATTTTTTTGGTCATATTTATTAGTGGGTAGCAATAAAAAGCCTTAAGATATAAAGGGTCCAGGTACATGTCCATAGGAACAGCAAGAGAGATACACTTCATAGTGCTGTGGGAAGGAGAAGAACCCTAGAAATAAGGGTGAGCAATGCCAGCTCTAAATCAAAAAAGACAACAAAATGGGGTAAAGACTGTGTCTTTTTATATTAAAAGAGAGGGCATGGCACATAGTACCTCCTGCCTGTTGAATAAATGATTCCTTCCAGCTTTCCTCCCTTCTTTCATTTCTTCTTCCCTTCCTTTCCCTCCTGCTATCTATCTACCTACCTACCTACCTATCCATCCATCTATCCATCCTTCTTTCCTTCCTTCCACCAAGCCCTTCATTATTCTTCCATCACCCAACATTCATCCAATTCCTCCTTCCTTTCCTCCCCAGGGCCTGCAAAGTCTAAAGGAACAAGAAGTGCCTTGACAAAGGTCTTAAAAACTTTTTAGTTTGCCCTCCTGAAACCTATCAATATATATTTTAGTTCCAGGCATTGAAAATACATCAACTCTGGTCTCAAGTTCCTATTAAGAGGAAAAAAGTCCACAAAGAAAATCCATGAATATTGTCTTCATTATCAATGGTTGTTGAAGAAGGCTTTGTTGTTTCCTCCCAGAAAAGAAAGTTCAACTCTGCAGCAGAGCAATTAGTACAATCTTACCCTGAGGATATCCGAAATGGGTAAAATTTACTTTTTTTTAAAATTTCAGGTCAGCCCCTTATTCCTAACCCATATTTGAAAGCCAGTTCCCCCGTTTTCCCTCACTCCCACCTCCCCCAAAGTAGCTACAACAAACACTTTAAAGCTCCCCCAGTCTCTTTTGTCTCATATCCCAAAATGAAAGAACCCTGACTGGATTCAGTATCAGTCTCTTACCCTGCCAGGAAAGATAAGGAGTAGGAGTTGTTCTTGGAAACAAATGCCGAGCGGTGTGTCTGTATCATCTTGCCTCGAGAAGGTTCTTCATTCTCTGAATCTGAGAGACGTGCAGGACACTGGCAGGAGACAAGGGAGACAACACTGTCCATTTGGGGTTCCCATGGAATCTCCCAAAGCTATTGTTCAAATCTCTCTTTCTATTATATGTTCTCTCTGAGTTCCAATCTATGTTTCCAACTGCCTCTTGGGATACCAATCTGGATATCCCAAATGCAGCTCAAACTTAATATATCCAAAATCAAACTCAATATTTCTCTTCTCTAAGTCCCCCTACCAACCCAGTTAGAAGCTTCAATGTCACCCATGACTCTTTCCTTTCCTTTCTTCAAAGTCATAATAACATTGTATAGAGGTTTTGAGTACCCCAACACATCCAAATATTTTATTTCATCTACTCTTTAACCTACCCCACTAAGAAGGGACTATTGCCTTTTACAGATGGCAAACTGAGGCTCAGAATAGTTAACCTGCCTAGGATTGTAGAGTTAATAACGCTGGTACTGTGATCCAGAGCATCTGTCTCCAAACTGCCTCCACGTTATTTCTACTTTGCTCCATTCTACTCCAATGTCTTTCAGATCTAACTCTTCTCATGAATACTCATTGTCACTGCCTTTCCTTAGATTCTCATCATCTTCTGCCTTGACTACTGCAATAATCTACTTATGGGTCTTGCTCTCTCCAGTCTTTCTTCCCTCCAACCCCCTCCATATTATCAAACACACAGACAGAATCCCATCACTCCCCTGCTTAACCGTTGGTGACTTCAGGATAAAGTCTAAATACCTCAGCATGATCCAATAACCTTCAGAAACTAGATCCAATCTTCCTCTAAGTTTTTCTCCCACCAGTTCCGACACAGGGAACTCCTTGAGCTCTACTGCAATCATACTACTTTCTACTCTCCACATGTACCATCACAGTCTTTCAAAACTCCTATTCTTTTGCACATGCTATTCGTCCCTTTGCCTAAGATTCTCCTTCCGCATTCTCTGCCTATAAAATACTCACTGGCCTTTCAGAGGCATCTTAAATGTCACTTTCGCTTCCAAATACCCTTAGATCAGCTTTTTCCATCTTGCTGACACTCATTCATTTACCTTCATTTTATTTTAGAGTCTCTTTTTGAGAGACTTTAAATTTACATTCAAAGTTTCTTTTACGTGTGTCTTTTGCATACACATATGAGGATCTGCTCATGATTCAATATGAGTGTCTTCTTTATAGGGGGAGCAACTAATCACACTGAACTGTAGCTTCTTATTTAGGAGTCTGATTTCTGCTGTAGACAACAGACCCTTTGAGAGCAAGTGACCACCTTTTCTTTAAAACTTCTGATACCATTATATAGTAGGTAAACAAAAAAAGTCTAATAATCTAATGATTAACCAGTTTTCTAATGATTCAATGACTATCAAAGCTAGAGTTGTAGACAGAGGCATGCAAGGCGTCTTTTGGCTCAGAGTACCCTGTATTCCTTAAATGCCTTTTATTCTCTAGGTTGATAGGCACATTCATACAACAGGCTATGTTTCCAACAGCCTTTAAGAAACAGTTGAAGGATTACAATTTACAGAGAAGCTTTTCCATTCTGTAGGGTATCTATCCCTCCTTAAAGAACCCTGTTGTACAAACTATTCACTGGAGAAACTTTAATAGCACTAACCCATTACCAAATTTATTGGAAAGAAAGTAAAAGTTTTGACATCAACAGACTCAACGGGATAAATAATGGCAATTTTTTTTTAGGTCTTTCTGCATAATCAATTCGGTACCAAATAAAACAATGTTCAAATTCCCGCTCTATTACTTAGCTATCACTGTCACTATAGGTTAATTGCTTTACCTTTTTGAGCCTCAGTTTCTCATCTATAAAATTAAAAATGATCTGTCTACTACGTATATTGTGATAAACCATTAAAAACACATGGTGCATTAGCTCACAAGTAGTAAGTGTTCAACAAAAGGTAGATTTTATTTATATCAATTTTAATACTATTAATCTTTTAAGAAAAAACTCTGGTATTATAATAGGTATATGCCAGGTTCCTTTTAATTGTTGAAAATAAATTTACATTATTATAAATAAATAATTATATAAACAGAAGGTACCCTGACCCCCAATCCCTCTATATTTCTACCCTCACGAAACCTAGAGCCATAAGATAGGAAAATATTTACCTCTCACCTTTAACTTTGGATAAAAACAAGCATACAGGACTATCGATTCCTAAAATGGAAATCTCTAAAATGATATTTTTTTAAACGTTGTGCCTAAAAAAAATTAAAAGAATGATAATACCCAGGGTTGGCAAGGGTGCGAGGAAATTAGTTTAGCACATTTGTTTACTACTGTTTAATACAAACTTTAAAGTTCAAAGTTTAGTACAAACTTCCTGGAGGTCAACTGAATAATAAGTACCAAAAAGTCTTAAGAAGTACACTCCCTTTGATCTGATCATTCCACTTCTAGTAATTTATAAGGAACTAATGAGGCATGTGGATTTCATCACAGCAGTGGTTTAAGACAGCAAAATATCAACAGATTAATTAACTGGATAAATTCTACAGTAAAGAATAACTAGCAGACCACTAAATAATGATATGGGATTCTTTATTTACATGGAAAGACATCCAGGACTTATAATTTATTAAAGAAGGTTATAAAACAGTATGTATACTGGGTTACATTTTCTGAAAAGAAAAACAGTACATTTTATACACACACACACACACAGACACACACACACACACACAAACACATTTAGAAGTGAAGTCTGGAAGAATATTCACCAAAATGTTTATAGGAGTTTTCTCTAGGCTATGGGATGACAAGCAGTTTTTCACTTTCAACTTTATAATCTTTAGTATGACTATAATTGTTACACCAAATTGTTTTCCAACAATTTGCACTACTGTCGGTATTAACTGCACCATAACAAATCGTAATAAATTAAACATCGTGCCTATTTTATTTTCTTTCTGAATAACTGTTTCTAGAATAAGCACTTTTCTTCCTCTATTTGGATTCAACTTGATAAACACGTATCAAACACTTGTGATGTGCAAGGTACTATGGGATATTTAAAAAACAGTAAGACACATTTCCTATACTTAACAAACTTACAAATTAAGTAGAGAAACACAAACACACAAATAACCATAATGTAAGGAAGAATGAAATAAGTCCTATAAAAGTTACAAAGTGAGGAGAGAAAACTTGAAGAGAATGGATGATGGGAGTGGAGAAAAAGTGAGGAATCCCTATAGGTTCCAGGAAGGTGACAGCTTTTGAACTGGACATGGAAAGATAAATAGCCTTTCAACAGGTAAGGTCAGTGGCATTTCAATGAGATGAAACGCAAGAGCAAGGATTCTCAGGAGGGAAAGCATAGATTATACATTTGGGGGAAAGCAAACAGCTCTGTTCCCTGGAGTTCTCGAATGTAAGCAAAAATGGAAAGATAAGCTAGAATAATACTAAGGACCTGAATGTTGGGGTGAAGAGTTCTCATTTAATTCCACAGGAAATGGGGAGCCACTGAGGTTTTTGGAGCAAGACAGTGAAATGATCAGTCCAGCTCTAATCATAATACTCTCTATATAAAATATAATCCTTCAGCTGGCTTTTCACTGAGACCACTTGAGCTTCTTTTCAGTCCCAATATGAATGCATCCTTGGCTAAACTAAATGAAATTACTTGTTCAACACCAAAATTTCTTAAGACATATTTAAAGTAAAATTTTAAAAGTCCTCAAAAATATAAAAGCAAACGGAAAAAAGGTAAAATCACAAAAATCTAAAACTTAAAGTGTTCATAGATCTGATTTTATTCAATGTACAGGAAATTTTGCAAAACTGGCCATTGCCAATCAGGATTTGTACTTCCTGATTCCTTTTAAGATTAAATTTTAGGTTGATGTAATTAATTTCTACTTCAAAGATTACAGTGGCAAAAGAAAAAATAATTAGAGCAATTTCCCATCCTTGCTATGAATTAATACTAGAGATCATTTCCTGGAGGAAACCTAGATCTGGCAAGGCCAAAAACAATAGGTTCTTTCTATCAAAAGGACCATAGTAAAGAGTAAGCTCTCTTTGTCAAAATTGGTTTGTCCTAAAAAGAAATGTCTTTCTGGGCTGTTTTCCCTGAGGACACTAATGGACAGTCCTGTTGGGGTGAAGAGGCAGAGTTTGCGGTCTTTAGAGACTACAGACAACAGTTGGGGCTATTAGTCAGAAGACATACTATATGCACAAGACTATCATATATTTTATTCTTGCCTTCCTAGATAAACTGTATTCTCTCCAAAAGCAGTCTTTTTCCTTCTGTAGTTCCCAATGAACAGAGAATTGAGAGTACATAAGCATTTCATATTTGTTAAACTGAATCTTTTAGAAGGTTGGAATGCAAATGATTGTTTTTAACAATAATTAAATAGTAGCAATTATTATTATTATAACTGGGGTAAAAAAGCCCCACATATACATTGACAGTCAGCAAATACTATCAATCCAAGAAAGCTTAAGTAATCTCAAATTCTGAAGTTCAGGAAAAATGCCTTTGCAAAGAGTAAACCTAAAGCACAGAGAAATTAAGTAACCTGGCCAAAGTCGTACAATCTGTTACAATGCTGGGACCTGTTTAACAGGCAGACTTCAGGTCTAGAGATATTTTTTCCCTCTATTCTGGTATGTTGTCTGTCTTTATATATGGTAAAGTTTTATTAAATCCACCTAATTAAAAATATAGCCTGAAATACTAACAAGCCTGAATCACAAAACATTTTAATAGATATGACTCTAAAGGTATGCTAAGATATACATATATCAATAGAAGATGTCTAATCCAATATGAATTACTAAAGAAAAAAAAACAATTGTAATCATCCATTTGAACCATAATCAGTGATCCTCCAAAAGTGCTTTCTTGTATTAGTTAAATATACCATTTACAACATTTTCCAGTAATTTGCTTGGTAAATAAGTAATGAAAAAAAATTCAGGCAAGATTTGGCCCATTAGAAGTATAATTAGGTTAAGTTTAAACTAAGTAATCTAATATTGAGGACATACTTTGTAAATAGAACTGTGCTGTTTGGGGCATTATAAAGAGTAAAGGGAAGTAAAATACAAACTATAAGGAAATCTAGTTGAGGATATAACACATACAGAACTCAGATGTCAAATAACAACTCATAAATCAAAATGACAATATATGTATAAAACTTACCACAAGTAGTAAACTATACTAGGTTTTTCCTCTCACTCACCTTTTTTCCCCACTGTTCCCCCTTAATCTTTCCACACAAGTCTCATTGCCCCATTCACAAATCATTTTCTCCAGCTCTCCACCTGAATGCTAAGTTCTTCACTACTCTTAAGCAGCACAGTCAATGACTGTTACTATTCACCAACAAAGGTTTTTCAGATCCACATCACCTGGGCTAATTGCTGATTTTGAGGCAGGCGTCCATCAAAAAGGTGATCTACTTACACGCTCTAGATTTGTCTTCAGTACTAATGGCTCATCTCTTTTTTTCTGTTCATCCATTTTCCTTTTTCCCATTTCTGTATCCTCTGGTAACAGCCTGTGGATTTGATCTTCAGAGGTTTTCTCCTCTTGTAACTTTTCTTCTCTCAGCTAAAAATACAAATCACACCAAGACAGTAGTTTTAGGCAACTATAGACTTAAAACCATCTTTTACTCAGTAGTCTATTAGAACAAACAGGAAAGTTTTGAGACTATTTTCTTATTTGCTATAAAGCCCTCTTAATTTTTAAGTCTACTTTTACTTGAATCTTGCCAAACATTCCCTTCATGGCTTAAGATTTAACTTCTCTGCATTCTTGAGCAATATGAAATCACAAAGGCTAAGATAATACACATAATCAAAAAATAAGGTTTATTCACTTAGCCAAAAAAGGTGGAACCTAAAAACTTTCCTTACTCCCATAAACCAGATATAACTACACTGGACCAGGAGAACAGCAAAGATGTAGGCCACAGAGGGCCAGAGAAGTTGGTCTAGGCAAGAAAGGTCTTTGGGCCTACTGGAAACAGAAAAAATGGCTTATCACAGTTCCATCGTCCTACAATTTATGTGGATCTTGTGATCCACAGGATAGGTCAAGATACATTGTCTACAAAGAAAGTTAAGGCAGACTAATATGCTCCTCATTTGGGGGAGGTAGCATGGCATTATGAAAATAAGATGGGTTTTGGAATTTAAAACCTGGGTTCTAGTGGTTCTGTCACTTATTTAGCAGCTATATGATCTTGGGCAAATGAACCACCATATGCTCACCTACAAAACAGGATAACTCTACTTACTTTGCAGATATCATTGTAAGAAATAAATGAGATAATAATATAAAGTATTTACTGCAGTATCTTGCTATATACTTACAGTATATCAAGAGTTCCCTTTCCTAACCTCCCTTTATTCTCTTTTCATTGCCTAGGATTTTAATAAAATTTAAATGACAATGTATATGAAAGCAATTCTAGGCTATTAATATTTTTAATCATACTTATAAAATAAAACTAAAGAACAAATAAATATTTTTCATTGGCTGTCAACTGGGTTAAAAAACAAAAACAACAATAACAATAAACAACAATAAGATTTAGTCTTATCTTTCCAGTTTCCACAGGTATGATTCCAATAAGCCTGAACTAGTCTTTAACATGCTGGGTCTAATTCAAGAGGTTATGAATATGCAAAGAACACCATAAACAATGTTACGTCAGGAGGAGACTCAAATGAAATAATGTACGCCCAACTCTGCCCAAGTCAAACAAGAACACAAGAGGAAGAAAGCTAACCCATAGCTAGGCAGAAAGCAAACCTGAAGTCTATGCTAACTGCCCACATGAAAGATCAATGCCTTTTTATGATCTTACATCAATGCCTTTTAATGATCTTAGATGACCACAGGCTACAAAGGGGCATTTCACTTTTAGAGGATAGAAAGGCAGAGTGGCACACACAAAAAACAGGTTTTAGCATCACGTTATCATTTACTGAACTCTATGTGTCAGGTGCGGAGCTAAAGCACTATTACATTATCTCATTATCTCTACTTTAAAAATTAAAAAAAAACTAAGGTTTAAAAAAATCTATGGCAAATTCACAGAGCCATAGCCTTGGAGCTAGAATTCAAACCTATGTTTACCTCGGTTGTTCTCAACCAAGGATGATTTTGCCTCTCAGGATACATCTGGCAATGTCTGGAGACACTTTTGACTGTCACAACTGAGGGGATAAGGTGTGTGGTGCTACTGGCATCTAGTGGGTAGAGGCCAGGAACTGCTACTAAACATCCGAAATGCATAGGATAGCCCCCAACAATATATACATACACAGACGTTGCTATTTTTAAAAAACTAAATATTAGGGCTTCCCTGGTGGCGCAGTGGTTGAGAGTCCGCCTGCCGATGCAGGGGACACGGGTTCGTGCCCCGGTCTGGGGGAATCCCACGTGCCGCGGAGCAGCTGGGCCCGTGAGCCATGGCCGCTGAACTCGCGCGCCCGGAGCCTGTGCTCCGCAACGGGAGAGGCCGCGGCAGCGAAAGGCCCGCGTACCACCAAAAAAAAAAAAAAAAAAAAAAAACTAAATATTAAATTTCCTGTTTTATGTATTTTAGTGTTATTTTGTTTTGTGCTTGTGTTTACATACTATGTTCTCTGGCTTTTCTAGTGTTTTAGAATGCATCCTTTGCCTCCTAATAATGTTTATGGCTGCTCTCAAAGTTTTTGACAATAAACTTGTGTGTTGTTGGCAAAACAACCTTCTCATTGCAATGTTGAGTCTCTGCTAACACAGCATCACCTTAAAGGTAAAAATTTACAAAATTGAAAAACCCATATATACATTTAAATCTTCACATGAATCATGTTGGTGTTTTCTCTATATTGGGTTCTGCAGATGCTTTTTTTTTGGTCCCTTTTGATGGTTATTTATAAGGACTTGAGAACTTGGTATCTAGGAAAGAGTTTTTATATTCAGCGAAAATGACTTGGTGTCAGAAAATAGCATATAAACTTGAATAAGAAGTATCAATAGCTGCTGTTTACTGAACTCTTCCATGTTTTGGGCATTAAGTTTATAGAGCTTACCTTATCATTATCATTTTATAGACACAAAAATTAACATTCAGTGGTTATTTCCTGAAGTCAGTGTTTGAATATCGAAGAGCTTAGATTTTAAAGCAAACCACTGGCTTCAAATACCACGGTTTCTCAACCTCAGCACTACTGACATTTTGGGTTAGATAATTCTTTGTTATGGGGAGCAGGTCAGAGTCTGAGTAGAAGGCTTATTCATGAATACTTTATTGGGTAGCAGGAGTTAAGGATCGAGTAGTATAACAAGGAGAGACAGCAAGCCAGTAAAAGTGGTTGGCTTGACAGTTGGCTACAGAAGACAATATGAGAAACTGTATGCAATGCAGCTCAAGACTATCAATCAGAAGTGAGAAAGGGGGAAGCATATATATATATATATATATATATATATATATATAGACTCCCACTTCCTGCTGACCAAAGTTTGCTCCACGGGATGTTAAATACCCCTGACGCTGGCTCAAGTAAGTTCTCATGGTAGGGACTGCAGCAGCAACCACAGAGAAGCCCTAGAGCTAAAAGCAAGAGGCAAGCAGTAGGAGCCAAAACAAAAGAGATCTCAGCTTGTACCAAGTGAAGCCGCCCACCACTGTAAGTGGAATGCTTATTACTGCCTCCATTTTTTTTTTAAATTTATTGGCCACGCCCAGCAGCTCACAGGATCTTAGTTCCCTGACCAAGGATGGAACCCATGCCCCCTGCAGTGGAAGCGGGGAGTCCTAACCGCTGGACTGCCAGGGAAGTCCCTGCCTCCATTTTTAGACGCTAATTATTAAAGAAAAACTATTGATTTCTGTACAGTAATCTCATTCTCAGCCACACTATCAAGAGTACAATGTAATTTTTTTCCTCAAAATATCTTTACTTTTTCATCATTAATTTTTATAAATAAACGTTTTTGTTTTTTTTTTTGGCCAGGCCGCGTGGCATGTAGGATCTTAGCTCCCCGACCAGAGATCGAACCCCTGAAGTGGAAGCACAGAGTCTTAACCACTGGACTGCCAGTGAATTCCCAAAAATAAACTTTTAAAAATCAAAGCATTATATACAGTGTACAAATCATAAATGTAAAGCATGACAAATTATACAAAATAAGCACATCCATGTAACTACCACCCAGATCAAGAAACAATATATTAGCAGTACCCCTTGTGCCTATTCCTCACCCCAAAGTAACCATGATCCCAGCTTCCCACACCAAAAAGAATCATTTCACCTATTTCTGAAATTTATATAAGTGGAATCTTATATATGTATTGAATCTGTCTTCCTTCAGTCAACATTCCATTTGTGAGATTCATCCATGTAGTTGCATGTAGTAGGTTGTTCTTTCTCATTGTTTTATAGTATTCCATTGTTTGACTACAAAACAACAATTCTATTGTTAATGGATATTTGCATAGTTATTAATTTGTAGCTATTTACAAATAAACTGCTATGAACATTCTTGTGTATGTATCCTGATACACATATTGTTCTGTGCGGTATATTCTAAAAGAGAAGCTGTTTAGTCATAACGCACGGGTACACTGCCATAGTTTCCCCAAATTGGTTGTACAAATTACACTCCCACCCCAACCTGCAATGTAGCAGAATGACAGTTGCTCTCAACCTTGTTAACAGTATTGTCTATTTTAGCCATTTCAGTGCATATATATTGATACTGCATTATGACTTCAATTTGCATTTCTCTGATGACTAAAGATCTAGAGCAGCTTTTCATGTCTTTATTGACTATTTGGAAATTCTCTTTTATGATGTGCCTATTCACATCGTTGCCCTTTCTCCTTTAAAATATTTGGGATTTTCCCTAGTAATTTGTAGGAGTTATTTATATTTTTTGAATATGAGGCAGTTTTCAAGAAAAAAAATATACCTACAAGATACATACATACACCCACCCACACACCCACACTTTTTTCCCCCTCTCACGGTAGCTTGCCTTTTTTTTTTTTTTTTTTTTTTGCGGTACGCAGGCCTCTCACTGTTGTGGCCTCTCCTGTTGCGGAGCACAGGCTCCAGACGCGCAGGCTCAGCGGCCATGGCTCACGGGCCCAGCTGCTCCGCGGCATGTGGGATCTTCCCGGACTGGGGCACAAATCCGTGTCCCCTGCATCGGCAGGCGGACTCTCAACCACTGCACCACCAGGGAAGCCCGCTTGCCTTTTTCACTCTCCTGTTAGTGCCTTTTAAAGACAAGATGCTCCAGGTTTTAATACAGTTTAATTTAACATTAGTGTTTTTTATATCCCATTTCAGAAATTCTCTCATCATATCTTTAAGGAGCTTATTATTTGACCTTTCACATTTAGCTCTACAATCCACTTTGAACTGGTTTTTAAAAAATCAACTATGTTAAGGCATAATATACATACGATAAAATGATCACATGGAATGCATAGCTCGATGAATTTTGACAAATGTATATATCCATGTAACTGTATCCCTAATCAAGATATAGAACATTTTTACCACCCAAAAAAGTCCCTTCAAACCCACTAGTGGGAATTCCTTGGCGGTCCAGTGCCTAGGACTCCGTGCTTTCACTGCCGAGGGCCCAGGTTCGATTCCTGGTCAGGAAACTAAGATCCCACAAGCCTTGCAGCACAGACAAAAACAAAAACAAAGACAAATGACAAAAAAAATCCACTTAAAAAAACCCACTAGTAATCAATCTCCCATGCCACTCAGCCCTAAGCAACCCTTAATCTTATAACTATGACTACAGATTAGTTTTGCCTGTTATAAAATCATACAGCATATATTCCTTTATGTCAGGATTCATTCACAGCATATTTTTGATATTCATCCATGTTACTAAGTTTATTATATTATATTCCTTTTATGGATGAGTTATATTCCATTGTATGAATATACCACAATTTGTTTATCCATTCAAGTATTGTACGTTTGGGCTGTATTCAGTTTGGGGCTGTTATAAAGCTGTTACGAACATTCATGTCTTTTTGTGAACAGATGTTTTTATTTTGCTTGTCTAAACAGCTACAAGTGGAATTGCTGGGTCAAGTAGTAAGTATATGTTTAAATTTATAAACTGCCAAAATGTTTCCCATGGAGGTTATACCATTTTACACGGTCAGCCCTCCACATCCGTGGGTTCCACCATCAGTGGATTTAACCAACCACAGATCAAAAATCAATCTGTCTTTGGTGGAACCCATGTACACCAATCCCACAGACACCAAAGGCCAACTGTACTCTGCGATTTTATATAAGGGACTTGAGCATCCATGGATTTTGGTATCCACGGGGTTTCTGGAACCATTCCCCCACAAATACCGAGGGAGGATTATATTCCCACTAACAATGCATGAGAGTTCCAGCTTATTTACATTCTCATACTCATTTGGACACGTGGAATTCTTAGCCTTTTAATTTTAGCTATTCCAGAGGATGTAGGGGATATCCTATATGTGATTTTAATGAGTATTTCCCTGCTGGTTAATTATGTTGAGCATCTTTTCATATGTTTAGTAGCATGTCTTCTTTTGTGAAGTGTCTATTTTCAATAAAACCTTTTATCCTATTTTTTAACCTTATTATCAGGTGCATGAGTTTTTTTTATAAGTTCTGGATAAAAGTCCACTGTTAGATACACATTTTGAGAATATCTTCTCCCAGTCTTTGCTCTGCGTATTTCTTAAATGAGTGGAGGTTTTTTACTTTAATAAAATTTAATATCATTTTTTTCTTCTGTGATTAGGATTTTTTCGGTTCTTGACTAGTAAATCTTTGCCTACCCCAAGGTCAATAACTTTTTCTTCTGTTTTCTTCTGCATAGTTTTAGCTTTTACATTTAGTCTATGATGCATTTTGAATTAATGTTTGTATATGGTATAAAGGAGAGATCAAGATTGACTTTTACTTATTCATAGGATATACAGTTTGTTCCAGCACCATTGTTGAAAAGATTGTTCTTTTGCCACTGAATTACTTTTGTGCCTTTGTGAACATCAACTGACTATATATGAGTGGGTTTATTCCAGGACTATACTCTATTCTACTGATTATATGTCTTTTCCTTATGCCGACACCATAGTGTCTTGATGATTATCATTTTAAAATCTGTAAGTAAAGTCCTCCAATAATAACAGTCATTAATCACAGACAACATGATCCTCCATGTAGAAAATCCACCAGAATCTACAAAAAAGCTACTAAAACTACTAAATGAGTTTAGCACAGTTGTAGGATAAAATATCAAAATATAAAAACCAACAGTATTTTTACATACTCGCAAGAATTATAACACTTACAGTAATATCCAAAAATGTGAAATACTTAAGATAAATCTGACAAAATATCTGGAAAGTGAAAACCACAGAACACTGCCAAGAGAAACTAAAGAAGACCTAAATAAATAGAAGAATACCATGTTGACGGATATGAAGACTCAATTATTGAGATGTCAGTTCTCCCCAAATTGATCTATAGACTCAATGCAATCCCAATCAGAATGCCAGCAAGTTTTTTTGTAGAAACTGGCAAGCCAATACTAAAATTCAGATGGATATACAGAGAACCAAGAAGCCAAAATAACTTTGAAAAAGAACAAAATTGGAGGATTAATACTAATGGATTTCAAGACTTATTATAAAGCTACAATAATCAAAACAGCATGGTATTGGTGTGAAAATAAACAAACAGATCAATGGTACAGATACAATACAGAGTTTAGAAATAATCCCATAAATATATGGGTAACTAATTTTTGACAAAGGTGCAAAAGGCAATCCAATGGAGAAAGGATAGTCTTTTCAACAAATGGTGCCAGAATAACTGGGAAATCCATACACACACCATATATAAAAACTCAAAATGGATCACAGACCTACATGTAAAGCCTAAAACTCTAAAATGTCTGGAAGAAAACATAGGAGAAAATCTTTGTGACTTTGGGCTGGGAAAAGAATTCTTGGATATAACACCAAAAGCAAAATCCACAAAGGAAAAAAAATATATAAACTGTATTTTTTTTTTTTTTTTTTTTGTGGTACGCGGGCCTCTCACTGTTGTGGCCTCTCCCGTTGTGGAGCACAGGCTCCGGACGCACAGGCTCAGCGGCCATGGCTTACGGGCCCAGCCGCTCCACAGCATGTGGGATTTTCCCGGACCGGGGCACGAACCCGTGTCCCCTGCATCGGCAGGCGGACTCTCAACCACTGCGCCACCAGGGAAGCCCTATAAACTGTATTTTTTAAAAAATAAATAAATTTATTTATTTTTGGCTGCTTTGGTTCTTTGTTGCTGTGAGCAGCTTTCTCTAGTTGCATCAAGCAGGGGCTACTTTCGTTGTGGTGTGCGCGCTTCTCATTGCAGTAGCTTCACTTGTTGCAGAGCATGGGCTCTAGGCGCAGGGGCTTCAGGAGTTGTGGCACGTGGGCTCTAGAGCGCAGGCTCAGTAGTTGTGGTCCACGGGCTTAAATGCTCTGCGGCATGTGGGATCTTCCCAGACCAGGCCTCGAACCCGTGTCCCCTACATTGACAGGCGGATTCTTAACCACTGTGCCACCAGGGAAGCCCTAAACTGTATTTTTTGAAAGTTAAAAACTTCTACCCATCAAAAGGCTCTAAGAAAATGAAAAGACTGACACACACTGGGAGAAGAATATTTGCAAAGCATATACCCGTTAAGACTTGTACCTGAAGATCTTTCAAAATTCAACAGCAAGAAAATACAAATAAACACATGAAAAGATGCTCAACATCACTGGTCATCAGGGAAATACAAATTAAAACCACAATGAGATACCACTACACACCAGTTGGAATTGCTAAAATTAAAAAGACTCACCACAGCAAACGCTGACAAAGATTGAGAGAAACCAGAACTTTCATACTCTACTGGTAGGAATTAAAATGGTAAAACCACTTTGGAAAAGTTTGGCAGTTTCTTAAAAAAGGACACATACCTACCATATGATCCAGCCTTCTCATGACTAAGTATTTTCCTAAGAGAAAAAAAATTCTATTCTATACAAAGACTTGCATGTGAATGTTCACAGTAGCTTTATTTGTAATAGCCAAGAACTGGAAACAACCCGAATTTCTATTAACAGGCAAATAGATAAACATATTGTGACATATCCATACAATGAAATAGTATTCTGCAATAAAAAAGAATAAACTATTGATACATGTAATTAGTGAATGAATCTCAAAATAATTATGCTGAGTAAAAAAGCCAAATAGAAAGGCATACACAACTTATGCCAAAAAGAACAAACAGGTTAATTGGACTTCATCAAAATTAAAAACTTTTGTGCAAAGGACACGATCAAAAAAGTGAAAAGACAACCTATAGAGTGGGAGAGAATATTTGCAAATCATGTATCTGATAAGGATTTAATATTCAGAATACATAAAAAACTCTTAAAACTAAACAACCAAAAGACAAACAACCCAATTCAAAACTAAGCAAAAGACTTGAATAGACATTTCTCCAAAGAAGATATAAAATGGTCAATAAGCACATGAAAAAAGGCTCAACATCATTGTTCATTAGGGAAATGCAAATCAAAACCTAACGAGATACCCACTAGAATGATTATTTTTTTAAAACTCAGAAAATAACAAGTGCTAACAAGAACATGGAGTAATTGGAGCCCTCATACATTGCTAGTAGGAATGTAAAATGGTGCAGCTGCTGTAGAAAACAGTATGACGATTTCTCAAAAAATTAAACATTCAATTATTCCCATGACCCAGCAATTCCACTCCTAATTACATACCCAAAATAAAACCAGGAGTCAAACAGATACTTGTATTCCAATGTTTATTGCAGCATTATTCACAAGAGCCAAAAAGTGGGAAGGAGATGAAAGGATCAACAAAATGTGATATATGCATACAATGGGATATCCAGCCAAAAAAAGGAATGTAGTACTAAAACATGTTACAATGTGAATGAACCTTGAAAACATTATGCTGAGTGAAATAAGCCAGGTCACAAAAGGACAAATACAATATGATTCCACTTACATATCTAGAATAGGCAAATTTGTAGAAAGAAGGTTAGAGGTTACTAGGGCCTGGGGTGATGGTAGAATGGGGAGATATTAATGGGTACACAGTTTCTGTTTGGAGTGATCAAAATATTTCAGAAAAAGAAAGCAGTTTTGATTGCACAACACTGTGAATGTACTTAAGGCCGCTGAATTGTACACTTGAAGTGGTTAAATTGGCAAATTTTATGTCATATATATTTTACAGCACAACCTATTATATAAGTACCATGAAATTCCAGCTAGCTTTCTATCCTTTTAGATACTACAATAAACAATCTGGGGGCTTCCCTGGTGGCACAGTGGTTGAGGGTCTGCCTGCCGATGCAGGGGACACGGGTTCGTGCCCTGGTCCGGGAGGATCCCACATGCCGCGGAGTGTCTGGGCCCGTGAGCCATGGCCACTGAACCTACGTATCCCGAGCCTGTGCTCCGCAACAGGAGAGGCCACAACAGTGAGAGGCCCGCGTACCGCAAAAAAAAAAAAAAAAAATCTGTATGACAGGTTTCTCAAGGCAATATCCTAGTAGCAGGCTTCAACTAGTCTTCTGATTAGAATCAGGTAGTTGAACTGTCTAACAGCTGAACACAGGAGCAAACAGAATTCCTAGCCATAGGGCAAGGTGCCGTCAAAGGAATAGACTGTTGAGCTTGCTAGATTCTTAAATCCTGTTCATGGAAGGGTGGAGATGCCTATAGAATATTTGTAGCTAATCCATATATCTTGAATAATACTCATTTCACCATGAAAAATTATTTATCTTCATAACTGTAGAATCTGAGTGATGGGTATACAGGGGTTTTATTGTTCATTTTATTGTTTTTTTATATTTGTTTAAATATTACACAATTTAGAAATCATTTATAACATCCATTATGCAAGTTAAAAAACCTCAGATGCTGGGTGATTATAGAAATAATTGAAGGGCTTATAGGAGCCTATGCAGAGAAAGTTCTGATTATAGTCTCTCAAATGCTAAGTAACTACTCCAGAGTATGTATTCCCTATTAGTACTTCAATGTTAACTAGCCATCCTTAGAGTTTAAAGCAAAACACATATACACCACACTGTTTCAAATGAAATATTTTAAAATACATTTCATAACATCCAGAACATACTTCTTTCTACCACGGATTTTTAACACAAATTGCTTGTGTCCAATTGCTTGTTTTCAAATTTCCCTTCCCTCAGACACTATGAGCTTCTATCAACCTGGAACCATGCTATTCATCCTTGATTTCCCCCCTCCCACTTTAGTTCTGGACATAGGGCCTGTATTCAATAAGTTTAATTCCACAGATATTTACAGAGCACTACAGTCTATGTGTTAGGCATTGCTTTTAGTGCTGAGGATACAGCCCTGATCAAAAATGACAAAGCTGTTTGCATGGTGCTTAGATTCTATAAGAATGTGATCGAAATGAAAGATATGATGGGACTAATCAATTTTTAATAGGTCTTCCAACTAATATTCTCTGCAATACAAACTATACCTATTTTGGCGACTCTACCAGTCCCCATGCTTTGGGGAGCTTCTCTCAATTCCACAATAAAAGGTAACCAACCCGACAGTGCCATGAACACAGGGCTGGTGGGAAGAGTGCTGCTCAATGGCATTTTTTTTTAATTTGGATTTAATTGTTCTCATTAAATCTACATGCTTATCAAAATTCCCTCCATCCCCAACCAAAGATAATGTTCCATATAGCTGTCCCAGGCTGGAGAAGAATTTATTACTAATCTAACACAGTCACACACAGAATTTGCCCTTACAGTGACAGCGCAGATGTCAGCAAGAGTTCTCCTCTAAATGGACTGATAATGATAGGATTTTCTCTCTAAAATATATCAGAGCTCTCAAAGGTTAAAATACACAAATTTTCACCACTCCAGCCTCTTTGCCTGTATAGGAAACCATCAAGTTGTGAGAGCATTTATCACACATCAGGCCTCACAGGTGTTTGACAGGAATCACTAACGCCTGTTCCACGTGATGTCTTCAGTTAACCTGAAGCCTTTGGTTTATTTTGTGGAGCAAACCATTCATCTCTTTTAACTTCTGCCATTGCATCAGCCAACAATTTGCTTCCCTCTGGATCCATCTTCGAGAGTTCTCGAAACGCTTCTTCCCTCACAAAGCAAATTTCATGTCCATCAGGGTCAGTCAGAATGATCACTTGCACTGTTGCTTTCCCTGGAGTGTCCAGACTCACGAGGAGAGTCAGAATCTTCTGATTCTCCCTTTTTATCAAGTCTTCTAAGTCTGACAACTCTTTCTGGGGGCAAGAAAAGGCAATTCGTCCAAAAGCTGCTTGCATGATCAACTGCCCCCTGGATGCCCTGTAGCTCCAGCTTAAACTGGTTATCAGCATAGCCCAGCAAAACTCTGTGCTTCTTTTCATCTTTTTCATAAATTTTCATTCCCAGCAGATTAGACCAGTAGTTCAAGGACTTCTGAAGATCAGAAACTGCTAGAGTTACTTTTAATACAGGATCTGACTGAGGTGGACTGCGGTTCTGCAAATAGAATTTATATCCTCTGGGGGCTTTGGTTTCAAAGACACCTACTGCGACTTCATTGAGTGGCCACTCCAGCTTCCTGGCTTTGCAGACAGCCTGGCTAGAAGCAAGCGTGATACCCATGAAGTCACTGCCAAGCTACAGTCTCCGATGCCATAACTGTAAGTCAGTTCTGCAACAAAATGATCATCCTCAGGTCCAAATTCTATCACTGATTTACTCCATTTCCCATCATAAGGCCTTCATCCCCAGGACATCACAATAGAAACATCTGGAAGTGGTTTTCCACTTTGAACATGAAGTGCAGAGCCCTGAGAGTCGCTATGACCACCTACACTACCCACCCCTCACGGGTACAGCGCCGCGCTGCCCACAGGTGACACCAGCACAGTAATCCCAATGGCACTTTAAAGATTAGAGGCTCATGCATCCATAATTTTCTCATTTTCGTATCTACATTGGTAAAATGGTCCACCACCCTCTGATAGTAGACTACAGAAATAATTTGTGAGAGTTGTAGGACCTTCTAGCCTCATGGTGTTTCCTTCATCTTTCCCCTAACACACAACTAACAGATTTTTCCTATAAAATATTATATATAAAAACATATAGTAAATTATATGAGTTATACATATATAACTCATTTCCTACATTTTCTAGTTATCTCTGGGCCAAAGGTTCTCAAACTGGGACCCCAGACCCTTAAGAGGATTCACAAAGGTAGTGATGGAAATCTTTAATTTTCAATATATTTTTAACAATCTAACAAATCATATACTTATAGTCCATAAGGTTCTACCCACTAAATACCTCAATAAATAGGTTGAATACATTTTTGTTGCTTATCTAGGGCTTATTCTTTAATAGAAGACATTAACAATATTTTAAATTATTAAGGGGGTTATGAAAAGAATATATATTATAAGCTGATAAAGTTGGGGACCACTGCTTCAGAAACACTGCTCCAGACCATGATGAACTTGTTAGATATTCAAATTAATATCAGAACATTTCAATTTACTTTGGTATCTATAGTGATCAATGCTTTGCATCTTCCATCTGGTTCCTAGGCTCTCATTTGATACTAACAGTTACCACTTATATAGGGTCTAATTGGTGACTACTGCTGATGCTACCCACAAAAAGCAAGTGTTTGGGGTAAGTAGGACTACTTGAAGCTTCTATCTCACAGAATCCAGAAATCATAGCAAATCTTGCATACAAGGCAAAAGCCATGACTTCTACTTGAACAATCACATAAATAGCACCAAAGCAACTATTTGCTCTTATGATTCTTACCTAATTTTAACTAACTGATAACACTATGCTCTCTTCACTTTAAATTCTTAAACACCTTTCAATTTAAATGTTATGTTTAGAATAAAGTATATTTAAATATTTATGCCAATATAACATTTTACAAATTTTCTCCTTTATGTAATAAAGTGTTTTAAATTATTTTAATATAGGTTTTAAATTATTACATGTGCTCTACAGAAATGCATATAAAATTAATTTTAAGCGTTCAAGTTTATACATAAATTGAACCAGCAGATACTAAGTCATATGTTTAGTTGCCAAGCTAAAAGGCTAAATGAAGGGGCGTGCACTCACAAGAAGTATAAAGTAAGAGCTCTAAATCATCGATTATGAAAAGGCAAAGACAGGTCTTCACTGTCCAAAGTTCAAGAAAACTGGGAATCATTTATGGTTCATACCACTAACTTTCCAGCTTCCAACCATGACTTTTTGACAGTCAGCCACTTCTCACTCAAATGAACAAATTAAAAAATGGCAGTAATGGAGGGGGGTTACTTTGCCCTAGATTTTTTCTTTTTTTTTTTTTTTGCAGTATGTGGGCCTCTCACTGTTGTGGCCTCTCCCGTTGCGGAGCACAGGCTCCAGACGCGCAGGCCCAGCGGCCATGGCTCACGGGCCCAGCCGCTCCACGGCATGTGGGATCTTCCCGGACCGGGGCACGAACCCATGTCCCCCGCATCGGCAGGCGGACTCCCAACCACTGCGCCACCACGGAAGCCCTGTGCTAGATTTTTTTTAATTCCAAATTTTAAAGAATAATAATAATTCTTATATATGGATTACTATGTACCAGGCACTATTTCACAATAACCCTTTAAGCTAGGTACTATGGGGTCCACTTTACAGACCAGGAAACTAAGAAATGGAGAGATGAACTAACTTGCCCAAATTCACATGGAGAGTCAGCATTTGAACTTAGATGGCTCTTAAGCACTTTAATAAACTGCCTGTCAGCTAAGGGCAAAATAGCCACATCATTTGTATTGTGATTTACTGAGCACCTGCAATTTTTTTTAAAGTTTGACATAAACAAACAAAAAGTGGACTCTCAAATGTAAGCAGCAAATGAGGTTTTAAACTCTCATCTGAAACCAGAAAAATAAAACCAAGCTGGCAATTTTACTGAAAGTGGATTACCTGTGAATTTTTACACAGATTTGGATAGAGATGGGAAATTTTTAAAATTATCTTGTGGAATTTTTTTTAAATATCATATTTTTAAAAGTGATTTCTGATTCTTGAATGGTTTGGCTTTAAGTAAAATATTGGCACGCATGTAATATATCACAGTGATATTTTCTGTTATTTTATACAGCCATTAAAAATGTTGGCATGGATCAAAATACACTGATATGGAAAGCTTCATATGATATGTTAAACAAAACAGTCAGTAAAAAGGGCATGTAAAGTGTGATCCTAAATCTATTCTGTAAAAAGTCTTAAGCTTAAGTTTATGATAAACATTTTTCCTTCCAGTTTTACTGAGATACAATTGACATACAGCACTGTACAAGTTCAAAGTGTAGCATAATGATTTGACTTACATACATCATGAAATGATTACCACAATAAGTGTAGAGAACATCCATCATCTCATACAGATTCAACATTAAAGAAGAAAAAATTTTTTCCTTGTGATGAGAACTCAGGATTTACTCTTAACTTTCTTTTTTTTTTTAATTAATTAATTTATTTATTTGGGGGGGGCATTGGGTCTTCGTTGCCACATGCAGGCTTTTTCTAGTTGCAGTGAGTAGGGGCTACTCTTCATTGCGGTGCGCAGGCTTCTCATTGTGGTGGCTTCTCCTGTGTGGAGCACAGGCTCTAGGCACATGGGCTTCAGTAGTTGTGGCATGCAGGCTTCAGTAGTTGTGGCTCGTGGGCTCTAGAGCACAGGCTCAGTAGTTGTGGCACATGGACTTAGTTGCTCTGCGGCATGTGGGATTTTCCTGGACCAGGGCTCGAACCCGTGTCCCGTGCATTACAGGCAGATTCTTAATCACTGCACCACCAGGGAAGTCCCTCTCTTAACTTTCATATACAGCAGTGTTAATTATATTTATCATGTTGTACATTACTTCCTTAGTACTTATTTATCTTATAACTTGGAACTTTATACCTTTTGACTGTCATCATCCAATTCCCTTTCCCACCACCTCCTGCCTCTGGTAACCACAAATCTGATCTCTTTTTCTGTAAGTTTGCTTGTTTGTTCTTGAAGTACAACTGACCTACAACACTATGTTAGTTCCTGTTACACAACATAGTGATTCAATATTTCTGTACTCAAAATGATCACCATGATAAATCTAGTTATGATCTGTCACAATACAATGATATTACATAGTTATTGACTATATTTCCCCACACTGTACATTTCATACTCATGACTCATTTGTTCTGCAACTGTAAGTCTGTACCTCTTAATCTCCCTCACCTATTTCTTTCCTCCCCTCTCCCCTCTGGCAACCACCTGTTTGTTCTCTGTATCTATAACTGTTTTCTGTTTTGTTATGTCTGTTCATTTGTTTTTTAGATTCCACATATAAGTGAAATCATACAGTACTGGTCTCTCTCTGTCTGACTTATTCACTAAGCATAATGGGGGTGGGGCATGTTTGGCAGAGGATGCACTACCCCCATTGTATTCCCATTTCAGCTTGTTTCTCCACAATGTTTCCAAGAGTGTGGGGCTCCCTACCTCTTTGCCCCCTTTCCCACCTCCCTTTGTGCTCTGGAGGCCCAGAGGAATTGGTAGCTGCAATTTGTGTTATTCCCTTCTCTGAATATAATGGTCAGAACAAAAAAAATAATATCCAAAGATACTTTGGTACTAACAGCATGATCTACAGCAAGAAAAATAAGCATTTGGCTCCAATCCATGAGATTCCAAGGAGAGAGACAGCCAAGACAGTGTAAAGAAGAATAAGAAAAAAGACTTGATAAATATTATTAAGGGCATGAAAGTTGAAAGCACAGTAAATGTACAAACAACAAAGCCACCCAACAGAAGACAACTTAAAAGTGTGGAGGCTACAACTAGCAGGCTTCAAAAAGCTCCAGAAGATGTCCCCAAAAGAGAAGTGAATCCCTGAGTCCTGAGTTGGTGGTGGCTGCACCTGCTGTTGCAGACTACCCCTTTTGACAAGCAGATGACCAAGTCAGAGCTGCTTCAGCAGCACAAGGAAGACTCAAGGGCACAGAAAGAGGGCAAAAGAACTAAAATTAGTTTCAGTAACATCATATCAGCTACGAAAGTTGCCAGATCTGCCTGCCACAGCTAGAGTTAGTACAAGACTAGTGAATCAGATGCAGTTTGATGAAGGAGCTGATGATGATGATGTTGGTCAGGATCTTCAACCTGATCTTAAGACCACTGATCTTAGAACAAGTTTTAGGAAAAATATATTAAGAGGCTTAATATTTTTGGGCTTAAGGCAGTTACTAAAGAGGCACCTGACACACAGAGACAACACCTTCACTTTGGATTGTGGAATCTGCTAAGCAGTTAGCCACAGTCAATGAACAGTCCTTTCAGAATGATTCTGAAGAGATGAGCCAATGGACAAAAGAGGAGAACCTGTGGGAGTCCCAATTAACAATGAAGCAGGTTTTGATGATAAGGGTTCAGAATCTCATTAACATATATTTCTGGATAAATACCTGGAGAATTTTCCAAAACAAGGATCAACTCGCCACTTCATGGAGCTGGTGACCTGGCCTTTCCAAAAACCCATCTGAGTGTTAAGCAGAAGGTCGAACACTTAGAGTGGTTTAGAAATTACTTTAATGAAAAACAGGATGTTCTTAAAGAGAGTGACATACAGTTCAACGGGAAATTTTTATTTCAAGCTATTGGAGATTGGTATTATAAACAAAATAATTTGACTAGAAAAAAATACAATAAACATTTAAATATGGTTATTAGGTGGCAGAATTACTGGTAATTTTCCCTTTCTCCTTTAAATCTTTTTATAATTTTTTTTCTTTTTACAATTCACAGAATTTTATAATTCTGCTTCCTTTTATAAATAAGAAAAAATAAAGCTGTTTAAATTTACTATAAGCTTCACTAATCAGATACTTTAACAAAATGTTTTATTTTGTACAAGGGACAGAAGAGTTGTGACTATTTCTAGAAAATTCTCTCATTTGGCTTTCAAGGAGCACTGAAATGATTTTATTTAAACTAGTCTCTAAACCACATAAAATACTATACTAATGTAGTAACCTTATAACTATTGATCGTCTCCTCTCATAAATGAAAGAGACAAGGAAAAACAGGACATTACAGATATAACATGAATAACCTGCAATTCTAATTAAATTTGATCATGCTTTGTATTTCCCAAATGTGTTGTTTTCTTTGAAAAGCATATAACTTGATAAAGTTGTTTCTCCTTGTCTGGGTAGTTGTAAATAGCAAAAGACAACCACGTTAACACTTTCAGATTTTGAACATCCTATAAACTAAACAGTTGTTCCCTCGTGCAGTCAAAATTAAAACTTATTCTTTTGAGAGTTTTTCCTTCTTAGTACCATACAGCTTACCTGCTCTTAAAGATGTACTATGAGATTCTGTATTTATTTCTTATTCTAGAAAGATGCACATCAGCACATACCCAAGTATGCATTTCCTCAAAGATTACATATTGACATTTCAGAGGAAGAAGCACAGAAAATAATGTAGTAAAAAGAACTCTAGAAATCTTAAAATACATCTAGTTCTATCATGAACCAGCTGTATATCCTTACACAAGTCATTTCTCTTAAAAGAAGGGGCTTTGAAACTGGATGATGAACAATTCCATCCATGTGTAATAAATATATAAGTGCAAGATATTATATTAGATGTGGTGGAGAGTTAAAGAGACTAAACAAACAGATCCATCTTGAAAGATTTCACAATCTAATAGGAAAAAAATGTTTTAAACAAGCAAACAACCTGCTGCATCCATGGTGCAACAGAATATATTTTAATAAATACAAGTTTCTTTTAAAATAAGTAAATTAAAAAAATAAGGGAAAGGCCAGCTCAATATTCAGCTCATGATACACTGTACAGCCAAACAGATTTAAGTGAAATGTTCAAGCTTTAATAAAGTACACTATATTTTACAGTTTATGGCAGAAAAATAATAAAAGGAACTTTAAAGATATATTATTTCAAAGATAATTAGGCCCTAAAAGTTTACTTACCTTTAAAAAACTCCTTCAGAAAAGTTAATGTCTGCCTTATAAAGTCATTACTCACTTCAGTAACCCATTGACTGTATCTGATTACTCTGTGCTCTGGCTAAGGACTAGAACTGCATGCTTACTACTTGAATAATTCAGCCAGCAATGGGGAGAAAATACTCCTCAAAAACGAACCAGTGGTGAGGGAGAAAAAAGAAAATGGATAGGTCAGTAAACCAATTCAGAGAAAGCCTAAACCACTCATGTGATCCGCAGAATTATCAAAAGCAGTTCATCTTTCCCACTACAGAAACCAGGGAGATAAGCAGTCTCGAAGCAAAGGCTGTTTTTTTTCCCCTACCTTTAACCTTTCAGAGTCTAATGATTCAACGAAGACAAACAAGGGCATGCTGGATTATATGTTTCCAAAATCTAATATAAAGCAACTATTATTTAACCATGTGGTCAAAGTTAAGCACCTAACAAACTGCATAAGCAGAAGGAATAATGGTGTAAATAATAAGCTTAATGCAACCAATAAATAGAATTTATAGGGATGAATCAATTATTTCAAAACACAAAATGACTAACAGTCAATCTTATATAGATGAGAACCATAAAGAGATCAATATTGAAATAATTTCTCCATAAAACTTATTTTTTCATTTCAACATATATCTACTGCAGACAAGAATATAACAAGATGGGCCATTGGGATTGACATGTATACACTGATGTGTATAAAACTGATGACTAATAAGAACCTGCTGTATAAAAAAAAAAATTCAAAAAATATATAATAAGAATATAAATATTCAAGAATGAATATAACAAAATTCTTTCCCCAATCAATGTAACACGATGGAGGACTGAGCACATGCTAATTTTCTCCTTCTACTGAAAACACCATAAAATGTCAGAAAACTTCTTTTTAATAGAATACATCTATAAAAGCACAGAAAATACAGCATGCCATTAGCAATCAAGATCACAAATATCCAAAAGATGGAACTAGTTTTCACACCTAAAGGTTATAAGTAAGCAATTCATAGAAAACCTGTAAATGGCCAGTAAGCACAAGATGCTCCTCCTCTCTAGTAACCAGGGCAATGTAAATTAAAACAATAAGATATTTTATTCAGCAGATAGCAAAATATTAAAAATAATGATAAAGGCTTAGCAAAGATTTAAAGAAAAGGGACTCTCTTTTACTGTTGGTAAGAGAGTTAAGTTGAAAGAAGTCTTTTGAATATCCACCAAAATACAAAGTGTATATACAATCTGACCTGCACTTTCACTTCTAACAATCTAACTTAAAGGCAGTATTTGCTCAGATATGTTCATGTGTGTTTAGTGCAACATCTCTTCAAAACTGGGGGAAATGGAAAACAATTTAAATGATCAATGGTTAAGTGAATTATGCCTCATCCACACTATGAAATACCATTCAGTATGAAAAAAGTACCTATATGAAAGCACCTGCGGCCCCTCCACAAAAAAAGCACATATTGTGAGAGGGAAAAAAAAAAAAAAACTGGCTACAGAATAGATCATATTATTCCTCAAAATTCCTAGCTTCTATGAAGTATTTACCATCAGACTGTAATACCCACAACCCCTCTTTGAGGTAGTCACCTGTCAACTCCCCTTATTCACAGAAAACCTTGGCACTTAAGTTTCTGCCCAGCTACTCCAGTGATATTCCTGAAGATTTCAATATCAGTATATTCTCTCAGTTTCTTCACTTCCTTCTAGATAAATCTTTTCTTCCATCCTACTTCAGTTACCTCCTCCCATAATCATACCCTAAACCCTGTCATGTTCAATAACTAAACCACCACCCAGTCTCACATTTAACCCTCTCACATTTAGACGACTTCTAGGTTTCCAACTTTACTTATATGCTAGTCACCCTACTTTTATAATTCTTTAACACCATCAAAACTTCCAGTCCACTGACTCTACCACTCTCATTGTCCACCATGTCCTCAATTCCTTCCTCAAACAACCTCCTTAAAATAACCACAGTCCAAAACTACAACAACTTCCTCGTATACACCTTCAAGTCCACAGCATCATTCCCTCTGTCATACTTTTGGTAAAATCCTAATCCTCGTTAAACCCAACCCATTGCTTACTCCAAAAGTGTTCTAATTGGTCTTTCCATTCTTGTCCCATGAGGCAGAGACAGCCTAGCTGCCTACCCAGTATTCATTCTTTTTTTTTTTTTTTTTTTTTTTGCGGTACGCGGGCCTCTCACTCCAGTATTCATTCTTTCATTCCTTACTAAAACAACCCTAGGGACTTCCCTGGTGGTGAAGCGGTTAAGAGTCCGCCTACCAATGCAGGGGACACGGGTTCGATCGCTGGTCTGGGAAGATCCCACGTGCCACGGAGCAACTAAGCCCGTGCGCCACACCTACTGAGCCTGAGCTCTAGAGCCTGCGAGCCACAAATACTGAAGCCTGCGCGCCTGGAGCCCATGCTCTGCAACAAGAGAAGACACCACAACGAGAAGTCTGTGCACTGCAACGAAGAGTAGCCCCCATATGCCGCAACTAGAGAAAGCCCGCGTGCAGCAACAAAGACCCAACGCAGCCAAAAATAAAAATAAATTTATAAAAATAAGTAAATAAAAGAACCCTAATTTTACTTAGGAAGTTAATGTACCCAGCTAAAACACTATGCTTCCCAGCTTTCCTGGCAGCTAGAGGGAGTCTGTGACACTCAACTACAAAATACAGGTGAAGTCACTCGGTACGGCTTTGGAGAAGGCTCTTTAAAAGACCCAATTCAGCTGACATAGGCCCTTCTGCCTTACCTTCTGTCTAGATGGGATTCTACAGAAGGATCAACGATGGTTGATCCACATCACAAGGAGACAGGCACACTTGAAGATGTCTAAACAGAAGAACAAAAAGGAGCCTGCATCCCTGATGTCCTAGAGCTGCCATAATCAGCCCTGGACAGCTTACCTCCAGCTTTTTGTTACTGGAGAAAAGTAAAACTCCTAATTTATTTGAGTCACTGTTTTGGGGTCTCTACTATTCACAGTAAATCCAATTCCTAATTCTTAGACCCATTACAGTTTATTCCCCACACAACAACCAGAGACCTTTTAAAAGTATAATTCAGATCATATTACTGGCTTCCCATCGCACTTAAAATAAATTTAAGGTCCTTACCAAGCAACTAGGCCTTCTTTGATCTGGCCCTCTATCTCTTCCAACTCACATCTTACCAAATCCCCAAACCACCCTTCCACAACTTGTACACTCAGTTCCAGCCACAGTGTTCCTTAAACAAGTCAAACTTGTTTCTATCTCAGGGCCTTTGCATTTGCTGTTCTCTTTGCTGGGAATGCTCTTTCCTCATAAGTTTACTTGGCTTGCTCCCTCATCTCTTTCAGGTAGCAACTTAAATGTTGCCTTCTCTGAGACTTTCCCTGATCACTGTATCAAAAACAGTCTTTTTGTGTCTCAAGTTTCCCTTCTTTTTCTTTTGTTTATTTACTGTACATCTTCCCCACTAGAATGAAATCTCCCCGAGGTCAAGAACCTTGGGTGTCTTCTTCAGCATCATATTCTTAGTACCTGGCACACAGTAAGGACATAATAAATATATGATGAATAAATGAATATATATCATGATCTTATTTATACTAAAAAAGACTAAAGCATATGTGTGAGAGAGAGAGAGAGAGTGTGTGTGTGTGTGTGTGTGTGTGTGTGTGTGTGTGTAAATATAGAAAGGATCTAGGATATACACTAAACTGTTGACACTCGTTATCTCTGGGGAAGAAAGTGGAAAATAAGAAAAAGGAGAACTTTCACATTTTGCTCTGCATATTCCTGCATAAAAAAGACAAAATTAACTACAACACATGGCAGGAAGAAAATTTTAAACATATTTAGAAATATAAGCCTATTTATAGAATCATAAAATTTAGAAACATAGTAACCTCAGTAAGCATAACACTACACCATGGGTGGAGGGATCTATGATTAGTAAGCAAACATCTTTTAAAAGAACAAGAATTAGGGGAATAAAATTTCCTGTTAACGTTTTATAGCCCTTATAAAGGTTTTTACTGTCATTTAAACAAAATAATAAAGTATACTAAATAGTGTATTACATGTCAAATTAGTAATGATGAGTTATATAGAATTAATTTCCATCGCTTGCTCAGTAGAAACTTTTAAACATCTCCCTCCCCTAGGGATTCATCTAGATAATTACATATTTGTTTTGTTTCAGAAAATATGCATTCTAAGAGACATCTTTTTTATCAAGTTCTCCATCCAAATGTCTAGTGCCTTAATTTTTTTTACTTTATCGAGGCATATTTTTACATATTATATAATTCATCCATTTCAAGTATATAATTCAATGATTTTTAGTAAATTTACCAAGTTGTGGAACACACCATAAATCAGCTTTAGAAATCTTCATCGCTGTAATAAAATCACTCATGATCATTTACTGTTAATCCCCATTCTCATCCCTACTCAATCAACCATTAATCTACTGTCTGTCTCTATACTTCTGTCTATTCCTAGACATTTTCTATAAATGGAAACATACAATATGTGGTCTCTTTTATCTGGTTTCTTTCACTTAGCATCTTTTTGAGGCTCATCCATCTGGTAGCATGTATCAGTGGTTCATTCCTTCTTATTGCTGAATAGTATTCCATTACATGGGTATGCCATATTAGTGCCTTTTGATTTTATGACTTGGATTTCCATTTTCCAGGTTATACAATGAGTGTAGGATAACCTGGGTACTTGGAGTATGGGTGGGGGGAAACCTATTTAACATTTATTTAACACAAATGACACAGGTGAGTGTTTTTCAAACCTAATCCAGTTTATGCAGAATGAGATTATCCTAGCTTCACTCAACAGCATTATGCTATCAGTCGCTTTTAAAACGATTTTCCTGTCCCTCCTTCTTAACAGGACGAAGGAACAGTTCCCCAAGGTATCCTTCTCTCTCCCAAGGCTTATAAAAAAATCTCTACACTCACTATGCCTTCTGCTTTACCTCCTTTTTCTACCTCCAAGTCCCTGTTTTCTCATTATCTTCAAGCTGACAGCTTCAAAATTTCCATATTCTCCAAGTTTCTGAAAAGTTATATTAAAACTAAATATCTGCATATTCTGGAATTTTATTTAAGAGAAATCTGTGGTTCTTTTGATGTAGCCCCGAGAATAATTTGTTTCTATGTAGAAAAAAGCTTTGTAACTGATTTAAAACGAAAAACAAAAAAACTCACAACACCAATACAAAAGGAGCACGAGGACCCAAGTCAGCATTTGACACTCTCATTTAAAAGAAAAGATCAAAGAATATACAGTAATTAAGCACAGTTTTTTATCTTTTCTTTTTAACATGACCTTATTAAATACTGATCTTTTTCATTCAGTCTAAAATGCCATCATGTTATTGTCTTGCCTCTGTTTTATGATGATGTCTGATTAAGATTAAGTGGATTATTTGCCTTTATAAAACATTAAATATCTACATGTAGAATGATTATCTAATCGTTTATGAACCTGGGTAAGGGATGGTGGTTCAGGGAGAGGGCTAGGGAAGGATGATACAAATCTTATAACATACTTCTTATTACCAGTCTTTCTGAAGTCTTAATCTTCCAAGTGATTCCCAGACTATTAGCTTGAAAACATCAAGAATAAGATGATGCGGACACAGCTAAAAGCTTTCCCAATGGTAAACGTTCCCTAACTAGAAAATTATTCCACTACGCTTACTAGTCTAAGTTACAGTTCTTCTGGAGTACTTAAGAGAGTGAAAGCAGTAAAAGATAATACCAGCTACATGTAATTAGAGGAACCTTGCAAGATAAAGAAAAATAAGACAAGCTATTATTATTAAAGCTTAAATGTTAGATTTTATCTAACATTTAAATGCCAAGAATACCACTCTTGGTGGCCAGTTATTGCAGCAGGTGTGTGATAGGCCGTGTGAGCTACATTTTCATCTTTGAAAGGACAGCTTAAAAGGGGTTCTGAGTTAAGGTTTACTCTACTTCCATTACAGCTACAGAATCTAACTAGACCAGTATAAGGTAGGGTACAGAAAGACAGGCTCTGCATTATAAATTTTAAAAATCCCTAGTAAATCAAAAATCCCACTAAGCATTCTTTAATGTCATCATTTCAATTAACTTTAAGAAAATGAATGGCATAATGATATGTATACTGTTATACTGTACCTTTCTCAGGCTTTCATATTCCTCACGAAGTTCCCCAGGCTTGCTTAATTTGATTGGTGCTCTGAATATAAACTCTGCAGGAAAGGGAAAAGAAAACACTTTTTAACAGAACTTTCTAGGAAGGAACCAAGATCTTGTCCTACTGCTGCCCCCACATCATAAACCACATAAAAATTGTGGTCATCCTCCACAATTTGAATATTCATTCATTCATTTAATGAATACTTATTAAAGGGTATAAACCAGGCACAGTTCTAAGCACTGGGGAGAAGCACTGAACAAATAAAGTCCTTACTATCATGGAGCTTACAATATTGTTGGGGGGAAACAGACAATAAACAAACAAATGTGTGTATATAATACAACTGGTGGTACTAAGGGCTATGGAGGAAAATAAACACAGGCTGGAAGATTAGTTTATCAATATATAGAGTGGTCTGAAGGGTCTCACTGATAAACGTAACATGTTAAAAGACCTCAAGGAAAACTATATTTAAAGCTCCTAGTTCAATGTTACCAAGTAACATTTTAAATAAGCTAAAGTTTTACTCATAATACTTTGTTACTAATGTTTCTTTCTACTTCTTTTTCAACATTGCCAACAGACTATTTTCCTGTATACAACTTATATTTTCAGTATATAACCTGATTTTTTATCCTCAAAGCCTTCAGTGGTTTTGATCAGCTTACAGAATAAAGTCAAAACTCTTCAATATGTCACTCAAGGTTTTCCAGAGACTGATCACAACTTTATCTTTCTAAAGCACTGTGTCTTTCATCTCTTGACTATCTGGTTACAATATATATATGCCATATACTTCTAACCCTTTTATGCTCTTTCTCAGCTGAAATTCTCTTTTCTCCCCTTCTCTATATCCAGGCCCACAGAAGGCACACAATACACACTGGCTATATAAACAATAAAAATCCAACTTAAGAACAGGAATAAAAGATAAGTCCTAAATGCTATCAAAAAGGAAGGAGAAAATACACACTTCTGTCTCCTTAAATGTACATGACACTTCAATACACCCCTATGTATATTTAGACTTAAACACAGTATTTATTTGAAGACTTACTAACAACTCTATATCCTATTCAGGTTGATAATATTTGTTGTAGAAAAGTGGGCTCCTCAAAAAGTTGACTTTTGTCCTTTTTCAGTTGTCTCAACTACCTTAAAAAGACTCATATACACCAGAGAAATGTGGAAGATTCTTAGACAGAAACACTGGATGTAATACAGATGCAGAAAACAGTAACTTAAAGCTCTACCAAGAGAATTATTAGACCCAGGTCTTGGGAGGCAAATATGACATCACCTTCACCCACTTAAAAAAAAAGTCCTGATGACTATTTTAATCATATCTCTTAAGTACATTTCTAATTATTGGCAAATAGTATCTAAAACCAGATGCTTTAAAAGAGGAGGGGAAGAAGGAAGAGAAAAGCAAAACCCTTAAGTCAAAAAAATTCTTTTAATCCATTTATGGAGAACCTATTACCTGAACGATACTTTATATTTTCTCAGTGAATCGTCACAGAAACTTTATAAGGTAGTTATTATACCCATTTTACAATAATGAAAATGAGAGGTTAATGACTTGCCCAAGGCCACAGAACTAGCACAAGCACATGGCAAAATTAAGAGAAAAAGAATTAACAGGTATAAAGAGGGAAATTACATAATGATGAAAAAGGCAACCCATCAAGAAGCTATAATAATTATGCACTTGTATGAACCTACAACAGAGCAAAAAAAAAGATTATAAGAGAAATTAATAAATCCAAAATTATACTAAAAACATGTAATTTTTATACTACACAATTCAAATTTCTTTCTATATAGATATGTATATATGCTTTCTATATATACTTTTAGTTTGCTGTAAAGCATTCTCATTGCTACTGCCATTTTTAAAGTAAATAACTACTTTGGCTCCATCCAACTATTAATGTACAAGAAAACTGAAGAGACTTAATGTAGAGAAAAGCCATTTGGGGAAGAATTTGCATTGTTTTATGCCTGCCAAATTTCATTACTTGCTCTGGATTTCTGTGTAATATAGTTTTTTGTGGGGTTTTTTGGGCAAAAATAGAACAGACACGCAAGTTTTTATGATACATATAATATTTAACTCAGACCATATAATTCTAGAGTTGTGAAGTTCTGGGTGAAACAAACTCTGAAGAAGCCTAGAGAAATTAAAAGGGTGATGATAATAATAATAAATCTTTTCAAGTAAGGCGTTAGAACTTGATTTTTTTAGTGCAGAAAATAAAAAATAAAAGACACCATAGAATGATTGTCATGTATATACTGGTTTAAGATGATTGTCAAAAAAAGCTGGTGCTAATTGTTTCTTTTTTTCTTTCATTTTCACAGTTCATACTTCATTTTCATCACTGAAGATGTAGACCAGTAATTCCTGAAGTGTGTCCATTGATCCCTAGGTGTCCCAGAGACCTTTCCAGGACTCTACAAGGTCAAAAAATTCTTAAGACTCTTAAGATGTTACTTGCTTTTTTTACTCTCATTCCTTCCTTAGCGTGCAGTGGACTTTCCCTACATTTCTATGAGATGTCATGACATCATTGCTTTTTTTTTTTTTACATCTTTATTGGAGTATAATTGCTTTACAATGGTGTTAGTTTCTGCTTTATAACAAAGTGAATCAGTTATACATATACATATGTTCCCATATCTCCTCCCTCTTGCGTCTCCCTCCCTCCCACCCTCCCTATCCCACCCATCCAGGTGGTCACAAAGCACCGAGCTGATCTCCCTGTGCTATGCGGCTGCTTCCCACTAGCTATCTATTTTATGTTTGGTAGTGTATATATGACCATGCCACTCTCTCACTTTGTCACAGCTTACCCTTCCCCCTCCCTATATCCTCAAGTTCATTCTCTAGTAGGTCTGTGTCTTTATTCCCATCTTACCCCTAGGTTCTCCATGACATTTTTTTTTTCTTAGATTCCATATATATGTGTTAGCATACGGTATTTGTCTTTCTCCTTCTGACTTACTTCACTCTGTATGACAGACTCTAGGGCCATCCACCTCACTACAAATAACTCAATTTCGTTTCTTTTTATGGCTGAGTAATATTCCATTGTATATGTATGTGCCACATCTTCTTTATCCATTCATCTGCTGATAGACACTTAGGTTGCTTCCATGTCCTGGCTATTGTAAATAGAGCTGCAATGAACATTTTGGTACATGACTCTTTTTGAATTATGGTAAACCTAACTTTTAGGTGCACTGGGAAACCTAAAAATTCATGTGACTCGCTTTATTGCAGTATTCACTTTATTACGGTGGTCTGGAACCAAACTCTCAATATCTCCAAGGTATGCCTGTAATAATATTTTTATTTCATTTTCATTTACTACTCAACAGGTTTCTCTAAATTCTGAAATACTCTATTAAAGTTTAATATAATAGGTAAAAATGCTATTAGGATTTTAAACTTATATAACAGTAGCTATAACATGAAAATAATTTCTTTGAAGCCTTATGAAATATGGTTTCAATCCACCTGAAAAAGGTCCGAAAAATAAAAATCTCCCTTTTTAAATCAAAGTCTTTTACAGTGTCTCTTAAAGCTTACTGGAGAACATGTATACACTGAACATTATTAATTATACTAAGATATTTATCAGTCATGATTAATCTTTCAGGTTCCCTGACTTTTAGTACAGAAAGAACACTCATTTATAATAAAATAGCTCCTGTCTGCTGATGTGGGACTTGACTTTTCTCAATATTCTCTTTACTTCCCTCTGCCTTCCTAGAGTCATATGTCAACTCCCTCCACTCCAAAAGTTGAAATTGTGATTGAAACTCCTGCAATACTATCATAAAACCAGAGCAACAGGAGAAAACCTAGATGACTTGGTATGGTGATGCCTTTTTAGACATAATATCAAAGACATGATTCATAAAATAAGTAATTGATAAGCTGGACTTCATTAAAATTAAAAATTTCTGCTCTGCAAAAGACAATGTCAAGAGAGTGAGAACAAAAGCCACAGACTGGAAGAAAACATTTGTAACAGATGTATTTGATATAAGACTGTTATCCAAAATAAACAAAGAACTGTCAAAACGTAATCAGAAAACAACCTGATTTTTTTTTTAACGGGCAAGAGACCTTAACAGACACCTCACCAAAGAAAATATATGGCAAAGAAGAAGACATAGCAAATAAACAAATGAAAAAATCGCCCAACATCATATGTCATTAGAGAATTACAAATTAAAACGAGATGGCACTACACCCCTAATTAGAGGGGCTAACATCCAAAACACTGACAATACCAAATGCTGGGGAGGATGTGGAGCAACAAAAATTCTCAAACACTGCTGGTGGGAATGCAAAATGGTAGAGCCACTTTGGAAGGCAATCCAGCAATTTCTTACAAAACTAAACATAGTTTTACCATACAATCCAGTAATTGCACTCCTTGATATTTATCCAAACGAGTTAAAAACTTACATCCACACAAAAACCTGTAAATAAATGTTTATAGCAGCTTTGGCCATAACCTCCAAAACTTGGAAGCAAACAAGATATCCTTCAGAAGGTAAATGGATAAATAAACTGAGGTAGATACAGTGAAATTAATTAAAGAAACCTCAGCTAAAATCAGAGTAGGGACAGGCCTGTAGGGGGAGCGCTCATGCCCACCCCCCCCCCCCCCCCGCATCTGTCAGTTACTCCAAATAGGACGAGCTATACACCTACATCTATGACAGGAAGGTGTTGCTTACTTTACTATCCAGCAGGAAGAAGAAAACTTCTCTCCATCCAAAAACAGCTCCACCAATCAGATATGCAGCAGCTCAACTGATGAGAAGCCTCCATACTTTGGACTCTCAGCTTCCTCCAATGGACTCTTTGGTTATTACAGCTCTTCCCAACTCCCCTCTTTTCCCTATAAAAGCAAGTTCCACTTCCTTGTTCTCTGGATTTGTCTCTGGTCTGCCATAGTTTGCATATCCTGAACTGCAATTCCTCTGGCTATTCCCAAATAAACTCACTTTTGCTGGTAAAATAACTGTCTATTATAATATGAAAGTTGATAATCCAGACAATGGAATATTATTCAGTGCTAAAAAGAAATGAGTTTTCAACACTGATGAAAAAAATCAGAGATAACACAAACAGCTGGAACGATATACCAGGTTCTTGGATTGGAAGAATCAAAATTGTCAAAATGAATATACTACTCAAGGCAATCTACAGATGCAATGCAATCCTTATCAAGTTACCAATGGCATTTTTTCACAGCACTAGAACAAAAAATTCTATAAGTTATATGGAAACACAAAAGACCCCAAATAGCCAAAGCAATCCTGAGAAAGAAAAATGGAGCTGGAGGAATCAGACTCCTCAAATTCAGACTATACTACAAAGCTACAGTAATCAAAACAGTATGGTACTGGCACACAAACAGAAATATACATCAATGGAACAGGATAGAAAGTCCAGAAACAAATTCACATACCCATGGTTGACTAAACTACGACAAAGGAGGCAAGAATATACAATGGAGAAAAGACAGTCTTTTCAATAAGTCTGGGGAAACGGGACAGTTACATGTAAAACAATGAAATCAGAACACTAACACCACATACAGAAATGAACTCCAAATGGATTAAAGACCTAAATTCAAGGCCAGACACTATAAAACTCTTAGAGGAAAACATAGGCAGAACACTCTTTGACATAAATTGCAGCAATATCTTTTTTGATCCACCTCCTACAGTAATGAAAATAAAAACAAAAATAAACAAATGGGACCTAATTAAACTTCTTCTGCACAGCAAAAGGAACTATAAACAAAACGAAAAGACAACCCTCAGAATGGGAGAAAATATTTCCAAACGAAGCAACTGACAAGGGATTAATATCCAAAATATACAAACAGCTCATGCAGCTCCATGTCAAAAACAAACAAACAAACAACCCAATCAAAAAACAGGCAGAAGATCTAAATAGACAATTCTCCAGAAAAGATATACAGGTGGCCAAAAAGCACATGAAAAGATGCTAATTATCAGAGAAATGCAAATCAAAACTACAATGAGGTATCACCTCACACTAGTCAGAATGGCCATCATCAAAAAGTCTATAAACAATAAATACTGGAGAGGGTGTGGAGAAAAAGGAAACTCTCCTACACTGTTGGTGGGAATGTAAATTGGTACAACCATTATGGAAAACAATATACAGGTTCCTTAAAAAACTAAAAATAGAACTACATATGATCCAGCAATCCCACTCCTGGGCATATATCTGGAGAAAACTCTAATTAGAAAAGATACATGCACCCCAATGTTCATAGCAGCACTCTTTACAATAGCCAGGTCATGGAAGCAACCTAAATGCCCATCGACAGATGAATGGATAAAGAAGATGTGGTACTTATATACAATGGAATATTACTCAGCCATAAAAAAGAATGAAATAATGGCATTTGGAGCAACATGGATGGACCTAGAGATTATCACACTAAGTGAAGTAAGTCAGACAGAGACAAATATCACAGGATATCGTTTATATGTGGAATCTAAAAAAATGGTACAAATGAACTTACTTACAAAGCACAAAGAGTCACAGATGTAGGAAAAAAACATGGTTACTTGGGGGAAGGAGGGAGGAGGGATAAATTGGGAGACTGGGATTGACATATGCACACTACTATATATAAAACAGATAACTAATAAGAACCTACTGTATAGCACAGGAAACTCTACTCAATACTCTGTAATGACCTATATGGGAAAGAATCTAAAAAGAGTGGATATATGTATACATATAACTCATTCACTTTGCTGTACACCTGAAACTAACACAACATTGTAAATCAACTATACTCCAATAAAAATTTTAAAAAATAAAATGTAATTATGATTGGAAAAGAAAAAAAATGAGCTTTCAAAGCTATGAAAAGACATGGAGGAAACTTTAATGCATATTACTAAATGAGAGAAGCCAATCTGAAAATGCTACATACTGTATGTCTCCAACTATATGACATTCTGGAAAAGATAAAACTTTAGAGACAAACAAAAAATCAGTAGTTCCAAGGACGGAGAAGGTAGGGATGAGTAGGCAGAGCAGAGGATTCTTAGGGCAGTGAAAAGACTCTTTCTAATATTATAATGATGGACAAATTTCGTTATACATTTGTCCAAACCCACAGAATGTACAACACCAAGAGTCAAATCTACCATTCTGGTGAGTGACAGTGACAATGGGGGAGGCTATGAATGTGTGGGGGCAGGGATCATATGGGATATCTCTGTACCTTCCTCTCAATTTTGTTGTAAAACTAAAACTGCTCTAAGAAATAAATTCTTGGGCTGGCAGGGGCGGTGGGGGAGCACAGCAACAACATGTCAAAAGAAGCAGAAAAGGCAACATCACCCTCCTTAGTCCAGAGGAATTAGTCCCAAAATCCACCAATCCCTCCACCAGAATCTATAGGGATTTTCAAGTGTTTCAGTAGCACAGAAACAACCATTCACCCTTCCTTCATCTCACAGAAAAGAAATACTAGAAACTATTCCAGGTGTCACTGAGCTGCTGAGTATCTTAGTATTTATAAATGAATCCAGTGGTGGAAGTACTTTCTTAATGCCTGTCCTCTGACAACTACAGTTGACCCTTGAACAACGTAGGTTTGAACTGCGCAGGTCCACTTATATGCAGATTTTTTTTCAATAAATACATACTACGGTACCATATGATCTGCGGTTGAATCTGAGGTTGGTTGAATCCACTTACCACATAAGGTTATACACAGATTTTCAACTGTGCAGGGGGGTCGGTGCCACTAATCCCCATGTTGTTCAAGGGTCAACTGCACCATGTTTAAAAGAGAAACTCTCTAAGGATATTAATACCCTAAGAATGACAAACACACATGGCCAATGACCAAAGCTGAGTACTGCATTCAGTCTAACGTGAACTGTAGGAGCAGCTATATTTCCTTGATCGTCCTTCCTGAAAAAGATTTTCTCTAGGGTGGGGTGACTGGTTATTAATAAAGGCAAACAAACAAAACAAACTATAAGACTAGCATTTTGCTAACTGCACCAAACCCTCAGGAATAAAGTATCATTGTCAAAGAATCCACACTCAATACAAAATTACAAAAAGAACCTCACTGAACTATATTGGGAAGACGCTACCCCAATAACTCTCAAATCCAAAGGTAAACATCCCTTGGTACCTGGCTATGCTTGAGTTTTTACCCCTGTACATTCAATTTCTTATTAGTGCAGCAGAATGAAAAAGAACTTTGGACTTAAGAGTCCCAAGATCTTGATCCTAATTTGAATTCTCCCACTTACTAGTTATTTGTCCTTGGGCAAATAAAAAAATCTCTCTGCTAATTTCCATCTCTATCTCCACCACCAGTATCATTCTGATGACTGGCAGTTATATAGCACTTTGATCATGCCAGGCCCATTTCTAAGCACTCTATATTTTAACTCATCTAATCTTCATAATGACCCAATGGAGAGATGCTATTATCCCCACTTTACAGATGAAGAAACTGAAGCACAGAGCATATAACTTGCCCAAGGCTACACTGCTGTAAATGAAAGAGCTATGATTTAAACTCAGGCAATCTGGCTCCAGAATTGGTCCTCTTACCCACTGTTCTTTATTACCTCTTTAATATTAAAAAAAAAAAGAAGAAGAAAAAGAAGCTGAACAACCCTATATGACAATGGGCAAAGGACATGAACAGGCAGTTTACAGAAACATAAATTCAGATGACTTGTAAACAAATTAAAATATGCTCAATTTCGCTCATTTCAAGATATTAAAAATTTCTGAAACAAAACACTTTTATATATCAGATTAGCAAATATCAAAAAAGTTTGATAAAGACAAGAGTTAGCAAGGGTATTCGTTATCTTAATGATGTATCATACACATGTACAAAGATGTACAGACAAGAATATTCACTGCAGATCAATCGCAATACTAAAGACTGGAAACAACCTAAATGTCCTTCTATTTTAGAATGACCGAATAAATTATAAGTGACTGGGATACAATGGATCCTTTCCTATACTGTCTGTTTTTATTCCTGGTCTGGTTTCTTGGTTTACCACGTAATTTTTGTTGGAATGCCATTCATTGTGTTATGAAAAACTATAAAGGCTGTGGATGATATAACATCCTACAGAAGATTCACCATGTTCTCTGACAGGCAATTAGACTAAGGGTAGATCACCTCACAATCCATTCAGGACATGGGCTTATTCAAGGTTGGCTGCAGGCTTTGTAAAACTTGAAAAGTTTGTTCTACCCTAGTTTGTAGCCCTCTGAGGATCTAACTGAGAGTTAAGGGTATTTTCCAAGCCTGCCTTCCTTGGAAGGCCTTCAACTTTTTTCTCCTCAACACTGAAGAACTGCTAAAAGAGTGCTCTGTTTTTCATTAGGCTTCTGGGAAGCTTCTTAACCTTTTACCCTACACAGTTAAAGAATCTGCAAATGCCTCAAGAGAAAAAAAGGCAGGTAGAGAGGCCTGGGGCGGAGGGTGGGGGCAGGGAGATGCACCTCCCTTCTCTCTGGGATCTTGGTCTCTCAAGTTTTGGCTGCCTTGGCAGTCCTGAACTATAATTTTTGTATCCCTAGCCCCACGAAGAAAGCTCTGCTGGCTTTTTTGCCTCTTAATAGCTATACTCTCCCTTTGCCAAGAATCCACAAATGTCTGAAGTCCTGGCTGCCTTGGCAATTTACCAATGCCTTCATATAGATTTTTTTTTAAAATCAGGCTTTTCTAGTTATTCTCAGCAGGAGTTCTGGTCTGCTACAATCTGCTCCATCATAGCCAGAAGCAAAATCTACATTCTTCATAAGCAGTGGAGAAGACAAGATTTTCGTCATGAAACCACAAACCATTAATAAAGAGGGAACAAGCAGTGAGGAAGAAGACAAAAGGAGAGAATATTCTTTTAAGAAAGTCAAGAAAGGAATCTAATAAAGGTAGAAAACGTGTGGTCCAAGTCCTAAAGAAACTTACAATCTTACTAGGGAAAGAAAAACATATGCAAGTGAAACTACTATAGAATGTCGAAGAGTTATACAACTAAACACCTGACTGCAGCTCAGAAAAGCATGAGGTAGAGGTACACAACAGCAAAAGAAGACAATGAATCAAAGTACATCTTCTACAACAAAACCTATGTAAGTGCAAAGATACACAGGAACCAAGAGGTCATTATCCATATTAATCTCAAGGTTACCTGCTTATACTACCCACCAAACTTCTGAACTACCTTCAAATGGAATATTCGAAAGGAGAAACTTTAATGTCAAATTAGGCATACCATTTAGAAGTAGGAAGGTGGAAACATGGGGAGTGAACCACAAATATGTTCTAAAACCAAACTAAAGTGCTTTCCATTTTATCTACTATTTTTTTGGTTTACTCCTTCTAACTCTCCAAGAGTGCAGATGACAGCCAGGTACCAACTGTCTTAAACTAATGCAATTGCTCCTTTACCTACTTGCCCAAGACATTAACAATTTACAGGAGGCAATATAAAGAGCGTTTACCTGGAAAGAAGAGGAAGTGCACAGAGAAAAAGTTAAAAGTTAAGAAAATATTCATATCAAATTTGAAAACTGCTTACCTAAGTACCATAATTAACACCACAGATTACTGCTATAGTAACTCAAACTGTGTTTTAAAACTATCCTTGGCAAAGAACTAATGAAATCAAGATGTCACAACTCACATACCAAGAACTTAAAACATGTTTGTAACTTTTGACCTAATAATTTCTAGGAATCTTAGAAAATAATCTAAAATACAGAAAAACTTTTACATAAAAAGATTTTCACTGCAACATTGTTCATAACTGCAAAACAAAAACTGAGAATAACCTAAATGTCCAATATTGAGGGAATGATTAGGCTAATTACAGACAGTCCATACAATGTACTATTATCCTGGCATCAAAATTATATAGAAATATTTTTTTAATAATATGCAATATTGGGCTTCCCTGGTGGTGCACTGGTTAAGAATCTGCCTGCCAATGCAGGGGACACGGGTTCGAGCCCTGGTCTGGAAAGATCCCACATGCCGCGGAGCAACTAAGCCCATGCGCCACAACTACTGAGTTTGCGCTCTAGAGCCCGCGAGCCACAACTACTGAGCCCGTGAGTCACAACTACTGAAGCCCACACATCTAGAGCCTGTGCTCTGCAACAAGAGAAGCCACCACAATGAGAAGCCTGCGCACTGCAACAAAGACCCAATACAGCCAAAATAAATAAAATAAAATAAATTATAAAAAATGCAATATTGCTTTAATTAGATAGGAAACCATTTATGTTAAATGAGAGATGCAGACGCCAGACTGAATATGCCTTATAATTTCAAACATGAACATTAAATATAGAAATGGAAATAGCAAATGGAAAAAGAAATAACAATATAATTGTAGAAGTCACAAAAGGAGAAGAAAATATTAATGATAACATATCAAGTTATCACACATAAGTGTGTAAGAATAATGAAAACTGTTATCAGAGATCAGGAAGTTAAAGAGGGAAGTGAGCAGTGAGGAAGAGGGAGGTGCTGTGGGAAGAGAACATATACCAAAAAAAGGCATGAGACCCTTTCCCCAAAGCACTTATTAACATAGCTTATTAGCTAAGACAAAGTCATAAAAAGTTGTAAGAAGAGATTTAAATAATTACAGAGACGATGACAAATGCAAAGTCACAAAATGAACAATTGCCAAATGCATCTTACAAGCAAATGTTCCAACAGACATCTGTAGGAGCAAGAGAACAAGGGCTGGGAAGGAGAGCCAAGGCTTTAGGAAGGTTGGATGAAGCTGAGTCTAACTGGTAAAACCTAGATTAAGTTAAAAGATGGAAGGGGACTTCCCTGGTGGTCCAGTGGTTAAGACTCCGCACACCCAATGCAGGGGGCCCGGGTTCGAAGCATGCCACAACAAAGAGCCTGCACGCCACAACAAAGATCCCCTGTGCCACAACTAAGACCCGGCGCAAGTGGTTAAGAATCCACTTGCCAATGCAGGGGACACAGGTTCGAGCCCTCGTCCGGGAAGATCCCACATGCTGCGGAGCAACTAAGCCCGTGCGCCACAACGACTGAGCCTGTGCTCTAGAGCCCGCGAGCCACAACTACTGAAGCCCGTGCACCTAGAGCCCGTGCTCCTCAAGAAGAGAAACCACTGCAATGAGAAGCCCGCGCACCACAACAAAGAGTAGCCCCCGCTCGCCACCCAACACAGCAATGAAGATCCAACATAGCCAAAAATTAAAAAATATAAATAAATTTGTAAAAAAAAGACCAAGCGCAGCCAGATAAATTTTTTCAAGTCTTTAAAAAAAAAAAAGATGGAGGAAGAGCAATCCATGTGAACAAAGCAAAACCAAAGTGTGATAACACTACTGAACTGCACACTTAAAAGGTTAAGACAGTAAGTTTCAAGTTATGTGTTTTTTACCACAATTTTAATTTTTTTTAAGTGTGAAGCCTGGATAGTAAATAAATACATTCTGCTAGAGCAGAAAGTTTATGTAGGAGAGTTGTATAGGCCAGAAAGGGTAGGCTGGGGCCAAATTATAGAGAACCTTCAACATTAGGCTAGGGAATCTAAACTCATCCTGTCATCAACAAGGATACCACCATATTTAATCTTATTAATATTAATAAAACTATTAATAAACAATAAAACTTCAGTTATCCAGCATGCTTGGGGAATAAGATGTTCCTTAATTTTATGTGGTAAGAATGCCAAATTTGGGCAGGATCTTCCCCATACAGTTACAGCACTTCACCATCCATACGTTTGCCAGATAACTTTCAAAAGTAAGAAAGATCCCAGGCTGTGGAGAACAATCAGACTCCATCACTTATCAGTGTGACACTGAGCACACTACAACTTCTCTAGCCCTCAGTTTCCCCACTTCCCAAATAAATTGTTATGAATGATTAAATGACATGATTTAATGTATTGTACAATGCTGGATATATAATTGATACTCATTAAGTGTTAGATACATCCTTATAAGAAAAAATTCTACTTAATCTTTTCAGAGATAGAAATTTCTCAGAATTGTAAGAAAAAAATGGCATCAGAGATTTTTTTCTCTATATATAAGTGGGACAACTACATGGTGCTTATTAACTGCTAATAAAAATTAATGATAAATATTCAAATTCCAAGTTGCATCTTGCTTCCTTAGCTTAAAAAATTAACCTGATTTGTACCTCGATCTGGAAAGAATAATGAGTCTTAAGCAGCCTAAGTCTGTGTAGACTTACAGCCAGATAGTAAATATTTTCAGCTTTGCAGACCAAAAGACAGCTGCTCAATTCTGCCATTGTAGCATGAAAGTAGCCATAGACAATATGAATAAGTATGGCTGTGTTCCAATAAAAATTTACAAAAATAAGCAGTAGGCTGGATCTGGCCTGCTGAATGTAATTTCCTAACCCCTGGTGCTATAGATTGAATGTTTGTGTCCCCTACACAATTTATACGTTGAAACCTAATCCCCAGTGTGATGGTATTTGGTGGTGGGGTCTTGGAAAGGTGATTAGGTCATGAGGGCAAAGCTCTCATGAATGGGATTAGGGCGCTTATAAAAGAGACCCCAGATTCACTTTGTTATAAAGCAGAAACTAACACACCATTGTAAAGCAATTATACTCCAATAAAGATGTTAAAAAAAAAAAAAAAGAGAGACCCCAGAGAGCTCCCTGCCCCTTCCACCAAGTGAGGACCAGGAGGCAGGTCCTCACGAGACACTGAATCTACCAGTCTTGATCTTTGACTTGCCACCCTCTAGGACTGTGATAAATAAATTTCTGTTGTTTACGAGCCACCCAATCCATGGTATTCTGTTATCACAACCCAAATTGACTAAGAAATCTAGATTAGAAAAAGACAAAGAGAGTAGAGATCAACAGAATTTGCAAAAGCAGGTATTAACCAAGAGTAGAGTCAAAGTGTAAGGTTCCTTGTTGAATCCAGAAATGGCCCAAACAACAGGCACAGCAAGGCAGCCCAAACTGGCTCAGCACAGTCCAAGCATGAGGCACACTATAAAGGAGGTCACAAAAGCAAATGTAGGTACAGGAATGCTGCAGAGATGAAGGCCATGCAGGCCTAGGCAGACCAAGACCATGTGGGTGTCCCCATCTCTATATCCACCACCACCCTGGACAAAAGCCTTTGGACTTAATTTCTGCTCTTTTTGAGGTGAAAAATCATCCACAATAGTCCACAAAGTGGAATGATACCAAAATTAGAAAGAGTGTAGGATTTCGAACCATACCAACCTGCATTCAAATCTACTACCCACTGGCTTTGTATCTACCAGTATTTATCCTTGCTAAGCCTGTTTCTTCATCCATAAAATGGGAGTAATACCTACCTTAACAGGGATGTTTATCTCATCTAATCCTCCAGTACCCTCTTGGTACAGATTCTGTGCACATTAAAATGGTAGCCTAACTGGCCTGTCTCTTAAGACTCTTTGTCTTTCTATCTTCAACACTGCTTCCCTAGTTCTTTATAAAGCAGACCTGACCCTATCATCCTCCTGCTTAATAACTTTCATTGGCTTCCCTCTGCCTCCAAGATTTATAAACAAGACTCAGTCTACCACCCCAGCCATATTTTCTCATATTCCCTCAATACTCTCCCCTCCCCAGCCTTCACACATAATCACTATTCCTAGATATGCCAGACCCTGTCTCTACATATGCCACTTCCTCTTCCCACAATGTTTTTTCTTTTTCACTGTATGATAATCAGTTCAAAGCCCTGTTTATTGCCCTCTGCTTTGCAAAGCGTTTCTCACTTAACCCAGGGAGAATTACATTAGCCTTCTGCAGGTCCTCACAACATTCTGCACTTACCTCAATTGTAGTAGGATTTATTACCTGTGTTATAATTACTTGTTTCTGCCTCTGATTCCCCAAACTAGGAGATTTTCTTGAACCTATTGGGATGATCTCTAGGTATGTGTCTCAGTATAAAACAGTGGCTTAAATTTTTTTTTGTTGAATATACCAATGAGAAAGTGCTTTAAAACCAGCACCATTCTGTACTAAGATCTTTTAAAGAATTTGTTGTCTGAAAGAAGATCAATTTGTAAAGCTTTTCTTTATAATGAAACCAAAAGTAAACTTTAGTAAAGTCCAAGTCAACAACAAATTAACAGGGCCCAATCATTTGAGGTTTTATCATAATAGTTTTACAGAACCAAACACTAGACAAAACACAAATGGCAAAACAGAAGTAGAGAAAATATGTCCACTGCTATTTAGAAAAATAAAAACCAAAACTGGATATAAGTTGTCTTCAGGCTTAAAAATTTAATTGTACACACATGTAATGAGGAAGACTGGCTCAGTTCTGTTTTGAGAACTGAGTTGCTCATCCTGAATCTGTAGTTCTGTTGCGTACAGGATGAGCAAGGCCAATGCAATCTTTGGCAGCATTAATAAGAATTTAGCATCCAGATGGAGAGATGGTAAACCTCACTACATTTTGCACTGGTCAGGCATTATTTAAAGCATGAGGGTCAATTCTGAGTGGCATATTTAAAGATGAACAGAAGGATAAAGGAATCATTATATATAATCAAAAATCTTTTTTTTAAGGATTTTTTTAGGACTCTTTTTCCTCTATTAAACATTTACTGAGTATCTAACACATTCTAGGTACCATATTAAGTGCTGAATACCCAAAGACATAGTCCCTGACCTCAAAGAGTTCAGTATAATGCCAGAGACAGACACACAAACAAGGGACTGAAATCCAGTGACATGACGAATACACATACTCATGTGGTGTCACAAAGGAAGGCAATCAACTCCTATTTGAGAAAAAAATTCACAGAGCACTTGTTTCACCTGAGTATAATCTGACAGAAGGATAACAGGGAGAATATTCCAGGCAGAATAATCATAGGTGACAAAAGGTCAGAAAGGTTTCAAAAAGCATACTATATTATAAGAACTGTAAGTAGTGTAGTATGACCAGAAATCTGGGAAAGGGAGAAAGAGGACCAAAGAGATGAATTTGAGAAGTTTAGCCTAAGAAGTTAGATAGAAAAAATCATGGTCTTTAAATACTTGAATATTGAAACTAGGGAAGAATATTTTAATTCAATAGAAACTTAAATTTCAAACAATTAACATTGTCCAGAACTAGACAGCAGTGAGTACAGAGTCACCAGAATGGGAGAAATATCCCTGTTCATGTATTAGCTCAATCTTCCCTTGGTATTCTAGATCTCTTCCCTAGCTACTAGCGATACTGAGAATCATTCCAGGTGTTTTATTGGCCTTTCAGTTTCCCTATTCTGTGAAATGTCTATTCAAATCCCCTCACCATTTTTCTAATGAGGTGTCTGTCATAGTGATTTGTAGTTCTTCATATATTTTGGACATTAATCATTTGTTATTACATTGGAAGTATTTTCTCACATTCTGTGGTTCATCTCCCTACTTTATCTTTTATCATACAGAAGTTTTGATTTTAATGTGACCAAATTATCAATCTTTTCCTTTACTCTGTTTTTTTTGTATAAAGAATTCTTCCTATCCCACTTTCACAGATACCCCTAGTATTTTCTAAGTTTTATAGTTTGATCTTTAATTGATCTGGTATTAACTTTTCGTGTATGGTGTGAGGTAAAGATCTATTTTTCCTTGTTTTCTGTAAGGTTAGCTAACTATCCACAACTGAAAATATTTTTGCCCCATTGATTTGTAATGCCACCTGTCATCTACCAAATTCAAGTATATGAGGACATGTTACTGGACCCTTAATTACTTTTTAAACTATTTAACCCTGGTTCAGTGTTCTTGGCCACTAATCATTCGTATTGACAAGTTCCACTAAAAAAAATTAAATTAAAAAAAAATTCCCTTCTATTCCAAGTGTTCTAGCTTTTAAAATAATAAATGAATGGTAAATTCTGTCAAATGCTATTTTGAGCATCTATTGAGATGATCATATGGTTTTACTCTTTATTAATATGGTGAATTACATTAGATTCTTAATGTTAAACTGAACTCTCATTCCCGGAATAAATACTACTTGATTGTGATTTTAAAAAAAAATACACTACTAGACTAGTGCAGATTTCACTTGGGACTTCTAAAATCTACATTTATTGGCCTATATTTTTCCTTTCTTATACTGCCTTTGTGTGATTTTGATGTCATGTTGTAAAAGCCCTCCAAAATGAGTCTAGAAACATTTTTTATTCCCTGGAATGGTCTGCACAAGGATTATCCATCCTTCAATATTTGGGTAACCTGTAAAACCATCTGTGCCTTGTGTTCCTTTAATGGATAGATTTTTTTCCCCTGCTTTTTACTATGAAAATGACTCACATATTTATTAGAGACACCAGTACAATGAACCCCAACATATCCATCACCCAGCTTCAACAGTCAACCCATTGTCAATCTTATTTCATCTATTTCCCAAATCTTTACTTGTTCCCTCTCCCCTTGAATAAGTTGTTTTGAAGAAATCCCAGACACCATATCATCTTACCTATAAACATTTTAGCATCTCTCTTAAAAATAAGGACTCTTTAAAATATGTAACCAGAAAAAAGATTTCACACTAAAAATTTAATAATCTTTAATACCAACAAATATCCAGTCAGTATTCAAATTCCTATCAAATATTTTTATACAGTTTTTCAAATCAGAATCCAAATTAGTCCATACGCTTAAATTGGTTTTGTCTTTTAATCTGCAGGTTTCCCTTCTATGTATTGCTTTTCTCCCCTTCTTCTTCACATATTTGTGGGGAAAAAATGGGCCATCTGTCCTGTAATTTCCCACATTCCGGATTTTGCTCACTGCATCCACACATTACTTAGTGGGTAGATTTTACTATTCAATTTCTTTTTTAGTTACATTTCTATTAATATTTTCTACTTATTCTTGACTCAGCTGCAATAGGTTGTATTTTTTAGGAAACCGACTATTTTACACAATCTTCCAAATTCATGGGCATAAAGTTTTCCATATTCAATATGTATGGGGTTTTAGAAATCCTTATCATAGCTATAGTCATATTCCCTGTTTCATTCCTAACATTGTTTACGCTTTCTTGTGTTTCTTTTTCATTGACCAATCTTGCCTGAGATTTGTCTATAACACAGAGCCTATATTAATATCTTCAATGAGTTAGATTTTGGTTTTATTAATCCTCTTCACTGTTTTCTACTCCATTAATTTCTATTCTTATCTTTATTCTTTCCTAACTTCTACTTCCTCTGGGTTTAATCTGCTGTTACTTTCCTAGCTTCTTCAGTTGGCCACTTAATAATTTTCAGGCTTTCTTCTATTGAAAAACCTTACAGATTCTAGGACATAAATTTTTTCATATTAATATTGCTGAAATTGGGATGTTTCTTACAATTAGTCTTACAATCACCGTCAGTCGGGCAAGCAGTGATGGTGCAACTGTCATTGCTTATCTATGTATGAACATAAACAATTAAAGAATAAGCTTGCAAAAGTAGTAGTTACTTGGCAGTTATCCCTGGTGGCATGACTAGACAACTGGAACTTCTCAATGTTAGTCAATAAACCTATTACAGACCATCTGATGAAGAACTATGAGTCTCATCTGAAAACCTTTTGTTGATACCTGCTGGCCAGTTCAAGAAAACATCAGGATCAAAATTTGATGGGTGCCAGCAGTTTGAAAGAAAATGCTGGAGATAGCTGTGGAGCACTCTTTTAAGAAATGTTCTATCACCAATGCTCTCAATGACATTGTGAGCAATACTATGTAGAAAAACACAAACCTCTGTGCTTCCATCAGAAAGTGATTTAGAAGAATCAAACTCTGCATATGAAGTCACAGGAATATTCTACTAATTTGTTACTTCCCTTCCTTTTATAAATATATGCATGAGTGATATGCTAAATCTATATCTAAGTAAATATATATGAGTTCTTTCAGTAAGCATAAAGTTTCAAAGTCTAAGTGATAGGAAAGCACTGTATTTGGAAAGTAATAGTCCATCTCACAAATGATGACATCTTAAGATTCAATGAAATATGATATAGGCACTTAAATTTTCCTCTTAGGAAATTAAGGAAACACTCCCATTTATCACTGCAACAAAAAGAATAAAATACCTAAAAATAAACCTACCTAAGGAGGCAAAAGACCTGTATGCAGAAAACTATAAGACACTGATGAAAGAAATCAAAGATGATACAAACAAATGGAGAGATATACCATGTTCTTGGATTGGAAGAATCAACAGTGTGAAAATGACTCTACTACCCAAAGCAATCTACAGATTCAATGCAATCCCCATTAAATTACCAATGGCATTTTTCACAGAATAAGAACAAAAAATTTTACAATTTGTATGGAAACACAAAAGACCCCGAATCGCCAAAGCAATCTTGAGAAAGAAAAATGGAGCTGAAGCAATCAGGCTCCCAGACTTCAGACTACACTACAAAGCTATAGTAATCAAGACAGTATGGTACTGGCACAAAAACAGAAATATAGCTCAATGGAACAGGATAGAAAGCCCAGAGATAAACCCATTCACATATGGTCACCTTATCTTTGACACAGGAGGCAAGAATATACAATGGAGAAAAGAGAGCCTCTTCAATAAGTGGTGCTGGGAAAACTGGACAGCTACATGTAAAAGAATGAAATTAGAACACTTCCTAACATCATACACAAAAATAAACTCAAAATGGATTAAAGACCTAAATGTAAGGCCAGACACTATAAAACTCTAAGAGGAAAATATAGGCATTAACACTCTATGACATAAATCACAGCAAGATCCTTTTTGACCCATGGAAATAAAAACAAAAATAAACAAATGGGACCTCATGAAACTTCAAAGCTTTTGCACAGCAAATGAAACCATAAACAAGATGAAAAGACAACCCTCAGAATGGGAGAAAATATTTGCAAACGAAGCAACTGACAAAGGATTAATCTCCAAAATATACAAGCAGCCCATGCAACTCAATATCAAAAAAACAAACAACCCAATCCAAAAATGGGCAGAAGACCTAAATAGACATTTCTCCAAAGAAGACATACAGATTGCCAACAAACACATGAAAAGATGCTCAACATCACTAATCATTAGAGAAATGCAAATCAAAACCACATTGAGGTATCACCTCACACCAATCAGAATGGCCGTCATCAAAAAATCTAGAAACAGTAAATGCTGGAGAGGGTATGGAGAAAAGGGAACCCTCCTGCACTGTTGGTGGGAATGTAAATTGATACAGCCACTATGGAGAACAGTATGGTGGTTCCTTAAAAAACTAAAAATAGAACTACTATATGATCCAGCAATCCCATTACTGGGCATATACCCTGAGAAAACCATAATTCAAAAAGAGACATGTACCACAATGTTCATCGCAGCACTATTTACAATAGCCAGGACATGGAAGCAACCTAAATGTCCATCAACAGATGAATGGATAAAGAAGATGTGGCACATATATACAATGGAATATTACTCAGCCATAAAAAGGAAACAAAATTGAGTAATTTGTAATGAGGTGGATGGACCTAGAGGCTATCATACAGAGTGAAGTAAGTCAGAAAGAAAAAAACAAATACCGTATGCTAACACATACATTGGAATCTAAAAATATGGTACTGATGAACCTAGTGGCAGGGCAGGAATAATGACACAGACGTAGAGAATGGACTTGAGGACACAGGAGGGGAAGGGGAAGCTGGGACGAAGTGAGAGAGTAGCACTGACATATATACACTACCAAATGTAAAGTAGATAGCTAATGGGAAGCAGCTGCATAGCACAGGGAGATCTGCTCGGTGCTTTGGGACCACCGAGAGGGGTGGGATAGGGAGGGTGGGAGGGAGACGCTAGAGGGAGGGGATAAGGGGATATACGTATACATATAGCTGATTTACTTCGTTGTACAGCAGAAACTAACACAACACTGTAAAGCAATTATACTCCAATAAAGATGAAAAAAATTTTTCCTCTTAGTACTGCTTTGCTGTATTCCACAGATTTTGACATATAGTGTTTCCACTGTTATTTAATTCTAAATATTTTCCAGTTTCCATGAATTTGTTCTTCATCCATTTATTTTTAGTTTATTTTTTGCTTTTACTTTTTAAATTTCCAAACATGGATAGGAGGTGAGGAGAATCAGTTATATTTGTTATTAATTTCTAATTTTATTGTATTGGGGTCAGAAAACATAGTTGATATATCAAGCTTTGGTATTTGTTGATAATTTCTTTGTGCCTAATTACATAAATTACATAAAAATTTCACTTTTAATTAAAAAGAATGTATATTCTCTAATTTGGGAAGTGTATGGTTCTATATATACATAGTAGATCAAGTTATACATTGCATTTCTTTTCTTTTAGTGGTTATCCTTCAATTTTTAATATGCATCTGACTGAAAGCTTAAAGTTAATTAATATCTCTATCCTCCTTCTGAACTATATATAACTCTTTAATGCTGGTCATTTTCCCTCCCAGCTTACATTTTATCCTCATCTGATATTTTAGTTCCACTTTGGTTTTAGCCCCAACAAATCAGTCATAATTATTTTTGTTTTATACAGTCAATTCTTCGTTTACCGAGCCAATTTCTTTGCTCATCATGATTTCTTTTTTTTTAACTAATTTATTTATTTTTGGCTGCATTGAGTCTTCGTTGCTGCGCGTGGGCTTTCTTCAGTTGTAGAGAGCGGGGGCTACTCTTTGTTGCAGTGTACGGGCTTCTCATTGCAGTGGCTTCTCTTGTTGCAGAGCATGGGCTCTGGGCATGCGGGCTTCAGTAGTTGTGGCACATAGACTCAGTAGTTGTGGCTCATGGGTCCAGAGCACAAGCTCAGTAGTTGCAGTGCACGGGCTTAGTTGCTCTGCAGCATGTGGGATCTTCCTGGACCAGGGCTCGAACCTGTGTCCCCTGCATTGGCAGGCGGATTCTTAACCACTGAGCCACCAGGGAAGTCCCTATCATGATTTCTTGTATCCTTCTCGCTCCCCTAAGTTACCTTTCTTTCTTGCAGAAGTGCATTCTTTCATGTAATAGTTCTTTCAGAAACAGTGTGGTAAATTCTCCATATTTTTGTTCATCTGAAAATACTTTTATTTTGCCTTCACTCTTGAATGATAACTGAGTATGAAATTCTGATCTCTCTCAGCACTAGGAAGATATTATTCAAGTTTCTTCTGCCCTCTCTTATTAAGAGACATCTGCTCTCAGTCTGATTCTTGCTCCTTTGCCTTTCCTTTCTGGTTGCTTATAAAAGTGTCTTTGGTGTTCTGCAGTTTCACTGCAATGTATTTAGTTGTGGAATTTGTTTTTGGTTTGCTCATTTAATTCTTGCTAGGCCCTCATGAGCTTAAACCTAAAAATTCATGTCTTTTTAAATTAATTCCAAAAATTTCTCATGTCATCTCTTCAAATTCCATGTTTCCCTCATTTTATTTTTCTCCTTCTGGAACTGCTATTAGATGTTGTGTCTTCTTGCTTAGTCTTTCATTTCTCCACCTCTTTCATATTTTCCTTCATCTTACTGTTCTGCATTCTCAGGATTTCCTTATATCTAACTCCCAGCTTACTACTTTCTCTTCATCTGTGTAAACTATCACTTACTTACTGAGCTTTTTTTTTTTTTTTTTTTTGCTGTATGCGGGCCTCTCACTGTTGTGGCCTCTCCCGTTGCGGAGCATAGGCTCCGGACGCACAGGCTCAGCAGCCATGGCTCACGGGCCCAGCCGCTCCACGGCATGTGGGATCCTCCCGGACTGGGGCACGAACCCGTGTCCCCTGCACCGGCAGGCGGACTCTCAACCACTGCGCCACCAGGGAAGCCCTACTGAGCATTTTTTTAACCTATTTTTCATTATGTTTAGTTCTTTTCCAAATGTATGTTTCACGTCTTATTCATTTATTGGGATGTCAATTACTTGTTTAATGTCTTTAGTCACTTAAAATATGCTACTTTAAATTACCTTTCAAACTGCCATTCTACTATCCCAGTTCTTAGAGCTGTAATCCTCCTGCTTGTAATATCTGCTGACTCTCATTTGTGGTAGAAAATTGTTTCCTTGTGTGTCACCTTTAATTATAAATTCATCTTCTGTGGGGTTTATTTCTTCTGTGAGAATTCCTTGTGGCCTGAGATATGACAGTACCCCTTCAAGTCTTGTTTTTCCTTTCTCCAGGTGGCCCAGTGGTATCACTAGCTTGGAGCCAGCTTTTATATTAATTTCCTAGCATGGGGATACCTGATATTGCGACTCAGGTCGCAAATATGAGCAAGGCATAGGTCTTGTGCTTCAATTTCTCAGGGAAGCTTTTTTTCCATTTCCTCTTTGTATAGAGTCCAGGCAAACCAAGACGAGATTTCTTATTTCCTTGTGTCAGTGGGAAGATTTTTCTCTAGCCCACCCTTTCACCTAGGATGCAGCACATCAGGAATCCCAGCCTGATGCAAAAGTCTTGGTTTTGGTTCCTTTTTCCACAGTTAAAACTCAATCACTAGGAATAAAAAAACCAGAAACAACCCCTCACTCAATTCCTTCATCTTTGTCACAGCATGAGCTCAAGTTCTTAATGAAGTTTTGGGTTTTAGTTCCATTTTTGTTTTGGGAATCTAGAGATCTTCCTGTCTTTCCTGCAAGCTCAGAAATGCATTTCAAAGAACTGTTGTTTATCATCCAGCTTTTCTGGATATTTGTAGCAACAGAGTCTTTAGCTAAGATAAGTTAGCCATCTTGCTAAAAGAAATCTGGGATCTCCAATCCATTTGCTACATTACCCCTATAGGAGTGATCTCTCTAGAGTGCAAAGATGTACTCCTCTTTCAAACTCTTCAGTGGATCCCCCCTTCTTAGCATGGCATTCAAAGTCCACTATTATCCAGTAACTGCTTATTTCTGCAATTCTGCCTCCTTCCACTCTCCCACATGTACTCTATGCTCCAACTACCCATATTTGCAATCCCTAGAACTCTCCTTTTGTTTCATACTCCTATGTTTTTAAAAGTACTTATTTCCCTCAGTTTTATCCTCCCTTCATCTGCCTACTGAATACTCATGGTCAAGTGTCTGCCTTTCCAGGAAGCCACTCCTGACCCATCCAAGCTGGGTTCTCTTTTTTTGTGAAAAGAGCTAACATTTGTTGAGCTCTTTATATGCTAATAACTCATTCAGTCTTAACAACAACCTTATGATTTTGCTACCACTACTATCCCCATTTTCAAAATGAGGAAACTAAGGTACAGAGAAATTAAGCAATGTGCCCAAAGACAAACAGCTATAAATGGCAGACCTGGAATTTGAACACAGATAGTCTGTCTCCAGATCCTGCTCCATTAACTTGCTCAATTAATATATACCATACTGCGTTCTACAATTATATCTTGCGTTACAGTTATTGCATTTATTACCCCACATTCCAGTTACACGTTTATATAGCAATCTTCTCAACTACACTGACCTTAAGAGACAGAATTATGCTTTATTTCTATTTGCAGCCCCAGTGCCTAGCACACAGAAGGCCCTCAACTCAGATGGTTACTAAATTAATGAATAACTAAAGGAAACATCCCCACAGTCACTGCATTAGTCCAGCCCGTCTTCACCTCTTGTCTGAACTACTAAAACAGTCCCCTAACTAGACTCCCTTCCTCCAGTTTCTATTCACATCTTTCCTCCACACTCCAAACAATACTGTCTTTCTAAAGCACATTATGACAGTATCATTCCATTACTTAAATATTTTTAAGGGCTCCACAATGTCTATAGGATAAAGTCCCAAATTCCTTCAGCATGACATACCATGACCTTCATGATCAAACTTCTGTAGTCTCTTCTCTCCTCCTTCCCCACTCCAGCCCCACATTCCATCTATATTTAACTTCCTGTCTGTCTCTGAATATGCCAAATGCCTTCATGCCTTTGTATGTGCAGGTTCTTTTGCCAGGAATGGCCATCTCCTCTTCCCTCACCTGGTGAACTCCTATTCTTTTTCCAACACACAGCGCAAATGCCTTCCTCAAGTTTCCTCAAAAGACTGTCAGTTATCCCACTGTTCTATTCTTCTTGGCATTATGCATTTACCTCACTTACACTTTGTATATTATTTGATAAGGTGTGTTTCCCCAACAAGACTGTGGAATCTTAAAGGACAGGAACCATGACTTACCCATCTTTTTTATTGTATTCTCTTACACAAGTGTGTGCCCTAAATGCTCACTGAAATAGTGGAATGAAATTTGACAAACATATCCTACATCCTACACTAAAGCAAACTCAGATTCAAATGAATTCAAGGCAGTCAAGTCTTCTAAGATTAAATGGAAATTAGACAGGGAGTAGAAACATGAATGGAAAACAAATAACACCTAAATTCCTGCTGCTCAATCCCGAATTCTACAGAATGGAGCTATTCTGTCAATGGTAATTAAGGCTTAGTTTATAAGGTAATCTCATCCTGAGTTTTAAAAAACACAAGGCAAATATTTCCACATTAGTAAAACACATAAGGACACTCAAATTTTGGAATATGTGTTACTAGGATAAAAAGTTGAGTCATTTTATACATTTTAAGACAAATCCCTTCAGACAAGGGAAATTCCTGTCCTTTTACACTACAATCATATGATTTCATTATTCACTAGTCCTACATGCAATTTAGGTTTGCACACATAACAAACATTGTCTGCCAACTGAGTAATAAACCAGAACTACTTGTTTTTCACAGAAAGAAGAAATTTTTTTAATGGATAAATGTCAACCCTAAATGAACAGGGAGGTTGGGGTGGGATAAAGGGAAGGAATAAATTTTGCACTATTCAATTTTTTTGAATTATTCAATTTTTGAAATGCACTTTTAACACTACAAATAGAAAAAAAATTAAACTGCCAACTTAAAGATTCATCAGCCTTTGTCTAGCTTTTCTCTTCAATTATTACCCATGGTAAAAGGACAAAGAACTGTCCTTAAAAGGTCCTGGTTTCAAGTTCAAAGGCAGCATAATTTAGAATGATCATCCCTGATTTCAAAAGACTAAATGAATTCTTAAAATTAATTATTATCAATGAGGCTTGGGACTTCCCTGGTGGCACAGTGGTTAATAATCTGCCTGCCAGTGTAGGGGGACACGGGTCCAAGTCCTGGTCCAGGAAGATCCCACATGTGGAGCACCTAAGCCCCTGCACCATAACTACTGAAGACAGCGCGCCTAGAGCCCGCGCTTGACAACAATAGAAGTCACCGCAATGAGAAGCCCACGCACCGCAATGAAGAGTAGCCCCCGCTCGCTGCAACTAGAGAAAACCCGCACAGCAACGAAGACCCAACGCAGCCAAAAATAAGTTAATTAATTAATTAATTAAAAAAAATTCTTATCAATGAGGCTTAAATGTTCTTATATTTGCAAATCTATCTATGTATGTCTGTATGGTAAATCTTCTTTTTTAAAAATCAATGGACCAGGACTGTTTCTAAATTTAGAATATAAGCTCTAAGAGGGAGGGATCTTTGACTATTTTATTCACTGATGTCACCCAAGGATCTAGAACAGTGTCTGCCACAGAGTAGGCACTCATTACCTACTTGCTTAATATTGCTCAATATGGTCCAAATACTTAATATGTCAATACATACAATGAGCTGCAGATCCTCATAGAACATACAGTTGAAGTCTAGGTTCATCTTGAAATGATCACTGACTTAACCTTCAACACACACTGCTGCACAAATTAACTGATACTGTATCCAAAAGCAAATTGACAGTGTATGTAAGAATAAAATAAAATACTTAATACAGACGTTATTAAGGTTCTGAACTTTAAATCTTGAGAAGCTGACAAAAAACAAAAATATCACCAGCACAACCAAAATTTTCAACACACACAAACTCTTGCACTTTTTTCAAAAAAAATTCCAAAATTCAATTCAATTCAATTCCAAAAGAGCCATGGGACTTAAGAAATTAAAAAAAAAAAAAAAAAAGTTAAGAATTTCACTTAAATACCAGTGAATTTACTACAAAATTTTATTTCCAGTTTTATAAAGCAGGTCTGCCCTTTCTTTTATCAATTGACCTAATTATGCCAAAAGAATACTGCTAAGCAATATACTTCTGTATTAACCTAAAATTGCTAATTTTGTTGCTGTTTCCCACTAATAAAAGTGTGATGTAATTATTATGAAACTGGTATTTTTACTGTCTATTACAAACCATCATGAACATTTAACTGTGAATTAGGTTATGTTTTAGCCCTTATTTAAGGGTTAGCCTTTCAGCCCTTGTTATCTGCTACTAACCCACAATGACCTGGTCACTCTCTTCTCTGTTCTGGGCCTCAGTTCTCTCTTCAGTAGAATGAGGGAACTGGGTTAAAACAAAAGTTCTTAACCTTTTTTTTTTGCAACAGTTGGAGAATCTGGTGAAAGCTACAGGTGAACTATTCATAAAAACGTACATATATATTGTAAAACAATTTTATAAACAATAATTCATAATGGCAAAAGACTGGAAACAACCTAAATATCCATCAATAGATGATTAAGTAAATTATGTTACATCCATTCAATGAAATTCCTTGTAACTATAAGTACAATGAAGAAACCTTCTATGTACTGATATGAAAAGATATCCATCATGTATTGTTATATGAAAAAAAGCACCAGTGCATATAACATATAATCTTTTATGTAAAAAGATCAAAAAATAAAATAAATATATTTGAATTTCCATGTATAAGCATAACGAAACTGTGGAAGAATCAACATGAATCTTTGGTGAAAATGGGAAATGAAGAAAGGAGTAGGAGGAACCTTTTCATTGTATACTTTCTTATATTTTTGTTTGAATTATGTGAATTGCCTATTAAAGTTTTAAATTAAAAAATATTGCATATAAACTCAAGAGGTCTAGACAACTTGCTAAAGCTAGAAGATAAACAGGGTTTATTCCCAAACCCTGTTCAGCAATACTCTTCTATAATGTTTTGACTTAACAAGCATGTAATTATATACACTCAATGATCCAACAATAAGAACACTTAAGGAAAAATATTTTTCATAATGGTCCTCATACAAACATATAAAGTAATTGGTGGATATTCAGTGACTCAACAGAGCCTAATTTGAAATCTCATTTTATATTGTTTTTCTTAATCACTGATACACAAATTTCTTCAAGGAAAAAGTCTGCACAAATCATCAAGTCATACACCCTCTCATGGTTCAAATCTCAGACCTGATATTCCACAAAGGAGTACAGGCTTCGGAAATAGAAATTTGTATCCTACGTGACCATACAATCAATAGTACTAGTATGGAGACCAGAAAAATGCTGTCTTAATTTTTTTTCCCATAATCTCAGAATTTGAAGCAAATTAAATAGCATAGATGATGTTTGGGGAGGGCTTCATCCCTTTTCTGAGCAGGAATCAGGTGGAACTGGGTTTTCATCCTTGGGCAACTTACTTAACCTCTCTTGGCCTCAGTTCCATCTATAAAATGGAAATAAAAGTACCTATCTCATAAGGATGCTATGAAGCTTAAAAGGAATAACGAGGAACACAGAAAGTAAGACAGAAATAAAAATAAGGTATCCTAGGACAGTGGCAGGTGTCTGACTGCTTGAATCAAAACAGACTGCATTCTGGAACCTGTAGTTTCTAGTGACTGCACTTTCATACACAAGCAATGTCTCCTTTTCCCTACCGAAAATAGCACATGGCAGAATTCCCAACACAAAAGGTGCAAATATCTGTCCTTTCCTAATTATGTTTCTTGAAAAATCTCTTCCTAGGTAAGCTTTTATCAAAGAACTCTAGCTGTTGTGTTGACTGGGTGTGTCTCAAAGAGTCCCAAGTTATAACAGTTTTGTTTTATGTTTTCAACAGGCACTTTCTATGTCAAGCTCAGCACCAAAGAGTGGCAGGCTGCTGGGGGGGGCGGGGGGGGGACGGGGGGAAGGCAAAGAAGTTGTAGACAACAGTCCTTCAACGGACTCCTAATTGCCAGGAAAATAGTAGGAAACCTACTGCCATCGAGATAGAAGCAGCCCCCGCCAAACCAATCTCCGCTTCCAGAACTTTTAAATCCCATCCATCTTTTTTTGCAGAGCACTGCTGGAGCTTATTATTAATTATTATAAATATAAATAGCCATCATTTATTACGTCTTCTCTACGTGCCAGGCTCTTGCGTTTTTCAAGATTTTGTGAAAACTGCACATGTAAACTCAGACGCTCAAGTCTGAAAAGCTCCCTTCGCATCCTCAAAATCAATCTAATCTGCCCCTCAAACTCCGTATATGCCACACCTCTCATTGACCCATTCAGGCCCAGGGATCACATCTTTACAAGCAATTCAACCCCAAGCTCTTCACCCAACACTAAATCAAGCACTTCTCGGATCCTCCACTGCCCCTACAAAGTTCGGTACCCTCCTCCACTCACCAATTCCAACCTGGCCCTAACTTGTTCCAAGAAATGCTATGGCTCCCTTCAAACTTCTGACTCCAAATCCATCGTGCCCGTACTTCATCCCGAAGTTCAAAATTCAGAAACACATACTGCACCTGGGCAAAGCCCGGTTCCAACCCCACGAGAACTCTCGACACCCGCTCGAGCAGGGCCAGGGCCTGGGACCCTCCACCCCCTAACCAGGCCAGGCCGGGGCGCGGCGGCCTCGCTCCGGACCCCAAGGGGAGGAGAGGAAACTCCACCTGGCTCCGCTGGCGCGCCGCGCGTCTCCTGCTCGGGCCTGGGCCCCGTGGCGGCCGCGCCCCCGTCACGACGCGAGCGGCAGCGCTCGGGTGGGCCGCGGCGGGCGCGCTCGCCCAGCACCTCCGCGTCGGGCTGCCAGTTGTCGCGGGCCCGACGGCGGGCCCAGCCCGGGCCGCGGGCGCGGCAGCGCGGGCAACCCGGGCCCGCCGCGTCGGCGGCGCGTTGGGCGCAGCCTCGGCACAGCGAGTGGCCGCACGGTAGGGCCGCCGCTTCCCCCGGGGTCTCCAGGCACCCAGCGCAGTCCGACTCCTCCGGCCGCGGCGGTGGCGGCGGCTGCAGCAACGGCGGCGGCAACACCAGCAGCGCGGGGCCAGAGGCCGGGCCCGGGGTCCCAGTCTTGGCTGCCGCCATCTCGTCACAGCGGCCCCGCCGACCCCGCCGATTCAGAGCTGCCGCTGCCGCCGCGGAAGAGGCCCGAGTACTCGGACCTGCCGCCGCCATCTTGTTTCCCGTTTGTAGGGAGAGTCCGTTGCGAGGGAGAAGAGTAGAGGGCGGGGCAGTGCGCGGCGGGCACCGCTATATACATATTCATGAGGGGCGGGGCTCCAGAAGAGGGTCTCTAGGGACATGGTTGGCGTGAGGTGAAACCTCATTAATATTTATTAGTTATCCTTTATATATCTGGTCTTCGGCCTCGCCTTCTACTCTTTGCGATTTCCTCTTAGTGGGCCAAATTAAGTTGAGGACTGAGGGGATTTATTTGGAAACTGAGCGATATTAAACTTTATGAAGTAATTACACTTATTTATCCTGCAGTACCCTGATAACTGAGGCTAATGTGATTGGGGAGTATGTGAATTACTCAGAACCCTGCCTCTGCTTCATAGCTGCTGTGACTGAGACCAGTCCTACCCTGACCAGCAACTAACTGCCAAAAATAGCAGCTTCTTGTCAGTCCACATCTCAGTAAACTCTCTCTCCAGATTCCTTCCTGAAACTTCCCTCCCTTGGCTGGCAAAGCTACACTTTCCTTGTTTTTTTTTTCCCTCTCTCAGCTCTTTCTCAGACTCTTTTCCTGAGCCCTCCCCCTTGTTTCGGGCTTAAATGTGGGTATTCCTCTAGGCTCAGGCCTCAGTCCTCTACTCCTTTCCGTGTATTGCCCCCCCCCCAGCCCATACCCCACCTCACATTTTCTTCCAGCTGAAACTCTCGAATTGATATCTGCAGTCCACACATCCTGAGTCCAGCCCTGCATAGTTAACTGCCTGCTGGAAGCATCATCTTGGATGTCTGCATCCCTCATGTACCAAACTAAAGTCACTGTCTACCACCCTCCTTTCAAAACAGCTCTTCTTATTTCCCTCATTCCAGTAAAGGTACGATTCTCCCAGTTCCTCAAGCTCCAGACCTGGTAATCTTTACTTCTCCCTCATCTCCCACATCTGTCAGTTTCTTAGTTCTGTCAATTCTCCCACCAAAATGACCATTTTCCTACCTATCGTCTCTTCTTCATCCCATTCCCACTGCCCAATTCAGGTCTCATCATCTCTCACCTACATTATTGCAGAAGCTTCTATAAATTGTCTCCCTGCCCACAGACTCTCTTCCTCCAATCCATCCTCCATAGTTCTTAGAGTTACTTCCTAAAGGACAGCTCTGACCACACCATTCCTGCTTGGCTTAGTCACTGAGTGAGGTGCTCAGACTTTGGTGCCAGTCCCCTTTCTGGATGCAGAGGGTACAAGAGAAACAATAGCTTCCCTCTGACAGAGAGAAGGTTGTGCTACAGCGCTTCTCCCACCCTTTGCTTTTTTGCACTAAAGTAGATTTGGAGCAGGAAGGCATTCAGCAAATGGCATTTCCTCTTGGGAATCTTTATAAGAAAGCACAAGTTTTGTAAGGAGAGCAAATTAAAAAAAAAAAAGTAACATAATGTAATGGAAGGCATCAGAGGCCCTGGGTTTCCATGAGATTGCCTGGAAACAGTACCTGAGCTGATAGTAAACCAGTCCAAGGCAGAGTGATTGGTGGAAGTCAGCAGAGCAAAGAAAGAAGTGGATTCCCAAAATGAGAACAAGATGGCTAAAGGACAGTGAAGAATTGAAGAAGGGTCAATGCGTAATTGAAACAAGGGCTTGTGTGCACAGAGGCCCAGACAGTCAGAATCCTGACAAACTCAGAAGTATGGCTTCATCCAGGCTGTGCTTCCAAAGGTCCTCTTCATTTCACTTCCCACTTTGGATGGGAAGTGAGGATGCTTTGCACAGATTCTGACAAGGAAGGCCTGTGGTCCAGAGATCAAGCCAATTATTCTTAGAGACGGGGCCCTTGGTATGGGCTGTTCACTCTTGACAGTTTGGGGCTCTCAATCTGAAGTCTACTTTCTATTGGAGAAGCTGAACCATAGCAGTGTAGCATGCTTTCTCGAATACAAATAAAGACAAGAAATTTCTTTTTGCAGAGGGAAAAAGCAAGAGTTCTGAGTAATACTAGACCAAAAGCCAGGAGATCTAGGATTGGTCATGACCACTTTCTCCATTTCATTAATTTGGATAATTTCAAACAGATAAATTCCCTCTGGACCTTAGTCACCTCATCTTTAAAACAAGTGTACTGGAATTCAGCAGTTCTCAACCTGGGATACACTTCAGAAAGACACACACATGCGCATACACGAACACACACATATATACACATATGCCAACGTCCCTTTTCAGATCTACTGAACCCAAAACCTGAGGATGGGATGCCAGCATGTAAATTTTTATAATGCCATAGGAATTCTAATGAATACTCCTAGATAAGACCACTACAATGGATAAATTCAAAGGTCCTTTCTAGCTCTAACATTCTAGAAGTCTGACTCCCAATTTCCAGTCTCTTCTCTCCTCTATGCTGTTGCCAAAGTAATTTTACTAAAGCAGTATCTGTGACAGAAGGCAAGGCAAATCTAAGAAATTTGGAGAGTTATTCACTATGTGGGAAAATGAGGGCGATGAAGATGGTTTTAAAGTGTCAAGCCTGGGAAGCCTGAGATTATGATCGCAAATCACCACCAACAAAAGAGAGTAACTGGGAAGGAAAAGCAGTCTGAAAGATGAGGGCATGGTAGACATTTTGCTTTATTTAGTTACCATCAGCATCCAAAACTTTCTCCTGTTTGGGGGAATGACCCGTTCTGTGCAGTTTTGCTGAGACTAGGGAAGCTGAATCAGAGAGATAGCCTTCTCCCTGCCCCGGGGCAGCCAGAAAATGAAATATGACCTAGGCTCGGCCACGTGGCCACTCCTCTCTGAACTTTGAATCTTCAGGGGATGACACAAAGGCATATTGACAAGTTTAGAATTACAGGAATGGAGACAGTAGGTGTCCAACCACAGTGGGTCCCTTGGGGGTTGGGGTAGAAGGGGGAGTGTCCCTACCGTGGTGATGGTGGCCACGCCAGATTGTTCCTAAGGCACGAACTTGGCCGTAGTGCCTGCTGCCTGGCCTTCCTAGGTTACAACCCATTTTCCACAATCCAGCTTGCCAGCCTTCCTGTCAACTCTCTATATCCTTTGAGTAAATGTCTTTGTTTTCCTTAAATTACTCACAATTTCTGTTGTTTGTAACAAAGTACTCTGAGACACTGGTTTGTTGTTTTTAAAATGTCACCTGAAGGGACTTCCCTGGTGGTGCAGTGGTTGAGAATCCACCTGCCAGTGCAGGGGACACGGGTTCGATCCCCGATCCGGGAAGATCCCACATGCCGCGGAGCAGCTAAGCCCGAGTGCCACAACTACTGAGCCTGCGCTCTAGAGCCTGCGAGCCACAACTACTGAGTCCATGTGCCACAACTACTGAAGCCCGCAGGCTCTAGTGCCCACGTGCCTCAACTCCTGAGCCCATGTGCTGCAACTATTGAAGCCTGTGCGCCTAGAGCCCACGCTCCGCAACGAGAAGCCACTGCAATGAGAAGCCTGTGCTCCACAACGAAGAGTAGCCCCTGCTTGCCACAACTAGAGAAAGCCTGCGTGCAGCAATGAAGAACCAATATGAAACCATCTGAGAAGCTTAGTCTGACAGCCTAAAGTAGAAGAAGCCCAAGTTGCATGTGTTGCTTTTTCCCGAATCCCCCACCTGTACCACAGTCCACCCAGGGAAGAAGGACTTACAGGCTTACTCGAATGCAGTCATTGAGGATGCCAACTGGAACAGGTCGCGGTGCAGCCACACCTACAGTGCTTCCTCTCCAGCTGTCTTTTCTCTGCCACTCCTGCCATACTTTCTGACGATTGCATCAATGCCAAAATTCCCTGCCATCCTTCTCATAGTGTGTCCCTAACTAGCACTCCATGGTCCATACCACCGCCATCACTTTAGCTCTCCTCATCCACATCACTGCAGACCTACCCTCTTCCTTCCAGCTGGAGGCTCCAGCTACTTCCTGCTGGACTGAAAGACTCAAATGTGAAGCAAAGCTACTTGGCTTTGTTCCAGGTGGAGACAGGCTGTTCCTCCCTGTGGGCCCCCAAACCCCTTTTTGCCAGCCCAGGCACTGAGTCCCTCCTGAGGCCTCAAACATCTAGGAAGGAGAAGGCTCAGTCCCTCAGACCCCACCAGCCCCACCCCTCCTTTGCCCTGCTCATCTCTCCTGGTGGCCTCTTCTTCCTGTACTCTTCCTCCCTCAAGCCAGATTTCTCCTTGTGATTTGGCCCCCCTCCCTTTTGCTTTAAAGGTTCTTGCTACATTCTAACTGTCACTCATCTTCAGTTCCTTCCCTTTTGTTTCAGGGGAAGAAGTAGTTCTTTTTGCAAAGCTCATCCTTCTACCTGTCATCTTTTCAGCCTCCTCCAGATTCTTTCCAAATGCTCTACAAATACAAATAAGACTTGGTTCCTGCCTCCCTCAAGGTCACAGCCTAACAGAGAGGCAAAACTGTACGTAAATAATTATCACGGAAAAAAAGAGACAATTACAACAGAATTACAAGCTCTAAAGCTGAGACACGTACAAGGTGCGATGGAAGCAGAGAGCAAAGCTGGTAGAGAGGGGGCAGTAGGAAAAGTTTCCCAGAGGAGGAGACATGTGAGCTCTGTTTTGGACGATGAGGAAGAGTTCACTAGGTAGACACAGGAAAGGCATTCCAGACAGAGGGAAAACAAGAGCAGAAGCACAAACGTATGAAAGTTCAGGATCTGTGTGGAACTAATGAGGAATTTGATGTGGCTAGAACACTGGGTTGGACATGAGGCTAGAAAATTGGAGAAGAAAAGGAACTAGAATTTATTGAGCAACTACCATGTGCTAGGCACATGCCCAGCAGTAATCCATCTATCTCATTTAAACCAAGGGAGTGTTAGGTATAGATTTGTATTTTATAAGGATACCTCTCAATCTTATAATTACCAGTGAGGAATAAAAATAATCTAAGCAGACTTCATCCCACCTCCATGGAGTTGAGGTGTCATTGGAGAAAGTATAGTGCACTTAGCATTCATATATTCAGCAAGTATCTAGAGAGCACCTACTATGTGGTAGGATAATATAGGTGCTGAGAATTCAGGAGTGAACAAGGCAGGCAAGGTGTGGATGCTGGGCCAGCTTTGGTGGGACCAGCTTTAGGTACAGTATTTGGCACATTCTAGATGCCGCGGAATGAATGAATGTTATACCCTTAGTTATGTCTTTAGTGTTTAGCAAGGTTCAAAGAGCAGTGCATTGCCAGAAAAGAAAAAAATCTGTTTAACCAACAAGCACGTTGGTGGAGAAAAATAATTCTTTAATTTCTTTAAACTTCCCCCTCTAGATACCTATAAATCCACCTAAAATCCACAGCTGGTTTCACTCCCTCTCTTTCACTCTCTGCACCTCCCTCCCATCCCCTTGGTCTTGCTTCCTCTCTTCCCTACCCTCAGGCTCTGGCCCAAGATTCCAAGCAAAGAATTCCCTCTTTTATTTGGTTGTTCTTCTCTTAAGGCAATAGAGGTGGCTCTAAGAAATCCTTTAGGTTCAACATATACAGAATAAGGAAATAAATGGCCCTTCTTAACTCCACTTCAGAGTGAGACACCTAAAAGGCAAAACTTTGGGGTCCATTGGGAGCCCACATAGGTCAAACTTCTGGGACACAGAACAGGTGGAGCAGGGTGGAGAGAATATCTGGAGAGGCAAACAGAAAATATACAGCACATTTTCCATCTAGTCCTGCCTTCTTCTATTTTCTATCTTGCAGCCAGAATGAATGATCTTTCTGAAGTATGAATCTGGGGGGCATGGAGGTGGAGGTGGAATTAGATGAAGGTGATCAAAGAGTATAAACTTCTACTTATAAGGTAAATAAGTACTAGGGATGTAATGTACTACTTGATTAATGTAATTAACACTGTCGTAGGTTACATATGAAAGTTGTTAAAGAGAGTAAACCCTAAGAGTTCTCACCACAGAAAAAAATTTCTTTTTTTAAAATTTTGTATCTATATGAGATAAGGGATGTTCCCTTAACTTACTGTGATGATCATTTCACGTTGTATGTAAGTCAAATCACTATGCTGCACACCTGAAACTTATACAGTGTTGTATGTGAATTCAATCTCAATAAAACTGGAAGAAAAATATAAAGCATGAATCTAAAAAATAATGATAGTAAAAGACAAACTTTTCTCCGCTATTATTGATTACATTTTACAGTATAATAACATGTCTTATTCTAGTCTGTCTGTTTTTCTCATCTCATCAAAGAAATCCTTCTGCTACCTTCACTTTTTCTGGACCAAGTGCCCCAGAAGGAGGGGCTCATGGCCCTACTCCAGGAAAAGAGTGGGAAGGAGCAAAAACCCTCATTTTGTCATAAATAAATGGGTGGATAGTAATTCTGACCAGAATGAAAAATTTGCCTCTGCTTTGTTCTGGATGTTCAATTGCTCTCCTGTAAAATAGGTATCAGAAAGCCCAAGGGGGAGGGGTAGAGTTGGAGGACACTGGGGTTCAGGACTACAACTTCAAATTCATCTGTCCTTAGACTCGAATTTGGCCAAGAGGGACAATGGATTATGTACTCATATCACTGTCCAATTCTTCTGAACCCAAACTAGCTGGAGACAAGAGGCAGTGCTCTAAGGATCGGTTTCTTTCCATGTGAAATAAGAACAAAGAGAGAATGGAGGAGTACAATTCCTCAATTATTCTGAAAGTAGAAAAAAAAATTTGCCTCAGAGAGAGTACTGTGATGGGAGCAGAAGAAAAAGTCAGGGGGGCTACAAAAGAGCTTCTAAAGATTGACTTCCGGTGGTTTGAATAGAAACAGATATGAGATGGATTTAGCTGGAGGCCGAGAACAGAGAGCATGATCTCCCAAGTTCCTTCGTCCTGAAGGAGGATAGGATTCTATACCGATCCACCAGGGACCAGCTGATTGGTTCTCTTCTAGAATGGTCATTGTTCCACAGTTCTTTGTTTACTAGGCTCTGGGCTCTGCTATCTCCGTCCGGGAGAAAAGCCAGGTCTCCCGGGATTGTGATGTCGCTGAGTGACCACCAGGGGGCAAACCAAGACTACTGAGCTCTTCCCACCATCTCTTCCACCCAGTTTCCATGGAGCCAAACTCGGAATGTCAGAGCTGGAATCCGCTTTAGAAACCATCCAAGGCTTCTGATCAAACATCTTTCTTTACAGGGTTGCAAACCAAGGCCTAAAGGAAAGAAATCATTTGTCAAGGCCACATAGTGAATTAATGGTAAAGTCGGAACCAGAAACTAAGTCTACTGGCTATTCCAGTCCTATACGTGTTCTACCACACCAAGCTTTCTCCTGTCTCATATTTAATTCTAGAATACACTGGTTTTTAATAACATCCTTTCCATAAAAAGGACTTGTCTCTCTAATTAGATTGTAAATCCTTGGGGCCAGGGACCATGTTTTGCCCAACATTGTACATCTTCTCCTTCAGAACCTAGCATATGGTACTGTAGGCAGCCTATGCCCCTGTAGGCAGCCTATGCCCAATACCAGATGCAGGATTTCAACAGATATTGTGAAACTGCTATGTGGTAGGCCCAGCAATGGTTCCTGAGAACACAGAGATGAAAATATATTGTCCCTGTCCACAAGGAGCTCACTATCTAGAGGAGAAGGCAGATATGTCAACAAATGACTATAATTCAGGAGATGAGTTTTTAACAATGGTGTAGACAAAGTGAAGCACAAGAAGAAGAAGTGACTAACTACCTGGATGGAATACAAAATTGGGTCCTAAGGAAGAATGAGAACTCATCAAAGACAGGGAATGGGAATTCTAAATAGAAGAAATAGTAGAATAAGCCGACACACAGAGACGTGTAGATAGGGTGTGTCAGGTGACAACGATTGGTTTGGAGTAACTGGAGCTTAGTATATATAAGAAGCTGGACTGGGGATGGAGTAGCAAATAAGGCTAGGAATGAAGTTTGAGGTCAGCTGTAAAGTTGATGTCTATTCATTCACTCATTCATTCTACAGACAGTAAGTACCCCCATGTGCCATGCGGCACTGTTGTAGGTTGTGAGATGATAATAAAAGTGAGAGCAGTAATAATAATGATGAAAATACAAGCATGGTTGAATTCCGAGGATTTGGAGTCTTGAGTTTAGGGTCCATTCCTCACAGGAATCAGATAATCCAGATATCTTCCATTTATTTTCATTTATTAAAAAAATATTCAGTAAGCCCCTTCTATGTGCTAGGCACTGTTCTACCAACTAGGAATAAAACAGAGATCAAGAATTAGGGTCCATGGGACTTCCCTGGTGGTGCAGTGGTTAAGAATCCGCCTGCCAATTCAGGGGACACAGGTTCGAGCCCTGGTCCAGGAGGATCCCACATGCCACGGAGCACTTAAGCCCCTGCGCCACAACTACTCAGCCTGCGCTCTAGAGCCCGCGAGCCACAACTACTGAAGCCCGCGTGCCTAGAGCCCATGCTCCGCAACAAGAGAAGCCACCGCAGTGAGAAGCCTGGGTACCACAATGAAGAGTAGCCCCTGCCCGCTGCAACTAGAGAAAGCCTGAGTGCAGCAATGAAGACCCAACGCAGCCCAACAAATTAATTAATTAATTAAAAAAAAAAAGCATTACGGTCCAGGCTGTTATAGAGCTTACATTGCTCATGCCAGAGGCAGATAATATAATAATGAAGAAATACATTGCAGATAATGATGTGACACAACGGAAACAAAATAAGGCAATATGATAGAAAATGATGGGAAGGGGACATCATTAGACAGGTTGCACAAAGGAAACCTCACTGAGGAAGTGACATCTGAGCTGAATATAGTGTCAGCTGGGGAAAAAAAGCTGAGGGAAGAGCATTCCAAGCAGGAGAAACTTCCAGGCCAAAGACCCTGCCAAGGGTCCAGGCAGCTTGGTGTACCCAGGGACAGAAAGAAAGCCAACGTACTAGAACCTTGCAGGCCCCAGCAGGATGGTCTACAGTTAGAGGGCAGGCAGAGGCCAGGTCATGGAGGGGTTTTCAAAATATGACAAAAGGTTTAGATTTTATTCTAAGTGCAATGGAGAGGTTTTAAGCCAGAAGGTGACACTGAATGATTTACATTTTTAAAAGGTAACTCTGGTGGTTCCTCACTCTACCTTTGGGTGGATCCAGTGCCTGCCACTGTCTGACTATAGAACCCAAGTCGTGTGGCACTGTTTACTGGTGCTCTAGCTACATCTTCACAGACCTATGGAAAGAAGTCTCTGAGGACAAACTGCTTTTCAAAAGTCCCCCTAAGCTTGGAGGAGGTAGGAACAGAAGATCCATTCTCCTTGGTGCTTGGTTAGTGATGACGCCAGCAGTGTAGGAGGCGTCTGGTCGGTTGCAAAGCTTAGGACCTGGATGAAGGATGCTCCCACTCCATGTCTTCCACTGAAGACACTTTGTCCCCACTCAGTTTCGCTCATGAGGGCTCTGTGAAATTAAGGGCTATGTGCTCCCCCATCCTGCTTTCCTGATACCTCCTCCATCAGAATCCCTGTGTGCAGGCTGTCCTGGGAAGAGATGGCCCACTGACGGAGGAAAAAAAAGGACTTAGGAATATTCACATGGCCACATAAGTACCCATACAAATAAATATGGGTGAGCCTCATGTTCATTCTACAAACATTTATTTAGGCCAACTACATGCACAGTACCTGGAGATCCAAATGAACATGTCCTAAAATAACGGTAGGTCTTAAATAAATATGTTTTACATGGATGAATAACTCTGACCTGGCTGAAGAGTAGAAGTGGAGTGGGGACTGTTCACTTTACAAATAACATCAACTTTAACAGCTCCTATAAATAAGACTCTCCTCTTAATGTATCTAAATTGGACACAACTTTCAAGAGTCAATTTGTTCACCCTTTTCAGGGCATCACATAAAGGCAATGTGCTAGAGTTGGCTTATAAGGGCTTGGGAGAGCCCAGTGGTAAATTTTCAGGAATTTTGCAAGCTGATTGTTAAACTCGGTCGTTACTAAACAGTAACATATAAATTTACAGTTAAATAATTTATATTTAAAACATTCAAAGTATTGCCTCCTAATTATTTTATTACATTTTACTATCAATGTTCTTGAAGTTATTTACATTTATTGTATCTGTATGATGGAAGCACTGCATAATGGTGTCCTACTGTGCATCTCAACTCCACATCCAATGATGTCCCTCAGTAGCCTGAAATTGGCCCTGATGGGAATATTTACACCATGGAAATTGGCAAATGCTATAAACCAGGGCTTTCTTCCCTTGGAGAACTGGTTGTTAAACATTTATCAGCATACCACTGTTGTAGTATGTATTATGTAGTCCTCTTATATTGATGCTTATATGGTAAATCTGCTTTTAGAATCTTACTTACAGAACTAAGTTGACTGAATTAAGAAAACTTTCCTTGACTCTGAACTCTATGGTCCTTATTGCTATATTAATTTTACATAATCAAGCAGCCTGCAGTCCAGGAGGAGGCCTGTTGGCCACAAATAATAAGTCACAAAAGGACTGTCTGAAAGAACAAGAATTCTGTTCAACAAACCTTTATTTAGCAGGTACTATGTACAAAACTGTGTGCTGAAAGCTAGGGAGGATATTAGACAAATAACAGTGAATGTCCTCACTTTAGAGGAGGTGACATAAAACCTTTGGTGATACAGTGCGACAAGGGCTATAATGGAGATACAGAAGCATGGAGGAAAGAAGGCCATTAGAGAGACTTTCAGCGAGAACCTCAACTATAAGCATCAGTGTCTGCCTTGTTCTCCACTGTGTCCCTAGCACCTAGTACTGTGCCCAGCACAAGGCTGGCTCTCAATAACTATTGGATGAATGAAGGAGGTTACCTTGATCCTGGAAAAATAAGCCAGACAGATAAGAGTGGGTAGAGGGAGGTGTTAGAAAAAAACATACTGTGCAGAGGCGTAGGGAGAAAAGAGCTCAGCACATCTGAAGAGAGAGAAAATTTAATGTGGCATGAGGGGTCCAGGGGCCAGAACTGGTAAAGATGAGAGTACGGAAGAGTTCTGTGCCTCACATCTCTGTAGAGATCTCAGAAGACCAAAGGACTTGGCTTGTTCCATGCAGCCCTGAGGGCAGAGCTAAGAGCAACGAGGGGAATCTCAGAGAATCAGATTTCAGTTAAAGAGCTTTCTAACAGAGCTGTCCAACAGTGCAATGGGCCACCTAGGAAGGCTGTGAGCAAGTTCCCTAAGGCAGAAGCAAGCAGGTGCCAGACAAACTTGGTGCAACAAATTGCTATGGGTAATTTTTTTTCCTGACTAGATTTTGGAAAAATTTATCAAATCTCCTTTTTAAAAGGATATTAGATAATATATGGACAACCGTCCTCAACAGCAATTCTACAGATGACACAGAAACTTTCCTCAAGAGCTTGTTTCTTATGTCAATCACTGATTAAAGCTGAGGGCAATAGGAGTGCTGAAGCCTCTCCCATGAGAGAATTATATCGCCGAGGTCTTCATTCCTTCATGAAGCAATTATTTACCCAGTATCTTTGTGTATCAGGGACTTTGCTAAATGCTGGAAATATAGATATAAATGAAAACAAACAAATCCTGCCCTCAGAGTACAGGGTAGAAATGCAAATATTTACACTTCAACAGTTAAAATACAAATTTTTGCTATTTGCTAAAATTTTTGCTACCAAAAATTCACTTTGCCTGGGGGACTCAGAGAAGGCCTGAGAGAGAAATGACTCAGAGCTGACTTTTGAAAAGTAAAACAAAATTCACTAGATGAAGGAGGAGAAAGATAGTCCAGGCAGAAGGAAAACATATACAAAGCTATGGGGGTGTGAAAATGCATGGCCAGTCCGGGAGGCGAGTGGCTGGTGAAAGTATAGGGAAGGTGGCAAAGCCAGAAAATGTGTGGTCTTGAATCCAATGTTAATGATTTTGGATTAGAATCCATAAATGATAGGAAGTCAATAATGTTTTATCCTGTTATATATTTAATAAACTTTTTATTTTGGAAGGGTTTTAGATTGACAGAAAAGTTGCAAAGATAGTACAGCGTTTTTATTTAAGAACCATAGATCTTTCACCCTGTTTCCCCTAATGTTATCATCTTACATAGGCATGGCACATTTGTCAAGACTAAGAAACCAATGTTGGTACATTACTATAAACTAAAGTATGGACTTTATTCACCAGTTTTCCCACTAATGTCCTTTTACTGCCCCAGAATCCAATCCAGGATATCACATTGCACTTAATGTTATATATTTTTTATTTCCAATAATGGGTTTTAAGTGGGAAAATGATGTGATCAGATTTGTCAGTAGAAATGATCAACATAATCCTTATGGCAGGTGTGAAGAAAATAGATTGGGGGAGCCACGCTAGGGGCAGAAGACTTGCGAAGAGGCTATTAAGAAAGTCCAGTAGGGGATGAAGATGGCCTGAGCTCTGAGGACAATAAGGATGGAGAGGAGTGTTGAGACCTTTTTTTGTCTCATGCTAGAGACCTTTCCTGAAGTAGAATGGACAAGATGTAAGGGAGGCCAATCTCAAGCCACCTCTTTTACCTAAGACATGAATATATGTGTATAGCAGACTTTAAACAAAGATGGAGAAAGGAAAAGAGCTCTGTCCCAAGTCCTTGGGATGAGGTTATTTCTGCAATTAAACACTAAAATGGGAATTCCCTGGAGGTCCAGTGGTAGAACTCGGCACTTTCACTGCCAAGGGCGAGGGTTCAATCTCTGGTCAGGGAACTAAGATCCCACAAGCCTCACGCAGAGTGGCCAAAAAAAGGGGAGTGGGGAGGGAGGACGCAATTAAACACTAAATTTAACTCTGAGTTCCCTGAAAGCCTAAGCAAAAAGGGAAACTCAAGGGAGAGGAAGTGGCTGGCCATGTTGGAGAAGGAGAAATTAAGCTTGAAGGGCACCCAGGGGCAGATCATGGTTGTCTCTATTTCGGAGAGCCCTGGGGAAGCTCTGTTTCCGGGATCACTGGTTCCTCCAGTGCTCTCTGTTCTTGGAGAGCATGGAGGCAACACAGTAGATGCGGAGCACAGCCATAGCCCAGGAAGTTATCTTTACAGACACAGTCAGAAGTGCTTCAACCTGGAAATGTGATTCCCTACCAGAGTGGGATGTGATTCAAAATCCCATCTTCTCTCTTATTCCTCCCGGTCTTCTCCCCTCCAACATTCACTGGAGTTTCCAGCAGCTCTGCAAGAGAAGCTGGGCATGAAGCTGAGGTCCAAACTGGGGGTGGATGAACTTACAAAAGATGTCCAAGCTAGGGAGAGAGCCAGGACAAGGGCCCTGCCCTTTTTTTTTTTTTTTTTTTTTTTTTTTTTGCGGTACGCGGGCCTCTCACTGTTGTGGCCTCTCCCGTTGCAGGGCACAGGCTCCGGACGCGCAGGCTCAGCGGCCATGGCTCACGGGCCCAGCCGCTCCGCGGCACGTGGGATCTTCCCGGACCGGGGCACGAACCCTCGTCCCCTGCATCGGCAGGCGGACTCTCAACCACTGCACCACCAGGGAAGCCCAGCCCTGCCCTTTTGAGTTCAGATTCTGAGTGTTTCTTATCTGGACGGAGCTGGTGGTTCTCTTCTTAGGTCCTATTAATTCATACACTCGTTCAGCACGAGGTATGGAGCACCAACCATGGGCTGGGGTGGGAAGCTCTAGGCTTTGCCCTCCCAGAACTCACCTTCTGGTAAGAAAGACAACACTTTGACAAAAAGCTCTTACTCAAGAGGACTGAGTATGACAAACACTCCCAGAGAGGTGCAGGCCTCACCTGCAGAGGCAAAGGAGAAATTGTGTCCTGCTTCAGGATTGGGAGGGGGAAGCAGAGGAAGACTCCCAAAGTAAGGACCAAGGATCCCTCTGGGCTGGATTTCAGCTTGGGCATATGGTGTCTGTGGGTTCGGGGGGTAACTGGTAAGAGCATTCCAGGCTCCTGGAATTAGGCCCCCTTCCTTTTGAGATCTGAGTGCTTTGACGTTCATTATCTCATTTCATGTTTGAAATAATTGCGGGAAGACATTAAAATATCAAAAGATACTAAGATCCCAATTTTAGTATCGAGATCTGGGAAACAGACTCAGGTGGAGTGGCCAAGTCCACAAACAGAATTAAGAACAGCAAGTGTCCCGATTTCATCCAGAGGCGGAGTTCCGTGCACGCACCGCCGAGTTCCCTAACCTGAGCGCCTCTCGGTTCCTCAGCCCGCTTCCCCTCCCCGACTCGACATCTCATCCTTCCCCACCCCCAGCTCCCACCTGAAGCCTAACTGGGTTCGGTCCTCCTGCACTCTGGGCGCCGCGGGGAGTCAGGGGTTAAAACCCGTGGCCCGGGTGGCTCCTTCCCCCTCCCCAGCCCCCTCGCCTCCTCTCGGCGCCGCGCCTGGAGCGTCTGTCCCAGAGACCGGCACTAGAGAGGAGGGGGAAAAGTGGGCCTGTTTCTCGGGTGGCCAATCCACCGAGCCCGCGGTGCCCCAGAGGAGGCGCCAGCGCTAGGCCAGCGCCAGGCCGGGGCTGCCTGCTTCCCGCGGCAAAGTACAAATGCGCCCGAGCGCGGCGCCTGGCGCCCTTGGCGTGCACAGCCGGCCCGCGCGCAGCCTCCCCCCGCGGCCGCCGCGCCATCGCCGCCGCCGGTACCGCCGCCCCGCCGGGCCCCAGGACCCCGCGGCCCGACCCCGAGCCCAGCGAGCAGAGGGCGCCTGCCGCTTCTAGCCCGCACGCCCGGAACAGCCCGCCGGTCCCGCGCGCCTCGCCCAGCGCTGCGCGCTCGGTGGACCCCTGTCCTCTCCTGTCTTTCTTCTCCACCCCTCCCTCTCACCTTCTCCTTTGCTTTAATCGCTTTCCCCTCTTGCATACCTTCCTCTATCCCTCCATCTCTTTCCCTCCGTTCTCTTTCCACCTTCCTCTTATTCCCACCTTGGACCTCCCTTTTTGTCCTCACCACCTTCTTCTCGACCCTTCTCTGAATCTCCACGGTAGCAGCCGCCCTCCCTGGGTCTGTGCATTGCTTTGTGGCGCTGTGCCTCAGTGACCGCCTCATCTCACTTTCTCCCGACTCCCCCTCCCGGCTCAGCGCCTGGGGGCCTGGCCCTGGGAAAGGAAGGATGGTTCCCGAGGGAAGGGTCCTCTCCTCCTTGCTGGGACTCGCGCTGCTCTGGTTCCCCTTGGACTCCCACGCACGAGCCCGTAAGTAACGGGTGGGTGTGCTGGATGGCAGAAGAGGGATGGGAGACCCGGGATGCGCGGGAAAGTGCCAGGACTTGGGACCCCAGACTGTTCTGACAGCCATCCAGGGAGCACCTGTACCGGGAGGGTGGAGACTTCTCTGCGGACCAGTATGGGCTCATGAGTCTGGGAGACTGGGGGGAACTTGGCAAGACTCAGAGCCAAGGGGGCTGCAGCCATGGACCCGAGGAGGAGGGAACTGAGAGCAGTGGGAGAGAGGGCAGGGCGCTGTGCTTTTTGTGGGGGAGGGGCTATGCTTATTCCTAGTAGAGAGTCTGGTATGTTTGGCTGCAAGGGTGTGATGAAGACGAAGAGGCTATTGCATTTAAAGAGAACCAGCGGAAAGAAAGAAGAGCTAACTAGGAGAACTTTCCCATTGCTTTTCTCTTTTGATGCTCACAACACTCCCATGAGGTGGGTATTATCATTTGCATTTTACAGATGAGAAAACTTAGGCTGAGAGAAGAAACGCGCTCAAGTTTACAGAGGTAGTGAGCTATCCAAAGTCAGGACTCTCCAGTTCCAAATCCTATGCCTTTTTCCCCTGTGTCCCACAGCATGGGGAAGGAACCCTGATTTGGAGTTGTGAGACACTGGGAGGTAGCAGGGCACAGTGAGATAGACCAGGGTCTTCACTATCCCAGATCTGTTGAATACCAGCTGGTAGGAGGGAGGCATGGAGGGCATGTCTCGGAGCCTCAGTTTGCTAATCTATAAAACGGGAGTGAAAAATCCTAGGACTGTTCTGAGGATTAAATTCAAGAAAACATGGAAAGCGACCAGCACCAGCAACTAGCTGGTCCATGGTAGGTTCTTGAAAAACATGTTCCCTAATTCATGCTTTTCCAGTTAGATACAGCGTAACTGCAAACAGTTTATATAATCTCTCTGAACCTCAGTTTCCTCACTGTTTCCACAATAGGCTGGTGGACCTCCTCCCCATCTTCTGCCACTCTCTTGCAACGCTGTGAGGGTGGAAAACAAAACCAAAGATTCTCTTAAAAAGAAGGAAGGAGCTTAGTTCAAACCCTGACATACCCAATAAAGAAACCGAGGCCCAGGGCAGTGGTCTGCTCCAGGTTACACAGGGCGGAGCCTAGGATGAAACCCCAGTTTCCCAGCCTAGAGCTCTTTCCTGTCCACAGCTCAGCTCCCCCATCTCTGCCTTCTTTTGCACGTGACTTTCTGGAGCCGGCAGTGCTGGATTTTGTTTCATTCTTGTCTCTGATCATGAGGGCAGGCTGCATGTCTGGTCGTCTCTGGGCTGCCAGCAGCATGAGACTCATAGAAGTCCTTAGTAACAAGTCCTGAAAAGAGCCCAGGGTTGGTTCAAGTCCTGGCTCTGCCTCTTAGTAGCTGTGTGACTTTTCATAAGTGACAACTTCTCTGAGCCTCAATTTCTGCATCTAAGACCCATACTCACCTGGAACCCGAACACTTCATGGGAGGATTAAAGGAGGTGACTGTGTTAAGTGCCCAGCACAATGCCTACTACTCAATCAATGTCTCCTCCCCCTCCTGGAGCCCTGGAGGTTTCCTCCTAGTACCTTCCTGTTGTTTCTTAAAAGCGACTTAGCACAGGATGCCCTCCATGCCTGCCTCCCTTCCACTTGGCACATGGCTCTTAACCCCCAAGGCTTTTCTCCAAATTTCGTTGCCCTGGTTGTGTCTTAGAAAGATGTCCTAGAATCAGATCTTTCTGCAGATTGCTCATGTCCTACCCACACCTCTCCTTCTTGCCTCCCACAGTTTGTCAGCCCTCTACAGCCTTGCTTAGGTCACACCTCTTCCAGCAAACTCTCCGTGCCACCTGATGCACTCTGATCTCCCCTCCTCTGTGCCTCCACTGGCCTTTGGGCCATGTTTCTCACTAGGTGCTGCCAGTATTCCATCTCCCCTAGTCTGGAGCCTAGTTCCCGACGGGCAAGAAAAACCTCAGAGCAGAACTGTTGAGTTAATGTGAGGTGGACCGGTAGTCAGAGGGGTGTAAGATTCTGGGATGTCAAAGCCAGAAGAACATTTGAAAATCTTCTACCCCTCGATGTACCAATCCTTATAGTTAAACTGAAGCCCAGAAAGGGGGAGTGACTTGCCCAAAGTCACACAGCAAATTTATTAAAGCAAAGAACAGAGACCTGGATCCTAGTCCCCGATTTGTCACTTACTGGTTGTGTGAATTAGGACAAATCACTTTCCTTCTCTGAGCCTCATTCTGTGTAGTGCTAACAACCTATGAATCTAGAAACAATCCTATAGTCATTTGCCGAGGTCTTATTTGAAGTTCTCCTATGAAGACCCTCGTCTTAGTTTAGTAAGTTTAGTTAGTAAGATCTCGGGCCTGTTATAGATATGAAATCTCCTGGTGGCATCTTAGGTGCTTTCAGAAGTGATACCGACAGATGGAAATTCTCAGGCCCATGTGGTGTCTGACTCCTGAGGTGGCCCAGTCCTGCAGAATGCCTAGGTCCTGTGAACATGCGTGGCAGCTTGCTCCTTATTTAAAGCACAAGGGTATTCAAACAAAGGTTATTCTATCCTTGGCTCTATATCCAGTCACAGATTGAGCCTGGATCCTAGCCCAAACTGAATCTCAACTCCAGCCACAGGCTGAGGCCTAATCCTCAAACACTACCATAGATCAAACCCCTATTCCATTCCCAGCTAGAGCCCTTAGCCAGGGTGGGATCCCTGACCTGGTCACTGACCAGTACTGTTGCCAGTCCCAGGCTGAGCCGCATGCGTACATGATGTCAGTCGCTTTGGGCACCCATCCCTCCCTTCTGTCTGTGGAACAAGAACCTGCCTAGTACCTTGACTCCCTTTCCAGTGCTCTTTCTCCTATGTCAGCTCCTCTTCTTTGTGCTCTTTCCTTACTAATTGTGCCCTCCACACCCCCCTTTAAGGTGTCCAGCACACTTCTGCTTTCTCATCTCTCCCTCCAGCCAATCCTGATTTCAGCAGAGAGTCAGTTATCAGGTAAAAACATCGGCTGCTCTATTCTATCTCCAAGGGTTATATATACTATGGGAATCAAAGTTTTTGTTCCCAGGTGACAAAACCCCAGACCCCATAGGCAGAGATGGGGCGGGAAGGGAGCTCCCATGATATGATATGGTACAGAGGGCAAACTTGGAATTAGAAGGTCAGGGCTGCAGCCCTGGCTCTGTCACCAATTCCAACTGTGACCTGGGGCAAGTTGCCTTTCTCTGCCCCTGAGATTTCCCCAGCTGTAAAGTGAGATGGTTGGAGTCAAATAGATAATCATTGAGGACCATTCCAGCTTTAACATCCCATGAATCTAAGACTCTAAGACCCAAAGATGCTGTTGCCTTGGTTCTGAGTCTGCTCTGACCTTTGGAAAAGGGAGTTGGGAGAGTATGGGTCTGCAGCCTGGTACTCCTGCCCTGCCAGGGAGGAGTAGATAGATGGACTGATTCTCAGACACCAAGAGAAAGTGCCTAGAGGGCCTGGCACAGTGAGTACAGAGGGCTGACATCTGGCTCCAGTCAGACCCCTCTCTGGGTCTGTCTAGGAGGTTCTGCACCTCCTCTCTCCCACCAGTAGAGGTCTCTGTCTCACTCACTGGCTTGCAGGCTGCGGAGCCGAGCAGGGCAGCAGCTGTGCAGTTGCTCCAGCTGTTGCACCTGTTCCAGGACTGGCCTCTCAAGTTCCCCCAGCCGCTGGCCGCGGTGCCAGGCTCTGGGAGAGGGACCTTGAATCCCTTGGACTCCCAAAGAAGAGGACTGGCATGGGAGCAGTGCTGCTGGGAGGTGCAATGCAGAGATCATTGCAGGCATCCCCCTGCCTCTGGGCAGGATCCCATCCCAGAGAAGCCTGTTCCACACTCTTCTGTTGCAGTCAGGATTCTTCCTTGTGTCTCAGCTAAATCCTTTTGTTTGCAATTTAAAGCCATTTCTTCTGATCCTGTCTCTTAGGGTATGGGTTTTCCTATAATCAGCCTCCACCTACGCAGATCTGAAGACTGGCATTGGAGTTCATGCTGGCAAAAATCAATGACCTTAGACAAGTCCCAATCCCTTTCTGGCACTCAGTGTCCACATCTGTAAAATAGGGGATTGGACATCATCTCTCAATCCCTAACTTTCTAAGATTCTGTAAATCTATAAATGTATATGTCCGAGGCAGAATGGAATGTAAATAGGGTCTTCTATGCCCCCTGACATTTGCCAGGCAACAGAGCTGCCTTTCCTGGTTTGATGACTCTCTCCTTTGAGGTCCTTCTATGCTCCTGAACATCTGCCATGTGCCAGATATGAATTCAGCTTCAGGGAAGTGAGGGCCCTTTCCCTAGGTTGCACAGCTCAGCCACTGAGGAGCGAGGTTTTTACTTCTGATTCCCTTAGGAGACCTCCCCCATCAAGTGCCAGTGCCCAGAGCAGAGCTTATGTCTCAGAGGGGAGCAAGTTTGTTTGTGTGAAAAGGAAGCTATACATAAATAAACTATGGCTGATTGGGCACGAGGGAAAAGATGTGAACGTTCTCACATTCCCTCGCAGGCTGGCTCTCTCTAAGGTTTTTCCTGAGTTCTCTCAGGCTGGGGACAGGCCAGCCACAGTTCCAGCCCCAGCTCCACCTGGTGCCATTTTCGTGGTCTTATCCAGCCTCTCTTGCAGCCCAGAAGTTTCTTTCTTGTCTTTTCTGTCTCTTTTTGGAAGAATTCCCAGCCACACTACCCACTCCTGACTACTATGAGAGACCTTTATCGTAGCATGAGGGTTTCAAGGCAGAATGTGCATTGACCTTGGATGGGGCAGTTTGGGAATTTTGACTTACACGTAAAGATCATGGAATCGCTCAGCCGCATACCTCCCCAGGCTCCTGGCCTTTTTGTACATGGTGTTTGGTTTGGTGGGTAATTTGGGAGTTCAGATGATGGGAGATGGAAAGGGGAGGTCAAAGGCTAATTCCCGTTAGGTGGCAAGATCAAAGTGCCTTAAGGGATTTGGCTCTCATGTCACATCATGAATTTCCCTTTTTGTTAAAGCAAGAGGTTTCCAGGATTAAGGACCAGCAATCACCTCCTCTTCCAGAACCTCCCTCAACTCCATTCTTTCATCATGCATTCATTTGTCAAGTGCCAACTATGTAGCCTCTGCACGGAACACGGGAGATACAAAAATGAATGAGATCTGGTCCTTGCTCTCAAGAAACTCAGTTTAGTAAGGAAGAGGAATCCATTCAATAAGTATTTCTAATCTAGTATGATGAAAATTGTGACAGAGGGCTGAACTCAGTTCTGTGGGACCCCACAGGAAGGACTGGCCAGTGGCCCGGAAGGTTTGGGTGGCTTCACGGGGTGGCATCTAAACAGACTTTGGAAGAATGAGGAGTTGGTCAAACGTTGGAGATGGGGGATCACATTCCAGGTGGAAGAAACAGCGTGTGTAAAGGCACAGAAGCCTGAAGGAGTGTGGGTGGGGGCTGGATGGGGGGAGTGAGAAATTTAGCAAGAGGAGGTGAGGCTAAAAAAAGGGCCACCACCGAGAGTTCTGCTGGAAAAGCAAGTGGGAGCCTGCTCGTGACAGGCTGGGGTGACGTGATAACATTGTGACAGATACCAGAGTCTGTCTGATAAATGTTGCTACCTTGAATTCAGATTAGGTCAACCTGTCTCTACCTTGTTAACTCCTTCAAGGTCCAGGTCAGGCACCTTCTCAGGGAAGCCTTCCCTCAAGCCCCCATGCTTCCACTATTTTAGAACTTGTCAACTGTATGTATCATATCTATCTGTCTTCTTCATTAGGCTGTAAGCTCCTTGAGGGTGGGGAGGGTGTCTTATTTAGTTATGTACGAGGCCCATGGACATGTATGACTTGATATATAAAATGCTCAATCAGTGAATGAATAGCAGGAACTAATGTTACTATTACTAATGATAATAATACATCAAAACTAATGACAATAACATTTACTGCCTGTTGTGCTAAGAACCCCACATTCATCTGGTTATTCAGGCCTGAAACCTCAATCCCATCCTTGACTGCCCTTTCACCCACTCCACCCACATCCAGTCTGTCTGAAAGCCTACCTACTGTACCTACTTAGTGTTCCTCAAATCTGTACTTTTGCCAATCAGCACTGCTCCTGCCTTGGTCCAGGCCAGCATTATCTCAAAACAGACGACTGTAACAGGCCTCTCTGCCTCCATTCTTGCTCTCCAATCCATTCTCCATTCCTGCAGCCTCAGTGTTGATTCTAAAATGAAAACCTGACCATGGGCACACCCCAGTTTAAGGCCTTTCTGTGGCTTTCCTTTGCCCTTGGGGATCTCAAGGCCCTTCGTGAGCCTCTGCCTCTTTCTCCAGCCTGATCTCTGGCCTCTCATCCCTGACTTCCCATTTTCTCCTCCAGCCTTTCTGACCACTTTCATGGCCGTATCCCAGCCCAGATCTGTGTAGGTAGAAGTGGTGTTGAGGGAGTCTGGCTTGTGAGTGGAGCTAGGAGAGTGCAGGGAACCACAGGAAGCAAGGTTGATGAGGTTGAGACCTGAGAGATTTGACCTTAATGGCAGGCACCATGATGTTCATGCCCTAATAGAATTCTGGGAGTAGAAGGAACACCATGAGAAATGGACTATTAGGGAAGTTTGGGGTCAGCACCCAGTCTGCTTTTTGTCTGTTTGTTTTTAACCTACCATTTAATTGAGCATCTAATATGTGGCAGGCATTAGGCATATTACACATATTATTTGACTTAATTCTGCAATAACCCCCAAAGATTATTACTAACCTCATTGAACAGATATGGAAACTGAGGCCTGGAATGTTTAAATAGCTTGTCTAAATGCAGGCTGCAGATAAAAGCCAAAATCCAGTTTGAACCCCAGCCTATTGGACTCTGAAGCCAGAGTTTGGGAACTACATACACACTGGGTAAGGGGTTTTGAGGGGTGTGAGACCTGTCCCACTTTAATTCTTCTTTGTCTCTCTAAAGCCTGGAACAGGGCCAATCGTCCTCCACAAACAAAAACTTCCTCCACTAATGTCTTTTTCCTGGGTTAGACATCACTGGTGGGGCACGTTAACTCTGAAAGTCCTCCGAGGGAAGATGCAGTTGGCCCCTGAGTTGGAGAAAGAGATGATGGTGGGATGAGATATGGTGGCGAGGTGGAGAGAAGAAGCAGGGCAGGCCTCAGGCCAGGGCTGGAGTGAGAAGGCCACAGAGGACCAACAGAGAGTGGATGGGAAGGGAGGGCATATGAGAAACAGACTTTGCCTCCTTCTCCATGTCATCGGGATCGGCTGCACGGGCTGCCTGAACCTCATCCTAGCCCCCCTTGGAGCCCCTGAGAGCCTAGGTGTATGGGACCATCAACACATCCGAAATCATGGAAGCTTGAAATGATCGAATCTTAGAAGCACAACATCCTACAACTCCAGAAGCTTTGTGTTCTAATGAAACGTAGAATCTTAGAAACCTAGAACCTTGGAATCTTAGAATTTTGAAATCATGGATTCAGAAACTATCTGTGCAGTAAACCCGTGAAGATCCAAGTTCACCCCCACCCCTTATTTTGCAGATGGGAAACTGAGGCTCAGAGAAGGAAAGGAAGAGTCTTCCTCAACATCACACAGTGATTTCGTGGCATAAGGAGCTAGATCCCCTTCTACCAGCCACGTGCAAGGATGGGGCAAGTGCCAGGACTGTGGGGACGGAGGCAGCCTGAGGTCTTGGCAGTTCTTCCTCCTGCCTGGTTTTGGCGTGGCCTTGGGCACTCACCTCCCTAGAAGAAGAGGGAGCTCTGGGCAGTGCTTCTCACCTTGGAGGGCGTGGTGGGCCTGGGACTCCTGGGGTTGGGGGACGGCTTGCCAGGCCTCCACATTCTTAGCTGCTGCCAGGTCCGTCCCAGGCCAGGGCTGAGACATTCTCTCTGTCTTCATGCTCTGAGCCGGAGGGGAGGGGGAGGGGTTGCCAACTGGCACAGGGGCCGGGCTACAGGGCCGCCCCAGAGAAGGTGGAACAGGTTTTCTTCAGCAGCAAGCCTAAGACGTAAGGCCACAGCGGTGTTGCAATCGCTCCCTTCTCTGGTGGGGGAGGGACTGAGGAAGAAAGACATTATTCAATCCTCGGAGCATTGGGCTGGCTCTGCGGAGCACCCCAGCTGGGTCTGTGTCCTGCCCTCTCTGCCAGCAGCGGCTGAGAGATAAACACAGCTCATTTGATACGGGCCAGCCGGGGCCTTGCTGGGAACGGGATCTGCTGTCTGATCCCCCCTCTAACCATGCGGGGCTGGAGAGTGGGTGGGGAGCAAACCAAGCCTTGGCCGCCCCAGTGGCCACTGAAGCACAGACTCTGAGGGCATCACGACCGCGGCCTCAAATCCTTGTTTTGGGGAGGCCCAAGAGGCAGAGCAGAAGCAGTGCAGGGACCCAGGGAGGCTGGCCTCAGCTTCTCACAAAGGAAACTTTCTAAAGGTTCGCAGTGGCCCTTAGCTCCTGTCCTCTGCTCCAGGCCATCCCCAGCACAGAGCGGGGACTCTGGCCTCGCGGGTGAGCTGCCCTTGCTACTATACTGCTTTCGATGCTCTGTGATTCTGTGAGTTCAAACATCTAAGAGAATGATTCAGAAAGTGTGAGACTCTAGAAAGTGTGCAGGAGGAGGCATGAAAGGCAATCTCTAGATTCTAGACCAATAGGGGACCCAGAGAAAAAATAGTGAATGGGGGATGGTGGCCCGGGGGACCGAGAGAATAAACCTCTAGGCCCTGAGTTTGAGCAAAAAGCCATGGCAGGTGAGGTGAACTAAAGGGATCTCCGCTTGGGAACCTGGGGTCCTGGGTTCAAATCAATAGGTGGGTGGCCTCAGGCAAGTCACTCTGTCTTTGTGATCCTCAGTTTTCTCATCTAGTTTTCTTATAATCATGGTAACGATCCCAATGACCCTGCAAAACTGATTTTACCCTCTTGAATCTTGAACAGATGATATCGTCCATCTTGCAGGGCCATTGTTACCATAATTATCATAATAATAGCATTCAACTAAGTGTCAGGAATGGGGCTAAGTAAGCACTTTCCAAGCATTATTCAATTTCATTCTCAAAACACTGATGTTAATAAGATAATTAAGTAATTTATGTAAATAGAATATCATCAACAAATGTTGGTTCCTTTCTCCACATTTCAATCTCATTTAATTCAACACGTCTTTATGGATACTCAGCTTGTGCTGGGCCTCCCAGTTTCTCCCTGAAAGAGCTTAGATTATTCTTTGGATAATGGAGAGGTTTTTGTAGGAATGATAGCATCCCTTCTGGGTTGTAAAAATCATCAGGTACCTGTATGGAAGAGGGTTGGCAAGGATAGGGCCAGAGGCAGAGGAACACAGCAAGGGGGCCTCAACGCCTGACCTAGAGCCCTGACCTGGGGCTAGGTGCTGAGCCGGTGAGAGGTGAGGACATGAGTGTTCTAGACAGAGCTCGAAAGACTAGGCAATTGATGGGCTGTGGGAGGAGAGAAGGGGTGGAGGTCTCAAGAAAGAAGGATTGCAGGAGAGATATCTAACCCACATAAGGAAATAAACTATTCTAGTCATTCTTAGAAGCATTCATCTACATATTGACGACTGATACGCAGATTACAAAAGTAATCAAGTGATGTGCAGTCACAGTACCAATGACTATTTTTAAGGATATTTAAAAGTCAGTTTCCTAACAACCTTTCACTAGGCAGCACTTTGTTTTCCCAATTTAAGCACTTTCCATCAGAGCTCAATGAGATATAGGGACACGGTAGAGTATGAAAGCAAGAAAGCTGCTGTCAGTGGCTTTATTCAAAAGATAGGTCACATGGCCCAGAGAAGGGGTGTGTGTGTGTGTGAGTGTGTGTGTGTGTGTGTGTGTGTGTGTGCGTGCGCGCGCGCACGCGTGTGTAGGCAGGGGAGCAGCAGAGGGCAAGGGAGGGGAGGGTGCAGAGATGTAGTAAATAAATAAGCAAAACGGGACAAAGGAAAAAGAAGCAAGTATGATTATGAGGGCAGAAGGAGCACTGCCTTGTGAGTCAGGAGACTTTGGCTGTCATCCCTGCTTGATGACTGACTTACTGTGTGTTTTTCGAGGTGTAGTTTGGCCTCTCTGGGCCTCAGATCATTCATCTAATTATAATAACTAACATTTACACCACAATTTAAATCTGTAAAGCATGTTCACTGCTTAATCCCCTAACCACGCTGTGAGAGAACTGTTAAGGTTCAGAGAGGGACAGTGACATGCCCAAAGTCACACAGCAAGTGTGTGGTCAAGCTGATATTCAAACTCAGACATTCTGGCCCTCTGACTAGGAGAGCATGTCCCGTGGATTCTCCTTCACTTGAGTGGTCCAGATGACATCCTTCCTAGAGCCAGAAAGAAGGAGGGATGAGGCAGGGACTTCAGGCTGGAGCCTCCTGGGACTGACAAAGCACTGGTTGGTTTGCCAGGCCCAGACATGTTCTGCCTCTTTCACGGGAAGAGGTATTCCCCCGGCGAGAGCTGGCACCCCTACCTGGAGCCCCAGGGCCTGATGTACTGCCTGCGCTGTACTTGCTCCGAGGTAGGTTCCTCTGGCCACCTGTGACAGGTATGTCTGGGAGACCTCCAGTGAAGGCATCCCGGAGGGAGGGAGGACAGCCTGACTCTGAGGGTCAGGGGCACTCTGGAACTGGGCCCCCTAGAATCGTGCTCTGTCAGCAGCAACTGAGGGACTTGGGGCCACACCGCTTCACTACTGGGTATCTAATACATAGGCATAGATGCCTACTGTGCGCCTCCCAGAGATAAATCACACAGTGGGTCAGTAGCTGGGCTGGGATGAGGACCCAGGCCTCCCATCTCTCATCCAGCCTTCTTTCCTGCTGGTGCCAGCCTCCCTGTGCCCATGCAGCAGAAGACAGCCTTCCTGACCTGACCTCCTAATCCTTCCTTTCCTCGGGCTATCTCCTCCAGCCACCTCTCTTGCCACCCTGCCTTAGGATGCGTTCTCCCAACACCACTGGTCCAAGTATTTATTCTTTGCAGCTTCACCCAAACACCACCTCCACCAGGAGCCTTACTTGATCCCTCAGCTGGAAGTATTTTCTTCTGGGAGGCCACATAAGTTTCTCTGTCCCTTTCTCCTGATCACTGTTGGCCAAGTGAAATGGTTGTCTGTGTCTGTTAGTTACTGCCTCGCCTAGATGGAGCCCTGGGAGCAGGTCTTCCTAGGCATTCACTCATGCCCATTTCGGGGTCCTGCAGAAGGCTATACCAACTGGGGCAGAGACCAGATCTTCTGTTAACCTCTGACTCCCCCCAGCCCACCCCAACCCAGCACCCTCCACAGACCCTTGTACAGTCAACTGGGTGGAATAAACGAGATCCCCATGTGGTCCAGAATCCCCAGGCCAGGCATGGGGCTAGAGGATGGTGAAGGAGGGAGTGATTTAGAACAGGGGTCCCCAACCCACGGTACCGGTCCGCGGCCTGTTAGGAACTGGGCCGCACAGCAGGAGGTGAGCAGTGGGCGAGTGAAGCCTCATCTGCTGCGATGCTCCCCATTGCTCACGTTACCGCCCGAACCATCCCCCCCACTGCTCGCATTACCACCTGAATTAATATTCCCGCCCCCCACCCTGCCCCGTCCGTCCGTAGAAAAATTGTCTTCCACAGAACCGGTCCCTGGCACCAAAAAGGTTGGGGACCGCTGATTTAGGAGGCTTGAACCCCCTCGGCCCTGGCTCAGCTGCCCAGTCTCATTGGTGTGAAGTCTGCAGCTCTCTCTGTCCAGGGGAGGGTGCTGAGGGGAGGGAGTACCTAGCTCCCAGCTGGAGCCAGCCCCTTAGCTCCTCTCTTTCCCCGCCCAGCCAAGGCTGTGAGAGCCTCCCTTGTTAAAACAATCCTCAGGGTGGGAGCAGGGAAGAGCTTCTGAGGAAACACTGGGACATGGAGGTGGGGTGGGCCAGCCCCTCTCCTGACTCTGACCACTGGGGTCTCACTCCTCCTGGGGTCTTTCCCTCTGATTCCCCACTGCTTCTACCATGCTGGCCCCTGGTCGAACCTGATGCCAGTGGGAGCACAACCCCCCATCCCTGCTTCCCCTTGGTTTTCCTTAGCACATCTGAGGCCAATCAGCTTTTTCAGAAAGAACTTTGTGAAATATAGCCAAAAAACAGGAAGGAAACCATAACAGAAAATTCCAGACATATCATGCGGTCCAGTTGACAAAGTCCAAGTTTTGTGATCCAGTGGAGCTAATTCATTTCTCCCTCCCCAGAGTTCACACATACACAGTGTCCTCACCCCAAGGGGCTGCAGCCGGCATCCCCCCAATACACCCTGAATCCCTTCCTTCTCTCCATCATCACTGCTCCCCCCTAATCTAAGCCACCTTCCTCTCTCACCTAGGCTGCTATGTGAGCATCCCATGAGGTCTCCCTGTACCCCTTTCTAATCTGTCCTCCGCACAGCAGCTAGAAGGATCTTTTCTGAACAAGAAACTAATCATGTCATTCAAAAATCTCTTAAAACCCTCCAATACCTTCTCGTTGCACCTAAAGTAAAATTCAAATTGCCTGCTGTGGGCGCTATGTGATATGACTCTGCCTTATTCTCCAACCTCATTTCCTACCTGCACCAACACTTCAACTCATTCCGACTTGTTCCTCCACCCGGAATGTTCTTCCCCCAGATCTTCCCAGGAATGGTTCCTTCTCATCTTGCAGTTTATAACATAAAGTTGCCTCCTTATGAGGCTTTCTCTATGGCTGTTTCTAAAATAGTCTAACCTTGTTAACGCAATCACATTACACTGTTTTATTCCTGTTATAAATTTAACATCTGACATGATCTTGTTCCTACTTATTTATTTTTTATAGTCTGTCTCCCCCCGCTAGGGGGGAGCTCCGTGAGAGCAGAGCTCTTGTCTCTCGCTCACCGCTATGCCCCTAGTGCTCAGAAGAGGATGTGGCGCCCAGCTGTCATGCAGTAAACATTGAGTGAATGAGTTAGTTCCCGCCCCCTCCACCAGAGGCACTTTCATGGAAAGTGCACAGACCCTGCACAGTGCTCACCTGCTGTGTGTCTTAGGCAAACTGACCTCTCAGAGGCTCTTTTCTCATTTTGAAATGGTGGATAATAAATAGTATCTACCTCTAGGGTTGTTGAGACGATGAAGTGAGAGAATGCATTTCTCTATAACATAATGCCCATACCTAGTAGCCACTTCATAAATGGTAGTTATGACTTTCCTGAGAGGCACCCCTTGGCTGCAAGGCCTCCTGCCTTGCCCCTGCCCTTTCGCCCCCACAGCCTGTCTCTGCCTTACTTCCTGCTGCATGTCGCTCATCATCTCCACCCCTTGGTTCCTTCAACGCCAGAATCAAGAAAGAGATTCTAACTCTTCAGACAACACAGTTCCTCATACTCTACCCTGGTTTCTCACCTGAGGGGCTCCGTTCACCCTCTGGACATTTATCAAACACCCCTGTGTGCCAGGCCTCAAGAAGGCCCCTTCTGGAGCTCAGACCAATCCTGTGGACTCTAGGATGTCCCTTAGCACTGATGAATCCTTGTCATCACTTCTGGCCATCTGGGGAAGCGGTGACCCCAGAGAGACTAAGGCCTGCTCCAGGGTTCTCCATGGGGCAGGAGGCTGCCTTGGGAGAAGTGTTTCGGGGGCACTCAGCTGGGGCTGGAAACACACTTGCCAACTCCAAAGTTTAAACAAAGCTGGCTCCATCTGACTAAGGAAGAGACCATCTCTTCTTCCCCTCTTGGCTCTCATTCATTCACTCATTCGTTCATTCGAACTTCAGCAGGCACTTGTTTGGAACAAGGCCCTGTGCCCACAATTCAGAGAAGAATAGAGTGAGGCTTGGCCCTTGTTCTTGGGAATTCGCGGCTGAACAGAAGAGACAGATGTAATGGTTTGTTACAACATGGGGCAACGCCCTGACAGCAGAGGGAGAGGAAAGTGTGGGACGTCTGTGACAGGCTGACAAACTGCCTGGGAACATCTCTAGTGGTGGCCTCTCCCTCCAGTTCTTCTGTTTCTGCTCATCTCTGTGAATGCTTCTCTGCCCCTTCTCTCTCGTTTGCTGTATTTGAAAAAGTCCAAGATTTCAGGCCCTTCCTCTGGTACCAATCCCAAGGCTTTGTGTGGGATCAACCACACCTCCCAGAGATTTAGAGAGCGGATCACAAAGCCCTGAGTCTTCTCCACATCCTGTTTCTAGCTGGGTCCCCATCCCTGTCACCTCCCTTTCTGTGTCACACTCCTCTCTTAGCCCTGAGGCTCAGGTCCAGAGGTAAAAGAACAAAGCCCTGGAGTTAAAAAAGCACAGAGTCAAGATCAATGTTAGAATAACCCAGCTTTTTACTTGTATTTCTCAAATACCACAAAGGGACACAAAAGATCTGTGTGAATCCAGGCACACGGTGCCCTCCTCCGTGCGGGGGAGGGACACGGATGGGCGAGCCACACAAATGAGGAGGGGAAGGGGAGAGACTGGACACACAGAGTTTATCACTTTTATCCCATCGCAGGCTTAAAACGAGTACAGTGCCCTGCAGTTGGGAGGGGGTCTGGGGAGAGGACGGTGGGAGACAGTGGCTCCTTGGAACTAGGACTGACCCCTGTGTCCCCTTCAGAGTGCCCATGTGAGCTGTTACCGCCTCCACTGCCCGCCTGTCCACTGCCCCCAGCCTGTGACCGAGCCACAGCAGTGCTGTCCCCGGTGTGTGGGTAAGTAGCCACGCTCCTGCCCTTGTGCCAGCCTCCCGCTTGCCCACTGACCCTTGACCCACTCCTGACACAGGCCTCCAGCTGAAGGAGACCCCTGGAATGAGAGGGGCGGTCTGCAGACACCAGAAGTGTTAAGACACCAAGGTGCTCAGGGGAAGACATCCTCCATGGATCCCCAAGGAGGGCTGGGGTAGCCACAAACTTCTCGTACATAAGTAGCTGTGTTTGGCAGGAAGACAGAGAGAATGTGGAAAATAGCTGAAGGAAAATGGGCATATGCTTGGCTTGTTGACGACACACATGGTCTCCTATCGCTCTTGGGCTGGCCAGAGCCTGAGTGAGTGGACGTGCCTTGTGTAAGTGCAAGTGAGTGAGCTGGGGCTGGGAGGCCCTGCAGCGTCACCCCAGGATCAGCCCAGGATTACCACCAGGGGCTGGGACTGGCCGAAGGAGTTGGAGTACATGTGCTCTGAGATTCCTCCCAGGGCTGGGGTTTAGGGCTGCTGTGTGCCATGATGCTAAATGTCCATGATTTTAAGAATCTGCTGGGAGCCTCTGAGACTCGGATTCTAGGAAGCAGAGGTAAGAGAGAGGAGAGGAGAGGTGGTCTGAGAAGAAACTGGCAGAACCAAGTGGCAAATGAGGGGCAGCCAGTGGGGAGGCCAACTCAGAAGGCAGGGCCACGTTGAGAGGCGCATCCACGCTTCGTAGCGTTAAGGTGATGCGTACAGCTGATTCACTTCGTTGTACAGCAGGACCTAACACAGCACTGTAAAGCAATTATATTTCAGTAAAGATGTTAAAAGAAAAAAGTTCAGTTGGGTGAGAAAAAGAAAAAGAAGATGGTGAAGGGAGGGAGGCTCCAGACTCTGGAATCATGGCTCTCCTGGGGAGCTGGGGACCTGTATGGAGGATGTAGGTAGAGGGGCTCCTTTTCCAAGTGGGACCCCAGTAGGGATCTGACCATGACTCCAGCTTGGGTCATAGTTTCCTGATTCTGGATTCCCTAGGGGAGCAGAGGCTTTGTGCTTCATCCCGCCTAGTGAGGGGGCATCACGCCTCCTCCCCAGCTGAGGCTGACCCCGGGACTCCCGACCACGCCTTGCGGACTGTGCCTTGGCCCAGACCCCTTCTTCATCACAGGCTCCTCCCTCCCTCTCTCTTACCCAGCCTTGCCCCTTTCCCTGCCTGGTCTGCGTGTTCTTCAGCTCCTAAGACTCAGCTCAGCCATCAGCCCCTTCAGGAAGCCTTCCCTGACCACCTGAGTTAGGGGCGCCTCCTCTGTGCTGCCACAACTTCTGTGCTTGCATCGCCCTAGCCCATACCACACCAGTGTCACTGCTTGGGACCTGTCTCTACCCAGTGAGCCTGTCAGTTTCCTGATGGGAGGGGCCGGGTCTTATTCGCGCTCCATTCCCATTGTGTAGCATGGCGCCTGGTGCAGAGAAAGTGCTTAGTAAGTATGTCTTGAAAGAATGAGCAGGTTGTGACCACCTAGAGGGGTGGGATAGGGAGGGTGGCAGGGAGACGCAAGAGGGAGGAGATGTGGGGATATATGTATAGGTAGAGCTGATTCACTTTGTTATAAAGCAGAAGCTAACACACCACTGTAAAGCAATTATACTCCAATAAAGATGTTAAAAAATAAAATTAAAAAAAAAAAAGAATGAGCAGGTTCCCCCTGGACAGGAGGCTTACCCCTCTACCCAGCAGGGTGAGGACTGGCTAATTGGCAGGTGACGGGGAGGGGGCTCTGGTGGCCAGGGAATGGCAGGAGCTGACGCCAAGCTTACACAAGCGCAGTCCATATCATACCAGCTGACTCCACTAGGATGAAACTCCATATGGGACCTTGTCTCGTTCACTGCTGTATCCCCAGCGCCTAGAACAGTGCCTGGCACTAGGAGGTGCTCCACGGATGCTTATCGAATGTTGAATGAACTCACACAGGTCCCCACCGAGTGGGGCTCAGTGTACCTGAAGCCTCTGGCCTTGCCTTCTTGCTCTGATCAGCGCCAGCTCTGAAACTGAGGGGCTGAAAGGCTATGGGAGGGAGTGACATAGTCAGACATAGGTGTCCCGGGGACCTCTTCGTTCACTGATAGGAGGTCTGGCTGGGAAGGCTGAGGCCAGAGCTTGGTTTAAATGATAGCAAGGGATAGGATACAAAAATTTCAGAAAAGTGCCCAAGTTAGTTCTGGCGAAGCTTTTCAACCGTTTTCTCCTTCCTCCTTCCCCTTCCCACCTGCAGAACCTCACACCCCCTCTGGGCTCCGGGCCCCGCCAAGGTCCTGCCAGCACAACGGGACCACGTACCAACATGGAGAGATCTTCAGTGCCCACGAGCTGCTCCCTTCCCGCCTGCCCAACCAGTGTGTCCTCTGCAGCTGTACCGTAAGACCTGCTACTTCCCTTTAGCACAGGCCAGTGGTCTGGGCCTGCAGAGCACAGTGGTGTGGACCGGGGGGGTAAGGGGAATTGTTCCTCCTGGTCAAAGGACAGTGAAAGTGAATGGGCTCAGGGAGAAGGGAACATCTGGGACTTGGAATGTCCTGCCTTCCTCTGGGCTTCCGCACCCTCCTAAGCTGCCTGGTCACCTTGCACTGACATTTGCCATTACTGTGTCCCCCAGTAGACTCTGCACTCCTTGAGGGGAGGGGATATGTTCAACTCATTTCTATATCCCCCACTACGCCCAGCTCAGGGCCTGGCACACAGATGTCTATAATGATTGTTGAATGAATGAGTGAGTGAATGAGTGAATGAGTAAATGATCAGTTATCAATCCTGGGGCACAGAGACAGAGCCAGACTGCTTGCAGTAAATGCAGTTTAATCTGAAGCTGCTTAAACTCCCCTGCTGTGGTCGGAGTTGGGCCTAGGGACAGGCAGGGCTGAACCAGCAGTGTTATCAGGGGACAGAAACCGAAGCCAAGCAGGGCCTGAGCTGGAAAGTCTTCCCCTCCTCCTCAGGGTGGGTTCTGGGCCTGGCCCTGCTGCATGTTTGCAGGTGGCCTTTGGCATGTCACCCTCATCCTTGGGCTTAGCGCATCTGTGCTTTGGTGGGAGAAACTCCTGCCCTCCTGATTTCCCTACTACCTGACCATCGAACTTCTCTGGGCCTCAGTTCCTCTGAGTGTGTAAGGGAGTCTGACCAGGTGATCTCCAAGGTCCTCTCCATTTAAGATAATAATCTGTTTCAGTGGTGATGAGAGGATAAGAGACCGAGACCCATGTTTCAGCTCCAGCTCTGCCATGGTTCCCTGTGTGACCTTGAGAGAGTCACCTCTCTCAGGCCTGCCTCCCATCTTTTCAGTGAGAGGATCTCACCCCTCCAAGAATCTGAATTTTAAGGTATCTGTGCTGCAGAGCAAACAACTTAATAGTAACAAGAGTGACCACTTAGAAATCAACTGAGAGAATGGTTATTTTTGCAGGGCCTGGGCCTCTTGCAGTGGACTAGTACACTGTACCTACTAGGAAATGCCTTATGTTTATATACAGCATCCCAGTGGCCCTATGAGGGGGTTATCACTATTCATAGTTTTTAGATAAGAAAACTGGCTCAGAGCAGTTAAGCGATTTGCCTGAGGTCACACAGCTAGTTAAGTGGCAGACTCAGAATTCAGACCCAGGGCCATATAATTCCAAACCCACATTCCTTTACCTGCACTGTGTGGCTTCCTGTGAAGGGATGACCACCTAGATTAGCAGGGGCTGTGGGAAGAGACAGAACTGATGGTGGTGGGGTGGTAAGAAGCATTCTTGTGACCCCTTGTCTCCTCTCCCTGGATACTTGGGTCTCCCCTTCTTTCTTCTGATCCCTGTTTATATGGGAGTGGTTTGAAGGATCAGAATCCTTACTTCTGAGACTCACTGGAAAAGGAATAGGGAAAGGACTCAAGGTAATATCACTTCCTCCCAGGTCCACATTGTGCCTCGCAGTTTAACAAGGGTTTTCATAACCATTCCCTCATTTGATTTCACAACCCAGATGGGAGTGCCCCCATTTCACAGAGGAAGAAACTGAGGCCCAGAGAAGAGAAGTGACTCACCTAAGGTCATCTGGCCTCTGACTCCCAGACGGCCCTTTCTCCTGCAGTCTTGCCTTTGCAGGCTGCATCCTGAAGTTTGGGAAACCTCGAGTTTCAGTAAGAGCAAGATGAGCCCAAGTAGTCATGCACTCATCCCCTCCTCTATGCTGGGCTCCCTGTTCTAGGCCAGGGGAGAAGGACACTGATAGCAGTAGGAAAAGCCTGAAGACTGGGTTCTAGTCCATTCTGCCCAGCTGTGTCTCTGACGTCAGAAGGTCCAGGCCCCTCCGCAGTCCCTCCTCATCTGTAGGATGGGAGAATCTCACCTCATTGGGTTGCTGTGAAAGCCTAGGGAGAGGCTGGGTACAAAAACACTTTAGAAGCTGAAGGGTAACGGTTACCTCAGGGCCTGGGTAAGAGTGGGAGGGGTACAGGGACCCCGCCTCTGAGATGGCTGGGCCGTGCCCAGGACACTCTACTGCTCCCTCCCTCCCCACCTCAGAGGGGACCCCAAGGCCATTTGCCCCCGCCCCGGGCAGGGGTTCTCCCAGCCCCAACACTGGTCCTCAACAGAGCTCATCTCCCAGCTCCTGTTTGCTCTGTCTGTCAGGAGGGCCAGATCTACTGCGGCCTCATGACCTGCCCAGAACCGGGCTGCCCTGCACCCCTCCTACTGCCCGCCTCCTGCTGCCAGGCCTGCAAAGGTGAGTCTGTCCCTAGATCTGGCAGTGCCCGCCCATCCCACCGCAGGGACCTAGCCATGGACTGTTAGGGGGGAACCTCAGGGAACACCAAGCATGTAGCAAACCATTCTCTCCTCAGGGCGGTGGCTTAGCTGCAGCCTCTAGAAAGCTAAGCCTGTGTCAGAGGCTGATGTGCATTATTTTTTATTGCAATCTCAGGGAGCAGGAAGGAGGGGAAGGGAAAGTGAAGCAGGGAGGGAGGGAAAAACAACACAGGAATGTGTTGGGGAGCTGGCCTTTGCTTGATATCAAGTGTGACCTATTGCTCTAAGTGACCTCCTGCTCCTCAGAAAAGTCTGGAGGTGATAGAGGAGGAGGTGGAACTTGCCCACCTGCCACCAACTCTCACTGGTCAAAGATTCACCCCAAGGCGGGGTGATTCCCTCACACTCCCCAGTTGTGCTAGGCTGTCCTGGGAGCGGGAGGTGGGAGTGGGGCAGGGTAAGAAGTGGGGGCAGAGACATGGAGGAGGTGTGGCACGAGGGCACCCGCTGGCAGAGTGAGTCTGAGGGAAGTTGGCTGGAGCCCATGTGAAGGGGGTATTGCTGCAGTGCCTGCAGTGAGGGGACAAAACCCCTGCAATCAAATGAGGCCAAGAGGATCAGAAGAGGCACAAGAGAGGGGTCTGTACAGGCAGTGACCGTGTCTCTTCCTGTCTTCCTCATGGCAGAGCTGGGCACAGGCCTGGGCTCACTGGAGCTCAGGGCACCTGTGTCAAGCAGAATCCAGGTAGCATCTCTGTATAGCACAGAGAGAGGCAACACACTGACGAGTGCGGGGCAAGCAGCTTGGGCAGAATGAAGTGCACAGATGGCCGGACTGTGCCCTGTGGGCAGGACTTGAGGAGGGGAGTGCTGCACTATAGAACGTTTCCCCAGATGTTGGCACTGTGGAAGGGCACCGGGCCAGGAGCCAGGTGATCCCAGTTTAGTCCTGGTTCTTCCAGCTAATTCCTGCAGATTCCTTCCCCTCTCTGGGCCTCAGCTGTGCTGTGTGTGCACTGAGAAATTGGCCTTGGTGATTTCTAATGTACAGGCTGATTCCAACGTTCTGGATCTTTGAACCCAGAATGCTCAGTGGTAGACACTCTGTATGTGAGGCAGGGGTGAAGGGGAGAGAATCCCACTCAGGGATCTAGGAAGCTGCAGGACTCCAGAGGGTTTTGTGTGCTGGTAGGGGATGGAGGAGTCCTAGGCTTTTCCAGCTGGAGGGGCAGAGGGGCTAGAGGGCAACCACGGGAGGGTATGGTGTAGACCAAGTCTGGTGACTTCATGCGTGGCTGGACAGAGAGGCTGCCCGGGGGACTGCAGCTAAGCAGGCTGGGATTCAGAGCCCTCGGGCCATCTGTGACGACACTGAACAAGATGCTCTGGCCCAGCCAGGTGGTTCAGTCTTAAGTGACCAAGAGGCCAGTGTGGGGAAACTGAGGCAGTGGCCCAGTTGTAGGGACTTCATCAACCTAAGGGTGAGGCGACGCTGTAATGAGAAGTAGGAATAAGGCCCCACTGGGGCAAAGGGACCTACTGGTGTGGGGGGCTGCAGAAGTGGCAACAGGCCTTGGAGGGGCAGAGCCTAGAGGTGGTGGCCTGCAGGGCTCTGGCCCCAAGGCTGAGGAAGCAGAGGCTGACCCAACTCCCTTTGGGTTTTCAGATGGGTCAAGTGAGAAGTCAGCTGAAGAGGATGCCGCGCAGTCACACCGTGGGGTGGTGAGTACACAGCTTTCGGGACAGGGTGGGGAGAGGAGGGGAGGGCGCTGGTACCCAGGGCCTAGGTCTCCTTGCTCTGGAGCAGGCAATACCAGTCGTCGCCCTCGTTTCTCATTTGTCCCCTGGGTCAGCTCCGTTAGCCGCCACCAGGTTCCAGGCCCTCTCCTTAGACTTCCATCCTGGCTCCCACCGTGGGCTGGTGAGTCAGGAGGGTCTGGGATAAAACACCACACAGGGCAGGAGCAGGCCCCAAGCTTCCCAGTTTCCTTCCTGGAAAATTCTGACGCTGTTCCACCCAGAGCCTGTGTCTGTCCTTATTCAGGCCGCCTCTGGGCAGCATGTCCCCCAGGGGAGTGGCCTCTGACTTGGGCCAGCCTTCCCCATCTAGCTCCTGAGGTACCAGTTCTTCGTCTGGGGCTACCTCACTGTTGCTGGCTCCATCTTGACCCCTCTCGATCTTGGTCTAGAGTTAAGATGAGCTAACCTGCCCAGCGCTCTCTGGTCAGAGAGGAAAGAGGTGGGAGAATGGGCCCGCACACTGACTCACGTCCCTGTCTGCACCTGTGCTATGTCTATGATGTGAAGAGCTCCACCTGCTCTCTCATCCTGGGTCACCTGGACCCTGGGGGACTCGAAGGGGGGGTTCCCCTTCCCAGAGACTCCCCGGGGGTCTGAACGAATGCACTCTCCCTTCTCCCCTGCCAGCTCACCCCCACTTCCCAGGCTGGGCTTTGTCTAGCGGGTGCTGGGCCACGGGACCTGACCATGTCATCCCCCTTCCTCCCCATCCTCTCCCCAGGAGGCAGCTAAGTGAAACCCACCAGACTTAGTCCCAGGCCCCGAGCAGCTACTTACTGACTTGCTGGATGCCGTGGGCAAGTCACCAATTAGGGGGCTGGGCTCTTCCATTCCTTTCTGCCTCTATTCTACTTGACAAGCATTTCCTGGGTGCCTCCTGTGTGCCTCGGCCTGTGCTGGGGCCTGGGACACAGTTTCCACTCTAGGAGCTCTTGTGGGCTCAGTCCAGCCATCAGAGGACAGACTCAGAGACTGTACAGTCAGAAAGGGGCTGCAGAAGAAGGCATGTGAGTGACTCAGTGTCAGTGACGGGGTGGTAAGCTCTGCCCTTTGCCCCCAGCCCACTTGCTCCTCTCCCACGGCCTGGAGCTCCCAACCCCCAATCTCTGGACTGGGGAGCCCCTGCCCTGTTAGGCTGCCTTCACACACACACCCTTTGTTCTCACTGCCAGCCCTCCCAAGACCTGATCTGGAGGGGTGGGGTCTCGGGATGTTGGATTCCAGGGACTCAGGAAAGGAGGCTCCCAAGACCCATCATCTCCGGACAGGGCCTGCCCTCAGCCCTCCTGCCTGTGGGATTCCGGGGCCTGGTGGGATCTTCAGAGGCCCATCCCCTGTCCCATCACCTAAATCTTCTTGGACAAAGAAGAATTTCCTGACTCTCATCCTCACTACATTCTCACCTTCCATTTCTTACATATTAAGTTCTCCAGGTCCCTGATCACTTATGTCTCCCAGATCAAGACCACAGTACCCTTGCCCATCTCAGCCCCAAGGCTCTGGCTCTGCCAGCCTGAGAAGGGCTCAGTGGAGGCTAGATTTCCAAACCACTATCCTCTGAGAGTTTTCAAAGGCCTGGGAACATCTTCGACCCCATCCAGATCTTCTTTCTACCCAGAGCCTATGCCCTGTCTTCCCTGGGCCATCAGGCTCAGTCACTAGAGCCATCCTCAGGCCTCTCCCCGCAGCCTCTGTCTGGCTGCTCCTGCACTGGCAGTGGCCTGTCGGTGATCTGCATCCTTCCTGCCCTTTGCAGAGACATTCCCAGGATCCGTGTTCAGGGGACGGTGGGAGAAAGAGAGACCTGAGCACCCCAAGCCCCACTGGCCCCAGCGCCCCCCTGGGCTTCCTCCCTCGCCACTTCCGACCGAAGGAGGCAGGCAGCACGACAGTCAAGATTGTTTTGAAGGAGAAACATAAGAAAGGTGGGAACTGGAGCCTCTGCCGACCCCTGAGGTGGGAAAGGGGGGCTCTGACCGCTCCCACTTCCCATCCCTGCACCTCCACTGAGTGGTTCCCCAATCTCAACTTGGCCATGAGCTTGTAGACCCCTAGAACGTCGGGTCTAAACCCCCATTTGACAGATGAGGACACTGAGGTTCAGAGTATTGAGTTAGAGACAGAACCAGTCCTGGAACCAGGACTACGGGCCATACAACAATATTTTTTTTAGCATCTGCCACGTCTTTGCTGGGAATTGAGGGACACAGAACAGACAGATGAAAATGGTCCCTGTCCTCCAGGAGCTCCTAGACTAATAGGGCAGACAGACATGTACATTAATTATTATAAGATAAGGAAGTGGTGAGGGAAAGTTTTTTTTGTTTGTTTGTTTGTTTGTTTGTTTGTTTGTTTTGAGGGAAAGTTTTTGATGAAGGAAGGAGGACACAGAGCTGGGCTGCAGGAGGATGGTTGGGATGAATCAGGGAAGGAGGCTAAGGGGACAATTGTGGCAGCAGAGGGTGAGGAAAGAGGCCTCACTGCAGGGCACCCTGATTGGTGGAGTGGGAGGGGTTGCAGAGGCATCCGTCCAGCCCCTCACTGTACAGATGGGACACTGAGGTTGAGACAGGAGAAGGGACCTGACAGAGCTCACATGGCCAGGTAGTGACAGCACTTGACCACAGGTCTCCTACTGTCAGGCCATCCCTCCCCATGCCCCACTGGAGGTGCCTGTGAAGTGCAGGGGAGGACTCTCCATCTTTGGCAAGAACTTAGTGGCCCATCTCGGCCCTGAGTGCTGAGATGGGGGATGTCAGGGACAGAGGACTGGTTTACTCCCTGGCCTCCACTTTGCAGGCAGTGTGGCTGGGCCAGACTGGTGGAGCAGGGGCGCCCCAAGGACCTACTCCCAGCCATCATTGGACTCTGACCCGAGTCCGAGGCACTGACCCTCCTCCCTTCCTGCCCTCCCAGCCTGTGTGCATGGCGGGAAGACGTACTCCCATGGGGAGGTGTGGCACCCAGCCTTCCGCTCCTTTGGACCCCTGCCCTGCATCCTGTGCACCTGTCAGGACGGCCGCCAGGACTGCCAGCGGGTGACCTGCCCCACTGAGTACCCCTGCCGTCAGCCCAAGAAAGTGGCTGGGAAGTGCTGCAAGATTTGTCCAGGTACAAAGAGGGCCTGGGGGCAGGGCGGGCACTGGCCAGAGTGAGCCATGGGTCTCTCTCCCCAGAGCACAGACACTTGGAACATCTCTGACATGGATGGGGCATGGCCTCAGAGCCAGGGGGTGTAGGGGTTATTACATGCACAGAACGTTAGAAGCACAGCAGTGAAAAATGCCCAACTCATAAAATATTAGACTTATGGAACCATCTACTGTTACAGATTCAGAGACTTTTAGACATACATAGAATCAAATAATGTCCTGGATTCTGTGAAGTCATAAAATCTTAGGCTATTAGGACTTTTAAGAGGAATGGCCAACATTTATTGAGCACTTATCATGTGCCGGGTAGGTATTTTGGCTGAATTCATGTAATCCTCACCAAAACGGACAAGGCAGGCATCTTTATCTCCATTTTACAGAATGAGAAGATAAATACCTTGTCCCAGGTCCCAAAGCTGTAAGTGACAGAGCTGGGATATGAACCCTGTCGGCCCTCTTTTTATTTACTTATTTATTTATTTTGGCTGCGCAGCGCGGCTTGCAGGATCTTAGTTCCCTGACCAGGGATCGGATCCCAGGCCCACAGCAGTGAAAGCGCGGAATCCTAACCACTGGACCACCAGGGAATTCCCACAAAGACCATGCTCTTGACCACTGCTGTCTTCCTTCAATCCTCATCAACATATGGGAAAACTGAGACCCAGAGAAGGGAAGGGAACTTCCTAAGTCACACAGCAAAAGAGCAGTGGAGCTGGAACTGGAACTCCTCCTAGAACCTGTCCTGTATCACACTCATCATCATTACTGCCATTGTCACCTCAATCCCTCCCAAACCTTTCATTCTACGTGTGTTCAGTGTGAGCCTGTGCTGGGTGGTATGAGTCACTCAAAAGACTTGGAGAACATGATTCCTGCCCTTCACCCTGTGGGTTTATTTTAGAGAGAAAACACACCCAAGTGAAACAATTACAAGGCAATTCAAGGCAGTGTGGGATTAAGGGCCTGAGGGAGAGGCATAAGCAAGAAGGGTTTTACAAGCTATGGGTGGGAGGAAATGGTGCGCTGAGCTGTTCCAGGTGGGCTGCCTGGAAGAGGTGGAAGGTGAGCTGGGCCCTGAAGGGTGAGAAGTTTCCTGACATGCTAATCAATGGGAGGTGAATGGGGGAGAGGCCCCTTCTCTCTTCCCCAGAGACCTCCTTCTCTTCCCAGGGACACCAGAACTTTCCCAAGGGCCCTATTGACCCTGAGGGAGATGTCAGACCAGTGGCCCCTCTTCCTGGGCTACCAGGGGTGGGGAGACAGAGTGTTCACGAGTTCCTTGTCTCTCCCAGAGGACAAGGCAGACCCTGGCCACAGTGAGATCAGTGCCACCAAGTGTCCGAAGGCGCCAGGCCGGGTCCTTGTCCACACATCAGTATCCCCAAGCCCGGACAACCTGCGTCGCCTGGCCCTCGAGCGTGAGGCTTCTGAACAGGTGGAGATCTACCTCTGGAAGCTGGTAGAAGGTGAGCAGGGGCCCACTCCCACTCTGGCCTGTCCCCCTTCCTTTGCTCCAGACCCACCAAGGGTGGTAAGGGAGTTTTGTTGATCAAGTGCCTCTGGCCCAGGAAGACCTGCCTTGGGCCACCTTCCAGCTTTGAGTCCCAGATTCCGAGATAGAGGGAGACTGATTCTATCTGACAATTCTGATAAGCTCACCCACTCTGAAATGCCAGGGCCTTGAAGTGCTCCCTCTCCTGGGGGAAAGGGGTTTTTACACTTTGTGAGGAGCCAGGACAGAGTAATGCCTACCCTGATAAAACAAAGAGCTGTCTATTGGTAGAATTTCAGCAGACTGGGAGGAGAGATCTTTTCAGGCAGGAGGGCCCTCACAGCCTCCTCAAATCCTCAAGGCTAGTCTCATTCAGCCCTTTCTATAAGGTGGATTCTATCCCTCCAAGGTAAGTCGACATCAGAATATGTTTCTCGTTCTGTAGAAACTCACCCTGTTCAGCAGGCTGCTCCTATCACCAACTGAAGGTCAGGAGTTTTCATTGATAGGGAATTGCCGAGAGTTCAGTTTTGGGGCTCTTCTTGTAAAACATAAATCCCCTGGATAGAGTAAAACAAATTAAAGCCTTTAAGTGGAAATTAGCTGTACGGTCAATTTATTGATGTGTTTGGCTGGCAGTGGGGAGGTGGGGGAGATGTGGGGGATGAGAGAGGGGATGATAATAAGAATGATGACGATGATAATAACAACCAATGTGTGACGCACTTTGGAGTTTACAAAGTGCTTTCACGTTCATTATCTCATTTGATCCTCAACGATCCTGAGAGTTAGGTATTATTATCCCCATTTTACAGATGAGGAAACTGAGGCTCAGAGAGGTGAAGTACCTGGCCCAAGGCCACACAGCCAGTAAGTGGAGGACGGGAGCTAGAGCCCAGGTCTTGTGACGTCAGATGCGGCTCTTTCCCTGCTCTACTCTGCCCCCTGTCGTAGGAGGAATGGACGAAGAAAGCGGAGCTGTTCAGCCTGGAGAAGAGAAGACTCAGGGGGACAGGACCGCTGGCTTCATGGCTCTGAAGGACTGCCCCAGGCAAAGGGAGCAGTTGTGTTCTCAGTGACCACAAGGGTCAGAACAACAAGCGGGGGCTTTGGAATCACACAGACCTGGGTTTGAATCCCGGCTCTGCCATTTCTTAGCTGTGTGGCCTTGGGCAATCACTTGACCTCTCTGGGCCTCAGATTTCTCTTCTGTTAATGGGGGAGAAGGGGTTTTGGAGGATTAAATGAAAGAATATAGGTACCACCCCTGACCTATAGTAAGTGCTAAAAATGTCAGCCTCCTTCTTATCCCGCCCCATCAGTTGGTTAGAATTGCAGAGAGGCAGGTTTCAGTTTATGAGAGGAAGCACCTTCTCAAGCGTAAAGCCTTCCTGCAGTGGAAGGGAGGGAACAAGTTCCATTCACGCAAGTGTGCAGGCAAGGGCTGGGTGGGGATTTGGCCACTGGCTGAGGAGTTCAGTTCAGTAACCTTCGTGATTGTTTTGAGCCTTGAGATTCTATCTCTCCCTGGACAGGTGGGGCTGCATGTTTACGATGGGCCTCCTCCCACCCCTCTGTGACCACAGAGAGTAACAGGCCCAGGCTCTGTCCTCAGGACCCCATGGCTCTGTGCCCTGGGTGCAGGAGGAGCTCCCTGGGAGCTGAGCTGGTCAGGGAAGGCTTTGTGGAGGATGGGCCTGAGCTGGACAGGATTTAGAAAGGCAAGAGGGGCACACTACAGGCAGGCTGACAGTGACAGCCTCAAACTCTGGTGCCAGAGCCCATGTTTACATGCCTGGTGCTCTGTGATTGGCATTTAGCAGGTACTATATATAATGTGCTTCAATTCACCCACATATAAGAAAGCTGAAGGGTATGTATTAATGCCCCATTTTGCAGATAAGAAAACTGAGTCTGAGAGGTAAAATGATTTGCTCAAAACCACACAGTTTAAACAGTAAAGCAAAGATTCAAACCCAGGTCTTACTGTCCCCAGTGCCGCCTCCACAAAGGTGACCTTATGCTTTTAGGGAAGGGCCTAAGGAAGGCCCAGGATGGCAGAGAAGGAGGCATGATAGCTCAAGGCAAAATCTCATTACCAGGCGGCCCAACAAAAAGGAACAAGGTGGGGAGAACTCTTCAACTTCACAATGCCAGGCCCTGCCATCCTGTCACTAACAAACCTTCCCCCACCCCCGCCCCCCTATCTCCTGAGCCTCTGGGTGTCTGAAATGCCCCATCAGCCTCCGTGTCTGTTACCTCCCTGTCCCAGACTGTGAAAGTCAGAACAAACTCTCCCAAGGTCTGATCGTCAGTGGGAAACCTTTCCTGTCTCCTCACCCAGACAAGTAGAAACAGCAGGCCTTGGGGGCCAGGAGAGGAAGAGGGCAATTGGCCTGGACACAAAGTGAGCAGGTGGATGCTGAAAGCTGGGCTGAGGCCACACCACAGTGGGACCAGCCCCAGGTCCAGAGTCTGAGCAGAGAGCTGGCGTAGGGTTAAAGGGCTTTTTAGAGTCTAGAATTTCAGAGTAGAAGGGACCTCAGGGGTCTCCATTCCTCCCCCCGCCCCAGGAAGGAAGTCCCCCTGCAGCCTCCCTGATGGTCTCTAGCCCCTGACTGCACACACCCCCTCCCCACCTCCAGACAGGTGGTTCACTTGCCATTCTGGGCATGGCTTTACCCAGAGAGGGTTCTTCACACTAAGCTAAGCCTGTCCTATCTCTTGGAACTCGCCCACCACTGCCACCTCTGCCCGGGACACACGGAGCCCAGCCACTCTCAGGCCTGGCGCGCCCTTCAGAGAGCCAGAGGCACAACCATGACCCTCAGGCAAGCTCTTGATTCCAGGCCCCAGATCTCAGACCTTTCACTCACGCTTTATAGGCAACAGCGTGGGGACCTGCCCTCAGCCCCGTTACCTCTCCAATTTGTGTTTGGGGGTTTGTGCAGCGGCAGGCCTGGAGCACCAGGACCTGTCCCCATCTCATGCGTGTGATGTGACCTGGGCCTCTGGAGCAAGTCTCTCCCTATTCTGGTCCTTGGCATCTGGACCGGGGGGCCTGAAGACAGTGCTGGGCATTCCCAGCTTCCTGGACCTCAGTCCCGGGACCCGTGCTGTCTCTTCCCCTCGGTGGGATCCCACTTGGATTCCCATAAGTAAGGCCGGTTCTTGGTTTTCTTGAGGGCGGTGCTGGCCTACCAGAGGTCTTGCTGTCACATCTGTTCTTTCTGGCCACAGCCCCCGGTGGTAACAGCCGGCACGACATCAGAGCCCATGTGCTCAGGGCCTCAGTGCCATGTGTGGTGCCTGTGCTCCCCAGGGGATGCAAACATCAGGAGACACAGCTAGTACCTCATTCCCCCTCAAGGCCTGGCCTACACAGGGTACACATATATTTGCTTTTCCATCCATCCATCCACCCATGGATTCATTCATTCAGCATGCCTAATGTGGGCCGGGTGCAGGGAACCCAAGAGGAACACCCTCCCCAAGTTCCCAGTCTGGTAAGGGAGGCAAGAGCAGACACAATGATAGCACATTAGAAATAGGAACAATCACAAACAGAAGCCAAGAGCTGTGGGTAACCCAAGGAGGGAATTATAACTATTTGGGGGAAGAGGGAGAATTGAGGAAGACTTCCCAGGTGAGGCTGGGAGGATGAGTAGGAGTTCACCTGTGGCAATAGGAGCAGGTGTTTCAGCAGAGGGGGCAGCATATGTAAAGCCTTGGCCCCCTCAGGGACCTCAAGTAGCTGATTAGGACTGTAGCACAGGCAGGGCCACTCAGAGGGATGGGGTAAACTGAGCCTTGAGCCGAAAGGGAAACTACAACCCTGACACCTGTAGTGCTTGGGTGTCTGAAGCAAATCACCTATTGATTTTTATCATACGTTCTATGTCCAGATAAAAGCTTGACCAGGCCCTACAGGCCTGGCAGCTTTTCTTCCTTCTTTCCTCCCTCCCTCCTGCATTCCCCCTCTCTGCATTGTGGACAGGTGAGTGGTGTGAGAGCAGGAAGGTGACAGTGACAGGAGCAGGGTCACGGAAGGGGAATGATGGGGTAACATGCATATTTTCCAATGACCACAGCCAGGATCATAGGTTAGAGTCGGGGTTAAAGGGGTCAGAAGTCTAGTGCAGTGACCCAGGCAAGGCATGATGGGGCCTGAATGGGAAGGGTGACAGTGGGGATAGGAGAACAGATTCAAAATATTTAGGGAATTTAGTCCACAGGATTTGGTGGCTGGTCAGAAAGGGGGAGGGGAGGGAGGTGACGGGGTCTGTCCCAGGTCTAAGTCACCCTGTTTCACTGACCACACACCCTGCCTTTCCTGCTCACACCCTTGTCTCTGCCCTCAGGAATCTTCCACTTGATTCAGATCAAGAAAGTCAGGAAGCAAGACTTCCAGAAAGAGGCACAGAACTTCCGGTTGCTCACTGGCACCCACAAAGGTGGGACCCTGGGCTGAGGACTGGGGCCTGGGAAGAGAGCCGGGCTAGAAGCTGGGGCCTCCTGGGGAGTTCCAGGCTGCTGGTGCCGGGAGGAGGGCGGCTGTCAGCCACAGACGTCAGTTCCCGGCACAGGAATCCAGTGGGCGTCTGGGCCAGAGATTTCCTAACTCAGACGCCCGGGAGCTTGGGAGCGGGAAGGTAAAGCAGAGCCAGCTGGATTTGGTCTTGGGGGTGAGGGAGACGGGGCTGTCAGAGGTGGGGCTCTGAGCCCCTAAGTCCTGGTGCTGCTTCGTTTCTCTCCACTGGAACTTTTCCCACTGAAACCTTCTAACCACGTTCCTTCTGATGCCCTTAAGTTGCTCTACACTCCCCCGAGGAAGAGGGACCCAGGTGGGTCTTCAGGTGGGGGAGAGGAAGTCACAGATGGGAGGGTCACCAGCAAGAGTCAGGATACCAGCCCGGCCCACACATGTTGGTTGTTTGAGGCGGGGTCATGTGTCAGAACCCTCTGGGATTTGGGGTGTGATGGGCTCCCCACCTCCCTCCTCCCTGTGGGCTCCAAACCCAGGCTACTCAGTCCTCGTTGTCCTAAGTTTGCCCCACCCCAGTCTCCCTGTCTCTGTTGTGCACATGCATGCACACGCACACACCACACACACACACACACACAACACACACACACACCCCTGCACACACACATACAGCACACACCCCCACACACACACGCGACTCTTCCTCTTTTCTCCATGCAGGTCACTGGAACGTCTTCCTAGCCCAGACCCCGGAGCTGAAGGTCACGGCCAGTCCAGACAAAGTGACCAAGACCTTGTAACACAGACCTGAACAGCTGCAGATGTGAGCTCTATTATTTTTGTTGTTATATATTAATAAATAAGAAGTTGCATCACCCCTCAACCCTGCCTGCTGAGTCCATATCCAGTCTCCACGTGTTCTCACAGTGACTGCAGACAGGCAGAGACTGGCCCGCGTCCTCACGGTGAGCTGTTATGAGAGCCGGGGCTAGTTCCCCCAGCCTTCTGACCCAGACCCTCGTCTGCCATCGTGGCCTCTCCCCTGCTCTGTGCTGCCTCTGTGCCCAGCCCCCAACTACAGCGCCTCCTGCTTTTGTGGGCCATCCCCCTCCCATAGCTCTTTGGCAGTGAGCCTAGGAAAGGGGACTGACTGGAGTTAGCCAGAGGAGCGGGGTGCATGGAGCCTCAAAGTGCTTTCCCAGCAGATATTCCAGAGATCCTTACCATTGTCAGCTACACTTTACAATGAGGTCGCTGAGTTTAGGGAGGAGCAGTCATTTGCCTGAAGCCACAGAGCAGGGTGGTAGCAGATTTGGAACTGGATGCCCGGTCTCTTGCTCCAAGCTAGCACTCGTCCCTGTTCCACCGTGACCAATGTTATAAACCCAAACATTCTCACCTCAGAGGATTTCCAAGACTTGGCAGTCAGATTGCCAACCCTGGCACCACGGTCTGGGAAGAAAGCCTAACGGTTACAATTAAAGACAACATCAGTCATTGATCCTGCCCGCGTGTACAGTTCCTCGCCGTATCAAAGATGTTTTAATGCCCGTGATTCTACTTGAGGTGAACTAGTACAGGAATTACCCCCATTTTAGAGAGGAGAGAACAGAGGTTCAGGATCGGCCGCTGTCTTCCCCAAAGCCTCACGGTGATGAGTGGTGAAGCCAGAACCAGAATTCAGACCTACTGACTCCTAGACCTGTGCTCTCATCCCACGGCCAGGCCCACTCCCACCCCAAGCCTGATCGGAAGCCGTGGAGAGACAGTGTCAAGTGGCCTTTTGGTGGGATTCTGCCACCTGCAGCCACTTAGAGGGCTCTGCTCCGAGCCCTGGTCTTATACCTGGGCGTCTGAGGTCTGGGAAGTCGTCTAAGCAGCCTCCCAGTGCTGCCCTTACTGAGCAGGGACGGGTATCACCCTCCCCAAACTCCCACTGCCAGCTCCCAGGGGGGCTGGATCGAGAGTCTGGGGTTTGAGGAACATGGTTGCAACCTCCCCCTCATCCTCTGAGTCAAAGGACATCCAGCTCCTCACAGCCTCTGCCTGGCCCTCCTGGAGAAGACTCGCCATTCTGGCCTTGTTTGATCCCCACGTGGGGTTAACTTGGAAGTCCAGGCGTGGCTTCTGAGCCTCCTGCATTTAAAGCATAGGAGCCAGCCATTCACACCATGAACTGGTCATCCTTCAACCTAGCTCAGATGTCTCCTGCTCAGCGGGGCTTTTCCTGCCACGCCACCCCCACCCCTGCTCCTGCACAGGGGCCCCTCCCCTCGGCTGGAGAATGGGGTTGAAGGCAAGGCTCTGTAATCAGAGGCATCTCCGGGGCCTCAGGACAGGAATGACTTCCCTGTATACTTTTCCTAGTGTTGCAGACCAACTGCCTTCCTGGTTTCTCTGATGGACTTATCCGAAGCCTGTGACATTCACCCCAGATCTTTCCCACCATGGGAGCATGTTCAGCCCATCAGCACCTCCGGACTTTGGTCCAGACTTTTCTGAGTGTGTCAACATAAGGCCTGCCTTGGGAATCTCTAAGCAGCTCTCCCAGGGCTCTACATCACTCTGAGTTGTCTTCTCCTTCCCTGTATTCATTCATAAGACACTTTCTGATCTCCACTGGCCTAGGCCTTGTGCTAGATGACTGACACAGTGTAAGGAACCAATACAGCCCTGCCTGTCCCTAGGGAGCCAAAATCTTGAGCAGGAGATGAGGCCTCACAACACCATGAGTACAAGGGCTGTGACAGCAGGGCTGTGGGGACCACAGCCCCTGCCCAGATGGAGGACACTTCAGCTAGCTCTGAGGGATGAGCAGGAGTTAGAAGAAAAGGTGGAGGCAGGGAGAGGCGGGTGGGACAGTGGTACAGGAAGAGACAGCTTCATGGAAGAAGAAAAACAGCATCTTACAAGGAGAACCACAAACAGCTCACTGTTGCTGGATAATAAAATGTGAGGCAAAGAGCAGAGGGAGGTGAGGCTGAATGCCCGGCCGAGAAACTTTGGCGTCATCCTGAGGGCAGCAGAGAGTCCTGGAAGGGTTTCAGTGCTTTGGTCAGATTTGTGGTTTAGAAAGCTGGCCCTGCCTGCTGGGTGAAGCACGGTGTGGAGGAGAGAGGTGGAGACCAGGTAGGGGGCTGCTGTGGGATCCGTGGAAGGGATGACAACGCCTGGGCAGGAGAGAGGCGACGGGGGTGGGAGAGAAGGCAGAGCTGAGGAAGAGGGGGGAGTCGGGGTGCAGCTGGTGCCTCACGTGGTGACCAGAACCCAGGAGTTTCAGCTGAGCTGAGTCTCAGGAGAGAACCCCAGCCCTTTGGGTATATTATGGTCTGGAGAGGAGGCTGGGCCAGAGACAAGGATTTGGGAGCTGTTGACCTGCAGGTGGTAACTAATGCCAGGAGATGGGAGACATTGGCCTGTAGAGTGAAAAGAGAAGGGTCATTAGGACAGAGCCCCGGGGCATCAGCAAAGGAACTGCATGGAGGCGAGAGAGAAGCCAGGAGGGTGCACAGCTGAGAGTCCAATAGGTGAAACCTGGAAAGGGGGCTTCTGGTGACCATGGCCATGGGCACTGTGAGGGGAGCTGGGAGGCAGGAGCAGGTTGTGCAGGGCTGAGGCGGTGTCTGGGAGGTGAGGAAACAGACAAGCCTTTGAAGAACTTGGGTGGTAAAGGAGAGGAGAGAGGCAGGGCAGCGGCTGGCAGTGAACATGAGATGGAAGAAGGGGGTTTTTCAGGCGGGAGAGATTTAAGCAAGTCTTGCTGATGAGGAGACCTCACAGGAGAGGGAAAAGTAGAAGAAATAGGAGTGAGGATGGACGAAGGGAAGATTTAGGGACAAGTTAAAATCCATTCTTCCCCAGCCACTAACTCGCTGCATAACCCTGGCTGGTCTCCCCATGAGTGGGACGGGGGAGAGGGATGCGGTGGTCTCCTGGGGCTGCCCAGCTCTATCCCTGATGGGGCTCCCTGAGACCGCAGCAGGGAGTCCTGTGGGATCCACTGTCTTGGTGGCCAGGCTGGGCTCTGCATGAAGTAGGGACATCCCCTCCCACAGGCACGGTCAAGTCCGTTGTCTCGTCTAACCCCCGGAACAACCCAGTGAGGTGGGGCATGTCAACCATATTATGGAGATGAGGAAACTAAGGCTCAGGGAGAGGAAGTGACCTAATTAAGATCACACATTAGTAAATGGAAGGCTTGGATTCCAGCTGAGGTCTGGGATTCTGCACCCTGATGGAGCCCAGAGCACTGGAGGGGCCAGGTCCTGGGCTGGAGCAGGTGCAGCCTCTGCTCCACTCAACCTTCCCAGGTAGCTTCCTGCCCCCTAAACTTGATCATCCTATTATGAGGCCAGACCTGGCCTCCAGATTTCCTGGAGAGGCTCCCTCCTCCTCCCCCTCCCCTCCCCCTCCTCCTCCTCCTCCTTCTTCTTTTCTTCCTCCTCCAGCAGCTGTGAAGCCACCTCCCCCTGTCCCCCAACAAACCCTGGGCTCTGGGAAATGGCAGTATTTCTGAGAAACAGGACATGGCCTGTGGTTTGGGACTGGCCTGGGGGTGAGGGAAGGCCTGGGGCCCCACCAGGCACAATGGCATCTCTCTCCAGGGCAGGTCCGGCCACCCTCCTTCCCTTCACCCTGGTCCCTGGAAGACACCCACTGCCTGCCTTCTTCACCTGCAGGGTCAGTTCGTGGAAGATGAACAGGAAGCGCCTTAGGAGGCTGGCTGAAGTTGGGAGGGGTTGGGGTGGTGTGGGTTTCTGTGCACAGGGCTTATCTCAGACCTTCTATAATGGGAGTTAGGACCTGGATCTCTGGTCCCCAGCTCAAGGCTGTTTGAATGACCACATGACACCTAATGTCTCTCCCCACCTTATCCACCCCTGGCACAAAACAGAGCCCACATAACTTGCCCAAAGTCAAACAGCAATGAAGAGTTGGAGCTGTGACTGGAATCTGCAGGGTCTGGCCCCAAAGTCTGCCCTCTCCCTCTGCCCCATGATGTCCGGGCTGAGGATAAGATCTGTCTTCTCGCCAGCTCCCCTGCCACCAGCCTCTCCTCTCCACGCTTTCCCCTTCCTAGCAAGTCTTGCCTATCAAACCAGAATGATCTTTTAAAAATGCAAATCTTACTCTGTCTCCCCTCCATTAAGCCCCTCCTTCAATGGCTTCCCTCTGCCCTCAGAATAGCCTTGAAACTTCCTCTCGCGGCCCTTCAGGATCTGACTCCTGCTGCCTCTTCAGCCCTAATTCCCCCACTTCTTCTCCCAGCTGCATCCCAGGGTCTGGTTTGCTGCCCCACCTGATCAAGCTGGGATGGGTGTGGGCTCTAGGAACACCTGGATCACAGGCTCTGACACCATCAGGATGTTCTCTCTCCGTTGCTCCCTGCCTATCAGCAATTTCTTTCCAACCAGCTCTTTCAAGAAGCAGATATACCGTGCACTGCTCAGTATCCTGATAGCTCTCAATTAGATAAGATACAAAGGTTCTTCCCTTCCAATTCCAATAGAGAGATTCTCGGGGAGGACTTGGATTGGTCCATCTTGGGTGATTAGGAAGGAGGTATTAGAATCATATGATTGGATTGGGGGAGCAGTCCCCCAAATAAGGGGGTGGACAGCACACACATGGTCACAAAAGGAATCCCTGTTCCCAGGCTGCCACTGCTACACCTTCAGACCATTTCTTAAGCCAGTGTCCTCTCTTCCACACCTTAAACATGCTGTTCCCACTTTCTAGAATGCTTTTCCCTATTTTCTGCCTATGGTGGTCCAGCTTAGACTTTAAGCCCTCCTCAGAATAGCCCTCCCTGGTTCCCTCTGCTGCCCCAGTATTGCACCCTCTTCTGTAATTGAATTCACCCTTTTGTACTGCAGTGATCTGTTCCTGAGCCTTTCTCCCACTGCTCAGTAAGCTTCTTGAGCCAGAGACCACATGGTGGTTATCTTTGTATTCCCAGCCCCTAGTATGGCCCTAATAATATGTACTTATTGAAGAAGGAAAGGAGGGAAGGAAGGGAAATAATGACAATGAAGACAATGGTGGTACAATGTGGTTGACTGCTGACCTATAGTAGGTGCTCAATAAATGTTGAGCCCTCGAATGATCGCCACTGCCATTTTCACCACCATCACTGCCAGTGCCACCACCATTACTGCCACCTCCACCACCAGGACTACCCCTCTCATTTGCAAGGCCCAGCCAGGAATACAAATGGAGCCTATTTAGCATATCCTAAATATTTAAAAGTTATAAACCAAACTAACAAACCATTAAATAAATATGTTCTATCTTCCTACCTTGACAAACATATTTTCTTAATGACCTGGAAGGCCAAGTTCAAATTTTAAAATTTCTGACTTCTCTGAATTCTTTGCCAGAGCATGGAAGCACAGGAAGCCCAGCCCCCTGGCTTCTAGCTCCTGGCCCAACTCTCTTCTCATTCCAGCTCTGTCCTGAACTATGAGGGGTCTCATACACACATAGACTAGGTGGAGATACCCTAGTCTACATGTCTTTGGTGGTTTTAAAACACATCTAGAAATGCTTTTATACTCCTCTCATTGAGAGGTGTGGCCCATGTGCCCTCCCCTTAAGTCTGGGTGGGCTGTGACTCATTTGTAACCCAATAGATTATGCTGGGTGGCTTCCAAGGCTAGGCCAGAAAAGGCAACGCAGCTGCTTCTCTGTTTACTAAGATACTTGCTCCAAATAAGAAATCCAAGTGCTCTGAGTCTGCCATACTGTGAGGAAGCCCAGAGCACATGGGGAGCCTATACATGGATGCTCCAGTCAATAATCACAACTGGCCTCCCAGCCAACTACCAGCATCAACCATCAGATATACAGATAAAGACCCCTCCAGATGATTCTAGCCCCCAGTCACTGAGTCTCCCCAGCTGATGCCCCAGACATTATGGAGCTGAGACACAACATTCCCATTGTGCCCTGTCTAAGTTCCTGACTCACAGAATTCATAAGCATTAAAAAAGTTATTTTACAAATAATTCTTAAGTTTGTATTGAAACACAAAATACCCCAAAGAGCCAAAACAAGTTTGAGAAAGAAGAACAAAGCTAGAGGTATCATGCTTCCTAATTTCAGACTATATTACAAAGCTACAGTAATCAAAACAGTATGGTACTGGCACAAAAACAGACACATAGATCAATGGAACAGAATAGAGAGCCCCAAAATGAACCCACACTTATATGGGCAATTAACCTACAACAAAGGAGGCAAGAATATACAATGGGGAAAAGACATCCTCTTCAATAAATGGTGCTGGGAAAGCTGGATGGCTACACGCAAAAGAATCAAACTGGACTACTTTTTCACACCATATGCAAAAATAAACTAAAAATGGATTAAAGACTTAAGTGTAAGACCTAAAATCATAAAACTCCTAGAAAACATAGGCAGTATGCTCTATGACATCGGTCTTAGCAGTATTTTTTTGGATATGTCTCCTCAGGCAAGGAAAACAAAAGCAAAAATAAACATATGGGACTGTGTCAAACTACAAAGCTTTGGCACAGCAAAGGAATTTATCAACAAAATGAAAATGGCAGCATAAGTGAATGGAAGAAGATATTTGCAAATGATACATCTGATAAGGGGTTAATATCCAAAATATACCAACAACTCATACAACTCAACATCAAAAAAACAAACAACCCAATTAAAAAATGGGCAGAGGATCTGAATAGTCGTCTTTTCCAAAGAAGATATACATATGGCCAGCAGACACATGAAAAGATGCTCAGCATCACTAATCATGAGGGAAATGCAAATCAAGACCAGAATAAGATATCACCTCACAACTGTCAGAATGGCTATTATCAAAAAGACAACAAACAATAAGTGTTGGCAAGGATGTGGAGAAAATGAACCCTTGTGCACTGTTGGTGGGATTGTAAACTGGTGCAGTCACTATGCAAAACATTATGGAGTTTCCTCAAAAAATTAAAACTAGAACTACCATATGAACCACCAATTCCACTTCTAGGTATTATATTTATCCAAAGAAACAAAAATACTAATTTAAAAAGATATATGTATACCAATGCAGCATTATTTATAATAGCCAAGATATAGAAGCAGCCTGTGTCCATCAACATATGAATGGATAAAGATGTGATATATATATATATATATGTGTATATATATATATATAGGAATATTTCTCAGCCATGAAAAAGAATGAAATCTTGCCATTTCTGACAACATGAATGGACTTAGAAGGTATTATGCTAAGTGAAATAAGTCAGAGAAAGATAAATACTGCATGATCTCATTTATACGCAGATTCTAAAAAAACAAACAAAACAAAAACAGACTCATAGATACAGGGACCAAATGGGTGGTTGCCAGAAGGGAGGAAAGTGGGTGGTGGGCAAAACAGGTTTAGAGGATTAAGAGGTACAAACCTCTAGGGCTTCCCTGGTGGCACAGTGGTTGAGAGTCCGCCTGCCGATGCAGAGGACACGGGTTCATGCCCCAGTCTGGGAAGATCCCACATGCCGCGGAGCAGCTGGGCCCGTGAGCCATGGCCGCTGAGCCTGTGCGTCCGGAGCCTGTGCTCCCCAATGGGAGAGGCCACAACAGTGAGAGGCCTGCATACCACAAAAAAAAAAAAAAAGAAAAATAAGAGGTACAAACCTCTAGTTATATCATAAATGATATTTATTTATTATGTAATATATAGCATAAGGAATACAGTCCAAATACTGTAATAATTTTATATGAGGACAGACGGTTACTAGACTTATCATGGTAAACATTTCATAATGTATGCAAATGTCAAATCATTATGTAGTATACCTGAAACTAACATAATATTATACATCAACTATATTTCAATAAAAGATATTTAAAATTCCCTCCCAAAATAGTTGTCTTAAGCTAAGTTTTGGAGTAATCTGTTATGTAGCAATAATAACTAGAAAAATGTCCAAGTTTCATTCAAACCCTCGCCCCCTCCCCAGGCAAACTACCCTTCAGGCTTAGAGAACAGACCTAGGGAAGAGGACTGCACAGTCCTGGAGGCAGACTCAGGCTGTTTAGGCAGAGAATACCAGGACCCTGAGTTCCCTGGTCTAAAAGGGGGATGGGTGGGCACACATCCTTTTGATCCCACAGACTCCTTGTGCTATATGGGTAGGGGTGTAGCTGAAAGGGGGTCAGACTGGGGCCCTCTAGAGGGTGTGGCCCAGGATGGGGTCCCCCTTGCCTGGTTCTAAGCGTTGTCCTGCCCTCCACCATCACCACCACCACTATCACCACCCATTACTACCAGCACCAGTGATGCAATGGTCCTCTGTGTCCCAATGTACCCTCAAAAAGAAAGCATCCTGGAAGAGGGGATACCTAAGTAGAGACTTTAAGGAAGCAGCCAGAGAAAGTGGGGAAATCACATTCCAGTCCCAGGAAACAGCACGTTCAGAGGCCTGGAGACAAGTAAGAGTGGTACATTCAGGGAGTGCAAGCAGACCAGCCTGGCAAGACAGTTGGGCTGGGCAGTGGAGGCAGGCAGTACAGGCAGCAGGGAGTGGCAGCAACAGCCTCCAGAGAAAAGCCAGGAGAGGTAGGCAGAGGCCAGCTCTTCCAGGGCCCTCAGAACAGGAGTGGTGCTCAGGGAGGATGCCCTCACATGGCTGTCAATGCTGGTACCTATTCTGACTGCCCAGAGCATATTCCAAATCAGTAATTATTCTGAATATCACCCCTTTTTTCTTTTTTTTTTTTTTTTGCCTGGAAGTGCTTTCAGCAAGGAGGTGACTCAATCAGATTTCTGTTTTATAAACTTTCCTCAGGCTTCTGTGGGAGAAAAAGCCTTGGAGGGAGCCAAGAATGGAAGCAAAGCCAGCCATGAGTAATTTATCAACTATCATGAGAGAGATGATAGCAGTAGGGACTAGGGTGTGACAACAGAGATGGAGAGAAGTCGACGGGGTTCAGCACCATTTAGAGGGTAGAATCAAGGGAAGCAAAGGTGAGTGAGACATGGCCTCTACCTTCAGTGAGCTCACAGTGCAGCAGAGAAGAAACGGTGTGAACACACATAGCAATTAAAATCAGCTCTTTTCTGGGGATTTCCCTGGTCGTCCAATGGTTAAGACTCCGTGCTTCCCCTGCAGGGGGCATGGATTCGATCCCTGGTGGCGGAACTAAAATCCCGCATGCCATGCAGTGCAGCTAAAAAGGAAAAAAATCAGCTCATTTCATCTTCACTATGAATATCAGAGGTAGGTACCAAAATTACTCTTTTGCAAATGAGGAAAAGTGATGTTCTATGGCAGAGGCTGTTGGATGCCCACCTAGTAGCCATCCCCCAACCTCCTCTTTGCTAACAGATCCCCATCTGGATAGGGGCTCAGCATCTGGAGTGAACCATGACTGACTGAAGTCAGCTTTGGCAATCCAACTCTCCTCTGCCGGTTACTGGTCTACGGTTGAGCCCATGACCCCATTTCTGGTGGGGTGTGGGGTGGGGGGAGATTTTCCTCTGCATAGTAGAGAGTCACACGAGGAGAAAGCCTTTTTGTTGATGCCCTCCCTTTGCTTCCTGCTTCAAATGCTATCATTTAAGGACATGAGATGTGGAGCTGCAGCAGCCATCTTGTGACCATGAGGCCAAGGATTATGGAAGCCAGCAATGCTAAGGAAGGCTGTAGAGAACAGAATCCTCAATGACACCGATGACCCACACTGAGCCAATCTGGGGATCACCTACATTTTTTTTTTTTTGCTGAGAAAACAACATATATCCTCATAGCTTAGGCCACTGTAGCAGTACTGCCAATGACCCTCTCATCCCTTTAATATTGTCATAGACTCTGGCTTCCAATGTGCTTTCACTCCCAACAGCCAGCATCGGCTTCTCCTTGTCAGAAGACCGCCTGCAGCCTGCTGGAGCCCACTTTGCCTGTGAGTGTGGGAATCTACACCCCCACCCACTCAAAGGTGCCCCTTAACCAATGATGGAATAGTATGGAGTTGTCAGTCCTCCAGCTGCCTTGCACTGATTTGTACAGCTCTGAGGAGTGATCTGTACTATCCCCAGAGCTCCTCTGCAAGATGGAGCCAAAATTCCCCCTTGGGGGACTTGGTCTGATATAATCCTTGCCCTCCTGGCCCCACTTCTATACTTCCCTACTACTGGTTTGTCTTGGAAATAGTTCCTAATACATCGCTTTCATATGACTCCTTGTCTCAAGTTCTGCTTCTAGGAATTCCAACCTAAGACAGTGACCACTGGTCAGGTTTCTGTACTTGCAGCCTAAAGCATCCTAACAGACATAACCCAGCAAGGTGAAGGTCTCATAGCAAGTTTGCTCAAGTCTAGGTTTCCTGCTTGCAAATTCTACTTTTTTAATGCACTAATTAATAAGCTGATGATTAAAAACTTAATTTTGTAAAGTGCTATACTCTGAGCATAATAACAATGGCAACTAATTACAACCATTTACTGAGCATCTCCCATGAGCCTGGGAACGGGTTAAGGCTTTACTTTGGTGAACTCATTTAATCTTTACCAGAACGCTATAAAGTGGACACTATCAGTTTTCTAGGCTGAGTAACAAACTACCACAAATTTAGCAGCTTAAAACACATTTATTATGTGCAGGGCATTGGGCAAAATAGGTGAGAGGGATTAAGAGATACCAACTTGCAGTTATAAATAAGTTGCAGGGACATAATCTACAGCATAAGGAATATAGTCAATAATACTGTAATAATTTTGTATGGTGGAAGATGGTTACTCGACTTGTCACGGTGATCACTCTATGATGTATTTGATTGTCAGATCACTATGTTGTACACCTGAAACTAACATAATACTGTACATCAACTATACTTTAAAAAATACATTTATTATCTCACAGTTTATATACGTCAGAAGTCTGGACACAGTTTAGCTGGGTTCTCTGCTTTATGGTGTCACCAGTCTGCAATCCCATGTCAGTAGGAGCTGTGGTCTCATCAAAGACTCGACTGGGGGAACCACTACAAAGCATTCTCAGGTTATTGGCAAAATTCAGCTCCTTGTGGTTATAGGACTGAGGTCCCTGTTTTCTTGCTGGCTGTCAGCCAGGGGCCACTCTCAGTTCCTAGAGACCACCACATGCCCTTTACATGGGCCCTCTCACAACATAACAACTTACTTCTCAAAAGCCAGGAACAGAGAGTCTCTGATTCCAGGGAAGGTCTGGTTCCTCTTTTAGGAACTTTTACTTGATTAAATCAGGCCCAGGCACAATAGTCTTCCTTTTCAGTAACTCAGAATCAACTGATTTGGGACCTTAATCACATCTGCAAAATCCCTTCACCTCTTCCATACTCCACAGGCCAGAAGCAAATCACAGGTTCCACTCACACTCAAAGAGAGGGATTATACATGGTGTGAAATCATGGGGGCCACCCTATGATCTATCCACTACACGAATATTATCCAAATTGTATAGCTGTGGAAACTGAGGCAAAGAGGGATTTTTAGGAATCTTACCCAAAGTCATACTGCCAATGAGTGGAGGTGGAATGTGGTTTCAAACCCATGCACTCTAGTTCAGAACTCACAGTCTTAACCATGACACTGCAGTGACTGCCCCAAGCACTTTCCCTTTCCCTATGTCCCTGAATCCCCTCAATAATCACAAGAAGGAAATAGAGTCTCAGAGAGGTTAAGGAACTTGCCCAAGGTCACACGGTGATACAGTCATGGCAACAAACCAGGTTCATCAAACTCCCAAACCCAAGATCTTAACCAGTGTAGATGATAGGTAGTGCTTTAACAGAGGACTAAAGAGTGCTGGAATAGTTCATAGGAGACTGAGGCAGGGGTGGGGTGGGGCAGGGCAGGAATGGAGGAGGTAGCCCTTCAACAGGGTAATAAAGAAACAACAGAATTTATCTATTTGAAAATGGGGGAGGTGGGAGAGGGAAGAAGTGTATGTCCAGCTGGGACGAAGGCAAGGAAGCAGGAAAGCACAGTTGTTTGGGAGAGGGTGGGGATGGAGGGCTGTTTCGGACCAAGATGGGGGACTGTGAGAAAGGAGGCTGGAGATGGGGCCAGGACCCAATTTGGAACATTAGGCTGAGGAGTCAGAGTTTTATTTTGAAGGCAATTAGGATTTACAGAAGAGTGTTGAGCAGAGGCAGCCGTGCACAAAAATGCCTTTAGAGAGGCTGGTTAATGGCAGCGTGTGGGAGAGGGGACTGTTTAGAGTTTTCTTGCCCCTAATAGCCTTTTCCACAAAAGGGCACCTTTAGTCCTCCCAAAGCCCAAAAAGGGAGGGTGGATGAGCGAGGCTGTGCCATTTTATGGGCAAGGACACTGAGGTCTATTGAAGGACATGCTGCTCTCTGAGAGGAATGTGACTCAGTAGTGGGGCCCAATGTCCCACTTCAGGCACGGCGCCGGGGAAATGGGGCCCAAGGATTATATTTTTTTTCCCTACAGACTATGGCTCATTCATCCTCGGCACATCCCAGATTCACCCACGAGAATCAACATGGGGATCGTTTGAAATGTGGATTCTGGGACCTAAGGCCATAGGTTGTGATTCAGCAGGTGTGGAGTAGGGCCAGGTTTTGGTATTTTAAACAAGCATCCCAGGTGGACCCGAAGGTCCTGGCTACCCTTTATGACACCCTCAAGAGTATAAGAGTCTGGAACTTCCCTGGCGGTGCAGTGGATAAGACTCTGCACTCCCAGTGCAGGGGGCCCGGGTTCGATTGCTGGTCAGGGAACTAAATCCCACATGCATGCCACAACTAAGAGTTCACAAGCCGCAACTAAGGAGCCGGCCCGCCGCAACTAAGCCCCAGCACGACCAAATAAATAAATATTTTTTAAAAAAGAGTATAAAGAGTCAAAACCTAAGATAGAAGAACGCTGCCCATGATGGGGCCTTCCCCCTCTAGGCCCCCTCCTCCCATTCCTCTGCCTCAGCCCGTCGTATCCGACCTCATCACAAGCCACTGCCTCAAGTCCCAACCCTTCAACCCCTCCTTTACAGGGCAGTCCAAGTGAACTTTCCAAAGAGCCAACCTGACCTCCTCACCCCTCAAACCCCTTCCACACAAATGAAAGTCCTTATCTCCCCGGCCCACCCCTGGAGGATGCAACACACCAGCCTTTTGCGACCCTGTTCCCCCTGCCTGGGCTGCCCTGGTGTTTCCGTTCCCCTGGTGAACACCTCGACTTGCTTAAAGACGCGGCCTTGTCTCCCCTAAGAAGGGTTTTTGATGCCTTGCCCCAAGGCTCGCCCGCCTATTTTCTGATGTAAACCCTCCCAGCCACACGTTAAGGGGCTGGCTGACCAGGTGAGTGCTATTATTAATGGGGAAACTGAGGCTCAGAGAGCCAAGAACGTACCCCGGGTACCTCTGCTGTAAAAGGCGAGATTCGAACTCGAGGCGGCGTCCTGGGAAGGCTCCACTTCCCGCGGCTGCCAGCAAGGGTACGCGGAGCCCGGGGGATCCGGGAGGCAGGAGGCGGGGACGCTGGAAGAACTGGGGCTTTGATTCCCATCTGCCGGCGCAGACCCAGACACTAATTAAAATCGCCTGGGCTACGGGGGCGGCGGGGCGGGCACAAAGCCGGCTTTGACCGGGCGGCGGCGGCGCTGGCGGGCGCGGGTCCTCGCCGCACAGGGGCCGCTTGTGGGACGTGTTTGTTTTTGCTCGTAAAACGCGGCAGCCGAGTGGTGCCCCGGCGGCGAGGGGGGGCCCGGAGCCGGGAGAGGGCCCCTGAGGCCACGACCGATCGCCCCCGCCCGGCCTGCTTCGAGATCGACGGCCCTTGACCCGCACCCCACGCTGGGGGCCGCCTTGGACCAGTCCCTTCCCTCTCGGAGCCTCAGTGTCCCCATGTATTTATTACGTGGTAATGATGGTAACCGAGTAGTATCACTAAGAATTAATATTTATTGAGCGCTTACTGTATTCCAGGCCCTGGGCTAAAGCTTTTCCCACTTCATTTTATTTCTCCTAACTCTGTAAATAGCCCCATTTTACAGATGGAGCCCAGAGAGGTTGAGTGCCTTCTGAATTCTAAATGAAAGAGCCAGGCCTGGAATCCAACACTGGGACTCCAGAAGCTAGAGGAGACTGCCTCCCAGCAGAGGGAGACCAGGGCTAGGGCCAGTTGGGAGTGTCACAGGAAGGTGCGTTTCGGCAGGAAGAATTTTCCTGCTCAGAACCTGCTCACTGTCCGTCAAGCTGTCTGTCAGAGTGAGCTCCCCAGAGCTGGGGTAGTCAAGTAGAGCCCTAAACAGCAGCAGTGTGGCTCTCTGAGGTCCCTTCCTGGCCAGGTCTCTAGGATCCCCTGCGTATGCACCAGTGGAACTGCCCTGCTGGGGAGGCACCTCCCATCCTGGGCTGTACTGGGTGGTGGGGTGGGATGGGGCAGTGTGTGTGCCTGCAGGGGTGCAGGTCTGTGTGGGTCGGTGGGGACCAGGGAAAGGAGACCAGAGCCTCCTCCTTGGGAGCCCCTGTGTTTGGAAGGATCCCGTGGCCGCTCAGGTCATAGAATCACTGAACCGTAGGCTCACACTCTGGGCCTTCACACCAGGGTCTCCTGTGATGAGAACTTGCTCCCACCATGTGGATGTCCCTTCCGCCCACTTTTCACCTGACTTCTACTCATCCTTCAGTTATCAGCGCTAAGCAGGTTGTAGTCTCAGCACCCACAGCTTCTCATTCGGTAATGTCCCGCCCCACGCCCTGACCCCAACCCCAATTTGGGGAGCTCCCTGTGGGGAGCGCTGTCCCCTCCAACCACAGTGGTAGTGATGTGCACAGGGTCGCTGCCTCCCCTGCCAGACTGGCGCCCCCGGGGATGGCACTGTATGGGCCTTGCTCACCTCTCTGCCCCCAGTCCCCTCCCTTCATGAACTGACCCTGGGAAGATACCCTGATTGAGTAGTATTTCCTCTGGTGCCTCAGGATCAGGGCTCAGCCTAGGCCAGAACAGGCTCAGTGAAGACCTACCTGGCAGGGGACTTAGGGTGAGGGTGGATGCCATCAGAGAGATGCAGAGCCTGGTGGGGGCCTGAGTTCCCCACCTCGGGGGGGGCGGTGACAGGCCAGGCAACTGACAATTTCCATCCAGTGACATGAGCGCTGACGGAGGGGTCCTGTGTCTGGGGACCTCCCCCTCTGAGACTGGGCCTCTGACAACCTGAGCTGTAAGCCTCCCCACCTCTCTTCGCCCCACGTCCACCCCCCATTTGCCCTGTGTCTGTAGATGGATGGCTGGGGAGGGCTCCAACCTGGATGGGAGTCCCCACTGATCCCAGGCACCTGTGAGGAGAAGCACACTAACAAAGAGGAGACGAACAAGGAGGGAGGGAGGGTTTCTCAAAGACTCTTTCCCTCCCTAAGCCCTGGGAGCCAGAGCTTGGACAGAGACACTATTAACACGGAATTTGCAAACATGGCTTCTAAAAATAGCTCCAGCTGGCAAGGCCCACCTGGCACAGGCTGCACCTTTGCGGCTGCTGGCCCACTCCCCTCAGAGCGCCGCCTTGGTCTGTCAGCGAGCGTGTCACTCTGCCCTCCCCCCTTCCGTCGTGAGGGCGGCCACAGCCCTGGGTCCAACCCAAGGGAGGAGATGAGACTTGTCCCAATCTGATGGGGGAGCGGGATGTACGGGCTGAGGGGAAAGACAGTCTTGCCTATTAGGTGGTTGGAGGAGCTCTCCAAATCAGAGCAGAGGTCAGGGATGAGGGGGCGAGGGGGTAGAACACATCTGTACAAAGAGACCAAAGTGCTGTTTAAACTCCTGCAAAAGAAAACAGCCCAATCAGAGTAAAAAATACCAAGATGAAGGAAGAAAACAGGAGGGGAGGAGCGCGGGGCCAGAGGAGTGGTTCATGGATCCAGACGGGGGTGAGGACGCGGTCACCTCCCAGCAAATCCTTGGGCCCTCAGAACCGAGAAGCAGCCTGAGAGCTCCTCTTGTCTGACTCCTTCACTGAGCAAATGAGAAAACTGAGGCCCAGATTGGTAGTCTGACTGGCCCTGGGTTCCTCAGCAAGCCAGTGGCAAGACTGGGTCTGCTGGCCCGATGCCCTTTCCAACAGGCCCTGGCCTCCCTTTCTGCTGGCTGATGGAATTACCATCGTTAATAATGAGTCTCAACATGCTCCTTTTCCATCACTGGCTTATTTAGAAAAGGTTTACTGAGCACGTGTTGCATGCCAGACACTGGGTTCACAAAGGTGAACTGGACAGGCAGGCCCCTGCTTACTGGTAAGTTCCATTACGGTCTAACTGCAAGATCTGCTCAGGTGTGCACAGAGCTCTGCTGTGTTCAAGGTGCTTTCATGTGAACTCACAGAACAGAACACATATTGTATTTCCCAGGTGACTTGAGGAAACCGAGGCTCGGGACAGTTAATAACTTGTCCGAGATCATGCAGTAAAGTTGGGACTGGAGCCTCCCCATGTTACCTCAGGAGGCCTTGGGTTCCTTCTAAATCAGTGGGGACAGCCTGTAGGAGGCATCACTTGCCTCTGGAAGCCTTCTGTTCTGGCTGTCCCCATGGATGAAAGCTAAGAGTCCACTGGGATGTCCCATGACCAGAAACACCAGATTGCCCTCAGTGACCTTGCATTTGGTTGGATTCAGTGGCATTCCCTGGACACATTACATAGGTAGATCCTGGCTCTCATAGAGTCAAGGCAAAGCCTGGCCTCTCCCTACTATGGTGGCTTCTCCCTGCTCTCTCTAACCCTCCCATGAAGCAATCAGACCAGATGCAAATGCCATTCCCTGGAATGGGAAAGTAAAGCCAGAGCTGTTATCTTTCTGGCCCTCACACAGGCCCCATTCAGGGTCTAGAGCAGGAAGGGCTGGCGGTCAGCAACACAAAGTCACGTGACCTCCCTCGAGGGGGCCTGACTGTGCTGGCTCCCTCACAGCAGCCCCTGGGCATTGCCCCCTGTGGTCTCTAGAGCCCCAGGCTCACCCGGGGTGGGGTCTGCGTACCATTTCTTCCTCTTCTTTTTTTTAACATCTTTATTGGAGTATAATTGCTTTACAATTGTCGTGTTAGTTTCTGCTGTATGACAAAGTGAATCAGCTACATATACATATATCCCCATATCTCCTCCCTCTTGCGTCTCCCTCCCTCCCACCCTCCCTATCCCACCCCTCTAGGGGGTCACAAAGCACGGAGCTGATCTCCGTGTGCTATGAAGCTGCTTCTCACTAGCTGTCTATTTTACATTTGGTAGTGTAGATATGTCCATGCCACTCTCTCACTCCGTCCCAGCTTACCCTTCCCCCTTCCTCTTCCTCTTTTGACGTCACAGTGAATTCTACTCTGCAAAGGACTCATTCCAGGTGGGCTTATCTGGGGCCTGTGCATTCACTCCAGCCATTCCCCCACACCCACAGGGGCACCTCACCACATCTATACCTCCCCACTTGCTGCCTAGAACTTTCCAGAACACCATGATGCAACACTTGCCTTGAGTCCCCAGCTATCACACACCTGGTGGGCTGACAGGGCTCTGACTGTGAACCCAGGGAGTCACTGGCTGTTTAACTCCGCTCACGTGCCGAGATTCATCTGCGATAGAGAGGCAGCTCCTGCCTCAGAGAGCCTGCTACCTGCATAGCCCCTGCTGATGAAAATGGCTACTGTGGACACATAAATTGCCAGGTTTGAGTTATATGCCCCTTCTACCCTAGCCACACCTCAGGCTAAAAACAACCCATCCCTAAGCTGGACCTCAGAGAGATTAGTGTTCTTTGAGGTGCCCTGGCCTGGGAATCCTACCCGCTAGGGGCACTCCAGGCTAAGTAGAGGCAAAGCCAGTCTGAAGGCAGTAAGGATGTTCACAGCCTTACCTGTCCAGCATTTTCTTCTGGTGAAACAGCTACCCCGTGTCCTTTCAAGGAAGCACTGCTGGGCAGGTGTTTGCCCAGGGAAGGCCACTGACCCATCCAGAGGTGGGGAGAACATCAGCTCATGGGTTCCCTGGGCCCCAAGGTGGTGTCTGGGAAGGGTTGGCCAGTGAGGGGATTAGCTCACCAGTGGTGAATAGCTCGGCCTGTCTGAATGCACCCTCCAGGGGTCTGAACTGGGCTGGTCAGAGCAGTGGCAGGTGAGAGTGGAGAGGGCAGAGGGCTGCCTTGGTATCTGAGTTCTTCCCACTTCCAGACCATATGTGCCCACCCCACGCCCAGAAATGGATTCCTAAGATAGCTTGAGAGAGCCCGTGTTCCTTGCAACCAAAATGCTTGTTTAGCTAACAGATTCTGTCATTTACGGGGTTTAAATGGGAGGCTCAGAGAGCAGGCAGGAAAGAGAAGCAGAGGCTGAGAGAGTCTGGGTCATGGAACCAGGAGAGGCTAAGGTGGGAGCTGAGGCTGCACCTCAGCTCAAGGGGCTGCTCGGCCAGCAGAGCTGCCGTTTAGACGCCGATATCAAAAAGGCCATTCCTCCCGAGAAGTCCTGTGCTCCCTCACCATCCCCACGTGTACCCACAATAATCAGCGGCTCTCTGTTCTTGCAACCTGAGCAACCCAAGCTTAGCCCTGGACTCCTGCACCAACCCCCGGGCTGGAAGGGAGAAGCAAGCCCCAGCCATGGCATTAACTGCCGGATGATCCCGATGAGTCACTCAGCCTCTCCCAGGCTCAGTTTTCCCATCTGGAAACTGGGGCGACCAATCCCCGTTTCTCCACATCCTCCCGCAAAACGTGATGTTGGCAGGGGGCGGGGCTGTGCGAATAAAATGAGATCACAAATTGGAAACCACACGGAGACCCAGCATCCAATTACACGTGATTCATCGTTTATGACCTCACCTGCGTGAAAACACCAAATGGCAAATCCTTGCCTTCTTCCCTCTCTCAGGTTAGCAGATTTTTCAGTCATTTGGTCAGTGGGTACAGAAAAAAAAAAAAAAACCCTTGGGTACCTGGCACCATTTGGGTCTGAGAGCGCACAAGAGAAAAAGACCCCAGCACAGCCCTCCAAGAGCTCATAGTCTGTCCGGGAAGATGGGATTCACACAGAACATAATCACCGCCGTTTTGGGGAGCACCTACTCTATGCCGGCGCTGTGCGGTGTGCTCTATACATGATATTTCATGGAATAAATCAACCCCCTCACGTGGCTGGTATTATCCTCAGTCCACAGATGAGAAATTGAGATTCCGGGAGGCCGCTGGGAGGCTTGTCCCGTGTCGTACTGTTAGTGGCAGAGAAACTGGGCTGAGCCCAGTAGCAGCTGCCTCTGAGTGTGTGGTCTTTGCAGCAACCCTGGCTGCCTGTGGATGTTATCGAGAGGGGTCCGGATGCAGCAGGAGGGGCTGCCCCCTGTCACTCCCTGATGTCTGCTCTGGCCAGGCCTTGTGCCAGGTAGTGGTGTCCAGAGCAGAGTCTTGAGCTATTAGCCCTGAAGAGCATGTGGCGTGGCCAGAACTGCCTTTCAGCTCCGCACCTCTGGGTGTTCCCTCCCAGGACATCTGCTCCCATTCTGGCACATCTGACCCCTCACCAGTAGGAATCGCAGCTCCTGTGTGTGCACGCAGCTAGCTCCTCAGAAAGACTGTGAGCTCTGTGTTTGACAGGTTAGAGAGAATGAATGCCCCTCACCTTTGACCCTCCATGGGGTCAAGCCCTTGGTGGGGAGCGCTTAGCAAGGTCCAAGGAATCGAGTGCAGCTTAGGGTCTTGGCAGCAGCACCCAGTGGGAGCCCAGGCCATCTGCAGAGGTCACAGAGGTGCCACTTACTGTAGGTAAGTGTGTATGTGCCAGGCTCTGCTCTGGGTGCTCGCCCTGCACCGTCTTATTTAACCTGCACATTAAATGTTATTGTTATCCAATTTTACAGATGAGGGCATGGAGACATTTAGTGACTTGCCCAAGGTCACACAGCTAGTAAATGATGGAGCCAGGCCTCCATTCTGTCTCCTGACTCCCTGCATCCCACAGCATCCTTTTGGGTAAAGATCAAATTCATCTGGTGTTCAAGACGTTTTGCAGAATGACCTCAAAACCATCAAGCAGACTGGTCTCTCTCCTCACTGTACTCAGGCAGAACTGCTCATTCCCACCAACACACATCTGTGTCTCAGAAAACAAGAAAGAGGGTCCAGCTTCCTTCCGTCTGGAAGGAATGGGCTCTGGATGATCTGAGACCCCACCAGCTCTGACCCTCTTCCCCTGAAGAGGGGAAGGTGCCAGGCCTTGGTCCAGCCCTCTCACACCCCTGCTGTAGGTGCTCCCTCACTCCAGATGGAACAGTGGCAGTGACCAGCACTCCACCCCCAACACGCAACACACCAGTTCCCTGCAAGCAGGCTTTGGGGAGTGGTCCAGCCCTGGCGGGTGCTACTTGGTAAGAAAGCTTTCAAGAGCACTGGGACGAGAGGCAGGAACCCCCGGTTCTGGTTCTTCTCTGTCGTCCACTCTGCAGAGTGATATGGGCCGATCAGTTCTCCCCTCTCAGCCTATTTCCTTGGCTGTAAAGTGGGGGGAAGAGGGGATGCTAAACGGCCTCTAAGTGTACTTCCAGTCCTGCTAATCAAGGAGTTAGCTGAAGTGGAGGAATTCCAGGCATCAGCGGGGAAGGTGGGAGGGACTTTATAACCCCTGGGCAGCAGGGCTTTTACCAGGAAGCAGAGCTGCTCTGTGCACCTGGGCAGCTGCATAGTCTGGTCGCGCATCACAGTAGAGGAGGGGGAGCGGCCTAGATAAGGAGCGGTGCCAGAGACAGGAGGTGGGAAGACAGAGGAAGGGACTGACAGGAGAAGGCAGTGAGGCTGAGGGGAGAAAACAGAGAGGTCGAGCCTGAGAAGGAGGATGGAGAGCACAGAGGTCAGACAGGTGGGGAGGGGGTGGGGAAGGGGTCGCACTGAGCCAGGTCCTCAACTGCACCTCTGGGGCAGGAACCACCAAGGGTGGCGTGACATCGCTAGGTCACCAAGAGCCAGACGTGTGGAGGTGGAGCCAGTCCAAAGCCCCTTTCCATTTTCCATAAGAAAAAAAAAATTAGAACCGCTGACCGAGGGAGGGTTGGGGACCCCCTGATGTTTACTCTGAACTCTTCTGGAACTGAACTGCAAACTCACAGTGACATCAACTAAGTAAAAGCAATATGCATATGCATAGAGAAAAGCCTGGAAGGACCTCTTGTCAGGGGAGGAGGGAATACAATGGGAAACGGGTGCACCAGACTTCGATTATATACACGACAGCTTATTTCTCAAGCTGGAGGGTGGGTACATGGGTGTCAATAATATTACTTTTATGCTTTTTCATATGTAAAGTATTCCACTTTTAAAAACTCCCTGTAAGGAAATTTGCCAAAATCTTAACAGTGGCTCTTTGGGAGTATGGAATTATCATGATTGTTATTATCTTCTTTTTGCTTTTAGTATTTTCCAAATGTTCTACATTGAGCAGATATGGAAAAAATAGCTAAACCTTTTAAAATAAATAGATACACCCCCCTTCCATGACCATAATTTTAATCTTCAGTGGAAACTGAACACAACTATTTCAGCCACTTCATCCTCATGTTCTTTCCCTCGCAGATTCCCAGGCTCAGTAAATCACAAGCATCCTCTTTCACTCTCCATCTCTGCCCTAAAGCTGATGGTTCTCCAAAGTAAAGCTTCCAGTCCTCTTAGTTCCCCAAGCCCAGTAGCCCTCTAAGTTGAGAGGGAAGACATTAGGTTTATAATAAGAAAGATATGCATTTGAAACTTAGCTTCAGTAGCTTCTTGTTGGTCACTTAACTAAATCTCAGTTCCCTATTTGTAAAATGATGGAAGATTTCCATGAGGATCAAAGGAGATGATATAGGGACTTCCTGGGTGGTCCAGTTGTTGGGACTCCACGCTTTCACTGCCGAGGGCCCAGGTTCAATCCCTGGTTGGGGAACTAAGATCCCACAAGCCGCCGGAGTGGCAAAAAAAGGAGATGATACATATAAAATATTCAGCACTAATTAGCAGTGCCTGGAATATAGAAAGTATTTAATAAATTGTCATCATCATCATCATCTTCATTACCATCATCATTGATGACTGTTTTCTACTTCCTCTAGGAAACCTTAACTTGATGAAAGATTTCAGTCTGAATTGGGCATCAAGCTGGCCTCCTCCTCCTGGCAAAACATCTGGATTCTAGTCTCAACTCTGTCACTAACTGTGTGACAGGGAGGGCAAGTTCCTTCTCTTCTCTGTGTCTTAGTTTCCTCATCTACAAAATGGTAGGACTGGATTTCCTGCTCTAATAGTCTGTGACTGAGGTAACCATACAGTTTATCCTTCAAACCAGGATACTTCTGAGAGTGAAAGGGGGTGCTATCAGTAATTACCCTGGGATGACAGGTTGAAGCCAGGACAGTTCGGGGAACATTGGCAAGTCCAGTCACTCCACCCTCGACAGATCCATTACCCCCTTGCCCACCAGTGTGCTAGGCAGAATAATGCCCCCACCCATACACAAACAGCCACTTCCTAATCCCTGGAACCTGAGGACTTGTTAGATCCCACGGCAAAGAGAATTAAGGTTGCAGATGAGCTGCCTGAGATGGGAGATGATCCTGAATTATCTGGGTGAGCCCAGTGTAATCATGAGATTCTAACACATCGAAGAGGGAAGCAGAAGAGGGAGTGACAGAGTGATGCAGTGCAAGAAAGACTTGACCAGCCATTGCTGGCCTTGAGGAAGGAAGAGGGCCATGACCTAAGGAATAGGGGAAGCCTAGAAGCTGGAAAAGGTAAGAACATGGATTCTCCCTAGAGCTTTTAGAAAGGAATTCAGAGCTGCCAATGTCTTGGTTTTAGCCCAGTGAGACCCATTTTGAACTTCTGACCTCCAGGACTATAAGATAAAATACATGTACTGTTTTAAGCCACTAAGTTTGTGGTGATTTGTTACAGAAGCAATAGGAAACTAATACGCCTAGTATGGCTCGGTGGGTCCATTTGGCTGGCTGTTCCAACAGTGCTGTCCTTGGACCATAAGAGAACTAGTCTAAGCTCCAGGAGAGCTGGATTCTAGTCCCTGCTCTGATACTAACTCACCCTGGGACCTTGAACAGCTCAGGTGATTCCTCTTGGGCCTCTGTTTTCTCTCTGTAAAATGGGGGTTAACACTCCTGCCTCATCTCTCTCTGTGGGGGGGTGGGGAGGTGGGGTTGTCGAACATTCAGTGATCCATGCTATGCTCAGCTCTGTGCCGGGGGCGCAGCTCTGTGCTGGGGAGGAGGGCACCTAGGTGAACCAGACTAATCCCAACCCCATCCCTGCTCTTGAGAAGCTCCCATTCTGGATGGAGGAACAGACAGACACGTAAGCAGATAATTAAAATACAATGCGATGAACATAAAGATAGATTATTATGAGCATGCAGAGAGGACATATATAGACCCACCTGCTGGGAGGATGGTCAGGGAAGGCTTCCTGGAAAAGGTGACACCAGAGCTGGGCCTTAAAAGATGAGTAGGAATTAGCCAAGTAAAGGAGACAAGGAAGATAGGGAAGAAGGGGAAAAGAACAATCCAGACAGAGGAAACGGCAGAAGCAAGACCCCAGCGATGTGAATCAGCACGGCGTGGGGGACAGAGGTACAAACAGCCTGGTGGTGTTGATGTGGAAAGCTTGAGTGTAAACGGGATGCCACAAGGATTAAGTGGGATGATGGGCGAAGGCGTGACATGAGCATAAGGTTGCATTATGGGTCTGTGTGTCCCCCATACCAGTGCTGGGTCAGGAGATGGTCTGTAATGTACAATTCCTCTTGACCTGGCTTGAAGTGATCCCTTCTGGTTGTCTCATCCTCGCCTTTCCCCCAGACGTGTGCCAAAGGCCTGGCAGCTTCCCCGGGGGATGGGGCCATGCAAAATTATAGCCACTGCAAAGAAGCCGGTGTGACCTTAGGAGTTGGGTTTCATCATTCTGAAATCATGCTCCTGGCCTTAACTAGAGCCAGAGAGGAGGGGAGGAGAGGGTGGGAAAGCAGAGTGGGTGGCAGCAGGTTTGGGCAAGGTGCCGGGGCTGGAGGAGAAAGCAGCTGGGACCAGCAGGGGATGAGATTCCAGCTTGGGTGCCATCTGTCATGCTGTGTGACCTCAGGCCAGGTCCTTGCCCATTCTGGGTCTCTCTGGGCAGCACGAGTCCTTGGCGTAGTTCCCAAGGCCGGTTCCCACTGGAGCCTCCTTGCAGAGGGCAAGAGCCTTCAGGTTTTCTGGTCATTCCTGTAGATGTGGCTCTTTGTGGGTGAGCAGGAGCCCAAGCCAGGCCCATTAGGCTGTAGGGCAGGGCTGTTCTGAAGCATCCACATTTGCAGGAGAGGCATGCCTCTGTGAACCCATGTGAAGCGAATTGGCTCCTGTCAGGATCAGACCTGTGGTGATATCTCTAAGCTTTGGGTTGCCTAGCACACACTGCCCAGATGTCCTTCCTGCTTGCATTCTACATATTTGGTCAGTTCTTTATTTTTTTTTTTGAATTTTATTTTATTTATTTTTTTATACAGCAGGTTCTTATTAGTTATCCATTTTATACATATTAGTGTATATGTGTCAATCCCAATCTCCCAATTCATCACATCACCACCACCACCACCACCACCCCCTGCCGCTTCCCCCCTTGGTGTCCATATGTTTGTTCTCTACATCTGTGTCTCAATTTCTGCCCAGCACACTGGTTCATCTGTACCATTTTTCTAGGTTCCACATATATGCGTTAATATATATCTGTTTTGCTCTTTCTGACTTACTTCACTCTGTATGACAGTCTCAAGGTTCATCCAGGTCTCTACAAATGACCCAATTTCATTCCTTTTTATGGCTGAGTAATATTCCATTGTATATATGTACACATCTTCTTTATCTGTTCATCTGTTGATGGGCATTTAGGTTGCTTCCATGACCTGGCTATTGTAAATAGCACTGCAATGAACAATGGGGTGCATGTGTCTTTTTGAATTATAGTTTTCTCTGGGTATATGCCCAGTAGTGGGATTGCTGGGTCATATGGTAATTCTATTTTCAGTTTTTTAAGGAACCTCCATACTGTTCTCCATAGTGGCTGTATCAATTTACATTCCCACCAATATTGCAAGAGGGTTCCCTTTTCTCCACACCCTCTCCAGCATTTGTTGTTTGTAGATTTTCTGATGATGCCCAGTCTAACTGGTGTGAGGTGATACTTCATTGTACTTTTGATTTGCATTTCTCTAATAATTAGTGATGTTGAGCAGCTTTTCATGTGCTTCTTTGGAGAAATGTCTTCTGTATGCCTTCTTTGGAGAAATGTCTGTTTAAGTCTTCTGCCCATTTTTGGATTGGGTTGTTTATTTTTTTAATATTGAGCTGCATGAGCTGTTTATATATTTTGGAGATTAATCCTTTGTCCATTGATTCGTTTGCAAATATTTTCTCCCATTCTGAGGGTTGTCTTTTTGTCTTGTTTGTAGTTTCCTTTGCTTTGCAAAAGCTTTGAAGTTTCATTAGGTTCCATTTGTTTATTTTTGATTTTATTTCCATTACTCTAGGAGGTGGATCAGAAAAGATCTGGCTGTGATTTATGTCAAGGAGTGTTCTGCCTATGTTTTCCTTTAAGAGTTTTATAGTGTCCGGTCATACATTTAAGTCTCTAATCCATTTTGAGTTTATTTTTGTGTATGGTGTTAGGGAGTGTTCTAATTTCATTCTTTTACATGTAGCTGTCCAGTTTTCCCAGCACCACTTATTGAAGAGACTGTCCTTTCTCTATTGTATATCCTTGCCTCCTTTGTCATAGATTAGTTGACCATAAGTGCATGGGTTTATCTCTGGGCTTTCTATCCTGTTCCATTGATCTATATTTCTGTTTTTGTGCCAGTACCATATTGTCTTGATGACTGTAGCTTTGTAGTATAGTCCGAAGTCAGTGAGTCTGATTCCTCCAGCTCTGTTGTTTTTTCTCAAGACTGCTTTGGCTATTTGGGGTCTTTTGTGTCTCCATACAAATCTTAAGATTTTTTGTTCTAGTTCTGTAAAAAATGCCATTGGTAATTTGATAGGGATTGCATTGAATCTGTAGATTGCTTTGGGTAGTATAGTCATTTTCACAATATTGATTCTTCCAATCCAAGAACTTGGTATATCTCTCCATCTGTTGGTATCATCTTTAATTTCTTTCATCAGTGTCTTATACTTTTCTGCATACAGGTCTTTTGTCTCCCTAGGTAGGTCTATTCCTAGGTATTTTATTCTCTTTGTTGCAATGGTAAATGGGAGTGTTTCCTTAATTTCCCTTTCATATTTTTCATCATTAGTGTATAGGAATGCAAGAGATTTCTGTGCATTAATTTTGTATCCTGCTACTTTACCAAATTCATTGATTAGCTCTAGTAGTTTTCTGCTGGCATCTTTAGGATTCTCTATGTATAGTATCATGTCATCTGCAAATAGTGACAGTTTTACTTCTTCCTTTCCAATTTGTACTCCTTTTATTTCTTTTTCTTCTCTGATTGCCATGGCTAGGACTTCCAAAACTATGTTGAATAATAGTGATGAAAGTGGACATCCTTGTCTTGTTCCTGATCTTAGAGGAAATGCTTTCAGTTTTTCACCATTGAGAATGATGTTTGCTGTGGGTTTGTCGTATATGGCCTTTATTATGTTGAGGTAGGTTCCCTCTATGCCCACTTTCTGGAGAGTTTTTTTTACCATAAATGGGTGTTGAATTTTGTCAAAAGGTTTTTCTGCATCTATTGAGATGATCATATGGTTTTTGTTCTTCAATTTGTTAATATGGTGTATCACGTTTATTGATTTGCATATACTGAAGAATCCTGGCATCCCTGGGATAAATCCCACTTGATCATGGTGTATGATCCTTTTAATGTGTTGTTGGATTCTGTTTGCTCGTATTTTGTTGAGGATTTTTGCATCTATATTTATCAGTGATATTGGTCTGTAATTTTCTTTTTTTCTAGTACCTTTGTCTGGTTTTGGTATCAGGGTGATGGTGGCCTCATAGAATGAGTTTGGGAGTGTTCCTTCCTCTGCAATTTTTTGGAAGAGTTTGAGAAGGATGGGTGTTAGCTCTTCTCTAAATGTTTGATAGAATTCACCTGTGAAGCCATCTGGCTCTGGAGTTTTGTTTGTTGGAAGATTTTTTTTTTTTTTTAATTTATGGCTGTGCTGGGTCTTCGTTTCTGTGCGAGGGCTTTCTCTAGTTGTGGCAAGTGGGGGCCATTCTTCATTGCAGTGCATGGGCCTCTCACTATCGCGGCCTCTCTTGTTATGGAGCACAGGCTCCAGACGCACAGGCTCAGTAATTGTGGCTCACGGGCCCAGTTGCTCCACGGCATGTGGTATCTTCCCAGACCAGGGCTCGAACCCGTGTCCCCTGCATTGGCAGGCAGATTCTCAACCACTGCGCCACCAGGGAAGCCCTTGTTGGAAGATTTTTAATCACAGTTTCAATTTCATTACTTGTGATTGGTCTGTTCATATTTTCTATCTCTTCCTGGTTCGGTCTTGGAAGGTTATACCTTTCTAAGAATTTGTCCATTTCTTCCAGGTTCTCCATTTTATTGGCATAGAGTTGCTTGTAGTAGTCTCTTAGGATGCTTTGTATTTCTGCGGTGTCTGTGGTAACTTCTTTTTCATTTCTAATTTTATTGATTTGAGTCCTCTCCCTCTTTTTCTTGATGAGTCTGGCTAATGGTTTATCAATTTTGTTTATCTTCTCAAACAACCAGCTTTTATTTTTATTGATCTTTGCTATCGTTTTCTTTGTTCTATTGCATTTCTTTCTGCTCTAATTGATTAATTAATTTATTTATTTTTGGCTGCATTGGGTCTTTGTTGCTGCATGCGGGCTTATCTAGTTGAGTGGGGGCTACTCTTCATTGCGGTGCACGGGCTTCTCATTGCAGTGGCTTCTCTTGTTGCAGAGCATGGGCTCTAGGCATGTGCGCTTTAGTAGTTGCAGCAAGTGGGCTCAGGAGTTGTGGCACACGAGATTAGTTGCTCCACAGCATGTGGGATCTTCCTGGACTATGGCTCGAACCCATGTCCCCTGCATTGGCAGGCGGATTCTAAACCACTGCGCCACCAGGGAAGCCTTTGGTCAGTTCTTTTAAGCGCTAGTTCCTTGGCGAGGCTGTGTGTGTTAGTTTTCTAGGGCTGCCATTACTAAGTACCACAGATTGGGTGGCTCAAACAACATAAGTTAATTTCTGGAGGCTAGAAGTCCAAGACCAAGGTGCTAACAGGGTTGGTTTCTTCTTAGGCATCTCTCCTTGGCTTGTAGATGGCCATCTTCTCCCTGTGTCCACACAGTCTTTTTGCTGTGTCTGTGTTCTATTCTCCTCCTCTTATAAGGACAAACATTAACCTGCTGTGATTTTGTGATTTATCCTGAGAAATATTATTTGTTCTTCCTCCCTGTTTCTTGTACAGAGCTCCTAAAATCCATGGAATTTTCTAAGTGATGAGAGCCAAAATTATGTCTTTTGTTATTTATAACAACCCCTTTCAACCACACCTGAATTGTTGCCAGGGGACCCCACACTGGATTAGAGGGTTGGAACTTTCTGTCCCAACCCCCCTGCCAGCTGACTTCTGACCTCTGGGGAGGGGCGAGGGGCTGGAGTTTGATTCGATCACCACTGACCAATGATTCAATCAATTGTGCCTACATAATAAAGCCTGTATAAAAAGCCCTAAACTACAGGGTTTAGGGAGCTCCTGGGTTAGTGGACACATCCACATGCTGGGAGATGGGGATGGGATACCCCAGTTCCATGGGTTCAGGAGCTCCTGCACCTGGGACCCTTCGAGACCCTGCTCTTTGTACCTCTTTATCTGGCTGTTCATTTTTATCCTTTATAATAAACTGGTAAATCTAACTAACTGTTTCTCTGAGTTGTGTGAGCCACTCTAGCAAATTAACCAAACCTGAGGAGGAGGTTGTGGGAATCACCAATTGGCAGCTAATCAGCCAGCAGCACAGGTGGGGGTGGTCTTGTGTCCAGGTAGAGGACATCAGAATTGTGTTAATTGCTTGATGATGTTGGAAAACACACTTCTGACCTGCCTTCAGCCACCTTCACCTGCGGCCTCTGCCAACCCCTGAGCCTTACCCCTGCTCAGCCTGCGGGTTAAGGCACGGGAACGCCGGCACCGTCCCCTGAGCCTGTCTCCCTCCTCACCACAGAGTGGGCTTCCGGGTATGCCTCTCCCCACCTTGTCTGCCCAGGAAATGTCTCCTCAAGTTTCCTTTGAGCTCCAGGCCTTCCCTGACTGGCCCAGGCTGGGGGTGGAGGGGGCACCTCCTGGGCCTCAGGAGTCCCCTCTCCTCGTTTCCCTCCCTCCTATGCTGGTCACTCTGGTGGCAGGTGCCCATTCTGGTGTCTCCTCAACCGGACTGGGAGCACCCGAGGGCTAGGCGGAGCTGGTAAGTCGTGTCTGTGCTCTGGCGTGTGCATAGGACATGGTGCCGGGTCTAAGTCCTTAGCCAGGTTCAGGGAATGAGGATGAATGTTGAAGGGAAGAACAAATGCTCCAGAAGGTTGCGTCAGGAGGGGCAGGAGGAACTCCAACACAGGGCCTCAGTGGAAGAGTCGTTTTGCAAAAGGTACATTCTTTCTGTGCCCGCTGCTACCCATTAGTGGCAGAAGTGGACCTGGCGTTGCAGCTGCTGACCCCCTTCCCTCCCCTGTGTCCCTGCCCCCTGCCCAGGGAGGCTGGCACAGAACAGGGGCGGGAAGCAGAGGCTTAGCCTCAGGTGGAAGCCTCGGGCCGGTAGGGCTGGCCAGGCAGCTCAGGGAGGTGAGAAAGCAGTGGCCTTGAGGGGAAGAGACTGGAGAATAACAGTAATGGGGAGAGGTGGATGGCTGGGAGCCTTGGAGTCCTGATTTCTGCTCTCTGCCCCATCGCTAGGCCTCAGAGAAGCTCTCCTGATCTGACCTTTCAGTAGGTTCTTGTCTCTCTGGGCCTCAGGTTCTTTGACTGAAAATGGGCAAACAGGCTGGACGAGGTAGTGGCTGAGGTTCTCCCTCGCCCTGGCCAAGAAGCTTTGAGAAGACTGTGGCTGCCTCAGAGGTGCTGTATGAGGGGACTGTCTCCAGGCTGGCACACAAATTGCTGGGGCTCACATCTAGCCAGGCACTGGGGAGACGTGTCTCTGGGCATGGAAAGAACTGGAAGGAGCTTCCCCAAGCCTCCTGTGCTGGACCTTGTCCCGCAATGCTGGCAGGCCCAGTGCGGCCCTCAGCTCTACTGAGGCCCGCCACCTGGAGAGCCATAGAAGCCCGGCTTGGCCTGTTTTGTGGTGAAACCATGGTCACTTCTCTGCCTAACCCTGAGGTGATCCTCCCAAACATGGCCTGGGGGCTGGGCAGCACCCTTCACGGGCCACCTGGAACTCTAAGGAGTACATCTGGCTGCTCAGGGCCTGAAGGAAGCTCCAAGCCACAGGGGCCCAGGGACCAGGTCTCTGACCATGTGGACAACCTCTGTCGGCCCCGCATTCCCTGGGTCCCGCCTGGCCAGGACAGGGCCTGCTGTCCTGGGCCCGTGCCTGCAGCCATTCCCTGGGCCCTGATTTCAGATTCAACTGGTGAAGACAGGCCTCCTGGGATGAGCCAGTTGGCCCCTCCCTGTTGTTGGCTTCTCAAAGTTGGAAAAACTACACTGTGCACCTGGCAGTACTTGCTGCTGCTGGTTTTTCTTTCTTCCTTTTTTTTTAAGAAACAGAAAGTAACCCCTGTGCTTGCTGCAACCAAATCCATTTTACTGGTCTTCTGCATGTGCCACTGCAATAATAACAATCCCTTACATCTGGCGAGTCTTTTACAGTTTACAAAGCACTTTCTTATGCTTTCTCCTTTTTTAGTCCAGGCAACAGTTTGGGCAGGGAGAGAGAGCTGGCATTATTGTCCCTGATTACAGGTGAGGAAGCTGAACCTCAGACAGGAAGATCAGCTGCCCAAGGTCATAAGCAAGATGAAACTAAAGCAAAGAACCTGGGTCCTCAGACCCAAGTCCTCGGTTCTTTCCCTTGCACCACACACCCCTCTTGTCACTTGAATACTCAGGGTCTCAGACAACCTATTCCAAAAACCAGAAAGGGCAGAAGGCTCAGGTGCACCCCTGCCCCTGGCTCTTTTTATTTCTCAACTTCTTCCCTTGGTAAACTTAACCATCGCCTCACCTTAACTATCACCTCTAAGCCGATGACTCAGATCTGTGCTTCCCTCTGAGACCTGAGATCTTCAGAGCCTACCTGGCCTCTCCAGGTGTCTTTAATGTTCCCACCTGCCCCTCGCTCGCCCAGTTTAGAAAACTCAGTATTACTTTAGTTTGTCTTTCACCTTCTAAATCCAGTTGGCCAGGTCCTGGCCATTTAACTGAATTCATTTATTCATCCAACAAATACTGATTGTATGCCACACCTTTCCAGTCTACTCTGCATCCCATTTTTACATAATATGCAGTCTTGTGTGCCTGGCTTCTTTGGCTTAGTATAATTTTTTTAAGGTTCATCCATGTTGTAGCATGTGTCAATACTTCATCCCCTTTTATGGCTAAATAATATTTTGTATGGATATACCACATTCTATTTATCTGTCATCAGCTGATGGGCATCTGGGTTGTTTCTACTTTTTGGCTATTACGAATAACTGCTGTGAACATTTGTGTACACGTTTTTGTGTGGGCATATGCTTTATGTCTTTTGGGTATATACCTAGGAGTAGAATTTCTGGGTCACGTGGTAACTATATGTTTAACTTCTTGAGGAACGGCCAAACAGTTTTCCAAAAGGGCTGCACCATTTTACATTCCCACCGGCAAGGCATGAGGGTTCCAATTTATCCACATCCTCAGCACACTTGTTATTGTCTTTTTTATTATAGCTGTTCCAGTGTGTGTAAAGTGGCTTCTCGCTGTAATTCTGATTTGCATTTCTCTAACGACTAATGACACTTAGCATTTTTTCGTGTGTTTATTGGCCATTTGTGTATATTCTTTGGAAAAATTCTATTCTGATTCTTTGCCCATTTTTCAGCTAGGTTATTTGTCTTTTTACTGTTGAGTTGTAATAGTTCTTTATATATTCTGGATGCAATTCCCTTATTAGGTAAATAATTTGCAAATATTTTCTCGTATTCTGTGGGTGGTCTTTATTTTTGAAAGCATCCTTTGAAGTCCTATTTAACTATCTTTTCTTTTGTCACTTATGCTTTCGGTGTTTTAAGCAGGCTGTGTCTAACCCAAGATCACAAAGTTTTACCCCTGTTTTCTTCTAAGAGTTTTATAGTTTTAGCTCTCACGTTTAGCTCTATGATCCATGTTGAGTTAAATATTTTTATTAAAAACTTTTAAATTATGGTAAAATATCCATAACATGAAATTTACTATCCTAACTCTTTTAACTACGCAGTTCAGTAGTGTTAAGTACATTCATATTGTTGTGCAACCGATCTTCAGAAGTTTTCGTCTTGTGAAATTGAAACTCTTACTAAAGAACTCCCCATTCCCTCCTACCTCCAACCCCTATTCAGTTTGCTTTTATGTATAGTGTAAGAAAGGGGCCCAACTTTATTTCTTTGTGTGTGGATATCCAGCTGTTCCAGCACCATTTGTTGAAAAGACTATTCTTTTCCCATGAAGCGTCTTGGCAACCTTGTCAAACATCAGTTGACCATAAATATAAGGGTTTAATTCTGGACTATCAATTCTGTTCCATTGATCTATATGTCTATACTTATGCCAGTATCAGCCTGTCTTGATTACTGTATCTTTGTTGTAAGTTTTGAAATCAAGAAATATGACAAATCCAACTTTCTTCTTTTTGAGACTGTTTTGACAATTTATGGTCCCTTACATATCCATATAAATTTCAGGATTAGCTTGTCAATTTTTGCCAAAAAAAAAGCCATCTGCGATTTTGATAGAGATTGCTTTGAATATGTAGATCAATGTAGAGAGCATTCCCATTTTAACAATATTAAGTTTTTTGATTTATGAACATGAGATGTCTTTCCACTTATTTAGGTCTTTAAATGTGTTGTGGTTTTCAGAATACAAGTGTTGCACTTCTTTTGTTAAGTTTATTTCTGAGTATTTCTGTTCTTTTTGATACTATTCTAAATGGAACTATTTTCTAATTTCATTTTCAGACTGTTCATTGCTAGTTTGTAGAAATATAATTGACTTTTGTATATTAATCTTGTATCTGAAATCTTGCTGAACTAGTTTATTAGGTCTAATAGTTTTTTAGTGAATTCCTTAGGATTTTCTACATAGAAGATTATATCATCTGAATGTAGAGATAGTTTTACATCTCCCTTTCCAATATGGGTCCCTTTTATTGCTTTTTCTTGCCTAATTGCTCTTGCTAGAACTTCAGTACAATGTTACATAGAAGTGGTAAGAGACATCCTTGTTCTTGATCATATGGGGAAAGCTTTCAGATTTTCACCATTAAATATGCTGTTCGCCGTAGGTTTTCATTGATGCCCTTTACCAGGTTGAGGAAGTTCCCTTCTATTCTTAATGTTTTAGTGTTGTTGTTTTTTTTTTTATCACGAGAAAGGGTTGGATTTTATCAAATACTTTATCTGACTCTATTGACATGATCATGTAGTTTTTATCCTTTGTTCTGTTGATGTTATATTGAATATTAACTGATTTTCAGATGTTTAACCAATCTTACATTCCTACGATAAATATCACTTGTTCATGGTGCATAATCCTTTTTATATGTTGCTGGATTCAGTTTGGTAGTACTTTGTTGAGGGTTTTTGCATCTATACTCATAAGAGGTATTAGTCTGTAGTTTTCTTATGATGTCTTTGGTTTCTGGTAGCAGGGTAACAATGATCTCATAGAATGAGTTGGAAGTGTCTCCTCTTCTAATTTTTGGAAGAGTTTGGAAAAATTGGTGTGAAGTCTTCTTTAAATGTTTGGTAGAGTTCATTCCTTTCTATTTCTGAGTTGTATTCCATTATGTGAATATAGCATAATTTGTTTATCCATTCACCCGTTGATAGATATTTGGGTTGTTTCCAGTTTTGGAATAAAGCTGCTATGAACATTAGTAGTGTACAAATCTTTATATAGACATATGTTTTCATTTTCTTGGGTAAATATTTACAAGTGGAATTGCTGAGTCATTTGGTAGGAACATGTTAACTTTATGAGAAAGTTCCAGACTAATTTTCAAAGTGATTGCATCACTACACTTTACACTCCCACCAGCAATGTATTTTGCTTATTCCACATCCTCACCATGTTAGGTGTTGCCAGTCTTTTAAATTTTAGCCATTCTAGTGGGCATGTTGTGATATCTCAATGTTTTCACTTATATTTTATTGATAAATAATGATATTAAACACATGAACATATGTTTATTGGCCATTTGTTTATCTTCCTTTGTTCAGAGTCTGTTTGTATCTTTTGCCCACTTTTAAAAAATTGGATTTTAGTTGGGTCTTCTTACTGTTGCACTGTAGGAGTTGTTTATATATTCTGAATAAAAGTCCTTTGTCCATATGTAGATATAGAGATAGATAGGTAAGTATATATATATTTTGACATGAAATTTTGCTCTTCATTTTATTGTACTTCTCAGATGATGCATTTTTTACACGTTGAAGTTTTATGGCAACCCTGAATCAAGCAAGTCTATTGAGACTATTTTTCCAACAGCATTTGCTCACTTCATGTCTCTGTCACATTTTAGTAATTATCACAATATTTCAAACTTTTTCATTATTGTTATATTTGTTATGGTGATATGTGATCAGTGATCTTTGGTGTTACTACCATGACTTGCTAAAGGCTCAAATGATGGCTAGCGTTTTTTAGCAATAAAGTATTTTTTAATTAAGGTGTGTACATTTTTTTAGACATAATGCTATTACATATGTAATAAACTACAATATAGTATAAACATAATTTTTACATGCACTGGGAAACCAACAATTTTGTGACTTACTTTACTGCAATATTCACTTTATTGTGGTGGTCTGGAACAAAACACACAATATTTCCAAGGTATGCCTGTACTGTGAACATCACTGTGGCCGTAAGATAAACAACTTGGATCAGCACACTTTTCCTATAATGCGTCAGGTAGTAAATATCTTAGGCTTTGGGGGTCTCTATTGGAACTACTCAAAAAAGTAACTTTTAAACTCATAAATGTTATAAGAGATGAAGACTTAATACCTCCACCTCTCCTTCCTCATCCTCTTCCCCAAATTTTAACATATTTTTAATTATATTGATAATTAGCTTTTGCATCATTATAACAATGTTATTGTTCACTGCAGAACATATTAGAAAACTGTGATTACACATCTTTTTTTATTGTTCTTGTTAACTGAAGTGTACTTGGCCTACAACACCATGTGAACTCCAGGTATATGCCATATGATTTGATATGACTATCAAATCATACATTACAAAATGATCATGATAAGTCTAGTTACCATCTGTCACCATACAAAGTTATCACAATATTATTGACTATATTTCCCCATGCTGTACATTGAATCTCTGTGACTCCTTTATTTTGTAACTGAAGTTTGTACCTCTTAACCTCTCTTGCCTATTTCATTCATTCCCCTACTGCCTCCCCTCTGGCAACCACCTTTTTGTTCTCTGTATCTATGAGTCTGTTTCTGTTTTTTAGATTCTACATATAAGTGAAATCATACAGTATTTGTCTCTCTCTGTCTGACTTATTTCACTTGGTATAATACCCTCCAGGTCCATCCATGTTGTCACAAATGGCAAGATTTCATTCTTTTTCATGGCTGAGTAGTATTCTGTTGTGTGTGTGTATATGTATGTGTGTGTGTATATACATATACACATACACACACACACACACCACATCTTTATCCATATATCTTTCAGTGGACACTTAGATTGCTTCCAAATCCTGGCTGTTATAAACAATGCTGCAATGAACATTGGTGTGCATGTATCTTTTTTAATTAGTGTTTTTATTTTCTTTGGAAAACATCCAGAAGTGGAATTACTGGACTATATGGTAGTTCTATTTTTAATTTTTTGAGGAACCACCATACGGTTTACCATAGTGGCTGCACCAATTCATAATACAATCAACAGTGCACAAGGGTTCCTGTTTCTCCACATCCTTGCCATCACTTATTATTCGTTGTCTTTCTGATGATAGCTATTCTGACAGGTGTGAGGTGATAACTCGTTGGTATCTCATTTCCCTGATGATTGGTGATGTTGAGCATCTTTTCATGTGTCTGTTGGCCATCTGTATGTCTTTGGAAAAATGTCTATTCAGATTCTCTTCCCATTTTTTAATTGGGTGGTTTGGTTTTTTTGATGTTGAGTTGTATGAGTTCTTTGTATATTTTGGATATTAACCTCTTGTCAGATATATCATTTGCAAATATCTTCTCCCATTCAGTAGGCTGCCTTTTCATTTTGTTGATAGTTTCCTTTGTTGTGCAAAAGCTTTTTAGTTTCATGTATTCTCATTTGTAATGGTAATGTAAATTCTTTACCTCTGTTCTATTTCAAGATGGATTTATTCTAGGTCTATTATATTTCCATATAAACTTTAGAACCAACTTGTCAATTTCTTAAAAGAGGACTACTAGAAATTTGATTGGTATTGCTTTGAACCTATTGATCAATCTGGGGAGAATTGGCAAGTTAACAATACTGGGTTCTTCCAATCCAGGAACATGATATCTCTCCATTAATTTTGAATTTTTTAAATTTCTCTCTTCAGTGTTTATGGTTTTTGATGTAGAGGTCTTGCACATGTTTTGTTATATTTATTCTCAAATATTTTGTTTTCAAAACTATTATGAATAGTATTTAAATTAAAATTTTTTTCAGTTTCTTATTGTTAGTGTATATAAATACAATTGATTCTTGTATGTTAACCTGGAATCTTGTCACTTTACTAAATTCACTTATTAGCTCCAATAGTTTTTTGTTTTTCTTGTTTGTTTGTTTAGATTTCTTAAGTTTTTCTATGTTCGTGATCATGTTTTTTAGAGAATAAAGACAATTTTACTTCTTCCTTTTTGAAGGCATACTTCCCTTTTGTATGTCGCTTATTTACTTTTCTTGTCTTATTGCATTTGCCAGAACCTCCAGTAATATAATATTGAACAAATTGATAATGGCAGATATCACTGCCTTGTTCCTAAACTTAATGGGAACGTGTTCAGTATTTCACCATTAAGTATATAATTAGCCATAGGTTTTTCATAGATTCTGCTTTACAGATTTAGAATATTTAGTTCTATTTCTAGTTTTCGGAAAATTGTGTTTTTTCCTTTTTATCAAGAATATGTGTTGAATTGTGTAAAAATATGCGTGGTTTATTTTCCACATGCACTTGAAAAGAACAGGTATTCTGCAGTTACTGAGTGCAGTGTTCTGTAAATGTTAATCAGGTAAAATTGGTTGATAAGATTTTTCAAATCTTGTATATTATTATATTGACTGCTTTTGCCCCTTGAATATGGGTCACACTTTCCCATTTCTTCGCATATCTCATTTCTTGTATTTGTTAGATAATCTATTCTAGAAATTCGGAAATCTGTTCTTTCTTCTTTTAGGGGTTGTTGTTGCATTTGGTTGTTTAGTAACTTGCCTGGAATAAATCTGTGGAGCCTGTAGTGTGCAGCCACTAGTGTCTTTCTTATTACTTTTTAAAAATTTATTGTTATTATTTTTGGCTGCACTGGGTCTTTGTTGCTGTGTGCCGGCTTTCTCTAGTTGTGGTGAGCAGGGGCTACTCTTCATTGCGGTGCACAGGCTTCTCATTGCAGTGGCTTCTCTTGTTGAGGAGTACAGGCTCTAGTCACATGGGCTTCAGTAGTTGCGGCACGTGGGCTCAGTAGTTGCGGCACACTGGCCGTAGTGCACGCGGGCTTCAGTAATTGTGGCACATGGGCTCAGTAGTTGTGGCTTGTGGGCTCTAGGGCTCACGCAGGCCTCAGTAGTTGTGGTGCACGGGCTCAGTACTTGTGGCTCAAAGGCTCTTAGACCGCAGGCTCAGTAGTTGTGGCACATGGGCTCATTTGTTCTGTGGCATGTGGGATCTTCCCGGACCAGGGATCGAACCCCATGTCCCCTGCACTGGCAGGTGGATTCTTAACCACTGCGCCACCAAGGAAGTCCCACGACTGGTGATTTTCTTATTTTTTGTTTTGTTTCTTGAATTCTTGTCTTTATTTTTAAGCCTTGCTTCCTAGGGATTGCCTCTGTGTCAGCATTGCTAAGTAGTCAATCAGTGACTGGTTACAGTTTGCACTCAAACACCTTAAGCCCATAAGATTTTTGTTTTCTTCAATGGCTGTGATGAATCTAATGTATGGGTTAGACAGCACATTCAAAATCCTGGCAGTTTACAAGTCTGTTGGGCACTCTCATGTCCCCTGTACCTGCATATATGGCCTCAAGTTCTACCAGGAATATGTAGATAGCCAGAGCACTCTTTGGTCTCTCCTGCACATGTGCTTTGCTGGAACTGTTTGGGAGCTTATCAAGGCCCACAATAGCTGGCTCATTCCTCGTATATCCCTGTTAAATTTCTTTGCTTGCCCCAACCAACACCTCAAAATCGGGCTACCTGAGTTGTTGGCCTTCCCTGTTTGTTTGTTTGTCACCAAGATTGCTACCGTTTCTCTCAATGCCCCAGGCATGGGGTTTTTCAAGCTCTGCTCCAAATCAAGTGAGACCCTTCCTGAAACAAAGCTGCAGTTTTTCATGGCTTGCCTCTCCCTGTAGAACAATTACCAGAATGACTGAGCTGGGGTGGTGGTGTGAGGGGAAAGGGTTAGAAGCAGCCACAGGCTAAGATGTCACAGACTGCTTACGTTTCTTACCAAAGGTTCAGTAATATTTCATGAATCAATACTTCTCAGTTTGTTGTAAGCCTTTGATCATTTTTGTTTTTGACAATTTTGTCCAGTTTTGATGTTTTGGTTTTTTGAGTTTTGGTTTTTTTAAGAGCATTTTCTGAGCTTCTTACTTTGCCATTCCAGAAGGCCTGCCCTCATCATTGTATATCCTTCTAAATTGTGGATTTATCTCTTTTTTCAGTTCTTAGGGGTTTTTTAATATAAATTTATTTTATTTATTTTTAACTGTGTTGGGTCTTTGTTGCTGCGGGTGGGTTTTCTCTAGCTGCAGCGAGCGGGGGCTACTCTTTGTTGTGGTGCGTGGGCTTCTCATTGTGGTGGCTTCTCTTGTTGCAGAGCACGGGCTCTAGGCATGCGGGCTTCAGTAGTTGTGGAGCACGGGCTCAATAGTTGTGGCTCACAGGCTTAGTTGCTCCTCAGCATATGGGATCTTCCCAGACCAGGGCTTGAACCCATGTCCCCTGCATTGGCAGGCGGATTCTTAACCACCGCACCACCAGGGAAGTTCCAGTTCTGTTAGTTTTTACTTCATGTGTGAGTAAAGCTGCCCTAAACATCCATGTACAGGTTTTTGTGTGGACATAAGATTTTCACGTGTGGGCATAAGTTTTCAACTGATTTGGGTAAATATCAAAGAGCACCATTGTTGGCTTGTTATGGTAAGACTGTTTAGTTTTGTAAGAAACTGCCAGACTCTGTCCAAAGTGGCTTTACCATTTTGCATTCCCACCAGCAATGAATGAGAATTCCTATTGCTCCCCATCATTGCCAGAATGTGGTATTGTCAGTGTTTTGGATTTTGGCCTTTCTAATAGGTGTGTAGTAGTATCTCATTGTTTAATTTGTAAATCCCCAATGACATATGATATAGAGCATCTTTTCATATGTTTATTTCAATGCGTATTTCTTCTTTGGTGAGGTGTCTGTTTAAATCTTTTGTCCACTTTTTCAAAAAATTGGGTTGTTCAGTTTCTTACTGTTGAGTTTTTTTTTTTCTTACTGTTGAGTTTAAGAGTTTTTTTGTATATTTTGGATAACAGTCTTATATCAGATATATCTAGTGCAAATGTTTTCTCCCAGTTTGTGACTTGTTTTCTCATTCTCTTAACAGTGTGTTTCACAGAGCAGAAAATTTTCATTTAAATTAAGTCTAGCTTATCAATTCTTTCTTTCATGGATTGTGTTTTTGATGTTGTGTCTACAAAGTCGTCCCCATACCCACAATCATCTAGGTTTTCTCCTATGTTATCTTCTAGTTTTACAGTTTTGCGTTTCATATTTAGGTCTATGATCCATTTTGAGTTAGTTTTTGTGAAGGGTGTAAAGTCTGTGTCTAGATTCATTTTTTTGTGTGTGGAGGTCCAGCTGTTCCAGCACCATTTGTTTAAAAGACTGTTTTTGCTTCATCGTATTGTCTTTGCTCCTCTGTCAAATATCAGTTAACTACATTTATATGGATCTACTTCTGGGCTCTCTATTCTGTTCCATGGATCTTTTTTGTCTATTCTTTTATCAACATCACATTGTCTTGATTACTATAGCTTTATAGTAAGTCTTGAAGTCAGATAGTGACTTTGAACTTTGTTCTTCTCTTTCAATATTGTTGGCTGTTCTGGATCTTTGAAGCCTCCAAATAAACTTTAAAATCTCTTTGTCTATGTCCACAAGATAACTTGCTGGGATTTTGATTAGGATTGCATTGAATCCATAGATCAAGCAGTGACATTTTTAAAAATTATTATATTTTCCAGTCTATCGTTTCTATTTGTCTTTTTTTATAACTTTCAGTTCTCTGTTGAGGTTCCTTACTTGCCCTCATTATGTTTATACTTTTCTCTAATGCCTTGAACACGTTTATAACTATTTTAAGCTCCTTGTCTGCTAATTCCAACATTAATAAAATTCACAGATCTGTTTCTATCACATTATTTTCCTTTGGTTATGAGTCATATTTTTCTGCTTCTTTGCATGTCTACTAATATTTTATTTTTATGCTGGACATCATGGATGCTACATTGTTGGGTGTCTGAATTTTGTTGTCTTCTTTAATGGGGTGTTGAGTTTTGCTCTGGCGGGCAGATAATTTACTTGTGCATGAGCTTGATCCTTTTGAGGCTGGTGTTTGTGAGTGTGCGTCCAGAGTAGGCTTTACTCTAGGGCTAGATTAGCCCTGACCTTAAGGCTTGGTCTTTCTGAGAGTTCTATTGAATGTGCGGAGTACCCAGTGAGACATCTATATTCTGACTAGTTACAACTCAGCCATACTTTAGCTCTCTGCATGCAGTGGTAGTTGTTCAGCTCACAGTTCTCCAGTAGTTGTTCCCTGCCTGGCCTTATGGCGCATCTTCCTCTGCATGTGTCGGGGACACCTATGCATACTTCTGGAGCTCCTTTGCTATGCAGCTCCAGTCTATGAAACCCTGCCCTGCAAATTTCAGCTGCCACAGTAACCCTGAACTTCACTTTCTGTTTCTTCTTCTTAACAAATGTTCTGTTTAGCAACCCCTTCCCTGCATCAGCGTCTAGAAAATGTCTCCAAATTGGGTGATAATGAGGCACATCATATTTGTTTTCTTTCTATTAGGGATAATATTCCTACTTTGCCTGTTGTCCAGTGTCTGAAAACAATTTTTTCATGTTGTATCCAGTTTTGTAGTTGTTCGTGATGGGACGGCTAATTCAGTACCAGTTACTCTGTGTGACCAGAAGCAGAAATCTGCCATTTTTTAACTGTGTGATCTTGGGCAAGTCAAACTCTCTTAGCCTGATTTTGACATGAGAAAATTGAGGCTTATAATAATTAAATCAAAATGTTGTTGTTAAGATGAAAAGAAGTAATACATATCAATTCCTGATCTTAGTGCGTAGAGCATTTGCAGAAGCGTCACAAATGATTCTTATCACTGCAGTTATGTTACAGTGTGTTAAAATCTCTGTTGGACAGATGTGATGGAAAAGGCAAACAGATCGACAGTTGAAGAATCATATCTGAAGCCACAAGCTCTCACCATCCCACACAGTAATGGCCCAGCCTGTAGGCTTGGGGTTGTCCTAACCAGCTAGTGACATGCTTGGCTAAAGGATGGTGTTCTTGGAGCCAAGGACCAGGTGAAGGGCACTGTCCATAACAGGAAATGAAAGTGAGAACATCAGACACAACGGAGGCAGTGGGATATATGGGAAGAATACACAGGCTTTGGATTCAGACAGGCATGGATTTCAATCCCACATGTGTTATTTGACTTTAGGTAAACCACATAATCTCATCTATAAAATAGGGGATAATATATATTTTGTAACGTTGTTCTGAAAATAAGAGATGCTATATGTAAAGTCTCTGATATACAGCTGACACATAATAACTATCATCTGATTATATCACTTCCTTGCTTAATAACTTTCCTTGATTTCTTATTTCCTTTAAGAAAAAAATCCAAACTCCTTAGCGTAAGACCTCCTTTTACCTCTTCAGCCTTGAATCCTGCCACTCTGAGCTTCTTTGACTTTCTTCAGCCACACTGAACTATTTTCTTAATCTATCCAGGCCTTTACACTGCCTTTATCTCTGTATGGAACATTATTTCTATCCTTGACTTGGACTTCTATCCTTTCTGTCTTACCAATTTAGATATTGGCATAACTTTATTCACTCATTCTTTTGTTCATTCATTCATCAAACATTTATGGAGGACCCATCATGTAGCAGGTACTGTTATAGAGCAGTGAACAAGGTATACACAGTCCCTGTCCTCACTGGAATTCACCCTGCACCCTTACCATATCCACCAGGTCTGGACTTGGGGCCCCTTCTGATATATTTTTATGATGTCCTGTACTTCTCTCTCATAGCCCTTCTCTTAAATATTGTAATTAGTTCTTACCTATAGTTAACCCTCACTAGATTGTAAACTCTGCACGATCACAAACCACGGTCATCCTAATCTTCACTTTATTTCCACTTCCTAACACATTAAGTATTTGTTGAATTAACAGCAAATTACTGAAAAGTCCCCTTGGCCCTGAAACATACCCAGAGCAAGGACTCTGTGCAAGGCCCTGTAGGAGATAAAGATACAGGTCTATCACACCAGCCAAGTGAGGGAAATGACCGGCAAGATCTCTGACTCTTGGGGTCACTCTTGTTAGTGACCCCACTCGGTGAACTACCAAGCCCATTATGATACTCTCTCCAATCTGCTGGCAGTGATAACTCATGCTGCTCTCCCTACCGACTTAGCTTCTGCTGGAGTTTTTTCTTCCTTCTCAGGACTTTTAATGTCCCCAGTCCACAGGGTTCTATCGGCTTCATAGACCCTCTGCTTACGTCTCCAGGAACCACACCAAGTTCTGAGCAGCAGCAGCTGCACAGGAGTGCCCTGCTGTCAGCAAATGACCCGACCCCATGTGAGGTAACTTTCGGCTTCCTCCTAGGCCTTGGGGAGTTTCCTGCCTCCACTGGACACCATCTCTAAAGCTTCATCTTCTTTCCTCAATTAAAATTGTCAAAGTCTTGTTGTATTTCCTGTCTCTAAGCGAGAAAATTAAGTATGGCTGGCAACTCATTTTTTTTTTTTAATTTTTATTGGAGTATGGTTGCTTTACAATGTTGTTAGCCTCCACTGCACAACAAAATAAATCAGCCATACACATGGCAACTCAGTTTTATGTTACCTGAAGCAGTGAGAAGGTCATTCTCATGTACTGACAATGAACATCAAATCGGTACAAGCTTTGAGGGGGCAGTCTGCAATGTGTCTTAAAAATGCATATCCTTGGGCTTCCCTGGTGGTGCAGTGGTTGAGAGTCCGCCTGCCGATGCAGGGGACAGGGGTTCGTGCCCCGGTCCGGGAAGATCCCACATGCCGCAGAGCGGCTGGGCCCGTGAGCCATGGCCGCTGAGCCTGCGCGTCCGGAGCCTGTGCTCCGCAACGGGAGAGGCCACAACAGTGAGAGGCCCGCGTACCGCAAAAAATAAAATAAAATAAAATAAAATAAAAAATGCATATCCTTTGACACAGTAATTCTATTCCTAGGATCGATCCTAAGGATAACTTAAAATACATCAAAGATTTGGTTGCAGTTACCCCAAATGCAAGCATAATGCTCAGGAGAAGTTTGTCTCTTATCAGACTTGCTTAAAAGTGGCTTATGAGACATTCAATTTTCAGTAAGAGTTACTATTACAAGGTATTTAGGTCCAAATCCTAGCCATCTGGAGGATTTTAGAGGGAGAAAAAGCTCTCAGCTCTGTAAAGCAATAGGGTATTGAGAGGAGTGGACTGAAATGTCTAAGATGAGGCTCTGCCACTGACTTGCCCAGTGGTCACCTGCCCTCTCTGGACCTATTTTCTCACCTATAAAATGGGGTAAAATCTGCCCATTATCTTGGACAGGCGTGTAAGGAGGGCGTCCAGCTTTCCCTTTTGTCTGCACTAGGGCTCTCTCTGTAATGACACGGATTGTCTTCCATGGCTTCTCTCTGCCTTTAGAATGACACAATCCTTCCCACAGCCTCAAGCTTCCCAACAGTCTGGCTCAGCCTACTTCTCTGGCCTCATCATGGGTACAACCTCCCTGTCAGTCACTGTGCAGTCACTAGGTGCTGGAGATAGACATTCCTCCCCCAGGGTTTTCACGTGTGCTCTTCCCTCTGCCTGAAATCCTGTACCCCCTTTGCCTGGCCAACTCCTACTTATCCGTAAAGTCTAAGCTTAAATGTCACTCTTACCAGGTTATCTTCCCGGACGACCCCCAACATGGTTAGGTCCCCCCATTACATTCTGTCATAGTGCCTGCTACAGATCCTTCATAAAGCTTATCACAATGGTCCTTCAATACCTGTTTACGCCATAATTTATTTGGTTTCCTTTCCCTTTCAAAACTTCATGAGGGCAGGTTCTATTTCTGACTTGCTCATGACTGTGTAGTGTCAGGGCTTGGCAGAGTGCCCAGCCCAGAGACACAACGTAATTTTTTTTTTTAAATAAATTTATATATTTTTGGCTGCGTTGGGTCTTCATCGCTGCGCGTGGGCTTTTCTTTAGTTGCAGCGAGTGGGGGCTACTCTTCGTTGCTGTGTGTGCAGGCTTTCTCTAGTTGCGGTGAGCGGGGGCTACTCTTCTTTGCTGCGCGCGGGCTTCTCATTGCGGTGGCTTCTCTTGTTGTGGAGCACGGGCTCTAGGCGCGTGGGCTTCCGTAGTTGTGGCTCGCGGGCTCAGTAGTTGTGGCTTGCGGGCTCAGTAGTTGTGGCTCGCGGGCTCTAGAGCGCAGGCTCAGTAGTTGTGGCACACGGGCTTAGCTGCTCCACAGCATGTGGGATCTTCCCGGACCAGGGCTTGAACCCATGTCCCCTGCATTGGCAGGTGAATCTTTTTTTTTTTTTTTTTTTTTGCGGAACGCGGGCCTCTCACTGTTGTGGCCTCTCCCGTTGCGGAGCACAGGCTCCGGACGCGCAGGCTCAGCGGCCATGGCTCACGGGCCCAGCCCCTACGCGGCATGTGGGATCCTCCCAGACCGGGGCACGAACCTGTGTCCCCTGCATCAGCAGGCAGACTCTCAACCACTGCGCCACCAGGGAAGCCCGGCAGGCAGATTCTTAACCACTGCGCCACCAGGGAAGTCCCAAGGTAATTTTTTAAATGAATGAATTATTATCATCTTAGAGCATCAGGGATAGAGATCTAATGGCTTCATTTTACAGCTGACAAAATGAAGGCCCAGAGAAGATAAATGACTTTTCCCAGGTCACATGGCCAGTGAGTGGAAGAGGCAGTTTTAGAATTCATTCATTCATTCAAAAAATCTTGAGCCTACTATGTTCCAGGCACTGTCCTAGGTGCTGGAGATAGAACGATGGCCAAAGCAGGCCCTGACCTCCTAGGACTTAACTACCTGTAGTGGAGGAGATAAGCAGATAAACAAACAACACTTATATAACATATGAGATAGTGATATCTATGAAGAAAGAGATGCTCTAAAGACAAAACCGGTGAGGACTCAAACCCATGTTTTCTGCTTCCAAGTGCAGGCTCTTTCCACTACACCACGCTGCCTGCCCTAAGTAAACAAACAAAACCATAATTTATGAGGCTCCTTCAGCTGCCTGTGTGTGTGCTTGGTGGGGTGAAACCCTCATGAAGTCCGTGAAAAAGGGCCAACATCATCAGAAGCAGCAGCTGACTGGCTTGCCTGCTAAAGCAGGTGTCCCAGCATTAGCCAGCCTGGCCTCTACTGCCTTGAAACTTCACATCTGGCGCCCAAAGAGAGAGGGGGCGTGTTTAAATAAGACAGCTATTGACCAAGTGGATTGAGGAGGGTTGGAGTTGGCTTGTGTCTGGGAATGATGCAAACCACAAGGGGACAGTACTCAGGAGGCGGACAGAAAACACAGATGGGCTCAAACTGCAGGCGTGACTATTGCCTGAGCACCCCACCCCCATCCCTGGGCGAAGCAGAGCGAGGCCTCTTCACTGCCGAAGATCTGTTTATTTTTTCATTTATAAAGGCGCCCTCTGATGCCTGTACTTGGAGAAATCGAATGTGCACTCAGACCACTGACTTTCCTCAAAACTGTTTCAAGTAGAAACGTGGTTGAAACAAGAGTTCAGAACATATGCAGAATGACACAGCAGCCCGCTGAGAGGGAGGGGTGCTGGTGGATCAAGGGGGTCATGAATTGGACAGGTGAGCAGATCACAAGGCTGCCCATTGAAACACTCCCTCCTCACTTTGGCAGAACATCAGTTTTGATAGTCCAAAGTGTTGTTTATAACATAAAGTAGGTACCCTAATAAAGATTAGTTGAAAAACAAACAAATGAAGGATGACAACTCATTTTTCTCACATAGGGAAGATTAAAGCCCAAAGCACTGCTTTGAAAATAATGATAGTAATCATTTCCTGACCAAGCACTATGAATGAACCAGACATTTCATGATCTCTCATCCTCACACTAATCTTGACATAGATATTATCTTCATCTTAGAGATGAGCAAACTGAGGCTCAGGGCAGTTCAGTGACTTTCGAGAAGTCACACTGCTGGTGAATGGGCACTGAGCTCCAATCTGTCTCTAAAATCCAAGTACTTTCTACAAAACCAAGAAGTGACAACTACTTGCTGAGAGCAAAAAGCGACCCTCTCTAGCCGCTCTGCTGCTACTAACGTGTTACTGGTTGGGAAGCCACGTAATTCATGTTGTGAGTTATGTACGATTCTAAGTAAGGGTGGGGGACTTCATGCAGAGGCTTCAGGATAGCTGGTCCCTTATTTTAGGGGTGAGTTTAGGAGTTTGCAGCAAGAACTCACTGCTAGAGTAGAATCATATCATTGTACAATCCCAAGTATAATGGCTGTTCAGTGAGTGCCTGACGTGAACCCTAGTTACAATAAGCAAGACTGCTTACTGCGCTCCACCCCACTGGAAAAGAACTCATGTCAGGAGTGGATGACAACGGGACACTCAGTCTGCCCCTCAAGTCTCCCAGCTCTACTGTATGCTAGCCTGGTGGTAGCCTCTCTTCATTTCCTAATTCACAAAATTGGGCTGATATCTACACTTCACAAAATTGTGAGGAATAAATGATAAAGTATACAGAAACACCTGGCATGGAACAGGTGTACAATAAATATGACTTTAGTCATATTTATTCATTATTCATAGGATGAGTTTGGTTGACCAGTCTGGGACTATGGGTCATTTTGGCCCAAAGAATTCCAGGGAGATGCAGTCAGTTCCAGGTCTAAATCAGAGTGTGTGTTCGTGCGTCAGAGAACAGCCTACATGGATACTTAGTGGAACCGTGGAACCAATCCCATCTCCATGGTTTAACGAGGACCATGGCTCAGGCAAGAGCCAGAGGATTTCCAAGCATGAGATGAACCAGCAAAAGGCTAATCATTCCACATTTGAAGTCACTCCCAATTCTCTCCTGTCCTGAGTTTCCAAGGGGATCAAAAGAATCATTTGCCTAAAACTGAACTAAATCCAACCTCAAACTTGTTCATCTTGAGATAGAACAAGCTTTTCCTCAGCTTGTTCTGTCTCAAGATGCAGGTGCAATTTGGCCTTTATGACCTATTTCATACTGGTGATTCTCTCTTCAGGCTACAAATGGTGATTTTTCTAATGTACGAATCTGAGATGTTAAACTTCTTCAATGGCTTCCTATTGCCTGTAGAGTGAAGTCCAAACTACTTAGCAAAGACTTCTGTGATCTGGCCCCTACCTACTTATTTGTCTCATAACCCACTATTCCGTCTATCACTAAACCACTTATAGCTCCCTAAACACTCTGTGCTTTCTCATGTGTCTATGTCTTTTATGTAGTATGTCCTGTTCCTTTTGCCTGGGGTGCCCTTCACTTTCCCATTTGGCAAACATCTATTCTCAGTTTAAGCACTTCATCCTCTGTGAATCCTTAATCCCTGAGGTAGTCACAGACAACCCTTCCCTGGGCTCACCCTTAGGCAGGGAAGGACATGGAGTGGAAAGAATATAGGTTTCAAGTCAGAAAGCCTGGAGTTTAAACTCTGGCCCTCCTCCCCGGCCAGCTGGAACACCAACCAGAGGGAAAGACATAGTCTCCTAGCCTAATGTACAGTCCACTGGTGTGGTTTTCCTTATGTAAAGACAGATGCGGGGGCTTGTAACCAAAAGATTCAGTGCCTGAACCACTGGTGAGATCATCCCTATCTGGGATTGACAATTCTAAAGGTGTAATTCATTTAACTCCTTTTGTTCCAACCTCCATGTTTGCTCACACACCATGTGACAGGAAGTCAGCTTCCTATACAGGTTTGCTAATCACAACCACTTGAGTATTCCAGTTCCTCCAATTTTTTGTTACAAATTTATTATTAAAAATAAATGCATCTCACCTTTGCCACTTACTGGCCAAATCATTTAAACTCTGAACCTCTTTTATCTTCATGTGTAGATGAAAAGTGTGAGGATTAGAGAAAATGGATTGAGCACAAATTTTGGCCCATGGTAAGCACTAATATTATAGTATCATTATAGCACATTTAAATTATTTATCTATGTCTCTCCCTCCACTAGATAGTAAACCCCTCAAGGGCAAGAAATTCATCTTTATATCTCCCAGCATCTAGCACAACAGTGCTGGGCACATAGAAACTTTTGGCAAAAGTCTGTGAGATGCATAACACGCACACATTTTGCCTTTCCAATGACTGTCAGTTCCAGGAAGGCAGAGAACTTGTCGTGTGCTTTTCTTTTATCTTTCACAGCAGCCACCATGGTTGTGGAGCAAATCAGTAAGCAGTCATTCAAGGCAAACTCATGAGTAGACCAACACATTCTTCTTCTTAGCAGTTGCTCTACAGTGGAAAAGTTACACGTTGTGAAGTCTGAAGACCTTGGTTCTAGCCCTGGTCCACTCCCTTAATGTGAGGTGTTAGGCATACTCGTTAAATGACCTACGCTTGTTTTCTGCAAAACAGGGGAGAGAAAAACCTTGAGGGCTATCACAAGGATGAAATAGGATGAAGTAAAGCACCATGTAAAGTTGGAATATAACTAAGAGGGACAAGGGAAACACTCCCATCAGGCTTTATGGTTTTCAGGAAAATGGTTCTGCTTCCTGTACATCCCATTCCAGGAGAGAATAAAAAAGCACAATACCATGATTATGCTGTATTTATGTAATTTTCACATATCTTTTAGGAAAACCTGGTTTTGAGAAGACTCCCTTGGCCTAATTCAGAGCAATCAGTGGCTAACAAGTGTCCTGAGGCCGCTTTACTACCTGCATGGCTTAAATAGGGCAAAAAATGCCAAATTTCTTTTTGATTTTCTTACAAAGGTTAAGTCAAAGGCAAGGCCAAGAGTTGGACAATCTTTTCCAAGGAAAAAGTGTTCTTGATTTAAACTAAAAGCAACCAAATGGATTACTTAGGGAACTATGCTCTGTTCAGAAGAGTTTCCCGATGATCTAAAATTAATTATAAAACTTTATTCTAGCCTCTCTTTACCTTCTTCTTAACGTTTATTAGTCTACTTATCTAACTTTGTAATTTAGTAAGTATGGTATACTGGACATAACTGAATCTTTGTTTACAGATTCAAGACCATGTGGCAGGGATGCTGTAGAGAGGACTCATGCAGCAGATGGGTGGCTGAGTTAGATAAACATTAAGATCACCTTCAAATCTGACAATCTGGGATCTGAACAACTTAGTTGTACTTTCACTTGTAAAAACGAACATGAATCATCATTGGGCGGTGTGGCAATGTGAACTAATATATAGCCAAGAACAGTATAGCACAGTGGTTAAGACTGCAGGCACTAAAGCCAAATTGTCAAGATTGATATCCTGGCTCTGTCACTTGCTAACTCTGTGACCTTGAACAAGTTTCGCTATTTCTCTGCTTCAGTTTCCTCATGTGTAAAATGGAAATAAAAGTACCTGTCTCTTAGGGTTGCTGTAAGGATTAAGAGTTAATATATCTGGGGGGAGGGGCAAAATAGGGATGGGGATTAAGACGTACAGACTACTAATATAAAACAAATAAGCTACAAGATATATTGTACAACACAGGGAATATAACCAATATTTTATAACTATAAGTGGAATATAACCTTTAAAAATTGTGAATTAGTATGTTGTACACCTAATATTGTACATCAACTATACCTCAATTAAAAAAAGAAGCTAGGGGCTTCCCTGGTGGCGCAGTGGTTAAGCATCCGCCTGCCAATGCAGGGAACACGGGTTCCAGCCCTGGTCCAGGAAGATCCCACATGTTGCGGAGCAACTAAGCCCGTGTGCCACAACTACTGAGCCTGTGTGTCACAACTACTGAAGCCTGTGCTCTGCAACGAGAAGCCACTGCAATGGGAAGCCCTCGGCAACTAGAGAAAGTCCGCGCACAGCCACGGAAGACGCAACGCAGCCAATAAATAAATAAATAAAGTAAATCTATTAAAAAAAAAAAGAAGCTAATACCTTTAACATTCTTGGAACAGTGTCTGGTACATAGTAGGTGCGCAAAAAAATATGAGTTTTCCTGCTTTGCGTTAGCTTAATATATGTCAGAATACTAGAGACTGACTGCCCATGCAACATTTCATTAAAGCCTGAAAACAACACTTTAAGGTAGATGGTGTAGCTCATTCTAAAGATGAGGAAACAAGTTCTCGGAGGATAAGTGTCTTACCTAAGCTCAGTGCCTTAAACAGGGTTTGAATCCAGAGCCCTCTGCCTCCCAACTTGTGTTATTTCCATCACAGCACCCTGCTTCCCCAGTATGTCAAAATTGTTGAGTGTGTGCAAAACTGAGTTGAATTCATGCTGATCCAATGTATGTAGATCCTGTAAACTGCCTTTTGGAATAACACTGGGTACCTGCTTGCTATCTTGTCAATACTCTCATTTTTAAGGTAGGGCAGAAATAACCCCATTAAGGATTCACTTTATCATGGTTTACTTATACAATGATTGTGTAAATGGTGATGTTCAAACAGCTAGATAAATATCCACTAAAGGGACTTCCCTGGTGGTCCAGTGGTGAAAACTCTGCACTCCAATGCAGGGGGCCTGGGTTCGATCCTTGGTCAGGGAACTAGATCCCACGTCCCGCAACTAAAGGAGCCCGCATTCCACAACTAAAGACCACACACGCCACAACTAAAAGAGCCCGCATGCTGCAACAAAAGATCCCACGTGCCGCAACTAAGACTCAGTGCAGCCAAATAAACATTTTTTTAAAAATCCACTAAAATGGTGAACCTTCCTTAGCCTGTTTCTTGTCTTAAATTCTTTGTTATTCTTTACACAGGACTATAAATTTTCGCCCATTATGATTATCCAGGTTCTCTTCTGAATTAAGTCCCTCTTACCACTCATCTAAGCATCATCTCAGTTGCTATCTAATGCTATTTAGTGTGCCTGTCCTCCACTCCATAATGATAGCCTCTGAGCTCTTGCAATCCCTCAAGTATCTTATCCAGGACTAAACATAACTAGTATTCAACAACTGTTTGACCCTCTGGATTTGAATGACCCAAAGTAGATGCTAAACAACGTGGTTTTTCCATTCTTCAAGAGCAGTTCAATAAACGACATAAGAACCTTGAGAAAGAAAGCCTTAAAAGACTGAAAAAAAAAGAAGTTATAGAAGGACTAGCTGTGAAGAACTTTGAATATTAAAAAAAAAAAAGAGGGGGAGAAGCCAAAGTGAAGCCTCAAGAAACAAGGAGTCTGGCAAAAGCAAATGAGAAAAACGGGGAGAGGTGGCAGAGGAGCCACATGATATTTAGGGTTTGAAATGAGGGGGAATTCTAGAGTTAAGGTGGGTTTGGATCAGAAGCCTTCCCAAGTTTCTCAGGCTAAAGAGCCTGGGTGGCAATCTGTGGGTGGCCCACACTTAAGAACACAAAAAAACTGGACACAGATACAAATGGTGAGAAGTGTCACGCAGCAGGGAGTGGCAAGAGTCCATCCTAAATGCAGTCATTTGGGTACAACGTGCCCTTCAGAGAGGGCATAGTGACAGCATGGGCTAATTTACAGAGCCGCCAGGGTAATAACTCAAAAAGCAATACTGCCTTCTCACAACAAAACGAGGCAGCCCCAGAATGTTTTGTGGTGGTAAAAAGCTGCATTACAGCATACTGAGATCCCGGAACCAATGAAAGGAGACAAGTTTACCAAAACGAGTCTTGACACAGAGTACGTTTCTGGCAAATACATTATTATGCACTCACTCTACTCAGGTCCTGGAGCAACTATTTCGTTTCCTTATATGGCCCTTCTCTTCAGCTCTCTCCTGTATAATAACTAATGTCTTCTTAGAGAAACAAAGAAAAGGAATAGGACTGTTCCACTCACTTTTAAAAAACTGAAATCATTTCTGCTAGAGAAAGCTGCTTTGATGGGGGGAGGCAAGGGAAAATACTGCAACTGCCTACCCTGACTGCCAGAATTAAGCAGTCTTACTTTAGCCAGAACATTTTTCTTTAATTCCATTAGAACTTTAATTTGAATACTACTAGAACTAAGATACGATGGGCAAGCATGGGTAGAAACACTCCCTATATGGCACACAAAATCAAAGAAAATGCCAGCTGTCAGGCTGAAATAAAAATCAACTTCTAATGTTACTCTTCTTAAAATTCTTTGATTGGCCCTCGTAGTCTTCAAATAAAATCCAAACTCCTTAGCAGGACCCCAACTTCACTTCCCAATATATTTCCCTCCCTATTCCCAAATTCTAATAGTCCATTTCTCCCCAAAAGTCACATTCCTCTACCTGGAAAATCCTTTCCATTCCTCTTTGCTTGGTAAAATCCTACTCATCCTTCAGAAAAACTGCTTGGCTTTCTCTCCTTCAGGAAGATGTCCTCAACACCCCCCCCCATGAGCTCTCTGAGGACCCTGCGCTTATTTATCATTGCACTCACCATGTGATGCTATGATTTCACTTTACTTTCTTGTCCCTTCCACTAGTTCCTGAGGACAAGTGCCAAATTCTAGGATTCTACCTTCTAGTGCTCAGGACAGAAGCGTGACATATAGGAGATACGCAATAAATGTTTTAATGAATAGTAAATATAGCCATCTACGAATCTCACTTTCTCTCAGTAAGAAAATATACTCTCCAAAACCTTTCATAAAATAAGGTAACTATCTTCCCTCTTTGACCACACTGACAGCCAGAATGAATATTTTGAAAGAGTGTAACATCTGGGTCATATCCTTGATAACATTTCAGGAAGTTGGTGGCTGACTGCATCATTTATGACATCAAGAAGAAAGCCATCATTTGCAGAGCACCTACGTGTGCCGAATTTATTCTGTATACACATTACTTCACTCTTGGTGGCCCATGGTAACTTGTTTGAGCTTTATTTTGATAAAGAATCTGAGGTTTAGAAATCTGCCCAAGGTCACAGAGCCAGCAAGTGGTGAAGCCAGATTAACACAATGTGCAAGATCAGGACTAGATTTTCTTCTAAAGGAACTAAAAAATGAGGTTGGCTGAATCTAAGATTTCCCACAGGACTGAAAAAATGATGAAGACAGCAAATAACTTGTCCATCTCAGACTATGGGTATGCAGTTTTAACAATATAAACTGAAAACCAGCCTTGTTCCTGTTCAGAGTTTAAATAACTGCATACACTGTTGCCATCCTGTCAAGTAACAGATTCATCAGACAATCAGTTTGAAGCACTGTTTTAAAACAACTTCTCAAATTTATTTAACTCATGTGGATAACATGGTAGAGTTTTTTTTTTTTTTTTTTACAAAAAGGAAACAGCCAGCACTTACTACTCAATAAGCCTTGCAGACGGCTCAGAGTGTAGGCAGCATACTGGGCACAGTGACCACAGGATTTGCATTATGCTTGCAAAGACAGAACTCCACCAGCACCAGAGTTTTCCAATTCAAAATGTGATTTAATTAGAGATCCCAGCATGATAATTTTTTTTTAAAAGGCTGGATTGTTGCTTTTTTTTCCTTTAATTTTCCATTTCTATTTAGAAAAATGACTAGAGGCAATGGCGAAAATAACCATTTAAAAGGGATTCCTCTCCAGAAGTTTTTTGTAAAGTTAAATCCAGCCTTTCCATCCTTCTCTCCATCCTTTTACATTTAAAAAAGAAAGGAGTTTGGAATGTGTCAACCTTTACTCAGCTTGCTGCACAAAGCCTCAGCCTTCTCAAGTTGTAGACGTAATGCAATGCTGGGACTAATCTCCCAAACCTCTGGTTTTAATCAAGTCCATGGGGTGCCTGGCTGGAGGGCCCTGGGTGACAGTTGCTAAAGAAGCTCCTATTAATCTAAGGTCAGTCACAATCCTAACCTTAAACAGTAGACGGCTGACTGCATCACTTACGACATACACCAGGCGAAGGCAGAAGGAGCAAGAAGCAAGTCAGACGTCCCTCGTCTGTTAAGTCATGAGTCACTCCAGCAGCTGAGCCTGTGTTCCTTTCCCCAGAGCTCACTGTGCAAGGTCACCGCCACACCACCTCCATCCCCTGAGCTCACTGTCCAGCCATAAAGGGAGGTGCTTCCAAGTTATCACTGGAATAAATGATTTTCCATAAGTAACAAATGAAAATGTTTAGATCTACCAATGACTCAGTCTCTCCATCTCTTCTTGGGGAGCCTGTACTTCTAATCATGTGAGGAAGTTAAAAATACAGAGGAGCAGCATCAATAGACAATGTGCTTTACCTCTTCCTCATTACCTTCCTGGAAAATTGTTGTTTCTAACATTCAGTTTCCTTGAAAAGGAGAAATTTTACTTAACTGTTGTACGTTGCATGTAAGAAGGGACTTCTCTTTTTAGCCTTCATTTCACTGTATGGGTTTCCCTCTCTAGGTACTGAGAGTGGGAAAGGGAGAGAGAGGAGGAGACAAAAATCACAAAGTGCAGTATAAAGCACAGCCTGTGTCAGCACCATGACAAGTCCTCTAATGTCATCAATGTTGACTCTAAGTAATTTCTGGTGGGGTTGAATGCATCATTACATTTCTATTTGTGCTCTGCCTGAGGCTTTTCCCTAACCACTAATTGCGAATAAAGGGCTCAAGAGTAAGAGCTTTTGTGAAAGGGCTAGAACACAAGTAATGTGCTGGTCTGTGGCCAGGTGTCAGTGTACTTCATAATGGAGGAAAAGAGGATTACCGGGAGATTTTTGTTTCAGCCTTTAGTCCAACCAAGTTTTAAAAGACTTACAGAAAATGCTTCACACAAAAGTTTGGTAGTGGGGAAGGGAGGATGGGGAAGTGGTAAACACATCCAGTAAAATTCAGGCATAAAAGAATACCCACACAAGTCCACAAAATACAAAAGAACACGGAGGATCACTTCCTGAGCCATAAATGGATGGATAAGGGCACAGGGTGGGTAGGGCACAGTGGATTAGCCACTAACGGCTTCAGTGATAATTCTGAAACCTGTTCCAATTTATTTTTGGAATGAATTCTTCTCCTGGACAGGTCAAAATTGTGCTTAAAAAATGTTGGAAGATAACAGCTTTTGAAATATTCTTTTGCCTCTTGCTTCCAGGTGATTTCCTTTTTGTTGAAAACCAGAAGCTGTATAAACCTCACAGGATGGAAAAACAGTCTTTTGATAAAGATGAGGTGAGGTACTGGATGAACTTACACAGTAAGTGAGAGTCTGTATGTCTTGGTCTTGTCCCTTGACCACTCCACATCTCTGGACCTAACAGAGATGGCAGTTCACTTCCTCTGGAAGAAGCCAGTAATGGACACTTGTCTATTGGCTTTGCCCAGAGCAGCAGTTCCTTTCTTTGGGCCCTTTCGTTCCTCTTTGGGTTCCTTTTTCAGAGTCATGGTGGGAGGCCTATGTACAGAGGAAGTCTTCATCTTAAGCTCTTCTTCACTATCTGTGCAGGATTCACTCTCGTAGACCTTTTCAGTTACTGGAAGAATAAAGAAAAAAATGGGATATGAGTGGGTTGAGTCATTTAGAACACAGCTCTCGAGAGAGAATGAGATGTCTGGTTCACTCCAATCCCCTCAGACCCACTGACCAAGGGAGGTGTGCTCACTGACCATCGCAGCTCAATCCCGCTGGGAGATCAGATCCCGCCTCAGGGAGGAAGCAGTATTTTGAGCTCACACAGCCTCTAGCTGGGGCTCAAAATCAACATTCACCCTTACTCTGTCACTGCTATGCCCCATGCCTTTAAGTGGGCCTTTATCATGTGGTTGCCCAAATCCTGCATTTGGGCCTTGGTCTATGCTTAGCTAACTTGCTGAGCTCTACATAAGAACTGTCTGCATCTCAAACACCTACTTCTACCTCCATGCTTTGACTGACTTCTTCAGTCTCACCTCCCTGACCCACAGTGCCTGCCATTTCCATCACTGGTTTTCCTGGTCTTAAGCTCTGCTCTACCAGCCAGTCCCCATCCTACCTAGCCAGACTCACTGCCATGGACCCTCCTGGCTAGTCCTATCCTGATGTCACCCACTGTGAACTGGAGATTAGCTACTCAACTATTCAGTCCTTGGTTCTCAGTGACCCAGGATTTAGTAATGGTCTACATCATGAAGAATGACTATCTCAAGCAAACTTGGTCAGATGACAAACTTGATAGTTTTAAGGAAGGACAACGATAAAATGAGAAAAAGTTCCCAGTGTTTTTACTCCCTGTCAGCCAAGGGTGTATTGCGCCTTTTCTCCTACCAATAAAATTCACTGATCCCTCCCCACTGGAAACTTTAAAAAAAATTATACCAGTGAGGAGTCACTATAAGGAAGCCCCAAAGGGCACAGGTAGACAATCGCTTCCAACAATGATGTCCCAGAACTGATGAGGGTCTCTTCAATACTACTGCAGTGCACACACCAACCGCAAGAAACAGTACAATGCCACCCTCCTGTGACTTTAGAGAGATGCAGCAGCTGTACAGTCAACGTCATCTAAATCCTTTCTCAGCAAATGATGGAAAAAGGAAAACACCTTTTCTTAGCTGAATAGAGAAACCTAATATGCATAATATTCAAATGAGTAAAGTGAAAGGTATTTTTTCCCACTAACATACAGTGATAGTTTTAAGCTCTCGATTATTGATCATTTTTTTCTAATAAAATATATCCGCCGAACTGTTCTAGAGGCATAGGCTTTGGAATCAAATACACCTGTGTTCTAATACCTAGTCTGTCACTTACATAGTCTCAAATTTTAATGTGTATCAGAATTACTTGAAGGCTCATTTAAACATGTATGGCTGGGCTTTATTTCCAGAGTTTTAGATTCAATAGGTCTGGGGTGGACCCAAGAATTTGCTTTTCTAACATGTTCCCAGGTGATGCTGATATGCTGCTGGTCTGGGGACCACACCGTGAGAATCACCATTCTTTGCTCCCCTGTAAAAGGTGATATACTGCCCTACAAAATGTACAAATACACCCAGTAGTCTTTGGCAAGCACTCTTCAGTGCTGTATTTTCCTCTTGCAATGGGCCACGCTGGAGGTCAACTGGCTATAACCAGTGGAGTACTCCTTCACCTTATTCATCTATTCTTATTAAGGTTGCATAATCAACAGTCCCCTCCCTAAGAGTTCCTAGGATTTGTCATTACTTTCAACAGCCTAGAAGTCACTTTGGCTGACCCCTGTCAACTAAGAGGCTAAAAAAACATTAGTAAGCTTTAAATATATACTAAGCGTTCTTGAAGATCTTAAGGCTCCACAGACCAGAGGCATTAGAATCTCCCATGAGCTTATTAGAAACACAGAATCTCAAGTCCTAACCCAGGCCTACTGAATCAGAAATTGAATTTTGTCAAGATCTTCAAGTAATGCATCTACTCAACAAAGTTTAAGAAATGCTGCTCTAAGATACTTCAGGAATTTCCATGGTATACTTGTTAGTTCAACAATTATGATCCCAGAACATCATCCCCATCCTGATGCAACTTCCAAAGCATTACATAACTGGATTTTAGAACAAAATTATGAGCTGTTATTTACTCAATATCTCAAATTAGGGAATTCTAAAGAGCCACCTACAGATATAGAAAAGACAAGACTTGCTCCTCCATAAGTTATATTATGTATTCAAATGGTGGCATGTCTGTAATATTAAACTTCAGCATCAATTAGCTCATTATTTCATGACTAACCACTGGTTGTCTCATTGCCGATTCTGTGCAATGCACTGCTTGAGGGAGTTAAAAACCAGTCAGGGCAGCACCAACAGAATTTCTTAAGCAGAACACTTTGTATATACCTTAAGAGCTAAAAGGAGCATTTCTATATTCAAAGCTGTGGCTACTTCAAACTACAGAACAAAGGAGGTTTCAACTTAAAAATACAGGACCTTTATTTTAGCTGAACAACACACCACTTTTCTGGGCTGCCATAAAAACAAGCGCAGTTTGCATGGGTAGAAGAATTCTTTTCCACTCAACTGTTTTGCTCTTAGAAATCCACCCTGTCCAGAAGTCCACCCCAAATTTATCTCAGGGGCCCAACTCCCCAGTCCCTGTAGTAAACTCACAGAAAGGGAAAGATCAGCTTTTTAAGCCCACAGACCAACCCCCATCCAGCACAGGACAGGAGAAGCCCCCTGTGCTGGTACATTTGGAACAGTCTGAGCAGAGAGAGGAAAGCAGAACTCCTTTATTGGTTACAGGAGCCAAGATTCATTAGGTTGACCTTGGACTAAAAACCTTAAAAAAAAATGGGCTATGTGAGCACAGTTTTCATTGTTGCATCCAAGGCTCTTAATAGTCCTGTCTGGAGACAGGAGTACAAAAAAGTTCACATCCCATACCTGGCCAAAACTTGAGTACTATGTTTTGAACAAAGCAATAGGTAATTAGCCCCAAATTCCCAATGAACTCCCATAAAGATATTTTTGACACTTTTCTTTTGGGGTAGCAGGAGGGAAAAACTGGCACTGATGCTTTTGTCCTCTTAAGTTTAAAAGAAAAAAGAATTAAAAATTCAACAGTAAATATGTAAATTACCATTAACAGTCAAACCAAGAGGCTTGAAATTCATTACTAGAAGACTAACAGCAAAAAACAAACAAAACAAAAAAAGACCAAAATCCAGAATTCATAGGCACAAGAAAGTTATCACTGAAAAGACAGAAATTTCCTGTGTAAGGAATTTTATTCCCAATCACATGCTACAATTAAAATGGCAGAGGCCTTTTCAGATGAGTGGGAGGTGGGGAATGGGAGAGGGCTCGAGACTGATGAAAGGTCTTCACTAGTTTTTTTTTGTTGTTTTTTTTTTTTTGCGGTACGCAGGCCTCTCACTGTTGTGGCCTCTCTCGCTGCGGAGCACAGGCTCCGGAAGCGCAGGCTCAGCAGTCATGGCTCACAGGCCCAGCCACTCCGCGGCATGTGGGATCTTCCCGGACCGGGGCACGAACCCGTGTCCCCTGCATCGGCAGGTGGACTCTCAACCACTGCGCCACCAGGGAAGCCCCCTTCACTAGTTTTAACAACCACATTGCCTAGGGAAAGTTGATTCTTCAGAGTCTATCAATCTTTTTAAGACAAAAATTTGAACCAGAAAAGGAAAATCAAGAAAGGGAAAAAATACTTCTCTAGGAGAGCCAGTGTGTGGCAGGTGCCACAGGAAAGGAGAAATGACAATTCTCGGCTATCTCACCAGCAAGCGGTTGAAGAGCCTAAACCCACAACTTTTTACAAACACAAAAGACAGTACCAGGATCTGAACATCTCATCGGGCCTCAAGTGCTAAATCTTAAAAGCCCCACAGAAGTCGGTCAATCGTGGTAGAACAAGCTAAAACATGGCTGAAGAATCAAGCAATGACTTGAGGCCTGAATTCTAATTTCCCTCTAGGCCTCCATAAAAAGCACATGCTGTTACCTAACATGGCTTACAAGCAGGAAACATAAAGGAAGTGATTTGGAAGAGTCAGACCCCTCTATAGAACAAATGGGACAAAACACAAAGAAGACTCTTGACACTCTCTTCAGAGTCTAGTCTTCTATAGGAGCTTCTTTTCCACTGTTCAAATGTATAAAACAAACATTCAAAAAAAACCCAAATGTTTCTCAGTGTCTATGATTTAAAATTGGTATTGTGGTTTCCATCTTGAAAGTGTTTTTTAAATATATTACTTCACATGAATCTTCACAACAATCCCACATGTAGGCAAAATGGTATTTTCCCTCCACTCCACAGATCAAGAAACTCCCCACCAGAGATGATGTGACTTTTATGCAAGATCTCAAGCATATTACCCAAACAGAAACCCAGGTATTCTGACTTTAGTTGTAGTGTTCCCTATATTCCACTACTCAAAGTGTGGGCCACAGGAAAGCAGCCCAGCACCACCTGGGGATGAATCATGTGCATATTAAAGTCTGAGGCACCCTGCTCTGTAAGGGATTAAGGTGCTCTCCATGGTAATAACTCTATCTCTGGATTTGGAGTCAAAAAATTTTCTTACCTATGCAGCCCTCCTCGTCCACAAAGGCTTTAGATTTTAGCACACGTTTTCGTTTTCTTTTGTTTTCTCCACTTGAGCCCTAAAAGATCATAGGAAGATCAGAGGATACAACATTAAATTGACCAATCAAGCTACAGAGAAAAATAACAAAAGTTTTTTACTCTATAACAATCACCCTCCAATATTCTATGACGATAAAAAGTTAAACAAGTTATCTACAAATTTCCCTTTAGGGGATCAGCCCAACCACAGACAAGTTACACTCATTGATACTTCATTGTGAGAAGAAAAGTAGCATGTTGAGCAAAGAACTGTGTTCATTCAGTCAACAAACTTTTGTTGGGTAGTGCAGGCGTCGAGGTTAAAAAGACCAATAGCACAAGGGCCTTAGTGGAGGAGAGAGACAAAGAAAACAGACCATTGCAATCCATTGTGGTAAGGGCTTTAATGGAAGGCCACAGCAGATACTATGGAAGCACTCAGGGAAGGCCTCTAAACCAGACCAGAGGTCTCCATGGCATCCACCCTTGCCGTGGATACCTGCTAGTTCAATCTTGGCACTGCAACATTACAACTGTCTAATTTAGTATCAAAAGGTATTACTTATACCAACTTCCTTTTCTCTCCACTGGTCTTCTACCCCATTTTCTCTTCAGCTAATGAGGAAATCAGTGCAAAATTTAAATGAGTCTTATCACAATGAATTAAGGAAAACTAATATTCATAAAGGAAAAAAACCACCCATCTTCTCAGTCCTTCATTATCTACACTAACAGAATCAGACAAGAGCCAGATGAAGATCATTGAAAATTGTATTTCCCCATTTGCAGCCCTTTTCTTGAAGAGCAACAAATCTGCATAAGTTGTTTGTTCTACTCTGTCTTTCACACACTCTGCTGCAAGACTTCACTTTGCACAATGCCAACAGGAGTTGAGTGGCACAGCTGCCCTAAAGCTGGAGGGAATGAAAAACAAAAGAGCTCCCAGGATTGACTTTGGCCACATTCCTGAGATGACACCTTATGGCTGAACTCCCTCTTCAGGTGAGAAGAGAGGGAATGCCCATTCTGCACTACCTAGAGGAGAGCAGGACGAGACAGGAGCCGGCTACTGACATCTGTGAAGTGTACAGCAGCGAACTAACGTAGCAGAGTAGTTTTATCCTTGGGCGATAAAGGACACATCCCAATAAAGTTGTACCTTGACAGAAGGAGGCTCTGGCTCAGTCTTCGGCACTGGTTCAGGAGATGGAGAAGCAGGAGGAGGTGGGGATGGTGACTCAGCTTCATGAGCCCCAGGAGAGTCTAGTATGACTGAAATAAGGAAACAAGCTTAGATAAGAGAACTACAGCAGTGTCTGGTACAATGCCTTCTCCACTGGCTCTCTAAACTTCCATGTCCAACAAAGGGTATTTTGCAAGCAGTAATTCAAGACAACCAAGGACTCTGCAATTATATAACTATAAATATCTTTAAAATACATATTTTATTAATTTTCATACAAAGAGAATCAAAGAATCAAGAATTATTAGAGCTGGAATATACCTTAGAGATCATCTTAGCTAAGCTTCTACTTTTATAGATAAGTCAAAGTATGAAGTTGTTTTATAAATATCCACTGATCAAAAAAAAAATATATCCACTGATCATCTACCATGTGTCATGTATTTCACTTACATTATTTTACTTTATCCTCACAACAAACCTAAGAGACTAATACTATTATTCATACATTAGAGTTGAGTAAACAGAGGTTCAGAGAGGTTAGTTAACTTGTCAGGGGCACAGAGCTTGCAACTGAGGCAGGAAGTTTTAGACCCCAGTCAGTCTGATTCCATAGCCTTACTATTCCAACTATCCCATGCTACCTTACCACTCAGGGCCAGACATTTTCTCTTAAGATCAAGTAAGTGGAGATAATCCTCAGATTATATCAAATGTGAGTACCTTTCATCTGAAGAGCTACAAATCCATTACAAATATATTTAAAATACACTGACGCATCCACATTCCTTATGCTTATGTCACTAAAATTATATTGAGGGAGAATGCTTGACTAAGGCAGACAGACATAGATTCTAGCATATGAATGTGGGCAAGTTGTAAAAAAATCTCTTTGAACTTCAGTTGTATAAAACAGAAATAATAGTTAACAGTGATTTTGTGACTGTGGTCTGAGGATTATTTGCCATCACTTGAGATGTATGTTAGACTGAAATTTTCCAGCTGATATTAAGAGCATAAACTGGGGAGTGGGGAAATCATCTCTGACACAATGATCACAATTACAGCTCTAACAACTAGGACTTGCTTGTTAATATGTGTTTGGGAACTACTTCTCACTTGCCTCACTGATGAGGCTTATTTTGCTACACTGAGATTAGCAGGAAAGAATATTTTAAGGAGAGAAATATTGCTACGGAAGTGGTACCACCTGAAACGACAGTACCACCACAGGGATCCCATCATTTCTGAATAGTTCCAGAAATAGTATAAGGCCCATAAGAGAGGAAGTGAAAATCCTCAGCTGACCTATTGCTTAATTACCACAAAGAAATTGCTGGTCAAGGAACTGGGTAAGCTGCTTAGCCTCACCTGCTCCCTGAATCTCCTGGCTGTATTCAAATTCTTAGCACAAGTCTTGGATCTGAAATTCTCCCAACCGATTAGGTCAGTGTTAAAAATTATGACAGTGGAGGGTTCAAGGCCAAATGACCTAAAGAGGTGAAGCAGAACAACAGCCAGAAAGAAACAATTACACACTTCAAGTATGAAATGGGCCCCAAAACTTTATAAGCTCTAGGAAATAAAAACATAAAAGGAAAGTGGTCCAGCTATTAACCAGCTCTGGGAGGCTGGAACATGATGGGAGCTCAAGGAAGCAAAAGTCCAGTCAAACCACAGAACCAAGCACACGTTTTTCTGAAGGTATAGCTATTAAGAAAGCTGTGTCACAATGTGTTACAGTGGTGGGAGTGAAGTTTATGTGGTGAGGATGCCAAAAAAAAGGAATTTTGAGTACTCTCAGTAATAAGTTTAAGAGTTCTTACTCTATTTCCAGTTCTGTAACAACTTGACTTAACCAAGGAAAACACAATCCCAGTGGCACCCTCTAAGACCCCTCTCACTGCACTGTATGGACTGTTTATCTACACTTCACCTTCAGACTCTAAGGTCCACACAGGCAGAGGCACCATGATTTCCCTAGCACTGAATATACAGTAACAATTTCTTTTAAATAAAGGAAAAGAATCATTTTCTGAACTAAATTTGGGATGATGGGCTTCTAGGTCAAGGAAGATTCAGCATATACCTCCTTCTCCCTTCCACACACCCCCAAAGAGAAACATTATAACGATAATAAAGGAAAGAAATGTTGTAACCCTCTCATAATGGGGAAGAGAACACCAGAGGAGCCAAGAGCTCTTAATGAATAAGAAATTTCAACAAATCCCTGGAAGATGGAAGGCAGATGGGAAAAAGTTGACAAGGGAAGCATCAGTCAATTAGGTGAGTCTGATAGGAGAGGTTACTATATATTATAAAACTTGTCTTTTATCTGATTTTTGAAATTGTGTACATGTATTACTTTGTTTAAAAAAATTTTTTTAAACAAAATATTTTAAGAAAGGAAGGACAGGGAAAACAACTAGAATTTTCTGGACTTTACAAACATTAATCATTCATTTTCATAATAACCCTACAAAATCACTATTACTATTTCTGTTTTATATTGATACAACTGAGGTTCAAAGAGACTTTTTTAAAACTTGCCCACATTCATATGCTAGAATCCATGTCTGTCTACCTTAGTCTTTATTACCAAGCCAAGCATTCTCCCTCAATATATTTTTAGTGACATAAGCATAAGGAATGAGAAACCTCACTCACCCCAGGAAAGCAACCTTTGTTGGGGCAGCATAAGAGCTGTGGTAAAACTAATTGCAGGGATCCAGTAATGTAACCACTGTTTATCAGAGAGTTTTCTGGAAGAGATGGGTAACTAGGATTCCTGAAAATCATTCATAGCTTCCTTTAACCTTTAAAAAAGGGGCGGTGGGTCATTTGCTTAACATTCTCTATAAGCAATTTGCAACGACTGAAAATGGTAGCAAGGACTGAAACATACCATTTAAAACTTTTTCCTAGCAATATAGATAGTACTCTTAATGTTGTTTCTCTCTGGGTCTGGCCTTTTCTTGCTTTACAAAGGGAGTATGTACAATAGAACTGCTAAAGGTGCTTATGACTCTGCCAGGGAGAAAGATAAAGGAACAGTCCCTTGGGTAGAGAGTTAAGGATATGAAGTTGACGGGAATTTTCTGAGAGAAGGTACTTTCAAGTGTGTTTATTACCACACTTAAACGCTTACTGAATTTCAATAGGAAAAGTGGGGTGAATAATAAGAAAACTGACTCTATGTTAAGCACTGTCCCGGCACTTTTGACGCAGCATCTTATTTAATGTTCATAAAAGGCCGACACAGTTTGTGATAACACCCCTATATGAGAGACGAGAAAACAGTAATTGATTAAGTTAAGTAATCTGCCTAAAGTCACATGGTCAGTGGTAAAGGTTAAGATTTAAACCCAGGTCTGTCTAACTGCAAAGTCTCTGCCATTTCCTCCACTCCCGCTGCTCATGTACTAACTTCCAGCTGAAGACAGCATATTGAACTAATAGTGTAACAGAAATAAAACAATAATAGGTTAGAGACTGTATGAATGTTTAAAATGAAATCCCACTGGCTTTGAGACAAAGAAGAAATTTAGGAATAAAATGGCAAAGGTTTATAAATTTAGTCAGATGCCAAAAATTATCTTTGCCAGAAAAAAAATCTGAGAGCCTCTGCTTTATATCATCTGCTATTATAGGTTGTCCACCTCTTTCACATTTCTTCTCCCTTCCAAACTAAATAACCCCACTCATATTTCTAATCACTTAAGGGTATTATTTTTGTGAGCTAAGGATCAGAACTACGGAGAATATTTCAGAAGTATGTAAAGAGTGTTCAATCAACCACAGTAATTCCTTGACTTAGAGCTGACTCCTTCACTAATACTAGAGTATCTAGTTTACTTTTTTAATGTACATTAGGATGATGGCTTCAAAGACTTTTTTAGAATCTTCTTCAAGTTCTTTTCCTGGTTGGAATTTAGGGAAAACTGTTCCAATTAGCACACATTCCTAAGTTACTTGCTAAGTTATTTTCCTGTGTGTCTGCATAGATTTGCCTCTATTTCCTTCAACTCTTAACCAGTCAGAATGTTCCTTGATGGTTGTTTCATCACACACTTGGGAATCTTCCTTTCTGTAGTCTTGGTTAAAGCATTTTGATAAATGACATGGAATGAGTATATAGCAACTGCTCCACTGGGATGGTCACAATACCCTATCCCTATCCATTCCACAGTCAATGGAAACCCTAAATCCATGGAAGAGTCAAAGATGTACCTCTGCCATAGACATATTCAACTTTCTTGTACAATTTCTTATGTATATTCATTTCTTTTGCATTACTGTCACCTGTATATATAATTTGTTTTTTCATTCACTTGAGCTAATATCCCCCCACTTTTGGGGAGCCTCTGTTACCATTTTTAGTGCTTCTTAGTTTCTGGTAAAAGTAGAATCTAACAAGTTTAGCTTTGTCCTTCAACAGCATAGCAGGTTCCTTTTTTTGCATTCATTTTTCTTTAATCTCTTTTTAGTGTCAGTTTGTTTGCTCTTGTCTACCTTTATATGATGCTGAATCCCTTTGGACGATAGTTCCCCTGGCCATTACCAAAAATGTTTTATACTCATTAGGCCATGAATTCATGGAGAATCAATCACAGCAGCTCAAGCTTTTCACCACTGGTTCTCAAGCCAGGCTTTTCAGGATCAAAGTAATCTGGCATATCAGTCAAACCCAGGTATTGTTCTCTTTGGTCTCCTCCTTTTTCTGTACACTTTCATTTACACATTTTGGGAAGGATAATTGAACTGGCTCTTAGAATAATTGATATTCTTTTAAAAGGCACTTAATTTTTCAGGCAAGACTCTTGCCCTTATTCTGTTCGCTTATTGTACAACAGTGTCTACAACTTAAAACTGGAAGGGTTCACAGTGTCATTCCCTCTCCACAATGACCATACAGATTCTTCATCTTAGCATGGTTTTACTTATGTGGTACAAAACACCACCAATACCCCAATGCCTACAATATCACCCATTTTATAAGATTCACATGAAGGTACCCAAAGGAAGAGCTCCATTTTATTTTTTAAAAAAGAAAACGTCCTTGTTAATAAATAATAATCCTTATTCTCTTTCCCTTTGTGTTTGCTACTTTGACAAATTACCATAAGATTATGGTTCTTGTCAAAAGGTTAAAGTAGCTTTTAAACAGAAATAGGTACACTGTGTCTCTCAGTGCTAGGATTACTATTGTCACTGTGACCCATAATAAGTAAATTTTTAGCTCCTTGAGCCTAAAATCATCATAATAAGAACTGACCCTTCTGTGGACCAAATGTTTGTGTTCCCTCAAAATTTATATATTGAAGCCCTAATCCCCAATATGATAGAAGTAGGAGGCGGACCTTTGGGAGATAATTAAGTCTCGAGGATAGGGCCCTCATGAATGAGATTAGAGACACAAGAAAGATGATTTCTCTCTTTGCCACGGAGGATACAGCAAGAAGGTGTCTGTCTACAAATGAGGAAGAGAGCTCTCACCAGGAACTGAATCAGCAGACACCTTGATTTTGGACTTCTTAGCCTTCAGAACTGAGAGGAATAAATTCCTGTTGTTTAAGCCTCTCAGTCCATGGTATTTTTTGTTATAGCATCCCAAACTGACTGAGACAATCCCACTAGCCAAAAATTAAAATTTAAAAAATTAGCAATGCCCACCTTCATCTTCACTGCTATCAGACTCAGGAAGTTTGATTCTTCTCCTCTTTTTCTTCATGTTTTCAGTTTCTTTTGTCTCATCGTCAGATACCTCCACTTGCTTCCTCCTGTTGCCATTCGGGAATAATTTAAGCATGTTACACAAAATAAAAATATAAGTATTCATGTGTTACTGTCAGCCTTGCTTCATAACTCATGATCTTAATTCCAGAGGGTAGAAAGTAAGAGTCGTTATAGACCCATAAGAATACTCTGCTAACTGACCACAGCTAGGTCACTTCATGGGGTAACCAGAATAAAAACTTTCTCTAGCTCTCTAAAGACCACTGTAAGCTACTTACCAAGTTATTGAAAAATTTTCCAAATTCCTTCTTACTTCCCCTACTGGCCTTTCAATCATTCAACAAGCATTAAATAAGCAGCTACTACCTACATAAAGACTTTTTGCTAAATGCTCAGATGCAAAGATCAAGAAAATACCGTTGTTCTAAAGAAGCTCTGGCAGGAAAAATGGGCATAAATACCACTAACTATAAAATACAATGTGATAAATTTTACTGGACAAATAACCTAGATCCATCTTGACATTATTTAGCTCCTCTGTCTGGATACTCCACCACACTATTCATTCAATCAACAATAATTTATCAAGGGCCTAGTGTGTGTTATAGATACAAATAAGTACAAGACATAGTTTTTACCTTCAATCTTATTTCTTATGTAACTAAATATCAACTTATTTTTCTACCTTAAGCTAGAAAAATAACAAATTAAACCCAAAATAAGTAGAAGGAAATAATAAAGAGCAGAAATCAATGAAATAGAAAATGTTAAAAGATAAAAGTTATTTTTCAAGAAAAGATTAATAAAATTAGTAAGACTTTTACAAGACTGATAATGAGAAAAGTATACATTACCAATGTTAGGAATGAATGAAGAAATCTATAGTGATACCTACAGATTCCATAGATACTCAAAGAATAAGGCTATATATATTATAAACATTTTTATGCCAATAAACTCAACAACTCAGATGAAATTCCTTTAAAAACACATTCAAAATTGACCCCAAAAGAATAAGAATATTTGAATAGCTCTATTTAAAGAAATCAAATTCATAATAAAAATTTTCCCACAAAGTAAACTCCAAGCCTGGGTCCACTGGTGAATTTTATCAAACTTTTATGAAAGAAACAATACATACCTTACACAAACTCTTTTGGAAAACAGAGGAGGAGGAAACTCCTCTCAACTGATTGTATGAAATGGGCATAACTTTGATACTGAAATCTGACAAAGACATTACCAGCCAAGAAATTAACTGATTATAGCCCCCATAAATATAGATGCAAAGAATTCTTAACATAACATTAACAAATCGAATCTAGCAATATATAAAAAGGATAATACATCATGACCAAGTGGGGTTTATCTCAAGAATGCAAGGCTGGTTTAACATTTGAAAACCAGTCAGTGTAATCCACCACATGAACAGAAACACCATACGATCGCCTCAATAAATGCAGAAAAAGTATCTGTCAAAATTCAACACCCATTCATAAAACATTTCAGCAAACTAGGAATAGAAAAGACTTCCTGAATCTGGTAAAGGGCATCTACTAAAAACATACAGTTAATGTCCTACTTGGTGGTGAAATCCTGAATGCATTCCTGGCAATAACCATCAACAGCGAGTGTCGTACCCATCGTTAGAAACATTTTAATCCATCCCTATCACATGTTCCTAGGAGGTGAGGCCCACTGGACAGAGAGCTCTGACCCTCTGAAACGTCAGCATTTTGTTGATGTTTTCTAATAGCGTAGCCCCAATCTTGCCACAAAAGTCAAGTATGTCTAGGCCTATCAGTGCTGACAGTGTCCTTTAGAATTTCTTTCAACAGACTAGCTCCTACCAACTATGAGGTAGTGTCTCAAATTCCTGGATTCATTTTTAACAGCTTGTGTGCTTTTTATTTTCTTTTCTAATTACATTTTACCACTTGAAAAATAAACTCATTGATATAAAAAGAAAACAAAGAACTTTTTCTCTTAAATTTCACTGGAAACAGTAACCCCTCATTTGGCAATCTGAGGTGAAAAACAGACACAGAGACATACAATCAGGCACACTTATGCCATGTCCACAAATATAAAATGAAGTAAAGGAGAAGACAATCAATTTAAACGCAATGGGGCCCAAAAAACTGGCTTTGGGCCCTAAATCATCTGAACTGGCTGATTCAAGTTCTGCTTCACTAGACAAGCTATGGAGCTTCTCTCTTCATTTTGGTTATGCAGCTGTATCCCTAAGGCTATCCCTAGTAGGATTTAGTGCTCAGCTGAAAACTCCCTGCTTGTCAATAAGCCCAAAAAGACCTTCTCACCCCCAGCAAAGACACTCTTCCCCCACAAGCAACAAAATTTTCCTACCTTTTTTTTTCCTTCTGCTGCATCTTAACAGGCTCTGCTTTTTTGCTAGATTTCTTCAGGCCCACAGGGGCTGCCAGCTTTGGTTCAGTGACAGACAGTGGAGGTTGCTCCACTTTTTTTTCTTCTTTCACTGCTTGTTCTGAATCCAAATTGACTTTAATTTTATCTGTAAATAAAGTATAGCAGACGACATATAACCCCATCGTGCAATATTAATCTATCATTCCTTTGACAGTTTACTAGGTGCCAGGTAATATATTAGGCACAGGGGCTAAAGGGATAAAAAACAGTCCCTGTCCTAACAGAGCTCATGGTCTACTCAGAGAACATTTCTCCTTTCCAACTACCACTGTAGCTATAACTGTTTTCATTTCTGCCTCCTGCTAATCCCTCATTATATCACAGCCCCCAAGCCAAATGATAGTAAACGTAGCACTTAGAAAAAAATGAATACAACTTTATGAAGTACCAACATTCTCATTTGTTAGATGAGGAAATTAAGAGTCAGAGCGATTAAAAGATGTTTCCCAAGAGTGTGCAGCTTATGAATTCTGAAAACAGAAAAGCATCTCCTTTGTATACGCAAAAAAATATGAAACACCTTTTTAAGCAAAGAATGATAACAGATGACTTTTTAATTTTGTCACCAATAATTTTTTGAAATATATAAAGCATTAAGGTTTTTGTTACTGAAACAGAATTCATATCATAAAATTTACCCTTTTCAAGTATACAATTCAGTGGTTTTTAATTGCAACAACACCACCATCCAATTTTAGAACATTTCATCACCCCTAAAAGAAACCCTGTACCCATTAGCCATCACTCTCCAACCCATCCCTTAACAACCACTAATATACTTTCTGTCTCTATAGATTTGCCTATTCTGAACATTTTGTGTAAATGAAATCATATAACATGTGGCCTTCTGTGTTTGGCTTCATTTATTTTGCATAACATTTCAAGGTTCATCCATGTTGTAGCATGTATCAGTATTTCATTCCTTTTCATGGCTGAAAAATATTCCATCATATGGATATATTACATATCATTTAACCATTCATCACATGATAGACCTTCTTGGTTATTATGAATAATGCTGCTATGAACATTTGTACAAGTTTTTGTGTGAACACACAGTTTTAATTCACTTGAGTAGATACCTAGGAGTGGAAGTGCTGGGTAAATACGTTTAATTTTTTGAAGCACTGCCACACTGTTTTCAAAGTGAGCACATCATTTTACATTCCCTACAGCAATGTATGAGGGTTCAATTTCTCCACATTCTTGCTAACACTTGTTATTGTCTGGCATCTAGTTTTAAATGGTTCAAATACCAACAATCAACTCTTCATCCAGCTCTAAAGCTTCATTTTCATTGCACTGATCTTGTCATGTGTCAAATACAATAAAAACATTCATAATTTTACTCTAAACATTAAGCCTTGAAAAAAACATCTGTTAAATAAATCAGCTTTGTAAGCCATTCTTTTAATTAAGTGAATATTTCATTCCTTTATTTTATCCACGTTTCCCCCCTCCCTCTATTACATTCTATCATAATATCCTGTTACTCTCTGCCTAGCTATTACAATCATTAAGTATTTTATTTTTTCTGTATTTACTTGTCTTTCTATTCCAGTAGAATATAAGGGCCATGAGGACATTTTCTGCATTGTATCACTAGTGCATAATAGTGCCAAGCATGTAGTAGGTGCTCAATAAATATTTGCTAAATAAACACATGAATAAATAAATGTATACTTCTGTTTGACTTTTACAATTTGCAGTCATGTTTTATGTATTTTAGAAATAATAGTAATTTTTAAATTCACTGGCTTTTAAGGTTACAAACATATTAAAAACAACAACAACAAATAAACATGTGGGCCCCATCAAAGTTGCCAAGAAACCACACAATCTGATTGGGTATAGTGGACTAGCACCAGGCGTGCAGGCCAGTGACATTAGCATGACATATTTTCACAGAAGTAGGGAGCCCTCCTTATGCACTGTGCCTGCAGTAATACAATCATGCCTCCCAATAACCTGAAAGTAGCAAATTTTCAATATTTTTTCAGAACATAAAGATGTTCTCTGATAGCATTTTTTTTTTTGTGCAAGCCAATTTTTTTTTAAATTTATTTATTTATTTATTTATGGCTGTGTGGGTCTTCGTTTCTGTGCGAGGGCTTTCTCTAGTTGTGGCAAGTGGGGGCCACTCTTCATCGCAGCGCGCAGGCCTCTCACTATCACGGCCTGTCTTGTTGCAGAGCACAGGCTCCAGACGCGCAGGCTCAGTAGTTGTGGCTCACGGGCCCAGTTGCTCCGTGGCATGTGCGATCTTCCCAGACCAGGGCTCGAACCCGTGTTCCCTGCATTGGCAGGCAGATTCTCAACCACTGCGCCACCAGGGAAGCCCTCTGATAGCTTTTATGGCAAATAAAAAAAACTATTACCCCAATCTGTCCCCTAACTACCATTTTGACCATCACAGAAAAGCAGATTTCTGACTAATTTTACTTGCATAAGCATGTAACAAAACTGCTTCCCACAAAATCTTTGTAAAGTGCTATGCTCCAAGAAGTGTGCCATAATTATCCTGCAACTCCTGCATTGTTCCTGGTATTCTGGCCACATACCCCCAGGGGATGTGTACTTGATATGAGAAGTACAAAAATATGTAGTTATTGGTTCTTTCTATATGAAAAAATCCTCTCTCTCTCTCTATATATATATATATATTTTACATCTTTATTGGAGTATAATTACTTTACAATGGTTAAATATATTTTTTTAAATAAAGGAGATTTGCTTTCTCAAAAAGTAAATATTTATAAATGGCCATTATAAATAAACTTCTCTTTTATTTTAAACACCCATTTTCAAGAACACTATAAAACAAATATTTAATTCTCTTTTCAAGGCAGGAAGTAAAAACAGAAATAAGTAAACTACCCTCCAGGATATCTCGACTGAACCCAGCTCACCCATAAAATCTATTGTTCCAGTTGGTTATATTCATCAACATATAGATCTGTATACTACAAGTTTATGTTAGGATGCGGGAATGCCACATGGGAGTGTGTTAGATAGGTTAAAAACTGGACAAGGTGGCTTTCACCTCAGATATAATGTTATTATATTAACATTCATATATTAGTCAAAGGAAGGTAAGAACATGCTTACTCATAGCAGCTTTTCCAAAAAAATTGCTTATCGCATTCCCTTTCCCTGGTGGCTTGTTGCCTACCGAAGATGCCTAAAAGCATAGAAAAACAAAACACACATGATTTTTTTTTCTAATGTTTAGGCTGCTCTTCAAGTAGCAGTCAAAAAATCTCTTCAATAGAAGAGCACACTCTCATGATCATACAGTCTCTATATTATTATGCCAAAACGTGTAGGCACTAGATATAAGAACAAATCCAGACCAGATAGTATTTGGTGTTAATCGCCAAAGCTTAGTTTTCCCCGGTTTTTATAAAATTATTATTCATGAATATGGCTAAACTTATTTAGAGTACATTTAAAAACTACTTAGTTTGACAGAATTAAAACACATCAGAGGCAACATGGTACAAAATGGGGAAAAACCTCCAAAACATTACATTTGTAATCATCCTAAGTGGAATGCTAAATGCTGATTCCACCACGTAATAGCAATATGACATCCAAATTACTTAACAAGATAATGATAATGTCTCCCTCACAGAAGCAATAAGAGGATTTAAGCAAAGACCAAACTATTGGCACTCAGTAGGAGTCCTATAATTGTCAGTGCTTTCCCTCTCCCTCTCCTCTCCTTTCCCAAAGTGGAAGCTTTAAAATGACAATAATGGTAATAATAATAATGGCAATAATTATGCTTTTCTAGATTATTTTTAATAGTATGAGACTTTTCTTAAGTCAACGCACTTAAGTTAGTTGAGATGACTGAACAATAAAAAACTAAGGAAAGGGATGAAAGAAAAAAACAAGAAAAATTCATTAAATAGAATGAGAATGTTAAATACACTGGCAAAGCCCAAAATATAGATGTTCCCAAATAACATACTGCTAATATACAATTCTTTGCATTATTTCAACTGGGTCTCACAATAAGCTTATGATGTGTACAGGGCAGGCATTACATTTTACAGGAGAATCTGAGGCTTGGTGAGAAGCATTATCGAAAGAAAAAGGACTACTTCAGGTGAGAGTATCAAGAACTAAAGGATTTACAATAAAGCAGAAAAAACAGAACTAAATATCAGAACCTTAAATAATTAAACTACTACCACTGGAATTATTAAATGCTTTTCTAGTTACCCATTCTGAGCTGTAAAAGCATATTTTTAAAGAAGACTTACATTCGTTACTTCTTTAGCCTCTGTTTTGGTTTCCTTGTTGGCATCTTGGGTTTTAGAAGCAGCTTTAGAAGCAAACATGCCCATGATGCCTTTGGGCTGCTGGGAACTCTGTTTGGGGATAGGTGGGCCATGACCATTGGTGGTCAACTCATTACTAGCTTGTGGCTCAGGTGATACCGGAAGATCTGACTGCTCAAACTTTTCAAAAGATGAGGATTCAGCAGGAGCTCTAGGGACGGCAGCTGCACACTGGATGGCACTAAACCTGAGGACAGAAATGTTACATTAAATTAATTGATGTCAACATCAAACCTTATTTTTAAACTCTTGTTTCTTCCCCACAATACTTTCTAACCCTAATACTATAAAATTAGAAAATTTTAGAACTAGAATGGATTTTAGAAATTAGTTTGTGCAACAAGTACTGGAGAGGAGTGAGTGAATTATACATCTCGTTAGTAATAAAACTAAGATTGGAAGGTGTCTTCTACCAAGCCATATGGGTATTCTTGCTTTTTTGATAAAAGCATCCTAATTCAAAATAGTAAGAATACACCAAACAATAATAAAACATTAGTAATTTCACCATCTTTGGTAAACCAAATGGTTATCTCTTGTTTTTAAAGACCTTCAACATATAGGGCTAGCAATACCATAAATACTGACTGAATCAAAATTAAGAGCTTTAAATATTAACAAATTTCCTGGCAACTCTCCTGGCCAGAATGGATCATGCTTTAAAACATGGAATAAGCTGGGAACAGAGCCACTGGCTTCTATAACCTGTGGTCCTTTAAAGTCACTTATTTAATAATTTATAATAATCCCAACTAATAGCACCAGACAAGTATGCCCATAGCTAAGTGAAGAAATTTGGAACAATTTGCATGACGTATTAACGGGAACATTCATCTCTTCTTCTCTAATGATTGTAGATGCGCCTGTTTCACAAAAATCCATGATGTAATGTCCTACATTGTGAATGGGTAACTGATCCAGCCTTGTCAAACAGTTGTACTTAAAGCAAAGTTTTCCAACGTTTCCTAACAAAGAAGAATATTTTATTTCCCTCAGTCTTTTGCTTATTGAGGGTAGGTAAGAGCTCCTTGAAGATAAGTATATTATTCACCTTTTGTATTTCAGGCACCCAGTACAAGACCTGGCACAGGGAAATACAGGTTGAAAGAAAGATTATTTAAGTCACTGAAAGTGAGGCTTCTGGCTTCTCTCCTTTCTTTAGTGTATCATCTCAACTTGGGGTGGGAGAAGATGGAGGTTAAGAAACTATGTGGTGATAGCAATTATCTTACAGATCAACCAGGCACAACTCTGAGATTAACTGGCCTAAGATAAAAAATCCCTGATAATATCACTTAATTTCTGAAGTAACTTTAGGCTGAACAGCCCTGAGCTAGAGTCCACAGCTCCAAAAACCTTCCACTGATTTATTACAGTCCACATAGAAAACTCCACATTAACACAAATATTTTGTGCATCAGAGTTAAGAACAGACGGAAATCATTTCCTTTCACTCACCACTCTTCCTCTCTGGCCCTGCAGTGCTTCCATGTACAGGGAAACAGAGCAATGTTTTATTTCATTGTCAACATCTAAAGTTGGCCCCGAGACAACTCTTTCTCCATTTGGTCTACATTCCACACCTTAGGGTCAGGACCAGGAATTGGCAATGAGGAAGAGACCAGGTTAGGCTGGGAACATGTCCGAAGAGAGAAGAATCTGCTCAATCTAAAATTTCAACTTTCTTCCTGTCACAACACTTCTTAAAACACATGAAACAATGTGTCAGATCTCAGTTGGCCCATGATTCTCAGGACCAAATACAAACTTCTTTATTGGAGATAAATTCCTCACATTTCTACCGAGGATCCTTTAAATATTTAAGTAAAGTTTCATTAAAGTGCTTCCTACTATCACATTTGTACTTGTCATGTTTATTTTAGCAGTCCCTATGCAAATTTCATTGTGGACTTTTGAGTCACTTTTATTCTTGTTTGCTTACTTACTAGATACAACAGAATTGATTTTTAGAGTTTGACATACCACTAGATTTTAATACAGATTATTTTTGAAATCTAATAATACAACTTACATAAACATATCTGGGTGTTAATGTTTTCTTATAATCCTTCCCTAAAAGACACCAGACATAAATTACTCTTTAGCTGTATATTCATTATTTATCTAATAAATATTTGTGTGTCTATTATACTCAAGGTTTTGAGCTGAAGGAAAAAAAAGAACCAATGTCTACCATTAATTCACTCAACAATTATTTACTTTATGCTTACCATTTGCCAGGCACCATTTTGGGTATACAGTGGTTAACAAAATAGACATGATCCCTATGCTCATGGAACTTACAGAAATTATTTTTGGCAATCCTATACCTATTTCTCCTCAAGGACCCAACTTTATCAGTTATCCCATCCCCCCCGAGTATCTTCAACCATTTCTTCTTTTTATAGCTCTTTCCTAATAATATAAGTTCAAGGTATTCTCAACTTTAAAAATGTATAGGGCTTCCCTGGTGGCGCAGTGGTTGGGAGTCCGCCTGCCGATGCAGGGGACACGGGTTCGTGCCCTGGTCCGGGAGGATCCCACACGCCACGGAGCGGCTGGGTCCGTGAGCCATGGCCGCTGAGCCTGTGCGTCCGGAGACTGTGCTCCACAACGGGAGAGGCCACAACAGTTAGAGGCCCGCGTACCGCAAAAAATAAATAAATAAATAAAAATGTATATATATCCTCCCTGAGCCTCAATTCCTCTGTAGCAGGTTACCTCTCTTTTTCCTCCATCTTACCGTCAAATTTCCTGGAAAGTTGTCCCTATCTGCTATCTTCCTTATATCCCGATCTACCCAGTTGACCAGAAGCTGGTTGCTCCACTGAAACTGCTGTTACCAAGGCCATCACTTTTCAGTTCCTGTTTTACTCAGCTTCTCAGCAAGGTTTGATATTGTCAACCAGTCCCTCCTTCTTGAAACTCTCTTCTTAGTTTTTAGAACTCCAGACACTCTCATGATTTTCCTCTTATTTCTGGCTGCTCCCTCTTAGGTCCCTCTTTTCTGCCCACCCCTTAAAAAACAGCTGTCACTTAAATAGTGCTTACTGTGTGCCAAGCACTGTTCTAAGTGCTTTACATATATTAATTCATTTAAACCTCTACAACCCTGAGGCTGATACTAATTTTATTAGTTTCATTTCACTGATGAGGAAACTCAAGCAGAGAGGTTAAATAATTTGCCCAAGAGGTTACACAGCTAGTAACTGTGCCTAGAGTTTAATAACTTTCTGCCCTTCTTTCAGTCTATGCATTCTCTCTGCATGACTGTATCTACTGCTGTAGCCCAATTAATTATCTATTTTCTCTGATTCCAAAATCTCTCTCTTTACTCTCAGATTTCTCTCCTTAGCTCTAGACTCCCCTATCTATTGCAAAGGACACCTCCACTTGGACTCCCCACAGGGTACTAAAACTCAACATGTCCAAAGCCAATTCATCATTTTTCCCTTCTCCCAAAGCCTGCTCCTCCTCATATGTTCCTCTTCTTAGTGATGGTACCATTATCCATCCAGCAATTCAAGCCAGAAACACGGCCATCATCCTTAACACCATGAACCCCGCCCCCATCCCCACCATACACACTCTCCTGGTCCCTAACCACTACTACACCATCCAGGTTTTGATGGTATGGCCCTTTAACCTCTGTACCTCTCCATTTCCAACACCACTACTATGCTTCAGGTAACTATCATCTCCACCTTGAATCACTGCAACAGTTCTCCTTCCTGATGGCCTTGCCTTCAGATTATTCCCTTCAGATCCATTTTCACCATCATAGAGTGATATTTTTATGATGCAATTCTCATCATTTCAATCATCTGCTTCAAAATCTTCAGTGGCTCCCCTGTGCCCTTGGAATAAAGCCTCAACTCTTTATCCTAGTAGTCAAGCATAGAGTCTGATTCCTTGCATCATTATTTTCTGCCTCTCACTCTAATTTCCAGCCATAGAAAACTACTGTGGTTCTGCACAAGCACCACGTGTTCTCTCAGCCTTGTCCTTACTCTCCCATTTCCCTCTGACTGGCTACTTCTACTAGGCCTTCAGGCCTCAACTTCAATGCCGTACCCTTCAAGAAGCCACCTCTGTCTTGACTCCTCACTCCACCCCAACCAAAAAGGGGGGATGAGTGTCCCCCAATAACCTCCCACACTCTTATTCATATTGTAGCACTGTCACACTATACTGTAATTGCCTCCCATAGGATCATCAAGCAGGTAATGGACCATATTCACTCTATAGTATGTGGCATGTCACACATACTCATCAGATCTTTGTTGAATTAATTCAAATTATTCTGCTTAGTACCTATCAAAGTAGTAGGTGTTCACTATATGTCTGGGGATCTGGCCTGAACCTTCCATACAAAGTAGGCGTTTGACCAAAGCTCAAAAGAGTTTAAGTAACTTGTCCAAAGCTCCTGGGCCATGAGCAACAAAGCCAAAAATCAAGCCCATGATCATCAATTTCCAAAACCCATGTGCATTATAGTCCACCTCCTCCCTGTGCTGTGAAAGATACAAAAGATGAACAAGATCTGATCCTGGCTGTGGAAGATCAACTGATTTTGGATGGAAGGTAGAGGAATATTAAATTAGGAATAGTTTTTTGAAGGATAACATTTGAACTGGCTCTTGACAGATGGGTAGGATTTAGACAAGCAGAGACTGGGGTAAAGGAGTAATGAGGGGGCCCAACAAACAACATTTCTGGTAGTAGTGACAGGATAAATACATGAGAAATAGATTTATGGGGAGTCTACTGAGGTTTTCAGTATGGGTTGTAGCTGCTATTTTTCACCTTATGATGCACTAATAAAACCAGGCATGTGACTTACTGCAAGATAAATGGGGTTTTACTAGACTTGGCGTTCACTCTTAAGAGACAGCCACTGTGTAAACATCTTACAAAATCAATTCGTAAAGAAGCCCACAAGAAACATTAAGGAGCTCACTTGCTGCAGTTCTGCAAGTTGCTTTTAAGGATGTCATAGTCGGTATTGAACAGAGGCCCACTGTCCTTTAGCATGGCTTTCTGGATGCTGTACACATGTACACTGGCAGTCACAGCTAGCTTGGACTTCACTGCTACAAGTCAACAGGAAAAGCAGTCTGTTAATACACAAACTTCATAGCATGTGGGGAGTTTAACAAGAAACCCTTCTGCATTAAAACCATTTGTAATCTGTGGTGGTCCAAAAAGCTCTAAAAGGCCAAACAGTATTATATACAGTATGATATCAACTCTTCTGTCTGTGACAAGGACATTATGAAAGGTAGGTGGTGGTGAGTCAGTTCTAAGTACAGTACTGTGAAGGCATCACTCATCCAGTGGACACTCAGTAAATATTAATGAATAATTGATGATACTATGATGTGGGGTTTTTTTCCCCCCAGTCAGGGAAGAATCTTATACTCTAGCATATAAACATAGCAACTGAGGAATAAGTAATTTCTGAGAAGTCTCGCTTATATAATTCAATTTTAGTTTACAAAAAGAAACTCTATATAACAAAAATACTACTAACCAGATGAGTCTGCAGAGGAAATACAGAAAAGAACATCACAAGAACAAATTTTAGGTTCCATGAAGGAAGGGACCATGCCTAACTTGTTCCAAGTCTCTAGTGCCTAGCACAGAGCTTGACACAGAGTAGATACTCACTATGTATCTACTGAATGAATAAATCTACCACTGTGGGAATTCAGAAAGAAAATATTGGACATTTCCACCATTTTAAATACCTCAAAGTTAATTTATAAGAAAACAACTCCACTGGTAGGCATCTTTATATACAAAGTACAACACTGCAGGTTTTGTCTTGAGACATAATCCAAGATCATGTAGCTGACTATTACAAAATTCCTTTGAATTGGGTATTAAAAAATAGAACAGTAGCATTAATAGTCTTGAAATGGGTAGACGAATTTAATTTAGAAGTTATACTAAGTTCTTCTGACTTCAGAAAAGCATTCTTTAATTTTCTTCCTAAAAAAACTGTTATGGAATACAACACAATATTTAGAGACCATTGTCTTTTGACAGTTGATGAGGTGTTCCATATGGTATTCATAATAGTTTTTTACATGTCTGTCATAGTTTTGAAATCCCATGATAAAAGTGCTTTATTAATGTCAGCAGCCATTGGCCTTAAAAATGGGAAATTAGTGTAGTATCATATTTTAACATGTTTCAGAAATTACTAATAAAAAGAATACATGGCTCTCCAGTAAAACAGCTAAATGTATATGAGATGTTAATGACACTGATGCCATAAGAGAAAAAACTTGGGCTTCCCTGGTGGCGTAGTGGTTGAGAATCTGCCTGCCAATGCAGGGGACACGGGTTCGAGCCCTGGTCTGGGAAGATCCCACATGCCCCAGAGCAACTAGGCCCGTGAGCCACAACTACTGAGCCTGCGCGTCTGGAGCTTGTGCTCCACAACAAGAGAGGCTGCGACAGTGAGAGGCCCGCACACCGCGATGAAGAGTGGCCCCCGCTCGCCGCAACTAGAGAAAGCCCACACACAGAAACTTAGACCTAACACAGCCAAAAATAAATAAATAAATTTATTTTTTTTAAAAAAAGGAAAAATTTGCTAGATCGCTATAATACTTACCTTCCAATTTATCTTCTCTCACTACTGCAACCTTGTGGCACTGTAACAAAATAACACTTCATTGGTATTTAAAGTAGTACAACTTGCGATTTTAACGTTTCCTTGCCAAAAATTCATTTGCACTTGGATATGAAATCAGCAACATTAGGTACCCCTGAAAATGTATGTTACAGTTTAATAAAGTCAGACTCATTTTTAACTTGCTTACTTTGAAACTTCTCAATCAGGTTAAGGAAAGTGAGAGAGTGTAGATATCAGTACCAAAAACCCCCCCAAAACTCAAAAAAACACAGCAGCTCAAACTAGGAAAAGAGGAAAAGAGGACTTTTTACTAAGTAATGTAATGAGAATTACTGTATAATCATATGGAACCAGATAAAAATTGGATCTCTCACACCATACAAAAAAAATAAATTCTAAATGGATCAGAGATCTAAATGTAAAGAATGAAACATATATATATATAGTACACACAGGAAGAAAATATGGGTGAATTCTTCTATAAACTAATATAACCTGAGAATGAGGAAGTTTCTTGACTATAATTCAAAATCCAGAAGTAACTGAAATAATCCATAAAAACTAAAAAATCATTTTTGGATGATGGAAAAAAAAACTTTAAGCAACATAAAAAGACAAATGGTAAAGTGGGAAAAATATCTGCAACTTACATCACAAAGGGTTAATATATAGTTTCTAAAATAGAGAAAATAAAGACTAACTATCCTTTTGAAAATCGGCAAGAGGTATGAAGAAACAGTTCACAGAGGAGAAATGCAGATGACCCTTGAAACAGGACCACGTGTGCTGTGTAGAAACAGATGCTCTCCTACATTGCTGGTAGCAATGAAAAATGGAGAGGTATTTGGCAATACCCAACAAAGTTTATATATATCCTACTTCTAGGAACGTAATCTTAAAACACACTGGCAAAAACATACAAAACACATATACACTGAGCTATTCACTGCAGCACTATATGTAATAGCCAAAGACTGTAAATAACTCAAATAACTATCAATAAGGGACTGCTGAATAAACTAAGGTATCTCTATCAATGTAGGAGCATGTGGCTGTAATAAGGAAAGAGAAACATTTCTATAACTGCAACAGAGTGATGCTCGGGATAACCTAGAAACCTTAAACTGTTTTCAGTCATCATATGGTTAGTAAAATTGTTGGGTTTGCTTTTCTAAATCTCATATATTTGGCTAAAGCAAATAAATATTTATTTTAATGTTAGGAACAACCAAAATTCACAACATAAGAAAAAAGAACAATATAAAATCAAGTAAGTTTTTAAAAAATACAATTATAAATTTGAACTGGGAATTTGACATGTCTTCATAATGCATTTTCTCTTAAAAAAAGCATTCTTAAAAATGTCATGTTCTGCAAAATTGTACAATAAAAATTACAGAGCTTATGAGAAAAAGAGCATTAGAAACTAATCACTCAAACCTATGTAATAGGAGCCCTAAAAACAATAATTGGTACCCTCAGGAGAAAATATCGCAGCCCAGACAGTTCACTGTGACTAAACGCTGCCTTAGGGGATATTAGAAATGCATTAAAACAACGCAGTGGAAATGCCAGTGCTAAAACAACGTAAACCAGAGTACAGCTATGGTTCAGGGGGATCCTATTAAAGGGGACACAGGAGTTGAGTTCAGCATCCATAATCCCAGAGCCTGGCTGGGGGCAAGCCTCTAGAGCTTTTTATCGGTTAAAGAAAAAGGGAAAACATAGCTAGTTGATGAGAGAAAGTTCTTCTTTATAGAAACATTCCAGCCAATAAATCCAGAAGGAATGACAGAATTAGAACATCACTATTTTGTAACTCCTAGTGAATTAATGATCTAGGCAATGATAAAAATCAATCTCAGCTAAAATCATTAGATGAAAAGCTAATGGAGGACCTAATAAAGAATGGATCAAGTAATAACCTCTAAAAGAATCAACCAAACATTTCGTTGAAATTTTCAAAAATTCTCTGGAAGACTCTCCAGGATGAGATTAGAAGGAGGCTTTTACTTTCTATGTATTATCAAGCATTTTTTACAATAATGATCGTTGGAAAAATAGAAATTATTCATATGCTTAAAAACCCATACAAAGCCTATGTATCTTTTTTTCTTTCTAGAAACACTTAAATTGGGCTTCTCTGGTGGCACAGTGGTTGAGAGCCCGCCTGCCGATGCAGGGGACACGGGTTCATGCCCCGGTCCGGGAAGATCCCACATGCTGCGGAGCGGCTGGGCCCATGAGCCATGGCCGCTGAGCTTGCGCGTCTGGAGCCTGTGCCCCGCAACGGGAGAGGCCACAACAGTGAGAGGCCCGTGTACCGCAAAAAAAAAAAAAAAAAAAAACTTAAAAAAGAAATGAGAAAGAATAAGAACAAAACCTGACATTATGCTTAACAATCTGCCTTTTCTTAGCCTGGCTCTCTTAAAAGAAAAAACCATGGATAAGCATCCACACTTGGTCAGTAATTAATTCTACAGGGTTCCACAGGGCAGGGCTCTAAAATTCTCACAACCACTTCAACCACAGGAACCCTACTCTTAATATATTTTATATTTTAGGATTCCAAGATTTCATTTGATAAAGCGTTCTGCTGCTTTAAAAAAAGGTGGGCAAAAAAAAAAAAAAAGCTGGGCAGAATTTAAATGCCCTCTTAAACTTAGAAACAGAAGGCTTTGTACAAGCAAACCACAGCACAGAAGTTTTTAATTGATCATGGGTTACACATCTTTTTGAAAAATGGTCTCAAAAAAATGCACTGAGGAACACAATTTGAATGTACTTTCAAGGGTTCACCCAAGAATCCCTTGAACCCTAAAGACCATGCAAGAATCTGAAATTAAGAACCTCTATCATATGGGTTAGAATAAAAATCTACAACTTTATCTTAAAACATAAATTCTTAACCTTGGACCCTTGTTCAAAAGATCTGTGAACACTGAAAATTTCATGAATATGTCAACATATGCATTTTTCTTTCAGATTCTCAAGGAATCAGTGACCAAAAAAAGAATAGAAACCACTGCTTTCAAGGTACACAGTGATTACCAGGTCAAGAATTGACTATGACTAAATGGAAGGCTTTGACTAAACTCAAGAAAGAGACAGAGGGAGCTGATTAACCCTGGAAACAAAAGAAGGCATCCAGATGCAAACTTTGGCAGAATCCATTCAAGGGCCATACAGAGAGAGGATTCTGGTCAGGTTTATTTCTGAGAGCAAATGAATCAGGTGTGCTTAATCTGGTTTCAGATACATAATGACATCTGATTCCATCTACACTTGCAAATATCTTAATTAACATCTGGCTGGCCAAACAGCTTACCAACAAGAACAGAATATGCTAGTCAGAGAATATAAGGATCTGATACCCCTAGCAGTTTTGCTTCTCCTTGTAAATTACTAAATCGCCATTCAATCAGTTTTGAATCTCACATGCTTGGGACTCTATTGATACAAGACAAATCCAGTCAGTATTTTGATAAATCTGGCTTCTGAATTTATGAACCTTAGGGAAAGTCAAAAGGGAAGAGGAAAACATTATCAGTGGATCCCTGAGAAGGAGTCTTGATCCTTGGGCTAAATTCTCTATGGGAGCAAAAGAACCTTCAGGTAAGAGGTTTGGGAAGTAAGAACAGAGGAGGTGTGCCTCAGTTTGGGGAAGGAAGCAAAAGAGGAGGAATTATCAAAGTTCCAAGGATCAGTCTAGTACGGGAGAAGGAATGGAGTTATCTCAGCAGAGCTTCTGGGACGAAAGCTCAGATTAAAATCAAGTTCACTTAAAAAAAAAAAATTGTACTTGCTGAACACCTGAGTTTGTGGCTTGACATTTGAACGGGCTGAAAATTAACCACCATTGTCTCCAATACACCTTCAAATGAAGAAAGAGGAATAAGAGAAGCAGTTCCGAATGTCTTGTTGCCTAGGAAAATTGCACAATAATGATAGTCTCTGTATCACAGCCGAGATAGTAGCCAAACTTCTCAAGAGTTTTAGGTTTAGTCTAAAAATCCAAAATAATCACCATCTTCAAGCAGCTTTTTAAAATTTCCATAATACTGAATCTTGTTTTTGCCCTGTGTTGTGTTATATAACACTATTTATAGCTCAAACACATTTAAACTCATAATAAGATTCTGAGAACTTACGGAATGTCCATTCTGAATGAGACTGCCAGACACTAAATAAGTGACATGCAGTTGGGCTCCTGAATTTTCCTTTCGCTTCCTTTCAACATAATCATACAGCATCCTGTTACAAACAAAAGGCACAAGTAAGTCATTAGTAAAAGTTTACCTCATCAACTCTTAATTCATGACTTAAAAGTTAGATATATTAAATCTGACAGTCCCTCAAATATTCTACAGAATATTTTTGCTCTGTCCCTGGACAGAGAGTTAAAATAAGATGAATGGAACATAGGGGTTGGGGTCAACTTGTATTGAGCTGGCACAGTGACTAGGCAACTGAAATAAAAGAAATCTAATAATTGGTCAAGTGGGACTGAGCCTGCACTAAAAGAGGCAACGACATATAATGGACAGAATAATCAATCAAGGATAAGTTCAGTCACTATCTAGCCATTTGATCCTGGATAAATTAATTAGTTTTTCTAGGCCTCTTTCTATCCTGAGGTATAATTTGGGAGGGCTGTACAAGATTGGCAATCCTCTGTTAATCTGGGATTCCTGTGGCCATCCATAACCCTCCATCCTGGACTTCCATGGTGGTCCAGTGGTTAAGACTTTGTGCTTCCAATGCAGGGGGTGCAGGTTCGATCCCTGGTCGGGGAACTAAGATCCTACATGCCTCGCGGCACGGCCAAAAAGAAAAAAAAAAAAAAGAAAGAAAGAAAAGAAAGAACGTAAGCCTCCATCCCTCAAAACTGTAAGCAAAATGTAGGTGTTTTTTGGCAGGGAAAGAGGGGAGAGGGTGGAGATGGTTCAAGGTTTTCAACAGATTTGCAAAAGGATTACTCCAGAACGTTAAGAACCACTATGTAGATGATTGTAAGTGTACAGCTCTGAAGTTCCAATTTTATGATCATTCAGAATCGATGCTGTTTCAAAACTGCAAATGTAACAGCTTACTCACTGTCCAGTATTCATTAACCTGAGACTGCCAAACACTCAATATAGAAATAACGTTGCTTTTATAACATTTCCTAAATTTATTTTTATCCTTATGATCCACTTAATATCAGAAGCTGATTCCCCTCAATAACTTACAGTTGAACAAAAACATCAACCAAGAGACATCATTTGTGTCGTTTATTTCAAGAAACATTTACCGAGCCTCTATGACATGTCCCGAGCCTCTATGACATGTCATACTTCTGGCAAGAATAAGGGAAACTCAACCTACACTGTTGACTACTCTCTTAGCTTCCTTGATCCAATGCCTCACTGAGTCTCCTGCCACCTCTCTAACTGCCTCTGATCCATTTCCTGCACAGACTTGACTACCTACTCCTTTTCTGTACTGCTGGGACTGTCTTCAGCTATCTTTTCTCTATATATATTAGAGTGACCAATGATCTGGGTTTGCCTGGATCTGAGGGGTTTCCTGACATGGACTTTTAGTTCTAAAACCAACAGTCCAGGGCACACCAGGATGATTGGTCACCTTACTAAATCTTCTCCTTGATCCATTTCATTCATCCCCATGGCTTCAATTACTCCCAACAACAATATCATCTGCTCAAACCACCCAAGCCAGAAATCTGGGAGTCGTTATCCCTCACTTTTCCCAGTCCGGTGAGTTGCCAAATCTTGTCCGTTTTCCATCCCAAGTAATTCTTGACTCCATGCCCTCCAAATATCTTGACTGGACTATTTCAATTCCAAGTGTCAATGCCTTCCTCACACCACCTTCCCATTCATTATCCACAAGGCTGCCAAGGTGAAGTTTTAAAAATGCAAATCAAGTCATTCGGTCAGCAAAACCTTAATGAGTGGCTACTTCATGCTCTATGCCTTGGGGATAGAGCAGAGAACAAAGCAATCAAAGTTTCTACCCATTCAGAGTTTGCACTGCAGAAAAGGGAGATACAATAAACAAACAAGTAAATATATGTCAGATGGTAGTAAATCTATGGGGGGAAAAAAAAGATTAGGAGAATAGAGAGTGCCTGAGAAGTTTTGCTATTTTATATGATTAGGGAAGACTCCTTCCCTGCAGGAAGTTACAGAGCCGCCAATGTGAATATCTCAGGGAAGAATGTTCCAGGCAGAAAGTACAGCAAATCCAAAGGTTCTGAGGCAAGAATGTAAGCAAGGTGCAAGGAACGGAAAAGAGGTGAGTGTGCTGAATAAGGAAGAAGGGAAGAAGAGAGCCAAGCACCAGACATGTAGGGCTTTGTGGCTCTATGTAGGAAGGAAGTCCTCAGAAGGTTTAGAGCAGAAACAACATGATCTCATCTTTTAGGAGGATTCCTGACTGCTGTGTGGAGAATATACTGTTAAGGGGCAAGGAAGGAAGCAGGGAGACCACTTACAAGGCTACTGCAATCATCTAGGCTAGAGATGATGGTGACTCAGACTACAGTGGTAGCAATGGAGCCAGTAATCAGTGGATGAATTCTGGGGACATCTTAAAGGGAGAAACAACAGGATTTACTGATGGACTGACTGTGGGGTATGAGAGAAAAAGAAATCAAAGATGACTGGATTAAGCAACTCAAAGAATAAAGCTGTCATTCACTGAGATAGAGAAAAGCAGGAGAAGGAGGCGATGTGGGAGAAATTAGGAGTTAAGTTTTGGGGCATGTTAAATCTGAGATACCTATTAGTCATTAAGTGCTGTTAAGAAGTAGCTGATTATTCTTAGCTGAAGTATTATTCCTTGTTCAAAAGTTTTCAGTAGCACCCCATCCCCTAAGGAGCAACTCCACAGGTCTATCAGTGACATGTAAGACATTTCTTGTTCTGGCCCCTGAATCTCTCACCATTCTCCCACACTCACACAATTTTCAGCCTTATGAAATATTCTGCAGTTCCCCTGGCTCTTCTGTATGCCCCTCCTTCTGCCTAGAATGTTCTTCTCAGACTTCATCCACCTAATTCCTTATCAAGATAGCAGCTCAGTTATCACCTCCTATGTGAAGCCTTCCCTAACACCACTAGGCCAGCAGGGCACCCTTGCCGTCTAAGTTCTAACAGGACCTAGCCCATATCTGTTATTATAGTTACCACACCGTATTCCAATTACTTAGTTTATGTATCTGACATCCCCACTAGACTATACACATCTTGAGGGAAAAAACCCAACATTTTTGTTGATTCCTCTATCTTGTTCTCTTTAGTGTGTCCTTCCATGCAGCAATTATGTTAGGAAAGATGAGGAACACAGAGTCATGAACGTTTTGGTTTATTTATGCTAGTTAGGACCATGCTAGCAGAAGAAATGGTAGGAAGGGACCATGCCCAAGATGCTTTGAGCTTGCTGGCGAAACACGCTGTCGTTTATCAACAATTCAGTCTTGCTTGTATCATCATAGTCACTGTCCTCTGTGCACTTATCTCCCCAAATCAGGCCCAGTTCTCTTTTATATTAACAAGATGGTCAGAACTGCACAAACTCTTAGAAAAATTTCTGCATACCTTTTGAATCTCTAAGACATGTTCATCTAATTTGATTATGCCAAACACCTTACCAACAAAACACGCAAAGTATTCTTAAATATGACTAACAATGCATATCACTTCTTACAAGATGCACTTCCTACACACATGATTAACTATACCTTCGCATCTTCTCATCCCTCCTGATCAGTTCCACCCATAATTTTCCCATAGGATGAATACAGTGTATACCTATATTGTCTTCCCTAATCTAATTCCTTCACAGCATTTTTATAACCTGAAATTATCTTGTTTAAGTCAATGATGGGAAGGGTCTTGTCTGTCAAGTTTGCTGTTTTATGACAGAGCCTAAAATAATGCTAAAAACTGAAAAAATATTTCTTTATTGCATCCAAGCAAATAGTAACAACCATGCCCAGTCACTGCCCTCAGTGCCAACAGTGAAACTTTAAATGCTCTCACTATAGTTAAAAGAAAAAAGGGTAACCTAAACTTGCACCTAAAGCAATTAGAGAAAGAAGAACAAAAAACCCCAAAGTTAGCAAGGAAAGAAATCATAAAAATCAGATCAGAAATAAATGAAAAAGAAATGAAGGAAACGATAGCAAAGATCAATTAAAAAAAAAAAAAGGGTGACAGGACACTCTAAGTCTCAGTTTTCTCATCTGTTAAAAAAGGTTGATAGGGACTTCCCTGGTGGTGCAGTGGTTAAGAATCCCCCTGCCAATGCAGGGGACATGGGTTCAAGCCTGGTCCGGGAAGATCGCACATGCCATGGAGCAACTAAGCTCGTGCGCCACAACTATTGAGGCTGCGATCTAAAGCCAGCAAGCCACAACTACTGAAGCCTACACGCCTAGAGCCCATGCTCAGCAACAAGAGAAGCCACCACAATGAGAACCCCGTGCACCGCAACGAAGAGCAGCCCCCGCTCGCAACAGCTAGAGAAAGCCCGCGTGCAGCAATGAAGACCCAATGCAGCCAAAAATAAATAAATAAAATAAATAAATTTAAAAATAGAAAATAATTTATTGCTAAAAAATGCTAACTATCGGGCTTCCCTGGTGGCGCAGTGGTTGAGAGTCCACCTGCCGATGCAGAGGACACGCGTTCGTGCCCCGGGTCCGGGAGGATCCCACATGCCGCGGAGCGGCTGGGCCCGTGAGCCATGGCCGCTGAGCCTGCGCGTCCGGAGCCTGTGCGCCGCGACGGGAGAGGCCACGACAGTGAGAGGTCTGCGTACCGCAAAAAAAAAAAAAAAAAAAAAAAAAGTTTTAACTATCATCTGAGCCTTCAGCAAGTCATAATCCTTTTGTTGGTGGAGGGTTTGAAACATGATGAGCATTACCAAAATGTGACACAGAGACAACAAATAAGCAAATGCTATTGAAAAACTGGCACCCACAGACTTTGTCAACACAGGGTTGCCACAAACCTTCAATTTGTAAAAACAAAAACAAAAACAAACAAAAAAACGCAGTATCTGCGAAGTGCAGTAAAGTGAAGCACAGCAAAATGAGGTAAGCCTATACACATTTTAGGGCTTCACTTATAAATAAGCTTGGACCAACACAGTGTATTCTTATTGTGAGGACTGAAGCATTTTTAGTATAATTAGCACAAGATACATAAAAATGTTAAATAAAGTGATAATTATTGATTTAAGAGCTAAAACTACAGAACTCTCAGAAGAAAACACAGAAGTACATCTTCATGGTTTACTTGGGTTAGGCAAAGCCTTCTTAGATACTATATAAAAAGCACAGGCAACAAAAGAAAAAAAAAACTGAACTCCATCATCAATAATAAGAACTCTTACGCTTCAAAGGGCACCATCAAGGAAGTGCAAAGAAATCATTATCTGATCAGGGACTTGTCTCTAGAATATATAAAGAACTCTTACAACTCAATAATAAAAAGACAAACACAATGGAAAAAATGGGCAAAGGATCTGAATAGCTATTTCTTCAAAGAAGATGCACAAATGACTAATAAGCACATGAAAAGATGATCAATGTCATTAGCCATTACAAAAATGCAAATCAAAACCATAATGATACTGCTTCACGCCCACCAGGATGGCTAAAATTTAAAAAGACAGATAACAGAAAGAGTTGACAAGAATGCTGAGAAATCAGAACCCTCATACCTTGGTGGTGGGATTGTAAAATAGCGTAGCCACTTTGAAAAATAGTTCCTCAGCTCCTCGAAATGTTACATATGACCCAGAAATTCCAATCGTAGGTGTATACTAAGAGAACTGAAAATACATGTCCACACAAAAACTTGTACACAAATGTTCATAGTAGCATTATTCATAACATGCCAAATGTGGAAAAAACCTAAATGTCCATCAACTGATGAATGGATAAACGAAATGCTATATATCCATGTTATAGGTTGAATTGTGTCCCCCCAAAAAAGATATGTTGAAGTCCTAACCACCAGTACCTCAGAGTATGACCTTATTTGGAAATAGGGTCTTTGCAGATGTAATAAGTTAACATGAAGTCATACTGGAGTAGGGTGGGCTCCTCATCTACTATGACTGGTATTCTTTTTTTTTTTTTTAATGGTATCAACTGCTTTTTATTGAGCACATATTAAGTACTTTCCATAAAATTCATTCTGCACCCTGACCTTAGAAGCTACATGTTTTTATTATTCCCATTTTTCAAACAGAGACAGAAGCTCAGAACCTAAGAGTGGTGACTCAAGTGGGTAACTCAGCTAAATGAGTGTATTCTGATTCTGGATGCATGGCCTCCAAAGCCAGTGTTTGTAACCCTAAGGCTCCTGTGCCTCGAACTCTGCTCTGCTGGCATTGGCTAGAGGGAGCCAGGATGAGCCTCTAAGGGTTAGGCCTTCCAAACAGGAGCCACCAAGCCTGGTGTCTCATCTGTCTCCCAGTTTAGCCTAACTGGTATCCTTATAAGATGGCTATGTGAAGATACAGACACACAAGGAGAATGCCGTGTGCTATGAAGGCAGATACTGGGGTTATGCAGCTACAAGCCAAAGAATGCCAAACATTGCTAGCAAACCACCAGAAGCTAGGAAGAATCAAAGAAGAATTTTTCTCTACAGGTTTGAGAAGGAGCATGGCCCTGCCAACATCTTAATTTTGGACTTCTAGCCTCCAGAACTGAGACAATAAATTTCTGTTGTTTTAAGCCACGCAGTTTGTAGTATTCTGTTATGGCAGCCCTAGAGAACTAATATACTATATAATGGAATATTATTCAACCATAAAAAGGAATGAAGTACTGATACATGCTACAACATGGACAAATCTTGAAAATATTATGCTAAGTGCAGGAAACCAGACACACAAGATTACTTATTATTAATAAGTAATCTTACATATTAATAATTACTTATGATTCCATTTATATGAAATGTCCAGGATAGGCAAATCTATAGATGGAGAGTGTATTAGTGGTTGCCTAGTGCTTGTGGGGTGGGGGGAGAAGAATGATGAGGGACTACTAACAGATACAGGGTTTCTTTTGGGGGGTGATTAAAATGTTCTGAAATTAATTGTAGTGCTAACTGAACAACTCTGTAAATATATTAAAAATCACTGAATTGTACATTTTAAATGGGTGAATTGTATGGTATATGAAACATATGTAAATAAAGCTGTTTTTAAAAAAAATAATTATGAAAGAAAGTAACAGGGTGCATGACAGAGAGAGAGGAGTAGGGACACCTGAAATAGAGCATTAGGGAAGAGTTGCTATATAAGTAATGTGTGAAATTTGAGCTGAAACCTGAACAATGAGGACAGCTGTGAGAAGAGCATTCCAGGCAGAGGGAATGGTACAAATTTCCTTGAGTGAGAATGGGCTTGAGACATCTGAGGAACAGAAAGGCAAATATGGCTAGAGTATAAGTGACGTAGAGAGTGGTATGGGATGAAACTGGTAGACAGGCAGGGGCTAGACAGCGTATTAATTCCATAAAAATTATAGGAAATAATTCCATAAAAATTATAGCTACAGTAAAATTGCAGGCAAGTTTATTTCATCTCCAGTCCTCAATATGCACCTTTAATCTCAATAGGCTTATATAGCAACAGTTACCTCATTTCATATTTAAACATCTATAACCATAACAAATAATTACTCTTATGGGTGTCTAATCCTAAAGTTACCTAAACCTGTTAGGTTTGGGCCAGGACTGGTCTCAGCAATGGCAATCTCATATAGTCAAAATCAGTCCGAACCCATCCCTGGGCCAAGAGTTTCAGGTCTTGAAGGTATAAACATCACAGTCAAAATTAAACTCCTAGATCTGCCAAACAGCAACCCAAATCAAGCCAAATCAACCCATTCTAGAGATCAGGGATTTTTTTTAAGACTCACAGAATGTTCCTATGACTCAAGGAATAGGGAAAAAACAAACCACCTTTAGGAATAGAGCAAACAAAATGAGTATTTAACTCAATATATGTGCTCTCAGCCTGTTCACCAATTCCTACCCATTGGACATAGACAACACCTGCACATTTTCAGGTGAAGAAGTTAATTCAAAAAGCCTGCCCCTTCCATTTTGGCCCCAAGTTGGACTACAAGTTTCAGCAAGGAAAGGTGACAGGGCAAAATTCAAGAAGGGCAATGCTCTGTGTCATCCTGAACACTCCCTTTTTAGTTTCACTTAAATAGTTCTACCCTGTCTTATACTGTTACACAGCCTGTGTCAAACACCTGTTGACCTCATTATGGAAGTTATTTCAATGACACCCAGAGATGGGCCTAAGGAGCACATGTGAAAATGTAATGAAGATAAGATAACAGACATATAAATCTGAGATGTAAACAGAATTGGCTAGCCCATTTAATATATCAGAAATAACAAAGCGATGTTAACCAGAGGGCAAGGCTACAAATAAATCCAGTAAACATATCACCACACATTTGTATACAAGTCCACCTATCTCCTAAATAATAGACAAAAGCATTAAAGGTAGTAAAAAAAAGGTATTCATTCCCATTCCCCCTCAGGGTGGGTGGGGTGTGGGTTCTAACCTAGAGACTATCTGTAAAGCTAACAGAGCAAAAGAAAACAAATAAAACCAAAAATTCCAATCAGATTAAAATTAGTAATAAATTGTACTTACTGTTTGGCCTGATTAACATGAACTCCTAGTGTATAGCTCAGCCATTTGTATGTCACCTGCAAGAAGAAGGAGTTTTTTTTAATGTAGGAAATAACAGTCATCTAATGTTTTATTAGATGACTCCAGAGTGCAGGTCAGAACCAAGGGCTCCTAAAGATTCTTACTCTTAGACGATTAAGCCTTATAAATTACATTAGATGCCACCCCAGTTTTGCCAAGAACCATCCACCTAGGCAAGTAGGACTCAGATATTTATCTTACAAATACTAAGAAGTTTGTATCACAGATTAATGCAAGAATCTAAAAAGAAAGGCTGAATATATATAGAAAAAAATCTCATTTTTCTCACACTCCTTGTTTTACTAAGGCCCTTTTTTTCACATTCTGTCCTTTTTTGGGGCCACCACCAAAAACTATCCTCAAACTCACCCAGAAGCTAGGTTACTTTGGAGTGTATAACTCAGAAACTTCTGAGGAAAGTTGCAGCCATACAAACATTAAAGGGCACAGGTGGTAAAGGGGTCAGGGAATGACTGAAGTTGTTGAATACTGTATCAAGAGGTTAGACTGGAAACTACTGGCATCAAGCTTTGATCTTCCTTCCATCCTTCGTTGAACTCTCCTGTCATTTGCCACTTCCTTATAACCTGTCACCCACCTCTCAAAGTCTTCCAATTCTAAACGCTGAGTTTCCAATAATTAGAAGACTTATATAGGTTAGGCAAAGGCAGTGTGATGTAGAGGAAAGCACTAGCAGAAGAGACAGACCTAGGCTGGAAAACTGATTATCCCTTACTAACCACAAATAAATTATTTGGTCCCTCTGCTTCAACTGCCTTTTCTAGGGATACTTCCACCGACCTCTAGGTGGGTCACTGTAGAAACTAAACACAATGTGTATCCAAAGCTCAGAGTAGGCACTCAGTCATCACGATTTGCGAAGCACTCTCATATCCATCGTTTCACTTGATCTTTACTCCAACCCTGTGAGGCAGGCCAAGCCTGTATCAATACCAAACTTCCAGGAGGAAGAAACCAACTGACGGCCGGAAGGTTAAACAACATGTCACTTAACCCGGTCAAAACACAGTTTCCTCAACTGTAAACTTGAGACTTCAAACGCCAACCACGTCGTCAGACAGGTGTAGAGACGCCTTAGAAACATTATCAACCAATGTTCCTCCCACTCCCCCGCCCCCGCCCCAGACCTCCGGGGCCCCGGGCCTGTGCACAGAACCCAGCACGCCCACCCGAAGGACGCGGATTTGCGTGCGGGTCACAGGTCCTCGCCGGCGAGTTATCGCTCGCCCTGGGGCACCAGGCGTGGGGACCGTCTCCCCTGGGCCAGTTCCCACGCGGCACACGCAGAGGCGTCAAGGCCCCCGCTGCCCTCGCTGGGCACAGGACCCCAGTCGCACGCCCGCATTCCCCAAATCCTAGCTCCTCACTATCTTGTTCTGGTCCGTGACGAACTCGTCTATATTTTCCAGATAAAACTGGTCCGCCATGGTGCCGCTGCGCCGGGCCCCGTCGTCTCCGAGCTCCCCTGGCCACTTCAACTACAGCTCCCGCCGGCGGGAAACGTCTTTCCTCTCTCGCAGGTCCCGGGTCGTTTCTCACAGCAACGGAGGCGACGCGCTACGGCGGCCGCTCGAGGGTCAAACTAGTCTCGGAGACGGCGCAGGCTGAACGAAGCGGAGCTAATAGGACCGGACGGAAGTGAAGTCCTAGCGGCGCAGGCGTGCTCTGCAGGGGCTGAGTGCAGGGCCCTAGTTTCAAATCCCAGCTCTGCCTCTTAGTGACTGACCCAGGGCAAAATACCTCACCTCTAGGAACCACAGTTTTTCCAACTCTAAATTGATAAAATAATCCTTACCTTTTCATACATTTATTCAACAAATATTTATTAAGTACCCAGTCTATTCCAGGCACTTCTTAGGCACTGGGACATAGCAGTGAACAATAAAGACAGAAATAAACAAGTATTTTAGTAAAGTCCTGCCAGCTGGGATAAAGTACTGCCTGTTATAATCTCTCAGAATTGAGAAATCAGGGAAAGTTTTCCAGAGAAGATGAGAGAGGGGGAGTATTTGCTGGGAAGAGAATAGTTTTCATTATGGTTGGAATGCCGGGAGAAAAGGACGATGAGGAGGGATGAGACCGAAGAAGCCAAATCATGCTATGCCTACAAGGTTGTGTGAAGGGGCACGTGCACTTTATTCTCAAGAAAAGTTTTCGAATTGGGGAATTTCAACTAAAATTTCTCCTAACATCAGCTAAAAAACCATTCAGCAGAAGCCAGTGTATTTCAGTAGGGCAGCAAAATGGACAATGGAGCAGGCTCTAGAGTTAGACCCTGGATTTGAATCCTGGTTTTGATATTTGTGTGTGAACTTAGGTAAGTTGTTTAACCACTGCAAGCCTGTTTCCCCAGCTACAAAATGGAAATAGTGGGACTTCCCTGGCAATCCAATGGTTAAGACTCTGCCCTTCCAGTGCAGGGGGCACGGGTTCAATCTCTGGTCAGGGAACTAAGATCCCACATGCCACAAGGCCCGGCCAAAACATTAAAAAATAAAAAAAAGATGGAAGTAGCAATAGCACCCATTTCAAATGTTTGTTGCAACATGCATTCATTCAAGACATAGCAAAAGCCTACTAAGGGCCAGGCACTGTTCTGGGTACTGGGGCCCTGGGGATACAGCTGTGATCAATAACACACAGAGCCTGTTCACATGTAGCTTACACTTTCTTGGAGATTTTTTTTTTTTTTGCGGTACGCGGGCCTCTCACTGTGTGGTCTCTCCCGTTGCGGAGCACAGGCTCCGGACGCGCAGGCTCAGCGGCCACAGCTCATGGGCCCAGCCGCTCCGCGGCACGTGGGATCCTCCCGGACCGGGGCATGAACCCGCGTCCCCTGCATCGGCAGGCGGACTCTCAACCACTGCGCCACCTCGGAAGCCCTTTCTTAGAGATTTTTAAGTGAGGGACCGTAGCAGCTTAAAATAGGATCGTACGTACTGGAAATTGAGAACTAACTTGGGTTTTCTTTGAGTCAGCAAAAACTGCTAATGAATTAGATGAGTGGAGTATGAGAAAGACAGTAATCAAGGAAAATGCCTAGATTTGGAACCTAAATCTTTAGGTTAATGATGATGCCTTTGACTACTGAGATATGAAGACTGAGAGAAGGAGCAGATGAGAAAATTTAAGAATTTTATTTGGCCAGAGTTATAAACGGGATAATATACATATACCCCTCATGCCATGCCTGCACACAATGAAATCAACAATTAGTATCTGTACTTGGAATTGGCAAACAATAAAATGACTACAGTTAGAAAACAACAACAACAACAAAAACAGTTATTACATTATTATATACCAGGCACACTGTACCAGGCTTTGAGAGAGAGATTTCATTTGATTCTCATAGGATCCCTGCAAATGGATTGTGTTTGTCCATATTTTATAGACTAGATTGCTGAGGCTCAAGAGAGGAGACACGGATTTTCCAGGTCACAGGGTTAAGTGGTAGTACTGGAACCGGAACTCATTTCTAGTCATTGCTCCACAGGATTGGAAAAGATGTCAAAATTGACCAAAGAAGAGTCTTGATACTACCTCCCCGCCTAAAGGGAGCAGATGGTAATACTTATAGACTACCTGGCCCAACATGGTCCTAGATCTGCCAATATTAAAAGAGTTGCATGTCTTTTAGAAGCCAGATTCGTGGTTGTCTTTGGGAAGATAGAAAATGAAAGGGAGTAGGAGGAGGCTTCTGAGGAAAAGGTAATGTTCTGGTTCTGGATCTGTGGATCTGGATCCCATGGGTGTGTCAAGTCTGTGAAAATTTGAACTGTACACTTTTGATATATATGGTTTTCTATATGTATGTTTACATCTATAAAAAGTTTACATGATTATTCAGGAAATCTTTAACTACTGTGCCGGGTCTTCTCAAATCAGTAAAACAGAAAATAGGTACAGGTAAGGATGGGTATCGGAAAGGATAGGTTTAGTCTTAACCTTGGAAAAAAGAAAGGAGATTCTGGGAAGAAGGGATAATGGACAAATGGACCCCAGGCAAGACAGTAATGGAATTATCAAGTTAAGATAAATGATCAAAGGCATCTCCAAGACTGGGTTGGAATAATAAGACTAGAAAGGAATGACCACCGCTATGCCTGGGAGGGGGCAGGTTGGGAGTTGGGCTTGTACATTAAGGGCAGGGAGCTGGAGGGGGAAGGGAAAGCTCTTCTGCTTATGTCTGAGGCCTACCCAGCCTTGAACTTTCCTACCTCAGGGAGGGGTAGCTGACTGGAAAGCATGTGGGCTTTGGAAATACATTTTTCTTTTAAAAAGCAAGCAAAGCAAACTAACAAAAACCTAGGCTTGAATCCCAGCTTCACCACTTCCTAGCTGTGTGGCCTTGGGCAAATCATTTAACCTCTCTAGTCCTCATTTTCATCATCTTTAAAGAAGGGACAATGATAGGCAGTGATGTTCTGATAAATGATTAAGAACCAATTTACCAAATAAAATAAGCCCTGATTTGTAGTCGTTGCCAGCTTCTGTGGTGTAAATATTCCCACCATAGCAGATTCCAAACTACAGATAGTGAAGTCACAGAATGCAGAGTCAGGAAGAGATGCACACTGTCACACCATTATTTCCACTGTACAGATACAATAAGCAAATAACCTCAAGAGCATAGATGATAGTAAAATGTAGTAATATAATTGAGAAATAAGATTTGAATATTATCTTTGTTTTTAATATAATTTATTTAATAGAAAGTTACGTAATTTAATTTTTAGTAACAGCTCTGTTTAACAAGTGACTTGCAAACTTTCTGAAACTTTAACATTCAGCTCTCATAAGCAAGTATGAGCCAGCTCCAGCACACGACTATAAATATAATTTAACTTGCATGATTGAGGGGATTGAAGGAAACATGTTCTCTGCCTGGCAGATAGCTAAGTGCTCTAAAAATGGTAACTATTATTATATAAATAACACTTGCATACAACTAACTATATGCCAGACTCTGTTACAAGTGCTTCACAAATAGTAACCCATCTAACCTCCATAAAAGTCCTAGAAAGTAAGGTGTGTTATTAGCCCCTTTTTCCAGATAAGTAAACATTGGCACAGAGAGGTTAAGTAACTTGCCCAAGATCACAGAGTAAGTGGCAAAGCCAGAATTATAACCCAGGCAGTCTGGCTCCAACATCTATGATATTAAACATTGTATTTTGCTGCCTCATTATTAGTTTACAACTGCATATAGGAAAATAATAAGTACTGTGAAAGTCTAACACACTTTATTGCAGAATTTTGGAATCCGTGTGCACTTCAGTCAAGTGAGAATTGCTTTCAGTGGAAGCCAAGTAACAAATGATATATGTTGAGTATCTAAAGGATGTGGGAATATAGAGTCCAGGTAAACAGGAGTTAATCTTAGAAGTTTTCAAGGCAATTGTTGCAGGGGGTGAACAAGGTGGAGGGAGGAAAGTTGGTGGTGGGGGGAATGGATCTTTGATTAGGTTTATGGAGGAAACCACAGCTAACAAATGCCAGTGTACAAGCCTAGGACTGTGGCCAGGAAATTAGTGTTTTTCTAAATAATGCCTGAAAGTTTAGTTCTAGGGTCAAAACTAAATCAGAAAAGAAAGGAGTGCTCTGCACTTTCACGCCCATAAATCATAGGTATGAAACTCCTTCAGCTCATGTGCATCACTGGAATGTTAATAACTGTCAGTTATTGAGCACCTACCATGTTGTGGGGACCTTGCAGAGGTTTAATCCTCAAACAACCCTGTTAAATTCTATTATCCCTTCACCAAAAAAGAACTCAAATTTGAAATCAATTTTATGTTGTTGATAGGAAGAATGAATGGGAAATGATTTCATATAAGTTCCAAGACAAGTTTTGCTTAAACTAATAACTAAGTAGGATTTTAGAACTGGCCTCCTTCTAATATAATAACAACAGCCTCACCAGCATCTAATAGGTTCTCAGTGACATTTATTGACTTAAATTCAATTACACTGAAGGAAGTGAGATTTGAGGGGGAAAAACACTGGATTAAGAAACAAGGTGATCTGAGACAGTGTTCACTCTTACTTATCATTCTTGGAGTGTGGAAAGTGTACAGGCACCATGCTAGGCCTTTTACTTTAATATTCTTATTTAATCTTCAAAATCATTCTATAAAGTAAATAAATATTATTACTTACCTACTATTATCCCTGTTTTTCAGATGAAGAAACTGGAGCTCAGAGAGGTTAAGTAACTTGCCCCAAACCATCCAGGTAGTAAGTGGTGGAGATAGGTTTCCACCCAGGTGTGCCCAGAGCCCATGTTCAAACACTGTGGTTGTCTTTGGAGGAGAGCATTGGACTGATTTTTATTCTTTTCCTTATTTTATTGTTTTTTATGCATCTTTGAATTTTTACAAGTCATTTTTACAAGTATCAATTTTATTGTTAGAAAAAAATGAACATATTTTCATTTTGAAGAAAAAGTGCATTTAGCAACGTAAAATTAACTCATCTTCCTACTCCAGGCATGGTGTTTTCCCTATTTGAAATGTAAAAGGCAAATCTCCAAAAAGGAAAAGTACCACCATTCCTTCCTTCACCTCAAATACTGCTTCTTTAAATAAGACAACTCACTCCCTATTCCTTAAGGATGAGTCTTAAGATTAGTTTTAAGAACACAAGCAGTTCTGGGGATGGCAGTGTCAGGTGATACCAGCAGTGGGAGCCATAGCATCAAGGCTCCATGTCTCCAAACAGAACCTAAGGTTGATGTTAGAAATGGAAGGCTGACCCTCCTCTTTCCTCCTCTTCATCCCACTTTACCCCAGAAATGATTGGCTTCAGAGAGTCTAATGATTCTGACAGGGCAGGGGGTGGGAAATCTAGACGGGGCTCAGTATTGAGAGGGAATGAGGAGCTGTCAACCTGTATGTGGGCAGGATCCCCAGACCTCAAGCAGGGGAAGAGGGCCTGTAAGTGCAACTCAGGAGCCCCACCAGCTGGCTGGGCTTCAGGGCTGCCATAGGTCTCTGGGGGATAGCATTCTAGTCAGGGTAACGGGTTAGAACAAAGGAGTATAAGATTAAGAATTATGACTCGGAGGCCACATAACTGTCCAATGGCCATTCCAGAGCCCCAGAGGCCCAGGACTTATTAACACCAAGGTATTTAGCATTAGATCATTCGTACATTCATTCATCAAACGTTACTAAAGGTCTCCTACCTACTAGACCCTGTGTGACCAATGGGAACACAGCATAGTCTTCATCCCTGGGGATTTTAGAGTTGGGGGGGAATAAACAGCAATACAGTGCAAGGGAAGCACAGGGTGCCATGTGAACCCACAGGAGGCAACCAACCCAGCCTGAGGATCAGAAGACATGCGCGGGGAAAAGTGGACTTGGGTTTCCAGGATTAGATGTGTAATCCCTCCTCTCACTTTAGGCAAAATATACAAGAAATGAACCAGGGTGCTGCCATTTTTATAGTTTTTAACAACGCAAAACACAACTGTATTTCCTCTTAAAAAAAAAAAAGCTGTTTTATGAGAACACATATACCTTGTGCAGACTGTCCTGTGGAATGTACAGCCACCAAGGCCAGGACACATCAACCTTCCTGACAGCTGGGGAGGCAGGAGCCCAGGGGATGGTGAGGTAAGGCTCCAGGTGCTGTTTTAAAACACTTTATCAGTTGTGTAAAAATCAATGTAAAACCCCTCAGTTATCAAAACAAGGTGGATGAGGCAAGAGGACACTCGGACACTGGTTCCCTTGTTTCATACCCACGGCACCGAACCACACCTCCCCCCAGCCCCCACTCACACCCCAGCCCATTAACCCCTCAGCTCAGCCACGGGAGGCTCACGGTGCCATCTTTGTTGCCGCAGACATTCAGAAGAAGATCAGGAGGACTTCACCCCTGCCCCATCTTGCAGTTGTTTTGTACATTGTTTTCCTTTGTCCATTCCCTTGGGGGCTAGAAGGGGGCTGGGGGTGGAGGGGATGCTGAAGGTGAAAGTTAATTGGAAATTGGCTATGAGAAGTTTTGTCTCAAGCATATCATTTCTGAATTATTAAAATTGGGGGCAGGGGGCATTGGCTTTCAGGGCTGAAAAGAAGCATATGATCCTTCTCTTACAGACCACTGCTCTCTGGCTCCCAAACCCTGCTGGGTGGGAATACTTCTTGAGGAAACGCTGTGTGGCTTCAGCTTTAGTTTCCAGTGAAGAAGGGGCAGAGGCCATTCTAGACACAGTCCTGATGGAGTGGGCTGCTCTCTTTGCTCAATCTGTCTCCTGGCATCACTGCTTCTCTCTCTATGACTATTCTAGTTTCTTCTTTGGCTTAACCACTGTCTCTACTTCCTCAGAATTTCCGTTTAAACACAGCCATAGGTTGCCATGGCTCCTCTCTCCCACTGCCTCCAGTTTTTGTCCGTCACTACAGATTTTCTCAACGATTCCCCATTTTGTAATTCCTAAATTGTTGAACCTGATATGCTCAGCGTATCTCAGGTTTTTGTTTCTTTTAAATCTCAGATGAGCAATATCTTTCTCAGGATACTGAGCAGCCAGTGGAAAGATTCCTCTGGGATAATTGCTTCTTCATTCATTCTCCAATTGTTGATTGAGTTCCTTCTATGAGCTGACTATGTCTGTGAGATACGACAGAATACAAGAGACACGTGGCCCTGGATGGAAACGGAGAAGTTAACTAAAAGTTACGAGATCATGTTATGAGAGGAAACAAACAGTGTGCACCCATCGGAGATGTCCACTAGACTGTGGGGTATGCCTGTGCCCAGATGCAGAATTAGAGTGGCGATCCACACCTGAAGCCACTGGAGGGGATTAGATGAACCAGGGACAGAGTCAAAGGCAGAACCCCAGGGAATTTCAGCAGTTAAGGGACACGCGAAGGAGAAAAGGCCTAAAAAGAGACTGAGAGGGAGAAGGAACACGTAGAGGGTTCAAAGTGGAAACAAGAGGAGAAGTGAGTTTGAAGGAGGAATTTTTGACAGTGTCAAACACTTCCCCAAAGTAGCACTGGGTAGGGATTGAGAGGAATGCATTGGATTTGGCAATTAGGGGGCCTCTGGTGACATTGGCCAGAGGAGTGAGCGGCACAAAAGCTAGATTGCAGTGAGTTAAGGAGTGAGGAAGAGTGAAAAAAGGAACTGAAGATAGAGGGTGGTGACAACGTTGGCCAACTAACTCTGTGAAAGAGAGGTGGGTGGGGGTGAGGGTGGTCATGAATTTCACAACACGTCTGCCTAAGCTACAGGGGTGGGAGGTGGTGGTGAGTGTTTGTCTGAGAAGGAAGTATGATAGGCATTCTGGGGTCTTTTCTATGTAGAAGGTCCTCAGTCAGGGGTGCCTCAGAAACTGCAGGCCTGAATCTGCAGGAGGAGAGCATGTGGTAGATCGTCGGTTCCCGTGGAATGGGAATTTTTCAAAAGTCTTTTCATCCCTGGATTCCCAGCACCCAGCGTGGTCATAGCTGGCATGGCATAGGCCCTTAGCAAATATTTGTTGACTGATAACTGAATGGCAGAATGAGTAGATGGATGGATGAATGGAATTGAATTAAATATTGTTCTGCTCTATAATCCCTTTTGTTGATTTACAGAACATTGTTTGTGGAAGGTGTTGTCTTTCCTTTCCCTCCACCACTGAAATTGTTACATAGCCTTGTTATCAGGGGGAGCATTACTGATAAGTTAACTGGGGAGATTCAGTTGCCTTCAAAGGCCCAGTGATCAGAAATAGGGGGAGAGGAGTGACCTTTTATGGACAAAAGTCAGGACCAAGTCCAGATCCTAAACAAGCTTGAAAGCTGCAAAGAGCACTGCTGCTGAAGACCCCGAAGGGAGGCTCCATGCATTCCTATATGTACCATCTTTATAGACAGGATTTTATCTAGTAAACACTCCATACATTTTGGGTTGACTAATTTGAAGTATCTTACCTTTCAATATTTTCTTCCAAGACTCTATAGAGTAAGAGACAAAATCAGATGGTAGACTCCCCCAAAACTAATTCTCCTCATTTCCCCTTTCTCTGTCTGATGAGGAAATGCCTCCATCACCCTTCTGATCTCCCTGGACCTGCCCTATTTCAGACCTGCCTTATCATCAGTCTTTTTTTTTTTTTTTAACTTGTTTTTTGGCTTATAAAGGAAATCATGCTCATCTACATCTTCTCTAGCCTGATCTCTGTTCCAATCTGCCCCCGCTCCCCACTCCGGTCCATCTTTAACACCAGTTCCACGATGACATTTCTAAAACACAGAACTGATGATATTACTCCCTGCTTAAGAACCACAGTCCTATTTTAGAACACTTCCATTGCCTCCCAAAATTCCCTTGTGCCCTCACTCCCTGCTTACACAATCAATCCCTATTCCCACCCCCAACACCAGGCGACCACTGATCTCCTTTCTGTCACTATAATTTTGTCTATTCTAGAAACTTCATATAAATGGAACTATAAAATATGTAGTTTTCTGGGTTAGGCTTCTGTTATGGGCTGAATTGTGTCCCCACCCCAAATTCATATGTTGAAATTCTAACTCCCAGTAGCTCAGAATGTGACTATATTGGGAGATAGGGTCTTTAAAGAGATAATTAAGTTAAAATGAGGTTATTGGGGTGGGCCCTAATCTAATATGACTGGTGTCCATATAAGAAGAGGAAATTAAGACACTGCAGATGGAAGACCATGTGAAGGCACAGGGAGAAGAGGGCCATCGACAAGCCAAGGAGAGAGGCCTCAGAAGAAGTCAACCCTGATAACACCTTGATCTCAGACTTCTAGCCTCCAGAATCATGAAAAAATAAATTTCTATTGTTTAAGCCACCCAGTTTGTGGTACTTTCTTATGGCAGCCCTAGCAAACTAATATAGCTTCTTTCATGTAGCATGATGTTTTTGAGATTCTTTCATAATATTGTAAATATTAGTAGTTCTTTACTTTTTGTTGCTTGGTAGTATTCCATGGATGTACCATATTTTGTTTATTTATTCACTAGTTGATAGACATTTGGATTGTTTCCAGTTTGGGTGCTAAAACTCCTGCTAAAAAATTTTCATACAAGTCTTCATGTGAACATATGTTTTCATTTCTCTTGGGTAGATCCCAGAGCTTTTAAAATCAAGTTTAAGTTTCTTACTTCTTCAACCTCACTTCTCACCCTTTATCGTTTCTTACCTTTGCTTCAGCACCAGAGACTGCTCATAAGTAGATTGCATATACTATGCTATTTCTCACTTACAAGTCTTTACATATGCTGTGTCCTCTCTGGACTTTCGTTTCCTCATCTGTAAAATGGAGATAATAATCAGACATATTGAGTCTCAGATGTTAGTGGAATATAATCTAATAGACAGTACCTCTCATCTAGACAGTGCTTTATAAAAATTTACAAAGTTTATTCATATCCTTTATCTCCTTTGATCAACTCTGTCACATAGGGATTATAGTTTAGCAGCTACGGCAGATTGCAAAAATGGCCAGGAATTATTCACTTCTCTCTATCTACATCTTTTAAAAGTGTCCTTCTACACTGACTCTGGTTTGGCTTTGTTGTTCACTTTGACTAGAAACGTGCTTGAGTACAGGGGCTTCCCTTCTCTTGCCACACATGGAGTCGAGAGACCACCATGTGAATGAGCCTAGGCTAGGCTGCTGAAGGACAAGAAGCCACATTGGAGGAGAAAAAAGCTGCTCCCAATATGTGAGTGAGGCCACCACCCAACTTGCCAGTTGACTACAGACCCGAGGGGGAGCCCAGCAGAGATCTGCTGAGCTGACCAAAACCAGGTGACCTATAGAATACGAGCTAAATAAAGTGATCATTGTTTTAAGCCACTGTGTTTCAGGGTGAGTCATTTTATAGCAAAAGCTAACCAATACAGAGATTCAGTGCAATAAAGCTTTAGAGCTAAGCAGCCTGGGTTTGAATTCTAGCTCTGTCACTTACTAGCATTGTAGCCGTGGGCAAGCTACTCCACCTTTCTGAGCTTCAGTGTCCTCATCTGAACAAAGGGGATAATGGTAGCGCCCATTCCCTGGGGTTGTGAAGATTCAATAAGATGATAGATGTCAGACATTATCTCATGTGCTACTGGGCTCGACATAACTGCCTAATAGAGGGAGCCATTGTTCAGATGAGTAAACTAAAGATGAGAAGACTAAACTCCCAGATGTTTAGTGTCTTTCTCCAAGATCACACAGCCAGAAAGCGACTGAACTTGGCACTCACACAGGGACTGCTTGACCAAGTTTAGGGCTCACCCACCAAGTTTAGGACTCATGACAGACTAGTGGGGGAGACTGACTGGGGGTGAGTAGGAGCATGCATTGTCCACTTTGCAGATCGTCTTGCAGTATGAAAGCCAAAATAGGCTAACGTTAATGAATGATCAAATTGAACTTTTATGAAGATTAATTTGGTAGCACAAAGTACAAGTCATTGGGAGGCATTGGTAGTCCTACCCCTTCATTCTCGGGATCCCATGTCTCCCCAGGTCTGGTTTTCTGTTTGTACTGTTTCTCAAATCCACTCTTTCCTCTCCATTTTCTTTCCTTAAACTGTGCCCCTTTCTGGAGCTTCCAGCTTCCTTTGGTGTCTCCTGTTCTAATCCTTTCTCCTCTCCCTGCATCTTCTACACTTTGTGCTCTGTGCCAGCACATCCCTGATGCTCAGCAGAGGACAGATTCTGCTCGTGGGTTTTACCTAGGGGCTGGCTAGATGGCTTCCAGGTACTGAAATGAAAGACCTCCAAGTGCCTCAGACATCCCATCCAGAGAATGAAGGGCCCATGAGAGGGCCTTCCGGATCTGATCAATTCTGCAGGCAGTGCCCAAACCCTAATAAAGGACTGGCAGGTACTACCGTTACTGAGCAGCAGAGGGCAGCACCAGCTCCTCCTTTGTCATCTCCCATCAGGAGCTGGGAACACTCCTTCACAGAGGAAGAATAACAATGAAGACAAGACCTCAACAACCAATTAGAAAATGCTCTGTGGGCCAGACTTTAATTGAATTAATTGCCTGAATTGAAAGAATAGGGGATTTTATATTAAAATAGGATTTCAGGCTTTAATTATTAATCCAAACATCTGGCTGCCATCCTTTGTCCAGGCTGTGCTCTCCCGTGGGCCTCGGTCCTTGCCACTCCCTATGGTCTTCCCAACGTTTAGGCCAAATGTCTTTTGCCATTGATCAAAGTACTTGTACTGTCATACTTATAAGTGAAATCTTTCTTAACCATGTCTTCAACAAAAGGAAGAAAATAAGACCTAGATTAAGAGAACAACAAGTTCCAAAAAATGGGGGAAGGGAAGAACACATTTCTTTGTGAAAATGAAGTAAGCAATGTGTCTGTGTTGAAATAATACAACTTAAGGTGACATTACAAAAATAAAGCACAATAACGGGACTTCCCTGGTGGTGCAGTGGTTAAGAATCCTCCTGCCAATGCAGGGGACACGGGTTTGAGCCCTGGTCCAGGAAGATCCCACACGCCGTGGAGCAACTAAGCCCGTGCGCCGCAACTACTGAGCCTGCACTCGAGAGCCCGCAAGCCACAACTACTGAGCCCACATGCACAACTACTGAAGCCCGGGTGCCTAGAGCACTGCAGTGAGAAACCCACACACCGCAACGAAGAGTAGCCCCGGCTCACCGCAACAAGAGAAAGCCCACACGCAGCAACGAAGACCCAATGCAGTCAAAAATAAAATAAATAAATAAATTTATAAAAAATAAAGAAATTTTAAAAATAAAGCACAATAAGAACCAAAAGGAATATAGCAAAGATGTGAGATGAAAAAGCAACCATGGAAGAAAGGACTGAAATTTCAACAGATTTTATTCTTTTGAATGCAAATAAATGTTTCTGCTATAAAATGGAATTAAGGGAATAAATTATAAGTGTATAAAATATAATTCAATAAGTGAAACAGTAACACCCACAGGAAGCTGTAGGCATTTGAGATTGCACCCTCTAACCCAACCCCTTCCCCCAGTCCCCAGCTTTTATGGACAAGATAGCTGAGGTCCAGAGAAACTGTAACTTGTCCAAGGTCACGAAGCTAGGAAGTGGCAAAGTCAGGGATAGAAATCACATCTTTGGGCTCTATACCCTTTGCTTCTTCCATATATTTTATGGCCACAGAGCTTGACAATATATGTTGGGTTGATGAAGGGCAGCATAGTGTAGTGGAAAGAACATTAAATCGGGATGGAGAGCCCTAGATTCTAGTCCTAGCTATACCAATGACTGACTGTGTGACCTTGGGCAAGTCACTTTCCCTCCCTGGACCTTATTCTCCACATCAAAGTACAGAGAAAGCTAAACTCAAGACTTTGAAAGTTAGTTGGGAAGTGTGTCATATTAGCCAATTATAGCCTTTTTGTCCTGGGGCTAAGAATTTAGCCCCAAGGGAAAGGAGTAAAAACCTCGCTTAAAGAGAAGAAATCAACTCTGACTGATTAGAATAAGAAATAAATTTATTAAGATAATCTTCTATAGCTTGTGGAGTTACCAGAAAGCCTGGAGAATTAGGCTCAAAAAATGGGCAGAAAAATGAAAGCATATGTGCACACAGACATCTGTATACAAATGTCTATAGCAGCTTTATTCATAATGGCCAAACTATGGAAAAGACCTTTAAGAAACAAAATTCAACAGAGTAAATTTGAAGGTCGAATTGGCTTTATTCAATGATTCATGAATCCGACAGCATCCCGTCTAGTAAATAATGTATTTACAGATGGGATGCAGTCCAAGGAGTTGTACAAAACGGAAGGTTTTTATAGGCAGAAAACGGGGCAGGACAAGGAAGTTCTTTTCAAAAGAAAAGAAAGAATTGTTTCAGCCTAGGTCACCTTCCCTAAGTGAGCAGCAAAGAACGGGGTGGGGGTGGGGGTCTTATCTCGCTTATTACCTCACTAGTGCTGACAGGAAATTCCAGACTGATCGGTTTACAGTTCCACTCCTGGGAGTGGCTGAAACTGCATTTAGGTTAGGTATTAAGTCTTGGTGAGGTTTAGGAGAAGTGACTCCAGTTTGGGCTTCTTTCTTTTTTTTTTTTTTTAATTTTTTTTTTTAGATGTTGGGGGTAGGAGTTTATTAATTTATTTATTTTTGCAGTGTTGGGTCTTCGTTTCTGTGTGAGGGCTTTCTCTAGTTGTGGCAAGCGGGGGCCACTCTTCATCGCGGTGCGCGGGCCTCATCGCGGCTCTCTTGTTGCGGAGCACAGGCTCCAGACGCGCAGGCTCAGTAGTTGTGGCGCACGGGCTCACTTGCTCTGCGGCATGTGGGATCCTCCCAGACCAGGGCCCGAACCCCTGTCCCCTGCATTAGCAGGCAGACTCTCAACCACTGCGCCACCAGGGAAGCCCGGCTTATTTCTTTTTAACAGACCCAAACGTCCATTCACAGACAAATGGATAAACAAAATTTGGTATACAGTAGAATATTATTCAGCTGCAAAAATGGAATGAAGTACTGATACATGCTACAGCATGGATGAACCTCGAAAACATTACGCTAAATGAAGTAAGCCAGTCACAAATGACCACATACCATGTGACTAGTATGAACGTCCAGAATAGGGAAATCTAGAGACAGAAAGTAGATTAGGGGTTGCTGTGGACGGACAAGGAGTAGGGGAGTGATAGTTACATGGTATAGCGTTTCTTTCTTTTTTTATATATAAATTTATTTATTTATTTTTGGCTGGGTTTGGTCTTCATTGCTGTGCGCGGGCTTTCTCTAGTTGCGGCGAGCAGGGGCTACTCTTCGTTGCGGTGCGCGGGCTTCTCATTGTGGTGGCTTCTCTTGTTGTGGAGCACGGGCTCCAGGCACGTGGGCTTAGTTGCTCCGCGGCACTTGGGATCTTCCCAGACCAGGGATCGAACCCATGTCCCCTGCAGTGGCAGGTGGATTCTTAACCACTGTGCCACCAGGGAAGTCCCTGGTATAATGTTTCTTTTTGAGAAGATAGAAATATTCTAAACTAGACTGTGGCGATATATGCCACTGTGGTGATATATGTTGCACATACTTATGCATATATTAAAAAGTGAACTGTATAGTTTAAATGGGTGAATTGTGTGGTATGTGGATTATACCTCAATAAAGCTGTTAAAACATTGGCAGAAACAAAGGGAGCCAAGACAGGTACAACCTCAGCCCAAATCATGCTACAGAAGCAATTCAATAAGAACACCTCTGCCACCCCTACCCCTGCCCTGAACACTGGACCCAGAGGCCACTACTTGCTCTGCTGGCATTCCTACCCCAAAATCTAGATGTTAAGGCCACTGCCCCCAACACTACCAAAATGAATTCTCCATTGTCCCTGCTTCCTTGCAACCTAAATGTCTTATTCTAAGTTCTGGGAGAATGTACCTGATTGATTGAGTCTGGATCATATGTGCATACCTAGCTGTAAGGGGGGATTGGGAAAGCAAATATCTGGCTGTCATCACTTCTATAATGGGAGATAAGATCTGACCCCCTGCAAGATGCATATGGTAGAGAATTCTCCAGATATACGAAAGGGGTTTCAATGTTGGACAAATGAGCAAACCAACCAAACAACAAACAAAAACAAACATCCTGACCTCTATACATGTATGTAACCCCAGTTAAAATGCAAATATTCCAGATTAACCTGTCCTTTAAATGCTCATTCATTCATGTATGCCTGCAATCACCGTGAGCATTTATGAAGTACCTAAAAACTCTTTGCCAGCTCTATGCTAAGCCCCACAGAATCAGAAACAAATAAACCTGGCCCTCAAGGCGATCCCAGTGAGCAGGAGAAAAAATGGAGTGTTACGGGTTGCAGGCTAAAAAGTACAAGGAGTAAAATGGGGGCTCAAAGTGGGACTGATCAATTCTCCTTGAGGAGAAGGTTAGAAACCCAAGATGACTTTGAGGAGGAGGTTAGAAACCCAAGATGACTTTGAGGAGGATCTTAAAGGTGGGTTGGTGCCTTGCTAGGCAGAAGGGAGGAAATAGGGGCCTGGAGCAGCCAAGTGCAGGGGGGAAACAGGGAGAAACACTGTGCTAGAAGCTTGGGGTGTGACACGGGGCACAGCAAGAAGGGCTGGAGAGGTCACAGATCATAAAGGGTCATAAAGCTCAGACCAAATAGTTTGGTCTTCCCTTTCAAGAGGGAGCTATTGAAGGATATTTTGTTTTCAAAACATAATTTTTTAAAAATATTTTAATTTTATTGGAGTACATTTGATTTACAATGTTGTGTTAGTTTCAGGTGTACAGCAAAGTGATTCAGTTATACATGTACATACAGTCATTCTGTTTTAGATTCTTTTCTCATATAGGTTATCACAGAATACTGAGTAGAGTTCCCTGTGCTATACAGTAGGTTCTTGTTTTTTATCTACCTTTTATATAGTAGTGTGTGTATGTTCATCTCAAGCTCCTGATTTATCCCTCCCTTCCATGTCAAAACATTGTTTTGATGTTGTGTAGAGAATGAACTGGAGGAGAGATCGGGCAAAAAGGTCATGTAGTAGGCTGCTGCCATAGTCCAGACATTAGATGGCAGAAGAGGGTCTGGACCAGGGTGGTAGCAGTGGCGATGAGAGGGACAGAGATGGATATGCGATAATACATAAGGAAAAATTTCGTTCACCTTATCTTGTCAGAACTGTTTAAGGGCGAGCAGGACCCTGATGACATGGTATCAACCCATTCACCCATCTGTCCCATCTATACACTCACTCACTCCTGCCCCAACATTTATAAGTGCTGGGGATACAGAACTTGTTCCCACCTTAGAGGAGACCTGACTGGACAGGAGACAGGCATCTAAACAGACAGTTATAAAGAGTGCGACGGCTGCTAGGAGACTGCTGGATGGAGGGCTCTGTGGGAGCACTTTAACTGAGGAGTTCAAGGAGGACTTCACAGAGAAGATTGGAGACCTGTTTTAAAAGATCAAGAGGAATTGGTCAAAAAGAAAATGCTGGGAAGGAGGCACTGGGGTCAGAGAGAAGAGCAATGTTATGTGGCCATGAAAAGGTATCTTTCAGTCCGCCAACCATAGGAGTGTAATAGACCAAAGGCCCCAGACGCTGCTCTCTAGAGTCCAGCATCCAGTCTGCACTGAGACATAACCTCCCATGAGCTGCTGTCAGCTGAGAACAGCAGGGAGACTAGGGCAGGTGTATTCCTGAGAGGCAAGGGATTCCTCTGACCTCTGACAGCCAACTTTGTGGCTTCAGGATAACCCAACCTTCCTTAGACCATACAGCAGAATCGGACACTTCCACCAAACTCTCCTTTCCCTTCTGCTTACTCAGGGTCAGACTTGAATGGAGGATTTATCGTTCAACCAAACTCTCCTTTCCCATTTTCGTAAAATCTTGCACGCTTAAACCCTGCTTGACTTTGCTTCTAGGAGGACCCAGAGTAACATACCTGTGTAAAAGCATATGTTATTTAAGGACTTCAGACTTTACTCTGGGCTAATTCACAAGACCTGAGACACTTTTAGTGAAGTATTGGCTTGGCCAAAAAGTTCATTTGGGTTTTTCTGTAAGATCTTATAAAAACCCAAACAAACTTTTTGGCCAACCTAATATAATCAGACAAAATAAAATTTGAAGTTTGGAGGTAGATGGCCTAGAGGTGTAGAGAGAATGGAGAAGGTAGGAGAGAGCAAATAGTTGTACATTTGACCCTTGAACAATGCAAGAGTTAGGGATGCCAACACTGCACAGTCAAAAATCCAAGTATAACTTTACAGTTGGCCTTCCATACCCACAATTCCTTCTTATCCAGGGTTCTTTCCTATCCACAGTTTCACATCCACAGATTCAACCAACCACGGATGGTGTTGTCCTGTAGTATTTACTATTGAAAAACATCTGCATATAAGTGAACTCACAAAGTTCAAACCTATGTCAACTGTAATTATTTGGGGCTGCCAAGCTTTAGGACCTTTTCGTGTTTGGAGAGTTCCTCATCTTATGAGACAGGCAGAGCTGGCTTCCCGTTACAGAAACTGAGAATGCCAACTCACTTTCCCAGCATCCCCTGCAACTAAGACAAGGCACATGACCCAGGCCCTGCCAATCAGATACACCTGCCTTAGGCAGATTTTGAATTGGAAGCTAGTGAGGCAAAGAAGCAGGGGTGTACAGAATCAGTGTGAGCCATGGCTGGCAGCAGAGGCAGCAGCTGTAATGGCAGACTCCAGGATCTTGGAGTGGTCATGTTGATCGTACTTGAGTGGCCCCAATCCCCAGAACAGTGAATGTCATTGTGTTCACTGGGCCAGTTCTACATGGTGAATTTGGGAGTTGATCCTGGGGGAAAGGTCCAAGCCCAGTTCTCTGCCCTCCAGGAGATTCTGTGAGCTGCCTAATATCCTTTCAATAATTCCTTTTCTGCTTATATAAGCCAAATATGTTCCCTGCTCGCAGCAAGGAATCTTGCTTGATAAAGGGGAAATGGAACAGGAGCTACCAGCAGCCTCAGTGGACTAGAAGGGAGAAGGGTAGCAAGAGAGAGAACGCAGTATGATGTGAAAGTTATTAAGCTCTGGAGCAAAGAGACTCACGTACATATCCTAGCCCTTCACCTATGTCTAGTTGGCTCAGGCTGCTATAACAAAATACCATGGACTAGGTGGGTTAAACAGCACAAATCTACTCCTTATGGTTCTAAAGGCTGAGAAATCCAAAATCAAGGTGCCAGCTGATTCAGTTCCTGGTGAGAGCCCTCTTCCTGGTTTGCAGTGTCACCCTCTTGCGGTATCCTCACACGGCAGAGAAAGAGAGTTGCTCTGGTCTCTTCTCCTTATAGGGGTACCAGTCCTTTATAAGGGGCTCCACGCTTATGCTCTCCTCTAAACTGAATTACTTTCCAAAGGCCCCACCTCCAAATATCATCACAATTGGGATTAGGACTTCAACATATGAATGGCTGGAGGTGGCCATTTAGTCCTAGCAACCTATTCACTGAGTGACTTTGAACAAATCACTCATCTTTCTGAACTCCAGCTATCTTACCTGTAAAATGGGGATGTTGAGCTTTACCCCCTTCATAGGGCTATTGTAAAGATTAAATGAAATAATAGGTACAAAAATACTTTGTAAACTATAAAGTGAGCTCTACAAATGTTTGTAATTTACTCTAACAGGGCCAAGCACACAGTGTGGCAGGCAGAGGTGCTTTTTAAATATCTGAAGTAAGAAGAAAAAATAATTATTATCTTTAGAGCTAGTACTGTGTGCCAGTCACCATGATGAGTGCTTTACTAAAATGAACTTCCTAATAGCCTAAGGTGAACAACCTTCCCAGTTTGCCAGGACTCCCCTGAAAGTCACACATTCTGGGAATCCCCTGAGATCTGAATATAGGTTTGAGGATCATGCCCATTTTACAGATGACAAAACTGAGGCTTAGCGAGATTATGCAACATGCCTAAAATCACATTTATTAAGTGACAGAGTCAAAACTTGAACCCAGAGCTATCAAAGAGGAAATATAAAAGGAGAAGTCTTTTTAGAAAGAAAGATGGAAGGTATCAGAACCCTGCATTTTTAACCATATGACTCTAGCCCAGTTTGGCCTCAGGGGCTGGTGCTGGGAAACTGTTTAGAGAAGGTCATAAGCTGGGCCCAGCCCCAGGTCATCCGCTCCCTCAGGGCAGTTCCTGGCAGATCATGGTACTTTGTTTTGTTTTTTACTTCATAGAAACTCTCCTGTTTCTATAGGGTAATTAAACCCTCATGCCTCATCCTGTTTATATTTTGCCTTTGTCTTTTGTTTTGCTTATGAATGAAAGAACAATTCAACCTTCCTAATCCAAACTGCTTAACCCCTTAAAGCAGGTGTTTGGGGTCTTGAGCTACAGCATTAGCTCTAAATATGTATACAGAGGTAAAGGGATTCTGTGCCCAGACAGTGTCAGAGCAAAGCATTTCTCAGATGCTGATGGGTAAATTTTGCTCAGGGTGCAGAGGATGGGTGGTCAGGAGAGAAAGAAAGTCTGGTTAACCTCTAGATCAATCTTCCTTTCTGTTCAGATACACCTGTAGTGGCCCCATCTTACCTCTTGTCAACTCACCCTCATTCTGCACTGTTGAACTGAGAGTCTGGAGGCTGGCGTGTGGCCCCTAGCTCTGCCACTAATAAAGTGTGTGCCCTAGATGACTCTCTTTCCTCTCGGAGACTCAATTTTCTCATCCATCAAACAAAGGAACCTGATGATCAGATTAGGTGCTTCCCTATAAGGTCCCTGTGGTGTTGACACTTTAGGATACTGTAATGGTACACATAATTGAACTGCTTTTTTTTTTTAATAAGCATTTTAATATCTTAAACTGATAAAAGAAGAAAATATTTCAATTACAAAAAAAGGGGGATTATGGAACAAAAATAGGTAGATATGAAAAAAACAGCTCAATCTAATAAAATTATAAATGCTAGAAATGAAAAATATAGATATCAAGGAAAGAATTTAGAAAAGATAAACTTCAGGCTGGATCCAGTTTTAAAATTAGTTATTGAACCACTGCTAGGGAATGTACACTTGAATCTTGCTTCTCTCCAAGTGAACTGCTTCTGAAGGAAGGTTCTGGGCTAGGTGGTGTGTGTGGGTGGATGTGAACATGTGCAAGTGTGTGTGTGCATGAATGTTTGAGTGTGAGTGTGTGAGTGTGCATGCAGATCATTCTCAAAAAAGACATACTCGGGGCTTGCATGAACTTCCAGGTCTGGTGAAAGCCCTTCATCCACCCCTGCCTGACTCTCCTGAATTGCTTTTCCAGACTCAGCTCTCCCATAAAGTGGGAAGTAAAAGCCTTTCTCTTCGTGAGACAGCATTGTGGACAGGAATGAGCACTAACGCTGGAGTTAGACTTGGGCTTGAATCCTGGCTCCACCCTGTACTTGCTATGTGACCTTAAGCAAGCTATTTACCTAAGTCTGAATTTCATCAGTGGTGACAAGGAGCTAACAGTCCCTAACTCAGCATAGTTAGAGACTGGAATGGAAGGAGTACATCAGGTACCTGGCTTAGAATGAAATACATGGCACACCTAAATCAGGACAAGCTGTGTAATTTGCAGGTCCTAGGGTAAAAAGAAAATGTGGGCTTCTTATTCAGAAATTAGCAAGAATTTCAAGATGGCAAGAACAGAGCATTAAACCAAGCACAAGGTCCTTCTAAGCACAGGGCCCTGGGCATCTACACAGTCAGATCCTCTTGATATTAACTTTCTTCCAGGCAGGTTAGCTAAGATGTTGGGAGAAGAGTGATGGATGGAAGGGGATGTCATAAGTAAGAGTCCCCAAGTAACTCAGGAAGCAAAAATTGAGGCTAGGAGATCTCTTCCATCCCCACCCCCTCCCTGAAGCCACCCTGGCCATTGGAAGGCATAGATGAAGGTCAGAGCAGGTGAGTCACTTGCTTCCTTAACCACTGGGAATGTTTTTCCCACTCTGTGAATTCGGCCTCCTTCCCTCCCAGACACGGAGGCTTAGCTTAGGATAAGACAATATGCATCCTTTCCCAGGGAGTCGATCTTCATTTCTTTTACCTCTTTTACGTCACCTAAGTCCTTCTGGACCCCCTGGAAAGGAACTGAGGTCCTGGGGCCCAATGACAAGGAAGGAGTAGCTGAGGGAGGTCACTGTCCATTGGGCAGAAGGGATCCTCCAGACCAAAGTATTGTTGAACACTTGGAAGCTGGGAAGTCAGCCAGCGTTTCATCTTTTGTTTTTTCCTCCTGGGGCTTCCTGTCCCAGAGGTGGATGGAGAGGGGTCGTGGGGGACTTCCTGACCTCTACAAATAAACCCTTCCGTTGTGGTTGGCCAGGCAGTACTTCCAGGCCAGACAGATCAGGTTGATGGGCAATAACAGAGGGAGACAGCAATGCTGTCTGCAGAGGAAGCTCACTCCTAGTTCCATCAAAGGTCCCAGCAAGAGGGGGCTACGCACTGCTGGGGTAGAAAACGTGGTCATGGGAAAGGCCAGGGCTGACTGCCTACAGTGCGGGGTGGGGGTGTATGGAAACTGGGTTGGGGGGAGCATCAGAGAATGTGAGGGCTGAAAGGGCCTCCAGAGGTCATCTAGTCTGTTCTCTGCTGATTCCCAGTACCCAGACAGTTCCTGGCACATAATAGGGGTTCAGTTGGCATTTCCTGCATAAATGAGTGAATCTAGTCCAACATCTTTCTTTAATTGAGCCAGAGAAGCAAGGCCCAGAATGGAAAAGAAAGTTTCCCAAGGACACACAGTGAGTTAGTATCAGAACCCAGACTAGAGCTCAGAATTCCTGAATCCCAGACCAACGTTCTTTCTACTGGGTGACAATTAGTGCATAGAGGAGGGGAGAGGTTTTCTCCTCCTTCTCTACATTGAGGAAGACAGAGGATTTCAAGTAAACTGCTCAGAGAGCTTGATGTAACCCTAAAGTTCAGTGATCATAAACCACAGAGTTTGACACATGCTTGAAAAACCTAAAGATGAGAGACGGATGAACTTGTAGGACAAGGAGAGAGGTGGTTATGCTGACAGCAACTGTCCTCTCACTGGCCATGGGGCAAAGAGAGGTGTATCCTGAGGACTGATGTGGACCTAGAAGAACTGAGATTACCTGGATCTTCTTAAAAATGACTTGCCCTCAAAAGAATTGCATGGAGGGCACTGTGACCCCAACAAAGAGGATGGACTGCTAGAAGCTCAGGAGCTATCCTGGAGGAGAGGTCTTGCCTTATCAAGGGAAGTGCAAGTGGAGCTCCAGGGTAGGATGTCCAAAGGACCTTCTAAAGCCTTCTAAAGAGAAAAAATTGGTTTTGGACATCTGACCCTCTCCAGACAGCAGCATCATATTGCAATTGGTGTCCTGGAGGCAGAGATGACGTTCTTTGAAACTAACAAAGCTTATATTTCAGGGCCTCTCACTTACATGGGCCCCCTTAGGCCCATAAGCTTTATATTTATAGTGTTTATTCTTTCTCTTCAAGAGTGTATTAGTTTTCTGTTGATGTGTAACACATTACCACAAACTTAGCAACTTAAAGCAACATAAATTTATTATCTCGCTTCTATATGCTGGAAGTCTGGGCATAGCATGCATGCATGAATCAATTCTCTGCTCAGGGTCTCACCAGGCTGAACAAGGTTTTGGTCAGGTCTGGGGCTCAGGGTCCTCTTTGAAGCTCACTGGTTATTGGCAGAATTCAGTTCCTTATGGTTGTAGGACTGAGTTCCCTATTTCCCTGCTGGCTATCAGCTGGGGATCACTGTCAGCTCCTATAGTCCACTCCCAATACTTTGCCATGTGGCCCCTTGTTATAAACTGAAAAGTTTGTGTTCCCTCTTCTCCAAATTCGTATGTTGAAGCCCTAAACCCCAGTGTGAATGGTATTTGGAAATGGGACCTTTGGAAGTTAAAATTAAGGTTAAGTGAGGTGTCCAACAGGATTAGTGTCCTTTCAAGAAGAGACATAAGAGCAGGCTCTGTGTGCCATGTGAGCACCTACAGAGAAAGCGGCCATCTACGAGCCATGAAGAAAGCTGTCACCAGAAACTGGCCATGCTGACACCCTGATCTCAGACTTCCAGCCTTCAGATCTATGAGAAAATAAATCTGTTGTTTAAACCACTCATTCTGTGGTATTTTGTTAAGGCAGCCTGAGCTGACTAATACATGCCTTCCCACCCCCACCCAATGCAGATCATGACACAGATGTTTGCTTTCCAGACCAGACAGAGTACATCTCTCTGACTTCATCTTCTTTCTAATGTCAATACTTAAAAGGAATTGGAGAAATGTCATTACCCGAGGACCAAAAACTACCTCTGGATTTCATCAAGCAGCAAGAAAAGACCTATTTAGTAAACTGAATTTTAGGGAAACTGGTGGGAAAAAATAAGGTATTCTACCTGCAACAGTATGAGTCCAGTTTGTTCAACAAACTAGTTACACTTATAAAGGAAGAGGCATAAATACAGTAAAACCAATACACAGCATAGCAGCACAAACATATAATGCTTCAGGAAGTGGCCCAAGCGAAGAAATTCCCAGACTGGAAGTTGAGAGATTGGACTGTAGTCCTGATTCTTTCACTGACCACTTAAGTTGCAGTGGGGAATGTATACAAGACAAACAACCCACAGAGAAGAACAGAAAAATGATAATAATATGAACAGGCAATTCATAGAAGAGGAAATGAAATGGACAATAAACATATGAAAGGATACTTAAACCTACTATTTGTCAGGGAAGTGCACATTTAAAAAAACAGAATATAGCTTTTCAACAATACGTCTAACAAAAAAATAAAAGATTGAGAACATCCAGCCCTTGTTAAAGAGTAAGGAAACGGACACATTTCACATTGCTGGTAGAGGTATAACATTGTACCATAATCTGTTTGGAAAATATTCTGGAAGAATCTATTAAAATTTAAAATGTAGATACCCTTTGGTCCAGAAATCTCTTGTAAGACTCTATGCTATTAGAGTAAAAGTATCAGTATCTAAAAATATATGTGCAAGAATATTTATGGGTACATTGCTTATAGTGGCAAAAAAAGAAAAAAAAAGAAAAGTGGAAGTAACCTGAATGTCCAACAGGAGAGAAATAACTGAATACATTTTTATGCATTTACATTATATTATGGAATATGATCTAGCTATTAAAAACATGAGTTAAATCTATCTGTACCAACCAGGAGGAATGAGTATGAAATATTGTTAAGTGAAAAAGCAAGTTGCACAGTAATGTGTATTGCATGTCCCTATTTTTGTTAAGGAAAAAAAAGGAGAAAAGCGCCCACTTTTTATGTTTATATATTTGTATCAGGAAAAAGAAAGTCGTGGGAAGTTACACAACACAGTGTTAATGTTGGTTGGTTGATTGAGGTGGGGTGGAGGATGGTGGTAAGGGAGTGGTGAAGGCATTAGAGGGAAGAAACAGGAAATTATTAACATGTGCTTTTATATGTTAATTTTTCTACAGTTTGACTTACTATAAAGTATATGCATTACTCTAATTTTTAAAAAAAGTATGTTTAAAAATTAGAAGAAAAGAGGGGCTTCCCTGGAGGTCCAGTGGTTGAAACTTCTCCTTCCAATGCAGGAGGTGTGGGTTTGATCCCTGGTTGGGGAGCTAAGATCCCACATGCCTCGTGGCCAAAAAACTCAAAACATAAAACAGAAGCAATATTGTAACAAATTCAATAAAGGCTTTGAAAATGGTCCACATCAAAAAAATCTTAAAAAAAAATTAAAAGAAAAGAGAGTAAAAGCATAGGTTTGGCAGTTCAAAAAACCTAAGTTTGAATCCAAATTCTGTCTTTCACTAGCTGGGTAACCATGAACAACTTACTTAAACCTCTCTGAGCCTCTGTCTTCTCATCTGTTAAGATGGGCATGATACCCAGCCCCTAGAGTTGTGAGAATTAAAAGAGATCATGTGTTTAAGTGCTGAGTACATAACAGTCATTTTAAATATTTATTTATTTATTTAGGCTGTGCCAGGTCTTAGTTGCGGCATGAGAGATCTTTTAGTTGTGGCATGCAGGCTCATAGCTGCGGCATGCGAGCTTCTTAGTTGTGGCATGCGAACTCTTAGTTGTGGCATGCATGTGGGCATTAGTTCCCCGACCAGGGATCAAACCTGGGCCCCCTGCATTGGGAGCATGGAGTCTTACCCACTGGAACACCAGGGAAGTCCCCATAGCAGGTATTTTAATAAACGGTAGCTATAATTAGCCCCACTCAAGATTGGATTGACTTATAGGAACTCTGAGCAGGTTAATGCTTTGGCAGCTTTCAGCAGTTTTATCCCTTCAGGAAAACAAAATTCACACTAGTCATGTTAGTAGAATTTTAATATAGAGACTTAGTTAAATGGGCGTTAGAGGACTGAAAGAAGAGAAAAAGCAGAGAAGAGAGAATAATTGCATTAGTGGCGACCTCCCCCAGGCCTGGGGGAATAGAGAGGGAAGAGGATGAGGTTATCAAAATCTAGAAGTTTGGAGTTCAGGCTTGTTCTGAGAGGGCACCTCCCCCCCACCTCCAAATCTGGAAACTGGCACCAACTGCTGCTGTCAAGGTCAATGGCCTTTGCTAGGGTGACACTGACAGGAACAGGAAATAGACTGAGAGGAACAAGTCCCATCTGCCTCCTGCAGTGTTCCAGTCTTCCTCCAGTTCCCCTTGCAGGGAGAGCTTAACAGAGGACCAGGCGGGCAAAGGAGAAATGTGGTTTGCAGAGCCCCACCCAGCTCAGGGTTTGGAAGGGTAGATTGGAGGCTAAGAGCTACTAGCACACGTTCTTCAAACCGGGTTTTTAAATTTTTGTTCTACAATTAGATAGAGGAAGGGTAGAAGGAAGGACCCGAGGTGGTAGGCTAATCCTCACCTTTATTTTCCAGGGCAATCCAGCTGTGAGCCAAATTTGCTTACTCCATTCCACAAAACAAAAGCCCTTTGTTTGTCCATTCCAGACTCCTTAGGAAGCTGTTGAGTGAGAGTTCACTGTTATTCATTCTCACCTTAAATTACTAATCAAAGTCTCTCTTACAACAACTGGAGTTCACTGCCCCAGAAGGGCTCTCATATACATACACAAATTTTCCTACCTTGTTAAATTTCCTGCAGTGTTTTGGTACCCAGAGATGTTTGGGCACCTCTTATAAACTGGAGTCTTATAAACTGGAGCAGTTGCTTACGCCTTACTCTAGGTCAGATCACCAGCAGGTCACTTTATGTCTTTGGATCCTCAGTTTCCTCTGGTATAAAACAAGAATTTTAGGCTACATCATCCCTAAAATTCCTCACAATTCCAGCATTCTATAATTTTGCCTAGCTATGAACAAAATGAGTCATGGCTCTTTTTAATTATTTTTTAAGATTAATAAACTAAGAATGGGTTTTCAAAAATGTTAGATTTTTGATGACTCTGAGGCTAAGTTTGGGGTTTATTATTACTATTACATTTAGGTTAAAACTGCACCTTGACATTAAAGAGTTTGATACTTTGGATCAATCTAGTTATCAAACATCAATTAAGATTTATTAAGGGCCCATTATGGGCCAAGTTCTACAATGGAGATCCAGAAGAAAGATAAAATACCACTTCAATTCTGAGGAAGCCATAACTGTAAGAATAATTAACTAATAAGATGAGAAAGCAAGGGTTCAATACCTGAGTAATGTACCAACTTTTTGTTCTGAAGTGAAATTGACTGGGTGCATTGTACTGGTTTGTTGGTTGGTGGTACAAGGGTAAGGAGGCTTCTCAAAGGAAACGAGCTGAGTTCTCTTGAATTCCATATATACCTCATTTATTTAAAAAGAGGGGGGAAAACCCGCTGGCTACTAATAGGGCAAGGAAACTTGATAATTGGCTCAAAAAGACATTAAACGTGGTAGAGGCAGTGAAGAAAAATAAGAAAATTAACACTGACCTACCAAATAGAAATTCTGGGTGGAGTTTTATTAGGTACTTATGTAATGTAACAAATAGCACTTGGAAATGGATGATCAGACGGAAAGGGTAGATTAACCGTCCCATTCCAACTCTGTACTTGTAGTGCTATGTGCTGCATGCTAGGAATGTATTTTGGAAGTCAGGACCCTATAATCAACACTCCCCAAAATATTTTGGTATTCTCATTTCCACAGTAGTGGGAGGACTGAGACGGAAATCATTACCATGTATACTTGCCAGAATGTCACAGGGCTTTTCCTTCTGGGGACCTAGCCTCTTCTTCATTCAGTGGGCTCTGGTCTGAGAAGTGGCTCAGGATCATCAAATTTTAATTGAGGCCATAACTTTCAACGGCTCATTAGAATAACTCTATCTACCTGGTTTCTAGTTACCTCTGTAATCCAGTGGTTAAGTACTGCCACCTGGCTTCTATCATTTTGGGGTTCTACCATCCTCATTGCTGTTTGGTGTGCCTAGTTCTATGACAGTTTCTCCTACCACCAGCCCTGGTGTATGCAGGAGAGCCACCACTGAATTTTTCAGGAATGCTGGTGCCCCTCTTAGCAGCACATTGCTTGTAGCTTTGGTAAATGGTGTAAAGTTCCTTTGGAGCATAGTTATCTAGTGAGTCTTCCGGCCTTACATAGTGTATCCACTTCCCTGAACTTTTTAATCCTTTCCTCCACCAGCTGCACTGGCCCTTGTGACATTCTAACTTCACTTAGTGTGAGCCATCACTTTTCCCATGCTTCCAGGAGCCATCCTAATACCAAGTTTGTCTGTCTACTAAATCAGACTCTCCTCTATCCAGTCTTATGTTCTGGTTCCCTTGACCAAGCCTCCTCAGAGTCCAGTCTCATGTGTACACCCTGGCTCACGCTAGTAAATGATGGCTGGGCCTTGGCATTCCTTTGCAGCTCCTTTGGTGAATAGTCCTTTTCTTCCTTTAATAGGCCCAGCACTTCCCCAGCTGGATTATGCTATGTCTTAACCCTAAGTGTAGGCCTAGTGGCCAGGGCTATAGGTGGGGGCAGTTCCTGAGGGAGGCACACTTTGTCTTAAGGGTCTGAGTTCTCTGCATTGCCTTCAAACAAGCAGGGTGTGCTAACTCTTAAAAGGAGAAGAGGGGTACTTCTGCATGCTCAGAGGATTTAGAGGAGTCTGGGAGTTCAAAATATACACAGACATCCCCATCCTAAGTGTCAGAGTCCCATTAACCTTGGTATATCAGACCTGCCTTGGTTCGTCACTTACCATCTCTGGAACTTGACTACTTTATTAAGTCCCAGTCCAGATCTTCAGCTTTCTCTGCCCTCCTGCTGCAGGAGATGAGAACCTCTTTGTAAGCTTTCTCACTTGGCTTTCATTGCCGGTTAATGGCCTGCAGCTTGTTATTATCTTTTTCTAGAATATCCATGGACTTTGCAATAATCACTCAAGTCTATTACCCTTATAGTTACCATTTCTCCTATATTTCTCAAATGCTTAGTACATCGCACCAGCTAATGCATTCCTCTCCATGGACATACCACCCTAATTCATCACCAGTGAGAACTAGACCACAACCTTTTATGCTCTACCTATTACCAGTGATGAACTCCTCATTGCCAACCAGGTGGTTAGTGATCTAGCTTTAAAATCTCATCTTACCAACTGCTTTTTTGGACCTCTCCTGGCACAAATTTCCACAGGTTGCATTCTCCAGATGCAGATGCTGATAACTGTAGGAGTTCGGCCTGCAGAATATTTATCAGGGATCCATGTCTGTGCAAAGGAGGGAAAGGAAAACAAAACAAAACTGGGCAGAGGGAAAAGCCCAAATGCCATGCAGGTCTGACAAAGCTTCAGCCAACCCATGAGATCTCTGAAACATTTATAACCCATCAGAGTTGTCCCATGGTGGGCCAAAATGGCCAAGCCTTTATACCCCTGCCTCACTCCATCACCTAGCATGGGCTTCCCCGGGAAGGACAAGACCTTGCGTAAGGTAAGGTAGGTCTCTAGATAGCTGAGGCAAATCCTGAATGAACTGACAGCTGGAGGTTGTCTTGGAGCAGCACTCCTAGCAATGGGGGCAACAAATTCTCCTTGAAGTGAGATCTGAGGCAGTGGTATCTTTAATGTTAAATTAGGCTGCAGGGCAGTTTACGCCCCAGGGCACTGATGAGAACAATAGAACAATCAGCCCGCAATTATTGGAGCCTAACATCTTGGTGTGATACCAGTGAGGTAGAAGGCTTAACAGAGAAATCAGGGAAAGACAAAAAGAGCCCGGATAAAACCACTGTAAACCCAGGGTGACTGCATACACACTTAAGGCTGTGTCATCTGAGGAGTGACATCAGAGGCTTCACACTGTGGGGAAAATAGACTTCACTAAAATAGTGCAGCCAAGTTCTTAAACAAACGAACAAGCAAAAATCAACAAAAACAAGCCTCAGAGAGGAGAGAAGGGAATTAGGATCCAAAGTGGCTACAAAATATTACCTAAAGTATCCAGTTTTCAACAAAAAATTATGAGACATGCAAAGAAACAGGAAAGTGTGACAGATACACTGGTTTTGTTTTTTTTTCCTTAAAGCAGGCAACAGAAACTGCCTATGAGGAGGCATAGATGTCAGATTGAACAGACTTCAAAGCAGCCATTATGTTTCATACATTCAATGTTCTGCATTCAAAGTTCAAAGAACTCAAAGAAACATGTTTAAAGAAGCAAAGAAAGATACACTGACAATGTCTCATCAAATTGAAAATGTTAACAAAGAGATAGAAATTATTAAAAATAACCAAATGGAAATTCTGGAGTTGAAAAGTACAATAAGTAAAATTAAAAATTCATTAGAGTGTCTCAACAGTAGATTTGAACTGGCAGAAGAATTGGTAAACTTGAAGATAGATTGATAGGGATTATGCAAATTAAAGAACAGACAGAAAAAAAGAATAAGGAAAAATGAACAGAGCTTGTGGGACAACATTAAGTACACCAACATTTGTGTAAAGGAAGTACCAGAGAAGAGGAGAGAAAGAAAGGAACAGAAAAAATATTTGAAGATGTAATGGCTGAAAACATCCCCAATTTGATGAAAACCACTGATATACACATCCAAGTAGTTCAATGAAGTTCAAGTAGGATAAACACAAAGAGATCCACACTCAGATATATTACAGAAAAAATGCTGAAAGACAAAGAGAGAATTTTGAAAGCAGCAAGCGCAAGAGGCTTGTCATACACAAAAGAACCCCAGTAAGATTAACAGTTGATTCCTTGTATGAAATAGTGGGAGCCAGAAGGCAGTGGGATGACATATTCAAAGTGCTGAAAGTAAAAAAATGACATCCAGCGGTGAAACTATCTTTCAAAAATGAAGGTGAAATAAAGACATTCCAAGACCAATAAAAGCTGGGAGAATTTTTTTGCTAGCAGACCCACCTTACAGGAAATGCTAAAGGAATTCTTCAGCCTGAAAGCAACTCAACCCACATTGTAATTCAAATCCACACAGAAAAACAAAGAGCCTAGTAAAGGTAATTACGTTACCTTTATAATTATAAAAGACAAATAAATACATATTTTTTCTCCTTTATTCTATTAACTTATTTTAAAAGCAATTGTAGGGACTTGCCTGGTGTCGCAGTGGTTAAGAATCTGCCTGCCAATGCAGGGGACAAGGTTCAATCCCTGGTCCAGGAATATCCCACATGCTGTGGAGCAACTAAGCCCTTGTGCTACAACTACTGAGCCTGTGCTCTAGAGCCTGCGAGCCACAACTACTGAGCCCACATGCTGCAACTACTGAAGCCCACATGCCTAGAGCCCATGTTCCGCAATAAGAGAAGCCACCGCAATGAGAAGTCCTCACACTGCAATGAAGAGTAGCCCCTGCTTGCCACAACTAGAGAAAGCCCGCGTGCAGCAACAAAGACCAAACACAGCCAAAAATAAATAAATTTTAAAAATTAAAAAATAAATAAAAGCAATTGTATAAAGCAATATATATACTTTTTGAATATGACATTAAAAACTAAAAGAACAAAGAAAAATAAACTTGACAGCATCAAAATTTAAAACTTCTGTGCTTCAAAGTACATCATTAAGAAAATGGAAACACAACACACAGAATGGAGGCACAATAGTTCCTTTCCCTCTTATGATTCTCTAAGTACTATTTTTATTTACTTTTGTTTTTATTTTTCTTTATATATTTTTAAATGGGTCCTGATTCTCTGTAAGGGCAGGAAGTGTCATTTAGCACAGTTCAGTGAGTACTTTGATAAATAATTGTTGATAGTGAAGGTAGTCTAAACTTACCACTGCAGAGAAAGAAAATTTTGAATAGGAGAATGGTTACATGTGGACTTGGTAGAGTACTTGGGAAAGTTGGCCAACCCCTACTGTAGTCTCCTGTGGGGTCCAGAGAGGAGGTACCCTGGAGCCAGCTAGGACTCCATTAATGTTAATGGATAATTTTTTTTTAATCCCACAAGCTAAGAAATCTTTCTTTCTTGATAGCAATCTGTCTACTTTAGTTCCTGATAAAATGCTCTTCCTAGTCCAGACAGGAATAAGGGCACTGGCCCTAGGATCCTGGGAGTATTTAACAGCAGGTGCCATGACTGCTTGGTGGTGTCAGCACCTACCCACTTATCTGCAGCACTCAGCACAAGCATGGCACCATGTAGGCAGGCTTGTGAAATGAATGAATGAAAGAAACATCAAGGGAAAAGAATTACAGGCCAGAAACAGAATCTTCAGCAGAAACTTTTATAATAGAAATATTTAAGCCTACACCAGAGAATATCAGGAGAAGATATAATAGCCATCTTCAGGTCTTTATAGCCTGGGACCAGTGGTGCTGGTAAATGTTTAGCCTAAGAAAAAAAGAAAGCCCGCATTTGTAGATTTGCTGATTTCCTTGGTATAAGTACTCATACAATGGCCAATTTCAAACTACTAAAGTGCATACAATCAGCTTTGAAAGCCAGTTCACTATTGCCTGCACCATAAAGTATTTCAACACTGGAGCACACCTGCGTGGCCACATTATTTTTCTTTTCTTAGTTTATACCTCCCCAGACTCTCTCACTACTTTGCACTTTGAGTTCCATGATCTCTTTAGCATCTAACCTTTTCCCAATGCTTAATTTCCCATGTCTTTTAACTTCCTCAGTTCAGGAATCACCTCCTTTGAAAGAGGCCATGCTTTGACTACCTTCACTGGATTAGGTACCTCCCTTTGCATTCCCACACTCCCCTGCTGTTCCAGTGGTCACAGGACTTATCACATATATATTGTTTTGTTTGCTTGCCTCCATTTCCTGCCTCTCCCTCCATGCCCACCATGTAGTCCTATCAGGAGCTGCCTATTACAGTATTCCTTCCCCTTAGTTAGTCCAGGGGGCAGATGCACAACCCAAGTTAGATGAATTTGAGCCTGATCCTAAGAGTTTTTGAACTGGAGCTGCAGAATTAAGACTGTAAGGTATGAGATGGGGATTTAAGCCATCGGGGGGGAAGTTAATCTGAGAAAATAAACGCAAAATAAAACAGAAATGGATGGACAGATATGTGATAAATTAAATATAGCAAAATGGTAACAGTTGTAAAATTTAAGTTGTGGTATATATATGTACAAATCTTTCAACTTTTCTGTATATGGAATTTTTTATAGTAAATTATTGAAGGAGGGGGTAAGAAGTAAACAAGGGTCAAAGAGCGAGAGAGTTCTGGGGAGAGTCCAGCCTCTGGGTCCAGTTCTCCTAAGGGCCCAGCTGATTTCTTGCCCTGCTCATCATGACTACCCAGGAAAATTTTTTCCCTTTTTACTATGCTAGGTCAAATTGGAATTCTGTCACTTGCACTCAAGAAGGTCCTAACGAAAAGAACAGTATAATGCAACCAATTCCTATCTCCTCTGTTAAAGTATAAACCCTGAGAGGGCAGAGATCCTGCGTTATCTTTTTTGTCATTCCATATTCTCCAAAAACAGGCAATGTAGTGGAGTGGTAAATAGCATGGGTTTAGCAGTCAGACAGACCCAGGTATAGTCTAGGTCTGCCATCTTACTGTAGGATTATAGGCAACAACCTACTTAAATCTTTCTCAGCCTCAATTTCTTCATCTCTAAAATAGAGATAATATTTGCTGAATAGAATGTGAGAATAAAATAGGTAATGTATTCAGAGCATTCAGCCAAATGTCTGGACTGCAAAAAGCGCTTGGTAAATGTTAGCCCCTGCTATGGTTATCAGGCAATTCATATGACCTCACATTCCTTAGTCTCTATCTTCAGTTTTTTTAATTCTTTTTTTTTTTAAAGAAGATGTTGGGGGTAGGAGTTTATTAATTAATTTATTTATTTTTGCTGTGTTGGGTCTTCGTTTCTGTGCGAGGGCTTTCTCTAGTTGTGGCAAGCGGGGGCCACTCTTCATCGTGGTGCCTGGGCCTCTCACTATCGTGGCCTCTCTTGCTGCGAAGCACAGGCTCCAGACGTGCAGGCTCAGTAGTTGTGGCCCATGGGCCTAGTTGCTCCGCGGTATGTGGGATCCTCCCAGACCAGGGCTCAAACCCGTGTCCCCTGCATTAGCAGGCAGATTCTCAACCACTGCGCCACCAGGGAAGCCCCAGTTTTTTTAATTCTTAAATTTCCTCTATTCTAAACTGCCACTGATTATAGACCACACCTTAGATTTAATAGCAACTCATCATAAAAATAAGGAAATAATAACATAAAATATATGGTAAGGCAGTACAGTTTGATGGTTTAAATTGTGAGTGCTAGAGGGAGATTACCTCTGTTTTAATGACCTGTGATAAATTACTTAACTTTCCTAAGCTCAGTTTCCTCATTCATAAATTGTAACTGTTCAATAAGTGTTAATTAATATTCTTATTAATATATTCATTGGTTATAACATGCAGTGATTTTTCAAATTTTCAACAGGGAGGAATGGCTAGAGTTCAAAAGGCACTGTACAGAGAGGTGAGAACCTCACACAGAGAGAACTCCAGGATATCTTACTTGAGTCTTTCAGCTGAGTAATGATCAGCACATGCATGTGAGGAAACTACCAGGGCCAGGGAAAGAACCACCTGAACAGACTAGAGGTGACAGTGGCCAGTACTGTCCAGGGAGTGTCTCTTCCCACCAGCCAGACTAGTAAAACTCATATTTAATGGGGCATTGGATGAAGCAATCAGGAAGATCTTGGCTCAGTAGTGGCATGCAAAGAGGCAGGAAAATGTGACTTATGGTGAGAAGAATATCAACCCATTGAAACACCCAGAACTGACAAAGATGTCTGAATTAGCAGAGCAGAACTTTAAAACAGTTGTTATGACTGTATTCCATATGTTCAGAAGGTAGAGCCACGGAAGATATAAAAAGACACAAATAAAATCTTTAGAGATGAAAACCTCAAATGTCTGTGATGACAAATACACTGGATGGAATTAACAGTAGGTTAGACATAGCAGAAGAAAATATTAGTGAATTTAAAGGCATAGTAATATAAACTATACAAATGAAATACAGAGATAAAAATGAGTTAAGAATAATGAAAAGAACATGAGTGAGCTGTGGGACAACCTCAATCAGTCTAATATACATGTAATAGCAGTTCCCAAAGAATAGAACAAAGAGGAGAACAGAAACAATTATTTGAAAAAAACAACAGCTGAATTCTTTTCAAATTTGATTGAAACTGTAAACTCATAGAACACAAAGTTCAATGGAGGGATAAATTTGGAGTTTGGGATTAACATATACACACTATTACATATAAAACAGATAACCAACAAGAACCTACTGTATAGCACAGGGAACTCTACTCAATAATAACCTATAAGGAAAAAGAATCTGAAAAAGTATATACATACATATATATATATATATATGAATCACTTGTGCTGTACACCTGAAACTAACACAACATTGTAAATCAACTATATGTCAATTTTAAAAAGGTGAATTTTTATTACACGTGAATTATATCTCAAAAAAGTTGTCATTACCAAAAAAAAAAAGACCAAAAAACTCAAGAAACATGGAGAAAACTACAAGGCTCATCATACCTTAATTGTTCAAAATCAGTGATAAAGAGAAAATATTGAAAGCAGCCAGAGAAAATGCCAAGTTATATACAAAAGAATAAAGACGACAACAGTTTTCTTATTGGAAACAATTCAAGTGAGAATGTAGTGCAGCAAAATCTTTAAAGTACTGAAAAAAAATTGTGAACCTAGAATTCCATACCCAGTGAAAACATCATTTTAAAAACTCAAAATAAAGATGTCTTCAGACATAGAAAAACTGAAAGAATTCATCACCAGGAGACAAACACTGAAAGAAATGCTAAAGGAATTTTTTTCATCAAGAAGGAAAATACCAGATGAAAATATGAATCTACACAGAGGAATGAAGAGCACAGGGAGGGGTATCTGCACAGGAAAATATATAAGAATTCTCATTATTTGTATCTCTTTAAAAGAAAATTAACTGTTTAACAAAAAGAACAAGGTAGAGTTTACAACATATGTAACAATAAAATGTACGACAGCAATAGCACAAAGGGCAGGAGAAGGGAAATGAAGTATACTATTTTACAATTCTTATATTACACTAGAAAAAACTCAGTTTCTCTTCTTCTGTGTAGGAGAAAACCTAGTTCTTCCTTACTGTGTTTCTCTTCTTGTATTTTCTTTACTATTCACACAGAACAGCACTTCACTTCTGACATTTCTGGTCACTAAATGCGTGGAGGTTTTCCCCCACACCAGCAAGCAATTCTCGAACACCAGGAGGGTCCCACAATACTGCCCCCTGCCCCCCACACACACTTTGGATGCCAGGCCGAAGCCCAGATTGTCACCCGGGCTTCTGACCAGCTGGCTGTATATCAGAGGTTCCCTTGACCCCCTCCTCAGGTTCAATTAATTTGCTAGAGCAGCTCACAGAACTCAGGGAAACACTTAGTTACATTTAACATTTTATTAAAGGATATGATAAAGGATACAGGTGAACACCCAGATGGAAGAGATGCGTAGGATGAGGTATGTGGGAAGGGGCATGGAGTTTCCATGCCCTCTCTGGGTGCACCACTCTCCCAGAACCTCCATGTGTCCAAAAACCTGGAAGCTCTCCGAACCCTATACTTTTGGGATTTTACGGAGGCTTCATCATAAAGGCATGATTGATCATTAACTCCATTTTCAGCCCTTCCCCCTTATCAAGAGAATAGAGGATGGGACTGAAAATTCCAAGCTTCTAAGCATGGCTTGGTCTTTCTGGTGACCAGCCCTCATCCAGGAGCCATCCAGGAGCCTACCCAGAGTTACATCATTAGAACAAAAGACACTCCTATCCCCCAGGAAATTACAGGGATTTCAGGAACTCTGGTCAGGAACAGAGGTCAAAGAACAATATTAAAACAAGAGATGCTCCTAGTGTTCTCATCACTTAGGAAGTTGTAAGGGTGTTAGGAGTTCTGTGCCAGGAACTGGGGGCAGAGACCAACATATAGTTTCTATTATCTCACATAGACAATATGTGAAGTGGCATAATATCACTTAAAGGTAGACTGAAAAATCTAAAGATGTATAGTCTAAACCCTAAAGCAATCACTAAAATACAAAACAGTTATAGCTTATTAGCTAACAAAGGAGATAAAACAGAATTATTTTAAATAATTTAATTAGACAAAAAGAAGGCAGAAGAGCAAAAGGAAACAAAGAACAGACGGGTAAGTGGAATACTTAGAGCAAAGAATAATATAAGTACAAAGAGGATCACTTAATAATGATAAGGGAGTTAGTTCATCTAGAGGACATAACAATCCTAAACACTGACACCTAATAAAGTTTTAAAATATGAAGCAAAAACGGATATGTCTACAAAGAGAAATAAACAAATCCACAATTGTAATTGGATTTCACTCTCTCTCTCTCTAAATAATTTTAAAAAGAATAGACAGAAGATCATTAAGGATATAGATTTAAACAATAATGTTAAACACCTAACTGATATTTGTAGTACATTGCATCCCGAACAGCAGAATATCCATTCAGTTCAAGTTCACACGGAATATTTGCCAAGATAGATTGCATTTGGGGCCATAAAACAAGTTTCAATAAATTTAAAACTAACCTATTAAGATCATAAAAAGAGTGTTCTTTGAATGCAGTGCAGTTAAATTGAAAATCAATAATAGAAAGAGGGCTTCCCTGGTGGCGCAGTGGTTGAGAGTCCGCCTGCTGATGCAGAGGACACGGGTTCATGACCCGGTCCGGGAAAATCCCACATGCCGCGGAGCGGCTGGGCCCATGAGCCGTGGCCGCTGAGCCTGCGCGTCCGGAGCCTGTGCTCCGCAACGGGAGAGGTCTCAACAGTGAGAGGCCCGCGTACCGCAAAAAAAAAAAATAATAAATAACAGAAAGATCTCTGGAAAATCTCCCAAGTATTTGAAAACCAAATACACTTCTAAATAACCCATGGATCAAAAGAGAAATGAGAATTTTTTTTTAATAAATTTGTTTATTTTTGGCTGTGTTGGGTCTTCGTTGCTGTGCGCGGGCTTTCTCTAGTTGTGGTGAGCGGGGGCTACTCTTTGTTGCAGTGCGCGGGCTTCTCATTGCGGTGGCATCTCTCGTTGTGGAGCACAGGCTCTAGGCGCGCAGGCTTCAGTAGCTGAGGCACGCGGGCTCAGTAGTTGTGGCTCACGGGCTTACCTGCTCGATGGCATGTGGGATCTTACAGGACCAGGGATCAAACCCGTGTCCCCTGCATTGGCAGGCGGATTCTCAACCACTGCGCTACCAGGGAAGCCCTAGAAATTATTTTGAACTGAATGAAAAGGAAAACACAAAATATCAAGATTTGTGGGATATCACTAAAGAAATACTTAGGGAGAACTGTATTATATATATATATATATGAAAAAGAACAGGTCTCAAAAAATTATGTCAGTTTCCCCCTAAAAGCAAGAAAAAGAAGAGCAAATTAAACCCAAAGAAAGTGAAAAAAATTAAGAGCAGAAATCAATGAAGTCAAAACCAGAAAAATAGAGGTCAACGAAATCAAAAGAAAGTTCTTTGAGATCAATAAAATTGATAAACCTCTAGACTCACTGATGAGGGAAAAAGAAATATGACAAAATTACCAATATCAGGAATGAGACCAGTGACATTCTTATAGATTCTACAGATATTAAAAGGACAATAAAAGAATATTATGAACAACTTTATGTCAACATATTCAACAACTTGGATGAAATGGATGATTTCCTTGAAGGCACAAACTGCCAAGCTTCACTCAAGAAGAAATAGACACTGAAAATACAACCTTATCTATAGTTTCAGAGAGCAGATTAGTAGTTGCCTGGGAATGGATGAAGGGATCAGATTGCCAAGGGGCATGAGGAAATTTTGGAAAGTGATGGAAATATTCATTATTGTGATGATGATCTCAAAACAGATGTCATATGTCAAAACTTATCAAATTACAAACTTTAAGTATGTGTATTTTATTATATGTCAATTATACCTCAATAAAGTGTTAAAGAATCAAAAGCGAAATGTACCAATTCTTCATGCCATATACTGCAGAAATTCAGATCCCTCCTCCACATCTCCAAGGGTTTGGAAAGGTGTCTTACCTTCTTCTCAGTCAGTCCAGGTTGCACTGAATTGTTTCAGCAGCTCTGCTGTATCCTGCTTCTGACCATTGCCCTTGGTCCTTCCTGTACTCTGTGGCTGATGCCCTTTGCCCTATGCTGGCCACCAACCCCCCTGCCCCACTGTCCTTTTTTTTCCCAAAGTGGCACTAACACATGGCTATTATTGAAGACTTAACAGGTGATGGAGAGTAATTACATCACAGGCAAGAAAGAAATCGAATGTCAAATATTGCTTCCCTAAAGGTTTATTACCCATCCCCTAACACAGGTTTTTTTCCCCCACTGGCTGCATCTTTCTGTATGCTCTTTCTCCTTCTCTCCTCCTCTTTCTACTCTTTTTTTTTTTTTTTTTTGCTGTATGTTAAGGAAAAATTTAATTGCACAAATATAGTACATACCATTTCAAATATAAATGAAAGGACAATAAGTAGTGCTATCATAATGTATAATACAGGAATATTTTTTAAAAGGACAGAAAAATTATACTCAGGACCCAGAAATCTTTCTCATTATAAGCCTGTGTAGCAACTCATTCATGCAGGTTTTTAGGATGTAAATAGGATGATGTTTTGTGTCTTTTGGAAGAACTCCACTGTAGCTATGAGATGAAAAATGTATTGCTGTAACAATGTATTATGGTGATGGCATAGCTATCTTCTATTCTGCTTTTAGTGTTAGGATTGCTAAAAGCTTATGAAATACCCAACTGACATAATGTGCTTTTAACAGAGAGGACAATGCCGCATACATTATCCTTCTCCTGTCATGTTTGGTATCACATCACCTGGCCTCTTTCTACACGGGCCACTTTGTTAAGAGGGAGGTCAAGGGAGTTCAAATTTCAGGCAGCGGGTGGCAAGGTTACCGCCTTATCAACCTGGCCAATCCTCCCGCGAGCCTCACCGTGAATGTTTCTCCTAAGGTTTCATCCTATGGGCAGGATGAAAAACATACTTGCCTTCTGATGAAGGATGTCCTGGGCTTTTTGCTCAGCAAGGTTTGCAAGAGAATGGCACTGCTAACCCCATGCTTGCTGGGTTTGGGTTCAGACAAGCAGAGGGCTAAACCCAGATTTATGAAGCGTCACAGGGCAAAACCCAGGTCAGGTGGCTCCCACAAAGGCTGCCCAGGGAGCTCCCAGGACGCCAGGGCATAAGCGAAATATTCAGGGTGGCAGGACTCTGCCCCTCCCTCTGCCTCTTTGGAGAAGTGTTAAAAGGAGAGGAACCGCCCAGGCCATGGGGCCAAAGCCCTCCCATCCTGAAGACAGCTGCATCAGCCCTGCCACAGCATCACCCACAAAAATGGAAAGGAGAGCGGCTTCCCTGGTGGCGCAGTGGTTGAGAGTCCGCCCGCCGATGCAGGGGACGCAGGTTCGTGCCCCGGTCCGGGAAGATCCCACATGCCGCGGAGCGGCTGGGCCCCTGAGCCATGGCCGCTGAGCCTGCGCGTCCGGAGCCTGTGCTCCGCAACGGGATAGGCCACAGCAGTGAGAGGCCCACGTACAGCAAAAAAAAAAGAAAAAAAAAAAAAAAATGGAAAGGAGGGGTCTGTGTAGGAGCAGAGGGCAGAGGTACCCGCCTCCCATCTGTCTTGGATCCCCTCAGCCTTGGGTTCTGGCACAGGCCTGGGGTGTAGGAGGAGCTGCAAAATGTCCAATCCAATCAGATAAATGGGTTGGGTGTCTCTTCAGATTCCAGAACACATGGAAATGGTAATTCTGCCAAAAGAGGCTCCATCAGAGATGATCTGGGTGACAGACTGCAGTTAAAAACTTCATCTAGTGAACCTCTGGAAGTTACACTGAATTTTCGGTCAGAGAAACTGCTCCTTCGGATTAAAGGTTCACTCATTTTTTCCAGAAATAATTTAATGGTCTCCTTCTTTTCTGGACTTGTACTTGACAAATTCAGGACTTTTCCATTCATTTTTACAGTGGAATTGCTGAGCCCAAACCAATAGAAGAAATCAAATAACGCGTCAGCTTTGAATTCATACGCAAAGCTCAAATTTTCTCCATTAATCACCTTGTTTCCTGGAGGGAGAAAATTCTTTACTGCCTCTTGAAAATCAAACTGAAGCCAGTAGCTTTCTCCAATCACTGAGGAAATGACCATGTCCATCCCCTGCTCTATCTGTCTTCTTATTTTGGGGTGCCTGGTGTTCACAAGAAACGCATACGTTCTTTCTTTCGAGGAGTCCTTTTTGGTCTGTACATTAATAAAGAATAGCATTGGTTTGCTCAATATAGTTTCCCGGTAGTCTTTATAATCGCAGTAGTTGGTCAGTTCCACATATCTCCTGATGTAGCTGCTGAGGCGGTAGAGCTGTCCGTCGAGGCGCACGAGGCCGTCGCTGAAGACGTTGAAGCCCCCGCGCGTGGCCGCGGGCTCCGCGGGGCCCGGGACCACCAGCTGGTCGCCGCGCAGCTGGAAGGCGCCGGGCTGCAGGCGCAGCAGCTGGGCCAGGGGCAGCAGGGCCAGCTCGCAGTCGCACGTCCACAGGCTGCGCAGCTCCCCCGACGAGATGGAGGTCAGGCTCGGCCTGGCCGCCGGCGCTCTTTCCAGCCCCGCCATGGCCCGGCCCGCGCTCCTGCCGTCGATGGACCCCGACAGGGGCCGGGCGCCCCGACTCGGTCGGCCCCGCGCCCGGGTCGCCGCTCAGGTGCTGCCGGGCCGCCTGCCCGCCGGCGAGGAGCGAAGCTCTGCAGGCACCGCGCGGAGAAGCCTCCTCTTTCTACTCTTAAACTTCTTACTTTCTAGTCTCTCAAGCTGTCCATGAACAATACCTAAACTCTCATTATTCTCTTACACAGTGCAATTTATATCTTTTTTTTGCCCTCCCCTTCCAGATCAGACCCTACCCAAGGGGTGTGGGAGAAAGACCCACTTTTCATATCCAAAAAGGCTGATCATGGTATCTTTCTAAACAAATAAAATCTTTTCTCTACTGATGAATATGGCATTCCCTGGAAGGCAAACAAGACTATGCTAAGTTTTGTTTTCAATATCCATTTTTTCCCCTTCTTGCTACAATTCACGAAGATATACTATGATAAATGTTATCACAGGAAATGCCCTGCTCCAAGAAACTTAACCTGGCCACAGGTCTCATATTGATTCTGCAGCTACAACTTTAGAAATCATCAAGTGTTGAAGCTAGGTAGGACTTCATCAAGCAGTCATTTCCCACAGACATTCCCCTACCCTCATTATACAGAGTGTGAGGCCCAGACAGTTCAAATGACTTGTCCAAATTAAACACTGTAGTCACAGGGCAGGGACTGGAGCCCAAGTCTCCTGGCTCAAGTCAGTTTCATTCAGTATAACAAACACCAAGTGAGCCCCTGGGAGCCCAGCCAAGGGAAAGGAGTGGTGAGGGTTTTCTGGGAAGGGGGGCTCTGTGTGTAGGTGACTTCACTAGGTCGGGGCTCAGAGCCAGAGAACATTTGATTGTTGCCAGACCCCAAATAATCTGTCCCCATCTCCCAACCCCAGCGGGTTGTCCTGGGTAAACTGACCTTGTATAATACAAAATTAGATTAAATTCCTACAATCCATGAGACCAAGCTAAAGGTATGAGCACACAGGAAGAGAACTTAACTCTGGCAAGAATTTTTTAAAGGCAGGCAGGATTTCCATTTGAACCTGGCAGGGTGTGATTTGGGCAAGGGTCACAAGCAGAGGCTCTCTGCATGTTTGAGAGTTAGGTTTGAACCCCAGTTCAGCCATTTGAGCAAAGTCCCTTCACCTCTGTGAGCCTGTTTCTTGAGCTATAAGACTGAGATAAACCATCTCCATGCAGACTTCTTGGGAAGATTGAATTAGATAAAGGAGGAAACGTGTTTAGCATTAATGGTGACTATTAGAACAGCTATTACTGCGTTCCAAGCACCTGCCCAATTAATCCTCACAATAGCCCTGAGAGGTAAAGTTTTATTAGGCTGACTGTTTTACAGATTAGGGACCTAACGCTTGGAGAAGTTAAGGACTTCACCCAAATTGCTCAGGAAACACTGCTAAGGTATCAACCTCCGCAGGAGGGCTGCAGCAGAAGGTACATGTTGGGGACAGCGGAAAATGGTAAAGGAAACGTCAGATGTGCCTAATCCTGGAAGACGCAGTTACATCCAAGAGGCCCTGTACACCTTTTCTTGGAACTACATGATAATACGTTGTGGTTCATCTTTTTGGAGGTCATTTTGGCCTTAGGTGGCAGTAGGAAAGACTCCCATTAGACTCAAATAAAATTCTTAAGGATGAGAATGTTCACTAAGCAGCTAACAGAATGTTTTTCAAACTCAAGTAATGGATGGGCCCCTGTTTAAAACTCTCACAGACTCACCCCAAAGTTGACTTAAATTATTTTAATACCACTTACATATTTATAAACGTAGTGCTCAGTATATATATTCCTTATGCTTACAGCTCTTCTACAACTCTAAACCAAGACACACGGAAAATAAAACTATAAAACCTACAAAATTCAAATAAACACTTTAATTTAATGTGACAGAAGGTGTTGTTTTGATGAAATTAGACTGCTATTTGAATCCTGACCGTGACACACACAGTTCTTTTGAGTCTGGCACCCATCGCACTGTGTACTACAGCAGCTCCCATCATGCTTCCCTGGTCAAACTCCTGGAAAATCTTCATTTTGACAGCGCACCAAGACCCCATTTGACTTCCATTATGCACAGGAACATCATTTACACCACCTCCCTATTTTCCTGATCAGGCTACAATTAACATAGCACTATTGGGCACTAGAGCGATCACAAACACAAAGTAAATGCCAAAGTGGCAAGGCAGGTGGTGGTCTTTCAACCAGTTCAGAACACGTTTGTTTTAACTTGTCTGGATTATCACCAAAATGAAATATAACATTTAGAAGATCTCAGAGACACATTTCAGGCTCCTAAAAATACATCTGTTGGCTTCAAGGGGTCTACAGACTCAGGTCTGAGAAACTCTGGTCTAATCATTTCCAAAACTCTGGGATGTCTTTTCCTGAAGAGCTATAACGGAGAACATTGGTCTCCCGGGATTGGAATGACTGGGTCACACACGTGTGCGTATACTAGTCTGCTGTTTCCCCCTTTATCTGCCTGGTGACCTTCTACTTCTCCCTTGAGCAGATTCTTCCTCTGGAAGCCCTTCCTGGCTTCTGCAAGCTGAGCGAGTCTGGCCCACTCTGCACTCCTACCATACCCTCCACACTCAGTCCCCAGGCTCATAGCCCCTGGTGGTATAATCATTTATTTACCCTTTTGCTTTGTCCCACATCATCTCTTCTCTTAGACTGCAAGCTCGGTCTGATCCATTTCTGGTCTTTACTTCCCTACCAGGGGCCAGGAACAAGGTATTTGCTCAGGTAGGAATATGAATGGATGAATGAATGAGTGGATGAATGAATGAATGAGTGGATGAATGAATGAGCTAGGCGAACTCTCTTCTAGCTCTGGGATATTCAGCTCCACCATTCAGCTCAGCACTTTTTCCTCTCTCCAACTCCCATCATTGTTCTCTTCAAGGGCTTGAAAAAAGTATATCCTAGACCCATAGAATATTAGCGATAGATGTGCCCTACAACTGAAGTGCAGAGAGGGGAAATGATTTGCCCCAGGGTACCCAGCTAGGATATGAAAGCATCAGACCAGAGGCCATGTGCTCTGATTCCTATTTCAGTGTTTCTCCCAGGACATTATTTATTTATCGTTTATTCATTGATTTATTTTTGGTTTGGGCTGCCAAGGGGGAAAACCATGTTACCTTGTGACCTCATCTCCCAGTGGCAGTGTTTTGGGAACAAACTGGATTCTCACGGTTCTCCCAATGGTGGCAGGGTGCCCATGTCAGGCAAGGTATTTTTTCATAATGAAAAAGAAACAAACATAGCGTCAGACCTCATTTGTAATTTCCCCATAGCAGCTGGAATCTAGAAATATCTTTGTTTCCCTTCTCAGCTTATTATGCTGCCCTTGTCCTTGGTAAAGTGGAGCAAGAAGGTGGATTTGGAGGCTTAAAAAAAAATCTGTACTCTTTTGTTTACGTATGTATTTACTTCCAGAAGCATTTATTTTTGCCACATAGGCCAATATGGACATCCTGCAATTCCCGCCCACCTTTCCTCCTTAATTTAGATATCTTACTTTTCTCCCATGGCCAAAAACACTAGTGTCATCCCTGACCTCCGGATACCCTCTTCCTTCCAGGCAGGGAGGCATCCCACCTCCTCATGCCTGGCCTTCCCAGTGGGCCATCCTGGCTTTGACCTCACAACCACCAGATCCTTGTTCAACGTTTAATCACTTCCTCCCTCCCTCCCGTCATGCACTCCCTCATCCTGCCTCTTGGCCATGGCCCTGGAACCCAGGTGAAAAGAAATCCAGAAGGAAGGAAGAAAGAAGCTCAGACACACAGTTCACCCACTGGGTACCTGGAACCATGCTTTTTGTGTGTGTCTGGCTTCTTTCACTCGGGATATTATTTATTTATTTATTTTTACTGTGGTAAAGTATATATAACATAAAATGTATCATTTTAGCCATTTTTAAAAGTAACCAGATCAGTGGCATTATTGCATTTACTTTGATGGCACAACCATTGCCACTGTCATCATCCCAAACTGAACCTCTGTACCCATTAATAATAATTACCACTCCCCCTTCCTGCAGCCCCTGGTAACCGCAGAACACTTTTATAGACGCTATTTCATTCAATCCTCACATCCACCTTATGAGGTAGGTATTGTTATCTCCATTCTTAACACCTGAGAAACCTGAGGCTCAGCGAGATTAAGTAACTTCCCCAAGGTCGCTCAGCGCGTGAGAGTCCAGGCTGAGAGCTGAGAGTCAATTCCATCTGACCAGGCTCTTCCATTCTTTTCATTTGTGGGCTCTTTCTCGGGCTGAGAGAGAGTGAGGAGTGATGTGGAAGGCGTGGTCTTTGCCTGGAAGGAGCCTATTCTTTCGAGGAGAGCAAGTTAATTTGCCTAAATGTGTGGCGCAACATGCACAGAGGTTGTGCAGGGAAGGTGGGGCTGTGGTGAACACAGTTGGGACTCTGTATTACCATCCACTCCTTCAGTATTCACTGGAAGATTCCTCCGTATCAGGGTCTCTGCTGGGCCCAGAGAGCCACCAGACCCCATCCTGACCTGGAGGAGCTGACATCCTAGGACAGAAGGCAGGGATCTAAACGGAAGTGCACAAGGCGGGGTACTCTCCTCTACGTGGAGGGCTATGGAGGGCAGACAAGGAAGCAGGAGGCTTTGGGAGGAGGAGACGTGTGAGCTAAGCCCTGAAGGATGAGGAGGAGAATGACCAGTAGAGAAGACAAGGTAGGACATTCCAGGCAGGGGTCCAGGAATAGCATGTCCTAGATCACAGAGTGATCAGGGAGGAGCAAGATGGCAGGGGTCCTGGCAGGGAGACGGCAGGAGATGGAGCTGGAAAGATAGGTGAGAGCTGGGTGATAACCCTAAGGGAGTTTGGACTCGATTCTGTTGGCAGTGGGGAGCCAACAATTTCCATCTCCAGCCCAGACCTCTCTTCTCATCCTTTGTTCATTTACATAATATCGTGTTGACATTTCCACGTGGATATCTTATAGTCATCTCTAACTTTGCATTTCCCAAGATGAACTCTGATTTACATGCTTCCTTGCCCAATCCCACCAGCGGTGATATTAAAAATATTTAGGGCACAGTCCCCAGGGCTCGGTGTCAGCATCCTAAAGGCCCATAGCTGTGCCAGGTATTAACTCTTTAGATGCTGCAGAGTGGGAGGATCTGAGGGTCCCAGGGGAAAGTCCAGCCAGCTGGGATAGCGAAGGGGCTCAGAGCAGCAGCGGTTTTCCCAATGGATCTGGCCAGTACCAGCTGCATACCAGCCCTGCCCCCAACAAAGCTAACCCTCCTGTGCTTTCCGCATCTCAGTAACGGTACCACCACCTGCTCAGGTACTCTTGCTGGAAACCAAGGCATTATCCTTGGGGTCCAGGCCAAAAATACAATGGGGCTCATATACTATAAGTCTAAATATTTAAAAGTTATACATCACATTGAATCAATTACTTATTAAGAGATAAGGTCTTCTTAACTTTATCAAGGTATTTTTTACATATAATAAAATGCACACATTTTAAGGGCATGGTTTGAGGAGCTTTGACAAATATATTGTATAACCCCAACCCCAATCACTCATGGTTATAGAATATATCCATTATCCTAGAAAGTTGCCTTATGCCTATTTGCAGTCAATTTCCCCTCCCCTCCACTCCAGGCAACCACTCATCTAATTTCTATCATCATCATAAGCTTATTCCAGGACTTCATAGAAATGGAATTATCAGTATACTGTTCTGTTTTAGGACTCTCTTGCTCAAAAGCTATGGATATTTTTATGATTGAAAGTTGGCAGAGACTTCCCTGGTAGCACAGTGGTTAAGAATTCACCTGCCAATGCAGGGGACACGGGTTTGAGCCCTGGTCCGGGAAGAGCCCACATGCCACGGAGCAACTAAGCCCGTGCCCCAAAACTACTGAGCCTGCGCTCTAGAGCCCGTGAGCCACAACTACCGAGCCTGCGTGCCTAGAGCCCATGCTCCGCAACAAGAGAAGCCACCGCGATGAGAAGCTCGCGCACCACGACGAAGAGTAGCCCCCACTTGCCGCAACTAGAGAAAGCCCGCATGCAGCAACGAAGACCCAACACAGCCAAAAAATTAATTAATTTTAAAAAGTAATTAACTTAAAAATAAAAGAAAGTTGGCAAAATATCGAAGATGACTGAATTTAATGGTGTCCTATTGATGGACAATAATATATGAGTAAAAGGAAATACGGCTCATAAATGATTACATATTTCATAAAAATTTTCTTGCTTTCACTTAGCACAATCACTAATTATGCATTATCATCAATATTTTCAAATAATTTTGTTTAATTGACAGTAAGGTCCAAAATTAAATAAACTTTATTGAATCCTATGTTTTAATTTTTTTTAACTTATTAATTTCCATTTAGAAAAACTTTTCAGTAGCAACTGGAATTATCAACAAAATTCCTGAAGCAATATTTTAGATTAAAAACGTATATTGTGAATTTTATAAATTATGGTCAAATTTTATGGGAACACACAATAAATTACATATTTCAAAATAATTATATTTTTATATTAAAATAAATTTATAAAAATCATTAAGACAGATAATAAATTATAAGAGAGAATTTTCCAAAACATTTTAATTTCATCATATAAATCACTACCAGTTATATTGTGATTTTCATCACTCCTTAAAGCAATATCTAAGTCTACAAAGAATCAGTATCATGCTATGAGCAGACCTACTTAAAAACAAATGTAAGAGTGCTATGAATTGTTTAATATTATTAGCTGCCACCTGCAACTGTTGCAAATACCAAGCGAATCTTCAGGTCCTCCTAGACCATGAATTGGAGCTCAAAGAGAAGCAAGAAAATGGACCCTGCTCCTCTGGGAAATGACGCCTCATGATGCACTCATGCTATCTGAGAGAAAAGATTCCACAGGACCAGTTCATTTGTTTGTCTCTTCTCTCACCAAAGAGCTATGCCACTCACATGCCCCCTGTACTCCAGAGCAAAGTGTCCAGCTCTGATGTGGGCAGCAGCAGCACAAGACACAGAACTTCAGACACGTGGAATGGAAATGGTTTGCATCCATGACTGAGTGGGATGGTTGTTACATAGGTGGATACATTTGTCTCCTTAAACTATGCACTTGGTGGGAAAAGTGTTTCCCTGGGGCCTGAATGGGGTTAGGCATGAGAGGGAATGTTTAATGTACAAGACTCGCAGGGCCAGTGCAGTTCCTGAGCGTCAAGGCAACCATGTACTCTAATTTATTAAACTCGTGTGTGTGGTGGGGGAGGGGTGTATATAAGGCCTCTAAAGCACAGGGCCCAGGTCCATGGGTGGAACTGCCCTCGATCCCGCCTTTTTCCTCATCGCCCACCCTCGCCACCGCTTCCAATCCATTGGCTGGTCCCAGTGTATCTTAAATCTCTCTCCTCTCCATCTCCACTGCCCAGTCCAGCCCAGGTTGCCATCATTTCTCACTTGGACAATCTCTTCTTAACAGGCTTCTCTGCTGCTACTCTTGTCTTCCCCCTGTCTGCTCTCCACATAGCAACCAGCATGATCTTAAAACATAAATAACAACAAGTTGCTATCTTGCTTAAAATTATTCAACTGGGGACTTCCCTGGTGGCGCAGTGCTTAAGAATCTGCCTGCCAATGCAGGGGACGTGGGTTCGAGCCCTGGTCCGGGAAGATCCCACATGCCGTGGAGCAACTAAGCCCACCCGTGCACCACAACTACTGAGCCTGCGCTCTACAGCCCTTGAGCCACAACTACTCAGCCCACGTGCCACAGCTACCGAAGCCCACGTGCCTAGAGCCCCTGCTCTGCAACAAGAGAACTCACCGCAATGAGAAGCCCGCGTACTGCAACGAAGAGTAGCCCCCGCTAGCAGCAACTAGAGAAAACCTGCGCACAGCAACAAAGACCCAACACAGCAATAAATAAGTTTATTTTTAAAAATCACCTTTAAAAAACAAAACAAAAACCATTCAACTGCATTCTCTTTGCTCTTAAGATAAAGATCAATAACCTTAGTGACCTTTAAGGCTCTTGGAGCGCTGGCCCCTGTGCAGATCTCGACCTCAGGCCATTCTCCGGATTTATTCTTTTTTTTTTTTTTTTGGCCGGTACGCGGGCCTCTCACTGTTGTGGCCTCTCCCGTTGCGGAGCACAGGCTCCAGACGCGCAGGCTCAGCGGCCATGGCTCACGGGCCTAGCTGCTCTGCGGCATGTGGGATCTTCCCGGACCAGGGCACGAACCCGTGTCCTCGGCATCGGCAGGCGGACTCTCAACCACTGCGCCACCAGGGAAATCCCCGGATTTATTCTTGATCAGCACATCCTATTTAGCGATTTGAGTAATTGCCCACAGGTTTCTTGTCTCCCTCACCCACCCCCACCCCCCGAAAGCAGGCAGGGACTATCTGTTCTGTTCTTGGCATTCTTACCTTGTACAGTGAAAGCACTTAGTAAGTATCGTTGGCCAAATAGATGAATGGATGTTTTTAAACTGAAGGGTGGCACAGATGGGTCTGGGTTTTTGAAAGGTCTCTGGCTGCAGTGTGGAAGGTGAAATAGGTGGAAACAGGCTAGAGCGAAGCAGCTGCCATCTATGCATGGGCTTAAGATCTCACTGGACCAACTTCCACTGTTGAGAGCTAGTGATTTAAAAAAAAAAAAAAAGTGACTTAAAGGCTGAGACAGCGAGGGAGAAACCAAGAAGCAGAGGCTTTCTGCTTTATGTAATGGTGATCTGTATAAGATTTTTGGAAAGTTTCCATTACTAAAAATGGATTTCAGAGCCCCTAGTGTAAAAAGGAAAGCACACAGGCTGGTAGTCAGAAGCCCTGAGTTCCAGTCATGTTTCTTTCCCTAAATGGCCTTCAGTAAGTCCCTGACTCCATCCAGGCAGCGTTAGTGGTGCCCTCTTTTGTGTAGCTCCTGTCATGCTGTACTGCCATTGTCTATGGACATATTTGTCACTACTGTGCCAATTCATTTTCATATCACTGGCCCCCATTGCGGGGTGGGGTAGGACAGTAACTATTCATTGAGTGGATGGAGAGATGGGTGAATGGGTGGATGGATGGATGGATGGATGAATGATAAGTGGATAGGTGGATGGACTGAACCACATACTAAGCCCGTATGTTGGAGAAAGACTGGGGCTCAGTAAGCAGATGGATACTCAGCGGATCCGCATACCCTTCTAATACCCAGCTTCTCAGTTTACTGCTTTTATTTATTTATTCAATAGACATTTTTACTGAGTACCTACGATGTGCCAAACTGAGATTTTTGCTATGGGGTGTTTAAAGAGGAATAAGACAGAGCGCTGGTTAAGGACAAGGATTCTGGACCCTGACTACCCAGATTTGAATCCTGTCTCTGCCACTTACTAGCAGCCTAATGGTAAACAAGTTACTCACTCTGTGCCTCTAGTTTTCATCTGTGAACTGAGGGAAAAATAGTACCTACTTCATGGTTGTTAAGATATTAAGTGCATTGAAGATTTTAAAGCTTTCAGAGTGCCTGACACATGGTAAGTACAACATAAGTATTAGCTTTACTCTGTATTCTCAGGTCACAGGTCAAGTGGGGGGGGATGATGAACCCAACACACAGTAACCTGGGTAGACTATGTACTAGAAGAGGCATAATTTGTTGAGGGAAGGGGTAGGGAGGCATTGTGGAGGAGGCAGTCTTGGAGCTGAACCTTGTGGGTTGAGTTGAGATTTGATGCAGCATGCTATGGGATGCACACTTTGTAAGGTGATGGTAGCCAACTACCAGTCCTCCTGTCCAGAAAATTTGGGGTTACTAGGCACCTGAAGGCCACGGTGACCCAGTGTTTCCTTTTATGGTTGAGACCCCTGGTAAAAGGTCCCAGTTCAAGGACACACAGCTAGTTATTTATTTAACAAATCATTCATTCATTCTACAAATATTTACTAAGAACTTACTTTGTGCCAGGCTCTAGGCTAGGTGGGATCCAGGGATCCCACCTCATACATATTTACTTATAGACTGTAGGTACCCTGGGACAGGGCCTTAAGCAATCCAACCTCTGTTCTTCCCTCAGAGCCTGGAGCTATCTAAATGTTATGTTTATTTTTAAACAACAGCACTGCCATTGATGACTCATAGGGACTTTTGTAATCTGCTCTGAAGCCCAGTCTGTCCAGCTATTTTGTCTCCTTCCTAATTTCTTGGCCCTGAGCCTCATTTTGGTTGTTATTCCCTGTCCCCACTCCAGTTCTCACTTCCTCCTTCCCCACCTCTGTGGACTATTTCCCTACATAAGGATTAGTTGTGGACTAATCAACTACATAAGGGTTAGTTGATATTTAATGTTTAAGTGTCTGTATTCCGTTAGCCCCACAGACTGCATACGGAATCTGGGCACACACCCTTTGAGGGGCTACCTTCTTGTCTAGGAGGGGGGCTGGAGCTGAGAGAGATCACACCCCCTCTGGGTTCCCTCTTTTGGTTGGTGGACTCATCATCCTCAGAGACCTTGTAGCTACTGGGCCCCACAGGCTCAGCACCTGGTACTGACAAGATTTTCAAGGGCCTGGAGAAAAGTTTCAGACTACCTCCTCCCTTTTTTTTTTTTTTTTACAGAATCCAGAATACCAAAAGAAAACGATAAAATCAAAATCAATAAATATTTAGACAAACGTCTACCAATGTAAATTTATATCAGCTTCATTGGCTGTTCAATTTAATTGTGATAGTGACTGCCACATATGCCCTCCCTCCTTTATTAATAGATCACCTGAATTTTAACCAGGCACAACATCACCCAGCAAGATATACTTCCCAGCACCTCTTGAAGCCAGATGTGGTCATGTGACTAAATTCTGGACATGAGAAGTAGTGAGTACACTTGATACCTGCTACTTCTGGTTGTACAGTGGATGGGGGCTCTTCATCTTTCCCCTGACTCACTGGCCAGAGTTATTGCATTGGACAACTCCAGGGGGCACATTTGCATTGTAGTCTATGAGAATGGTGCTCCCTGCCATTGTGCAATGCAGCAGCCCTGCCCCTGGCTGAGATGCAGACCTTCAGGCAAGAGCTGGAGTTGGTATTCATAAACATTTGATTACATTTAAAAATAATTTGTAGGGAATTCCCTGGCGGTCCAGTGGTTAGGACTCTGCGCTTTCACTCCCGAGGGCGTGGGTTGGATCCCTGGTCAGGGAACTAAGATCCTGCAAGCCGCGTGGCACGGCCAAAAATAAAAAACAAACAACAAAACAAAACAAAATTTCTAAGTTTGATTTTCTCACTTTGCAAACATTCCATGTATGGGCTGTAATTGACAAGAAATCAAATCTTGTCATAATTTAAGTAGACATAGCAAATGATTTCAAAGTAAAATTTTAACAAATCCTTTAAAATATTTTCAGCAAAGAAACAATATTTTATATGGGATATAGAAACATTTTAATATAGGATAGGACCTAAAAAATATACGTATGGAAGACCAATGAAGTTCTTAGAAAGGCCTTAATCATTTTCAATCCCCCAAGCTAGAAATTTCAGAATCATTTTTGATATTTTCCTAGTAATTTATTCATTCAGGAAATAGTGAGCATTTACTTTCAGACAATATATATAGTGGAGGAGTATCAAGACTGTGGTCAGACATACCTAGGTTTGAGTCCTGGTTTTGCTACTTACTAGGTGTGTGACTTTGAGCAACCTCTGTAGGTCTCTACTTATCTGTAAAATGGGGGCAATAATAATGCCCATCTCTTAAGTAATAAAGAATTTGACTGGCCTCTGTCCCTGATTACTGGGAAGGTGAATTTCAACCCTTGGAATTTCCAAAGTAATAGGAGTATCTTTGTTATCATGAGCTCTTTGGATCATAAATCTGAGTTTCTGCTAAGAGATGGGATGACTCAGGATGGAGGCTGGTCATCATAAAGACCAACCATGTGGTTAGAGGGTTGGGACTCTGAGCCAACCTGATTTCTAGGGACAAGGGGAAGAACTGGAGATTGAGTTCAAGCATGTGACCAATGCTTCAATCAATCATGCCTTTGAAATGAAATTCCAATAAAAACTCTGGACACCATAGCCCAGTAGAGCTTCCTAGATGATGAACACATCAGTGTTCCTGGAGGGTGACATATCCTGATTCCATGAGGAGAGGTCATGAAAGCTCTACATACAGAACTCTCACAGACCCCACCCTGTGTGTCTCTTCATTTAACTGAAACTGATTTGTATCCTTTATAATAAAACTGTAATCATAAGTATAATGCTTTTCTGAGTTCTGTGAGTTGTTCTAGCAAATCATTGAACCCAAGGGGGTCATGGGAACCCCAGAATTTGTAGCCATTTGGTCAGAAATGCTGGTGGCTGGGGAACCCTCGAAAGTGCAACTGACATCTGAAGTGAGGACAGTCTTGTTGGGAAGTATGCTCTTTTTTTTTTTAATTAATTATTTAGTTAGTTACTTTTGGCTGCTTTGGGTCTTTGTTGCTGTGCGTGGGCTTTCTCTAGTTGTGGAGAGCAGAGGCTACTCTTCGTTGCAGTGCACGGGCTTCTCATTGCGGTGGCTTCTCTTGCTGTGAAGCACAGGCTCTACGCAAGCAGGCTTCAGTAGTTGTGGCACGCAGGCTCTAGAGCACAGGCTCAGTAGTTGTGGTGCATGGGCTTAGTTGCTCCTCAGTATGTGGGATCTTCCCAGACCAGGGCTCAAACCTGTGTCCCCTGTATTGGCAGGTGGATTCTTAACCACTGTGCCATCAGAGAAGTCCCGGGAAGTATGCTCTTGAACCTATGGAGTCTGCTGCTAACTCTGGGTGGTTAGCATTGGAATTAAACTGTATTTCAGTATATCAGCTGCTAGTGTCAGAATATTGCCTCATAGGGTTGTACAGGATCAAATAAGAAAATATATGCAAGGCACTTAGCAATAATAATGATGATTACCCCTTATGGCTGGAAGGATTAAATAAGATAAACTGCATGAAGCACTTAGCATAGTCATAGTACTTGAGACTCCTGTGAGCCGCACACTACACTACTCATGGAAGATAGTTTGTCCATTTTAATTGCTGAGCAGTATTCCATTGTATGACTATATCACAGCATATCAGTTCTCTTACTGATCGGCACCTGGGCTGTTTCCAATTTGGAAGTATTGTAAATAAAGTTGCAGTGGACTTTGTTGTACAAATCTTTTTGTGGTATAAATGTTTCCACTTATCATGGATAAATTCTTTGGATTAAAACTGGGTCATAGGATAGGTGTATATTTAATTTCATGAAAAATGCCAGACCTTTGTCAAAAGTGTTTATGCCATTTTACACTACAACCAGCATTATGTGAGAGTTCTGGTTGCTCTGCAACCTTGCCAACACTTGATGTGTTCAGTCTTCTTAATTTTTAGCCATTCTTGTGATTGTGTAATGACATTTCATTGTGGTTTTAATTTACATTTCCATATGATTAATGATATTAAGCACAGGAAGATGGGAAAAAGAAAACAGAAATAATAAACAGAGAGAACAAACAAAAACAAATAAAGGTTCAGGCTTAAGCCTTAATATGTCAATAATTACCTTAACCTAAATGGTCTAAATACACTAATTAAAAGACAGAGGGGCTTCCCTGGTGGCGCAGTGGTTGGGAGTCTGCCTGCCAATGCAGGGGACACGGGTTCTTGCCCCAGTCCGGGAGGATCCCACATGCCGTGGAGCGGCTGGGCCCGTGAGCCATGGCTGCTGAGCCTGCGTGTCCGGAGCCTGTGCTCCACAATGGGAGAGGCCACAACAGTGAGAGGCCCACATACCGCAAAAAAAAAAAAAAAAAAAAGACAGAGATTGGCTTAGTGGAAAAAAACATAACCCAACTATATGATGTGTATAATAAACTCACTTTAAATGTAACAATAAAGGCAGACTGAAAGTAAAAGGATGGAAAAAGATAAATCATGCAAAATTAATCAAAGGAAAGCAGGAGTGGCTAAAATGATATCAGATAAAGTAAACTTCAGAGCAAAAAAAGTTATCAGAGACAATAAAATTATAAAATTACAAAGGGTCAATTCACCAAGAACACATAGCAAACATAAATGGATATGCACCAAGCAACAGAGCTGAAAAATATGTGAAGCAAAAACTGATAGAACTTAAGGGCAAAATAGGTAAGTCCACAATTATAGTTGGGAGACTTCAGTACTCATCTCTGAACAATTGGTAGAACAACTAGAGAGAAAATCAGCAAGGATATAGAACTCACCAGCACCATTGACCAACAGATTCTAATTAACATTTATAAAACACTGCACTCACCAACCACTGAATACACATTCTTTTAAAGTGCCCACAGAATATATACCAAGATAGACCACATGCTGGGCCATTAAAATTTTTTTTAAAGAATTGGAATCATACAGGGACTTCCCTAGTGGCACAGTGGATAAGACTCCACGCTCCCAATGCAGGGGGCCCACTTCGATCCCTGGTCAGGGAACCAGATCCCACATGCATGCCACAACTAAAAGTTTCCATGCCACAACTGAGGATCTGGCAAGCCACAACTAAGGAGTCCTGGAGCTGCAACTAAGGAGGCTGCCTGCCACAACTAAGACCTGCTGCAACCAAATAAATAAAAAAATATTGAAAAGAAAAGAATTGGAATCATACAGAGTGTGTTCGCTGTGCACAATGGAATAAAACTAGAAATCAGTAACAGAAGGATAACAGGAATACAACATACTTCAAAGTAATCCATGGGTCAAAGAGGAAATCTCAAGGGAAATTTTAAAAAATACATTGAACTGAATGAAAGTGAACATAGAACATACCAAACTTTGTTGGATACAGCTAAAGTCACACTGAGAGGGAAAAATTTATCACTAAATTTAGCACTAAATCCATATACTAGAAAAGAGGAAAAATCTCAAATCAATTATTTAAGCTCCCATTGAGAAAACACAGGAAAAAAAGAACCAAATATATCCAAAGCAAGCAGAAGGAAGTAAATAATAAAGATAAAAACAGAAATAAATGAAACTGAAAACATAAAAATAATAGAAACAATAAAACAAAGGACTGATTCTTTGGAAAAAGTAATAAAATTAACAACCTTCTAGCAAGACTGACCAATGAGAGAGAAGATACAAATTATCAACATCAGGAATGACAAAAAGGACCTTACTATAGACCATGTAAACATAAAAAGGAAAATAAGTGAATACCACAAACAACTCTACACACATAAATTTGACAACTTAGATAAAATGGACTAATTCCTTGAAAAACACAAATTACTACAACTCACCCAATATGAAATAGATAATTTGAATATCTCTATATCATGAAGAGATTTGAATTTGTAATTTTAAAACTCCCCAAAAGAAATCTCCAGGCTCAGATGGTTTCACAGAGAATTGTACCAAATGTTTAAAGGAAATGAAGACAATCTACACAACATCTTCCAGAAAATAAAAGAGGACAGATACTTCCCAATTTATTTTATGAAGCTAGTATTACCCTAAAAACCAAAGAAGGACCAAAAAAAAAAAAGAAAAAAACTATAGACCAATATCTCTCATAAACTTAGTTGTAAAAATTCTCAACAAAATACTAGCAAACCAAATACAACAATGTAAAAAAAGAATTACAGCACAACCAAATAGGATTTATTCCAGCTATGCAAGGTTAGTCATCATTCAAGAGTCAGTCCAAAAAATCAATCAATGCAATCTACCACATTAACAGGCCAAAGAAGAAAAATAACAAGATCATAGCAATCATTGCAAAAAAAGCTTTTGACAAGATTCAACATCCTTCATAATAAAAACTCTCAGGAAAACAGGAATAGAGGAAAACTCCCTCAACTTGATAAAGATCATCTACAAAAAACCTACAATTAACTGTATACTTAACAGTGAAAGACTGAATGCTTTCCCCCTAAGATTAGAAAAAGGCAAGGATGTCTGCTCTTACTACTCTTATTCAACGTAGTACTGGAAGTTATATTCAGTGCAAAAAAGGCAAAACAAGGGAATTAAATGCATACCCATCAAAAAGGAAGAAAATAGAATTGTCCCTATTTGCAGATGACAAGATCGTCTAAGGAATCTACAAAAAACTCTTAGGACTAATAAGTGAATTCAGCAAGGATTGCAGGATGCAAGATAAACATATGAAAAATCACTTGCATTTCTTTATATTTGCAATGAACATATGGACACAGAAATTAAAAGTACAATACCATTTAGAATCACTCAAAAAAGGGAAATACTTAGGCAGAAATCTAACAAAACACATATAGATTTGTATGCTGAAAACTACAAAATGCTGATGAAGGAATTTAAAGAAGATCTAAATAAATGGTGAGATGTACCATGTTCATGGACTGGAAGGCCCAATGTAGCAAATATGTCAATTTTCCCCAAATTGATATATAAGTTTAATGCAATTTTTATAAAAAATCTCATCAAGATTTTTTTAGATATAGACCAGATTATTCTAAAATGTATATGAAAAGGCAAATAATGAAACCATTTTGCAATAACTAAAACAATTTTGGAAAGAGAAAGAATAAAGTAGGAAGAATCAGATTGATTTTAAGCCTTATTATATAGTTACAGCAATCAAGAATATGCGGTATTGGTGGAGGGAAAGGCACACAAATCAATGGAAGAGAACCTTGAAATTGGCCCACAAAAGTATGCCCAACTGATTTTTGACAAAGCTGTAAAAGCAATTAAATTAGGAAACATAGCCTTTTGAACAAATAGTGCTGAAGCAATGGGACATCCATCTATAGGCAACACACACACACACACAACCTGCAAAAAAACAAAACAAAAAAAAAACTCCAAAGTTTCAAAACTTAGGGAAAAAGAGGAGAAAATCTTCAGTACTTAGGGCTAGGCAAACACTTCTTAGACCAGTAAGATCCATAAAAGGAAAAGTGGATAAATTTGACTTTATCACAACTATAAACTTTTGCTCTGCAAAAGACCCTGTTAAGAGGATGAAAGTACAGGCCATAGAGTGAGAGAAACTATTTACAAACCATATATCTGATAAAGGACTAGTATTTAGAATATACAAAGAACTATCAAAACACAACAGTAAAAAAATGACAATCAGGGGGCTTCCCTGGTGGCGCAATGGTTGAGAGTCCGCCTGCCGATGCAGGGGACACGGGTTCGTGCCCCTGTCCGGGAAGATCCCACATGCCACGGAGCAGCTAGGCACGTGAGCCATGGCCGCTGAGCCTGCGCGTCCGGAGCTTGTGCTCCGCAACCTAAGAGGCCCACGTACCGCAAAAAAAAAAAAAAAAAGAATGACAATCAGTTAGAAAATGGGCACAAAGCATGAACAGATATTTCATTGAAGAGGATATACAGATGGAAAACAAGCATATAAGATGTTCGACACCATTAGCCTTCAGGGAAATACAAATTAAAATCACAATGAAATACAACTATACACCTATCAGAATGTCTAAAATAAGAAATAGTGGTAATGCAAATGTTGGCAAGGATGCAGAGAAACTACATCATTCATATATATATTGCTGGTGGGAATGTAAAATGGTACAGCTACTCCGGAGAGCAGTTTGGCAGTTTCTTGAAAAACTAAACATGCAGCTACCATGTGATCCAGTAATTACACTCTTGGGCACTTATTCCAGAGAAATGAAAACTCATGTTCACATTAAAAACTTTTACATGAATATTTGTAGCAGCTTTATTCAGAATATCTGAAAACTGGAAATAACCTAGCTATTCTTCAATGGATGAGTGGTTAAACAAGCTATGGTACATCCATATCATGGAATACTACTCATCAATAAAAAGAAATGAATATTGATACATGCAACAACCCAGATGAGTCTCTAGAAAATTATGCTGAGTGGAAAAAAAAAGCCAGTTCCCAAAGTTTACATACTGTATGATGCTATTTATATAACACAGATAATTGTTTGCTGGGAGTTAAGTAGTGGTGTAGATATAAGAGAGCAACAGGAGAGATCCTTATGGTGATCGAAATGTTCTGTATCTTGACTGTATCGATTTCCATATCCCAACTGTGACATTGGCAAGACATTATCTTTGAGGGAATCTGGGTAAAGGGTACACAGGATCTCTCTGTATTATTCTTTACAATTGCATATGAATCTACCATTTTCTCAAAATAAAAAATTTAATTAAAATATTACCTGTGTGGGGCTTCCCTGGTGGCGCAGTGGTTGAGAGTCCGCCTGCCGATGCAGGCGACACGGGTTCGTGCCCCAGTCCGGGAAGATACCACATGCCGCGGAGCGGCTGGGCCCGTGAGCCATGGCCGCTGAGCCTGCGCGTCCGGAGCCTGTCCTCTGCAACGGGAGAGGCCACAACAGTGAGAGGCCCGCGTACCGCAAACAAAAATAATAATAAAATAAAATATTACCTGTGTGGTTTCTCTGTCATCTAAATCCTGATTGATGCAATACATTTCATCAGATTGGAGAATTTCTCTTCTCTTCCTAGTTTGATGAGAATTTTAGAGTAGGTGTTGATTTTTACCAACTGCTTCTTATGCATTTATTGAAAATAATCTCATGGTTTTTCTCCTTTTCGGTGAAAATTATATTGTTTGATTTTAGAATGTTAAGACAATTTTGCATTCCTGGGATAAACAATACTTTATTGCTGGATAAATTTGCTAATATTGGCTTAGGATTTTATGTCTACATTTATGAAATGTCTTTCAGGTACCTATGGGAGTGATCAATGTTATTAGTTTCTAAAATTAAAATTAAAAAGCTAAAATTAAAAAAGACCTGAGCAAAAGTAATAAAATATTAAAATTTGATAAGCCTGGATGGTGGGTAAATGGTAATTTGTTACATTATTCTCTATACTTCTCTGCTTTCTTCTTTTCAATTAAACAATCCTTGGTTGCAGCTTAGAAGACACATTCAGAGGATAGATTGAGGACATAAAAACTGGGTTCTGTTTGCTATTAGGAATACAGGGGTAGGATAGTCGTGTGTAACCTCTTCACATAGCAATGGGTCAAACACATAGTTGGTACTCAGTAAAAGTTTATTAAATGAACTTAGATTTGTTTAAATCACACTCCAATACAACCTAATGGATGCTGTGATCCAGATCCATCCTCAGGATCTAGTCAGTCATTCCCCCAGCTTCTGGGAGTAGGTTGCTCATGGCTCAATTTCTCTCTGGGAATTGCCCTCCTCCAAAGGAAGCAGCCTTGCCAAAAGTTACAGGACCTGTCCACATACAGCCTCCATCACTGGTCAATGCAAGGACATAAATTTTCTGGCCCCCTTCTTTAATTTGGAATAATTCTGAAAGGTCATCCCAGGCTCAGAGCATTCTTTGGGATTGGCTGAGGCTTCTGCTTAGATAGTTTCACAATTCAACCTCTCCTTCTGCCTAATCCTGCTTCCATCACTCCCTTACAGGCTTGGCCTTGAAAGTACCTTCACCCCATCCCCACCCCAATAAACCTCCTGCTTCCATCACTCCCTTACAGGCTTGGCCTTGAAAGTACCTTCACCCCATCCCCACCCCAATAAACCTCCTGCATGTTAATCTCCCTCTTCCTCGGGGAACTCCACTCAGGACACGTATTACCCTATTTTACTGTTCTTTTCATAGCAGTTATCAGTATTTGAAATAACCTTATTTCTTTAACGCTTTAATACTTGCTTATTGCCTGCTGTAAGAATGTGAGCTTCCCAGGACAGACCTTTTTCTTTTTCCATACAATGTACACTACTGTATCAAGCACCTAGGGCAGGGCCTGCAGAACACAAGCAGGCCCTAAATACTGGTTGTTGGAATGAACGAATGAAAAGAGACACACCTTGCCCTAGGTATCGTAGTCTCTCAACAGCCAGCAACAAGCACTTGAGGGCGGAGACTCCGGACAAGTCCCCGAGTCCCCGCCCTTCCCAGCACGCCCCCAGGCCCAGGCAGGAGGCGGGGCCCCGCAGACGTCGCGGCCCGCGCAATGCAGCAACCGGCGGTACGGCTGCTGCGGCTGAGTCAGGTGCCGTATGCCGAGCTGCTGGCGCTGCAGGAGCGCTGGCTGCGGCGGCTGCAGGCCGAGCCAGGGACCGAGGCGGGCGCGCTCCTGCTCTGCGAGCCCGCGGGGCCCGTGTACACCGCCGGACTGCGCGGCGGCCTGACGTCCGAGGAGGCGACGCGGCTGCGGGCCTTGGGTGCCGATGTGCGCGCCATTGGCCGCGGCGGCCTAGCCACCTTCCACGGCCCGGGCCAGCTGCTCTGCCACCCCGTACTCGACCTGCGACCCCTTGGCCTGCGCCTCCGCGCCCACGTGGCGGCGCTGGAGGCGTGCGCCGTGCGCCTGTGCGAGCTCCAGGGCCTACCAGGTGCCCGCGCGCGGCCCCCACCCTACACCGGCGTCTGGCTGGGCGAGCGCAAGATCTGCGCAATCGGTGAGCGCCTCGGGGCGGAGCCTGGCGGGGCCGGACCAATGGTGGTGAGGGCAGAGCCCCGGCTGGGAGGAGGTGTGTCTGGCGCGGGCTTTGAATCAGAACTAGTCCTGGATGTAATGTATCTTTCTTCCTCTGAATGATTTTTTTCCCTTTTTTAAAAAAAATTGTGGTAAAATACACATAATATAAAATGTACCATCTTAACCATTTTAAAGTGTACAGTTCAGTAGTGTTAAGTGTTTCCAATTGTTATGCAACCAATCTCCAGAACTCTTCATCTCTCAAAATTCAAACTCCACTTTTTTTTTTTTTTTTTGTGGTACGCGGGCCTCTCACCGCTGTGGCCCCTCCCGTTGCAGAGCACAGGCTCCGGACGCGCAGGCTTAGCGGCCATGGCTCACGGGCCCAGCCGCTCTGCGGCATATGGGATTTTCCCAGACCGGGGCACGAACCCGTGTCTCCTGCATCGGCAGGCGGACTCTCAACCACTGCGCCACCAGGGAAGCCCTAAACTCCACGTTTAAACAACTGCCCATTTCACCTTCCCCCTAGCCCCTGACAACCTCCATTCTACTTTTATCTGTATGAATTTGACTTCTCTAGGTAACTCATTTAAATGGAATCATACAGTAATTGTCTTTTTGTGACTGGATTATTTCACTTAGCATAATGTCCTCAAGGTTAATCTATGTTGTAGTGTTTGTCAGGATTTTCTTCCTTTTTAAGGCTTAATAAATATCTCATTACATGTAAAAACAAATAAACAAAGTTTTTAACCCTCTTCACTGAAATATTCAGAACCAGAAGGGCCCTCAGAGGCCAACTCGTTCAACACTCATTTTTACCAATGGAGACACACGGGAAGTGAATTGCTAGGGTACTTCACAGTATCAGGACAATAAGGGTGAAATCGTTTTTTCAAACTTTTTTTTAAGCAACGGAGGAATCTCTTTGTTAAAGGATATTTTCTGTAATCTCCATAATAAGTGCAGCTACTGTGGAGCGACACACCTCTCCTCCCATTTTGTCCCCCTCTCCTGATCTGTGCACAGCCCCTTGGGTGCTCTAGAAATGAAGTTGGAAAGTCAGTGGTCTAGTCCAGTTTCCTCATCACACTGAGGGGGATCATGAAGCCTGGGGAGGGAGGGTACCTATTCTAAGACCCATTGGTTTGTCTTGCAGGAGTCCGCTGTGGAAGGCACATTACATCTCACGGCCTGGCGCTGAACTGTTCTACGGACCTCACGTGGTTTGAGCACATTGTGCCCTGTGGGCTGGTTGGGACAGGTGTCACTTCCCTGAGTAAGGAGCTCCAGAGGCATGTCACTGTGGATGAAGTAATACCACATTTCCTTGAGGCCTTTAAAGAGACCTACAAGTGCACATTGATCTCAGAGGACAGCCCCAGCTGAAGGGCATTTATATTATCACAGCCTGGAGGTCCTGCCTTGGAAAGCACCACACCTGACTTGGAGTCACTGAAACCCAGATTCTAGATCCAGCCCTGTCATTCACACACCATGAGACTATGGGCAAATCATGAGCTCTGAGCCATTGGTTCCATATGTATCCTGGTTTATTTATATCTTCCCCACCTACCTCAGATATAGATGTGAAAATATTATGAAAAGCATGCTGTATAAATTTAAGGCATTAGCACTACCATTGACACCATTTTCTCAGCTTAGAAAAACTCAGATATCATAGAGTGTCATTTCTCAAATATTTATTATTTCCTCAATACTGTATTCAACTGGGGAAGCCTGGGCTCCAGTTCCTTTGATTTTTGTAAGAAACATTTCTCTGGATCATCCAGGTGAAGGTGATGTGATGTGGTGCTTTTTCATTCTCAGGAGACCTGAGTGCTTTCTGCAATAAAAGGGAAAGGGAGGGGCTTCCCTGGTGGCGCAGTGGTTGAGAGTCCGCCTGCCGATGCAGGGGACACGGGTTCGTGCCCTGGTCCGGGAAGATCCCACATGCTGCGGAGTGGCTGGGCCTGTGAGCCATGGCCGCTGAGCTTGCGCGTCCGGAGCCTGTGCTCCGCAACGGGAGAGGCCACAACAGTAAGAGGCCCGCGTACCACAAAAAAATAAATAAATAAAAAAAATAAAGGGGAAGGGAAAGGCCTCTTTAAAGAATAAAATGGGATTCTGTGTTCCTGGGTTGGATTCCTCAAGCCTGATAGCTATTTTTAGTTAGGTAACCTAAGCTAGGCCAGAGGCTAGGGGGAAGAGAAGAATAATTTCTCACACTGTACAAATGCCAAAGATAGAAGTAAGTTTTTCTTATACGAGATCTCTGTTTGTAAGGTTCTATAGTAATTATCTATTGCTGTGTAACAAATCACCCCAAAACTTAATGACTTAAAAGAATAAACATTTATTATCTCGTATATTGTGGGTCAGGAATTCGGGAGAAGCTTAGTTGGGTGGTTCTGGTCAGGGTGTCTCAGGTGCAATCAAGATGTCAGCTGGGGCAGCTCTCATCTGAAGGTTTGACTGGGGCTGGAGAATCAGCTTCCAAGATGATTCACTCACATGCTTGGTTGGTACTAGTTGTTAAAAGGAGGCCTTAATTCCTCACCTTAGTTCCTCATCATTCCACAGGGCTGCTTGAATGTTCTCATGACCTGGCAACTGGCTTCCCCCAGAGCAAGTGATGCCAGAAAGAGACAAGGTGGAAGCCACAATGTCTTTTATGACCGAGCATTGGAAGTCACACAGTCATTTCTGCAGTCTCTTAATATGTGAGCCCTATTCAGTATGGAAGAGACTGCACGAGGGTGATAGGAGGTGAGGATCATTAAGGGTCATCTTGGAGACTGACTACCACAGGCAGTTAGAATAGAAAGAACCTTGAATGAGAAGTCAGGCAACTCTAGTTCCAGTCCTGGCTCTGTGGGACAGTAACCAACAACATTCAAGATGGCGGTTGCTTCCTGAGGGACTGCAATGAGCAGAGCTCCCTGCTGCTGATGGACATGTGGTGGAGTTCCGCCACCAAAATGTGAGGGTTGTTCATTACCACAGCATAACTAGCTTATGCTGACGGATAAAATAGTTTATATTAATTAGGACTCTTGTATTTGCAAGTGTAGAAACCCAACTCAAACTAACTTAAGCAAAAACAAACAATCAAACAAACCTCACAATGGGAGGGTTATTGGAAAAGGTACTGAGAGGGTCTCATAAAATCCAAGGGTGGGGCTGCAGCTGGGCTCCAGAACAGAACCAGAGCATGTAGCCCTTTAGGAACCCACATGGTCTTTTCTCTCCTGTTCTCTGCCGTGAGTCTTGGTGTGTTTGCTTCATTCTATCTTACTTCAGTCCAGCTTTCTTTGTTTCCCAGGCCATGTAGTGGAAGATGGCTACTGCTGCTGTTATCCATGAATGTTGCAGTAGAGTCAAGGAAAATCCCCAGGTTTCTGGCTTGAGCAAGTGGGTGGATGCTAGAGGTATTGCTGGGATAGAGAACTCTGGATAATGACCAAGTTTGGAGAGAATAATAATGAGTTCAGTTTTAGGTAAATCAGGTTTGAGATACTTGTGGAAGATGTAGGTGGAGAAGGCCAGTTGGGTGTTTGAATCTGGAGCATGGCTGTGATGAGCGATGGTTTCGGTCTGGGAGTCCAAAGAGAAGGGGAGGGCAGAGGACTGATAAATGTGAGGCACGGGCCAAGGAGGAGCAGGCCAAGGAGACTGAGAAGCAGTCTAGGCAGAGACATAGTGTGGGACCCAGAATGAGACAACACGACGATCTCATTCACTCTTCTGGCAGCACAGCAAGATAGGTAGGCTTATTTTATGGATGAAAAAACTGAGGCCTGGGAGGCTAAGTGAGTTATTTGAGGTCATGCACTTAGTTAGGGGCAGAGTCAGTCCCTGGCTCCTAATCTGGGCTCTTTTCCACTCTTCCACAGCTGCCTCTGAAGGGTGAGCAGGGCAGGTATCCTGGAGGAGACAGGCCTCCAAGAACAGGTGGGTCGACAGAGCTGAGGAGGACGCAGGGCAGAAGGCCAGATTTAGGCTGAGGCCGGACATGTGGAATTGGCTCAGGCCACTGCTGTGGGTTCCTGACTCTCCTTCCTTTCTGGACAGAGCCCACCTACGCTTTCCCACTGGGGCCCTTCCTCAAGGAAGGAAGCTGAGTGTACGAAAGAGGATAGTTAACACCCTGGCTTTTCCACCTCCAGAAAGCCTCTTCTTGTTTATGAGAAGTCTTTTCCTCATAAATAAACAAATTGTCCAAGGTCTGGTGAATGAGTGCTAAGTGTGAGGACGTGACCAACTGCAGTGACTGGCCCAGCATCTTGTTCCTTTGGCAGGAAACCAAACAGAACCTGCTCTGACAGTGTGACCAGGTGCACCTCGCTTCATGAAAAAAGCCTCTGACTGAAAACCTTCATGGAAATCAGATATTTGCAATCAAAATCTAATTTTTTCACTAAATTGTAATTTACCTTACCTATTATCATACCATATTATAATAACTATAAAGTTTTAACAAACAACAACACTTGCACTCCCACCTAAAAAAACATTCTTTTCATTTGTGTGTTTCCAGCACTTGATTATGAGCAGACATCTTTTATTATTCTATTCTATTCTGTTTTATAATTCTATTATGAATTATTATGTGGATAAAATTATGTATACTATTTTAAACCATAGTATTACAGAGATTTTCCCACATTGCTAGATAGTCTTTATATTTTTAACATTTAATCTTGTTTTTATTTCTTTTAAAACTTAGATCTTTTAAAAAAATATAGGCAATGCATATACATGGAATAAAATTTAAAAGGTACAAAATGCTACCATTGTAATGTAAGTCTTATTCCTATCCCTTTCCCCTGTAAACCCAGTCCCTTTCCTGGAGGCCTAAATGATGGTAAATGTCTTATTTATATTCTTCATAGATATTTTATATATACATATAAGCATACATGCTTATATGTGTACAGTCTTTTTCATATAGCAGCATACTATACACACATCCCTTCACTTTGTAAGATTGTTTCAGGTCAGTATATAAAGAACATCCTCATTTTTAAAAACGGCCGTGGAGTCATCCTCATTTTTCGAAACAGCTGTGGAGTATTCCGTTCAGTGGATTTACCATGACTTATTTAGCTAGCCCCCTATTGAGGATGTTTAGGTTATTACTAATCTTTTTCTTTTACAAATAAGGCTGCAATGAAGATCCCTGTATAAATGTGCATGTGTGTCTGTGTGTGTGTCTGCATATTGTATCACACACGGTGAGCACAGAGTTTGCGTTTCTAGAAGTGATTTTCTGAGTCAAAGGACATGTGCATTTTTATTTTAATAGATACTATCATATTGCCTTTCATAAAACATACCGATTTATATTCCCATTGGCAATGTACAATGCCTGAATTTTAAATGTTCTAGCATCTTAGATTTTTCTTCATCTTTAAAGCTTTTTATTATAAAATCTTTCAAACATACAACAAACCCCATGAACCCCATGTACGCATAACGCAGGTAAAACAATCAACTCATGGCCATTCTTAGTTTATCTAAACCAGTGCCTATTTCCTGCCTCCTCCCTGGATTGTTGTGAAGCAAATCACAGGTACCATATTATTTCATGCATAAGTATTTCAGTATGTATTCCCAAAAGATAAGGACTCTTTAAAAAAAACATAACCACAGTGTGTCATAACACATATAAAAAATACTTATTCAATATCAACAAATATTCAGTTAATATTCAGATTTCTTTCTTTCTCCCTCTTCCCCTGCTCCCTCCCTCCCTCTGTCCTTCCTTCCTTCCTGTAGTTGGTTTGTTCAAACCAGGATTCAAACAAGGTCTACACGCTGAATTTGGCTCATATGTCTCATAAATGTCTCTTTTCACCTACGGTTCCCCCGCCATCTCTTTTATCTTTTTCTCCTGCGTTTCCTGAAGGTTAAAAAGTAGATCCTGACAATTGGCATGATTCAGGTATGATTTTTTTTAGCACATCTGCTTTGTAGGTGATGGTGTGTTCTTACATCAAGTAGCATGTAGTATCTGTTTTGGGGGGTTTTTTTCCTCTTTTTTTTTGTGATGACTGTGCCCTAGATTCATTATTTTATTAGGGGTTTGCAAGATGTGATACTCCGATTCTATCATTCCTTCTTCACTTACCAGCTGGAATATGTCTATAGACCTGGCAGGCTGAGTGCAAAAGAACTCAACGTGTCCGGTAGCATTAGTGTTATTAGCATTTTATTAGATTTTTAGTTTTGTTCATTTTCATTAAAATTTGTATTGAATAAATACTATGTAAAAGATTTGCTTTTACAGTTGCATTGGAGTTTAAACTGAGTTTAAATTTGAACATATTTAGGTTATCAGCACTGAGTACCTCAATGATTTTTTTCCTTTAAAAGGGGTTCCTAAATCATTCAAGTTCATGAGACACTGGTATAAGGCTATAGTGTTACATTTTTTCAATTTACCTAAGCTTTTCTAAGCCAGAGACTGTTTCTTTGTTTTGTTTGTTTGTATCCTAGCATGTGAAAGGAAACAGTGGTTCAATGACTGTTATTATGAGGAATTCCCTGTAGCTTTGGTCCTTTTGTTGACAGACATCAGTATCCAGTCTGTGAAGTGGTCATCCCAGCCCTGCTCACACAGCTCCAGACGTGGAGCATTCTTCATAATTCTGATTGTTAGAAAGTTGTTCCTCATCCCAAACTGAAACCTGCCCTCAACAGTGTCATAATTCTGCCCTCCTGTAAGTCCTCCTCTGAGAGGTCTTCCCTGGCCACACTGTGCATCCCCCTCGGGTGGCAGTGGACCCTATAATGTAGTTACTTATTTCCATGTCTGACCCCGTCCAGACTGTGAGCTCCCCAGGCAGGGACTATAGCTGTATCACCCATGGCCCTCTCAGGACCAGCCCAGGGCCTCACACAGAGGTGCCCAGAAATGGCCTGTTGAGTCAGCAAATGAATTCTATCCTAGGAGCGGGCTCTTCTTCAAGTTAAACTTTCCTGATTCTTCTGTTCTTCATAAAATATGGCTTCCAGATTCTGCCCCCACTGCCCTCATCTCAACAGGTTCCAATTGGCTAACATGGCCTTAACCTGTGTTGCCTGAAGATAACATGCCTGGTGCGGTCCGGCCAGTGTTGGGGAAGCTAGTAAAATAAGACTTGTTCAGGCTTCAGAGGCAACAATAGACCTTTGACTAAAAAAGACCCTGGGGCTTCCCTGGTGACACAGTGGTTGAGAATCTGACTGCTAATACAGGGGACACGGGTTCGAGCCCTGGTCTGGGAGGATCCCACATGCCGCGGAGCAACTAGGTCCGTGAGCCACAATTACTGAGCCTGCGCATCTGGAGCCTGTGCTCCGCAACAAAAGAGGCCGCGATAGTGAGAGGCCTTCGCACCGCGATGAAGAGTGGTCCCAGCTTGCCACAACTAGAGAAAGCCCTCGCACAGAGATGAAGACCCAACACAGCCAAAATAAATTACTAAACTCCTAAAAAAAAAAAAAAAAAAGACCCTGAAAGAGCTACATGCTGAACTGCTAGACTACATGCAGGTCAGCAGAAACGGTGCTAGCAAGTCTTGGGAATCTGGCCAGTTCCCGGGGATCGGCGAACATTCTGAGACTTACAACTAAAGTATCAAAGCATTTGCAATAACAGCCAGAGCTGCATATCTTCACACAAGCTGATGATCCTCAGTTTGCAGCTTGGCGTTAAAAGCAGGACTCCTTTAGGCGCACTCTGCAGTCTCACCCGTGGGGTGAACACACCACCTGGGACCTTCCCAATTGGGACTCCAGGTTGCTGTGCAAGGGACTTCCCAGCTGCTGCTTGGATCTGGAAGTAGGTGTCGGCCCAATTCGGTGATGTATGCTCTGTTATATACTCTGTTAATATTCTTACTCCTTTTCCTCTAATGATTGTATATTGAAATTTATATACTCTGTTAATATTCTTATTCCTTTCCTTTTAATGGTTGTATATTGAAATTAAGTTAAATCACCTTCTATTGAAGATTAAAGATTTGATTGAAGATTTGATTGTTTATTTGTGTGAGACGAGTGGTTATTTTGCCAGCGAATCCAACAAACCTTAAAACCAAAAGCAGACTTTTGGCAAAACAGCCCGTGCAAGGTGTGTCAGCCTGTGCTGGGCCCTGGGGACACAGAGATGGGTCAGACTTGGTCCCTGTCTTCAGGGAGCTCACAGCTTGGTGGAGGAGACACACCAGTAAAAACTGTTGCATTAAACTGTTATAAGTACCATGAGAGAAGTCTGTACAGGTACTATGGGAACACAGAAGTGACAAATCTTAAAAGGGAAGAGGGGCAGAAAAGGCTCAAGTGACTTCTAAGTTGTAAGAAAGAGAAAACCTGGCTCAAACGCAATGAAAAGCAGTATCTTAGATCTCGTAACTAAGAAGTCTGGGGATAGACTTTAGGCACAGATTGATCCAGGAGCGGGCAGCATCTAAGGGTGAGTTAGCCACCCCCAGGAGGAAGGGTGTTCCAGACAGAGAGAGCAGCATAGGCAAAGGCCTGGAGGTGAGAGAGATCAGGTGGGTATTGGAAGAACAGCAGATTTTCCTCCTACCCCTTTCTAGGGTGAACAGCCTGGCCTCACAGCCTCCTCCCACATTCCTTACTTCTACTCCTCTCTACTAGCCCTTGCCCTGAGCAGCCTGAAAATGAATGCGGAGGACCTCACCCATTTGACTGACTTGCCACTGCCTCTGCTTGATCCTCCCATTTGCCCCTCCGTATGCTCACCACCCTTCTCCACCCACCATGGGACTCCTTGCTCTTTAGCTTCCATGTGGGTTGGTACAAAGTCAGCAGTAGAAGACCATAGGGTGGGAGGGGAGGGAGTGGAGGGAAAGGAAGGGATTCATTTCCCAGCTCTGTCTCTGCTAGGTCAGCATGGGTTGGTTGCAGTCTCTACGTGAAGTCACAGTCCCAGCCTGGCTGCCCTCCCTGGGCTCCAATAAACCCATCCCACCCTTGCCCTCCAAGCCTGGCAATGCTTTCCCTTCTCACTGTTGCTAGCCAGACATGCTGCACCATTCCTTGTCAGTTTCCTAAACCCTCCTTCATGCTCTCTTCAAAGTATCTAGTTTCAGGGTGCCATCTGTTTCCTGCCAGAACCCTGACTGACATGGCCCTGATTTGCAGTCAGAGGCTGGACCGGGGACATGCTATGCCTTGTGAGATGCTGGGTGCCTTCAAGCAGTTTTTGTTATTCAGCTCAGCTCAATTCCACCACACTCACCTCTCTCCAGCCCAACCCACGTGGGCCCAGGGCTGTTCTAAGCACTTTACAGGCATTATTTAATCATCACAGCAAATAACAAACCCACAAGGTTGTATTGCTGACTGTGTTCTGAGAAGAGGAAACCGGCTCAAATGAAGATTTGCCCAAGTTCATATAGTTAGTTAGAGGCAGATCCATGATTTGAACTCAAGTCTGGACTCCAAAGGCTGTACCTTAAACAGCACTCCTGTTGACTCCCACTCTGCCCTCTACACAGGAAGGTGAAAGGACCAAAGGAGACGGTGAGTGTGAAAGTGCCTTTGAGACCCTGAAGAGCCAACACACCTGGTTGGCCTGAGAGCTGTGGTGTGTCCTGTTGCTCCCCAGGGCCAGGCTGAGTCTTTGACAGGCACTTAAGGAGGTCAGAGCTGGCAGAGGCCCCAGAGATCAGACAGCCTCACCCCTTCCTGTGCTGAGGGAGAAACAGCCCCAGAGAAGACAAGTGGTCCCCCCAAGGTCCTACACTTGCAGTAGGAGCCAGAATTAGAATTTAGAATGTCTTCAGACACCCCATAAATCCATCAGGGAGAAGGATGTAGCACTCCCCGTAGAGAGAAGTTTAGAAGAGAGAGAAGCGGGTGGGGATCAGGATTGGGGAAGCTGATGATTTCTGGACTACAGAGTTTCAGACCTGAGGGATGCAAGGGACTTCAGAGCCCATCTAGAAGGCTCCTCTGATAGCCACTCTGACAAGGAAGCTCTACTTGCTCACCTCCAAGATAAGAAGCCCATTCCCATCAGAGGCAGCCTGTCCCACACTCCCAGTGAGCAGAGATCTGGATCCTGTGACTCTCTCATCCCCACGCCCGCTTGGTCCCAGGTCTTCTCTCTAGGACTCCACAGAACATGCCTGCTCCCTCTGCCCAGGTATGTAAGCCGTGCTCACGGCACACTTACTCCCCTCTTCTCGTTTCTCATTTCTGCTCAACTGTCAATCTCCTGTCTGCCCAAATCATATCTGTTTTCCAAGGCCTACTATAGAGGATACTTGTTGCTTCAGCCTGTACAGCCATTCAGACTACCTCTGATAGTAGCATCCAGATTTTCCTTAGGGAATCACCCCCCACCAGTTTTATGTGTATTTGTTTGTTTGTTTCTTTTAATTGAAGTATAATTGGCATGTAATATTATATTCGTTTCAGGTATACAACATAATGATTTGATATTTGTATACATTGTGGAATGATCACCACAATAAGTCTAGTTAACATCCATCCCCTTACACAGTTATAAAATTTTTTTTCTTTTTTTTTTTTTGCCGTACGCGGGCCGCGCAGGCCCAGCGGCCATGGCTCACGGGCCCAGCCGCTCCGCGGCATGTGGGATCCTCCCAGACCGGGGCACAAACCCACGTCCCCTGCATCAGCAGGCGGACTCTCAACCACTGCGCCACCAGGGAAGCCCTGTGATGAGAATTTTTAAGATTTATTCTTTTTTGTTTTTTGAAGGGAGGTTTCAGTTATTCAGTGTTTCCAGTTTTTCAATAAGGGATACAGATGGAAAAGCCAGGGCCTCTTCCCACAGAGTTTACAATCTGGGGAGAGAACAAGAGAGATATCACATAACAGAGGCAAATAATTCTAGGAGATAAATGTCCCTCAATGTGTTTTTCAAAATACAAGTTCTTGCACAAACGTGTAACTAAATACTGACTCCATGGTGCTTCAGTTATATCTGAAAGGGCTTTGAGAAAATAAGAAGTCCTGTTATTGGATAAAACTCGTGGTCCATCTCGCCTTTCCAGTAGCACTAAAGGAAGTTGTAGGGAGAGCAGAGGTTAACTGTCAAGATAGCTTTTAATTTGTAAATTTATCCAAAGTTTGAAAATATCATGGGGATTCTGAGGAATCCCACTAGTCAGTGAATGGCCTACCTATATGTCCACTACATCTACAGACTACACACACACCCACTCAGATGATTCTCAGAATGGGGGTATATGAGAAGTTAATTCTCATGTCTGGCTTTGTCATTCTTCGCCTTTCCCTCTCATATCTTCAATCACTTGTGTCACAGGACAAATATGAGTAGTTGGGAAGTGTTAAACTCTGACAGTAAAGCAAAATCAGAGTTAAAGGCAAATGTTTAATGAATCATGTTCAAACACACGCTAGTCAATGAAGAACTTTAGGTTCAAAGGGCCAGATATTCTGCATTCCCAAGAAATTGCAATCAGCTTCTCATTCTGGTTAACTATTTTCACCTTGCATTTTGCGGCCACAAAATTAGTGGTACATTTTTGAGCGTTGATCTATCATTCAAAGATTCAAATTAAGGGACTGAAAGAAAACATTTTGTATCTGTGTATTTGAAAAAATCTGTCAATGAACAAGGAGCCAGGTGTCAGTTTCCTATGGGGGGAATGTTCTCATGGAGGTACTGTAAGGGTAAGTCAGTCCACTTCATTTCTTGTTCTTTAACATTCTGTGGTGCCGCCATTTTCCTGTTCAGGTTCAGGAAGCTCATTCGGTGGTATTACAACATCCTCATAAGGCAGCTTGTCTTCTCACCAAGCATCATCAATCAAATCCAAGATCCTTCCATCTCTCTGTACCTCACTGTCCATTCTCCTGCAGCTTTAATCTTGCCAGATCTGCAAGCCAAAAAGGTTATTTCCTAAACATGAAGACTGAGGAGATGATGTAATCCAGCAGTAGGATTCTCCAGGCTTTTTAGCCTGGATGTGTCTTTTGGCATGATATTACCCTGGGAAAGACTCATCTCATCTGTTTATTTATAAGATCATAGTCCCTCCCAGCTGATTTTCCCGGTCACACACAGATGCCACCTTTTTGTAAAGTTTTCTCAGATCACTCCAGCTTCAGCACACATTCTGCCCTTGATCGGTTCCTTCTCGTCCTTATGATCCACTAAACAAGTTAGGTCGGCTTTGTGACTGATTGCTCAGGCATTATTGTTTCCAATTGCTGTGTGTAAATTTTGTATCAATGACTCAGCATATCTTTCCCCAATCTGGCCTCAATCTTTTCCCATCTGTCCCTCTTCCGGACACCTCTAACCCTGTCATACTTTCCAACCTTTGCACTTAAAGGTCTCTTTGCCCCATCACTAACACCTACTTTTCCTTCCAAACTCAGAGTTGGACGTCAGCTCATCGGGGTCAATATCGCATTTCCAGAGTTAGGCGGTAAGGTGCCTTCACTCTTCAAGGGTTGGCAGAGTGGAAAGCATAAGGCGGGCAGTGACCAGGACACCTCCACCATCCCAAGCACTTTGCCACACTCGCCAGAATAAGCCATTACCACTTTCCTGAACAAAATTTTTCTTACACGCGTGACTATCCCAATGCTTATAATGTTCTATCTTGTTCCTTTTTTCCCAGCTAACTCCCAGTCAGTCTAAAAACTTGGCTCCCAGGTCACCTCCTGCAGGAACTTTCTCTAAGCGCCCGGAAGAACGCGATCCCCGCCCCTCCGCAGGCCCCATAATTCCCTGGGCACAGTGAATGGTCCCCATCGGGAGCTTGTTGCATTGCCCGCCACAGGGTCTTCCCAGACAGGTGATGCCTATGTTCCCCGGGGCAGGGCAGTTTTATCCATCTCTGTTTTACAGCTCTGTAAACGTGCAGTTACATTAGCAAAGCTAGAACGCCTCCCCCCCACCCCCCGCTAAGAATGACCCTCGCAGGCCACCACCGTTGGTACAGGCGTGGGAGGCCGCTCCACAGCCTAAGATTTATTCTTTTAGCAACTTCAAACATGCAATCCAGTATTATTAACTATAGTCACCATGTTGTACATTACATCCTCATGGCTTATTTCATTCATTCATTCCTTCATTTATGGCCGTGCCCCACAGCTCCTGGCATCTTAATTCCCCAACCAAGGATCAAACCCGGGCCGACAGCAGGGAAAGCGCAGAGTCCGGGAATTCCCGGCTTATTTATTTTATAACTGGAAGTTTGTACCTTTTGCCCCCTCCACCCATTTCCCCCATCCAAGTGTATGTGGTTTGAATAGAGATGACACACCCCCTACCAGCTTCTGTGACTGGGATAGGCACTGAGTCCATTTCAGGACAATAAGAGTCTGACCCAGGACTTCTGTCAGGAGGGTTGTGGGGGAAAGAAGCTCTTTCTACCGGTTTCGTTCATAGAATAGAGTGTATGCATGGAATTCAGGCAGTCATTTTGTTACCGCAATATGGGATTCTGCCTGAGCATGGAGCATCAGTGAGAAAAGCAGAGACAGCTTCCTGAAGACATCATCTGAGCTCCTGGATCCAGCCATGCCTGAAGCTAGATATGTCAGGATTTTATACTTTTATGAGCTGAGAAATTCCCTTTTCTACTTAAGTCAGTTTGAGCTGGGTTTTCTGTCTGTTGCAACTAAGATTGCTGATTGATACATCCATCATCTCTGCAAACCCTAGTCCACACTGAACCCACATTCTTCTGCATTCCCATAGCCCTTATTGTTTAAACCATAAGATTCAAAAGTCCATGTTTATACAACCATGAACACATATGCACTTATTAATTTTTTTCCCCCACGTTGCGCTGCTTGTGTGATCTTAGTTCCCTGACTAGGGATTGAACATGTGCCCTTGGCAGTGAAAGCACGGCGTCCTAACCACTGGACCACCAGGGAGTTCCCAATAGCTATTCTTTATGGAACACCTGCTATGTGCCAGGTACGAGGTGAAGCACTTTAAATACAATATCTTACTGTAATCCATACAACCATAAGATGTAGTTTTGTTTTTTTTTTTTTTTGGAGCATGGGCTCTAGGCATGGATGTAGTTGTTTTTAATCCCCATTCTACATAAGGAAACTAAGACTCAGTGAGGTTAAGTTCTCACAGCTGATAATTGCAGGGCTAGGATTCAAACCCAGCTCCATTGGACCCCAGAAGCTGTGTTCTCGAGTACTCTTCCACCTTGCTGCCCAGGACACAGCATGTGTGAGGGTGAGGAAGAAGAGGCCACTGAGATCTTCAGTCTCCTGACACCACACCTTGCTGCACGTCTTCCAGTGCTCTTTTCACCACTCTTTGCTGCCTGCAGGGGCAGGAGAATGGTTAAGCTCAGAACAAGACAAATGTTCTGTGGGCTAAACTGACAGGCCAAGAGGAGACAAGATTGCAGAAGCACAGACACAGGCCCCTGATGAGTAATGGAATAAAATTACTTGATGTGATCATTAAACTTCCTCTGTGATTCATGCTGTATTTTCCTTGGTAACCCAGGCTTCTGAGACTGTTGACGACAGATATCATCCATGCTCGTCCTACCTCCCAACGCTTCTCCCCCACCTACTAGACAGACATTGAGTTACATCCTGGGTATTCTATGGTGAAAAAGATACACCTGGCCTGTCTTCTTGCAGCGCTTACAGTCTAATGGGAAAGGCAGAACCCAAATCAGTACACAGATAAATAGAAGACTGGGTTGGGGTTGAGTCCTATGAAGGAAACAAACAGGGAATTGGGTGGATGACGGTTGCATTTACCAAGAGACAGAAAACTGAAGGGAGCAGAGAAGGAAGTCATGAGTTCCAGCCACAGCATGTTATCCAAACAGAGATGTCAAGTAGGTAGTTAGATATAGGAGTCTAGCGCTCAGAGGAGAGAGGTGTGGCCGAGAGGTTGAAAGAACATCAGGCTCTCTCAGGTTCTATCTCTTCTTGGAAGCTTTCCCTGATAACGTAATTTCTAGTGATCTTTCCTTTCATTACCTTTATTCATTCATTCATTTATTCAACAAATTCTCAGTAAGGTCTACTCTGTGCAGACTTAGTGCTGGCTTAGTGCCCTTAAGGAGCTTATGTTCTAGGTGTGGAATCAACAAATAAAGTAGACAATTATAACACAGAATGGTAAGTGCTGTGTTCAAGGGAAATGTAAGGGGCTGTAGGAGAATGGCCTTCTGCATCAGCCAGGTCCAGCAGGAAGCAGATGGCCACATCACATCAGTAATGTGAGGAGGCTCTATTCAAAGAGGTGGGCAGAGAGTAGGGAAACCACAGGGGGTTGTGAAGTACCCTGGATCTTGAAACATTTGGGCACCATTACCTCTCCAGGCCTGAAGGGGAGAGGAAAGGGGGTGGTTACAGGAATCCAGAGAAGAAGAGAGGTCTGAGATAGGGCTGACAGACAGGAGCTGTGAGCTTCAGTTGAGGGATGCAGCAAGAACAACAGTAGCAATATATACATATATTTTAAAGTTAAGTAGATCAGATTGAAAAACAAGGCAGGGAAGGGCTTTAAGGGAGGGCAGACGAAGGGAGGGATTAGGATTTGTAAATAGGATGGTCAGGAAAGGCCTCACAAAGAAGGTGGCATCTAAGCAAAACTTGAAGGAGGTGTATCTCTAGATGAGTTTTCCCCAGACCCCTTCAATTGGCCCACTTCACTCCCTCAATCCCCATCTCAAGGTCCAGGGCCTTGTCCCCAGCCTCTCTGGATTAGAGAGTTCCCTGAAGGTCCCTCTCAGACTACGGTTTCCCCAGGAGAGGAGTTCTGTTTCATCCTTCCTTTTCTCATCTAATAACACTAGAAGCTGCCATTTATTAAGCATGTGCATCACGCTCTTGGCATGTTACACACATTGGGCCATCTAAGCCTCATAGCAAGACTGCAAGGCACAGCTGGGGAAAATGAGGCAGTTCGGCCCACTTTCCATTGGCCCCTTGGCCAGCTGCCTTCCCTAACAGGGCTCCTGCCCCATCCTCACTCCAGAGAAGGGGAAATGGAAGATAGACCTTAAGTTTTTGAAGGACTGAAAAAGGGAACAAAGATTAGGAGTGTACTTGATGTCTCCATTGTGCACAAGGACCAAAGGGTAGAAGTCAATAGGAGGCAGTATTTATCAAAATGTGAGAACATCCTAACAATCAGAGCCTCAGATGCCTTGGAGGCAATGAGCTCCTTTTCACTAGAGGTGTGCAAGAGAAGCTGATCAATCTGTTGTCAAAAATGAAATATAGGTCAGCCCCTAGCCAGCAGCTTCATGCTGCCCAAGGGCCAGGGGCGTGTGCGTGACTTTCCTCTGCCCTGTGAAGGGTGTGCCTCCCACTGCTATGGGCCTTGGAGCCACTGCCCTCATTTTCTCTTGCTGTCTTGAATGCAGTCCAAGGGAGGTGCCTTGCAACCAGCGCGTTGAGCGCCAAGAAGGACCAGGAGATGGAACTGGAGCCACCACATTCTACTTATGAAGGAGATGAAAAGTTTCCAGGAATTAAGTCCAGTTTCATTTCAGTATAAGATAGGAGAAAATGGTGATCCCAAAGCCTTCTTCACAGAGATTTCCTGGACAGAAACATATCCTCAAACACCTCCAGTCATATCTATGAACGCATCTTTTAGCATCATATCATCAGCTGTAAAGCAGAGCATATCAGCCAAGTTACAGGAAGCAGTGGAAGGACCGCCATGACCCACATGTTGTTTGAATATGCGAAGGACAATAAACAACAGTTCATGGAGAATCACCATCCCTCTTAATTCTACGACAGCCACAAGAAATATCATCTTGTTTGAAATTCCTAATGCAGCCCCGTCAAGTGAGAAAAAAAGACAACTTTCAAAAGCCCAGAAGGAACTATATCCAATCTCCTGGGATAAACCGTATGGAAAAGAATATTTAAAAAAGAATGTATATATGTGTATAACTGAGTCACTTTGCTGTACAGCAGAAATTAGCACAACATTGTAAATCAACTATACTTCAATAAAAAGAATAGAGAATTAGGGGACTTCCCTGGTGGTCCAGTGGCTAGGGCTCTGGGCTCCCAATGCAGGGGGCCCGGGTTTGATCCCTGGTCGGGGAACTAGATCCCACATGCATGCTGCAACTAAGAGTTTGCAAGCCACGATGAAGATCCTGTGTGCCACAACGAAGACCCAGTGCAACCAAATAAATAAATATTTTTTTTTAAAATAGAGAATTAAAAAAAAAAAAAAAGCCCAGAAGCATAAGTTGGTAGATAAAGCAGCTCACAAAGGAGAACTTCCTCGAGGATGGAACTGGGTTGATGTGGTGAAGTTAAGCAAAATTGGCTTTAAAGATGATGAATAGCACTTGGAATTTGAGACATGGGAAGAGCATCTTTTAAAAAATAAACTGGGTTCAAAATCTTTTATTACTTTTTTCTGGTATTGAAGTGACTTTTTATAAAAACAGATTTTTTTGATATATTTCTTACATAAAAAATGTTTTAAGCTGAAAGTTCATGAGGAGATCTGGTTGTATTAAATTATTTTCATAAACTTACCTTAATAAAAGGTGAAAATGTTACTGATTAGTATACTTTATGAAGCCAGTTGAGCTTTGTAAATGGACAAATATGGGGAATAATAATCAATGTTAACTCATATGATCTTATTCTAGTCGGTGTAATTTTTTTAAAGGAATATGAAGCCCTTTTCAAACTCTCATCCCAGTGGGACAGAATACTGAGTGAACAATTAGTCCACAGCATGATCCATATTAATAGGCTTCTCATCTTAGTGAAGTCTTCATCTCTTCTTTCTCTTAATTACTGAAGCATAAATTGCTTCAGAGATTTAAATACTAGTATTTGAACTTTATTCATAATATTGTTTGTAGTTACTTTTTACTTTTCAAGGGTGAACTGCTTATTTCTAATAAACGAATATCTGTTTATACTTTTCCCCTGGTTTCGGTCACAATGTTCAATTATAAGAGCTTTCAATGGAATGTTGAACAGGAGAATATAAAAACAAATCTGCCAAATACATTAGAGAGCATTTGAATAGAAGTGCTGGTTCCTATTTAAAACATTTCTCTTTGCTGTATATACCAAAATAGATGGGAGTAAAAGATGCCTTAATATTTAATTTTTGTATTGTTTAGAGACAATGGTTTAAAGAAATTCCTATTTATTTAATATTTAATTTTGTATTGTAAGAGAAAATGGTTTTAAGAAATTCCTATTTATGTAGTTTTAGTTGTTTGTAACTGAGGTCTTCTAAATGGTTTAATATAAAACCGCAATTCTGGTGTTGCTTCTTTTCAAGTATCCAAATGTATTTCTCAGCATCTTTAAAATAATAGACTTAGAAGTCTTTCAACTGCTGAACTGTAGTACATGCTTATTTTTTAAAAAAATCATTAACAGAGGAAACTATTGGTGTAGTTTTACCAGCAAGTTATTGATATGTATGTGTGATTCACAGTGATTCTGTATGTGCTCCCCAGCTATAAGAACACATAGGCTGGACTTACCTGGTGGCGCAGTGGTTAAGAATCCGCCTGCCAATGCAGGGGACATGGGTTCGAGCCCTGGTCGGGAAGACCCCACATGCTGCAGAGCAACTAAGCCCGTGTGCCACAACTACTGAGCCTGAACTCTAGAGCCCGTGAGCCACAACTACTGAAGCCTGTGCACCACAACTACTGAAGCCTGCATGCCTAGAGCCCATGCTCCGCAACAAGAGAAGCCACCGCAATGAGAGGCCCGCACACCGCAACGAAGACCCAGCGCAGCCAAAAATAAATAAATTAATTTAAAAAAACACAAAAACCACATAGGACTACTGTGGTGGTATCTGGAAGGGTTGATTGTTGGTTCCTCAAGTCACAGTTATGCAGCTTGGGTCTGAGTTTTTAAAGAATAGCTAACTTTTAAAGAAGTTTCCTTAGCAAAAGAGCAGTTGAGTTGTGACCATGGTTTTTACTGGGCTAACGCTGGCTTCAGTTAAATCGTTTGAATTATGAAGTAAGTATAATTATGGTGAAGAAGTTCAGCCTCATTTTCAAATGCTGAATCACATTTTATTTCTTGAATTAATATGATATAAACATTAAAATTCAGGACCATTGGAATACGTTGATTTGTTTGCTTGTTTTTTTAAAGAAATTGAAACTGCTACATTTGCTAGTGGAAGAAAATGGTTTTGCTCTGAAGATTCTGAAATTGTTCAGGCTTATGGTTCATAGATTACAAAGAATAATGCTAGTTAAATGCCAATGAACTATTTTTACTCTTTTTATATGAAATGTATAAATTTCGGAGGTGGGGTGATGGTGGCAGTGGTGCCTCTTACTACCTTGTGTAAAACAGTTGAACATTCTCATCAATATTGCCATCATCATCAATATCTCATCAGTACTGCCATCATCATTTTCTAAGTTTGTTTACTTAAAATTGTATGGAATGACACAATTAATAAGCAATAAAACCTCTATTACACACACACAAAGAAATATAGGGAATTCTTGGGTAAGGGATTTGACTAGATAACTCTGAGTCCTTCCAACTTAGGTTCTATCAATAAGTGATTCTAGAACTCTAACATGGTATGATTCTAAGACTGTGATTCCAAAATTTTATTAGGACAAGAGACAATCCCTAACTTCAGAGAATTCACAATCTAGTAAATGAGGTGGACAAATAGTGACTTTTCATAACTGTAATAAACACTCCTATAGATTAGATGCAAGGCTTGGCAGGATGTGGGAAGGAATGCTTACTGAGCCATGGCTGTTTCCTCAAGGCTGGTCTCAAGAACCACTTGAATCACAATCTCTCCAGAAGCTTTCTTTTTTTTTTTAAATGCTAATTTCTGGGCTCTAGTCCAGATCTTCTGAATCAGAACCTCTGGAGTGGAACCCAAAAGTCTACTTCACTTAAAATAAAGGCCAAGGTGATTCTTAGGTAGACTGAAATTTGAGACTGCCTGCTCAGAGTCAGGATGACTCCCCTGAGAGATGATATCCAGACAGAAAAAAAAAAAAAAAAAGTAGCTGGGCCAAAATATGAAACTACAAAAGTCACACAGAAGTAACATGTTTTTTCTGTTTCTTTGTTTTTGTCTTGTTTTAACATCTTTATTGGAGTAATTGCTTTACAATGGTGTGTTAGTTTCTGCTTTACAAAAAAGTGAATCAGTTATACATATACATATGTTCCCATACCTCTTCCCTCTTGTGTCTCCCTCCCCCCTCACCCTATCCCACCCCTGCAGGTGGTCACAAAGCACCGAGCTGATCTCCTTGTGCTATGCGGCTGCTTCCCACTAGCTATCTGTTTTACGTTTGGTAGTGTATATATGTCCATGCCACTCTCTCACTTTGTCACAGCTTACCCTTCCCCCCTCCCCATATCCTCAAGTCCATTCTCTAGTAGGTCTGTGTCTTTATTCCCATCTTACCCCTAGGTTCTTCATGACATTTTTTTTTCTTAAATTCCATATATATGTGTTAGCATACGGTATTTGTCTTTCTCTTTCTGACTTACTTCACTCTGTATGACAGACTCTAGGTCCATCCACCTCACTACAAATAACTCAATTTTGTTTCTTTTAATGGCTGAGTAATATTCCATTGTGTATATGTGCCACATCTTCTTTATCCATTCATCTGTCGATGGACACTTAGGTTGCTTCCATGTCCTGGCTATTGTAAATAGAGCTGCAGTGAACATTCTGGTACATGACTCTTTTTGAATTATGGTTTTCTTAGGGTATATGCCCAGTAATGGGACAGAAGTAACATGTTTTGATGAAGGTTAGCAATTTTGTACAACATTCCCTCCATGTGATAGGTCTTTTTTTATTTTGTTTTTATTTTTGTTTTTTGCGGTACACGGGCCTCTCACTGTTGTGGCCTCTCCCGTTGCGGAGCACAGGCTCCGGACGCACAGGCTCAGCGGCCATGGCTCACAGGCCCAGCCGCTCCGCGGCATGTGGGATCTTCCCGGACCGGGGCACGAACCCGTGTCCCCTGCATCGGCAGGCAGACTCCCAACCACTGTGCCACCAGGAAAGCCCAGGTCTTTTTTTTTTTTTTTGCTTTTTTTTAATTTAAATTATTTATTTATTTATTTATGGCTGTGTTGGCTCTTCGTTTCTGTGTGAGGGCTCTCTCTAGTTGTGGTGCGCAGGCCTCCCACTATTGCGGCCTCTCCCGTTGCAGAGCACAGGCTCCAGACACGCAGGCTCAGTAATTGTGGCTCACGGGGCAGGCTGCTCCGCGGCATGTGGGATCCTCCCAGACCAGGGCTCGAACCCGTGTCCCCTCCATTGGCAGGCAGACTCCCAACCACTGCGCCACCAGGGAAGCCCCCCAGGTCTTTTTTAAATGACAGCACTTCTTAGATATAATCTGAGATTCTGTGATTGAGGGTATATGCCTCAGATGTCCTACCTAGAACAGATTTTTTTTTTAAATTTAAATTTATTTTGATTCTTTTCTTTTTTAAAATTAATTAATTAATTTTTGGCTGCGTTGCGTCTTCATTGTTGCGGGCGGGTTTTCTCTAGTTGTGGTGAGCGGGGGCTACTCTTCACTGTGGTGCACGGGCATCTCATTGCAGGGGCTCCTCTCGTTGCGGAGCACAGGCTCTAGGCGCACGGGCTTCAGCAGTTGCGGCTCGTTGGCTCTAGAGCACAGGCTCAGTAGTTGTGGCACATGGGCTTAGCTGCTCCACGGCATGTGGGATCATCCCAGAACAGGGCTCGAACCCGTGTCCCCGGCATTGGCAGGCGGATTCTTAACCACTGTGCCACCAGAGAAGCCCTAGAACGGATTTTTGTTTGCAAGGGAGCCAGAGCTGGCCTCAGTTTTTTTTTTTTTTTTAAATTTACTTATTTTATTTATTTATTTTTGGCAGCGTTGGGTCTTCATTGCTGCACGCAGGTTTTCTCTAGTTGTGGCGACTGGGGGCTACTGTTCACTGTGGTGCGTGGGCTTCTCATTGCAGTGGCTTCTCTTGTTGCAGAGCACGGGCTCTAGGCATGCGGGCTTCAGTAGTTGTGGCATGTGGGTTCAGTAGTTGTGGCTCACGGGCTCTAGAGCACAGGCTCAGTTGTTGTGGCACACAGGCTTAGTTGCTCCACGGCATGTGGGACCTTCCCAGACCAGGGATTGAACCCGTGTCCCCTGCATTGGCAGGCGGATTCTTAACCACTGCGCCACCAGGGAAGTCACCTCAGTTTGTTATTAACTATCCCAAGGCCGGAGGCTGGCAAAGAGGGCTCTGATAATGACTCCCCACAGAGTCCCTGAGAGCTATTCCCTGCCACCGTCCACTCCCTTGCCCATGGCCTCCTGGTCCTCATTTCCCAGCTATCCCTGGATGCTTCTCTTCTCTGGAACCTGCAGTGTCCCCAGCAAGGAAGAAACAGCTTGAGTGAGGGCCTGGTGGCCAGAAAGTGAAGGGTATTCAGGGACAGGGAGCAGCGTGGTGTGGCTGGACACCAGTTGTCTGGGCATGTGAGGGACTGTTGAGACTTGGATGAAACATTGGCCGAGGTTAAGGGGAGAGAGTGGCCTAGTGGATTCTGAGTCTGAGCTCTGCCAGTGACTTCCTTAGTGAGCCTGAGCAAGTCTCCTTCCCCAAACTGGGCCCCTTCCCCAAACTGCATCCTGTCTGGAAAAGAGGGTTTGTGTTAGAATCAGATGATTTCTCCAGTGACCATCCGGCTTTAATATTTTGGATTCTAAGATCTCATCTGACCCTAACCATCACCCTGTGAAGAATGCATGCAGGAACTGTACCCGTTTTACAGCGAGGAAGCCATGGCCCAGTGAGGAGCAGTGTCCTGCCCGCCACCATACAACCACGTAGGAGCAAGGTCTGATTCCACCAGCACCAGACGCTCTTCTGAGATCCTCCTCAGACCGGGCAAGCTGAAGCGAAGCAAGGAACATTCGGTCTCAGGTCCAGGAAGCAGGCGCTGCAGGGTACGGAAGGGTCGCAGCCCACAGCTGGGTGAGGCCAAGCAGCTGGGCGGAGGCGCCCGAAGCCAGCTCCGGGAGAAGTGGGTGTGTTAGGGGCCGGGCGGGGCCGGGTGAGGGGACGCCCTGAGGAAGGGAAAAGGCAGCTGAGCGCGGGTTGGAGCACAGAGCGGAGGGGGCGCAGACGGTACTGGTCGCGGGCTGCGAGCAGGGGGGCTGGCGGAGCGCCTTGGGGCGCAGTGCGGGGCACCCGCGAGCCCAGGGCGAGGTGTCCAACGAACAGACGGCGCCCCTGGGAGCCTTGCCGACCGGCAGGTAAGGCGCACCCACCGGCTCGGGAAGGCTGAGCCGGCGCCAGGGGTAGAAATGAGGGGTGTATCCGCCTCCCTGGAGGCCGCCACCCGACGCAGATACATACTGATCCTCCCCTGGACAGAGCCACAGGGATCCCGGGGCGCACGTGGGAGCGCGAAGCTGGGCTCCTGGCACGCCTTGCCCGGAAACCGTGGGGGCTTAGGTCGGCACTCACGGGCCCCGGGACGGCGGCACCCAAGCTCCTTCCACATCCACAGATATGCGAGCGCACGATATAACAACCAACTTGCACCTCCGCAGCGAGAGCACACGCGGAAATGGCGCTCCGGGACCCGGCGTGTCTTCTTGCTTGGCGGGAGCCGCTTGCTCAGCGTGCGAGTTGCCTTGCCCATTCGCTACTTTATTGTGCCCCTCGCCCTATGCGCCCCAGTCCTGGGAAAAGCCTAGAAGCTCCCTTAGATGTCTTCTAGTACTAGTAACATAGATCTAGGCTGGGAGTCAGGAGACTTGAGTTCTAGTTTACAGGTTGTGTAAACCTGTGCCAATCGCCCACCTGCTCTGTGCTTTGTGCGTTCTTTTCCTGGGTCACCAAATGTAAAATGAGCCTCCTGGTCCTGTTGCCCATGTACTCCGTATGGCATGTGGGGGAAGGGGACTGGGCCCGGGAGTTTCTTGTGTAGAAAGTACAGGAGTTCAGACCCCTGTGTGAGGGCCCCTTGGAGAGTGTCTCCTCCTATCCCCCTCCCCACTCCTCAGCAGTTTGCGTATGGGGAATCTGAGGCCCAGGGGGGAGATGGCTTGTCCAGGGTCACACCAGGGACCAGACAGAAGTAGAACCCAATTCTCCCCACTCCTAGCCCAGGGCTGATTCCACTTCAGCTACAAAAGTGCGTTGTAAATATGTTAGCTGCTCTTTATCTCCTGGCATCCAGCCAGTTAACCGCTCTGAATGGAGGAGAGCCAAGCTGGAGGCAAGGAAACTGCTTTCAGATTTTCTTGACTCCTTAAGATGAGAACAAACAACCTTCATCCCTCACTCACTCCACACTTTGCAAAACACACTTCTATCTATAAACTGAATGGGTGGATGCTCAAAATGCCTACTAAGAGGGAGGCAGGACAAGATATCCCATCTTACTGATGGGGAGAATGAGGCCCCAGAGTGGAGAAATGACTTAACCAAGGCACACGGCTAGACATGTCTACAAAATAGGGGCAGGTCTCTTGACTCCAACTCTGGTGTGTTCTCTATCACCAGCAGGACTACAGAATGGTACCCCTAAATGGAGAGAGATTACAGGGCTGATCAGAGAGGACGAGAAACAAGGAAGGCTTCTGAAGGAGGTAAGTGTGTCTGAGAATGAAGAAAAGTAATAAAGAACCTCCTGGCTTCCTCTGAGGGTAGGAGAACCTAAGATGGGGAGAGGGGACATAGGGATAGCTGTTCTTGGTAATACTGGGGGGCGGCGGAGGAGATAGGGAAACAGAAAAGGAAATAGGTGACCAGGCTGCCCAATAATTCTCTCTTATGTTTACATAATACTTTGCAATTTCTAAAACACCTTTCCCCTTTGGTCTCCCCGAGTTGCGTGTGAGGCAAGCAGGACAGGGGTAATTATCCCCATCTCATAGATGAGATTCAGAGAACATAAATGCAGTGCTCAAGGTCACATAGCCAAGCATACAGCCAAGATTGGAACCATGAAAGGCATACCTGAAAGGCAAGATTAGAGGCTGGGAGACTGGGAGTTGGACTGTGTGTGTGCAGCAGGTGTGTGTGTGTGGCTGCCCCCTGGGTGGGTACACAGGGAAGAGGGTTGCTAAGCTGCTGCTGGTGTTTTGGGGCCAAGAATGTTTGCCCTTTGGATTGAATGGGGTTCCGGTGCAGGGAACATCTGGGCTTCCAAAGGTGGCTTAGAATTCCTCCTCCCCTGACTCACTTGCCCATCTGACTGAGATGGTGTCTTTTCTTTGAGCTTCCCCTTCCCCAGACCAAATGGAATCTGTTTTGGCCTGCCCTTGAAGTTGCTTTTTAAGTGCTGTAAGCTGTTTTCATGAATGCGTATGTGTGTGCGCAGGGGGGAATAGTCTAATAAGAAGAGACATTTATCCACCTATTCTTGAGTGCCTGCTGTAAAGAAATGTATGAGGCACAGGTCCCTACCTTCACACCTCCCAGTGCACAGTTTAGTATATCTATATCTATTTATATTTATACAGATATACACACCCAATTTCAATACAGCATAGTGCTCTAATAGGGTTTTATGCAAAGCACTTTAGGAACAGATGAGAAGAAGAGACTTAACTGGCTAGGGAGTGGGGAAGGTGGTGTCTCAGGAGAGGATCTACAGAGGTTATATTGGAGCTGGGTCTTGAAGGATGAGTAGGAGTTCACTAGGCAGATAAAAAAGAGGAAGGGTATTTTTGCCTAAGAAAACAGCATGAGCAAAGGCAAGAGGTGTGCAAGTGCAAGGAATGTTTGGGGAATGGCCTATAGCTCAGTATCATGGGACACAGGCAGTGGGGAGAGCTGTGGTGAGATGGGGCTGGAGGCAGGGTCATATCCAAAGGAGCTTGAATGATAATCGCAGGAGGTTAGACTGTCCTATAGGCAACAGAGGACTTATAGTGGAAAGATATGTGGATGAGATACCTGTTTCTGGTCCCAATTCCTAGGCTGTGAGACCTTGAGCAAGTGATTTCCTCTTGGGGTGGGGTGGTTTTTCCCACTGGTTGAATGAGGTGGTTACACCAATGACGTGATTATTAAGATCCCTTCCAGCTCAGATTCTATTTCTGTGTCTCCTTCTAACTATACGTTAAGATTCCTCTCCCACCAGCCCACGGTGGTGATAAGACCACCAGAGGGGCCAGAGGCAAAACTCTGCATTCCCAGGAGTTATCTCTGGATCCACTTGCTTTATGTGGCCTTTTTCCCCTGCCTCTCTACCACATTTCCAAGCACTTCAGACACTCATTCTGCAAGAGAAGCTGAAACAGAGCATAGGGAAACCAAAAGAACCGATGGTGGCGTTTCACTTTTCCCCAGAGAAACCTGAAAGAAAACCTTACTAAGATATCCAGTTCATCCTCCAGGTCCCAGCTTTACGCCTCCATTCCCAAGTTAGAGGCCAGGCGAGCTCAAGTCAAGAACAGCTTGGGCAAAGCTGTTAATGTGTTGGAAAGAGTGACATCAGGGTGTGGAGGAAGAGAGTGCACCTGGCTTGTGTATAGAAGAGCAGGAGTAGGTCTGGAGCAGAAAGGGCCATGGGGAGCAAGGCTAGAAAGGAAGGTTAACTCTTCCAAAAGTTACCAACTTCTCCCCTTACTGGATCCTCAGTTAAGATTGGCAAGAGCGACTTCCCTGGCCGTCCAGTGGTTAAGACTCCGCACTTCCAATCCAGGGGGTGCGGGTTCGATCGCTGGTCAGGGAACTAAGATCCCACATGCCAGTGGTGCGGCCAAAAAAAAAAGATGAGCAAGAATCTGTAGTGCAGGAAAAAGGAGTAGTGGTGGCCTTAGAGGAGATGATGCCCCAGGACATGAGGAGCCTGTGTTTGGTGTGATATGCAGCTCAGATGCCAGAAGACATTGCCATTTGTAGCGGAAAGAGCACCTGAACAGCACCCCAAAGACCTGGGTTCTCATCAGAGCTCTAACATTTACTAGCCATGTCATTTTGGACTAGTCACTTCCCCTCTCTGACCTTCAGCTTTCTCAACTACAAAATGGAGGGGTTGGCCTAGAATCTAGATTCTAAACAATCTTCAAAATCTCTTTTCAGTCACTGTTCATCTCCCTTCCTAAATGATTATCTCTTGTTTCAAGTCAGGGACTCTCCACGGCAGGAGCTCTGTCTTCCCCATCCATAGACCTTCACAATCAGCAACTGTCTTGAAGAGGGAAGACAAGGAGCTCAGAAAAAGGAACAAAATTCCCCACATTGCCAGCTGCCAATTCCCAACTTGGGTCCCAGAGGCAGGTCATAGAGAACCAAGCTGTCCCTTTATGAGCTCTCTGCCTCTCCTTGCACACAGGTCCTCCATCCCACCTCAACCCAGCTTCTAAAGATATGCAACTGTGGCTCCTTTGCACGTTCCATCAGAACTACAAATATCCATCCAGGTCTATCCAGAGAGGCACTGGAAGGAGGGTGTGAGGAATAAATGGTTTTGTGAACCTTTACTCCTCTCACTGAACTCCACCTCAGAGCCCACCCTGTTCCCGACGCTTTCCCGCTACCCCCACTTTCTAACACAGAGTCTGTCTCCCCCAGGCTAGATCACCCTGGCAGGTGAGCTATAAAGAGGAAAAATGAACAAGTCAGCAAATTTGGCCTTCAGTTTATCTAGGCTGGAATACTAAGTGTAACTCAGTCCTGGGACTCTGAAGCATCTTAACCTGTGAGGAAAGAATCTGAAGTCTTCTCTATCTCGTGATTTGAGGGACTCTAGAGAGCCCCCCAAATCCTCTCCCCCCAGCCTACCCAATCTCCCAAATCTCACGTATGGTTTTGTGGTATCTTCATGTTAGAGCTGATCAGGACCTTATAAGATTACATAGAAAAACCCTTTCATTTTACAGATGCAGACAGAAGCTGGGGCCCAGAAAAGGGAAGTCACATGCCCAAAGTCACACAAGTAGCAGCTGAACCAAGACAGCTCTTTGGTTTTCATTTCTTTCACTGTAAAATGAGGGAGGTTAGATTAGATGGACTCTGAAGGCCTTGCCAGCCTCTGCTCTGCACAAATAAAACCACCACATCTGTGGAGCGTCTAGTGCCAGGCACTGCATACTCTGCTTCTTTAATTTTCACAACAAAGCTATGGTACAGATAGTGTTGATGCCATGCCTATGTTTATACCCAGTCTATCCAAATAGGTTGATTGGTAACATCATTTGTTCCTACATAAAATAGCAACCCAATTGCTGGCTGCCATTCTGCCACTCACATCATTTCCTTGGGTCTCAGGCCCTTTCAGCCTCTTAGAGGCTCCTGCTAAGATGCCAGTACCCTGGGGAAAGGGGATGTTTTAGACTACACTGTTAGCTGGTCCCTGAGCAGCAGCTCATGTGTTGAACTGAGGTTTCTCATGAAGTCACCCAGATGAGACATTGTGAATCTGGAGTCGGGGGACAGCAGTCAGATGTCCCTTGGCCATGGCACAGCTCCTATAACTGCAACCCTAGGTTGGCCTGATCCAGCTGCTGCAGGAAGGGGAGGGGAAGCGGCAGGGTGTCAGCACCCAAAGCACAGCTATTGCACAACCCTTGGGGCTTGGCCTCGGGTGATCCACCCTCGTTCTGAAGTTTTTTCTGTGTGTCTAGTTCCTTCTTTTTCTGTCCCCTCCCCACCCAGCTCTGGGCCTTCCCAGCTCCCAAAGTCAATATTGAGAGCCCAGATGTGTCCAGGGACATCCTGAAGACATGTCAGGACATCCGGAGGGGCTGAGGAGCCTTAGGGCGCCCACAGGGAGATTCCTGGAGCTGACTAGGAGCCAGTGAATTTGCTGTTGTTTGGTGAGTCTTCCAGATGGAGGTGGCCCTCCGTCTGCCTTGTCAGTTCAAACCCCCATGCAAGGCTATCGAAGAAAACTGGTGACAGTGACTGCCCTGGGAAAGAAACCTGGGCCATTGGGAACAGAGAGACTGCATTTTCATTGTATGTACTGCTTCAATTTCTTTTTTTTTGCTGTGTATATGTATTTACTTCTCAAAAATGAAAAACAGATTTTCATTTTAATGAAAACCGTGTTTTTTATTAAAATGTATTTAAAAAATCCTCTTCACTGTAATAAAAGTATATGCTCAAGCAAGCCTGGGGCAGGGGGCAGAGCAGAGATAATAATCTTTTTTTTTTTCTTTTTAATTAAAAAAAGTTTTTTTTAAATTTTAATGTGGTAAAAAGCAACATAAAATTTATTGTCTTAGCATTTTTAATGGTACATCTCAGTAGTGTTAACTATCTTTACATTGTTATGCAGCAGATCTCTAGAAGTTTTTCATCTTGCAAAACTGAAACTCTGTACCCATTGAACAACAACTCCTGGTGATAATCTTTTTTGATAGATGAGGAAACTGAAGTGCAAACAGGGCAAGAAACTTATTTCCCTCAAAGTGAGCTCTTCCCGCACTTATGCCATCTGTCTGTTGTCTGCTTATAAAACTGTCTGAGGCCCCTTCCTCCTGCAACCACTGCCTTAGCCATTCCAACCCCCAAATGCCTCTCACATCCTCTATCTGTCCCCGCCCCCACCTTGTCATCCCCTCTGCCCCAGCTCAGGACTCAGCACCTTGAACCCACACTATTTCACTTATCACTGGGCTCCCTGCCTCCATCCCTGCCCTCTTTACTCCACACTCCACACAGAAGCCAGAGTGTCCTTTCCAAGCACAGATCTGATTATTTTACCCCCTTTTAAAATATCATTCCATGGTTTTTCTCCACCTACAGGGTAAAGTTCCAACTCTGCAGCCTGGCACTCAAGGCCCTTTATGATTTGGTTTGGGCCAATGTCTCCATCCCACATCCTATCTTATCCTTTCACGCATCTTACACTCTATGCTACTTTCCATTCTTCAAAGTGTGCTTTCTAGTCCATCTGTTTGCTTCCCTTCCCTTCTCTACTTCCAAAAAATCCTTCAAGGTCCAACTCAAATTCTTCCATCACTGTGAACACTCTCTGAGCACTGGTCAGAATTCATCCCTTCTTCCTTTAAGCCCCAGTAGCTCCTACATTGTCTCCCACATTAAGAGCTGGCTTTGTGCCCCTGAGTGTAGGGACTGGCCTCCTAGAGCTCCCAGAATAAGGCTGCCCAGGAGTGGGCCTCCATAAACGATGACTGGCCAGGTGATTCACTGAGCCATTAATTTCATTGTGCTGCTCCTGCTTTCCATTAGCCCGTATGAGGAAAGAGGAAGGCACAGTTATATGCCATGTACACAGTGATGTTGTTTTCCCACTTGTTGCCTGACAAGTGGGATAGTAGATGAGAACCTATGCCTCCTCGATCTTAACTCTTCCCCTTTTCCATCCAGACAAGGTTGCCCGAGTACTAGATGGCAGGGGGCCCCAAGGCCTTGCATAAATTGTGGGCCAGTCCTGGATTATTGCTGTATTATTTTGATTCTTCCCCCCAAATTCTGCATTCTTAGAGTTCTTCATGAATATTTATCATGGTCATAACTAACTGTCATCTTTTCTGGGGAAGAGACGTGATGGTTAATAGTCAAGTTAAACAGCTCTACCTAGATAAAGGAGGGCTTTGGAACCAGTCAGTGAACACTGAGTGCCTGGCCTATAGAGAAATCCAAAGTGGCCTTCTTTACTGGAGACCACTGAGGGAAGGAGAACTAGGGTAGTCCCCTAGACTTGGAGGAGAGACACAGCCTTTCTGACCAGGAGCATGTGGTCTGCTGATAACCCTTATCAATAGCAAGAGGACAGCCACAAATTGCCTTATATGTAAGTGCTGGGGCAAAGGGAAGGCTGCGATGATAAAGCTTGTGGAGTATGTTGGGAGCACACAAAGGCTTCCTGAAGGAAGTGAGCATGGAGCCTTGTTTAAAGGAATGACATATGTTTTTCCAGAGACTAGGATACAAGGCTGCCTTTGGCTATTTTTCTACATTGTAGACTAAGGATCTCTGAGAGGAAGGAAAAGGAACATCTGCTATCACCAGTTATATGCCATGTACACAGTGACATTGTTTTGGAAGGCAGGATAGTTGAGGTGCTAGTGTCTTTTCTCTCTGGGGTGGGTATAACCCCAAACTGGACTGAGTATTCCTTTCACTCCAAAGCCCTCAGGCCCAGTGCCTGCAGTGGTTATCAGCCTTTGCCTGCTCCCCCAGCCACCTCCTTTCCAACAGAATTTCTCCTCAATAGCTAGGAATACCTAGAGTGGGACCTAGGATGCTTTAGAGGTCAAGTGACCCAGCCTCTGGCCTCCAGGTAGGGGGAAATCTAAGCCATCCCTAAACATCTTCTACATGGTATCTGTGGAGCATAAGAAAGAACTGTGCTGAGGGAGAGTTCTGACGAATGTCTTCTAACTGTGCCACACAGTCCTCCCCAGAGCTGGTGTGGAGGCCAGAGGAGCTCTGAGCTGGCCATCGAAGAGCAGGGCTGTACCTCGGCTCTACCTCCAGTATTCTCTGTGATCATGGACAAGCCAACTATTCTCTCTGGGCCTGTGTGTAAAATGGAAGAAATTACATTAAATAATCCCTAAGGCCCTTCTAGCCTAAAGCTCAGTGACTTTTAGAACCCAAAGAAAGGACAGATAAGCATGCTTACAATGGTCAAGGAAGACTTCCTTCCACAAGTATTTATTGAGCACCTACTGAGTGCTGTCATAAGTGCTCATACATAGCAGTGAATAAAACAGACACATTCCCTGCCTTCCTTGGGCTGGCAGTCTAGTGGAGAAGACAGACAAGCAAACAAGTAGTTAGAATAAATTGTGATGTTGGGATTTTAGCTGGAGTCTGAAGGAGTGGGAAGGTCATTCAATCTACAAGTAACAGAAGCCATCCTCTCTCTTTTCTGTCACTACTAGAGCATCCTCCGATTCTTCCCCCACCTGAATCCCTGTTGCTATGGAGACCACCAATGGGACTGAGACCTGGTATGAGAGCCTGCACACTGTGTTGAAGGCTCTAAATGCTACTCTTCACAGCAACTTGCTCTGCCGGCCAGGGTCAGACAACCTGACTGAGGAGAGGCGGGCCAGCCTACCTGGCCGCGATGACAACTCCTACATGTACATTCTCTTCGTCATGTTCCTATTTGCTGCCACTGTGGGCAGCCTCATCCTGGGATACACCCGTTCCCGCAAAGTGGATAAGCGCAGTGACCCCTATCATGTATACATCAAGAACCGTGTGTCTATGCTCTAATGCTAAGAGGCCGGGGATGGCAGAAGATCAAGATTCCTGAGGATTATCTTGTGGGGCCTCCAGAGCTCAGCTATGTGTTACATCAGGCCTCAGTGTTCTAATCTGTAAGATCAACAAGAAACAGTACTAAGGGAGGTCATCATTGGGGAAGGAGGAGAGGATCTAGCAGACCTAGGCCTTGTGGATAAGGATTTTTTCCAGCAAAGATAGACGTTACAGACAGTAGGAGCCCTTTGAACAAATATATAAAAGTGGCAGGAATTCCCTGGTGGTCCAGTGGTTAGGACTCCGTGCTCTCACTGCCAAGGACCTGGGTTCAATCCCTGGTCGGGAAACTGAAATCCCACAAGCCGTTCAGTGTGGCCAAAAAAAAATAAATAATAAAAAAATATATATATATATACACACACACACACACACATATATATGTATATATATATATAAAAGTGGCAACATATAATGACAAATGAGTGTTCTAGTGGCCGGAGTGTTGGGGGCTAGGGGCTAGAGGAAGGAAAAGAGGAAGTTGTAGCAGAGGGAAATGAGACAGGAAAATGCCCTGAGGACACATTTTTTGATGTGTTATCTTCAATGACCATGAGAAGCAGCAATGATTATCTCATATCACAGACAGGAAATCTAAGTTATGTTACTTACTTATATTTTTTCACATTTTATGTTTTTCAGCCCATTTAACATTTGTGATTTTACCCCCCCGTGAGGGAAGCAGAGCAAGTGCCATTCTGCCCATTTGGGCCAAAGCAGTACCATGACTGGAACCCAGGTTCTCTGGTCACCTTGCCTAGTGCTTTGCAAAACTGTGTGCTACCTAGGAGTGGATCTAGGCCTGAAACTTATATAATTCTGGGGGGCCCTCCTTAAGAAAAAGAATTTTAAAATATCTTATTTTTGCAAGTATTACAAAAACATATCACCATGTTAATACATTGTTGGGGCCCCTCCTAAGATCTTAAGAAGGAGCCATGCAAGTACAGAGCCCTGACTGTTAAGCCTCATTAGCTCCATGGTCCCTGTGCCCTTCCACCAATGTCCCAGTGCCTTTCCCAGCCCCATCTCCAGTCCTGGGGACTTCACTACCTCTAAGGCAGCCTCTAACATTTTGAATGAATTCTGTGAGTAATTTTCTGATATCAAGTTGAAATCTGCTTCTAGAAGATTATTATCACACCTAGAAGATTACCATATTAAAAGAGGCAGGTACCTGATTCAGTGGAAAGAGAACCAGCCCTGATTCTACTACCAGTGTGGTATATAAACTGGCTAGACACTTCCCTCTCTGACTCTTGTCCTTCTTCAGCACCGTGAAATAGAAAGTTGAAATAGTTGAAAGTCTCTAAGGGCTCTACCAGATCTGATAGTCTAGGCTTCACGTACATTGATTTGAACCACATAAAACTGCTGTGCTGGACTTCCCTGGTGGCGCAGTGGTTGAGAATCTGCCTGCTAATGCAGGGGACACGGGTTCAATCCCTGGTCCGGGAAGATCCCACATGCCGCGGAGCAACTAAGCCCGTGCGCCTAGAGCCCACATGCTCTGCAACAAGGGAAGCCACTGCAATGAGAAGCCCGCACACCGAAACAACGACCCAATACAGCCAAAAGTAAAAACAAATTTATTTTTAAAAAAAGTCAGGAAGTTCCAATGAATCCAAGAGTCACACACACACACACACAACTGCTGTGCTTGTAGGTCAAAAACAGCTGAATATCAGTAGTTTCACATGCTTCAGCTGAATACATGAAATGTGGCCAGCTACAAATCCCAGGCTGGAACCTCCCACTGTTCTGTTTAATTTCTGTTATTAAGGAATCTCCATGGGGTCTCCAGAAAGCCCTATCAAAACATACATATTTGTGTATATCAAAAACTTTGAAAGCATATTTTGAGAGCACTTATCTCTGAAGAGAAGGATTATGGGTGATTTTCCCTTTCTACTTTAAAAATTTATGTAATATTTGATTTATTTGATCGTAAGTATGTTTCTTATATAATAAGGGGGGGGGAAGCTACTTTTACTTTGAAAAAATGAAAATAAACACCTGTGTGTTACTTGAATGGAGGATCACAGAACACATTTGCTCCCATGAGCAGTTAGTCATGTTGATTCCAGTTAGGAATGTTGATTCCATGCAAATCAGTGCTGAGCCCCACGTGTGCTCTCAAGCCTTTCCTCATATCTTCTTGAGAGAGAAGGTGGAGACCTGCTTAAGAAGACGTGACATATAGGTGGACAACGGACTCGAAGTCTACAGCTGGATGGGACTTTGGAGACCGCCCAGCCCAAACACCCAAATAAAATACGGAATCCCAACAAGAATAAGAATGAATGTCAGGTAATGGATGCTATCAGGATTTTGAGAAATGAGATTGAGTGGATGCAGAGGAGCCAGAGAAAGGTAGAATTTGAACTGGGCTTTGAGAGATAGGACAGATCTACGTGGGCAGAGGGAATGAACGGAACAAGACAAGGGAAGCTTGGAGGCAGAAATGTGGCAAGACCACCCTCCTGAAGAGAGCAGGTCGGCGGCTGGATGGAGCAGGAAGCAGCCCAGAGTGGCTGCGCTGGGAGTTCAGTGTCCCCATCTATGGGGGAGACTTCCCTTCACACAGTCCTTATACTCACAGGGCTTAAAAATAGAGTAATACAAATTCTTTTGCTTGTAAGTTACAGAAATCCAGTGTGTATTAGCATAAGCACAAAAGGGGATTTATTGAGAGGAGTATGGGGTAGTTCAAAAGAGGAGCTACCAGGGCTTCCCTGGTGGCGCAGTGGTTGGAAGATCCCACATGCCGCGGAGCGGCTGGGCCCGTGAGCCATGCCTGCGCGTCCGGAGCCTGTGCTCCGCAAGGGGCTCAATATACCTCATTATGTACACTCAACGTTGGGCTAAATAAAAATATAAGATTTTAAGGTATAATTTAAACATTCTAATATTTTATGATGTAGGTATTCCCCTTGGGTCTCCCCCCAGCTCTATCCCACTGCCTCCTTCAGCCCATAGGCTCTTTTGGCTGCACTGGTTCTGCCCTCTGCTGGCCAGATCCCAGCACATCACCTTGGGCCCTCAAAGCAAAACTTCAATAATCACTCATTCAGACGCTGAGTGCCTACTATGTGCCATGCACTCATCTAGGCACACTTGGAATACATAAACAAATGAAAATGATCAAAGAAATCCCTGCCTTAATACTTAAAAGCACTTAATACTTAAGATACTACATGTCAGGCTATGGCCTAAGTATTTTACAGACATTAACTCATTTAGATTTCAAAACCTTCATAACATCCCTATGTAGCAGGTATTCCTTACAACTACTTCAGTAGAGCCCACTTGTTCTTCACATAGCTCCTTCCTCACTCTCAGCCCAATTTCAGCACCATGGCATACCCAGCCCAGACCATGGGTTTGAACGGTCCCCGGAGATGATTTGGGAAGATGACGGCAGAGTATTGACATCAGTAGACTGAAGTTGGGTTCCCTAGAAGCAAAGTCTGAGACAGGCATTTATTGAGGGAGCACTTTTTGGGGGAAACATGCAAAGGAAAGAGTGAAGTAGATAGGAAAGGGAACAAGACAAACAAGGTACATGTCAGGTCACATCTAGCCCTGGCCTGATCCACAGGGAACTGGGGCATAAACCACAAGGCAGACTTACACCCCCTTGAGGCAAAGGGGCCGGGCTTTTATGCCGCATATCAGTCAGTCATTGCTTGTGGGCCACCCTGGTGGGGAGGGGGAAGAGAGGAGGGTTGTGAGGAGGTGCCCATCAGCTGAGGGCAGGTCTCTGGAGAAGGGTGGCACCTGTGAGCAATTGCAGCCTAGACCAGTTGTCTTGGTTGGAGATCTACAACAGCCTAGTTCCTCAGGAAGGTTCTGAAGCTCAATTTTCATCACAGGATCAGCCCCATCTTTAGTGATTATCCTTTTCTACCCTGTGTCAGTCACCATTGACTGCTGGCTGCTAGAGGGGGGCATGTAACCTCCCACGGGTGCTCACGTTTGGCTGAGCTGGAGAAGGCAGTAGCTCTGAGGTGACAGCAGCCAACACTCACAGCAGCTGGGGAAGGGGCCACACGGGGGCTCCGTCAGCATCCACAACAGCTGTGCTATTGGGGAAATGGGAGCAGAAGCAGAGTGTCACATCTTGTGATCTCCTTCTAGCTTAAGAGCCAAGAAGCACACACTAAATAAAGAACAAAACAAGATTACACCAAAAAGAACCCAATAGGAAACAATACACTTAAGTACAGAAAATGTGGGGAACCAATATTAAATGTGATGGTCAAGAAGAGGGAGAGGGATGTATTCATGGATGTTTCCTGGAGATGTGAGGTAGGATTTGATTAGGTGGTCCAGTGTAGTATGGTCCAAGGCAGCATTCCAAGTAGGTGGATGGCTCTGCTCTACTCAGTCATTCAGGGACCTGGGATTATGACAGCCATCCTCAACGTGTAGCTTCCAAGTTTACTCTGGTTGAAGCATTTCTAGTTAGTGAGGAGAGAGAAAGAACAGAATTCCAGAGCCTAAGATTTGCTCTTAAGCAAGCAAGGCAAAAGCTGCATACATCCCATCTTCTCACATCTATTGACAAGGGTTCAGTAACATGGCCACAGCTGGCTGCAAGCAGCCAAACCTCAATTACTAAGGAAGAAAGAATGGATTTTGTGGACAGCTAGTGGTCTTCACTCTACCCTCCTCACTTTCCCCAGGACGGGTCATGATAAAAAAAATGTAGAGTCCTGGGAATTCTCTGGTGGTCCAGAGGTTAGGACTCTGTGCTTTCACTGCTGAGGGCGCGGGTTCAATCCCTGGTCAGGGAACTAAGATCCCACAAGCCGTGTAGTGTGGCCAAAAAAAAAAAAAAAGTACAGTCCTGCCAAGAGGAAGAAGTGCTATTATTCTGATTCAGTCATGTTTTCTGAGGGGTGCAGGCGGGAGCCTTGCAGGTCTAACTAAGCCTGTCCTGGGAATGTGACTTTTGCTCTTTTATTTATTTTTTTTCTGGCTCTGGTGAGTCTGGTCTCTCCTCTCATTGGAGTGGTAATATCCAAGATATTTGTTTAGGCAAAGGGGAAATAGACAAAGCAAGTCTTTCAGCCAGCTTTGTGTAGGAAAAAGAATCCTCTTTCACGTGCCACTAGGAAACCAAGAACATGATCTGCCTGGATGAAATCAGAGAACCCATCTATGGTTAAACTGTGACAGAATGAGGTCTAGGAGCAGGAGAGAAGGAAATTAGTGAACAGGAAAGAAAGGGAAGAAAAATTACTATTTGATGACCAACCAATCTCTGCCAGGCACTGTGCTGGGAAGCTCTAGAGGTAATTATTTTTTTAACCTCATTTCATAGATGAAGTAACAGAAGCTCAGAAGTGAAATAGCTTGTTTGACATTCACTTAATATGTAGCACTGTCTAGATTTTAACACAGACTCACCTAAATTCAAAGCCCATATTCTCCCCACTATAGCTGGTCCCTTTGAGAGTCACATTAGTTCCTTTCTTGAAACTAAACACTCTTAATCTCCTAGCACACTCTGTGGCTGGCCTCTCTGCTCCCCTTCATGGTAGAGCAGTCACAATCTTGTCCTCGCCCAGCTCCTTTTACCCCCAAGCAAGATGCCTCAAAGAGAAGAGAGGTCATTGTCACAGTGCTTATGGGAATAATAAGTCAATTGGGACAGCTCTTGGGTAAGAGTCCCTGAGTCCCTACAGCACTAACTCAACACTGGGAATAAGAGAAACATATAGAGACCAGCCACAGAATCTGCTGGGAGATTAGAAGGGTTAAATCTCAAGAAAAGATCTAATGTGAATCATTGATGCACCTCCCTCAGTTGGAGAGAGGATGAGATTATTTAAATACATTTCAAAAGATCTCTGTGGGACAGCTACAGGCTTACAGTTCTGCTCTTGGATTACCATTCATTCATTCAAGAAATAATTATTAAGTACAACCAAGATATTTGGCAATGTGTTTGACAAAAGAATATAGCAGCAAACAAGAAAGGCACAGTCCCTGTCTTCACGGGGGCAAGGATAGCTCACCCACTTGTTTTTCTACCTAGAAAACGGTTCCATTTCTATGAAGCTCTACTTTGAACTACCCTCCTCTTCACAGGTGGAGGCTTCTTTCACTCATGTTATTGTCCTGCTTATAATTCTCTGATAATTTTTACCACAATGTACTCTCCAGGCATGTCTTTTCCCCTCCTAGAAACACTGCAAAGGTGCAAGCAGGGACCATGTCTAATGCATCTCTATGCCCTCATCAACTAGAATACGGCTTGGCACAAAGTGTATGCTCCATAAGTATTGGTGAAATGAATCAACATTATTATGAGTATTGTGCTACATAATCTCTCACATGTGTTTGCGTATGATGCTTTCAATCTTTCAAGACATTTCCATCTCCATTCTCTCATTTGGTTTAGAGTTTGGTCTGGTGGATTCAGTTAAAAGTGGATGTGAGAACACTTTGTAAAATATGAATGGTAAGGACTGTTACTGAACCACATTGACTATTGCTAGTCTTGAGGCCAGGATAATTTAGGTAACATACTTAAGATCACGCAGCAGTAGTCAGTACTAGAATCTATGTCTCCTGACTTCTGTTTCTGGACTTTTCCTCCCTGCATCAGGGGCAACTGACAAAAGAATGGTACAGACAAAGTGCTCGGGGAGCCCCTAAATATGACTGCTAACTCCCAGGAGTGGATACAGTGACACTCTGCCCGGATCCTTGGGGTCAACGCACCCATCACCCAACTGCTGCAAACATGGGCTGCTGGCAGCTCACAGCTGCACCCCTCACTGTGCATTTTCCTGGGCCAGAGGGAACTATTTCAGCCAAGGCTATAACCCCTACTGGGGGGCAGCTCATGACCAATGACAGACTGATACAGGGATGCAAAGGGCTGGTTCCATCGCATCTATTTGGGACAACTGAGGAGCCATCTCAGCTCCAGAACTCCTGGTAGGATCAGCTGAGGTTTCGGTTGCAACGAAATCGTGAGTTAGCTTCTCCCTCTGCCCACTCCTGCTTCCTCACTTCCTTACTGATGTAGCTCCCAAGAGCGCTCTCCAAAAGACCTGCATGCCACTCTCCACCTCAGTCTGTTTCCAAGGGAATCAATCTCTCCCTCAAGAACTGTTCCCTAGCACTGAGCCTGTTCCTAAGTAGTTGTCAGTAATGACAGAGGAATGGATGATACAATATAGATGGAGACAGTTAGTGGTTCTAGCAAAACCAAAATGAAGACAAGGCAGTAATAGAGACTGGCGGTGTAGAAAAACAGCGAGTTATGGTCACTGAATAAAAACTGGCCACTAGAGGGCCCAGCACTACTCATCTATTGTTCTGCAGCTGCCTTAGAGCAAAATTCTAATTTTGCCCTTGACTTGGCAGACACCAGTATAATTGTCTACACGAGGGGGAAAACTGCTGGTCTAATGCTTCCTTCTCTTTTATCTATGCCATGAACATCAGTGTCCTAGCCTGTTCCAATACCCTGTCACCAAGCACTCTGTGCCATTACATATAAACGTATTCCCATAAATCAAAGCTCCCAAAGCCTGTGTTTTTTCCACCCACTGCTCTCATTGTTCCCAAGGAGTTCCAAAGATCAGAAATGTGGAATTCCAAACAGTTGGTTGTGACAATTTTCACCCCAAAATGGAGAGAATCAGCAACATAATCTGTTTAGTCCTGTCACTTCCCCTTCCCCGCCCACTTCCCCAGTTGGCAGTAAAGATAAGACATACAGGATTACATACGAACTACAGTGGCCAAGGAAGAAAGGGGTCATGGGAATCTTCACAGAAGATGAAAAAGTTTGAGAACATTGTGTATGAATTAATGATTGATTAATTAAATCAATTTATTTTTTTTTCTGCTGTGGACTCAGTAAAAAGACTTAAAGAAAATTTTCCTCTGCATCCTTTTCAGAAACACAGTTAGTCCTTTGTAGGTTGGGAGGCTTTCTTTGAGGGATAGGGAGGGAAGGTTTGGACCATTTAGAGGTCTCTGTTTCCAACATATACATTCTTTTATTTTTTTTTAATGTTGTATTCTTTTTTTTAATTGAATGAAAAATTCTTTAAATTCTATAGTGCTTTACAATTTTCAAAGGTTTCACACACATGATTTCATGTAATCCCATAATAACGCTTTTCTCCCCCTACTCCTATATTGCCCTTTCCCCTTCTCCCCACTGGTAACCACTAGTTTGTTCTCTAAATCTGTGAGTTTGCTTCTTTTTTGTTTTATTCACTAGTTTCCAACATATACATTCTTTTTTTTGAAATAAATTTATTTTACTTTTGGCTGCGTTGGGTCTTCGTTGCTGCAAGCGGGCTTTCTCTAGTTGCGGTGAGCAGGGTTTACTCTTCATTGCGATGCAAGGGCTTCTCATGGTGGTGGCTTCTCTTGTTGCTGAGCATGGGCTCTAGGTACACAGGCTTCAGTAGTTGCGGATCGCGGGTTCTAGAGCGCAGCCTCAGTAGTTGCAGCACACGGGTTTAGTTGCTCTGCGGCATGTGGGATCTTCCCGGACCAGGGCTCGAACCCATGTCCCCTGCATCAGCAGGCGGATTCTTAACCTGTGCCACCAGGGAAGCCCTCCAACATATACATTCTCAAAGGGACAGAGCTGGATTGTTTGGGAGGGGGGAAAACTCTGAAGATTAATAGGGAGCAGAGTTGGAGTCTACACAGCCAGGAGGGGACCTGAACTTGGCTCTCTCCCAGTATCTCTGGCAGTGGTGACTATAAGCACACCTGGGGAATGAACACCAAGCCATGGCTTTGGGAGCCATAGGGGAGTTCTTGGTGGCCTGGTTTAGAATAGAAGGAGCAGATGCCTTGAGCAACTGGGTCAGATACATCTGACTGCAATACTCCTGCTTGGACAATGAGCTACAACTTCAATGGACTGAAGACACTTCCCCAGGTTTTCTAGATTGGGTAAGCCCTGAGGTTGTTTTATCCCCACAGAAGTTCTGATATCGAATGTCCCACCAACATGGTAGATGAGGCTGAAGCTAAATTTAATTTGAATTAGAAAAATTAAAATTTAATTTGATTCAGAAAAAAAGTAAAGACATCTAATGTTTTTGCGCTTGTTATTGAACAAGTCAAATGGGTTCCAATAGTTGGAGCTCTGATATCACAATAGTAAATCTAGCCTGGCTAGGTAAATGAAAGAATAGTAATAATGTTTTGAGGGATTTTCAGGCGTTAGGCAATACACTATTTCATTTAACCCTCACAATGTACCTAGGAGGTATACTGAGACCTAGAAAAGTCAAGTGGATCACCGCAGGTCACATGGTTAGTAAATGGCAGAACCAGGTTTTCTGGACTCCACGTCTGTCTAACTTTCTATTGTCATCTAGCCTTGCATTCACTGACATCTAGTCCATTGCTCACTAATTCATTTAGCCAGATATTCACTTAGACAGTGAGTGGTAGCAATACAGTTATTCTGTTACTTGAACAGTGAGATAGATCTAGTAATAACTTGAAGAACGAAAGTATCTTAGAATTATAGAATGTTTGCACTGGCAGCTGGTCTAGTGGAAAGAGCAAAACTTTAGAGCCCAGTGGATTCACTTGGAATCCTGGCTCTGCTATTCACTCCCTATGTGACCTTGAGCAATTTATATCACCTAATTCATTTTCAGTTTCCATATCTGTATATCATAAATAATAATACACATACTTGAGGCTGATGTAAAGATTAGAGATAATATTAGAGATAATCTCTCTCTCTCTTTCTCTCTCTCATACACATACATACACACACATAGGACCAGCTACATGATTTGCCACATAATTTATGGGGCTCAGTGCAAAGTGAAAATGCAAAGCCTCTTGTTTAAAAATTATTAAGAATTTCAAGATGATGACAGCAGATTAAACCAAGCATGGGGCCCCTCTAAGGGTCCTGATGGCATGTCAGTGCCTGGCACAGAGTAAGTGTGCAATAAATGCTAGTTCTTTTTTCTCTCTATATCATTGATTCCAACCCTCTCCTTTTGCAGCTGAGGAAACTAAAGTCCAAAGAAGATGAAAAATGTGAGTTAATGGCAGAGCCAGGACCACAACCCAGACCTCCTCTGTTCAGTCAGTAGTCTTCACCTCAGCCCTTCTCAAATGTTTTCTGTATAATGGCAATAGATATTCCATGAATAAAAGTTTCCATCAACAAGCAAGTTTGCAAAACACTGGATTAAGGTTAAATAGACATCTTTTGCAGAGCTCTTCAAGAGACTTTTCTATGAGCAACATGAATCTCCAAGACAAGGATATTAAATGGAACATTCCCCCAAGTATTGATATGGAATCCTTTCTCAGGAGCCTATTAAATAGCCCTAAGAATGCTTTCTTATACACTGCTGCAGGGCAGTGGAAGTTTCCATGGATTTTGATCTGCAGGGTGTGGTTGTTCTTATTCTAAATTAGAAGCAAACATATCCCTTCCATGAGGCCTTTCCGTCCACATCTCTGCCCTGGCTGACTTGTGAGCCTGAGGATATAAAAATAATGAAAACCAGACTCCAGAAAGAGCATACTTGTTTAGAGTCACCTAATTGCATCCAAAAGGCAGATCTGCTCTGCCCCTCTCCCAGGAGTAGGAATATAGAGGAAAAAACATACACCATGACCCCGAAATTCTTTCCATTCTGAGCAATTTGCTCACAGCCACCACATCATAAAAGTAACAGCTAAAGTCCCTTACGAAAGCACACAGGAGGCCAGGAAATCATGATTCTCATGTTAGCTCTTCCTCTATTAGCCACTGGACCTAGACTAGTTCATTCATCTACTCATCCTCTTACTTTCATTGAAAACCCTCTTGCATCAAATTAATCTCTCCCTTCTTTGGTTACCGTACACTTATATTTTGTCTGTAGCACTCTTCCCCCCAGGCCTGTGAAAATCTCTTTGGAACATAGTTTGAGAACCAGTAGATTAAATGATCTCTACAGTTCCTTTCAGTTCTGATAATCTGTAATTCATATTTGTACGTAGTTTTGCAAGCTATTGCCTCCACCTGTTAATAAAGGACCCTAGCTCCTTGAGAAACGCATCTCTTAATTTCTGGGAGGCCCAAAGAGTGATTCTCACTCACTGGGTTGTTGAGATACCAGGTGACGCTGACCCTTCTGGAGTCCCCAGTCCACAGAATCCATTATATGGGTTGTGCAGAGGAGAGAAGAATACTTTTCTCCTGCCATTGTGCTATATTTTGTCACATGAGCTTCCAATAGGTGTTATTTATGCCCTTTTGACTCATGGAGTTTTTAGTAAAGAAGGTCTTCTATATTTTGCTGATTCCTCCTCACCCCCATTCCCCTCCACAAATTACTAAGCATGAACCAATGGTGGGGTAGGGGTAGGGGTAGGGGAAGGGCTGCAGTGAGGCCAGGAAACAAATCTGCATGATAAACCTAATATTGATTGAACTTTGACTCACTTCTCGTTGATTTTGAAGATTCGGTTGCTGGACCAGATTGCCTATCTCTTTGCTTTCCTTAGGATGAATTCCTCCCCGGAGAGACCCAAGACCTTCATGAAAAACAGACTTTGTGAGTTGGGCCCACTAAGGTGGAAGCACCTGTTTGGGTCCTCTGGGAAGCAGATGCCAAGATGGCGTAAGAAATACGAGAGACTTACTAGGGGAAACACCTGGGAAGGATAAAAGGGAGAGGGAAGGGCTTCGCTGGTGGCGCAGTGGTTGGGAGTCCGCCTGCCAATGCAGGCGACACGGGTTTGTGTCCTGGTCCGGGAGGATCCCACATGCCGTGGAGCGGCTGGGCCCGTGAGCCGTGGCCGCTGAGCCTGAGCGTCCGGAGCCTGTGCTCCACAACGGGAGAGGCCACAACAGTGAGAGGCCCGCGTACCGCAAAAAGAAAAAAAAAAGGAGAGGAAAGAGGAGCAGGTTGGAGAGCCGCAGGCTGCAATGCAGGTCTGACACCTGTGAAACGAAAGGGAGAAGGAAGGAGCCTTGGGCAGGAGAAGCCTCAGACTTCGATGCAGCTCTGAGAAAGTCTCAGCCAGGCTAATCGGAAGCCACAGCAAGACTGCCCATTACAGGAACGCTGTGTTAGGCAGGAGTGGCTTGGCTCTAGCATGTCTGCAGTGCTCAGCCACTGACAGGGAGAAGGAGAGGGAGAGCATGACTGTGGTGTAAACACAGCAGTAGATTTCAGAGGTGCTACAGCCAGAGGCTGTCAGACAGCAACACTCCTCCCAGCAAGCTCTCCATGTGGGGGATCTGAGCAGTGTACTCCCCATGCCTGCCACGCCAGACATGCACACACCTGTGTGAATTCAAAAAGTGGATATAATTTAAGCTCAAGCTAACACATATTTATTACAAACATTTATTGAGCCTCTAAAAGGTATTACACTCAGTGCTACAGCAGCCCCGCCCTCTCCTGTGGAATGAGTGAGTCTGGGAAGGTTTCAGATAATCAGGTAAGTTTTTTATTACCATTATTGCCAACACTAGGCATGTTTTACTAGCCTCCATTGTATACTAGTACTGTGTCAAGCTTGATACAAAAAAGAAAAATCCTTAGGGAGCTCAAGATAAGGTTGCAATAAAATATCCCTCCCCTTTGGGGAGCTCAGAGGAGACTTTTGAAGACTTCTCTCATGCCACTCACCAGATGTGCCAAGGAGGAAGGAGACTTTTAGTAGAATCGGCCTTGCAGGTTACCAGAGAGACCTTGAAACAAGATCTGGCAGCCAACCGGGTGGCACAAGGGCATGCTCCACCCCCAGGACCGTGCCAGCCAAGATTCAGGATTTGCTGAAAGGCAGGCCCAACACCTGTTGTAGCTCCTGGATCAGAGTCAAAGTTTGGGAGGGAGAAAGGAGAGAAGAGGAAGGACCTGGGAAAGAGGGATTTATAGTGGGAAGAAAGAAGACAGCGGGCTTTTCAGAACCATGCCAAAATTCATCTCAGCCTCATCACCTGGCAAAAGAGATAGTGTCCGTGGCAGAAAGAACGCTGGGCATGACACCCAAACTCTGCCTGTAACTCCCTGGCTGACCTTTGTCACTCAGTGCCCTTGTGGGCCTGTGCTCCTTGGCTATAATCTGCAGAGCTAGGCCAGACACTCTTTAAAGTTCTTCCCATTTGAACAGTCTAACATTCTAACAGCTTCCATGAAACAACCCTGGAAGAGCCTGCAGAGAGGCATGAAAAAGAGGGGGTGTAAGATGAAAAGAATTTCCAGTGAACTCAGAAATAATATAACATAATGTAACATAACATAACAAAACATAACAATCATTATAATAAGTAGTAGAGTGTAGGAATGGGGACCAGTAAAATCTCTAAAGTGGAGCTTATTTCATGATCAAGACATTCAGGACATCAAAACGTGACTCTTCTATCTTTATATAGAGGTACATATGATCGGGGGAGGAAAATAGTTCCACCTGTCAGCTGGTTCTAAAAGATCTGAGATTCATAAACATTCCACCAACACATGAACCCCCAATATTATCAACACAGCACTGTCCTTGTCCTTTATGAACCCTCCTCCAGTTTTCTCTTATACAAACAATTTCTACTCCCCTTTAAGTCTGCATTTGCTGCTTATTTTCACCTAGATAAGAACGCTTGGAGGGGAAAGCATACTGTGGGATTTTCCCCAGGCCTAATATTTTAGGATACTAAGAACAGGATTCTGGGGCTTCCCTGGTGGCACAGTGATTAAGAATCCGCCTGCCAATACAGGGGACAAGGGTTCGAGCCATGGTCCGGGAAGATCTCACATGCCACGGAGCAACTAAGCCCGTGCACCACAACTACTGAGCCTGCACTCATGAGCCACAGCTACTGAGCCCGCATGCCATAACTACTGAAGCCCGTGCTTCTAGAGCCGGTGCTCCGCAACAAGAGAAGCCACTGCAATGAGAAGCCCACGCACCACAACCAAGAGTAGCCCCCGCTTGCCGCAATTAGAGAAAGCCCGCGGGCAGCAACCAAGACACAATGCAGCCAAAAATAAAAAAAAATTAAAAAAAAAGAACAGGATTCCATGCTCCCTTCTCATTTATTTCTCTTATTAAGCTAAGAAAACACCACAGTGAAAAACAAAAAACAAAAAACTGCAGTCAAGGGAATGGCATAATTAGCAGCCAATCGGGAGAAGGCTCCAGGCCTTCAGATATTGTACCTTGCAGGCTAGTGCGTCCCAGAGAGGATCAGGTTTTCTCTTGGGATTTCTTCCCTTTTGAATTAAGCACCACTGAGGGCTATGGTCCAGAAACACAAACCCTAAACCTAGTCTCTGGTAGACAAACAGGTCTGGGGAGATTGTATGACCCGCAGGGACAGAGTGCTCTGGGCTCCCTGGGAGACCAGGCTGAAGTGAAGGGGAAAGGGTGTGGTGTCCATGAGGACATAAGAGTAGCCACAGGAGGACTGTGCTGCCTAAATAAATAATGGCGTGTTTGGCAGCAAACCCAATTCATGCCTGGGGCCTACAGGTAGAGAGTCAGCTAACTCACCCTCACCCTTTGGATCTCAGCTTAAATAGTATTTCCTCTGGGAAGTAGGGTGCCTCACACAGTTAGTACAGGCTGCACACTGCACACACCTAGGGTGTGTCACAGTATAGATATTACAGATTTATATATTTTTATAACAATTTTTTGGCAGTTGGTTGTCAAGTGTTTTGAGGAAAAGGTATCAGTTTTGCGCTGGCAGTGATCCTACTGAGAAGCCTTTCCTAAATCAGATCAGGTTTGTGCCCCTCTTATCTGCTTCAGAAGGACCCTGTACTCCCCCTACCATCATATCTACCACACTCTATTCTAAATGCCTGTTTACTGGTCTATATCCACTCCGGGTTATCAGCTTTGTGAAGGTAGAGTCTGTGTCTTGTTCGACACCGTACCCTGGGCCAAGAAAGGTGCTTGGCCCTAGCGCAGGCTCAGTGATATTTGCTGAACGAATGAGCAACATATTTGGAGCCAGCCCGATGCTCTTGCCTAAGTGGACAGAGAGCCTGCCATAGTAGGAAGAGTCCTAGCCACATATTGGATTCAAGACCTTGCTCTTCCTCTCACAAACTGTGTGACTTGATTTTGATGCAAAATAGGAATAACCCTGCCTTGCCCTGTCCATCTCAAAGGGTCATCGTGAAGAACGATTTAAAACTACCGCTTGGTAAACTGTAAAAATATGAAACAACATGAGAAGTAAGTGGCTGTTCCAGGGAAGCTGGACCTATGAGAGCCCCAGGACCAGCAGTAGCCTTGTATCTGAACAGTGAGTAGTGACTTCCAACAGAAAACTAAAGATTTCTGGGTCGGGTAGTACTTTTTTGGTTGCTCAGTACAGAAACCCAAAAATGCTAAAAGGCAAATATATTTCTTCGCATAACAAGGGGAAAGTTGTAGCTGGGCCTCCAAGACAATGGAAATAGGCACAATAATGCCACAAGGTAGACAGCCTTCTAATTCTCCTCCCCCTTCTCATCTCCCCCTACCCCCAACCCTGCCCCCACACCTGCCTCCCTCTCTTTTCGGCCTACCTACTACAGATGGGCTCCCTCAACACAGCAAGGGACGTGGCTACCACTAGTTTCAGGTTCCACCTCACAGTTTTGCCAGCTGAGAGGCACTGAGCCCCTTCTCTTAATTCCAATTTGCAAAATATCCCTTTGTCCTGGCTTGAGTGACATATCCAACTCCGTGCCAAGGGTGGGGGACACTGTGATTTCTAGCCCTCCCTGGAACCACATGACTACAGTGGGGCAATCAGTGTTCAAACAGAAGGGAGGTTACTGTTCCAAGAAGAAAGGGTGGGTGCCAGGCAGACAAGACAATACTGTAAATGTGGTCCATCACCGTTTTCTAAAGACAATTCCCACACTGAGACCTGAAGTGCCACCATTTGCAATTAATTAGCTTTGGTTTGGGTTCTGCTCCCCTAGGCTCATTTTATCATATACCTTCTCTGAGTTCCCTGTAACAGAAGGAGAGCAGAAGGGTGACACGAGCAGGGAGTAGGATGGGCAACAAAGTAAAATCACAGTCCACTTTCCTCTGCAAACCTTCAGTAAATAATCAGAGGGGCCAACCACAAACCTAGAAAGGTTAGCTCTCTTTCTAGAACTGGTAGCTTCCTTTCTAGAACTGGTAGCTACCGACTTAACCTGCTCAACATTCAATCCTAAAATCCTCTGGGCTTTGGCCTGGTTGTGGCTCAAGTGACAATGTTACCGAAACAAAATACTACTCAGCTAGTCTGACCACTTTCACTTTCTTTTTTGTAACAGACCAGAGACAAGGCCACTCTCTTGAGATGGTCACAGATGAAGAAATCAGTCTCCGAGACGGAATATTTCTTAACCAACATCATATTAAAAGGGAGTTAATGGCCATACCAACAGCAGACTCCATGTCATCTGACACTTGTTTTCCCATTGTGGCACCCTTTGTTTTTCTGCACACTTATGACCTAAAAGATGAGCTACCCCTTCATCTCACCTTCTTCCCATTCTTTTGTATCTCTGGGTCACCTATTGAGATACCTTCTCTAGGTCAGTTTTACTATATTACTGTTTAGTCACCTCCAGCTCCCAGTCAACTAGCTGTTGTCTTATTCTCTGCTGTCAGGAATGAGAGATTCCCCCACCAATTATGCAATATTCTCTTCATTACTCTTCAACATGAACCCACTATTTAAGCAAACTAGTCTTGACTTGCGGCAGAATTTCAGGCATCAACTTGCTAGCTCCAACTTATCTCTCCATTTAGATCACTTCATTTTGGGAAGTGAAATATATTTTATTTGGTCTGTTTCCCCTGGCTGGGTCAGGAATACCTCCTATAAGCACAATTAGTACCCCATACTTCCTCCAACAAAATATTTATCACCCTGGACAGTAATTGCCTGCTTACTTTATCTCTATTCTCTACTATAACTTCTGTGAGCACAGAGACTATTCATTTTTGTTTCCCTGTACCATTGTTTCCCCCAGGACCCAGCAAAAAGCCCAGCACATGGCAAATGCTGCATAAATATCTATTGAATGAATGACCAGAACTCTGACTCCATGGTTCCTAATTATTTGCATAGTAGTGATCAAATAACAAAAGGATGTGAATACTTTATAGCTGAACACATTATGTGAAGGACTTATTATGTCAACTCATTAAATCGGCTATTACTATAAAAAAAAACCCTCTGCTTCTGATACGGAGATACCAAAAAAAAAAAAAAAAATTCAGCATTCCATCCACAAAAGTTTCCAAGACTCTTAAATGTTTAGAAGGGCCCTGCTACTGCCATCAGCAAACATCATCACCAGAGTCAAGCACTGCCTTTATGACATTATCCTCACCTCAAGGGCAGGCTGGACTTCCTGCCTCTGGTATCTTCCGCAATCTATTGTACTTGGTGTCCCTGCATTGAGTGCCCACTGCGAGTCAGTTCCTGTTCTAAGTTTTCACATGATTTATCTCATTTAATACTTACAACAACAGCTCTAGGAAGAAGGTTCTGTTTTTATTTCCTTTTAACGATGGGAATACCAAGACACAGGGAGGTTATAAGACTTGGGCGAAGTCACAGAGCTATCAGCTGATGGAGCTAGGATTCAAACCCAGCTCTTGCTCTTAATCACTATGCTATAAGACCCTTCTTTCTACTACTTCATGGACAACAACTTTCCACCTTACTTAGAATGGCCTCCTCCTGTTATCCAAACACATCTTGGACTTTTCCAACTCTGTGCATCTAGAATATAATTCTCTTAAGAATTCGAAGGAGCCTGATAATCTTCCTGAATAATCCTATGTTATCACTGACAAAGAGTAGTATGTGTCATGGAAAGAATACCAGCTTTGCAACAAGGAAGACCTAAAGTCAAAACTTGGCTGTTTTTGTTACCTATGGCTGTGGAACAAACCACTCCATAACTTAGTAGTTAGAACAACAGCAATTTATTATTTCTCACAATTATGTGAATCAGCTGGGCCATTCCTCTGCTGGTTTCACTTGAGCTCACTCATGGGGTGGCAATTACTGGGATGGTCTGCAGGGTGGAAGGTTCATCGTGGCCTCACTTACATGTCTGGCTTTGCTGGGGTGCCTTCCATGTGGCTATTCATCCTCCAGAAGGCTAAACCAGGTTCCTTACATGGTGGTGCTGGTGAGAAGAGCTGAAAAGAATTTGTGGCCATATGTAATCTACCTCAATTCCTAGCTGGTTGACCTTGGGAAATTTATTTTTCCTGAGATCAGTTTCCTTATCTGGGAAATTGTGAAAGTAATCCCAATTGTCTTGGGTTCTTGTAAATATTAAATAAGATAATATATAAGTACCTAACAAACTCCCTACCATATAACGACCATTTATGCCATGTTATTTTCACTTGCTGTAAGTCTTACAGTTACTCGACACTTTTAGGGTCTGGAGTGAATCCTTCCTCCCACTCCCCATCGTCTCTCTGCAATCTGCTTAAATCCTATACTTCAATCAAAATGCAGTTCTAGGGCTTCCCTGGTGGCGCAGTTTGAGAGTCCGCCTGCCGATGCAGCAGACGTGGGTTCGTGCCCCAGTCCGGGAGGATCCCACATGCCGCGGAGCGGCTGGGCCCGTGAGCCATGGCCACTGAGCCTGCGCGTCCGGAGCCTGTGCTCTGCAACGGGAGAGGCCACAACAGTGAGAGGCCCGCGTACCGCAAAAAAAAAAAAAAAAAAAAAAATGCAGTTCTAGTCTCATCTTCTTTACAAAAATTTCCAAAATCACTAGCCTTCAATAATTGGCTATATTAGGGAATTCCAAAGTTCTATGTATAAATTAACTGTTCTCAGCCTTTTCCCCATCCCTACAGAAAAACTTAATAGATTAAGTTACATGTGAAATGATTTATTGTTATGAACAATTTGTAACTTCTGGCTAGTTGGATATAATTCAACCCCTTTCTCCCCAGTTTAAGAAAGTATACTGAAATGTAAATAAAAATGTCTTTATTTTCCTAATTTATTTTATAAAGGTAAATCATTTGCAAAATTTGCTTCATTATCAGCAATAAATTATTTGTGATGTTTCACTGGTCTCAATCACTCATTTGGCAGGACTTCCCTGGTGGTCCAGTGGTAAAGAATCCGCTTCCCATTGCAGGGGATGTGGGTTGGATCCCTGGTCAGGGAACTAAGATCCCACGTGCCACGGGGCAACTAAGCCTGCGCGCCACAGCTACTGAGCTCACGCACCTCAACGAGAGAGCCCACGTGCCACAACTGGAGAGAGAAAACCCACATGCCACAACTAGAGAGAAGCCCACGTGCCCCAACGAAGAGCCCGTGCCACAACGAAAGATCCTGCATGCCTGAAAGAAGATCACGCACGCCACACCTGAGACCCGACGCAGCCGAAAATAAAATTTTTAAAAATTTTTTAAAAAATCACTCATTTGGCACTAAGCACACACCCCTCTTTTAAAAATCTTTTAAAGGATACGTCCTATGTTCCTAACTAGGTTAAAAACACTAATAAAAGCAAAAACCTTGATATATATACATATGCATATAAAAATATGTGCATATATATATTTACCTTGTAGTTCTATCAAAGTGCACTAAACATACTAGAAGGGCAATACATATCTCCCAAAACCTCCCTGTTGAGGATTGTGTTGACAATGAGCATGAAGCAGCTTGGAACAGTGGGAAAGAAAATTGGATTTAGAAGCACAGGCTCCAAGCTTATGTGCTGGCTCTGGGATTCTGGACCAAGAAGTACTTATTTATCCCTTAAATCTATGGTACAATGGGAGAAAATATTGGATGAAGAGAGCAGGAGCCCTTGGGTACTCAAAGCTCATTATCTTAGGCCAATGGGTCTCAAAGATTGGGGTGGGGTGGTCACTTTTTATCACAATACACAGACTTGATCCTTCCCTTCTCTTGCTCATTGATGTACTCTAGGATGGGAAGGCAACAGAGAGAGATGTATTTGGGAAATGTTCTCCTACTGAGAACCACTACAGTATTAGACTCTGAGATTATTCAGTGTAGTTACTTCTAACAGCTTTGTGCAGTTGCAGGGAGAAAGCATCTTTCTCCATATCTCATGATTATTCTGATTACTGAGAGCTATTTTTATTCAATAGAACCCAGTAACTGTTTTCTCAAAGTAGAGTTATCAACTCCAGGGGACTGAAGAGATTCATAAGAGTCCCAAGCTCTCTACAGTCTACTTACAAAACCCACCTGGTCAAATTCTAACCATATAGTCATTACCGTCAATGCTTTCCTCCTTATTACAGTCAAATCCTAAAAGTCCTTACATTGACAGGAGTTTGCATAATGCCTAGAAGATAGCACAGTAAACGTTTTCTGCTTCTCCAGTTGTGTAGGGGACTGCTCTCTCTGTGATAACTCACGCTAACAATTTGTTATGGTTCTATTTATATCTAGCACAGTAGGAGATACCAGAAGGTGCTTAATAAATGTTTTTGGATTGACTAGAATGACTTGTACATCTTGGTTCTTTTCCAGAACAGGGGAGAAAACCTTCTAATTTAATCCAACTCTGGCTCTTAGTAGCTCAGAGAAAAGTCTCTAATGAAAAGGGAAGAAGATAAAACCTTAGTGAGGTTGTTAACAATTTAGCATTACTGAGTCAGGTGGGAACTTTTAATTTGCTCACTAAAGAGAGCAACATGATCTCCAGGGTATGGAAGAACAAAGCTACTGCTAATAAAAAGCCCTCACGTTTGTTTAGCCCTTTATAGGTTACAGAGTGCTTTCATATCTCTCATCTCACTTGAGCCCCCAGCAACCTTGTCAGGCAGATGTAATTTATCTTAAGTTTTTAGAAGCAGAAACTAAGGCTTCGATGGCTTATACAACATGCCCCAAGTCACACAACTAGGAAATGGCAGAGCTAAGACTAATACCAAGGTATTCCTTGTGGAATTAATTAGGGCTTTTTCAAGATAAGAAAGAAACTTAACATACAATAGTTTAAGCAGGAAACAAACTTCTGGCTTAGGTAGCTGGCAAGGTATAAAAGATATTGTGGTTATCTCCTCAATATCTGTTCTCTTTTCTCTTGGAATCTCCCCTACTTGTTGTTCATTCTCTTCTCTCCCCTTCCATCCCTACTGTGAAGCCCATGTATTTTGGGGAAAACTGACCCACCCCTGTTTCAAGAAGAAGGGCTTAGGCTCAAGCTTAAACTAATCAGCATAATCCCACCTCCTGGCCACAGTTATTGGTTCAAGGACAGGCATGTGACAATATATGGACCAATGAGAAGCAAGGAGAGGTTTGCTAAGAGTTTCAGGGAACGAATTTCCTGAATTTAATGAGAAAGTATCTGGAAAGAAATGTCTCCCACCAGATGTGAGGGGAATGGATACAACTTCCTTTTTACAACTATGTAGCAAACCAGCCTTAGAACAAAGATGACAAAGTGGATGGCAAACACGGTCTTTGGTAACATTACTAAAGTACTAGATCAACTATTTCTGAAGCCCAATACACCTCTAGACTTTGCAGTTTCATAAGCCATGAGCTATCTTGGTATACTTCATGGCAAGTAATAGAAAACAACTCAAATTAGCATAGACATTAAAAGGCTTCCTGTTACTTGCCTGTTTGCCATGGAGTCTACTAAGGTAACTGAAGGAATGGAAGGAAGAGCTGTAGAAACAAGGACTTCAGGGACTGGAATTCAGATCTCTGCGGCATCAGGACTTTCCCTCTGCATCTTGTACTTTAATTGTCTCATTCTTTTCTGCTGAAGACATGCCTGTTCCACTATGTGGCAAGTAAATGATCACCTGCCACCTCAGGGTATCAGAGAGAGTGCTGACAGGAAAGAGAGGCCTTTCAGACTGAGTAATCTGAGGAGTACAAAGAGATTACGTACAAAGATATGGGTAGAAATACCACAAAGGATAATGTAATGCCCCAGGGCTAGAAACAGCCTGGTGGAGATCTCTTACCTCTCCAAAGCCTGAAGGGATGAGGGGAGGTAGCAGTTACTGGAATCAGAGACCAAAAAGCTGTGTGAAGAGGGTCATCTGACAGCAGTTGTGCCAAAGGATAAGTCAGATTGCGTCCCAACCTAAATCTCCTCCTTCCTCTAGTTATCTGCTGGTGTTCTCCATTGGCCGAACAGACTGGAAACAGACAAGAGGGAAGCCTGTGGATGAACTCCATACAGGTCAACCCCCTGAGGCAGAGTGGGCTGTAGAAGGGTGGAGGATAGATTTAGAGGGGCATATGGAAGACATCCAGTACACTAACGACAGCAGCCTCTGCAGAATGAGAGCATTTCTTTTTCACGTCATCTGAACGTCAACATATAAGTAATCCCTTACTCCCAAGAAATACTCTATAAAGAGTATACTGGGGAGAGGTTTATTATAAAACATAAGTATCACCGTGAGTGGGCAGAGTATTTAGATCCTACTTGGTTTTCCACTGACCTGTTTAATTTATGACATTAAATACAAGGCTAGGGCTATCATAAAGCAACTCAGATCAACGTAACAGTGTTATGATGGCAATCACATTACTTAGTAGTAGTACTACTAGATTAGAGCATTATTTTTATTACTGTTAAAACCATGTATTACTATTACTAAATTATAGCTTAATGGTTAGAAGTAGGACCTTTGCTCATAACAGCAAAACTGAAAACTGTAAGGTCGGATCTTAACAAACGGCACCACGAAACAGTGGAAAGCTTCAAGTGAGCTTTATTAGGGAGCGCTCCCGGGAGAGGTTCACTGGTCCGAGAGAAAGGGGGCCAGAGAAGTCACGCCCGGGCGAGGGTTGGGCAACATTTTATAGGGGAAGAAGGGAAAGGGGTGTGGTGAATCTGGGAGGGCTCAGGGTATTCCTTATTTGGTGGTCTTTTCGGGTATCCTGGGGGACCGTTAGTCCCGCCCCTCGAAAGGCAGGAAGGCTGGGCTAGTTTCAAAGTCCCCAGGTTGGTTCCTGGAACTGGGTGGTCTGAAATGTCTCCAGGGCAGTTTCTGGAACTGGGTGGTCTGGAATGTCGCCAGGGCAGTTTCTGGAACTGGGTGGTCCGGAGAATTTCGTTCTGATGCAACCTGTGAATCTGATTGTGTTCCCCTGCCTCGGGCCAGTTGGCCTTACAAAAAGAACCTAAATTTTCTTGTTATGTTCTCACAGTGGAGTATTAATCAGGAATGAAAATAAAGTGACAACAAAACTTTAGTAACACAGAAAATCCTAGAAGATAACATAGATTATTAAAATCTTTTTATAAGAATAAAAAATAAGTAAAACAAACAATGTATGTGATGAAACACTCCTTCCCCTAAAGTAATGATAGAAACAAAATTCAAGAGGGTGGGTGTCTAAGGGGGAAGAAAGGGGATGGGATAGGAATGGAGAACACAGGAAGATGTAAGTTATTTGTTGTTAGCTTAGGTGGTAGATTCACGGATTTATTTTATTATTTTATTATTATTTTATTAGTACAGATAAATAAATGAAAATAAATAAATGAATAATAGGGCTCTGCACTGGACCAGTGATGACATACTGGGGATCATGTTTAATCCAATACTCTCTTCACCAAGAATAATGTTCATAACAGCTTTATTTGTAATAAAGAAAACCTGAAAATAAACCAAACTTCCAACCCAAATAACACCAAGTAAAGTGGTGAGTGACGGGGACTTCCCTGGTGGTGCAGTGTTTGGGAGTCTGCCTGCCAATGCAGGGGACACAGGTTCGAGCCCTGGTCCGGGAGGATCCCACATGCCATGGAGCAACTAAGCCCGTGCGCCACAACTACTGAGCCTGTGCTCTAGGGCCCGCGAGCCACAACTACTGAGACCGTGTGCCACAACTACTGAAGCCCAAGTGCCTAGAGCCCATGGTCCTCAAAAAGAGAAGAAGCCACCATGATGAGAAGCCCACTTGCCACAATGAAGAGTAGCCCCCACTAACTGCAACTAGAGAAAGCCTGTGCGCAGCAACAAAGACCAAACGCAGCCAAAAAAAAAAAAAAAGAACAAAAAGTGGTGAATGGTTAAATAAAATCTGGTACATCCACACACTGGAATACTACTCAGCAAAAAAAGGGGCAAAAACTAGTGGTAAACACAATAACCTGGATGGATATCAAGGGCATTGTGCTTAGTGATAAAAGTTAATTTCAAAAGGCTACTTACTGCATGACTCCATTTAATAACATTCTCAAAATGACAAAATTATAGACATGGAGAACAAAGTGGTTGCCAGAAGCATGACAAGGTGGGGATAGGAATATTAATGGTAGCATTAGGGAGTTTCTTTGTAGTCATGAACAGTTCTGTATCTTGAATGTGGTGATGGTTACACAAATATACATATGGGATAAAATTGCACAGAACTACACACACACACAAATGGCATATTATAATGATAAAGTATTCCAAGCATGTTGGTACAGACACATGAATGGAAAAAAAAGATCAATGGAATGGAAAAGAGAGATCAGTTATGGATCCAAAATATAGAAATATATGTTTTCTATAGATATTTCAAATCAGTGACAAAAAAGATGGATTATTTAATAAAAATTGTCCTAAACAGATCAAAGATATATATAAGTAGGAAAAAAAAAGCAAAATAATTGAATTGCAAGGAGGAAGTATGAGATAATTTTTCTTTTCTTTTTTTTTTAATTAATAAATTTATTTATTTTTGGCTGTGTTGGGTCTTCATTGTGGTGTGCGGGCTTCTCATTGCAGTAGCTTCTCTGGTTGCGGAGCACCAGCTTTAGGCACGTGGGCTTCAGTAGTTGTGGCACACGGGCTCAGTAGTTGTGGCTCGTGGGCTCTAGAGTACAAGCTCAGTAGTTGTGGCTCATGGGCTTAGTTGCTCCGTGGCATGTGGGATCTTCCTGGACCAGGGCTCGAACCTGTGTCTCCTGCATTGGCAGGCGGATTCTTAACCTCTGCACCACCAGGGAAGTCCCAGTATGAGATAATTTTTCTTAAATAATCAAGGAGAAACTCCAAAAATATGAAGTAAAATATTTACATAGATGACTACATAAAAATTAAAAATAACACACAGTAAATAATACAATAAACAAAGTCAAAAGATAAATGACAAGCTGGAAAAAATGTTTGTAAGACATATGACAAACAGAAAATTGATTTTCTTGATATATAAAAAGAGCTCTTGCAATAAGAGACAACCAGTATAAAAACGGGAAAAGACAAACAGAAGTTAACGACAATAAGCTAAAAAATGTCTGCAGTATATACATAATATGATGTGTAATCTCATTCATAATTTTAAAGATATAAAATAAAAGACTTTTAAAAAGTTTGATAATAAATTGTATTGGCCAAGGTTTAAGGAGAGAAAAGTGAACTGACATCTTGAAGGCCAGAAACCCTAAACCTTACAGGTAATTATCATTTCATTCATATGTTTATTCATTCAACAACTCACAATACTTAGCATCTACATGTGCCAGACATTTCTTGTACTGAATATGCAGCAGTGAATAAAATAGATAAAACCCGCTGCCCTCATGAAGCTCACATTCATTTTGGGAAGGAATGAACAGGCATGCTGGGAGCAAGTTTTGTGGAAAGAGAGGAGGCAAGATGGGAGAGACATGGGTAAACTTTACCTATTTTTACATCTCTATATATGACTCTCTTCTCTCTCAATTGTCTGGCAATATCCCACGTATCAACTTCAGGGTTCATCTCTAATGAATCTTACTGCCTTCCTGACTACTTCCCACCCACCCCACATTGTAAAAAAATATTTTTTAAAATTATAAAACAGTATATAATATATTGTTATTTTTTACATTTCCTGCAATGTGTACAATTGTGCCATGGACATATCAGATGTTGGGTAAATGAATAAATGAATTTTTGTCAGAGCCAGCATGTGGAATAGGTAAGCAGTAGAGCTGTTATGAGAGAAAGCAGATGGCTTGCAGAGAGGGGGCAGGAGAACAGATGACCAGGTTGCTGCTCCTAGATGCAAAATACACCTCATATTAACTGTGTAATAAATGTGAATCATCAGTACTGTGTCAGCAAATATGACATCATTTTTAGTAGGTCATAGTGTAGATAAAAGAAGTAATTAAATACAGTAAAGGCAGTCTAACATGCACATGCATTTATTTTTCTTTTTTCACTATATTTCTTTTTTTTTTTTTAATTGAAGTATAGTTGATTTACAATGTTGTGTTAGTTTCAGGTGTACGGCAAAGGGATTCAGTTATGCGTATATCTATCTACCTATTCTTTTTCAGATTCTTTTCCATTATATGTTATTACAAGATATTGAATATAGTTCCCTGTGCTATACGGTAGGTCCTTGTGTTTTATCTATTTTATATACAGTAGTTTGTATCTGTTAATCCCAAACTCCTAATTTATCCCTCTGCCCCTTCCCCTTTGGTAACCATAAATTTGTCTTCTATGTCTGTGAGTCTATTTCTGTTTTGTAAATCAGTTCATTTGTATCATTTTTTATTTCTTATTTTTTCCTTTTTTAAGTTGAAGTATAGTTTGTATCATTTTTTCAGATTCCACATATAAGTGTTATCATATGATATGTGTCTTTTTCTATCTGACTTAGTTCACTTAGTGTGATAATCTCTAGGTCCACCCATGTTGCTGCAAATGGCATTATTTCATTCTTTTTTATGGCTGAGTAATATTCCATTTCATATATATATATATATATATATATATATATATATATATATATATATATATATATATATATACCACATCTTCTTTATCCATTCATCTGTCAATGAACATTTAGGTTGCTTCCATGTCTTGGCTATTGTAAATAGTCTGCTATGAACACTGAGGTGCATGTATCTTTTCAAATCAGAGTTTTCATCTTTTCCAGATATATGCCCAAGAGTGGGATTGCTGGACCATACAGTTTTTTAAGGAACATCCATACTGTTCTCCATAGTGGCTTTACCAATTTACATTCCCATCAACAGTGTAGGAGGGTTCCCTTTTCTCCACACCCTCTCCAGCATTTATTTCTATACTTCTTTATAATGACCATTCTGACCAGTGTGAGGTGATACCTCACTGAAGTTTCAATATGCATTTCTCCAATAATTAGTGATGCTAACATCTTTTCAGCACATGCATTTTTGTTTGTCTATTTGCAAACAAAAGTACTAATAGGTAAGGCTATAAACACAATGAAAATATATTTAATTAATAGCTAAATTAAACTAGTATTGGGTCAAAGAGTTACTTTTTAGGCTCTTCACCACCCTAACTTTAATTAACTGAAAGTCTTTTGAAGTAGAGCCTATTCAGTCTTTAGCATGTCATAAAACACAACATCCTTGTCTTAGCATGTCATAAAAGCCTTTTTTGTGTGTATACTTATAATTCAACATGCAGTAAAGAGAGATTGCAGAACATTCAGGAGTAAAAACTGAGAACAAGTGGAAAAAAAACATAATAAAAAGCCAGGATTGTAATGCTCAAATGACATGGTACTGGGAGCCTTAATGAATGCACTTTTCAAAGTTTAGACACCACCAAACTCCCTCTTCATCAACAGGAGGTCAGGGAAATAGAGGAAGTAACATAAAAGGCAGACTTTAGAATAAAGACGTGATATAATTCAAGTCAGTGATTCATTATGGAAGAATTCCTGAGGGTCAAATGACTCATCATCGGTTTTAAGCAGTAAAATATTCCAATTCTTATTTTGGGCAACAAGTGCTTGCTCTACCCCTACTTGGAATCAGTACTGTAACAAAAAGTAGTAAGTAAAAAAATATTTTTAAAATATAAAAAGTTTTAAAATAAAACATGAGGGAGGGATTCTGCATCTGTGATGGGTAGAAACCAGAATCAATTCTGAAACTGTCCCCATCGCCGCTGAAGCCCAAGAGGTGGCTGTGCCCACGGCCGAAATGGACAGAATGCACTGCCAAGAATGGCATCCTGTGTGAGGACCAGCCTTTACCAATGTGTACCAAATTAGGCCAGATCCAACTTGGGAACAACAGCCCTCTTCTAAGTTAGTCTCATGTTGTCTGTTGCCGGTACCTATTCCCAGGGTCGCGGAAGGGGACAATGTTCCCCAACACACCTTGGCTGCTCCATGAGTTGGGGACTTGCTAGTTTCCACACTTTGGAGAGGATCTGTCAAGGCCTGCTGTTGCTGCTCTGTCATCAAGTCCCTTCCCCTGAGGGCACCTCAGCAAGATAGCATCAAGCTGGTTGTATTCTTCTACTCAAGATATCTTGATAACAGGGAGTGGAGTTGGGGGAAAGGATTTTTACTTAGCTATTAAATGGATATATTTTCTTTGTGTTAGTTGCCTGGCTGATGGACTGGGTGGATCAGGCATTCATACTCTCGGGTGGATTAAGGCACAAAATCTGTGGCAGGAGACAGCAGGGGACACTGTGGCTACACAAAACTTTTCTGCCCCACTGGCCTCTAGGTTTTCCATGTCTTACTCAAGTACTCTGCATTGTAATATTACTCAGCGTCATGCCTGTCTGCCCTATAATATAAAATGCTCAGCAGAGTCACATCCACATAGCCCCCAGCTCTTATTGTTCCCTGATCTAAATCCACGTTTCTACACCTATCCCAACTCTTCCTCCCACTCAGTCCAACAGTCAAAACAATCTTTCTTCCCCCTGAGCTCTCCAGTTGTCATGGTAACCAAAAGACAAGTGCAAAGAAAGAATCATGTAGCAAGGCTAGATGCAAAATTTGAGCTATTCTGAGGTGACTTGCTAAGACCACTTCATTTCTTTTCATCTTGAATGCATGTAATAAATAAACTACAGTCTGTGTGGTTAGTTTTAACTGTTTAACTTGATTAGTTAAAGAAAGGAGGTGGGGGGGACTGGTTCAACTTGTTTTAAAGAGGCATGTTGCCAACCTTTAAGGCAACTTGCTTTAATTGCTTCAGGTTTTTAAGGACCTCATGAAAAAAAACTTCAAACGGGAGTCACCAATGAAATTAATGAAATTCCAGTCCAGACAAATAATATTCCATCTCTTGATGATAAAGACTGATTTAAGTAAAAGCAGGTAGTCCACAGCACTCCATCCTTGCTTACTTTGCTTTGATTAAGATCAAACATAGAAACAATTTCTCCAAGTATTCCATAACTACATATCATAGGGAGAAAGGACTGCTCTTGGGACAGAACTTATGCCAAATATTTGAAAAAGTATTTCATGAGGTCAATTATTATTTCCTCTAATGTAAAAGTCCATACACTAAAAAATAAGAATTGAGCACATGCTAATCTCTGCATTAACTTGTCTCTCTCTCTTGAGGTCCCTGTGGAAGATGTATGATGTTTTGATGCCCTCCCCGGGAAATTTTTTTTTTTTTTTTTTTTTTTTTTTTTTGATACACGGGCCTCTCACTGTTGTGGCCTCTCCCGTTGGGGAGCACGGGCTCCAGACGCGCAGGCTCAGCGGCCATGGCTCACGGGCCTAGCCGCTCCGCGGCATGTGGGATCCTCCCGGACCGGGGCACGAACCCGCGTCCCCTGCATCGGCAGGACGACTCTCAACCACTGCGCCACCAGGGAAGCCCTCCCTGGGAAATTTTGATGCTACTGTGCATTCAAGAGCTTAGGATAGTGTGGCCTCTGTCTCTTGCTCTCTCTTTTGGTGTCTCTGTTTCTGTCTCTCTCTCCTTGTTGTTACTTTTCCTGTCTTTAGCAGATATTGTTGGAGCCACTTCTTCCTTTTCTCATGCTGGCAGACCTCCACTTTTGAGTAGATTCCACCTTTCTGCCCAAGACTCTTCAGCTCCTGCACACTCCAGGAGGGAATGATGGCTGATCTAAAACACTCATGTGGTCTCATTCTCCTTGCCAGGGATTGATTAGGCATGTATCTAATTTGGGCAATTAGATATGAGTAGAAAGCTGCCAAGGACCTCTGGAAAAGGTTTCTCAGGCTAATAAAAAGAGATACACAGTCCTTAACTGCTCTCAGACATTATTGGATCCAGATGTGATGACTGGAAATGAAGCAGTCCCTTACAACTATGAGGACAGGAGTGACATACTGAGGATGGCACAGTTCTGAGCCACTGAATGAATAAACCCTGCTGTGGTCCCAATGTAGAACTTCTAGTTATGGGAAACAGTACATTCCCCTAAGGTCATAACCAGTTGAGTTAAGGTTTCTTATTACTTGCAGCTGAAACATTCTAACAAAATTTCTCACAAGTTTCTCATGGATAGCTAAGAAATGAACACACACTATCAAATTCTATCCAATTTGTAATAACCATTAGTATTAGAAATAATTGGGAGGGAGACATAAGAGGGAGTAGATATGGGGATATATGTACATGTATAGCTGATTCACTTTGTTATAAAGCAGAAACTAACACACCATTGTAAAGCAATTATACTCCAATAAAGATGTTAAAAAAATAATTAACACCAGAATAAAACTGACAATGGCTAAAATTACATACAGTAAAATTTGTTGTTTTCAGAGAATCAAATCTTCAAAGGATTTATCTATTCCCATTTTTAACTGTGGAAAAATTCAAGATAATTCAAAAGAATAGAAACTAGTATAATGAAGTCCCATGTACCTATCACTTAGCTTCAACAACTGTCAACTCAAGGTCAATTCTGTTTCATCTATACTCCCACCTACTCTCTCTATTTCTAGAATATTTTGAAGCAAATCTGGAGACCTCATATTATTTCATCAGGAAATACCTCTAGGATTAGCAAGTATCTCCAAGATATAAGGACTTGTAAATATATAACTAAAATAGCATTATCATACCTAAAATGAATAACTCATTATTAACATTAAATACCTGTCAATATTCAAATCTCCCAAGCTGCTTCATAATTTTGATGGTCAATTTGTTCAAATCAGATCAAACAAGGTGTGCAGATTAAATGTGATTCACATGTCTCTCAAGTCTGTTTTAATCTACAGTTTTCCCTCTCTTTATTTTTCCTTATAATTTGTTTGTTTCTCAAAAAATACATTTAAACTAGCTACTCCAGAAAAATTAGATTTTGTGGAAATAATGGCCACAAAAGAAAATTCAAAAAGACAGAGGTTATGGAAACATTTGATATGGATGAAAACTGATCAATGAATCAAATCTTTGCTGTAAAATGTAAAGGAAGAAGAATTTATTTAAAAACAATTTTAGGAAAAATAAAAATGAGAGGAAAACTGGGAAGAAATAGTATAAAATATAAAATTTATCATGGCATTAAACCAGTGTGGTATAATTTACCCCATAAAATAGTTTCTTAATGAAAATTCATCAATATTGACCTAATTCTGATGAGATTCTTTACTCTCAAAATGTCCTCATGGTTGAAATAGTGGTGTTAAAATAGTATTAAAATAATGGAATCAAAAAAAAAAAAAAATAATGGAATCAGAATACTTAATACTTGTCTATGAGATATCCAAGTGGAAATATTTGATGCGGTTGGGAGGCCAGAAGAGAGACAAAGGCTGCTGTCATTGATTTGAGAAACATGATCAATTAATTCATGACTGAAGCCACAGGAACACACAAAAAAATCATCCAGGAAAAATGTGAAAATTAAGAAAAGGGCTTCAAAAAGAACCCCAAAGAATATGCATTTAAATAATGGGCTATTAAAAGCCAGCAATGAAGATAGCAAAGAATGCCATAAATTGTGGTGTTTTGAATGCTGTGGCAGCCTAGAGAATGCACCTCCATACTTCAAACTATAGGGAAGGTAACCGACCGGGGCTCCCATTACTGGACTCTGAAATCTGCTGCTGTGTTTGCCACAGAACCATGCTAGGCATTGATCTAGATGTTGTATAAATGATGCTGATATGCTCATTAACTTTCCAGGAAACATGTTATAGTTTCTAAAGAGGTTAAGATGTACCCAGATCTTGAGCCATACCTTCTTTCCTCTATTTGTCACTTGTGGCAGCACTGCTAAATACCTACTGAATCTCATTTTTCTTTTTCCTTACCATTAGAAATTTGATTTCCTAGGAGTGGCTGTATAACATACTTCTAGCCAATGAGATGTAAGGGAAAGTCTACTGAAAGGAGCTCATGAGAAAGCAATTGCTTTTCCTGTATTAAAAAAAGATGGGTGGGCAAACTTCTCTAACAAATACCTTTAGCCCTTCACTTTTCACTCTTCTTCTTATCTAGAATTCAGATACAATGATAAGGTGGTTTAGTGATCTTTTAAAAATAGTCTTTTTTTTTTAAGAGCAATTTTAGGTTCACAGTAAAATTCAGTGGAAGGTACGGAGATTCCCCAAATACCCCTGCCTCCACACATGCATAGCCGGCCTCTCTTACTATCAACATCCCCCACCAGAGTAGTAATTTGTTACAATTGATGAACTTAATCACCCAAAGTCCATAGTTTACATTACCTTTCACTCTTGGTGTTGTACGTTCTATGAGTTTGGACAAACGTATAATGACATGTATCCATGGTTACAGTATTGTATGCAATAGTTTCACTGCACTATAAACCCTTGTGCTCTCATCCTTCTCTCCCCACTAACTCCTAGCAAACCACAGTCTCTTTACTCTCTCCATAGTTTTGCTTTTTCCAGAATGTCATACAGTTGGAATCATACTGGCTTTTCAGACTGGCTTCTTTTCAGACTGGCTTCTCTTACTTAGTAATATGCACTTAAGTTTCCTCCATGTCTTTTCATGGCTTGATAGCTCATTTTTTAGCAGTGAATAATAGAGTTGACCCTTGGACAACACAGATTTGAATTGTGAGGGTAAATTTATACATGGATTTTTTTCCAGAAAATACACACAGTACTATATGATACATGGTTAAATCTGGGATGTGGAACCACAGATACACAGGGCCAACTATGGGGCTCAAGCATCTGTGGATTTTAGTAACTGGGGCAAGTCCTGGAACCAATCCCCTGTGGATATCATGGGACAACTGTACTACATGGTCTGGATGTACCACAGTGTTTTTATCCATTCACCTACTGAAGGACATCTTGGTTGCTTCCAAGGTCTGGTAATTATGAATAAAGCTGCTATAAACATCCATGTGCAGGTTTTTGTGTGGGCATTAGTTTTCACCTCCTTTGGGTAAATACCAAGGAACATGATTGCTGGATTTGATAGTAAGCATATGTCTAGTTTCATAAGAAACTGCCAAACTAGGGCCTTCCCTGGTGGCGCAGTGGTTACGAATCTGCCTGCCAATGCAAGGGACATGGGTTCGAGCCCTGGCTCCGGGAAGATCCCACGTGCCGCAGAGCAACTAAGCCCGTGCACCACAACTACTGAGCCTGAGCTCTAGAGCCCGCAAGTCACAACTACTGAGTCCACGTGCCACAACTACTGAGCCCACGTGCCACAACTACTGAAGCCTGCACGCCTAGAGCCTGTGCTCCACAAGAGAAGCCACTGCAATGAGAAGCCCGCGCACCGCAACGAAGAGTAGCCCACGCTCACCGCAACTAGAGAAAGCCCGTACACAGCAACGAAGACCCAACACAGCCAAAAATTAATTAATTAATTAATTAAAAAATAGAAACTGCCAAACTATCTTCCAAAGCAGCTGTACTATTTTGCATTCCTACCAGCAATGAATGAGAGTTCCTGTTGCTCCACATCCTTGTCAGAATTTGGTATTGTCAGTGTTCTGAATTTTGGCCACTCTACTATGTATGTAGTGGTATCTCATTGTATTTTAATTTGCATTTTCATGATGACATATTATGTGGAGCACCTTTTCATATGCTTGTGTATCTTCTTTGGTGAGGTGTCTTTTAAGGTCTTTCGTCCATTTTTTAAAACAGGTCGTTCATTTTCTTATTGTTGAGTTTTAAGAATATGTTGTATATTTTGGATAACAGTCCTTTATCAGCATGTCTTTTGCAATATTTTCTCCCAGTCTGTGTGTTGTCTTTTTATTCTCTTAACAGTGTCTTTCACAGAGTAGAAATTTTTAATTTTAATGAAGTCCAGCTTACCAATTCTTTCCTTCATGGATTGTGCCTTTGGTGTTGTATCTAAAAAGTTATCACCAAACTAAGGTCATTTGTGGTGGTAAGGTGTCGGGGCAGAGGAAGTGCCTGTAGTCCTAAGATTAGGTATCAGTCTTTTAATGTGCCTGTGCCTCTGGAGTCTGAACTTGACAAGTACTTCTTAGTCCTCCCCCAACCCTTAGGTGGGACAGGATGGCTAGAGTAGGCTGGAGTTGGGTATTTCCCTTTCCCCAGGTCAGTTAGGCTCTGATAAAAGCCCAGCAGATTAGACTCTGGTTAAACAGTTTCTCCTGAGGGCAGACCTTGTTAAGAAGAGATGCTCTGGCATATTCAAAATGGTTACTTTCCCCCTTGCCCTGCCAGAAGCACAAGGGTTTTTCTCCAGTATTCACTGTGAGAACCTGGTCAAGCGCCTGGAGGTGAAACTGACAAAAGTGTAGGACCCTGCCCCCAACCATATAACTGGGTCCCCCTTGAAGTTTTTGACTCACAAACTTGTCCACAGTAAGCCTCTCTCCAGCAATTCATCAATTACAGTTTAGGTTTTCCGACCCTTGCACTGGCTCCTGAGGTTTCTGCTTGTGGGTTTCTGCTCCAGTAAGTTTGTGATTCTTTTTATAGGCCTGTGTCTTCGGGCAGCAGTTTGCACTGTGACTTCACTTCTCTGATGGATCCAAGAAGAGTTGTTGACCTTTTTTCAATTTGTTCAGCTTTTTACTTGTTATTAGGATACAGTGGTGATTTCCAAGCTCCTTACATGCCAGACCAGAAACTGGAAGTCAATAGTCATCTTTTGACCATGAAAATGTGGGCCACATGTTATGCATGACAGAGAAGGAGATAAAAGGAGGCTGGTCATTAACGATGTCTTTGACTTACTGCACTTGGATTTCCTTCCTAGGTGCTTCTTGTTATTTGGAAAATAAAAGTACACCTCTCGGGCTTCCCTGGTGGTGCAGTGGTTGAGAATCTGCCTGCCAATGCAGGGGACACGGGTTCGAGCCCTGGTCTGGGAAGATCCCACATGCCGCGGAGCAACTGGGCCCTTGAGCCACAACTACTGAGCCTGCGCGTCTGGAGCCTGTGCTCCACAACAAGAGAGGCCGAGATAGTGAGAGGCCCGCGCACCGCGATGAAGACTGGCCCCCGCTCGCCACAACTAGAGAAAGCCCTCACGCAGAAACGAAGACCCAACACAGACAAAAATAAATAAATAAATTAAAAAAAAAAAAAAAAAGTACACCTCTCTTTGGTTAAGCCACTGTAGTGTGGTTTTCATTACAGGTAGCTGAATACAATCATAACTGATACATTTTTTGGCCATTTCACTCCTCACTGATATTCCTAAATAAAAAGTGGGCAGAAAAATTAAATATCATATATGATATATAACTTGTTCCAACTTGTAACTCATATAGAATTTTTTAAAACAATGAACTCCACAGAAAATAATATCTTTTAGTCTTCCCTTTACCAAACAATTGGGTTTTTTTCCCCTCTGTTGCTCTGAGTCCAGAATGTGTCATTTTCTTCTAATCCTAGAAATTTCTAGGATATTTCAGGCTGAGGACATCACATCATCATAAAATCATAGCTTCTCTTCCAGAGTCCAGAGCTGACTACAACTAATTCAATTTCCCTTTGTCTACAATATACCATACTGTCTGCATATCACAATATAAGGTAGATCTTGGATTTCATCAGGAAATGAAACAAAGTTAAGTATAGAAAATTGACTACTGGCTACCAGTTCTTTCACTGAATAAACAGAACACCAAAAAAATGTATTTATAGGAAAACAAGTTACCATACATTTTATAATCATCTACATGCACTTTATAGCATCCACAGCACACTTTTTATAAAATAGAAAACAACATATTATTTCAAAATGAGCTATTGGGTATGCAGAAAATGAACACAAACTGGGGAAATAAAGGTTTAGAACTGAAATAAATATAAGATACTTCATAATTTTTGAAGCTTAGAATGACCCATTAAGTGGCTCTAGGTAAAGAATACTACAACATCACTAAAAGTGGAAGGTTATTTTTGACCTTTCAAAATGTTAACATTCTTCTTTCAAGAGGAAAAAAAAATTTTCTTTCCTGTTGGTCTTTGGATATGCTGCAATGTGAAGCTGGCAAATACTTGCTTATAAAAGAGGAAGTCATTCATGTCACAGGAGTACAGGGACTTTGACTTGTTCACCACACTCTCTCTCCAATGCCTGGAAGAGTACATGGCACAATAGAGGTACACGATATAACACTGCTGAATAAATAAATCAAAATTAGGATATTTCAGAAAGAACTGAGAAAGGTGACTGACAGATGGTAAAGAACTTGTTTAAAAAAAGGAAGAGAAAATGAATCAATTTGAAGGCTTTTTTATTGTTGTTCTGTTTAGGTTCTCCTTTCCCCTTCTTCCAGTAACAGAACACTGCCCTTCCTTCGAGGAGCTGTTCCTCCTTCATTATCCATTTTATGTGATTCTTCTGGAGTGATCAATCATATTACCCTATGGCCATAGGGGTGGTGGGCGCAGAACACAATCTGGGCCAATTATTTCCAGAAACTTATATCTACTGAAGCAGAGAAATAAATCCTCTCTTTCCTTTTGGGGTTGCTAGCTGGGATGACATTTGCCAGAAGCTGTGTGTAGCCATACTGTCTTCTTCTGAAGCGTTAAGTAGGAGAGCCTGGGGTATGGGTCAGGGGGCAGAGGGTAAAGTTGAAAAATGGAGACAGAGTCTTCGTGTCAGGATCCAGGGGTGCTTGAAACTAGCTCCACTCCTGCCTTTCTCAGGTACATAAGCTGATAAGTTCCATTTTTTTTCATTGTGGTAAAATATAAATAACATAAAATTTACTATTTTAACCATATTTAGGTATACAGTTCAGTGGCATTATGTACTTTCACACTGTTGTGCAAAAATTGTTTTCTACTTAAACTATATTAAGGTTGTTTTTGTCCTCTGTAATCAAAAGACATGGTTTTTCCCCCTCTTTTTATTATTCTATTTTAAGAGTTCTCTATATAGTCTCGATATCAGTTCTTTATCAGAATACATATTTTGAGAACATTTTCTCCCAGTCTGTAGCTTACCTAATTATTTTCTTAAGGCTGTCTTTGGATAAGCAGATGTTTTCATTTTGATGACAACTAATTTATCAATTTTATCTTTTTCTGATTAATGCTTTCTCTATCCTAAGAAACCTTTTCCTATTCCCAAGTTGCAAAGATATTCTACTTTGTTTTCTTCTAGAAGCTTTATAGCTTTAGCTTTTTGTTTAGGTCTATAATCTATCTAAAATTAATCTGGTGTGAGATAGGGGTCGAGGTTGACTTTTTTTTTTTTTCCAGATGGATATTTAGTTGTTTCAACATAATATTTTGAAGAAACTTTTTTTTCTCATTTGCTTATTTTAGTGCTTTTGTTGAAAATCAAGTGACTCAGAGTCTGTTTCTGGTCTCTTGAGTCAGTTACATTGATTTATTTGTCTCTCAGAATGCTGGTACCACACACTCTTTTGGTTGCTATAGCTTTATAGTAAGTCTTGAAAGCAGAAAGTGTAAGTTCTCCAAATTATTCCTTCTCCAAAAGAGTTTAAACTAACTCTTCAACTTATTAGATATTATTTTTCTATTGTTAGATAATAATTTCCACCTAATAAACATTATTAGATATTATTATTAGGTATATAGCTGCAGACCCTGGAATTCAAAAAGAATATGTCTTCTTTGTTGTGCTTGTTACTTACTTCAGAGATATTTATTCCATGTCAGTATGATAAAAGAGGCTTGATATTTGTCATTTTGAGCTTTCAACATCCAAATATTCTTCTTACTTTGTTAATTTTGCCTAAAAGTCATATCCCCTTTCCCTAACTCCTATTTATTCTTCAGTTCCAAGCTATGCTATAAAATGAAACCATTTACACTTGCTTAAAAAATAAAATATTTAGGAATATATTTAAGACTTATAAGACCTCTACACTGAAAACTATATAACATTGCTGAGAGAAATTAAAGAAACCCTTAAAAATAAAGAGATACACCATTTTCATGGATTGGAAAACTCAATATTGTTAAAACGTCAGTTATCCCCAAACTGATGTAGAGATTTAACACAATTCCAATCACAGTCTCAGTAGGCTTTTTTTTTTTTCTTGGTAGAAATTCACAAGCTTATTCTAAAATTTACATGGAAATGCAAGGGAAAATTCAATGAACATTGAAAAATAAGGACAAAGTTGGAGAAGTTAGGCTACCTGATTTCAAGACTTACTATGCATAGCTATTCCTTCCCCTAGGATACCTTCCATGGCCCTTCCAGTCTGGGTTAAGTGCCTCTCTTCTGCACTCCCTCAGTATTCTGAACTACAGTCATCAAAGCACTTACCACAGTGCATTTCAATGATGTGTTATTTGTCTGTGCTCCCCACCTTAGATTTCATAAGGGCATGGACGAAGATCTATCTGGTTTACCACTGAATCTGCACCACCTAGAAGGGTGCCCGCACACTACAGACATGCAAGTATTTGCTGCATTAAGTTGAACTTCAATAATTTTTGTAAAAAAAGTTAATATTTTAAAAGAAAATTCATAAAGGTCATCTTTTGCCTGAGAACTATTTACACAGGTGGCCAGGACTTGTTTACCTGACTTGGTTTTAAAAGATATTAATATCACCATGACAAAATTAAATAGATTAAGATCATGCAATTCAATTCATAAAAAATTCAATCAACCCTTTGGAAATCAAATGTCCTAAACATTTATAGTATATTGCCCAGTAATTGTACTCCCAAGAAGTTAGATGTATGGAATAATGCAGAAGGCAAAAACAGCTTTATGCACAAAAATGTTCATTGTTATTGTTATTTATTAAAGAAAAATGGAGATAAGCTAAGAGTCATACAAAATGAGATTCATTTAAAAAATAACATGGTATGGGCTTCCCTGGTGGCTCAGTGGTTGAGAGTCCGCCTGCCGATGCAGGGGATACGGGTTCGTGCCCTGGTCCGGGAAGATCCCACATGCCGCGGAGCGGCTGGGCCCGTGAGCCATGGCCGCTGAGTCTACGCGTCTGGAGCCTGTGCTCCGCAACGGGAGAGGCCACAACAGTGAGAGGCCCACATACCGCAAAAAAAATAAAGAAAGAAATAAAAAATAACATGGTAGATCAACTTGATGTAATATTTTACAGCCAAAAGATGATTATCAAAATAAGATAATATTTCTTAAAATGGCAGACTAGGGTTTTTTTTTAAATTAATCTTCCTGCTATAACTAAATAACAAAGCTCAGTTAATAGTTTTTCACCTTCTTTTAAATCACGGAAGAAACATGACAAGCCAACAAGAAATTACTACGCCAAAAGTGAAGGGAAAAGGTCATCCCAGAGAGGTAACTGGAAATGTGGTTTTTTCCCTGAAAGCATTTGTCAATCCTTAAAATTTTGTACCTTAAATTAAAAACTCTTTCGGGCAAGAAAGGCAGAAAGTAAAGCCCAGGGTCTGCAAAAGATTGAGAGGCTCATAGAAGAAACTTCTCACAATATGTTGGAACTTTACACCCAGAGTGAGGATAAACTAGGAGAGAAATATCTTATACAGAATTACACTTTATGTAGGGTCATAAGAGCGCCAGAGAATTATAAGCCTTAAAGTAGCTGAACTCCAAGGAACTTAGCAGAAGCAAGTGCAAATCCTTTCTAGATAAAAGTACTTTCCTTGCAAGTCTAAATTTATTCTCACAAATAATTGATCAAATATAATGTCCAACACAAACACAAGGCTCACAAAGAAACTAGAGTCTATGAGCAAGAATTAGCAAAAACAATAGACAAGAGAAACAGATCCACAAAGATTTCAGATGTTGAAAAACTATGCTGATTATAGATAAGGAAAAAACAAGTTTGAAGATCTCTATAGAGAATAGAAACCATAAAAAGTGCTATAATAAAGTTGCAAAAGAATCTAAAAGAATTCTAGAAATAAAAAATACAGTAACTGAAATTAAAACCCCGAAGGTGTTGGTGAACACATCCAGGTACTAGGATGGTGATGGTGGCACACCCTGGGAGGGAATGGAAGCTCCACGCCACCCCCTCTCCCCATACTTTGGCCTATGTATCTCTTCCATTTGGCTGTTCTTGAGCTGGAGGAGGAGAAGGCCATGTGAAGACAGGTGCAGAGGTTGGAGTAATTCAGCCATAAGCTAAGGAACACTTAGCGCCACCAGAAGCTGAAAGTGGCAAGGAAGCATTCTCCCCTAGAGCCTTCAGAGACAGCATCGCCTTACTGACACTTCAGTTTGGACTTCTGGCTTTCAAACTCTAATAAAAACAATGATATATCGTGACCAAGCAAGATGCAAGTTTGGTCCAACTTCCCAAAATCAATTAATGTAATACTTCACATCAATATAATAAAAAACCAAAACTTACATGAACATCTCAATACATACAGAAGAGTGACAAAATCCAACGCTCTTTCATGATAAAAACACTCAACAAACTAGAAACAGAAGGGAACTTCGCCAATATAATAAAGAATATCCACACAATAAAACTCCAGAGTTAACATTATACTTACTGATGAGAGGCTGAATATTTTCCCCCTAAGGTCAGGAATGAGACAAGGATGTCTGCTCTTGCCACTTCTATTCAGCCTTGTACTGGAGGTTCTAGGCAGGGCAAATAGGCAAGAAAAAGAAATAAAAGTCATTCAGATTGGAAAGGAAGAAGTAAAATGATCTATTCACAGATGACATGCTAGTGTATATGGAAAATCCTAGGAAATTCACTAAAAAATGATTAGAACTAAAAAAAGTTCAGCAAGTTTTCAAGATACAATAAGTATACAAAAACCAATTGTATTTCTATACATTTGCATGAACTACTGAAAAATGAAATTAAGAAAACAATTCCATTTACAATTGCATCCAAAAGAATAAAGTATTTAGGAATAAATTTAATGAAAAAAGTGCAAAAATTATACTCTGAAAGCCACAAAACACTGTTGAAAGATATTAGAGAAGATCTATAATTGGAAAAATACCACATGTTCATGGATCAGAAGACTTAACCTTGTTAAGACAAGGATACTCCCCAGTCTGATCTACAGATTCAATGCAATCCCAATCCCAATTCCAGCTGGCTTCTTTGTAGAAATTGACAAAATTCTTATAAAATTTATATAGAATTGTAAGGGACCTAGAATAGCCAAAATAGTCTTGAGAAAGAAGAACAAAGTGGGAGTCATACTTCCTGATTTCAAATCTTTTTTCTTTTTTAATATTGGAGCATAGTTGATTTACAATGTTGTGTTAGTTTCAGGTGTACAGCAAATTGATTCAGCTATACATATACATGTATCTATTCTTTTTCAGATTCTTTTCCCATGTAAGTTATTACAGAATATTGACCAGAGTTCCCTGTGCTATACAGTAGGTCCTTGTTGATTATCTATTTTATATATAGTAGTGTCTATGTGTTAATCCCAACCTCCTAATTTATCCCTCCTGATTTCAAATCTTGATACAAAGTAACAGTAATCTAGGGACTTCCCTGGTGGTCCAGTGATTAAGACTCCGAGCTTCCAATGCAGGGGGTGCGGGTTCAATCCCTGGTCGGGGAACTAAGATCCCAGATGCCACACTGTGTGGCCAAAAAAAAAAAGTAATAGTAATCTAGACAATGTGGTACTAGCACAAGGATAGACATATAGATCAATGGACTAGAATTGAGAGTCCAGAAATAAACCCATATGTCTATAGCCAACTAATTTTCAACAAGAATGCCAAAACCATCCAATAAGGAAAGAATAGAACAAATGGTCCTGGGACAATTGAATAGCCATATGCAGAAGAATGAGGTTAGATCCCTTCCTAACACCATATATAAAAATTAACTCAAAAGGTATCAAGGACCTAAATGTAAGAGCTAGAACTATAAAAACTCTTAGAAGAAAATAAAGGGAAAATCTCTACAACCTAAGATTTGGCAGAGGATTCTTAGATATGACACCAAAATTATCAGCAACAACAACAAAAATAAACCAGACTTCCTCAAAACAAAAAACGTTTGTTCTTCAAAGGACACTGAAAAGAATATGGGGAATTCCCTGGCAGTTCAGTGGTTAGGACTCAGCACTCTCACTGCTGAAGGCCCAGGCTCAATCCCTGTCAGGGAACTAAGATCCCACAATCCACATGGCCAAAAAAAAAAACCCCAGAGAAATAGAGATACTTAAAAAAAAAAAAAAAAAGAATATGAAAAGACAACCCATAGAATGAAGGGGTATATTTGTAAATCATATATCTGAATTGTTTCAGGGCTTATGTCCAGAAATATAAAGAAATCTTACAACTCAATAACTTAAAAACATTTTTTTAAATGGGCAAAGGATCTGAATAGACATTTCTCCCAAGAAGATGTACAAATGACCAATAAGTACATGAAAAGATTCTCAGCATTATTAGTCTTTAGGGAAATGCAAATCAAAACCACAATGAGATACCACTTCACACTCACTAAAATGGCTAGAATCAAACAGTGAGATAATAACAAGTGTTGGAAAATCTGTGGAGAAATTGGAACCTGGATACACTGCTGGTGTGAATGTAAATGGTGCAGCTGCTGTGGAAAATAGTCTGGCTGTTTCTCAAATGATTAAACATAGAAGTTATCACATGATCCAGGAAATCCACTCTTAGGTATATAAGTACGGGAAACGAAAACATATTCTACACAAAACTGTACGTGAATGTTTATAGCAGCATTATTCATAATAGCCAAAGGCAGAAACAACCCAAATGTCCACCAATGGACAAACAGATCAACAAAATGTTGTAAACCTACATATTGGAATATTATTTAACTATAGAAAGGAATGAAAGACTGATACATCTACAACATGAATGAACTTTGAAAACACTATGATAAGTGAAAGAAGTTAGTCACAAAAGACCCCATATTATTTGATTCTATTTATATGAAATGTTCAGAACAGGGAAATCTATAGAGATAGAAAGTAGATTAGTGATTGCTTAGGCCTGGGAGTGGGAGATAGGGCGACAGGGGTCTGATAGCTAAAGGGCGTAAGATTTCTTTTTGAGGTGATGAAAATGTTCTAAAATTGACTGTGGTGATGTTTGTACATATCTGTGAACATAACAAAAAACAGTAAATTGTATACATTAAACGGGCAAATTGTTTGGTATGTGAATTATATCTCAATAAAGCTGTTTTTACCTTGCTTCACCCTAATCCCAGGTGTGCTCTGCATCTTTTCCCTCTTACACAAAGAAAACCACTTTTTATTTGTTGCTGTTGTATCCCCTGTCTCAGCAGAGGGTTTTTGTTGTTGTTTTTTTAAAATTCACTAATTTACTTATTTGGCCACACCAGGTCTTAGTTGCTGCACACGGGATCTTTGTTGCCACGTGCAGGATCTTTAGTTGTGGCATGCGGGCTCTAGTTCCCTGACCAGGGAACGAACCCAGGCCCCCTGCACTGGGAACGTGGAGTCTCAACCACGGGACCACCAGGGAAGTCCCTCAGTGGATATTTTAAGTAAGGGAGCTAAAAGTAGAAAGTTGCTTGCAAGATACTCATTTCCTTTCCGGACCTTTTTTTTTTTTTTTTTAAATACAGCATTCATTAGAGTTTATGACAAGCATCTTTGGGAACAACAAGAAGAGAAAATACGTCTCTTTTCAGAGTGATCATAAGCAAAATGATAGAATGACAGATTTCCTCAAATTTTAAAGTTTTAAAATAGGAAGGTGATGAGACCTGAGCTCTGCTTGGTGCAGCATTTCAAGGAACTGGCAGGATTTTAGAGGAGATGGCCATGTGCCTAGACAGAGGCTTTGGAGTTCATAGCCTCAGCCAACTTTCCTGGCCATACCTGAATGGTATGCAAGGAGAAAGCTGTCAGAGTTCCAGAGACCACTATGACCTTGGACAATACAGATGTTAGCAGAAACCTTGATGAACTAGAGCTATCTGCTCTCTTTCCCCAGTATCGTTTAAAGCCTGGGCTGGAGATGAGAATCCCTGATATTGATGAAAATTTAATTTCTTGCTACCTTAACAGAATGAGAAGTTTGAGTATCTTAATTCAATTTTTTTTTTTTTTTTTTTTTTGCGGTACGCAGGCCTCTCACTGTTGTGGCCTTTCCCGTTGCGGAGCACAGGCTCCGGACGCGCAGGCTCAGCGGCCATGGCTCACAGGCCCAGCCGCTTTGCGGCATGTGGGATCTTCCCGGACCAGGGCACGAACCCGCGTCCCCTGCATCGGCAGGTGGACTCTCAACCACTGCACCACCAGGGAAGCCCCTTAATTCAATTTTTAAAGACAATAAATAAAAGGTATATATTAGGATCAAGAGAGCTATTCTCTTTCATAACCGCAGTTAGGGTTGCCAGATTTAGCAAATAAAAATGCAGGACACCCTGGGCAAATTCCAACAGAAATGAAAGCTTCTGAGCTTCCCTGACTAGGAAAACTATTATACTCCCTCTTCTGGACATACTTAGATACCATTCTTGTATTTGATGAGTTCTGGGTCCTCTTGGTTACCCTTCAATTCCTAAGCAACAAGCTGGAGATGCTGGGCAGTTTCTGGTAACCAGTTTATGTCTGTCATGATCTTGCTGATAAAATTGAAGGCTGGTTGACTCTGGTATTGAATTAGAACTTGTATTTCTCCCATCTTTTATACTTGCCCTATATAGTTATATCTCTTGAAAGTTCTGTTGACTTAGTAGTGTTTCTCAGAATAGAAATAGAATTGTCTTATAAAAACCACTGCTTAATCAAATTTAATATGTATATAAATCATCACTGGATCTTGTTAAAATTCAGATTCTGATTCAGTAGATTGGGACGGGGCCTGAAATTTTACATTTCTAAATAAGCTCCCAGAGGATTAATAGACTGGTCCTCCTATCACACTTTGATTAGCCACCTATGTCACAATCAATAGATATCTGTTAAATATGTACGTACCTAGGCCCTATCCCCATCCCAATGCACTGATTCAGAATTTCTGGGGCAGTGTCCAGGAATATATATATATATATTTTTTTTTTTTTTTTTGCGGTATGTGGGCCTCTCACTGTTGTGGCCTCTCCCGTTGCGGAGCACAGGCTCCGGACGCGCAGGCTCAGCAGCCATGGCTCATGGGCCTAGCCACTCCGCGGCATGTGGGATCTTCCCAGACTGGGGCACGAACCCGTGTCCCCTGCATCAGCAGGCGGACTCTCAACCACTGCGCCACCAGGGAAGCCCCCAGGGATATATATTTTAAACAAACTCCTAGGGAGACCAATGGTCTATGGGTTTAAAATGCCCTCTACCTTTTTCCTCTAGTTATTAATTTTTTATCCTTCAAAGCTCATTGCTGGTCCCTTCTGTCACTTGTTGCTCTTATCGACTATCTCACACTCTAAATCCTTAACAGTTGTCTGCAACAAGCACTTGCTGTTTATCATGGGCTATCTTTTCTTGCATACATCCTGTCTGCCCAGACAGATTTTATTTCTTGAAATGAACAATTGCATACTTTCTTGTAGCCTCAGCCCCTGGCATAACACTTAGCATAGAGTACATGTTTAATTAACGTTCATCGCAGACAATAATGCTGATGATAGTGAATGATGAATTTCTCTCCAGGACTCATGGCTATTTCCCAGGACTTGTGTGATTAAAACAACCCACTGACTCCATAAAGGAAACACCCAACTGATTAGCAAAAACTGTAATTCCCAACCACAGCACGTTATTTTTCAGGGATTGGTGCTACAATCCCTTTGTACCCTGGTAGCTGGGATTTTATTATGGTAAGTGGCATTTTTAAAGGAAAGAAAGTAATACTTTGAATTTATTATGTCTTTTATCTGTGAACCTCAAAGCATTTTAAAGCCATTCATTAAGTTACTGTAGCCAAGGTGTAAATATTATTACACTCTCCTTGCAAAAATGCTGACCAGAGAAAGAGTTACAAGATACTCGATCAAAATCATGGAGCCATTGTAAGGCTACACCAAGAAACTCAGGAGCAGCTGTGTCTGACAGGTAAGCACTTCTCAGCATCTCCCACACCTAAAGTCGTGTGACTTGAAAGGTGAGCATTCTTGTAGAAGAGAGGAGGCCAAAATAAGGAGAAATTTAAGACTATTTCAATAATCTTTCTTCTTCCTCTGTATTCCTACTGCCATTGATTTTTGCACTCTCTTATTCATTCTTACTTATGTTATGGTTAAATGCTGACACATCTTCTCTCTTTCACAACTTGATTTTTGTTTTTCCCCAGTCAGCTTGTTCTTCCTGCCTCCCAGTCCACTGTAGCAGCAGAGCAAAAAGAACTGCCATCTGAGATCTGAAATGAGGTTGGAACCCTTGTTCCATCACGAATTCCGCCTCTTTGAAAAAGTCGGTTCACTCAGAGGCAGTTTCCTCTTTGTGTGTAAAATGGGGATGGATCACGTCCATTTACTCTGTCACACGACGGTTGAAACGACAAAACGCGATTCGTAAACTGTAAAGCACTTAATGGGTATCAGCTGTCCCCTTACTGTACCAGTCCTTGTTTAATTTAATTGAAGCCCAGAGCCACAAACCGCAGCTAACCTAACACGGACAGGGCGTGTCTGTAGGGAACAGCCTAGAGGTAGATCTTTTTTCCTTTGAGAAAACGCAGGGCGCGGAGCTGCCGGGAGTTGTAGTCTTTGCGGCGGCCTCCACATACCTCGAGGAAAGAAAAGAACTACAACTCCCGTGACGCCGTGCGGGGACAGCCCCGCGCACCCTCCCGCCGGCGGGCGCCCCAAGACCAAACGGGAGGGGGCCTACGCGCGCTACGGAGATTCACAAAGCGAGCCCTGAGGCGGAGCGCGTTGTGGTGGCCGTAGCGGCTGATCCAGAAAATAAGACGCGTGGGAGTGTGTGGGGGTTGTAACAAGGATAAAACACGTGGAAAAAGGCAAATTAAAAAATAAAAAGGGCTGTGCCCCGATTCCTCACCACCCCGCGGCTCCTAACTTGCGCATTCCCGGCTCGCGCCTCGGGTCTCGGAAGCTTAAGTCAGCGGGGTTGGGAAGGGGCGGGGCCAGCGGCGCGGGGGGCGGGGCCTAGAGTGGCGAGTGCGGCGGCTGCGGCGGGGCCACGACCCAGACATCTAGGACTGTTGTTGTTCTCTCGCGGTGGGACCGCCTCAGTCTGGTCGCCCAGAGAGACCAGGAGCTGGTCTAGTTGGGAGCGGGGCGGCCGCGTCCCCTCTCTCTCCTGCTTCCCCAAAGCTGCGGCAGGAGCTGGCACAAACATCCTGCGGTTGGTCTCCGATGCCCTTCAGTGAGGAGGGGGTGTCGGGATCCTGGTGAGCGCACGTCAAGCCCCTCCAGCTACGTGTCTTTGCCGGCCCCCCAGGCCCGCACACCCAAGTCTGGCTGCCATGGCTGAAAACGCAGAGGGGGACCTGAACTCCAACCTACTCCACGCCCCCTATCACACCGGGGACCCTCAGCTAGACACGGCCATCGGGCAGTGGCTCCGTTGGGATAAGGTGGGTATCTGGTCAGCCCGGCATCCGCCCCCTATCACTCCGGGGACCCTCAGCTACACACGGCCATTGGGAGTGGCTCCCTTGGGATAAGGTGGGTACCTGGTCAGCCCGGCATCCGCCCCCTACCCAGTGTACGCCCTTTCTCGTCCCCACCCGGTGCTCGGTAGGCTGTGGGGGAGATGGCTCAGGCCATGCGGCAGCGGCTAGCGGAGCCGGGCGTTGCCACCCACCTATGCCTGGGCTGCCTCCCTGGGACCGTCTGAGCTGGGAAAGAATGCCTGTAGTCCCTTCCTTTTGCAGTGCACGAAAGTGCAACCTCCCTTCCTCCCATCTCCCCCCCCTTCAAGTGTATGTCATCCCTCTTAATCCAAAAAATAATATAAATAATAATTATCATCGTAAGCTATACCCTTAATACAGCTGTTTCCTTTCCCCTTTCTTCTCTCTTGACTTCCTTCTCTGCAAATCTGAAAGTGGTTTTTTGCTCTGTTCTTGGACGCTATCTAACCGCTATCCTCTTTAGTTCTGGTCTGGTGTGTTTCCACCTTGCGTCGCTAGGTAGTCGCTGGTCTTTAATCGCTCCCTTGTATTCTCTAATATCACCTTTTGCTCTTGAGAAAGATAAGCGTTCTCTTTCTTTTTCTGGCCGGGAGTTATTTTATGGAAGTATCCTATTCCAAAAATCATGTTTTCCAGATTTCATGTGATGCTCCTGATACAGAATTGTTTTTGCTTTACCCATTCCTCCTCTATTCCGCCCCCACCCCCTCCAAATTGTTGCGATGATTTCATCTTGTGCAGGCATATAGGATGGATATGTGAGAGCTAAAATTAAAATGCAGTTATTTCACTTGTAAGAGGCCCTTGGCTCCAACAGAGGAAGATAATCCAGGCTTTTGCTTTGTCGAATGCATTAAATGAATTTGTTGAAATAGAGAAGTCAACATATTTTAAATGGAATTAATAATACTGAATTAAAGTATTAGTGTGGTAATATGTGAAATCATGTTATTCAATTTCCTAAAGGATTATTAGCTTTCTTAAAAAGTTTTATTTTCACTTTGTTCAGTCATTCATGCATTCAGCAAAAAATATCCATTGAGCACTGGGTAGTGCTTCAGGGCCTTTTAGGTCCAGCGTATGCTGGTGATGAGGAAGCTAGAAAGGGTTCCTGCCCTCGAAAAGCCTTCAGTCAGCAGATGAGGAAGACCAAATAATAAGCAATTATGAGTTATTTAGTATTACTTGATCATATGTATCTTGGACATTCTAATTCCTCCTCTGGAGTCTAGACAAGTGCGGCTCAAACTTTGCAGTGCTTACAGATCACCTGGAGATCTTAAAATGCAGGTTGTGATTGAGGACACCTGGGGTGGGGCCTGAGCTTCTGCCTCATAATGAGCTCCCAAGTGATACCAATGCTGCTGGGCTGTGGACCACACTTTGAGTAGCAAGGCTCTAGAGTGTTCTGACTGAGATACTAGAGAGCTAACACCCTTTTTGTAGGATTTGACCATATATATAAAAAATATGTATGTATATACATATATATTTTTTTCAATCAAGTGTGAAAAATCTGTGGTATCCCATTAATTATCTTAAGGATGTGCAAAATGCAAATAACTTTAAATCCATTAGGTTACCTGGTGAGCTTATGCCACCCAACCCAAAAGCTATGTGACAGCAGGAGCTGAATAGCAAATTATTAGGTAGTGGAAAAACAATGATTAAAACCTAAAGCTGGCCTCCTTACATCCATAATTATTTTTATTCACATTTGGAAGTGAAACCACATTTTTCCCCTGCCTTTTTCATGCTCTCTCTCTTTTTCCTTTTGAGCTATTGATGTATTTTTGTATTTCATCTACTTATTAACAGTGTGGAAACTCAGTAAGAAAAGCTGAACTTTTTATTTATTAATTGCCTGCTGTGAATATAGTTCCTTGTTGTGAAAGGATACAAAAGAAGTGAAGATTCAGAGATTGCTCTTCTACTTTTGGTTCATTAGGGAGGAGGAAGCCTAATAGAAATAAAAGAGCTAAGGCTTAGCATACTGTGAAATGATATATACTACAAACTGCCTGTATAAATATCTTCAGCAGGGATATCTAACTAAATTACAAGTGAAAGTTATCCTTATATGTTTAATATAGTTAATTGCTGTTGTTTAAAGCCATCTGCTGTCAGTAAATGGATGTGGTTGCACTTGTGTCTCCCTAAAGTGATTTATGAACTTCAAAGACACTTGTAGAATTCCAACACAATTTAATTTACTAGTAACTATTATGTATGTCATAGCCTTTGGCCATTCAACAATAGGAGTTTGTTTTTCATTGCCATGGGTGAAATCTTTTGTTCTCTTTAGGTGCCAGTTTTTTTTGTTTTTTTTTGCGGTACGTGGGCCTCTCACTGTTGTGGCCTCTCCCATTACGGAGCACAGGCTGCGGACGCGCAGGCTCAGTGGCCATGGCTCACGGGCCCAGCCACTGCGTGGCATGTGGGATCTTCCCGGACCGGGGCAGGAACCCGTGTCCCCTGCATCAGCAGGCAGACTCTCAACCACTGCGCCACCAGGGAAGCCCTAGGTGCCAGTTTTGACTACACTTTTCCTAATGGGTCTGTTGATTTGATTTTTTAAAAAATATTACCTGAATGAATTAATATTTGTTAATTGTCCATGCTATACCTAGATATTGTTGGGGTATACTAAAATGTAAAAAGACTATGAAATACATATACATGTAAAAAGATAACGCAAGGGTGGTATTGGTGGCAATTAAATGGTGTATAGGCTGTCAGTTTTTATAGTAGTTTAAAAGTAAGTGACCTGTGGACTGGGTAGTCAAGGAAGACAATAAGAAGATGGGATGCATCTAAAAAGAATGAGGAGAGCCTTCACTGTAAGTGGAAGAGAAATTAATTTATATTTAAAGTGCCCTCTACATACAAGGCACTGGCTGAAAATCTGTGGGAGACACAAAGATGAACTAGATATGGATTGTATCTTCAAAGAAAATAGAAGGGAAAATAAAACAAAAGCTCACATATATAGTACAGGGAGCAAGTAACAAGTGCCTTTAACAGATAAATAGATTTAAATAAGTTTAATAATTATTTAATAAAAATAATATTTACTTAATTGATCCCTCCCTTAATGAGAAAAATACTTTTAATTAGTAAGCAAAGGTGTATCTACTGTAGATAGATAGTGTAGGTAAGTTAGGCTATGATGTCCCAGGGCACTGAAATGTAGAGTGCAGAAATGTAAAATAATAGATCAGACCAACAGCATTTATTGCATTACACGTGGATGGCATATGTGGTCTTCCAGCACAGAGAAACTGAGTTTAATACCTGATTAATACCTATTTATTTTTTTTATAGTGAAAAAAAGAACCTACCAAATGCCCTGATTCTTGATGACTCTGGTGAGGCACATAGTACTAAGACATAAGTTGATCTAAAGGCAATTTGCTACTTGCCTAGGTCACCAGTATTGCTCGTTTTAGCCTTGGTGTGTGGTGTTCTTTGAAATCTCTTCATGAAAAAGGTGTTATCTGTGCTGAAACTTCAGGATTAATTAAAATTTAGACTTGTCAACATTGAGAGGAGGAATATTCCAAGTAGAGATAAAAACATTAATGTGTATACTTAGAATATTTGTTTCTGCTGTAGCTTAGGGTACATAGAGAGAAATTGTTGGAAAGGCATGTAGACCAGGTCATAGAAACGCATTAGTATGTCGTTAGTGGCCTTGAATAAATGAAGGTGTATGTAAGTGTTAAAAAGAAATTAGTGCAACAAGACAGGGTGTTTATTGGGGAGGTCCCATGTACCCCTTCCTGTTTCTATGGAGTGGCATTCTTTTGTGCCGTTTAGTACAGTCCAGGATCTGACCCTTGGTTCCTATACCTTCAGACTAATTTGTTAGTCTGTCTTGTCTCAGGATGGACTCACCCAGCTCAAGGTTACAGAAACTGATGTCTGAATTCAGAATGCTGTTTTATTAATTTATGGTACAGTTGTAATATAAATAGATTTGTCTCAGTCAAGCCATTTTCTAGATGCACCATAAGGGAAGTCAAAGAATCAGAATATTTTTAGTGATTGTGAAATCAAATCACAGGGAGTCAGATATATGGCATAAATGTTTAACAGCATTAGCCTGTAATAAGTAAATGCATCAATCTCTGTGATGGGACTGTCCTACCACTGGAATCCAACAAGTCTGTGGATCAAGGTGTTCCTCCTCCAGGCAATGCGCAGATGACTCTTCTACAGTGCTCTCCCCTTCTATCTTTTAGAGCTGACTAAGGCCCCCAGTTCCTTCCTACTTCTTTCTTTCACAGCTTTCATACATTCTATCAAATTACAGACAAGTCTTGCTGGCCTAGACGCCAGGTTCTCTTTAACATGAAAACTCTCTCCTGTTTTTGATATGCTGTAAATTTTAACTTTTCGAAAACAGTCGTATCAAAGATATTAAGCACTGGCCAAATTTGGGTGTGTGAATGTATGGGTGGGGAGTGGGACGGGACCCAGGGCAGAGCTGCTCAGCCAGATGTAGCAGCAACAGCTACATACATATTGAAAACAATATGGAGGCAGGAATTGGCTTGGCGTTTTGAGAAATAATGAGTAGAGTACTATGGTCTCAGAATGTAGGTCTATGTTGAGAAAGAGTAGAAGGTAAAGGTAAAGATAAGTTAGTTAGGTTAGGGTTATGAAATGCCTGAAAATAGAAATAAATGACTTCATTCTAAAGTCAGTGATTTTCAAACATCTAGCAGTGAAAGTTTTTCAAGCAAAATATAGCCCAAATTGTTTTAAAAGTGGTGAATGAATTTCCTTTTAAATCATCATCATGTGATGGAAAACACACCCATGAAGCACCTCTACAAAGGTTGTCTAGTCCAGTTTCATTGTGCAGAGACCCAAAGAAGTTGTGGAAATTATCAGTTGTGGTGGGTAGAGCCTGGACCAGAACTTGGATCTGCCACCTAGTTCAATCCAATTTTTACAATACTGGTCTATATTACATTTTTTGTTCATATTTTTCTAATACTTTACATAATTTGGCATTTAATCAATGAAGAACACTTATCACCTTATTAATTTTGGAAAATATTAGTGCTTATTACTGAATTTATTTGTGTAGTGTTTCAAACCTTGATGATCTGAATCATTTGATATTCACAGCAACCGTGTATGGTAGGCAGGCTAGGTAGTAGTTATCCCTATTTTTATAAGTAAAGAAATTTAGTTTCAGACAAGGAAAACGACTTGCTCAAACGACTGGCTTTTAAGTGGTACACTTGGTACTAAACCTAGGATATCTGACCTTTACTCTAGTTTTCTTATCACTGTACTAGACTCTAACCTGAATATTTAGTAAATGTTAGTGACATAATAAACCAAGTTTCAAGGACCTCATTAAAACCATTTTACTGACTTTTGCGAAAGCTGTGGTAGGCTGTAATATTCTGCAGAATAAATTGCCATGAAATATTTTTTAAAAGCTGAATTTGCTGCTCAACAGTTGCTTAGGTTTCCTTGGCAACAACATTCTCCCTCTGTCCAAGAGATTTAGTACATATAAATAATGGTTTGGAGACACACACACACACACATTTTTTTTCTTTCCAAATTCCTTACATTTGCTCTTCAGTTTCTACCATTTTATTTTTTAATTTATTTCAAAGAAATGCGTGTTTATGATTTTTAAAAATTAGTACAAAGGTATTATAATAGAAAGTGGCGTTCCTAATTGCCTCTTCTCATCCTCAGTTTGCTCCTTAAAAACCATTTTTAACTGTTTGTCTTTAGTTATTCTCATGACTACCATCAAAAGACTAAATAATATGCTAGTACCACTATTCCTTGATTTGTTTTGGATATTATCTGTCAAATACATACTATGAAAAATGAGAGCTCACTCACACTGTTCTCCACCCTACCTAAACTTTTTTTTTTAAGATTTTTTTCTTTGATGTGGACCATTTTTAAAGTCTGTATTGAACTTGTTACAATATTGCTTCTGTTTTATGTTTTGGTTTTTTGGTCACAAGGCATGTGGGATCTTAGCTATCTGACCAGGGATCAAATCCGCACCCCCTGCACTGGAAGGCGAAGTCTTAACCACTGGACTGCCAGGGAAGTCCCCACCCTGCCTAAATTTCATTATGCCATTAGTTTTAGTTATTCTTTTGAAAGCTTAAATAATGTAATCAGTGCTAACAAAGTCTCCAGAACAGTAAGCTTAGCTCACAAATACAGAGCTCCCAATTGGCCATTTTATTTGAGAAGAGATTGGTAGAAAACATACCTATGTATACAAAACCAGAGAAAACCCATACCAGCTTCCCAGAAAAATCTGTGGATATCAATGACTAACCAAGGATCAAGTTATGTAAAGAAAACAAGCAGCATGAAAAATAAAAACAAAGCAATGGACCCAGAAAGGAACTGAGGTAAATAAGGGAACATAAGAACTTAAAATCTTAAAATTAAGTTTAAAAGGATAATTATTCCATCAAACAAGGAAAGATGCTATGAAAAAGGAAGAGGAAAGAAGAATGAGCTCTTGGGAGTTAAGGAAAAAAAAAACTGTATCCCTCCACCCCCTGCCAAATGCAATAGAAAATATAAAAGCATAAGTTGAAGAAACCTATAGCAAAAGGAAATAGGAAATATGAGGGAAGCTGACATGAAGGAACTACCCCAGGAGTCCAGTGTAAAGAAATCCCAGGTGACAACTGTGTACTAGTTTGACATTGGGCTTCAAAGAAATGTGTCGTGAAAAAGAATGCAATGTCTATGCCATAAGCAATAAAAAGCTGGAAGATGTTAATGACAATGTTGAAGATGGCATGTTATTTCTGGCAACAGCAACATCAAAAAAAGAAAAGCAGTTATCCACAGATGGAAGAAAGGGAGGAAGGGGAGGAGGGCGGGAGGGGAGGAAGGAAGGAAAACAGACCTGGATAAGCAAGTTATGGTTCAAAACTGAAGAAAACTAAAACAGGGCATGATTTTGAACAATTAGTTGATGGAGCTTAAGGAAAAAAAAATCCATTTGATCTCAATACCTTCAGAAGACACAAGGTGGGCCTGGTGAGAAGGAAATTGTATCCAAGCCCACTACTAGGGTCTGTAGTGAACAATATTTAGACAATCTTAACCTGGTACTTATTATTTTCAATGTTGAGGATCAATCTGAAGACAAAACAGAAAATTTTAATTTTTTATTGAGGTAAAAAACATAAAATTTACCATCTTAACCCTTTCTTTTTTTTTTTTTTTTTTTTGCGATATGTGGGCCTCTCACTGTTGTGGCCTCTCCCATTGCAGAGCACAGGCTTCCAGACGCGCCGGCTCAGTGGCCATGGCTCACGGGCCCAGCTGCTCCACGGCATGTGGGATCTTCCCGGACTGGGGCACAAACCTGTGTCCCCTGCATTGGCAGGCGGACTCTCAACCACTGCGCCACCAGGGAAGCCCTCATATTCACATTTTTATGAAACAGATCTCCAGAACTTTTTTATCTTGCAAATCTGAAACTCTATACCCATTAAAGAAGTCCCCTTACCTCCCCTCTTTCCAGCCCCAGTACGAGATGTTAACAACAGGGGAAACAGGTTGGGTGGGAGGATTTATGGGAACTACCTGTATTATCTGTTCAATTTTCTGTAAACCTAAAACTGTTTTAAAAATTAAAGTCCGTGAATTTAAAAAGTACTTATACTTGAAAGGGAAAGGATTCTTATTTGAAAGCACTTTCTTTTTTCCCACCTGAAAATTTCAAAATAGGTAGACTGGCTACTTCTGCTTTTTATTTGGGGGTCTTCTTTGCCCTGTTTTTTCTTTCATAAAGGTTTTTTGTTTAGTTCCTTTAAGTTTTCTACAAGGCCATTAGAAGTCTATTTGGATATATCTTTAATCTGGAATTATTTTTTCCCCATCTCTTCCTTTCCTCCTCTTTGAAAAAGCTAATGAAAAGGAATTTATCTTTATTTGGTTCTTCCGAATTGTACTTATAAGATACATTAAATTAACCATAGAATGTAAATGTTATATTCCACTAGCTCGGATTTTCATGGTCCCTCCCCAGATAATCTAAATTTGATTTCTTTTATCTATCTTTGTGGAAAGAGAGTATGTTTTGCTTATTTGGTTGTTTTTACCTATTTCATATGTTTAGAAACACTTTTCCCCCAAATAAAAGGCTGGTTAGTAATTTAGTGTAGATTTTACTAAAGGAGTATTTTTTTCATAAGTCACTTACTCTCTACATTATTGCTAATTAGTACTGAGGCTGCTGCCCTCTGGTGTTGGGAGTTAATGGAGAAAATGATTAATGCTGGTGGAAAGAATAAACAGACAGGTAGTGTATCCAATCCTGCATGGGACCTTTTACACCAAATAATTTAATGAGCACTATACCTTACCAACAAAACTATGAAAATGGTCTTACTGAATGCCCAAAAGAATATGAAAATTATAATGTAAATGAAAAATACTATGCTTCTCAGATACAAAGTCATCTTAGCTTTCAGCTCACCAGACTTAACCTTGTTAGAAAATCTCTTCAGTGTAAGTGGTAGTTTTGTTTTGTGGTTTCTGCTTCAGAATTTTCTCATGTCATTTTCCCTCTGAAATATTTCATTATTCATGTAGGTAAAAACTATTAAAAAAACCCTAAATGCCCACCAATAGGGGAAAGGATAAATAAATAAACTAGAACACTGCGACATTTGAAAAGAATACACATATCTACATGTATTGAGAGGACCTCCAAGATTTATTGAATGAAATGAGCAAGTTCCAGAGCATCGTGTACAATTTGATACCATATATGTAAAATAAAAAGATAAAGCAAAACTACATTTCTGTAAGTATGTAGATGTAGGTAAAGGTCTGCAAAGATACATCACATACAGTATTGGCTCCCCTAAAAGAGGGGTCTGGGAATGATAATAGTCAAAGATCTCTGTAGCTTTATTTGTGTTATTAGTATTTTTTAAAACAGGAAAATGTATTGATGTACTTATAATTAATAATTAAAAGTAAAAATTCAAACATGAACAAAGAACAATTAAGTGGTCAACTGTCTGGTACTGGTTTCTAAGAGCAATAGGAGTTCAAAGTCAGGAAGACTTTATGTAAGAAGTAGAATTTGAGCTGGGCCTTAAAGGTTAAGTAGGATAGGAATAGATGGTGGATACGGGGGCAGAAAATTTAGAGTGGGAGAAATAGAGTAATAAAATAGAATGAAACTGATTACGGAAATGAAACTGAACAGGGGACATGCAAGAACAATGAAGAGATTTTTTTTTAAATTGAGGTATAGTTGATTTATAGTATTATATTAGTTTCAGGTGTGAAACAGTGATTCAAAATTTTTATAGATTATACTCCATTTAAAGTTATTATAAAACAGGGCTTCCCTGGTGGCGCAGTGGTTGAGAGTCCGCCTGCTGATGCAGGGGACACGGGTTCGTGCCCCGGTCTGGGAAGATCCCACATGCCGCGGAGCGGCTGGGCCCATGAGCCATGGCCGCTGAGCCTGTGCGTCCAGAGCCTGTGCTCCGCAACGGGAGAGGCCACAACAGTGAGAGGCCCGCGTACCGCAAAAAAAAAAAAAAAAGTTATTATAAAACATTGGCTATATTCCATGTGCTGTACAATATATCCTTGAAGCTTATTTATTTTACACATAGTAGTTTGTACCTCTTAATCCCCTGCTTCTATTTTGTCTCTCCTCCCTTTCCTCTCCCCATAGTTTTTTCTCTATATCTGTGAGTCTGTTTCTGTTTTGTTATATTCATTAGTTTGTTTTATTTTTTTGTATTCCACATATAAGTGATTACATACAGTATTTGTCTTTCTCTGTCTGACTTACTTCACTAAGCACAATACCCTCCAGGTCCATCCATGTTGTTGCAAATGGCAAAATTTCATTATTTTGGGGACTTTCCTGGTGCAGGAAAGTTAAGAATCCGCCTGCCAATGCAGGGAACATGGGTTCGAGCCCTGGTCTGGGACGATCCCACATGCTGCGGAGCAGCTAAGCCCATGCACCACAACTACTGAGCCTGTACTCTAGAGCCCATGAGCCACAACTACTGAGCCCACCTGCCACAACTACTGAAGCCTGCACACCTAGAGCCCGTGCTCTGCAACTAGAGAAAGCCCGCGCTCAGCAACAAAGACCCAACGCAGCCATAAATAAATAAATAAATTTATTTTAAAAATTTCATCATTGTGTGTGTGTATTGCATCTTCTTTATCCATCCATTGATGGACACTTGGGTTGCTTCCATAGCTTGGCTATTGTAAATAATTCTGCTATGAATATTGGGATGCATGTATCTTTTCGAATTAGTGTTTTCGTTTTTTTAAGACATGTACCCAGGAGTGGAATTGCGGGATCATATAGTAGCTCTTTTTTTTTTTTTTTTTTTTTTGCGGAACCTCCTTAATGTTTTCCCTAAGTGGCCGTACCAATTTACATTCCCACTAGCAGTGTAGGAAGGTTCCCTTTTCTCCATACCCTATCCAGCTTTTATTGTTTGTGGACTTTTAAATGATGGCCATTCTGACTGATGTGAGATGATACCTGATTGTAGTTTGGGTTTGCATTTCTCTAATAATTAGCAATGTTGAGTATCTCTTCATGTGCCTGTTGATCATCTGTATGTTTTTTTTTTTTTTTAATTCATAATCTTTGTCTGCATTGGGTCTTCATTGCTGTGCGTGGGCTTTCTCTAGTTGGGGTGAGCAGGGGCTACTCTTCGTTGTGGTGTGCGGGCTTCTCATTGCGGTGGCTTCTCTCATTATGGAGCACGGGCTCTAGGTGTGCCGCCTTCAGTAGTTGTGGCACGCAGGCTCAGTAGTTGTGGCTTGCGGGCTGTAGAGCGCAGGTTCAGTAGTTGCGGCGCCCAGGCTAAGTGGCTCCACAGCATGTGGATCTTCCCTGAATAGGGCTCGAACCCATGTTCCCTGCATTGGCAGGCAGATTCTTAACCACTGCACCACCAGGGAAGTCCCTGTATGTTTTCTTTGGAAAAATAACTATTCAGGTTTTCTGCCTATTTTTTTAATGGGTTTTGTTTTTTTTATATTGAGTTGTATGAGCTGATTATATATCTGGGATATTAACCCCTTAATGGTCATATCATTTGCAAATATTTTCTCTCATTCAGTAGGTTGTTTTTTCATTTTGTTGATGGCTTCCTTTGCTATGCAAAAGCTTTTAAGTTTAATTAGGTCCCATTTGTTTATTTTTGCTTTTGTTTCCTTTGCCATAAGAGACAGATCCAAAAAAATATTGCTACGATTATGTCAAAGAGTGTTTTGTGTTTTCTTCTAGGAGTTTTATGGTTTCCAGTCTTACATTTAGGTCTGTAGTCCATTTTAGCTTATTTTTATATATGGTGTAAGAAAATGTTCTAATTTCATTCTTTTACATGTAGCTTTCCAGTTTTCCCAGCACACTGATTGAATAGACTGTCCTTTCCCCATTGTATATTCTTGCCTTCTTTTTCATAGATTAACTGACCATATATGAAGAGATTTTTTAAAAACTCAGGTAGAGCACATGTGTTAGACTCTTGTGGCGATTAAGAATAGGTGAAGGAAAACTAGTATTTATTGAATGCCAATATGCCAAACATGGTACTAGATGCTTTCATATAAAAAGTCTTTTTAAATCCTTCCAAAGATTGTATGAGGTAGTAATTACCTTTTTTTTTAACCTACACACAAACTCAGAGAAATGGAGAGAGTATTTGAATCTAAAAAGGTTTTAAACTCCTCTGCCCTTTGAGATCTGATCCCACCCTTCCTAACCTTTACATTTGATATAATCAGAATTGGACTTTATTGTTGGTTCTTGGTTGATTAATCTGGCTGCAGTATGTAATCAGTATGAGATAGTTTAGAGTAGCAGAGGGTAGCTTGGAGACTCTTCTAGAAATATAGATATAAAAGTTTTATATTAGGATGCTCATAGAATCTTATAAGAAACTTAAGGAAGAAATAATGAGACTTATTAATAAATTGATTTCTTTTTTAAAAACACAGAGAATGGTAAACAGTTCCCATTTTGTTAAATCACAGCATTTTGCTAACTTTGAATCAGCTCTCCTTTTTAAAGAAATAAATTATAAAATCAGTTTAAATTTCTGTGTCTACTTCCCTGATCCCATTCTCCTCTCTTCCTCCTTTCCCCAAAGTAACTAAGGCATATTTAGGACTACTAGGGTTTTGTCTAAATTTCCTGTTTCTTTAAAAAATAGTTTTGTTTTTCTTTTCTCTTTTTTAAAATTATTTATTTGCTTATTTATTTATTTTGGCTGTGCAGGGTCTTAGTTACAGCATGCAGGCTCTTAGTTTGCAGCATGCAGACTTCTTAGTTGCGGCATGTGGACTCTTAGTTGAGGCATGCAGACTCTTAGTTGCGGCATGCAGACTCTTATTTGCAGCATGCATGCGGGATCTAGTTCCCCAAGAAGGGATCAAACCCGGGCCCCCTGCACTGGGAACTCGGAGTCTTACCCACTGGACCACCAGGGAAGTCCCTGTTTTTCAATTAAATAAAGATAACCCTGGAGGTTAAACAGCTTTAAAAAAAAAAAATCCTTAGTCAAAACTATTTCAATGCCTAAAAACACTCAAATCAAAATTGAAGTATTACATTTCTTATAATATATGCTTAGTATATAACTTTTGAAAATATAGATACTATTAACTTATCCCTAAATAGTACACTGTAAGATTTTGAGAAGCTATAGTTCTTTAAAAAGAAAAGTCAGCAATAACATATGTCAAGTACAGCCTAAGATGTTCTCTAAATAGAAATGTCACATTTTACAAAGATAGTAATCAATTGTATTTGTGGTTTTTGTAAAATCAGATTCATACTTACATAAAATAAATGACTTAAACGTCCTCTCCTCCAAATATCAAGGAACTTTTACATAATTATGAAGGAAAACTTAACAGTAAGAGAGTTGACATTATATCACAACTCACACTGACATGAATTTATTTTTTGTAATTTGCATATCCTTTTTTAAAACTCTGTTTTATAAAGCCACTGAGAATTTAAGCATTTTTCAAGTATTGTATTCTTTTTCTTTTTTGGGGGGCGTGGGGGGGGTGTGCTGCGTGGCATGTGGGATCCTAGTTCCCCCACCAGGGATCAAACCTGTGCCCCCTGCAGTGGAAGCGCAGAGTCCTAACCAGTGGACCACCAGGGAAGTCCCCCAAGTATTGTATTTTTAACATTAAATTACATTTTCCGTATGTTTCATAAAGGGACAGGAAAAAACCATCCAATATTGTTTGTCATTAATTCATGCTTTATAAGGTAAAACACTATGCATCTGTACTTATCCATTTTCCTCTGCTCCAACATCAGTTTTAGAGCCTTTCTATATACTTTTTAAAAAATCAGGCTTATTGAAGTATAATTTACATTTACGTAATTGACAGTAAATTTCATCCATTTAAGTGTTCAATTTAAAGAGTTTTGACAGGTGTAAATAGTTGCATAACCAACACCACAATCAAGATATAGAGCATTTCTATCCTGCAGAAAGTTGCCTCATGTCCTTTTGTAGTGAATCCCATCACTCCAGCCCCTGGCAACCACTGATCTAATTTAAGTCCAGTAGTTGTTTTTAATTGGAATGTAATTCACATAACATAAAATTATAAAATTCACCACTTTAAAAGTATCTAATTCAAGGGGTTCTAGTATATTCAAAAAGTTATGCAATTATGGGCTTCCCTGGTGGCGCAGTGGTTGAGAGTCCGCCTGCCGATGCAGGGGACACGGGTTCATGCCCCGGGCCAGGAGGATCCCACATGCCACGGAGCGGCTGGGCCCGTGAGCCATGGCTGCTGAGCCTGCGTGTCCGGAGCCTGTGCTCCGCAACGGGAGAGGCCACAACAGTGAGAGGCCCACATACCGCAAAAAAAAAAAAAATAGTTATGCAATCACCACTAATTTCAGAACATTTTAATCACCTTAAAAAGAAACTCTATACCCATAATTAATAGTCACTCCTTTCTCCTCCTAACTCCTGACAACCACTAATCTGCTTTCTGTCTCCATGGATTTGCCTGTTCTGCACCTATTATATAAATGGAACCACACAATATATGGCCTTTCATGTCCCTGTTCTTTCAACTTGGCATGTTTTCAGTTTTCATCTGTGTTGTAGCATAAATCAGTAGTTATAGCTCATTAGCCATTTGTGTATCTTCTTTAGCAAAATGTCTGCTTAAATCCTTTGTCCAATTTTTTTGGGGGTGGTCTTTTTATCGTTGAGTCATCATATTTCTCCACTGTTCCAATAGTTTGCCTTATAGAAATCATACAGTATATAGACTTTTTGGGTTTAGCTTCCTTCACTTAACAATGCTTGTGAGATTTATTCATTTTGTTGTCCATATTGGTAGTTTATTCTTTTTATTGCTGAGTAGGATTCCATTGTATGGATGTACAGCAATTTGTTTATTCATTCACCAATTGAGAAACATCAGGTTTCAACTATTCTGAATCAATCTGCCATTAAAATCCATGTACAGGTCATAGTGTGAACATGTTTCATTTCTCTTGGGTAGATACCTAGGAATGGAATTACTATTCAGAATTTACTGAGAAATTTTAAAATAATTATTGGGTATTGAATTTGCGTCAAATGCTTTTTCTGCATCTACTGAGAAGATCATGTTTTGTTTTTTTTAATTAAAACTTTATTTTTTAAGCAGTTTTAGGTTCACAGCACAATTGAAGTGAAAGTACAGAGGTTTCTCATACTCCCCCTGCCCTTACTCATGCACAGCCTCCCTCATTATCAGCATCCACCACCAGTGTGGTACACTTGTTAGAACTGATAAATCTACATTGACACATATTAATCACCCAAAGTCCATCATTTATATTATGTTGTTGGGCTGCACCCCGCAGACCTGCAAGCCTTATACTTGCCCAGCCTCAAGACCGAAGAAAGAGCCCAGAGTCAGCAACAGAGACATCAGTGATTTAATGGACATGGGGATCTTACATGGCTGAAGCAAGGTCCTGGAGCAACACCTCGCCATGTGTGGGAGATGGCAGGCAGGACATGGCAGTAGTCTTTGCTATTGTGGAAGGGAGGGGGCAATTTACCAGTTATAGAGGGAATTGATGTCAGGTTGGCTCATCAGTTACCAGGGAAACCAGCAGAGTAGCATGCCCCTCACTGCCGAGATGTTCTAATCTGAAGATTAGAACAATCACTAGCTGGGGCTGGGGGCAAGTATGTCTCTATGATTAGGAGGGAAGGTTAGTCGTGTGAATACAGTGTAGGTGAAGCAGGCACTGGTCCAATAGGGGATGTTCAGAGAGCAAGAGAACAGCCATCTTGGGTGGCCTGGTCATACATATGTTTTAATCTTGGTGGTGTACATTCTGTGGGTTTGGACAAATGTGTAATGACATGTATCTACCATTATATTGTCATACAGAATAATTTCACTCCCTTAAAATTCCTCTATGTTCCACCTATTCATCCCTTCCTCAACCCTCAACCCCTGGAAACCACTGATCTTTTTACTATCTCTGTACTTTTGCCTTTTACAGAATGTCATATAGCTGGGCTCATACAGTATGTAGCCTTTTCATATTGGCTTCTTTCACTTAGTAATATGCATTTAAGTTTCCTCCATGTCTTTTCATGGCTTGAGATCTCATTTCTTTTTATCACTAAATAATAGTCCATTGTCTGGGTGTACCATAGCATTAAACAATTTTTTTACTTTGAGGTATAATGAATTACATTGATTTTTAGATGTTGATTCAACTGACATTCCTCAGAAAAATACCACGTGTTATTCTTTTTATATATTTTGGTAAGAATCGTTTTATATATCTGTTAGATTTTTATATTAGGATTATGCTGTCCTTGTAAAATTAGTTGAAGTGTTCCCTGCTCTATTTTCTGAAAGTGTTTTTTTATGATGGTATTTATTTCTTTAAATGTTTGATAGAATTTGCCACCCAAACCATCTGGGCCTGAAGTTTTCTTCATGGAAAGCTTTTTGAGAACAAGTACAATCTCTGTAACAGATAAAGAGTTTGGGGGATTTTGTTTCATTAGTTTCAATTTTGAAAAATTAACTTTTCTTAGTGTACTGAGAGTTAATATTATACCACTCCTTGTAAATTCTTGCAACAATGTTGGCCCATGTTTTATCATCAATACCACCTCCATCCTTTATCATTTGTATCACTTTTTATAAAAGTGTTTTAATTTTTGCTTTAATCAGTCCTATGCATTTTAAACATAAAGAAGGAAAAATAGTCTTTTTATATTTATCCAGCTATCTACCATATCCAGTGCTCTTCTTTCTTTCCTAAAAATTCAAGTTTCCAAGTGGTATCACTTCCCTTCAACTTGAAGAATTTCCTTTAGCATTTACTGTAATACAGATTCACTGGAAATGAATTCTCTTAGTTTTCTTTATACATATGTTAGATTTCTTGGTATTGTCTTTTAGATCTCAGAGGCTCTGTTAAATTTATTTTTAACCTTTTTCTCTCTGCATTTCAGAATAGATCATGTCTATTGATCTGTCTTCTAGTTCATGGACCCTTTTCTCTTTCATCTCCATTCTGCTATTAAGATCATTTAGTGAATTTCTAATCTCAGATATTGTATTTTTCAGTTCAAAAATTTCCATCTGGTTCTTTTGTATAGTTTCTGTTTCTTTTCTGAGATGTCTCATCTTTTCCTCCATTGCAAGAACATTTTTCTTTAAGTCACTGATAATAGCTGTGTTAAAATCCTTGTCTGCTAATTCTAACCTCTGGGTATCTTAGAGTTGATCACCACTAATTATCTTTGCTCTTGAGAATGGGTCACATTTCTCTAGTTCTTCATTTGTCTAGTAATTATGGATTGCATCGTGGACATTATGAGTGTTATATTATGGAGAGCCTGGAATCCATTATTCCGCAAGAGAGTGTTTATTTTGTTTATTTTAGTATGTAATTAACTTGGTTCAACTCAAACTGCAAACTGTTTCCTGGAAGGCTGCTCAAATCTCAGTTTCTTCTTTTATCCTTAGCTGATGTCTGTCCCACACATGTAGTACAGGAGTCAGCTAGAGTTTTGGACAGAGTTTATGCACAGAATGTGGGGTTCTTCCTCTCTAACTCTCTCCTTTCTGGACATATACTCCAGTGGCTGTGGTTACCCTGAATTTTGTGCTCTGGTTCTTCAGGCCACAAGGACCGTGGGATTTCCGTTGGTGTTTCAGCCACCGTTCAGGGCTCTGACTACTGTCTGCTCTCAAAAGCCATAAAAACAGGAAACATCCCATGCTGGTTCCTTCTCCCAAGTGTTAACTCCCTTTTAGAATCAAATCTGCATTTGTTCACTCTCCAGGACCTTAAGGTCTTTGTGGATTTTGGTTTTCTTTCTTTTTTTTCAAATTTGGTCTAGAAGTTATAGTTATTACCTGTGGGAAGGTCAGATATGGTTGGAGTTTACTTGGCTATACAGGGAACAGGTGGTACATGATATTTTTTTGCGCCATTTAAAATTATTTCTTTTTCTGTTTGCTGGTACAGAGAAATGCAATTGACTTTTGTATATTGACCTCGTATCCAAAAACTCTACTATATTCTAACATTAATTCTAAAAATTATTTACTCTTTTAGATTTTTTTAATGTGTTCAGTCATTTCATCTGCAAATTATGTGAGTTTTGTTTCTTTTTTTTCAATTCTTGTACTTTTTGTCTCTTTTTCTTTTGGCTAGGACTGTAGGATTCCCCCCCCCCCCCCCCCCCCCCCGCCTTCCTCCTCCTCATAGCTAGCCATTATCAGATTCAGGAAGTTCCTTTCTATTCCTCATGTGCTAAAAGTTGAAAGTTTAAACACTTTTACTTATATGTATTTTAGGTTGAGTTCCCTAGAAGCAAAGATAGGAATTTCTGTGCAAATGATTTATAAAAGGAATGCTCTCAGGAGAAACCTGTAAAGGAGTGAGGGAATCAAGTTAGGGAAAGGAAAGAACTAAGCAATGATATAGTTTCAGGTGAAGTTTAATCTCAGCTCGATTCTATGCTCTCTGGAGTATTAATTGCATAACAGAGTTATACTCCTGCAGCAGACAGTCATTGGCTATTGGCTGTAGGGGAAAGGTGTGTATAACCCTCAGGTCCTCTGCATAAGATACCTTTGATCATCCCAAGGCAGTTCTCCAGAGAAGGTTGCATGTGTGAACTCATAGCAATAGTACCTATAGCAGCTAGAGAGGGACACAACCATCCAGTTAAAACGATCTCTGGAGGATCTTAACAGGATCCTGAGATTGTATATATTCCTTGTTTGCTAAGGTTTTATCATATGTAATAAATGTTTAACTTTATCAGTTACTTTATCTGTTTAGATTGTCATTTGATTTTCTTTTTAAACCTGTCAATGTTGTGGATAACCTTGACTGATTTTCAAATATTACACCAACGTTATATTCTGGTGTAAATTCACCTTTGTCATGATTTATTATCCTTTTTATATATTGCTGGATTTGGTTTGATAAATTTTATTTAGGATTTTTGCACCTGTGTTCATTAGTGAGGTCGGACTATGATTTTTCTTTCTTATGATATCTTTGGTTGTTATATCAAGGTTAAGCTAAACAGAGGAAAAGAGTTGATGGGTGTCCCCTCTTTTTATCTTCCCTGGAAGAGTTCTTTTAAGATTTGAATGATTTATTTCTTAAATATACTTTTCAACTTGCCATTAAAGTCAGCTGGGGCTGGAACTGTCTTTGCAGGAACATTTTATTATTTAATCTCTTTCATGTTTATAATTCTAATCAGGTTTTTTTTTTTCCCTTGAGTAAAATTGTCCATTTTGTCTAAATTTTCAAATTTATTGGTACAAAATTGTTCTTAATATCCTTTTATCATTTTAATATCTGTGGTATCTCTAGCACTGACCTGTTTTTCTTTCATGATGTTATTTATTTGTGCCTTCTCTTTTTTCTTTCAGAACAAATTTTTTGCTTTGTATATACTCTTTTGTTTATTTATTTAAAATTATTTTTTTAATTTTTAAATATTTTCTTGGCTGCGCTGCACGGCATGTGGGATCTTAGTTCCCTGACCAGGGATCAAACCCGCACCCCTTGCATTGGAAGTGCAGAGTCTTAACCACTGGACTGCCAGGGAAGTCCCTGTATATACTCTCTTTCGATGCTTATTTTCTTTTTTTTCTTTTTTTTTGCGGTACGCGGGCCTCTAACTGTTGTGGCCTCTCCCATTACGGAGCACAGGCTCCGGACGCGCAGGCTCAGTGGCCATGGCTCACGGGCCCAGCCGCTCCGCGGCATGTGGGATCCTCCCGGACCGGGGCACGAACCCGTGTCCCCTGCATCGGCAGGCGGACTTTCTACCATTGCGCCACCAGGGAAGCCCCTGATGTTTATTTTCTAGTTCATTAATTTATGCTCTTCTAGTTTAGGGGGTTTTGTTCATTGTCAATTTTATTATTCACTTCATTCTTTTTTCTTTTATTAGTGGTAAGAACACTTAATATGAGATCTACCCTCTTTACATATTTTTAAGTACACAATACAGTATTGTTAACTATAGACACAGTGTTGTACAGCGGATCTCTAGAATTTATTCATTTTGCATAACTGAAACTTTATACCCTTCGAACGGCAACAACCTATGTTCTCCTCCCCCCAGCCCCTGGCAACCATCATTCTACTCTGTTTCTATGAGTTTAACTAATTTAGATACCTCATATAAGTGGAACTATGCAGTATTTGTCCTTCTGTGACTGACTTATTTCACTTAGCATAATGTCCTCTTGGTCCTTCCATTGTTCATATCATTCTTTTTTTTTCTTTTTTAATTAATTAATTTTTTTGACTGCGTTGGGTCTTCATTACTGTGCGCAGGCTTTCTCTAGTTGTGGCCAGTGGGGGCTACTCTTCATTGCGGTGTGCAAGCTTCTCATTGCGGTGGCTTCTGCGGAGCATGGGCTCTAGGTACGTGGGCTTCAGTATTTGCAGCACATGGGCTCAGTAGTTGTGGCTCACGGGCTCTAGAGCGCAGGCCTAATAGTTGTGGTGCATGGGCTTAGTTGCTCCGTGGCATGTGGAATCTTCCTGGACCAGGGCTCGAACCACCCATGTCCCCTGCATTGGCAGGTGGATTCTTAACCACTGTGCCACCAGGGAAGTCCTCATTTCATTCTTAAAATGCATGTTTATATCATTAATGTTAAGCCTTTTCTGTTATGTACACTTTTCTCCCTCAAACTACTACTTAGTTGTACCCATACATTTTTCATATGTAGTATTTTCATTACCATTTGATTCAAAATATTCCTAATTGCTGTTTTCTTTTTTGACCATTGTGTTATTTAGATGTTAATCAATACCTTTATCTAACTCTCAGATAACACAAGGATTTTAGAACACTAACTATATTTATTTTTATTAGTCTATATTTTAAAAGCCCTACCATATGTTCTTTTTATAGTCAATATTTATGTAAAGTAATCTATATATCCTTTTTTCTTCATTTCTCAACTCAAACCTTTCATTTGGGATCATTTTACTTCCGTCTGACATTGAGCTCTTAGTTTTTATCTGAAAATGTCTTTATTTTACAATGTTTCTTCCAAGATATTTTTGCTGGGTGAAATTAACATTGGCAGTTTTTTCTTTCAGTGCATTAAAGATATAATCCCATTGCCTACCAGTTTACATTGTTACTGTTGAAAAGTCAACCTAGAATGACTGTCATTTCTTTGAAGGTAATTTTTTTCTACCTACTTTTATAATTTTCTTTTTGTCTTGATTTCAAAAGATTAGCTATGATGTTTCTAGGTGTTAATCTCTAGAAAACATAGACAAAGAGAAAATTGTGAAAGTAGGTAGAAGAGGAGAACGATTTTGCTGTGTTCTCTATCTTTCTCCTCCTTCAGGGAATCTTCTTAAATGTGTTAAACCTTCACCCTGTATCTTCTTTGTCTCTCAGACTCTTATCTTTCCATGCTTTACTCTTGGGTAAATACCTTGGGTTTTGGGTATGTATCTTGCCCTGTTCATTTCTTCCCTTTGGCTCTTCCTGAGTTGTGTCCTTTATAATGAACTGGGAAGTAAAGTGTTTTCCCGAGTTCTGCGAGCTATTCTAGCAAATTATTGAACCTGAGGAGGGGATCATGGGAACCCCTGATTTATAGCCAATCTGTAAGAAGTAAGGTGGCCTGGGACTTGGGACTAATGTCTGAAGTGGGAGCAGTCTTGTGGAAAATCATATATCTAGGTCTTTTTCCTTCATCAGTATTTTATATATAAATAATTTTAATATATTAATATAAATTAAGCTATAATATGGCATCTTTTTTTTTACATTTTTCTCTTTCCCACTTAGTCTTTTTTTTTTAAAATTAATTAATTAATTTATTTTTGGCTGTGTTGGGTCTTCATTGCTGTATGCAGGCTTTCTCTAGTTGCGGAGAGCGGGGGCTACTCTTCGTTGTGGTGCACGGGCTTCTCATTGCAGTGGCTTCTCACTGTGGAGCACAGGCTCTAGGCCCACAGGCTTCAGTAGTTGTGGCATGCAGGCTCAGTAGTTGTGGCTCGCGGGCTCTAGAGCGCAGGCTCAGTAATTGTGGTGTGTGGGCTTAGTTGCTCCATGGCGTGTAGGATCTTCCTGGGCTCAAACCCGTGTCCCCTGCATTGGCAGGTGGGTTCTTAACCACTGAGCCACCAGGAATGTCCCTCCCACTTAGTCTTTGTCTGTAAGTGTATCTAGTTTTTCTTTGCCTGTTAGCACAGTGTGCTTAAATTTTTGTTTCTTTTTCTATTTACCACAACATTTCCATGCTCATAGCATGCAATTCTATCCTATGTAATTTTATATAGTTAAACAAATAGGCCATACATACACAAATTCAAAAGATACTTGACTAAATACCCTCTCAATTGTTTTCCCATATCCATCTAAGTGTTCCTACCCAGAGACACTACTATTAGCTTTTTGTACATATTTTCACAGATATTTAACCTGTCCCTTAATATAAATACTAGTATAATATCCTCCCAGTGTCCTGCCCTTTGCTTTTTTCCCCCACTTTAAATATTTTTGTCTGTGTATATATAGAACTGCTCCATTCTTTATAAGAGCTAGATAGTATTTCATTAAATTGATATCCAAACTAATTAACCAGTGTCTTACTAATGGGCATTTATGGTTTGGTTTTATTATTTGCTATTGCAGTCAGGGTAATGCTTGTAGCACACACATATTTAGACGTGTGTTTCTCAGTATCTCTGTGACATCAATTCCTAGAAACAGAATATTGAGTCAGGTTATGTGCCTTTAAATTTTGATAGATATTACCAAATTGCCCTCCAGAGAGGGTGTACCAATTTATTCTTCTACCAGAAATATATAAAAGTGCCTGCTTTCCCAAATTCTTGCACCACAGTGTAGTATCAAATATTTTTCTTTGCCAATGTGAAAAATGAAAGCTATATTTTTATTTTAATTTTTCTTAAAAATGAGGCTGAGTATATTTTCATATATTTAAAAGACATCTATCTGTGTTTCCTTTTTTATGAACTGTCTTCATATCTTTTGTCTATTTTTCTATTGAGTCATTGATCTTTTCTCTTTTTTATTTATTTTAAAGAAATAAACCTTTGGTTAACTTACGTATTACAGATGGTTTTATCTTATTTTATTTTTTATTCTTATTGAAGTAGTGTTGATTTACAGTGTTGTGTTAACTTTCTGGTGTACAGCATGGTGATTCAGTTATACACATATATGTATTATTTCTTAGATTCTTTTCTATTATAGGTTATTACAAGATATTGAATATCGTTCCCTATGCTATACAGTTAGGACCTTGTTGTTTATCTATTTTATATATAGTAGTGTGTATCTGTTAATCCCAAACCCCTAATTTATCCGTCCCTCCCTTCCCCTTTGGCAACCATAAGTTTGTTCTCTATGCCTGTGCATCAATTTCTGTCTTGTAAATAAGTTCATTCATATCATTTTTTTTTAAATTCCATATAAAAGTGACATCTATGACATTTGTCTTTGTCTGACTTCACTTAGTATGATAATCTCTAGGTCCATCCATGTTGCTGTAAATGGCATTATTTCATTCTATTTATGGTTCAGTAATATTCCATTGTGTGTATATATGTATACACCACATCTTTATCCATTCATCTGTCGATGGACATTGGTTGCTTCCATGTCTTGGCTACTGTAAATAGTGCTTCTGTGAACGTTGGAGTGTGTGTATATTTTCAACTTAGAGTTTTCGTCTTTTCCAGAAAAGTGGGATTTTATATGCCTGAGAGTGGGATTGCTGGATCGTATGGTAACTATTTCTAGTGTTTTAAGGAACCTCCATACTGTTCTCCATAGTGGCTGCACCAATTTACATTCCCACCAACAGTGTAGGAGGGTTCCTCTTTCTCCACACCCTCTCCAGCGTTTATTATTTGGGGGCTTTTGGATGATGGCCATTCTGACCAGTGTGAAGTGATACTTCATCGTGTCAGTAGTTTTGATTTGCATTTCTCTAATATTAGCGATGTTGAGCATCTTTTCATATGCCTGTTGGCCACCTGTAGGTCTTCTTTGGAGAAATGTCTGTTTAGGTCCTCTGTCCATTTTTTTAATTGCGTTGTTAGTTGTTTTGATTACAAATGTGTTTTTTTTTTCAGTTTGTCTTTTGGATTTATTTATGTAATTTTTATCATGCAGAACATAATTATAATTTTATTGACAGATAATACTTGGTAGATATGTCATACTTAACATTTTCTGTTTGTTGAACATCTTAAAGTGTTTCTGATTTTTTTCCAGTTTTATTGAGAAATAATTGACATACATCACTGTATAAGTTTAAGGTATATGGGACTTCCCTGGGGTCCAGTGGTTAAGACTCCATGCTCCCACTGCAGGGGGCACAGGTTTGATCCTTGGTTGGGGAACTAAGACCCTGCATGCTGCATGTTGCAGCCAGAAAAAAAAAAGTTTAAGGTATATGGCATGATGGTTTGATTTACATATATTGTGAAATGATTACCACAGTAGGTTTAGTAAACATCCATCATCTCATATAGATACAATAAGGTGTTTCTGATTTTTTAATAGCTATTTTCAAGAATGCTGAGAGCATTATTTTGCATACAGCTTTTTTTTTCTTTTGGATTATTTCTGTAGCATATGTAAAGATGACATATATATGAGATAGAGATATTTAATTTCTGAGAAATGCAGTCAGACCATAATTGTAGCATGAGTTTGGAAGCATATGAAAATTGGGCCTTATTAAAAAATAAATAAAACCTGTCTTATTGTTTCCTTCATTGATAGTTTTCATGCTGATGGGAAAGTTTCTCCTGATTGTTAGTATTTTCACCACTCCAAAATACGTATTAAACATCAGGCCATGAATCTTTTTCTGGTACAAATTAAATTAAGTATAGAATTACAGAATCTCAGTTGACAGGGACCTAGATGTCATCTTGTTTAAGCTCCTACTCAGAATTAAAATGTCTAAAGTATCCCTAATAGATAACTTCAGTGTCAGAATATCCCTGATATAGTAGACTCTTGTCTTACTTGGGAGTTAGATTCTAAGGTCAATAAATAACAAAAATTTCATAAAGTAAAAAATTACATTTGGGAAATCTTAAATTGCCTATGAACTACAGAATATGTGACTTCAAGTATCTATCTTGGTACAGTTACATTACTGTATAATAATGTATATAGTAATTCACCATATATAATGGAGCACATGCACAAAATGTAATCTTTAGCAGTGCTTTGGGAGGTAGGGCTAAGTACATATAGTTGAATATGTGTAAGTTAAATGTATATAAAACTATACTATGTAGAACAGTATTGTATAGTAGAGGGACTTCTGGTTCTAGTAATGACAGATGAGGTAGTTTGGACAACTTTCCTCTAACAGCTAGAAAAGATAGACAAAGTATAGATTTATAGGTGTTAATGACTCAGCAGGTTAGTCAGGAATTTCCTGTTCAAGATCTGGAAGAAGACAGAAATTCAGAGAGGTTGAGTTTAGCATTTAGGGCCACCTTTGACCTGTACTCATTTTCTGATCCAGGATGGGCAGCCAAGAGGTTTAGCAGTCTTTTTGTTAGCCTTGCTAGGATAGAGGGACAAATATTGGAATTGAGGGCCTACCATAGGTGGGAACCCTGAAAATACTTCCACTTGAATACTGGTGAATACTGTAAATACTTCCCTGTGAATACTGGTGAACTTGAACTAAACATCCTGCACACAGACTGCATCCAGCTCTGAGTCATTTGGAGCCTGAAAAGTGAATTAAGGGAAACCCAGATTACTAGTGTCTTCAGGTGCTTGGAAGAAGCAAAAAAAAAATCTTCCCTAGAGGAAAGTACCTTCATCCCAGGTTTCAAATTATTCCTACTAATAATGTTTCAAATATAATATTCAATACAGAGTTAAAGATAACCAGACATGCAAGGAAACAAGTCAACATGAACAAGAACCTGAAGAACCAACAGATAATAGGAACTCCTGAAGGGGCTCTTTATACTGCAGTTATCAAATGCAGGCTTTAGTATTATTTTTTTTAATATTTATTTATTTATTTGGCTGTGCCAGGTCTTAGTTGCAGCACACGGGATCTTCGTTACCACATGTGAGACCTTTGTTGCAGCATGCAGGATCTTAAGTTGCAGCATGCAAGCTCTTAGTTGTGGCATGCAGGATCTAGTTCCCTGACCAGGACTCGAACCCGGGCCCCCTGCACTGGGAGAATGGAGTCTTAACCACTGGACCACCAGGGAAGTCCCAAATGCAGACTTTAAAATAACTATGCTTGTCAACTTCCCAATTAAAAATTGGGCAGAGAAATGAAAATGATACAAAAAAGACATAGTAGATTTTAATAGAAATTATGGATCTGAAAAAGTGCAATAACTAAAATCAAGAATTCAGTGAATGAATTTATAACATTTCAAACAGAGTTGAAGAGAGAATTAGTAAACTAGAAGATAGGTCATGGAAAATTGAAGGATGGAATGACAAAAGGATGAAGAGGAAAATAAAGAAGACGGCATAAGACATAAGATGATACAGTGAAAAAGTTCCAACATACATTTAATTGAAATCTCTTAAGGAGAGGAAAGAAAATGAACTAGAAACAACATTTGAAGAGACAACAGCTGTGAAATTTCCTAAACTGGTGAATGACATCAATCCACAGGTAAAAGAGTTTGGGGTTAATTTGTACTTTATAAACTTTTCTCCCTGATTATATCATCCTTCCATATAAGGAAATAAAGGAATAAAAAGTTTAATGACCACTAATAAAGAACAGTGTGTTTCCTTTTAGTTTTATTTTTCTGTGCATTTGTATGTATCCATTTTATAAATTTGAAATCATATTGCACATATGGTGTATATACTTTCCCCCTTAATATATCAAGAATTTTTTCCCATATCATAGAATTCTAAAGTTATTTTTAATATACTATTCTAATGCACTATTACATCATACTTTTTATTTAACTGGTTTTCTATTGGATATGTAGTTTGCTTATATATATTTTTTACTATTACAGACATAATACAATAGCAAATTTTATATACCCATGACTAAATTTTAACATGCATCTATGATTATTTCCTTGGGTTAAGTTTCTAAAAATAGAATTGCTGGATCAAAGCCTATTAATATTTAAGTTATTTATAACATTGGCAAATTGTCATCTGAGATATTGTATCAGTTTATACTCCCTCTATGATAGATTGTATTTTTCAAAGATGGCTGTACCCATATATATTATATATATGCGTATATATTATATCATTATATATCATTTTTTGGTATCATATGCATTTATCTTTTTTGTATCATATATACATATCCCATCTCACATGCTATAACTTTGGCACACCTCAGCTGAAAGGTAGGATCTATATCTCCTCCCCTGACACCTGGGTAGATCTTTGTAACTGTCTCCAGAAATGCAGTATAGTGGAAGTGAAGCTTCCTGACTTCCAAGGCTAGGTCATAAAAGGTAATGTGGCTTCCACCTGGCTTGCTTGCTCTTGAGATACTTGCCCTTGGAACCATGTCACAGGTAGTGTCCACTATAAGTATTCCTGTTGAAAGCCCCAGCTAGCCCCATCCTGGCTGTGCCCTTTCTGAATTCATGACCCACAGAAACTGTGAGAGATAAATGATTATTGATTTAAGCCACTAAGTTTGGAGTGGTTTGTTGCCCCTGCCATGGTAATTTATATACCCTCCATTTCCAGCATTGGGCTTATAATTTTGAAAACTCTTAATAAAGTTTCTAAGTGAAAATGGTAATTTTTATTTCCTTGGTTACAAGGAAGAGGCTATTGGGTAGGGAAGTTAATAGTTGGCATGCTGACTATAGATATCATTTCAAATTTAGTAAATAAGTCTAATGCTGAACTCACTATCACTTTACCCTCAACTTGTTCCTCACCCTCTACCCTCCAATTTCTACTCATTTTTCACTTCAGATATTACTTCCTCCAGTTAGGTTTCCCTGACTCTGCTCTCTATCTTTCAATCCATTATGGGTTAGAGACTTATCTTGTGTGCTCCTATAGAACCCTATTACTTACTCCTATTTTAATATTTTTTATATTCAATGTGGTAATTACCCTTTTACTTATCTTTATGCCTCAGTAGATCTTGAGCTTTGTGAGAGCAAAGACAGTGTCTTCTTCTTCCCTATAGTGTTTCCTGTACCTAGCACATAGTATGTGCTTAATAAGTAGATATTTTTGATTAATTCAACAAATATTTGTTGAGTGCCTACTGGGTACCAGGTTCTGTTCTCGGTACTGAAAATATGGTAATAATTAAAACAAAGTAATATTTTTGAGTGATCATGTGAAGTATATATTTGTGATTTAATTTAGCCTCAAAGAAAAACATGAAATTATTTTTCCAAAGGCCTTTATCTTAAAAAATATATCCACTTAATTAGAAAATTCATTTCAATTGGGGGTTCTTATGTTTGATTGCATGATAACTTAAACCTGTTCTGATATTTTCTTTCCCTAATATTTATGTTTCCTGAAAGAACATGGCTGTTTTGTCACCATTAATGACTCATAGTCAACACATCTTCTGTGTACAAAGTACAGGTTATGTACTGTGGGGAATACAAAGTTGTTTAAAGTATGGTCACTACTATCAACTGAAGGTACCCCCACCCCCATTATGTAATTGATTACTCTTTTTAAGGAAATGCTCACTATCATCTGTTAACTTTTTTCCTAATACTTATTTTTGAGTGACATTTCACTTAGAGTTATAGGACAAATACAGAATAGCAAAAATGTATAGTTATTTCCCTCAAAATATTTGCCAAATAAGGACTTTGATGAATGCTGCTTTAATGTATGAATGGCAAGAAGAATGCTTGGATAGGTAGGAGAAGGAGGAATGATAGGGGATGGAATTCAGTGTTTTGAAGAAGTATTATATTGGGCGTCAAGAAGGCTCAACCTTATTTCCCATTGGGACACAAATATCACTTACTGTATTAGGGTACAGTCTAAGCTGTTATACCAAGGGCTATAAAATGTAATGGCTTAAAGCAGAGAGAAGATAATTTCTCTCATAACACTCAGAGGTCAGTGGCAGTCCAGGGTTGGTATGGGGTACCTGTGCCATCCTCAAAATGTGACTTCCACTATTGATCCAAGATGTCTTCAGCCCATAGGAAGAAGAATAAGACTCAGGAGAGTGTACACTTAATCCTTTTCAGGGAAAGACCTGAAAGTGGAACATGTCATTCCCGTTTTCATTCCATTGGCCAGAACTTAGTCACATGGTCACATCTAACTATAAGGTAGACTGAAGTGTAGCCCTTAGCTGGGCTGCCATTTATGTACCCAACTGTATGATTAAAGGAGAGAGAAATATTGGGAGACATCTAGCAGTTGGGTGCTATTACCAATCTGGGGTCCTCAGATTCCTGACTTATTGTCAAACTTTTAAAACACCTTAGGAAACTTATATATGTGTCTGTTTATAATCCAATTAAAATTCTAAGTTTTTTTGCTTTTGATTGTAATTAGGAGTGTGTATGGTAGTACTCAAGATATACTCAGTTCTTAGCAATTGGCAGTTGTCCTTGATTGAAAAAAAATTAATCAATTGATGTATTTTATTGGACAAAAAAAAGTTCCAAGTATGAACTTTATTGGAGAAAAAGTTAAATAGAGAGAGACAAGGAGTTTGAACTGTTGACTAGATTGCAAAGTGAGTCTAACAATCAAAATGTTAGGGTTTGAAGAGATCTTTTCTTTCTTCTTCTTTTTTAAAAAAAATGCACATAGAAAAGCTATATACTAGAATGAGATCTTTTCAGATTAAATTCCAACCCCTAAATTGTGCTGATGAGCCTCAGAGAGAAGTGACCTGTCCAAGGGCTCATAGTTTACTTGATAGAATAGACTGGGTAAAGAACTCAAGTCTTCTACGTCTTAGTCTATTAAAGAAACTAACAACATTATGGAAAGAGTAAGCCCAACCAGGATACTGCATAAGCCCTGAAGATACAAACATAGAAAGTGAAGTGATTTCTTTCAATCTACCATTAAAAAAAAAAGTTTTGAGGGGTATGCGAGTATTCCTCTCTGAATACTAATTTTATTAAACAGGTCAGGTTAACTGTGGTAACAAATCCTCCAAAATTTATTGGAGTATTTGTGAGGTAGGAGGTAGAGGGGAATTTTGCTCTGTGAATCATTTGTTCCATCTTGATGCTACATACTCCTGGAAGTCCTTGGAGCCCTCTCTCTTTCATGGGTAGATGGGGAAAGAGAGGATTGTGGGGGTAATGGAGTGTTTAATGGGCTAGGCCTGGAATGCCACACATCTCTTCTACTCAGATCCATTGACCAGAACTCTGGCGCATGATCTCATCTAGCTCTAAGGGAGGCTGGAAAAAATATTCTAGCTGTGTGCCCAAGAAGAAGAGTTGAACATAGTAGACTCAGTAGACTGTGCTTTGTTAGAAAAAAATCTGTAAGTTAAAAAAAAGACTTTATGTAATCTTAAGTTTTAAAATAAAATGATTAATCTTTTTATGTTTCACACTAATATTGGCATAATCAATATTATACTTAAATGATAACAGTATATTTTATTTTTTTGAATTTTTGAATTTTATTTATTTTTTATACAGCAGGTCTTATTAGTTATCCATTTTATACACATCAGTGTATACATGTCAATCCAAATCTCCCAATTCACCACCCCACCCCACCCCCTACCCCACCGCTTTCCCCCCTTGGTGTCCATATGTTTGTTCTCTACAACTGTGTCTCAATTTCTGCCCTACAAATTGGTTCATCTGTACCATTTTTCTAGGTTCCACATATATGTGTTAATATACGATATTTGTTTTTCTCTTTCTGATTTACTTCACTCTGTATGACAATCTCTAGATTCATCGACGTCTCTACAAATGACCCAATTTCGTTCCTTTTTATGGATGAGTAATATTCCATTGTATATATGTACCACATCTTCTTTATCCATTTGTCTGTCGATGGGCATTTAGGTTGATTCCATGACCTGGCTATTGTAAATAGTACTGCAATGAACACTGGGGTGCATGTGTATTTTTGAATTATGGTTTTCTCTGGGTATATGCCCAGTAGTGGGATTGCTGGATCATATGGTAATTCTATTTTTAGTTTTCTAAGGAACCTCCATACTGTTCTCCATAGTGGCTGTATCAATTTACATTCCTACCAACAGTGCAAGAGGGTTCCCTTTTCTCCACACCCTCTCCAGCATTTGTTGTTTGTAGATTTTCTGATGATGCCCATTCTAACTGGTGTGAGATGATACCTCATTGTAGTTTTGATTTGCATTTCTCTAATAATTAGTGATGTTGAGCAGCTTTTCATGTGCTTCCTGGCCACCCGTATGTCTTCTTTGGAGAAATGTCTATTTAGGTCTTCTTCCCATTTTTGGATTGGGTTGTTTGTTTTTTTAATATTGAGCTGCATGAGCTGTTTATATACTTTGGACATTAATCCTTTGTCCGCTGATTCATCTGCAAATATTTTCTCCCACTCTGAGGGTTGTCTTTTCGTCTTGTTTGTAGTTTCCTTTGCTTTGCAAAAGCTTTGAAGTTTCATTAGGTCCCATTTGTTTATTTTTGTTTTTATTTCCATTACTCTAGGCGGTGGATCAAAAAAGATCTTGCTGTGATTTATGTCAAAGAGTGTTCTTCCTATGTTTTCCTATAAGAGTTTTATAGTGTCCGGTGTTACATTAATCCTTTTTTTTTTTTTTTTTTGCGGTATGCGGGCCTCTCACTATTGTGGCCTCTCCCGCTGCGGAGCACAGGCCTCCGGACTTGCAGGCTCAGCGGCCATGGCTCATGGGCCCAGCCGCTCTGCGGCATGTGGGATCTTCCCGGACCGGGGCACGAACCTGCGTCCTCTGCATCGGCAGGCAGACTCTTAACCACTGCGCCACCAGGGAAGCTCTCTAATCCATTTTGAGTTTATTTTTGTTTATGGTGTTAGGGAGTGTTGTAATTTCATTCTTTTACATGTAGCTGTCCAGTTTTCCCAGCACCACTTATTGAAGAGACTGTCTTTTCTCCATTGTATATCCTTGCCTCCTTTGTCATAGATTAATTGACTATAGCTGTGTGGGTTTATCTCTGGGCTTTCTATCTTGTTCCGTTGATCTGTATTTCTGTTTTTGTTCCAGTACCATACTGTCTTGATGACTGTAGCTTTGTAGTATAGGTTGAAGTCAGGGAGTCTGATTCCTCCAGCTCTGCTTTTTTCCCTCAAGACTGCTTTGGCTATTTGGGGTCTTTTGTGTCGCCATACAAATTTTAAGATTTTTTGTTCTAGTTCCGTAAAAAATGCTTTTGGTAATTTGATAGGGATTGCACTGAATCTGTAGATTACTTTGGGTAGTATAGTTATTTTCACAGTATTGATTCTTCCAATCCAAGAACATGGTGTATCTCTCCATCTGTTTGTATCATCTTTAATTTCTTTCATCAGTGTCTTATAGTTTTCTGCATACAGGTCTTTTGTCTCCCTAGGTAGGTTTATTCCTAAGTATTTTATTCTTTTTGTTGCAATGGTAAATGGGAGTGTTTCCTTAATTTCTCGTTCAGATTTTTCATCACTAGTGTATAGGAATGCAAGAGATTTCTGTGCATTAATTTTGTATCCTGCAACTTTACCAAATTCATTGATTAGCTCTAGTAGTTTTCTGCTGGCATCTTTAGGGTTCTCTGTGTATAGTATCATGTCATCTGCAAACAGTGACAGTTTTACTTCTTCTTTTCCAATTTGTATTCCTTTTATTTCTTTTTCTTCTCTGATTGCCATGGCTAGGACTTCCAAAACTATGTTGAATAATAGTGGTGAGAGTAGACATCCTTGTCTTGTTCCTGATCTTAGAGGAAATGCTTTCAGTTTTTCATCATTGAGAATGATGTTTGCTATGGGTTTGTCGTATATGGCCTTTATTATGTTGAGGTAGGTTCCCTCTATGCCCACTTTCTGGAGAGTTTTTATCCTAAATAGGTGTTGAATTTTGTCAAAAGCTTTTTCTGCATCTATTGAGATGATCATATGGTTTTTATTCTTCAACGTGGTAATATGGTGTATCACATTGATTGATTTGCTTATATTGAAGAACCCTTGCATCCCTGGGATAAATCCCACTTGATCATGGTGTATGATCCTTTTAATGTGTTGCTGGATTCTGTTTGCTAGTATTTTGTTCAGGATTTTTGCATCTATATTCATCACAGATATTGGTCTGTAATTTTCTATTTTTGTAGTCTTTTTGTCTGGTTTTGGTATCAGGGTGATTGTGGCCTCATAGAATGAGTTTGGGAGTGTTCCTTCCTCTGCAATTTTTTGGAAGAGTTTGAGAAGGATGGGTGTTAGCTCTTCTCTAAATGTTTGATAGAACTCACCTGTGAAGCCATCTTGTCCTGGACTTTTGCTTGTTGGAAGATTTTAAATCACAGTTTCAATTTCATTATTTGTGAATGGTCTGTTCATATTTTCTATTTCTTCCTGGTTCAGTCTTGGAACATTATACCTTTCTAAGAATTTGCCATTTCTTCCAGGTTGTCCATTTTATTGGCATAGAGTTGCTTGTAGTAGTCTCTTAGGATGCTTTGTATTTCTGCGGTGTCTGTGGTAACTTCTCCTTTTTCATTTCTAATTTTATTGATTTGAGTCCTCTCCCTCTTTTTCTTGATGAGTCTGGCTAATGGTTTATCAATTTTGTTTATCTTCTCAAAGAACCAGCTTTTAGTTTTATTGATCTTTGCTATTGTTTTCTTTGTTTCTATTTCATTTATTTCTGCTCTGCTCTTTATGATTTCTTTCCTTCTGCTAACTTTGGGTTTTGTTTGTTCTTCTTTCTCTAGTTCCTTTAGGTGTAAGCTTAGATTGTTTAGTTGAGATTTTTCTTGTTTCTTGAGGTAGGCTTGTATTGCTGTAAAGTTCCCTCTTAGAACTGCTTTTGCTGCATCCCATAGGTTTTGGATCATCGTGTTTTCATTGTCATTTGTCTCTAGGTATTTTTTGATTTCCTCTTTGACTTCTTCAGTGATCTCTTGGTTATTTAGTAACACATTGTTTGGCCTCCATGTGTTTGTATTTTTTACGTTTTGTTCCCTGTAATTGATTTCTAATCTCATAGCGTTGTGGTCAGAAAAGATGCTTGATATGATTTCAGTTTTCTTAAGTTTACTGAGGCTTGATTTGGGACCCAAGATGTGATCTATCCTGGAGAATGTTCCGTGTGCACTTGAGGAGAAAGTGTAATCTGCTGTTGTTGGATGGAATGTCCTATAAATATCAATTAAATCTATCTGGCCTATTGTATCATTTAAAGTTTGTGTTTCCTTATTAATTTTCTGTTTGGATGATCTGTCCATTGGTGTAAGTGAGGTGTTAAAGTCCCCCACTATTATTGTGTTACTGTCGATTTCCTCTTTTATAGCTGTTAGCAGTTGCCTTATATATTGAGGTGCTCCTATGTTGGGTGCATATGTATTTATAATTGTTATATCTTCTTGGATTGATCCCTTGATCATTATGTAGTGTCCTCCCGTGTCTCTTATAACATTCTTTATTTTAAAGTCTATTTTATCTGATATGAGTATTGCTACTCCAGCTTTCCTTTGATTTCCATTTGCATGGAATATCTTTTTCCATCCCCTCACTTTCAGTCTGTATGTGTCCCTAGGTCTGAAGTGGGTCTCTTGTAGACAGCATATAGATGGGTCTTGTTTTTGTATCCATTCAGTGAGCCTGTGTCTTTTGGTTGGAGCATTTAATCCATTCACATTTAAGGTAATTATCAATACGTATGTTCCTATGACCATTTTCTTAATTGTTTTGTTTTTGTATGTCCTTTTCTTCTCTTGTGTTTCCCACTTAGAGAAGTTCCTTTAGCATTTGTTGTAAAGCTCGTTTGGTGGTGCTGAATTCTCTTAGCTTTTGCTTGTCTGTAAAGCTTTTGATTTCTCCATCGAATCTGAATGAGATCCTTGCCAGGTAGAGTAATCTTGGTTGTAGGTTCTTCCCTTTCATCACTTTATGTCATGCCACTCCCTTCTGGCTTGTAGAGTTTCTGCTGAGAAATCAGCTGTTAACCTTATGGGAGTTCCCTTGTATGTTATTTGTCGTTTTTCCCTTGCTGCTTTCAATAATTTTTCTTTGTCTTTAATTTTTTCCAATTTAATTACTTTGTGTCTCAGTGTGTTTCTCCTTGGGTTTATCCTGTATGGGACTCTCTGTGCTTCCTGGACTTGGGTGGCTGTTTCCTTTCCCATGTTAGGGAAGTTTTCGACTATAACCTCTTCAAATATTGTCTCGGGTCCTTTCTCTCTCTCTTCTCCTTCTGGGACCCCTATAATGCAAATGTTGTTGTGTTTAATGTTGTCCCAGAGGTCTCTTAGGCTGTCTTCATTTCTTTTCATTCTTTTTCTTTATTCTGTTCCGCAGCAGTGAATTCCACCATTCTGTCTTCCAGGTCACTTATCCATTCTTCTGCCTCAGTTATTCTGCTATTGATTCCTTCTAGTATAGTTTTCATTTCAGTTATTGTATTGTTCATCTCTGTTTGTTTGTTCTTTAATTCTTCTAGGTCTTTGTTAAACATTTCTTGCATCTTCTTGATCTTTGCCTCCCTTGTTTTTCCGAGGTCCTGGATTATCTTCACTATCATTATTCTGAATTCTTCTTCTGGAAGGTTGCCTATCTCCAGTTCATTTAGTTGTTTTTCTGGGGTTTTATCTTGTTCCTTCATCTGGTACATAGCCCTCTGCCTTTTTATCTTGTCTATCTTTCTGTGAATGTGGTTTTTGTTCCACAGGCTGCAGGATCGTAGTTCTTCTTGCTTCTGCTCTCTGCCCTCAATGTATTTTATTTTAAAGCTTATTTTCTACTTTTGGAGTAGTTAGCATCTTTATTTCCTGGATATGATTTTTATATTCACTCAGTGATTATTATTCAACTTTTATTAAACCAATTATTATTAAGTAAATCTCACTTTATATGACAAGTATAGTCATTCAAGTGTTTTATCTAAGCCAATTTAGCTTATGCTAATTTCTACAATTTTTTTAAAGATGGAGAAATTAAATTTAGAATTACACCAAAATCCTTTGAAAAGGAAAAAAATTATTGGTTTTAAGAGAGTGTATTTTGGACTCAGGAAGCATCTGGTTTGGAAAACATGTTCTGCTTCAGGACTCTAGACTTGGATCTCCAAGCTGGCTGACCCTCAGAAGTAAATGTCAGTTGCATTCACCCTTCAGATTTTCAGATTGCAGTTTCCTATTTTAACTGCTGTCTAGAAATAAACTTAAATTTTTTTCTCTGTAGTTAATATAAAACTGATATTTATTGTTTAGACACCCATCTTTGTCAGAAGCATTTAAAAGTGTTACAGATTTATAATTTTAGATATATTTGAGTTACTAAAAAATCAATTTTATATGTTGTCTCCTCTTTAGATGTTTAACAGTATTAAGATTTGGAATTGTTAATATATGTTATGTTCTTTTAGATCTGTCCTAATCTTCTAAACAATGAGATTCATGTTTTAGATTGCTTTTAAGCTGTTAGGTTTAGTAGTAGAATATTAATAGAGATTCAACTGTATAAGAATTATAAAAATACTAGGTTTATAAAAGTAGTAGGAAAGAAGATTTACAGGTGAATTCCTCATTGGCAAACTTGATTTGTTTTATTTAATGACGATTACGTACTTTTTTATATACTTTTATACACATTTATATTTGTTATGCATAAATAATACAGAAGTCCCCTAATTATTAACAGAAGAGGTTCAGAAAAGCTTGGGTGAGTCCAAAACGAGCCTTCATAAGTAAACGCTAATACTTTCATTTCATGGCAGGCAGAGTTGGCGTGATTTGAGGCTGATGTGAGCTTTCTTCACAGTTATGAAAGTCTTTAAGAAGTTAAGTTTGTTAGAAGAGGCACTTCTATATATTTAAAGTGTTGCCTTTTTTGTAAATCAGTTCTTTCATGTTTTCTTTGAATTTGGGCCTTATGGACCTACAATATGGAAAAAAAAACCAAACCTCCACACAGTATTATGTAAGAAGACACTTTCTTGTCTTCAGTTCAGCCGTATAAAGTTGCAGCAATCCATATGATTAGAACCAAAGGAAATTGGTATACAGGTAAAATTTGAAAATAATGCATGGCTTTAATTCTGTATTCTTTAGCTTACTGATTCATACTAAACAACCAGCTTCATTTCCGATGAAGTATAGAACATGCTAGTAGTCACTAAAATCTCTTTGGATTTTCTTCAGGGTTACTTTTTTAGGGTACTAAAATTATTAGGATTCTAAAATATGCTAGTTAAGAGCAAATTTAGTTCAGATTGGATACATTTACTTTCTAAATAATTAATTTTCATTTTATATAGTAAGTCAATAAGTACATTTCTAAGAAGTATGTAAATCAACTTTCCTACTGACTTACATTTTAATTTTAGAGGTGCTTTTTTTTTTTTTAACAGTTGAACAATTTTCTTTTTTTGCTGATAGGGCTTCTCCTATTCTCAAGTAATGAGTGAATTGTAAATAAGAGTGTACACTTAGAAAGAAAACAATAATTTGTATTTGAGAAAGCGCCAATATATGTTTTATAGATTCAGATCTTCTTAATAGCTTTCTGTGCATAGGAAAAAGAGAGTAGTTTGTGAGGTAAAAAGTATTCATGTAGATACACAAGTAGTAGTTTTTCTCAGCCCCCATGGATATCTATATAATTTTTACCATAAAATAAGTAATACGTACATAAAATAGCCCATCAGAACCAAGACTGTACAATAAAAATAATCCTTTCTACCTCAGCATTTTCCCCTGATTTTCCCATCATAGATAATCACTATTTGTAGTGTCTTATATTTGCATGGAGTATTTCTAGAATTATACATAAGTATACATATACATCTTTTTATACAAATTTAAACACCTTATATACTCTTCTGCTTTTCCTTCCTTTTCGTTTAATATATCTTAGTTCCTTGTGGAAATAGTATTTTTTTTAAATAAATTTATTTATTTAGTTAGTTTTGGCTGTGTTGGGTCTTTGTTGCTGCGTGCAGGCTTTTTCTAGTTGTGGCGAGCAGGGGCTGCTCTTCATTGCAGTGCACGGGTTTCTCATTGTGGTGGCTTCTCTTATTGCGGAGCACGGGCTCTAGGCGCACATACTTCAGTAGTTGTGGCACGTGGGCTCCGTAGTTATGGCTCATGGGCTCTAGAGCTCAGGCTCAGTAGCTGTGGCGCATGGGTTTAGTTGCTCTGCGGTATGTGGGATCTTCCCAGACCAGGGCTTGAACCTGTGTCCCCTGCATTGGCAGGCAGATTCTTAACCACTGCACCACCGGGGAAGCCCGGAAATAGTATTTTTAAAATAATATTGTAATTCTTGAGAATCTTCATATATTATAGTTTATAAAAATCATGGTTATTTGAAGATTTTAACAGCAAAATACAAATGTAATTTCATCATCCAAATGGAAAATATATGATAATCATGGCTACATAGATAGACTTTTAATTACATTTTAAAATGTTTGGAACATCAACATCTAATTTAATGTCTAGCTATGAAATAGTAGAGAAATCTGACTTTAAAGGAGATTTCAAGTGACTGTCACCTAGTCACTTAGCTCTTTTTACCATAAAGATTTGCTTATTTCTAATGCATCTTGATTCTTTACCCATTTTTATTTTTCTCCAATTTACAGGCTTTTTCAGAACCAGGAATTAGGTTAGAACTGGTTGTGATGTATAACAGAAAATAGAATTTTTAGGCCCTACTCTAATAGCTGTGCAATAAATATTAGGAAGTATACTCAGTAACCTAATAGCGTTCATGTCTGGTGGATCATTTTTATATTTATATAGCTGTAATAAAAAGGAATCTTTTTTACTTTGTAGCTGGAGTTAAATTATTATTAGAAGCATTATTAACCTGCCCTACATAATTATTTTGTTTATAGTGAGATGGTATAGGCTTTAGAGCCAGACCAACCTGGATTCAAATCCTGTCTAGACCTCCAATATTAGCTCAGTGTTACAAGGCTCCTTCTCTAAATCTTAATCTCTTATCTCTTAATCTCTTAATCTCAATACGATGGTAATAGTACTACTACCAGTAAGATACTGCAGTGAATATTCTTGTATGAATGAATCTTGTTCATGTGAAGGTATTACTGTGGACAGAGAAATCTATGGGCCAAAAGGCATATGCAGTTTAAATATTGATAATTGCTGAAAAATCACTCTGAAAAGACTCCCAATTTCAATGTAACTAACTGTATGACACTGCCTTGTACCCTCTATAGTACTGAAGTTTTTCAGTCTTTTCAATTTTTGTCTTTCTTATAACCTATTTTTAAATGTTAACTCTCTTCAAGTTTCTGACCTCTGTATCAAATCTGGCAATATCTTAGACATTGGAATAATATATAGTAGCCCAGATAATCTTATTGTTTAGATTTTTCTCTTAATAGCTATTCATATTTTAATGTAGGCTCTATATTTGTTAGTCTTAAATAGACTCCTTGAGTCAAGGTGCGCTCTCTCTCTCTCTCTGTGTGTGTGTGTGTGTGTGTGTGTGTGTGTGTGTGTATGTATATATACACATTTTTTTTAACATCCATCTAGTTTAAGCAGATTACAATTTCAGTTGATCAAAATTTCCATGGCTTCTCATTAGTTTGTGGCATGTCCTCTGGTTACTTTAGTTTCCACTATCCCCAGAATACTTTTTTGTTTAAATTATATATTAATATGATTTTATTTCTTTACAAGTACAAATATACTCTAATATTTAGCGTCTTTCAAGTGCCTTGGTTTATCATTCTGAATATTCATTGTCATTATATGGACTGTAGATGTAGACAATCTATGCAGTTAGTATGGACTAAATCCATATTACATATGGTATGGAAGAGAGAAGTTATGCTTTACCTTATTTTCTTATTATTTGACTCTTTCTCCTAAAAAAGAAAATACTGGAAAATTCCATTTAAGTTTTATTCTCATTGTAATTGCATTTCTATTCAAAACTTGTTACTCATTTGTGAAGCACTGTTTTCAGTTATAGGCACCCTGAGCTTTATGAAAATAAGTTGAAGTATGTGCTAATGAAATACGAACCCTAAAATAAAGATGTTGGCATGTCTTGCTTCACAAGCCAAATTTGGACTGAATTTTCATTCTCACTCTTAACCAAGTCCACATTTAACACTTAAGACCTTTTCATGGTCAACTATTGCTGTAGATAAATTGAACGGTTTTCTGTGACTTTAAAGAGCAGTAAGGCTTATCTGGCCATTTTGAATTACAGATGTTTAGGAAGTATTTAGTAGGCATGTTTTGATGACATTTATCTAATAGCTTCCATATTTCTTTTAAAACTTAACATAGACTTTAATTGATATCATTTTTGACTAAGAGGTTTATTTTGGATCCATAGCTCTTGTCAATTTGTTAAAAAAAATTCTTGAATATATTATTTTAAAAATATGACAATTAGAGATATGTAAATCACACTCAATAGGGTCTGGCCTCTTTGGGGACTCAATAAATGGCAGGTGTTTTTTTATTATACATACTAATATTAATAAGTAGCACTGTGGAATTTGTAGTCGTCAACGTAGAACCTTGTTATGTATGAATAATACTTATTGCTTCCTCAGAAGGGCTTCATATTAGGACTCCACTTGTGATCCTGATTAAGTTTTAATACATCTTTTTTATAGAATCCCAAAACAAAAGAGCAAATTGAAAATCTGTTAAGGAATGGGATGAACAAGGAGCTGCGAGATAGACTTTGTTGCCGAATGACTTTCGGGACTGCAGGACTTCGTTCTGCTATGGGGGCAGGATTTTGCTATATTAATGATCTTACAGTAATACAATCAACACAGGTAAGTATTATAAATTATAATATGTGTACTTTTATCACTCTATTTTTTGCTTTATAAATTAGTTTCTTTTCTTAAAAAAAAAAAAAAAAGAACAAAAACAAAAAAAGCTTTATATCCAGCAAGATACTCTCTTGTAAATAAAAAATGTAGAATAAATTCTGACCTTTGGTCTTGCACAAGACTGATCTTAGAGGTCATTTATGTATCTTTAGAGTCACAGACTGACTTTCTTATTGAGTTATTTTGGTTGCCATTGTCAACTTCTTGACAATGTTACTTTGCATTTGAAACCAGGAAATGGATGTTGACATTTCCATTTAATACAAAGAAACAAATTTAGATAGAAAGAAGGTGATTGCTCATTTTGGCATATGGCCATTGGTAAAGATTAACCAGAGTATTTGGAAAATTTAGTTGAAAATATTTCCTTTTAACATGGTTTTCCATATATTTTGAGAGTTAAGACAGTGTTGATATGATACAATTTGTTTTATTTCTCCCCATTTTTATGCAACTTATTCTAGAAACATTACTTTTCTTTCCAGTGAATCATCCTTAGTGTTTCAAGGAGCTCCACTTTTGAGGCCAAAATGCATTTAGCATATACTAAAAATAGTTCTGAACTAGAGAATTGCTCAGTAGATATAATTCTAATTGATACTGCCAAACAGTAAATCACCTTTACCCTTATTCTGAGGGAATTCTCTAAATCCAGGGGCTAATGCAGAGGATCAGGAACAAAGGATGACAAGATGACTGAATAGGTAGGATACTTGCCTCCTCCTGCCCCCATCCCCTTTTCTTTGTCCAGAAACGCTTCAGTTCGATCTTTTTTGTATGTAGGGTTTCCTTATAAGCTTTCATTTTAACTGAAGATTCCTTGACTTCAGAAAAAGGAGTGGAGGAGGTGTTTGAAAATCAATTTCTACAGAAGTGCAAATTTTTACAGGAGTTGAGATTCCATTATTTGAAGTGGAAAAGCCAGATGGAATCTAATTCTTAAACCCTAGTTTTTTTCAGAACCTATGTATGGATACGAGAAGATGGATTTTTACACCAGAGAATGAGATTCTGTGAGGTTTTAGGACAGTATCATCATTAGAAATAAATAAGTTGGTGAAACTAGTCAATTTGGGCTATATTGCATGCATGCTTGGGCACACACACACGCGTAGGGAGTAGGTTAGGAAGAATAATTATACTTGAAAGAACCATGAAAGAAGGGTCCAGAAGTCACTGGGGTCTCCTCTGGTGCTGCCACATAGTTACTTAGCAGTCCCTGCCACATAGTAGGTCTTCAATAAATCAGTATAACATAGTTTTGGTTGAATGAATGGCTTTGGGTAAGTCATTAAATGGAGCTTCAATCTTATTTTGTTTCCTCTTTTTTGGAAGAAATGTTGAAGGACAGAGACAAAAATAGAACTGGTATCTTCATTTCTTTCTTTTGGGGGTTGTTGTGAGGATTAAATGTGGCAACATCCGAGGAAGTAGTTTTAAAAGGACTGTAGCAATATGAAGTGTTATTTTTACGGACGGAAGTGTTTATTAGAGTTAGCAAATCATTCATAAAATAGTTAAATGGTGTTTTGGCTTATTATTGTGATATTTTCAATATTAAGTACTTCATTTCATTTTTTTCGTCACCCTTGACTGCAGATTTTCCTCGTTTATGAGATTTTCTTTCTGTGAGATTTTAAAACTAAAGAATGGGATCAGCCACCTTAAGAAAGTTCTAATGAAGGTTTATGTTGCTGCTTTTAAATATTTGTGTCATAAATTAGATCAAATCTTCTGGTTAGCTTCAATCTTATGATTTAGCAAGGCCTAACATGGTCAAAATTTTGTTCTCTAGAGCCTTAAGGCAAGAAACAATTTCTTTTGGCTCTTCTAACAAGTTTTTTTTTTTTTTTTTTAGCATTCTGACTCTCATGTCCCATCTTTTTTTCCCCTAATGTTTTATGTATCGTATTGGATTTAAGTTACTTAATTGATATTTCTGTGGTATTAAACGTGTCTGAAACTCCAGGAAGTAGGTGTTTATCATCTCACATTCGAGGACTGAACATTGTTCTCACATTGGTAACCATGGGCAAAAGGAGGAAGCCAGCTCCCTGAGAGCCAATAAGCTGCACACCACACATAAAAAGAATAGCCCTTAAGTCGTAGAAAATGCAGGCATTAGTCAGGAACTAATTTTCTGTGTTTATCTGCTTCAGGGGATGTACAAATACCTTGAGAGATGTTTCTCAAACTTCAAGCAAAGAGGTTTTGTCGTGGGGTACGACACCCGGGGTCAAGTAACCAGCAGCTGCAGCAGCCAGAGGTACAGTGTTAATTGTTTCAGAGATTAAGCTGGATTGGAATAAAACCTTGAAAAAAATGTTATGCCCAGTTGTAGGATTTCTGAAACAGGAAGCTGTCCAAAAAAAATGTGATCACATGCTAATGTTTATTTTAGAGGTGAAATAGAAGCATTTCAAAGGTAACCTTTGGTTTTTACAGAAAGGGGTAAATTTCTAAATGTTTAGAGTTAGTGTTTAGAATGACATAGACTCTGTGATGATTTTAATATTTTGGCAGAGGCACTGGGTAGGAGGATTATGTAACTTGCATTCTCTCATTATAGTCCTATTTGATTAGTTTTAGGGTATTTTCACACATAGATAATCATGATATAGTGATACTTTTTCTTCACGGGGTAAATAGGCATATTGTGTTTATCAAAGTCTCTGGTTTCACTTTCTTCCATGTTTTTTGCCTTTTGCGTGTTTTATTTCTTATTAAAAGAGCCATCAGAAGATGAATGAGAAAAAAGGAAGAAATTTAAATGTCAATTCTGTTCCTTGTTACCCCTTTTCAAAAAAATCTCATTTAACATTTTAAAGTTGGAGCGTGAATCTTAAATAACTAGTGATTATAAGAATCGGTTGTATTATGCTACTGTATATTCAGAATAATTATAATGCATTTATTTTATGGGAGGTTGGTTTTCAAAAAGTATGTAAAGCTAAGGACCAAGTGAAATCTCTTTTTTTTAGGCTTGCTAAACTCACTGCTGCAGTCTTGCTGGCCAAAGATGTTCCTGTGTACCTTTTTTCAAGATATGTTCCTACGCCTTTTGTAGTAAGTGTGTTGTATCACTGATTGTACAGAAAAGATTGCTCTTGAAAAGATTTCTTAAATCAAGCAGGATTTAAATCTTTGTCATGCATATAGCTCTGTATTAAGTGATACGAAGGACCTAAAGAAAACCAATTTTGTGCTGAATTTATTTTCATTCAACAAGCATGTGTCGAACCACCTAAGAATTTGATCTATAACAAGATGACAAATCCACAGTCATGGCGGGATATTTTAATACTCTTCTTTCAGAAACTGATTTATCAGGCCTGCAAAAATTATTACAGATAGATTTAAACACACAATTAGCGTGCTTAATCGTGTATGTGTGTGTGTCTGTGTGTAAACCCTGTATTCAGTGATGGTAGGATACTCATTCTTACCAAATAGGGTCACAAAGGAAATCTCACAAATACAAGATAATTGCTTATTAAGCCATAGCCCTGGACCCCAATGCAATAAGATTTAAAATAAAGAAACCCACAAATCCCCATATGTTTGGAATTTTAAAAACACATTCGTAAGTAATTTATGGATTAAGGAAGATATAATGAAGATTAGAAACTATAGCCATCCTTGCTTTGCATGGTAGTGCAGGACTGTAAAGATAACTGTGTAAGCTAAAACCATGCAAAGCAATGTTAGTTATCAATGGGGGAAATTACGATTGTTCTGTGACCTTTAAAATTTTTTTGTCAAAACCTTAAATATACCTTTTGTCTTGATTAAAAATGTACAGAGAAAAGAAAAAAGTAATAAACTAATATTTATTTGCTACTCTGTAATTTAAAACATTAGAAGTGGTAAAACACTTTAGTGTTTTATTTCTTTGTAATACAATGTATCAGGACTGTGACCAGTGCTTGCTTCTTGTCATATGACTCAACAATATGAGTAAGCATCTTCTCTATGCCTTGCTGAATTATCACACTTCTTTCTAAGTCTGGATCAGCTTCCCACGTTTTATCTTTTGTACTTACTTTCTTTCTTTCTTTTTTTGGCTGTGCTGTGCGGCTTGTGGTATCTTAGCTCCCCAACCAGGGATTGAACCCAGGTCCTCGGTAGTGAAAGCGTGGAGTCCTAACCACTGGACCGTCAGGGAATTCCCTATCATTTGTACTTTCAGTATCATAAAATGTCTCTGAGAATTCCTTTTTTGACCAGTATCACTCCCTCTGGGACAGCTTCATCCCTTTCATCACAACCACATCCTTCATTTATATCCATACATTCACCTTCACTAAGCTCACCTGGTTGCACATCTAGAGTCTCTTGAATGACAGCAGTGTCAACGTTCCCGGTTATTTCTTCTATAACTCCATTTATGGTCGATTTAAATGTCACTTCCACTGTTATCACTTTTGTTTCTTTGCTGCACTTTCATCTTTGTTGGCCAGTTCCTTCTTTCAGTTGTCCATTTTTGCAAAATTGTCACATGGGTATATCACTGGGAGATGAGGCAACACAGCTACATGCTTTGCTGTCTGTGAGAGAGCTGACAGATGCACAGTGACCAATCACTGACAGACTTGATGACATGATTGGTTATTAATCATGATGGATCTCTTATATACATAGTTATTTCAGACTGAAGAGCTAGCAGCCAGGTTTGTACTTGATGCAGTTACTCACAGTATAGCATGGTAACTAAAATTTGAGCATGTTGTTGGGAGACTGGTATCATTTAACTAAAATATGGTATCAGAAATTCATGTATACTGGAACTTTGCAAAGCAAGGACTGTCTGTATTTAAAACTGAGCAACAATGAAAACAATAAATAGCAAAAACTATGGGATATAGCTAAAGCCCTACTTAAGGGGAAATTTATAGTCTTAATGAATATATTAGGAAAAAAATTTTTAGAATAACGAGCTAAGACTTTAACTTACTATGTTAGAACCAAAACAGAATAAATCCAAATAAAATAAAAGTAATAAAGATATGAGGAAAAATCAATTAAATAGAAAATAAAGAAAAGATTGTATCAACAAAAGCAAGAGTTGGCTCTCTGAAGAGACAATTAATAAAATAGACAAAGCCTTTTGGCAAGGGTGCTGAAGAAAAAAAAGACAAAGAAAGTAAAAGAGTGAATAATAAATACATAGCTATTAAGAAAATCACAATATTCTGAATAACAGTGCAAATAAATGTGAAACTTAGGAGAATTGGCCAATTTTCTAGAATAACTAATACATCAAAACTGATAAGAAATAGAAAACCTGAATAGACCTATAACCACTAAAGAAATTGAACTGGTTTTTATTTATCTTCTCAAAATAAAAATGCCAGGTTCACATGATTTTGTGGACAAGTTTTACCAAATGTTTGACCATTAGATAATGTCTCTATAAACTGTTACTAGTGATTTATTGGAAATATACGGAGTGGCTCAAAGAATAGAAGGAATTTCTAAACAATTAGCTCTAACGAATGACAGAAACCAGGGAGGGCCCAGAAATGTAGAACATTTATGTAGGAGTCTGCCACTGGGTTACCATTTCCAGCTGTAACTATGTGTTGGCCTTCCTGTCTTATTGCAGGTAGATTTGCTCTAGCTGCTAGGGAAGTTATTTTATCACCATGTCTTTGAGTCAAAAGGCAATCTTCCTTGACTACCTATAGCAGAGACATCTTAGAGAAAGACTCTGACCAGGCTTGGGTTGTGAGCCAGTCTCTGAGTTAAATCATCAAGGGAATAGGTTACTCTAGTCAGATCAGGGTCACGTGTCCACCCGCCCATGGCCAGGAGGAGAGAAGTTAGATGTGATGGTAGAAGGAATATGGGGAACATCTTAGGCAAATAAATGATAGCTGCAAAGAAAAAGGGAAATTCAACCTGGGAATTAACTTTGGGAGAGATGGTAAATTGACCTTTATATGCTATAGAGGCCACAGAGTATATGTAAAGATCTTCAAATTGGAAGGCAAGAGACCTAAGTTCTTCTCTTATATATTCTCCCTTATGATTATATAATGTTGGATAAACAGTATACAGTGTGTAAAATATGATACATTAGATGATTTCTTAAATTTACTTCCAGGTCTAATATTTTATGATTATATTCCCCTCTCATATCTCCAGAGTCTTGTGGAGTATCTGGCATATAATAGGTGTTTGTTAAATATTTGTTAAATGAACAAAATAATTATAGGACTAAGTTAAATGAGACTAGAGGGGGAACAAAACCATTCAGTCTAACAGTTAGGTGGTTATTGATGACCTAATATTTAGGTGGCTTTAGTTATATCCCACCCAAGGAACCTGGAGTTGATTATTGAGGTTTTAGGCTATTTATATCTTAATGTCTTTTCCAGTTATTTAATCAAAGTTATTCTTATGTCAAATGTATGAGTAGCTAAGAAACAAATATTTATTGCTATTGTTTTTTTAGCCATATGCAGTCCAGGAGCTCAAAGCAGTTGCAGGTGTGATGATTACTGCATCTCACAACCGCAAAGAAGACAATGGATACAAGGTAAACCTTGGACTCCTTATCTTTGGTCATTTCATAGTTCTTATTTTATTTAAATAATATGTGCTGAGTATATTTTCTACAGTGAGGAGCAGGGTTAGACATTGGGAACAGAAAGATAAAAACATTGAGGCTACCCCTCAGAGAAAGTGTATCCCTAATGGCCCTTATTACGTTTCAATATGTACTATTACAAAAGTCTCTTCAATGGTCTTTTTACTTCTGATATCTTACTGCCTTTGATTTCCCCAACCCATCCCAAATCCACCCTCTCTACCATTTCAGAAATAAAGGCATTTTGTACCAAGAACTTAAAGAATAAATGGGAGTTTGATGGAAGAGAGCCGGAGGAATAGTATCTTGACCTCATTCTCCTCTCCCTCCAACCTTCTGCTGGGACTCCCTATTGGCCACAGGATCTATTTGATGTGTCAGGCTTCATGGCAGAAAGCAGGGTGGGGAAGGGTGAAGAGTGGCTCTGGAGGGGCAAACAGAAGATATGGCACAGTATTGAACCAGTGTTTGGGGCTCCTAGCTGACGAGTCCATGATCTTATATTCTTTTTTCATCTTGTGTAGGGATACTCCAGGCACACTAAGCTCTGTTTTACTGGGGAAAAGAATATTTAATCCTAATCTAAGATTTTGGCCCTGGCCAGCTAAATGGGTAGTGTTACCATTTATAGAGGCAGGGAAGAATCATAATTAATTAGTTTTGGACATGATTAAGTCTGAGGGATTTGTGGGTCAAACAGGCAGCAATGACCTGTAGGCAGTTGAATAAGTAGATCTGTTGCTCAGGGGAGAAATCTGCGCTGAAGTTACAGATTTGGGGATCACCGTACATACTGTATTAGAGCATATAAGAATATTTGGAAATTCTTTACTTGGATGAGCAGCCCAGAGACAGTGTAGGTTAGAAAAAGAGGTCAAGAATGGAACCCTAGGGAATATCAACTTCAAGTGAAGGGAGAAAGAAGAGGAGCTGGAGATAGGACAAAGACCGGAAGAGGCTCGTATGATAAAAGCGAAAGAGGCAAGGGAGTTGCAAGGAGGGAGAGGTCAACTGTCAAAGAGAGCTAAGAACCCAGATCTCTCCTCTGAGCATAAGACTCCTGAATCCAGCTGCCAACTTAATATCTGTTGGGATGCCTAATGGACATCTCAAAATTAGTGTCTCTGAAACAGTGGTCTTGATTCCCCCCAGACCTGCCACATAGACACCCAAATGTGTTCCTCCCCCAGTCTTACCCATCTCTATAAATTCACACTACCACCCACCTAAACAAAAACCAAAATTCATTCTTGATTACTCCTGACATTAATTTACTAACAGGTTCTACAAATTGTACATATACATCCAAATGTATATGTATGTATAATTTGAGATACATATGTATCTACATATACATCCACATATATGTAGAATATGTTTACTTCTGCCAGTACCTTCTACCTTCACTGTTCTAAACCACTGTTGTCTTTGCCTGAACTACAGCATCTTAGCTGGTCTCTTCCCTGCTTCCATTTTTCTCCCCTGCAGTCCATTCTTCACCAAGCAGCCAGATGATCTTTTAAAATATAAACAGGCCATGTTAACTTTCCTGCTAAACCCAAACTGCTTACCCTGGGGCTTACAGGACTGTCTCCTGCCTGCCTCTTCCACCTTGTTTCATTCATTCTTCTCCTATGCTCAGTACGTCCCAGTCACACTGCAGCTCCTTTCCATTCCTCCAGCTCTTTCTGTATACCAAGCCCTTTTCCCACTCTGAGCCTTTTGTTTGTTCCTCTGCTTGGATTTCTCTTCCCCAAATCTTGCAGATTTGCTTATTTTCATCCTTCAAGGCTCCTGCCCAGATGTTGTTTCCGTGAAAAAGACCTTCCCTGGCCACCTTATCTGAAATGGCTTCCCTCAGTGACCTTCTCTTCATCTTATTTCCTTCACAAAACTTATCACTATCTGTAATTACCTGCTTTCTTTACGATGAATTATCTTGTTTGTTTATTGACTTGTTTGTTTGACTGTCCCCACCCCATTCCCCAATATAAGCTCATGGGTGGAGGGACTTTGTTTTGATATTTACTGCTATTGAACATACTTGTCACATAGTAGACCCTCAAAGATTTGTTTTCTTAAAGTATTCAATATAAGCACAAGGTAAAAAGTATGAAAGTTAAGCCAGTGTAAAAAGTTAAACAATAAGGAGTATTTCTCCCACCCTCTTCCCCTAGTATCCCTTTTCAGAAGCAAATACTGTTTCTGGTTTTGGTTTCCTTCCAGAGAGTCTATGCACGTGTAATCATGACCAATCACGTACTGGTCACTCCTCTTTTTTTTTTCCCCATAAATGGCAGGGCACTATATATAGTGTTCTGCACCTTGGTTTTTTCACACAACAGTGTGAAACAGCCTTAGAGATCATTTTCTACATCAGTCCATCTATAGGTAGATAGGTTTGCCTCATTCATCTTTAAAAACCTATATAGATAAGTCGTAATTTATTTAACCAGTCCTCTGTTGATGAATATTTCATTTGTTTCTGATCTGCTGCCTACAAGCAGTGCTACAGTGAATGTTATTCTACATACATCTTTGTTCATATGTACAAGTAGACTTACAGAGTCAATATGGAATAGCAGTTAAGAGAATTATGGGGTGGGGCTTCCCTGGTGGCGCAGTGGTTGAGAGTCCGCCTGCCGATGCAGGGGACACGGGTTCATGCCCCGGTCTGGGAAGATCCCACATGCCGTGGAGCGGCTGGGCCCGTGAGCCATGGCCGCTGAGCCTGCGCGTCCGGAACCTGTGCTCCGCAACGGGAGAGGCCACAGCAGTGAGAGGCCCGCGTAACAGCAAAAAAAAAAAAAAAAAGAATTATGGGGGTGGGTTTGAAACCTATCTCTGCCCTCTGCCACTCAGAAGCTTTGTAACCTAAGGCAAGTTACTTAATTTCTCTGTGCTTTAGTTTCTCCATCTACAAACTGAGAATAATAATAGAACCAGCATCATAGGGTGAGAGTAAGGATTAAGGGAGATAGTGCATGGAAAATGCTTAGTATTGTGTCTGGCTCCAGTAAATAATAAATGTTATCTATTGTTTTTATTCTTATCTATAGCTGCACTGTCCAAGCTGATAGCCACCAGCTACCTATGGCTATCGAACACTTAAAATATGACTAGTCTGAATTGAGATGTGCTGTAAGTGTAAAATACACACCAGATTTCGGACAGTTAATACAATAAAAGAATGTAATGTAAATATGACGTGCGTTGTGGCACACATTATATTTCTGTGGCCCTGCTGAGCTATAAAATAAATTTCTAGATGTGAAACTTCTGAGTCAAAGGGACTATGAAATAAAATTTGTCATTCTCTATTCACGGTAGTGGTTCTAGTTGATACTCTCACCACCAATATGAAGGTCTTTATCCCCCACGGTACATTATTGTATTATCAAACTTTTTCATCTTTGCCAATCAGATATGTGGAAATGTTATGTTTAATCTGTACCTGTCTTATGAGTAAGGTTGAGCTTCTTTTCATGCATTTATATGATATTTGTGTTCCCTTTCCTGAAAAGTCTGTTTAAGGTTTTGCCCATTTTTTTCTTGGGTAGTTGCTCTTTTCCTTGTTGATTTGTAGGAACTCCAAAGTAGCTCTTGGTCATCTGTTTTTCAGATATTTTCCCCCCATATTATCATTTGCCTTTTGACTTTATTTATGATATTTTTCCATGCATGGTATTATGGTATTTTTTTTCCATCTGGAAAAATTATTTTGACATTTTTATTGGTATCATATTTCACTTGTACATTAATTTAGGGAGATTCAATATTTTTGTCATATTATTGAGTCTCTTTATTCAAGAACAGAATGTATCTTTCTATTCTTCCAAGACTTCTTTTAGACCCTTCAGTAACATTTTATTTATTTATTTATTTATTTATTTTTGGCTGTGTTGGGTCTTCGTTTCTGTGCAAGGGCTTCCTCTAGTTGTGGCAAGCAGGGGCCACTCTTCATCGCAGTGCGCTGGCCTCTCACTATCGCGGCCTCTCTTGTTGCGGAGCACAGGCTCCAGATGCGCAGGCTCAGTAGTTGTGGCTCATGGGCCTAGTCGCTCCGCGGCATGTGGGATCTTCCCAGACCAGGGCTCAAACCTGTGTCCCCTGCATTAGTAGGCAGATTCTCAACCACTGCGCCACCAGGGAAGCCCCTTCAGTAACATTTTAAAGATTTTTTTATCTTTTACATTTCTTTTTAAGTTTATTCCTGGGTATATTTTGTGGCATGGATTTTTCTGTTACTAAATCAGGTAGGGATACTTTCTGCTGCAGGTTCAGAAAACCCACAAAAGTGGGTTAAGCTGATAGGAATTTATTTTTCTCACATAACAAAAAATCTAGAAGTATGTGGCTGCTGGCATGTTTCTGTAGCTCAGCGTTGTCGGGTCTGGCACCTCTGCAGTTTTTTTGGCCTTTTCTTCAAGCATGGCCATTATATGTGTTGCTGTTCCTCTAGGCATCACATTCACATACAAGGCAGGGAGAAAGGCCAAGATGTTTTTTTCTCATGTTATATAAATTTTCATAAAGAGCTTTCAGGGCCTATGGACAGAATCTTGTTGGTTGTTTGGAATGTGGGAGCATCGCTTAAGAGCAATTTTTGGTTTTGTTTTTTAAATTTCTGCAGGAAACACAGGAGTTTCACTGACTGGGAGCAATTTCTGTGTCAATTTAGATCTCAGATTTGAAATTTTTTCATCACCCAGAACTTAGGAAGAAACAGACATGCTTCCTCATCATCTTTCAATAATAGTGGGCAGAACTTTTTCTGTTCTACATTTCCATTAAGAGGGGCATCTCAGTTCCAATTCTCTACCTTCCACATGGGCATTAAAACTCAGGAGCCGATATAAAAAAAAAAAAAAAAAACTCAGGAGCCAGATAAACGAACAGTTCCCAAACCCCAGGTGGCCACAGCGTCAGCCCGCAACTTTATCACTCTGGTTTTCCATTCTTTCCTTTTTTCCCCACTGCCTGGAGTTTTCCCTTTCCTTCTTATGAACCAAGCTGTATATTTTAGATAATACTTTTTCTACTTTATCTAGCATTTTGAGGTGTTTACAGAGTGAGAATTTTTAGGTCATGCAGTCTACCATATTGCTTGGTACAGAGTTTTGTACATAGCATATATTCAAAAGTATTCTTCTCTCCTTCATTCAGGATGCAGTAGAAGGGATTCATGTCAAATACATGGGAGAAGTTGGTATAGATATTCTCTAAGCAGAGTCCCTTCTAACCTTGAGAGCCTGTGAATTATAGAAATACATTTTCTTGCTTTTTTGTTAACTGTTCCTACTGTCTTGTTGATCAGGCTACTTGACAAACTGACAACTTAATGAAATGTATTTTCATTAAATACTGAAAATACATACACTGAAATGTGTATGGAATAATTAGCATGTTAAGTGTCTTTCCTGGAATAGACTTTATTTAGTGTGACATAAATTCTACTTTAATTTATATCTGAAAAATAATTTCTTCTTTATCATATAACAGGACCATTTTATAATGCTAAAATTTCATAGCATCAAGTTTCATGGATACTCCATGGTTTCTTAGATCTTCTTTAGTATATATTTAGCTATAGATCTAAGATTATGATTGTACATTATGGTATGTGCATATTTTAGCATTGTCATAATGATGCCGCGATTATATTTTACTTGTATTGTTATTATTAGTATACTTATAAATGAGAAAATAATACCGGATCATTTTATTGAAAAGTCCCTGTGGAATCATTACTATCAATATCCTTAGGTATTTATTAAGTTAATCCAGTGTTGACATTTTCTACTTGATTAATTTGGTATGCTTCTTTTTTTTTTAATAAATCTATTTATTTTTGGCTGCATTGGGTCTTTGTTGCCGCGCGCGGGCTTCTCACTGCGGTGGCCTCACTTGTTGCGAAACATGGGCTCTAGGTGTGCAGGCTTCAGTGGTTGTGGCACGCGGGCTCAGTAGTTGTGGCTCGCGGGCTCTAGAGCACAGGCTCAGTAGTTGTTGTGCATGGGCTTAGTTGCTCCGCGGCACGTGGGATCTTCCCGGACCAGGGCTTGAACCCGTGTCCCCTGCATTGGCAGGTGGATTCTTAACCACTGCACCACCAGGGAAGTCCAGGTATGCTTCTTTTTAAAGTCAAATATCTCTACTGTAGCTAAGAAAACATATGGCCAACATTTCAAGTAATTATAGCTGTGTTTACCTATCATCTAGGTTTATTGGGAAAACGGTGCTCAGATCACATCTCCTCATGATAAAGAAATTCTGAAATGTATAGAAGAATGTGTGGAACCCTGGAATGGTTCCTGGAATGATAATTTAGTGGATACCAGCCCACTGAAGAGAGATCCTCTGCAGGACATTTGTAGGAGATACATGGAAGATCTGAAAAAGATCTGTTTTTACAGGTATCCAAGTGGGAATATAGGATAATATTACCTTAGCATAAGATTAACAAATAAGAGAAAGCAATGGGGATAAAAATGTGTTGACTATTCCTTATATTAAAATTATCGCTAAATACTACTATTCATAATAGTTAAAAAGTAGAAACAACACAAACATTCAAATACTCATTAACTGATGAATGGATAAATAAAATGTAGTGTATCCATACTATGAAATATTATTCAGCAGTGAAAAGAAATGAAGTACCGTTGCATACTACAACATGGATAAACTTTAAAAACAGGCTAAGTGAAGTAAGCCAGTCACAAAGGACCACATGTTGTATGGTTACATTGGTATGAAATGTCCAGTGTAGGCAAATCTATAGAGATAGAAAGAGAAAGTGTATTTAGCGCTACCTATGGCTGGGAAAAATGGGAGGATTAGGGTGTGGTGGCTATGGGGTATGGAGTTTTTTGGTGGGTAATGAGAATGTTCTAAAATTGATTACGGTAATGGTTGAACAACTCTGTGAATATAGTGAAAGCCATTCAATTGTATACTATAGATGGATGAATTTATAGTATATTAATTACCTGTCAATAAAGCTGTTAAAAATTATAGCTGAATAGATGTATTCATTCTATATAAGGTAAGGAAATTTCCTCTAAAATTTGATTTTTCCTTACCTATTTCTATATTTCTGTAACTATTCCATAAATAGCTAACACTATTTTTAGAAAATATCATGGCTTGTTGAGTATATTTTTCTTATTCTAGCAAAATAAATTTTAGCTTTTTCTCTAGATTATTTTAATTATACCATAAGTAGTGAGTTTTATGATACGGACTGAATGATATTTTCCTTTACAGGGAATTAAACTCAAAAACCACCTTGAAATTTGTACATACATCTTTTCATGGAGTTGGACATGACTATGTGCAGTTGGCTTTTCAAGTATTTGGTTTTAAGCCTCCAATTCCAGTACCAGAACAAAAAGATCCTGATCCAGACTTTTCTACTGTTAAATGCCCAAATCCTGAAGAAGGGGAATCTGTGCTGGTATATTTTTTCTACATTTAAATTATTATTAGTGTATTAAACTTTATCATATAGCCAGAACTCTTTGACAATTCAAAGATTACTTACAAAAGCAAAAACCACTTTAGTTTACATCTTTTAAATTATATTAGAGCCATATATTCTGTTTTGTTTGAAATCTCTATGGTGGATTTCCCTACTTCTAGGCTTATTTTAAATTTAGCCAAACTAGATTAGCAGATGCAGACTATTACATATAGAATGGATAAACAACAAGGTCCTATTGTATAGCACAGGGGACTATATTCAATATCCTGTGATAAACCATAATGGAAAAGAATATGAAAACAACTGTATATATATGTATAACTGAATCACTTTGCTGTACAGCAGAAATCAATGCAGCATTGTAAATCAACTATACTTCAGTAAAATAAAGTATAAAAAACAAGTTAGCCAAACTATGTTCCTTCTAGAATTCATATCACTAACATAGTGCCCACATTTAGGAATATTACATTGAATTTAACATCTTCAATGCAATCCAGCTTTTTGGGTCACCATTTCAGGAACTTTCTTTGAGACTGGCAGAGAAAGAAAATGCCCGGATAGTGCTAGCCACAGATCCTGATGCAGACCGACTGGCAGTGGCAGAACTTCAGGAGAAGTAAGTAGAACCTCTTATTTGATTAAAAGCTTAAACTTTGAAAAATAGTTTTTGATTTTAAGTCTTATAGGCTCATTGGAAATAATTAAAAAAAAATAAGAAAACAAATCTCCCGTAAGCCTACTATCCAGAGATAACCACATTTCCTCCCTATGTTTTCTCTATGCAAATATTTAAGATATATTTGTTTTTTATAAAATTGTAATCATACTATATATAGTTTTGTATCTTGATTATTTCCACTTAATATTGTACTGTGAGCATTTTTCTCTGTCCTTAAATATTGTTTAAAATATTCATTTTTAAACTGGCATAGTATCCCAACAGATTGCTTTATTAGTGTAATCATTTCCTAATCATGGTGCTTTTGGTTGCTGTGTATTTTTGCCATTATAATGTGGTGACAAATGTCTTTCCATAAAGAGGACATCATATTATAACATATTTCTCATTAAGTAAGAAAATAAACGTAACAGCATAATAATTTTTCAAAGTACTTTGCTGCCATTCCTACCCTAAGCTCTCCCTGGTCAGTTAGAGACGTAGTAGTAAATGTTTTCTCAAAAATCCCATACAGTAGTTTTTGGGTTTTCCTGTGTGAATGATGGTAATTTGTAGGTCCTGGGGTCAAGGAGTTTTAATGAGAAGTTATAAAGGTCTTGACTTGAATTTTCATTCTCTCTACAGTGGTGATTGGAAAGTTTTCACAGGGAATGAGTTGGCAGCTTTGTTTGGGTGGTGGATGTTTGATTGCTGGAAGAAAAATAAATCAAGAAATACTGATGTGAAGAACATTTATATGTTAGCCACCACAGTCTCTTCCAAAATTTTGAAGGCAATTGCACTAAAAGAAGGATTTCACTTTGAAGTAAGAATAGATAATATCTCTGTGCTCCTTTTCTAAACCTATCTCTATAAATTAAAGCCATCTTCCCACCAAAACTGACTTTTATTGATTTCATTTCTAATCCCCGCTTTTTTTCTAATTCTGTTAACACTTTCTTAATCTTTTTGATTGTTTAGTAACCTTGAGCCAAATTCATCCTGTATGTGAGTTTCTGAAACTAAGATAGGACGTTCTTTAAAAATTGCTTTAATGTTTACTATTCCATACAACAGTATCTGGCTTTCATACTGAGAAAATCTGGCTCCGAGTGACCTCATCAATCACATAAACTCCACTCCAAAAAATTGTAGGTGTCATTGACTGCATGTTTAGGCTCTTCAAGTTCAGTCTTAAGAAACTTTAAATAGTCTCCTAGATTGCAAATTAAGACCCAGTGATTCTACATCCAAAAAACAAATAATGACTCTCTCTCAGCACAGATCATTAACCTTTGTGAGCCTCGAGCAGTTAAACTGACCACTTTTATAGCTACTGGGACTGATGCCAATTAAGTTACTTTTCCTCTGCCAACTTTGCCAAATATCAGTGAAAAAGTCACCTCTGGGCACTTTTCTTGAGCCACAATCAAGCTACAGGTCTTAACACTAATTGGCTAACTAAAAGAAAATTGAACCTTCCTGAATGAAATAGAACTTCCAGTCTCTGGCTTTCTAAAGTACAAATAGCAAAACAGAAGAAATTGAAAATTTATTCAAACCTAAAATTCTGAATTACTCTAATGTTAACCTTTTCCTTGTAGGAAGAAAAATATATAATGAACACAAAAGAGAAAAAAGAACATGATTCTAAAGACCTATTTATAAATGTGCCTCCTTGTTTTTGTTGGGGATGGGGTGCTAAAGAGATTTTTGGCTTTTTTTTTTCCCAGTGAGGAGGTAGAGAGGTGAATGAGAAATCTTAAATTAGTAATGGAGAGCTCCAGAGTCACTGTGTATTACATGCTCTTTCTATTGACTCTAAAAGAGTTCATGTCTTTAAAATGAACAGTAGTTCATCAGATGAAAAGTCCTCAAATCTAATTTCCAAAGAAGGACTTAGTCATTTTTTGATGGTTTTATTTGGGCCATGCTGTTATGGTAAAAGTACACTTGGTTCAAGTATTTGTTGTGATAATGTTAAAAGTGTATCATTAAAAAGCTTTAATGCCTTTGATTACTCAGATGGACTAAATTACAACCTTCATAGGCACTTTTATATTAGTGATTATAATACAGCTTAAAGGACAATTTCTAAGAAGCCGTGTAATTGAATCCTGGCTCGATCTCTTATATGCAGTGTAATCTTGGGCAAATTTACTGAACCTCTGAGCCTCTGTTTCAGCAACAGAGTTTTTGTGAGCATTAAAAAAGATAATAATGTAAAGCACCTGTTACAGTGCTTGATAAATAGCAGATGATCATAATATATGTGTGTATTTATGTTACTTTGTGACTATATGCATCACCACTTATTGGATTATATTTGGTGGATTACATCTCCTATTTCTGTGCTTGATAAAATGGTAGGTCATCAGTCACAACAGTGTGTGTATCCATGCCCTTTATGACTATATGTTTACCACTATATAAATCTTTGTGGTGAAGACCATAACAGAAGATCACTATGGAAGTGTTATGTGCATTTAGTGACAGGCTTTTCTCTAATATGTATTTTTATGAGAGAGTCACTTAACTAGAATAGCCTCCTCTGCATTTCAGGAAACGTTACCAGGTTTTAAATGGATTGGAAGTAGGATAAAAGACCTCCTGGAAAATGGGAAAGAAGTCCTTTTTGCATTTGAAGAGTCTATTGGTATGTAGTAAATATTAAAATATTTGAAATTTGAATGAGAGCATTTTTTAAAATATAGTTAATTCTGTACAGAGGAGTTTTTGTCATCTGGTTTTGCATTTTGAGTTAAAAAGAAACCACCGTGAACTCCGAAATGTGTAGATACGTTTCTCATCAGGAAAAAAAAAAAAAAAAGACCTTAAAGGTCCCCTAAATACCTTCAGTATAGGTGGGTTTCATTTATTACTAGGCTTTTAAATTCATTCGTCCTTCTGAAGAAATGTAAAACTATTGAAATTATATATAGGCTTATGTTTTCCTTCTTTTTATGTTTTTAATTCTTAGGTTTTCTGTGTGGAACTTCAGTTTTGGATAAGGATGGGGTGAGTGCAGCCGTTGTTGTTGCTGAGATGGCATCTTACCTGGAAACCATGAATATAACATTGAAACAACAACTGATTAAGGTTTATGAAAAGTAAGTTCTACTATTAGGAATTTGGCATTCTAATTTTTTTATTTTTTTGGTGCTACTTTTAACCTTCTAAATTTATTTTTGAGGAATAGTCATTCCTTTTTAAAAAGTACTAAAATTGTCTGCATTAAGGACTGCCACTTTCTACATAACACTGTAATAGGCTTATCTTTAATACATACTTTTCGAAAGAGTGAGTTGAAATCTGATTTTAACACTTTAAATCTCTGTGCAGATATGGTTATCATATTTCAAAAACTTCGTATTTCTTGTGTTATGATCCAACTACCATCAAAAGTATATTTGAAAGGCTTCGCAATTTTGATTCTCCAAAAGAATACCCAAAGTTTTGTGGGACATTTGCTATATTGCATATACGAGATGTTACCACTGGATATGATAGCAGCCAGCCTAATAAGAAATCAGTAAGTACCTATTTTTTTTTAATTTTCAACAATTTGTAATACTTCATACTACAGTAAAATAGTTGAAGGTCAAGCCTGTGAGTTTCTTGAAACTAGGGTCCATTGTTTTTCTCCAGAGCAGTTGTAAGTTCACCAACTGGCTCTGACTCCCATCCTGTCCTCATCACTCCCCCAAGTGTATGCTACCCTTGTGGGTGGGGAGCGGGAAGGAGAATGAGAGAGACATAAAGAGAAAGGGAGGGAGGGGAGAGGTGTGATGATGCTAAATAATGTTGAAAATAAAGTCTAAAAGCCCATAATTTTATCATATGATATCACTTACATGTGGAATCTAAAAAAATTATGCAAATGAGCATATTACAAAACAGAAGCAGACTCACAGACAGAAAACAAACTTTTGGTTATGAAAGGGGAAGTGGGGGAGGGATTAATTAGGAGTTTGGAATTAAAATATATACACTACTATATGTAAAATAGATCACCAAAAAGGACCTACTGTATAGCACAGGGAACTATACTCAATATCTTATAATAACATATAATGGAAAAGAATCTAATAAAAAAATTTTTAATTAAAATTTTAAAAAATTTTAATGTTTTACCTAATCATCTTAGCACCTAAAAATAAATAAATAAATAAATGCTTATAATTTCAAAGCTATTCATCTTTCTAGTTTTAACTTCCTTTTTCAACTTTATTCCCTATACCTCCAGCCAGATGGAATAACTTATAGTTTCTTACATATATACATTAAAATTTTTTTTTCTATTTTTGCTTAGGCTTTTTCCTCAGTCTACCTTTTCTTCCTACTGCTGCATATCCACACTTTAGCCATTTTAAGACTTCATGCAGATGTCACCTCCTCCACATACCCTCCAGGTCCCATAATCCGATATCGTCCTCCTGAGGTTTCATTATATATTGTGCCTTCCTCTTGTCATTTATCACTTTCTATCGTATGTTATCATTGTCTTGTTCATGGCAGATCCATTTCTAACATAGCTTTATGCCCGTCAAAGCTCCTGCCTACATAGTGGGTGCTCAACTAATATTTAAAAGCCCTATAGATTGCTGATTATATTTATTTTGTTATTGTTATGATTACAATTATTAGCCTAAATTTCTATTTATAATTTCTGATGTTGTCTCAAGCTTCTAGGCGCATAATATATTTGGGGAAATCTGCAAGCCTTTTATGTAGAATACTACCCATATTCCCTTTGTGTATTTTCATCCAGTCAACAAAAATTGGTTCTCAGTTGTCATTCTGTGTGCACATATGTGTGTATCTATTTTTCTGTCTTCGTAAACTAATTGAAAAGAACCAAATTTTTTGCTTCTTTTTATTTCTCTAATGTTGCTGTGGTTAGAATAGTTCTTGGTGTGTTGCTTTTTTCCTCTAGAATCCCTTTAAAGTTTATATTTGTTATTCAAAGTGCTTTCCTATCTATTCTCCACTGATACTTACAACAGTTTTGTAAGACTCATAGTGTAGATATTTGTTAATCCCCTAAGGTCACACACAGTGACTGTCAAAGACTTCCTGAGTTCTTTCTTCTCCAACTTCAGATTGGCATTAACTGTGTGTTCAACAGGCATTTATTAAAACCCTTCTTTGCTACAGGCACAGGCACACTGGCAATACAGTAATGACAAAGACACTGTTTCTACACTCAGGAGTCTAGTGGGGAAATGGTCAAGTAAACAGTGGTTACTTTACAAAATGATAAGGGCTACTGAGGGTACATAAGGGTGCCATGGAAGAGCATAGGAAAGACCCTTACTCAGATTTGAGGGGCTTACAGAAGGCTTTGCAGAGGACTTCTGTGAGCTGAGTCCTAGAGTCTGGGTAGGAGTTATCCAGATGTGGGAGGAACAGAGGATGTTTCAGGCAAAGGGAGCAGCAAGTGCTATGTCTGGAGGTGAGAAGGCATGTTTTCTTTCAAAGAACCACAAGGAATTCTCTACAGCTGTAGTGTGGAGTGCAAAGAAGAATGGCCTGTGCAGTGAGTGGGTTAGAGAGGGGCAGACTTCCAGGCAGGGAGATCAGTTAGTACGCTGTTTCAGTAATCCAGATGAGAGATGATGGGAGCCTGAATGGTAGTAGTAGTGATGGAGAGAGCCAGACAAAATTGAGTTAAATAAAGGATAGAATCGACAGGACTTGCTAGTTGATGGCCTGTGAGTGGAAAAGAGGGAAGGAAGGTCTCTGTCTTAAGCAACTAGTAGTACCACTGACTGAGAGAGGGATCTCATGGAGAGGACCAGGCTCGCTAGAGGGAAGGCACCACTGTCAACCCTCTGCCCTAGTACAACCGCCATGGGTCCCTTGAGATACCTTCACAGACTGATTTGTGATCCAGGAAGAGTACCAGTGTTAATCCATATATTTAATGTCAGTAAAGCTTCACTTCTTTTTTTTTTTGCGGTACACGGGCCTCTCACTGTTGTGGCCTCTCCCGTTATGGAGCACAGGCTCCGGACGCACAGGCTCAGCGGCCATGGCTCACTGGCCCAGCCGCTCCGCGGCATGTGGGATCTTCCCTGACCGGGGCACGAACCCGTGTCCCCTGCATCGGCAGGTGGACTCGCAACCACTGCGCCACCAGGGAAACCCCAATAAAGCTTCATTTCATGTATTAACTTTTAGGTTAAAAAAAATAGATATATATTTTGCACTCCAGTGGGTTATTTTGCCTGTCCTCTAGGATATGTGCACTCTGCTTTGGAGACTACTGATAAACTATCTGTGAAAGTGCTTTGAAATTCTAAAGCACTTTGCAAACGTAGAGGCAGTTTGGACTTTTAATGTTTGGACAAATAGACCTGGCTTAAACTTCTTGCTCTGCCACTTAGCTGATTACCTTGAACAGGTCGTTTATTCTCCTTGAGCCTTGTCTGTAAATTGGCAGTAATATTTACTTTGCAGGATTATTGTTGAGGCCTGGAGATCATGTGTGTAAGGTATATAATCCAGTGCCTGTATAATTATAAATGTTTAGTAAATGGTACAGCTGTGAATTACTATGCATGTAATCTTTTGTATTTTACAGTTCTTTTAAAAATATTTTTAAATTTTTAATTGCAGCTAGAAAAACACATAAAATTTACCATCTTAACCTTTTTTTAAATTTTTAAATTTTTGGCTGTGTTGGGTCTTCGTTTCTGTGCGTGGGCTTTCTCTAGTTGCGGCGAGCGGGGGCCACTCTTCATCGCGGTGCACGGGCCTCTCACTGTCGCGGCCTCTCTTGTTGCGGAGCACAAGCTCCAGACGTGCAGGCTCAGTAGTTGTGGCTCACGGGCCTAGTTGCTCCGCGGCATGTGGGATCTTCCCAGACCAGGGCTCAAACCCGTGTCCCCTGCATTGGCAGGCAGATTCTCAACCACTGCGCCACCAGGGAAGCCCCATCTTAACCATTTTTAAGAGTACAGTTCAGTAGTGTTAACCATATTCACATTGTTGTGCAACCGATCTCCAGAACTTTTTCATCTTGCTAAACTGAAACTCTATACCCATTAAACAAGTCTCCATTTCCCCCTCCTGCTAGCCCTTGGCAACCACGCTCCTACTTTCTCTTTCTATGAATTTTGCTACTTTACACATCTCATATAAGTGGAATGTACTTTACAACTCTTGAAAACAAGAAAGGTACCAAGTGTAATTGAGCTGTTGTTGCATTTGTGCATAGGTGCTGCCTGTGAGTAAAAACAGCCAAATGATTACGTTTTCTTTTCAAAATGGCTGTGTTGCTACTCTTCGGACAAGTGGGACAGAACCAAAGATAAAGTATTATGCAGAGATGTGTGCGTCACCTGACCAGAGGTGAGAATTGACTTTTTAAATATTATATATATATAAAAGCTGTATTGAGGTGTAATTTACATTCAGCCATTTAAAGTATACAACAATGTTTCTTAATATATTCAGAGTTGTGGAAACATCACTATAATCAAGTTTAGAACATTTTCATCACCTCAGAAAGAAACCCCATAGCCGTTCGCAGTCACTCTCCATTCCCCTCCTTCCCAGCCCTAGGCAACCACCGATCTACTATTTGTCATTACAGGTTTGCTTCTTCTGGACATTTCATATAAATGGAATCATGCAATATGTGGTCCTTAGTGACTGGCATCTTTACTTAGCATAATGTTTTCAAGGTTCATCCATGTTAGCATGAATCAGTACTTTATTCCTTTTTTAAAAAATTTGTTATCATGGCTCAATGATATTCCACTGTATGGATACACCATATTTTTTTATCCGTTTATCAGAGGATGGACATTTGGGTTATTTCCACATTTTGGCTATTATGAATAATGGTGCTCTAAATGTTTGTGTTCAAGTTTTTATGTGGACGTATATTTTCATTTCACTTAGGTATATATCATATATATATATAAGGAGTAGAATTGCTGGGTCATATGGTAGTTCTATGTTTAGGTTTTTGAGGAACTGCCAGACTCTTTTCCAAAGAGGCTGCATTATTTGGGAACTGAATTTTAATTTTTTAGTGAATTTATATTCTTGGGAAGGCTCTCTGAGCTTTAACTCTTTTTTTTTTTTTGCGGTATGTGGCCCTCTCACTGTTGTGGCCTCTCCCGTTGCGGAGCACAGGCTCCGGACGCGCAGGCTCAGCGGCCATGGCTCACAGGCCCAGCTGCTTCACAGCATGTGGGATCTTCCCAGACCGGGGCACGAACCCACATCCCCTGAATCGGCAGGCAGACTCTCAACCACTGCACCACCAGGGAAGCCCTGAGCTTTAACTCTTGATGAACATAAAGAATTGATCAACAAGTAGTTTGTTTATTGCCAAATTCTTATTTTCTACATGTAACATGATTTGACTTAATCTGGCCAATTAATATCCTTTTAGGAGTATAAATTGTGACTAAATTAACTTGACTTTAATAATATATTCAGAGGGTATTTAAACTTTTTAAACTTTCATAAGTAGTATCTCCTATAAGGTTGTCATTGATCAATATGTATTTGGGAAGGAGATTTTTTTTGGAATTGCCTTCAGAGCCCAAGTTACATTATTTACTGTTTCCCTAATCTTTGTGTTTAGGAGCAGATTTTATTTCCTTTGGGGGAAAAAAATGACCTCCTGAAGTCATTCAGAGCAGAGTGTGAAGTAAAACATATTGAATAATGCTATCTTTGGTTAAGAATGAAGGTTGATTATTAAAGTAAAAAAAATTGATTTGTTGTGTAGCTTGTAAAATGACTGTGAAGGCAGTTTTAAAGAGGCATTCCTAGAAATGTTCTGGGCAGTGGCACCTCTTCAGGTGATAACTTTGAAGGGAATACTTGCTATTTTATAAACATCTCATTTTTTTAGTCATATCTCAGGAAGCCATTTTATCTTAATACCTGATATTGGTGTTCTAAGCCATTAAGTTATCTGATTCAGGAGAAATCTTTAGATATACTATAACTCATCCATGTTTCATGTACCAAGGAACTCCTTTTAATGCAGTTCAATTTCAGTTTGTGATAATGGTGTTTTCTGTGTGTGTGATTCCCCTCTTCCCACCTTTGGTCTCGATTTGTTTTGTTTTGTTTTAACTGAGGGAATTTCTCTTTCGTTTACCAGTTGTTTTAAGGCTATGAAAATAAAGAACTTCAAAACTCTTAACCTTTTTCCTCAGTGACACTGCCTTACTAGAAGAGGAATTGAAGAAACTCATTGAAGCTTTGATTGAGAATTTTCTTGAGCCCAGGAAAAATGGACTGACCTGGCGTTCTGTGTAGTGTTCACCAGTACGTCATTGCTTTGCACTGGCCCATGGAACAGAACAACCAAGAACTTCATGCATTGAACTCGAGTTAGCATTCTCTCTCTGTCTCATCTGGCCGAGTTATCTTTTTCCTTTTACTTTCTTTCTTTTTGGTTGGCTGACTAAACAAACTGTATACATTTGAAATGAAATGGTCTGGAGAGAAATGATTCAAATTTTTTCATAATCTTGAACAAAAGTCATTACATTAAAAATTATGGTAACACGTCGTTCTTCCTTCAACAGAAACAAAACAATACAAATGAGTTTTCTTAGTAAAGTGTGATTAAGCTTAGTTCCATATTCTTGTAATTGTGTATAGCACTTTTTTTTTTAAGGCAGATAAATGCTATATAATTGTAGAATTAGTTAAGGAAATTAATCCATAGAATTGGCAAGAAAATGGCACTGTTCCCAGTATACTGTGGAAAAGTGTCATTGTTACATCACAGGTATTAACTTACAAATTAGAGTATTTGAAATGAGGTATTTAGCATTTCTAGCTTAGAACAGATGTTACAATATGTGGTTTCAGCACCTTTGTTTCAGGTGCTCTTGGTGCAGTGTAAATTTATTGTATGTATTTAAAATTCTGACATTTACCGAACATAAAACAGTAGTGGCAACATTCCTAGTGGCTTGGTTCTTGTCAAATTTCTCAGTGCCTTCTCAGGGCATGGTTTGAATTGAAATAGTGTTCTTGCATTGAATATAATTTAATCAGTTAATTTGCAGACAGTTAAAGAAAATCTTCCAAACTATATAGGTGCTTCCCCTCTATATCAAATAGGTTTGTTGATTTAAAAGTGTTATGAATGTAGGTAAAAATCTCAATAAAAGCAGGCTCAGTGTAACTGTAGTTAAGGATCTTCATGTTAGAATTATGTCAGTTATCACAACCTCTAAGTAAAGAAAAATATCCAAACTAAGAAAGGAGCTGTGAATTTATTTAAAAGCCTAACCTTTAAACTACATTTTTACAAGTATATTTATTTCTTTATCACATGAAGTGATGCTCATTTTACTAAGAAATAAAACATCCAGATTTTAGATCTTATGAAACACTAAAATTACATGTTTTAAAACTAAAGTCCAGGACTTCCCTGGTGGTGCAGTGGCTAAGAATCCACCTGCCAATGCAGGGGACACGGGTTTGAGCCCTGGTCCGGGAAGATCCCACATGCCGCAGAGCAACTAAGCCCGTGTGTCACAACTACTGAGCCTGTGCTCTAGAGCACACGAGGCACAACTAATGACGCCCGCATGCCTAGAGCCTGTGCTCCACAACAAGAGAAGCCACCGCAATGAGAAGCCCACGCACCACAACGAAGAGTAGCCCCCGCTCACCACAACTACAGAAAGCCTGTGCGCAGCAACAAAGACCCAACACAGCCATAAATAAATAAATAAATAAATAAATAAATAAATAAATAAATAAAACTAAAGTCCAATTTATCCTAATATCTTGTTGACTTCTGTAGAATTTCTGATCGCAAGAATACTATTTATCTTTTTTAGTGTGGAAAAAAAATTTTTTTGGAAGGTCATTTTTAGTTGATTCTGCATCTTCTAGAAGAGTTAACAGAGAAGTGTTGTTTAATCTTCTTAAAGTGTATCCTATCCTATATAGCTCACAGAGTACTTAGTACATGTGGTATAGTTAAGAGGTAACAATAATGAGGCCTTGGATGTATGTAATTATACTAAACAAATTGCCTATGGGCGATAACTAGTATGAGAGAATTTATTTCCTAAATAATAATAATAATATAAAATTTGAACTGAATAGAATATTTATTAAATCATGGTTTGGTTTATTGCAGCTAACATTTGGTTGAATCCAGATAATCCAGATGTGAGTTTCAAATTATTGTATTGGCACTATTGTTAATTTGTTCCTTCCTTACTTTCTTGTAGCTGAGTCTTGTGTGACTGTAGATAATAGAGCTAAATGTAGAGCACTATTTCTGAATGAGTTTGTTTTCAGAGGCTTTGCACTAAAGACGAAATGTGTAGAATTTTTTGCTTTATTTGCTTTTGGGAATGTAGACTGTAATTTAGGAAATGGCCTATAATCTACAAAGTGGTATGAACAATGCTACATATATATATATATATATATATGAAAAATATGTATATTGGGTTTTAGTATCTGTGTTTCAGTGACTGAAGAACAAAGTTGAGCTAAAATGATACAATAGCTCATTCATAATCACTAAAGTCGTGTCATACTGTCATTCTATTATAAATAGAACAGTTTTGAGTGCTTTAATATAATGCAACACTTGAGTCATCTTAATCAAGGTGAAAAGTCATTAAGGCTTGGATTCTTATCTCAAAAATTTAAAAATCCAAAGTTAAAATTAACAAAATTTTACAAATGTTCCTGAAGTGTATAGATTGAGGGAATTATTTGATTCTAGCCAAGCTCTCGAGTCTGTCTAAGCATATTTAACAAGAACTTGACATAGTGGGTGTACACTTGCCTAACAGAATAAATTCAGTAGCCCCAGCCAACCAAGGGAAACAGAAGTACTGGCCGGTAGGTCTCAGCCTTAGGATCTACATTGTTTATCTTTTTGTTTATGAATAATATCATGGAAATGAATGCATTCTCATTGAGTGTGTAAATCAAAACTGGTATTTTCTAGAGCTTTGGGGAAAAGGAAAGAATTAATGGGGCAAGATCAAAGCACTGGAAATAAACAGTAGAAATAACAATAGAAAGGTCAGTAAGGTGGCACAGGAAATGCTTCGTGTGAAGGGCAAACTTATCACCCGAAAAGTGGGGAGTGAACTGGCTGTGGGCAAGTTGTTTACTTGTGTTTACTTGTTATTATGATGAGCAGATAGTGATGCTTTTGTTTTCCTTTATTAGTGACCACTAAAAAGAGACCAGGGAGGCCTTTGAGGAGGTGAGAAAAAGTACCTCTCTTACTGATTCAGTTCCTGCTAGGATGTTGTATTTTAGGATCATATGGGAACTGGGGAGGGGAGGATATAGCAGAAATAAAAAGGAATGAAATATAGACTGGGAAATAAGATCCATGAGAAAAAGTTCAAAGGATTAAGATCATTTAACTGTGGAGGGGAGAGAGCTGTTGAGATAGTTTAATAACTCTTGAGTTATTAATTGAATCGTTTATTGAAGAACTCAAAGTAGGAAGTTTGATAATATGACAAACTGTTCTCCATCTCCATCAAGGACAGAATAATAGGAAATAAGGATTTTTTTTTAATAAAATTAAACATTTTAAAATTAAAGGGGTATACTAAATGGCTTTTTAAGGTTCCTTCCAATACTGTTTTTTTTTTAAATCTCAGGTTGGAACAAAGATGATGTCATAAAGAGCACTGAAAATAACATTTCAGTTTCACTGCATACCTAGAAGAATTTAGCTCACAAGATAGTTTTTGTGTATGTTGAATAGTAGATGCATGAGTGCAGTCTTTATTCATTGTATAAAGACCTGCTTAATTTAACCTGCAAATTAAGTGAGACGTGAACACAATTTTGTTCATCTTGAAGAATGTATAGCATTATAGGATAGTTGAGAGGTTTGTTTTAAATATAAATTATTGTTATTTGGATGTTGTAACTTCAGCAGACAGAAGGTTCTAAGAGGTTGGATGCTTTGGAATATCTTTATATAGGGAATAGACTTCCAATTTCTTAAGCAAGTTGCTTCTGGAATTGATGCAACAAAGATATTAGCTGGAGTTTAATGGAGAAATGTTCTACAAACTGCTGCTATTGGTATTTCTCTTAGATGTTTTCCACTGATGTTTGTGATGCTTGAAAAATCCAAATTCTGCTTGGATAAATTTGTTTTATGCTTTTTTCTCTCTACCTCCCTCTTTCCCTAGGTGCCCTCCCACATTTTGTTACTGTGAAAAGCTGTTGTCCTATTACCTCACTGATAAGTGATCTTAACTGTATTCGTTCAGAATGCTTTAAACTTATTCCTAAGCTGTTTTTGTTTATGGACTTTGGGTTATTTTGTTATTATTGTGAAAATATTTAAGACATTGTAAGAAGTAATTTTAAATCTATTGCATAACCTTTTTTGGTTTTCTGGATACTACTATATATTAATTTATTATGGCCTTTTACAATTCACTTGTTTTCTGAAATTGCTCTAGAAACTGAGGAAGAAAGAGTCATACTAACCTAAATGAATGGTCAACTGATCTAGCATTCTATTTCAGGTTTCCTTGTACTTTGGGCACCCAAAGCACAAGATCCGAGATAATCTTTTTTCACATTTGTCCCTCAAAGCATCTTACCCTAAGCCATAAGAAGACTAAGTGGCAAGAAGAGAGTCTCTCATTGTCTGACTCTTTACACAGCCTGATTTTACTCCCAGTTTGAAACAAAGTTAGTGTTTACCATTGGTTACTTTAAATATTCACCATACTGTTATATTCATTAAGACATCTGTTCGTTAATTCACGATTGTGTACTTAAAAAAGAGAACATAGAAGAATGAGTAAAGTGACCAAGATAAGGGCAAAGTGACATATCTAAAGTTTGCTTCTCAAATTTTTCCACCAGCATAATCCTCAAGCAGAGGAGCATGAATGTGTAGGGGAAGGGGCCTGAGAGCAAAATCAGAAGCAGCCTGCCACTCAGGAAATTTCGTGTTCTCTCTTAAAAATGTAAGTGAATTTTGCATTCTCCATAATAAAACTGTTTTAGTATAAAAATGATTCCTTCAGTCTTCATGGAAACTGGTGCTGCCAGAAAGAGGCACCGTGTTTATCACATGGGCTCTCAGTTTTCTCCCCCCCACCCCCGCCCTCAGTTGCTGCATATCCCTGGGGGTACCGCACTGACTCTAGTGTGAGAAATATAAACATAACGCATACCAAGGATATTCCCTTTAGAAGCTGACTTTTGAAAGTATTCATGCCAAATTGAAGTGACCTGAAACAGTTATGTTACCACTGAACCTTGTAATATAGTCAGAGGTGTTGGCCAGTTTGTTCTGTTTAATTCTTTGGCATTCCTGGACTAAGAAGGGGCACCTGACTATCAGCTCCCTGAGAGCAAGCATCATGGTTTATTATTTTTTCATCTCCACACCACCTAGTGTAGTACCTGTTGTAGAGTACTTAATGGGTGACAGTAGGAATTATGGGATTTTATTTTAAAGAAACAAATAGTTTAGGAAACAATCGAAAACGTTCATTTTCTGATTCAGCTTTTAAAACAATTCTCAGTACTGAAGTTTGTTAAGCACGCACACCCTTAAATACCGTTTCTTCGGAGAGAGAAGAGCATATTCCTATTTCGAAATTGTATGTAAGGCCTAGTGTTTTACACTCAAAGCAAGATGTTGGCCAAGAAGGCTAAGAAAGTGTCTGTGTAGACTTAATATCATTAGTATTAGTGCCATTATGAGCCTGCTAGGGCTGCTTTCCAAGTGAGTCACAACTAATTTGATACTGTTTGGTATATTTTTGTTCAGTGTTATGATTCATCATATATCTTACAGGAACCACTCAAACAAGAGTTGCATCTGTATATGATGAGGCCTTGTGTTATAGGCTAAAACAAACTCTTTGTATACATCATTGAATATGCCAGATAAAATATATGCAGTTAAGAATTATTTATTTTTTTGTGTAGCGGTAGTTCAGAATTGTGCCCTTGTTTTAATAGTTTCTGTCAACATCTCGTTTTTCCTTGCAAAAACACCAGGGTGTATCATAAGTACTGCCTATGAGAATTTGCATTTAAGTATTTGTGTGTGTGGTTTTCGTGTGGTTTTAGCCAAATGAAGTGTTATCAGTAATAAACAGGTCTCTTCATAGGCATGAGTTTCTGTGTAATTTTTATTATCTTAGATACTGTGTAGTTTATAAAGTTGGCTATCCAAACTGAACACATTCTTGATGTATATACATGGCATACCCTAGAAGCAACTTTGACCCTAAATGAATATTACAGCTCATTACTCAGTAAATATTTCTTGATTGGTTCATCAGCAGTCCCAGAAGAAAGGACTAACATTAAAGTTCTTTCCACCTTATTTTTCTCCATCTCTCCTTCAGTTGACCTAATTTTTCTGCCCATGTTAGCATCAGCTAACATAATAAAAAGTTGAAGGTTTGGAAATCTCTCAAAGAAGTAACTATATAGCTGTGATAAAGTGGTGGTCATGGAATTAGTTTCCAGGGTTGTTAGGACCCTGTAGTGCTGGTCTCCACTGCCTGCCTTCCTCTGATCAGGCTTAAAGGTAAGATGAGTGAGAGTAACATTCTACAAGGTCATTTTATCACCTTCTGCATGGAATGTTCTGGGAACCATGCTAATCCCATCCCTCCCACTTCTTCCATTTTATTGTTGTTCATAGCACATAAACAGTATAACAAATAAATTTAAGTAGTAGTATTACCTGACTCCATAGTCTCCATGAGTGTAGCTTTTTCACTACTTTACCACTGCCTAGAACAGTGCATGGCACCATAGTAGGTTCTCAGTAAATGTTTATTGAATGGATGAACCCATCTCATGTTTCTGCCTGCAGCAGAAAAGCACTAAATTCTGCACTGATTCTGCATACGCACAGAGTTGCACATGATGAGAAATATGCAGCAGTGATACCACCAGCTTTAGAGATTTATAAACCCATTAATCAACATCTCATTCAGGCAACACCTACTTCTTGCTGCCTCTGGGTCATCTCTACCCATGTCCTCCTGAGATCTCGAGCTCAGCATTTTCTTCCTGCTTTCCTGGCCCCGTATCTTCCTGGTTTGAAATCTCCAAGTCGTCTTTGATTTCTCCTGCCACTGGATATGTGCTATTTGACAAGTTCTTTAAATTTAACAGTCTCTGAAGGTAAGGGCAAGGCCATTGATCTGAGACCCACCTAAAACAGGGACCAAGAAGCTAATCCCACCTAAAATAATAATAGAACTGTTATCCCCAAGGGAGAAGAGTTCATGTGTATATAAATGGAGATGTCTTGGAGGAGGGATTATAATAAAAATGTTTATTCCCCATTCTACCTCCCTGTCTTCCCCAAACTAGCACTTCCTCATTCCTATAGTGATATGACCATTCTCCTGTTTATTTCCCTCTCTTTACCTCTGGTTCTAATCATTAAATGGTCCAGTATTGCATGTAATTTGCTTAAATTAATTCTTTGACCTTTATCCCTCTGCTTCATTCATTCATTTTATAAATATTTATTGACCTGGAAATATGTAGGAACCAAGAGCACTGCAGAAGGCTAAGAAATAGGAAAAAGGACACAGCAACCAGGTTACTGCTGGAACAGCCTGTTCGGGACACTGTTCCCACCGCCCTCACACCACCAGATCACCTTTATCTTTTCCTGAAGTCTTTGGATTCAAAGTACCTGGAGAGAAGTCCCAGTGGGCTGGACTTTTGTCACATGCCTGCCTCCTAGCTGAAACTAGAGCCTGATAAGGGAGAGATTTGACCCCCTCACCTTCCTTCTGAATGGTAGCAGGAGACAGGGCACTGCAGTTACCCTTCCATCAAGACAGTGAGAGGAAGTTAATTGACCAATTGGAAATTGTGGTGCAGACAAAAGGTGACAAACATCCGCTACAGTGCCAGAGGGAGTGCTGGAGAAGAAGCAAAAGCTCGGCAAAGGAAGAGGGGGGACATCTTAAGCGCAGAAGACAGCACGAGTGTGCAGAGAACCATGAGTAGTTCGGTCTTGTGACACTGGGAGTAGGGATGAGAGTGGAGAAGTGGGAGAGGGCCCTGTGTGCTGCGCTGCTGCAGAGCTTGGACTTCAATCAGCAGGTAATGAGTCACAGGAAGGTTTAAGCAGAAAGTCTCCAAGAGAGGATGGTGGGGATGGGGGAGGTATGAGAGAATCCACCACTGGAAAGAATCTTAAAGGTCATCTTATCCAATCTCATCATTTTCTGCAATATGGCTACCAAATGAGGATATATATTTGAACCTCTCCAGTGACAACTTGGCAAGACAAGTTGTTCCCTTTGAAAGAAAGGCCAGTAGAGAGTTCTTTATTGTGCTCAGCTGAAATCTGCCTCCTGAAGCTTCTACTCTTTGGCTGCACTTGGAAACTCAATGTTATACAAAAATCCATTTCCTTGTCACTCAAAGACTTTTCCCCTCAGTCTAAATATGCATAATTCAGCAACCGTTCCTTGTGTTACCTGTTTTTTTTTTTAACATCTTTATTGGAGTATAATTGCTTTACAATGGTGTGTTAGTTTCTGCTTTATAACAAAGTGAATCATTTATACATATACATACATCCCCATATCTCTTCCCTCTTGCGTCTCCCTCCCTCCCACCCTTCCTATCCCACCCCTCTAGGTGGTCACAAAGCACTGAGCTGATCTCCCTGTGCTATGCAGCTGATTCCCACTAGCTATCTATTTTACGTTTGGTAGTGTATATATGTCCATGCCACTCTCTCACTTTGTGCCAGCTTACCCTTCCCCCTTCCCATATCCTCAAGTCCATTCTCTAGTAGGTCTGTGTCTTTATTCCTGTCTTACCCCTAGGTTCTTCATGACATTTTTTTTTCTTAAATTCCATATATATGTGTTAGCATACGGTGTTTGTTTTTCTCTTTCTGACTTATTTCACTCTGTATGACAGACTCTAGGTCCATCCACCTCACTACAAATAACTCAATTTCATTTCCTTTTATGGCTGAGTAATATTCCATTGTATATATGTGCCACATCTTCTTTATCCATTCATCTGTTGATGGACACTTAGGTTGCTTCCATGTCCTGGCTATTGTAAATAGAGCTGCAATGAACATTGTGGTACATGTCTCTTTTTGAATTATGGTTTTCTCAGGGTATATGCCCAGTAGTGGCATTGCTTGCTGGGTCATATGGTAGTTTTATTTTTAGTTTTTTAAGGAACCTCCATACTGTTCTCCATAGTGGCTGTATCAATTAACATTCCCACCAACAGTGCAAGAGGGTTCCCTTTTCTCTACACCCTCTCCAGCATTTATTGTTTGTAGATTTTTTGATGATGGCCATTCTGACCGGTGTGTGACCTATTTTTTAGATCCTACTCACCTTCCTGATCACCCCATGGACAATTTTCAAAGAGCTGGGTCCAAAATTAATATAATACCAGGAGAGGTGGAGTGGAAGCCAACCTGAGGCTAAATCAGGAAAGCTGGAGTGGGGCAGGGGTGGAAGAGATTTATTCTCAGGTGAGCAGGGAGCAAGGGCAGAAAAAACTAAAACAGTAACTGGATCAGAGTTTTTTCCAATTGTTTGCCATTCCCACATATGCATGCTTCCCCTGGTGGATAGGGATCCGTGTCACGTGAAACAAACTCAGAACCTCTGCCCTGGAAGGAACCCAAATTCAATGCAAGCATCTCTCTTTACAGTGAGGAAAGCCTGAGGGTCAGGTTGGAGATCCACTTTGAGTCTACAGAGTGGATTTCTGCAGAACCCAACTCATCTTCTTCCCAATCTGCTGCTTTCTCCCCCATGACCTGGTTAAAATTCATTCAGTGAAATTGAACTATTTATAATGAGGTGGATAGACCTAGAGTCTGTCATACAGAGTGAAGTAAGTCAGAAAGAGAAAGACAAATACCGTATGCTAACACATATATATGGAATTTAAGGGAAAAAAATGTCATGGAGAACCTAGGGGTAAGACAGGAATAAAGACACAGACCTACTAGAGAATGGACTTGAGGATATGGGGAGGGGGAAGGGTAAGCTCTGACAAAGAGAGGCATGGACATATATACACTACCACACGTAAGGTAGATAGCAGCCGCATAGCACAGGGAGATCAGCTCGGTGCTTTGTGACTGCCTGGAGGGGTGGGATAGGGAGGGTGGGAGGGAGGGAGACGCAAGAGGGAGGAGATACGGGAACATATGTATATGTATAACTGATTCACTTTGTTATAAAGCAGAAACTAACACACCATTGTAAAGCAATTATACTCCAATAAAGATGTAAAAAAAAAAAAATTCATTCAGTGAATCTTAGTCTTCAGCCATAAGGAGTCCTCCCTCCTTGTAATCAGGAGTAAACTAAGGTCCAGAGAAGAGAAGTGATCCCCTGAGTCACAAAGCAGTTCAGGGGCAAACCTGGGACTAATACTCAGGTCTCCTGACTGGTAGTCCCTTTCTCCTTCTGTACAAATATTTAGTAACCTACCAGGAGCAGGACAGTGAATAAAAAGTTGGTAAGGTGTAACCCACATCTTTAAGAAGAAAAAAACAATTAGGATGCAATAGAAGTGCAGTAGTAGAGGTAAACAGAACGGTGCAGGAATAGAGGGGCATCTGTGCTGGATCCAGGAAGGGCTCTAAAGAATCGCTGGGGCTAGAGTGGAGCCTTGAAGGAAGAGCAGGAGCTTGTCAGGTAGAGAAAAGAGAACAGACCTTGCAGACACAGGAGACAGCAAAAAGAACGCAGGAAGAAGCATCCTGCGGAGGCTAGATAATAGGTTTCTGATCTCAGCCAACGGCATTTCCGATTTTACGCACTTTTTTTGGGTGAAATGCCCGAAGTTCCAACTATCACTCTGAAGCTGACGACTACAGGTCTATGTTTTTAGGCTAGACCTTCCTTCCAAGCTTCAGAGCCACACAACAGTTTTCAAGTCATCTCTACCTGGATGTCCCACAGCACTTCCAACTTAAGTTGTCCAGGCCTAAGCTTTTTTTCTCACACCTGACTACCCACCCCCCACCCCACCCCCGGTGCCAGTAAGCTCGCTCCTTCTCCTCTATGGACTGTCTCCATGCGTCGTCGTTCATTATTTCTTCTCCCTCCCCACCCCTCCCCCACACTGAAATAAGCACCTGGAGCTGCCAATCTTACTTCCTAATGCATGAAAACCCCTTACTGTAACAGGATGGAGGTGAGGATTTTTTTTTCAATTGAAACTGAATAAAATATGGAGTCATATGATTACTAGGGTAATGGAGCCAGCCTGAAGTTCTGGAAGTTTGGTTGTACCACCCAGATCCATCTAGCCTTTCTAAGCCAGCCTAAGACATGGCTTAGAAACAATTCCTGGTTCTAAGGCTGTTTGGGACTTAGGAATGGCAGCAAGAATTCTGGAACTTGCCTGGTTAGTTGACATGCATTCAGTCAGCTTATGTGGGGAGATTGGCTCAGTAGGAAACTGGGAACCCTGGGACCCCTTTCTCTACTTTCCAGTTTCCAGAGTTGGGGCTGTCTTGTCGTTTACCCACTGAGCCTCGCCTTCACTTCCAATAACTCTAGCCCAGCCAGGATTTGAGATCCAGCTGTAGTTGTCAACTGAATTCAGTTATTGTGGAGTCTTGTTGTACAGTATCTATAAGACTCCCCCTTTCTCTTCTTTACCTTGTAGTAGTTAAGAACACACGTTCTAATTTCAGAGCGCCCAGTTTCAAAAACCCCCTTTCTATCAGTTACTAGCTATGAGACCTTGAGCAATGTGAAAGCCAGCCTCCAAGAGGGCCCCCAATAATCCCTGCCTGGCAGAAGTCATGGCATCCTACTTCCAAGATTAGGTTATAAAAGCCTCTTTCTCTTACATCTCGGTACTCTTTCTTGGATCATTTGCTCTGGGTGAAGCCAGCTGCCATGTCATGAGCAGCCCTATGGAGAGGCACACGTGTGAGCTTGGAAGCCCTGACCATTCCTGTGGAATAGGAGTATGGGTGCTGCTTAACTGGTGGCTCTGGCTCCGTGTCTCAGTGAGATTGCAATCAAGATGTCAGCTGTGGTTGCAGTCATGCGAGGTTTAGGATCAGCTGGGGCTGGAGGATCCGCTTCCCAGATAGCTCACTCACATGGCAGGAAGCCTCAGTGCCTCACCACATGGCCCTCTCCATAGGGTTGCTTGAGGGTCCTCACCACAAAGCAGCTGGCTTCCTCCAGAGTGAGTGATCCAAAGAGAGAGCAAGGCACAAGCCACAGTGTCTTTTATGACTTAGCCTCGGAAGTGACACACTGTCATTTCTGCAAAATTCTGTGGTTATACAGATCAATCCTGATACAGTTTGTGAGGGAATACACAGGAGGTGGGGATCATGAGGGCCATCTTGGAGACCGGCTATCACAGACAGAAAGATGAAATGACCAATTTTGAACATGCTATGTTTGAGACACCTGAGAGACATCCAAGTGTAGATGACAAATAGGCAATTGGAAATATGAGTCTGGAGCTCAGAAGAGAGGTCTAAGCTAGAGATCTAAATTTAGAAATTTTCAACATATTTAAAGCCACGGACACGAATATGATCACCTAATGACAGTATGGAGAGGAGAGCCTTTGCCTTTTGGAACTTCCACATTTACTCTTTTTATATTAAATTTAAAGTTATAATTTAATCTAATTTTGCATGATAAAGTCTTTAAAATAAATAAAATTAGAAAGATAACAGCAAATACCCATTTACCCACCACCTAGAACAATAAATGTCAATACTCTTTCTCATTTGTCTCATATATTTTCCTTTCCTATAAAACCCCTACCCAATCCAATTCCCTGCCTTGACTCCTATATTGGTTAGATGTCTTTCAATTGGTTAGTTTTGCTGAATAATAAACTACACCCCCAAAGGACTTGGTAGTTTAAACCAGTATTTATATAGCTCACAATTCTGCAAATCAAGAAGCTGTGCTGAGCTCAGCTGAGTTGTTCTTTTGGTCTAAGCTAGGTTCATTTCATGGGTTGAAGTCAGCTACCAAGTTGTCTGGGAGCTGGATGGCCTCTGCGGGGATGGCTCCTCTCTGCTCCATGTGGTCTCTTGTCTTCCAGCAGGCTAGGTCAGGTCTGTTCACGTGCGTGGCAGGACAGGATTTCAAGAAAAAGAACTGAAACATGCTTTTGAGGCATCTTGAGACTTAAGCATGCCTCTGCTTCATTCCATTGGCCAAAAATGTCACAAGGCCACTTCAGATTTAAGGGATGGAGAAATAGTCTCCATCTTTCGATGAGAGGAACTGCAGTGTCACAACTCAAAGGGTATGGATTCAGGGAGGACTGAAGGATTGTGACTGTTTTTATAATCTACCACAGTATATATACGCTCTAATTATTCACATTCCTCCCACAGGCAAAATGTGCTTACCTCCATTCCAGAACCCCCAAAAGTCTCTTGCAATTATGTCATCAGGCTCAAAGTCTAGGATCTTATCATCTATATCAGGTTTGTAAATGACTTGATAAATGTTGTTCTTTCTGACCTTGATATCTATGAATTTAAAAGATAAGTTATTTGCCTCCCATACACATAGTATGCAATGAGGCAGACAGGATAACATCAATAGACATGACATTTCCATTCAAGAAGGAGAAGCATGAAAGGTACATAGACATCCTTAAACAGAGCAATCTTGGACTCCAGGTAGATGAAGGTTGTCAGGTCCCCTATCCTGGGAGAGGGAATATTCCTTGCTCAGGCCTAAATTCTACTCCCTGGGAGTAGTCCTCTAGTCTATTGATCTCTGCTTCTTTGCTCTGCTCTCTGAACTATCCTTTCTCTATCAGCTTCCTTGGCTACTTCTGACAAAGTGGCTCATATTGGCAGCTGAGTGGCAATTTGAATTATTTCAGTCCCTTTTAGTCCTGGCTGGTGACACTTTCACATGTGTGACTCATTTAAAAATTTTGTGGGTTTTCTATGTATCTGATTATAGTCTACCCCATACTCCAAATGACACATACACAATCATTTTGTTTGTTTGTTTGTTTTTTTCACAATCGTTTTTGAGACATCTCTCTCAATTTTATCAGTGCTATTTTGGAATTAGATATCTGTGGATATTGCTCTTAAGATTCCAAGAAGTCTTTTTGTCTAGGAGTCTACTAGACATCACTTTAATTCTCTCAAAGTTCTTTATAAAGTGTGTTACAGCCACACCTTAGATGTGATTCACATCTCCAGGCTATAGTTCCTTGTAAAAATTCTTTGCTGGCTAGAGAGCCTCAAGATGAAGAAAGTTTTATTTTTAACATAGTAAGTCCTGCCCCTCTCTATTCTCTCTAAATTCATGTTTCAAGCAGGCCAGTCTTTTCTTTAGCTCATACCTCTCTTCCTGTTATAAAGTTCTCATACCCAGCTGGAAGAACCCAACTGACACTTTCAACATTCTGCTTAGAAATCTCCTTAGTCAAACCAAAAATTTTTGAGTATTTTTCCTCCACATTCCAAGTTACCATAGGCAACAGTTTTGCCAATTGTTTTGCCACTGTAAGACACAGATTACCATTTTTCCAGCTTCCGGTCACAATTTCCTCACCATTTTCCGAGACTTCACTGTTTGCTTGCCATTTTTCCAGTCTCCACCCATCCCTGATCCCAAAGCCAATGCCATGAATTTGGGGGTTTTTGTTAAAGGTAGCATTTCAGACACCAATTTCTGTAACAACTTTTACTGCAAAACAAACTACACACAACTTAGTGGCTTAAAACAGCAAGTATTTATATATATCACAGTTCTGCAGTTTGGCAATTTGGACTGAGGTCAGTAGGCTGGTTCTTCTGGTCTTAGCTGGGTTCACGTATAGGTGGAGGCCAGCTGCCAAGTCGCCTAGGTGCTGGCTAGTTCAGGATGGCCTTGGCTGGGTCGGCCGAGCTCTGCCTCACGTAGCTCCCATGTTCCCGCAGGCGAGCCCAGGCTTGCTCACATGGGTGCCCGTGCAGGGTTCCCAAAGAGTGGGCCAAAGCATGCAAGTGTCCTTGTGCTCAAAACTGGCACACTGTCCCTTTTGTTGCATTTTATTGGCTAAAGAACGGAATAAGGCCTTCCCAGATTCAAGGGGAGGGGAAATTGACTCCACTTTTTTTTGTGTGTGTGTGGCTGTTTTGGGTCTTTGCTGCTGCGTGCGGGTTTTCTCTAGTTGCGGGGAGCAGGGCCTACTCTTCGTTGTGGTGCGGGGGCTTCTCATTGTGGTTGCTTCTCTTGTTGCGGAGCACGGGCTCTGGCATGTAGGCTTCAGTAGTTGTGGCACGTGGGATCAGTAGTTGTGGCTCACAGGCTCTAGAGCACAAGCTCAATAGTTGTGGTGCACCGGCTTAGTTGCTCTGCGGCATATGGTATCGTCCTGGACCGGGCTATATACATTGTTGCTAAGTAAACAGCGTTTGACAAGAATTGTGGATTTGAGTTAGCTTCTAAGTTCCACCAGGGGGCGCGATAGGAATGCCTCAGGTTTCTAAAAAAAAGCAAGTAGTCTTTCCAAGGAAATATGATTTTCAAAGGTGGTGGTTGCTGTTTTATGTTTTAATAAACTACCTATTCTTTCCATTTGAAAGAGCTGTAACTGAGCCATCTGTGAGTTTGAGGACTGAAGTAACACGTGTTGGTGTCCATTTTATACCTGTAGTGGTTCCTCAACTTGGAATCACAAGAGCTTTCAAAAACATGATTTAATTTATCTCCCACACCAACTGTTGGAAGCCAGGATAGGGGTTGTTATTATTAATTCCATCTTAAAAGATGATAACTCTTAACAGTCAAGAGGTGAAGTAATTTTCCCAAGGAATCACAGCTGGTAAATACCTAAGAATCTGTCTTCCAAATTCAAATGTATTCATTCACTAGAAATAGTGTATATTGAGCTCACAGCTCTGTAAAAGATGATAGAGATACAAAGGCATGCCCTCCAAATTTAATGTCTTAGAAGAAAAGACTGTCAAAGCTGGAGGGAACTTTGGAAATCACCAAATTAAATTAAATGTGCATAAGCATCTCCTCAAGAGCCTGTTAAAAATGCAGATTCCTGGACTTTGCCTCCTTGTCCCCTACATTTTGATTCAGTGAGTCTGGTAGGGCTATGGACACTGAATTTTTCATAAGCACATCCACTCTTCCCCCTATAATTCTGATGCAGGTGTACTGTGGACCACAGTTTTAGAAACATCAATCCATTTGTTTAATCCTTTCATAATACAGAGGAGAATAAAACTGAGAAGTGAGAAGTGAGTATCCCAGAAACTCTTCTTGGGTATTGGAAGGAGGCTGAGCCAGGAGCTGGTGATGAGCAACACCAAGTAATGATGCAGTGGAAAGAGTACTCAGCCGAGAGCTGGTTTCAATTTCAGGCTTTACCATCTTGTTGTTGAATCACTAACTTCAATGAGCTATAGTTTTCCCAACCATAAAATGCAAAACAATACATACCTTATAGGCTTATTGTGAGAATAAAGGAGATAAATATTAGAAAAGACTTGGCAGAGGACTGGCACATAGAGGACCCTCAATAAAGAGATTGATGAGTGGGATTATTTTGAACGTTCCTTTTGCTCTATTTATTCTCTTTAAATGAGTACCTACTATTGCCTGACACTCTGCTAAGCTCAGTCCAGCCTATATGAAACTTATGATCTGGTAGAGCAGATTGACATGAATTATAGAAATAAGGAATTATAATTGTAATAAATCCTACCAAGGGAAAATATAGGGGGTGTTTTGAATATTATGGGGATTTGAACCTAATCTGCAGACAGATAAAAGATCCTTGAGGAAATGACTCAAAGGGTGAGTAGGGCTGAGTCAGAAATTACTCATGAATCAGGAAAGAGCTTGGCAGGAGCAAGAAATGAAAAGGCCAAAGGCCAGTGTGGCTGGTGTGGAGTGAGCAGGGAAGAGGGGCATGACATGAAGCTGCTGCTGTTGATTATTTATGGAAAAGCCTTTCTCTCCTCTGCCTTGATATTTATTTGAAAATCGTGATCTTTTCCTTGACCCTTTTATTTCTACTTCAATTTTCTATTTTTGCACTAAAAAACCTAATAGTAACATTTCTTCAAAGCTAACATGCATTTTTTAGTTTTTAACATTCAGAAATAGAAGTTGTCTAATAACACAGGTCAAAAAATAAACAAACAAGAAAACCTTGCTGAGTACCAAACAGGAACATAAGTTGAGCCTCACAAACTTAGCTTTCTTGGAAAATATCTATTCTATTGTCACACAATTATTTGTACTTGTAGCATAATTTAGTTAAAATTTAGTTTGGTTTTGGCTGAACTTGGAACTCTGTTGTTAGAGTGACTTCAAAAATTCCTCTCTGATGCAGAATTAAAACACAATATAAAAGTGTAGGAAATTCTGGTTGTGGGATGATGTCTTGCCCCCTGAATGCATCTATAAAACCTAGACAGAATCCATGGAACAGGCAATTGAGGACTATGAAAAGTAAACGATAGCAGTTAGATTGAGGGGAAAGGCCAGAATTTGAAGCACCACTGAACTGGCAGTGAGTTTCCTCTTTTTGATCCTCAGCAGCCTTAAACCTGTAAGTGGGCTCCGGGTTGAGTACTGAGAAAACAGCAGGGGAAGCCCTCTAACTCTGGCTCAAGAAGAGGGAAAGAGGACTCTCACATTGAGGTTTGGGGGTGGGGGGGTAACATCCAACCTTTTTTGTCTTTTGTTCTCTGTCCTCCTGCACCCCTCCCTCCAGGCAATCCCGCAGTGGTGGCCACAATGGCAGTGGTGGCAGTGAGTGCCTATGGCCACCTAAAACTTCAATTTATCTTACGTATTACATCTACGTACACTGAAACCGTATCAAATAATGCTGTAATTTTTGCTTTCAACAATCCCAGTAGTAGGGAAAACCCCCACTGATTTTTTTTTCTACCTCTATCCTCCTGCCACTTGGCCCGAGATACATGCAATCATGAAAAGGACACAGCAGAGAGGAGTAACTGAACCCCCAGGTTTTTGGCCAAAAGACTGAAAAGTGGGTTCAGAAGACTGGAAAGTATCAGAGAAATCACAGAGAGGGAGGAGTTCAGGAGAGCAACCCCATAATTTTTGACCTCACCCCTGAACTGTGCAGGCATGGATCTGATGCTAAATAGCATACCATACACCTGAGTACTGAGGTATACAATAGACCACTGTCCAGATCTAGGACTGGCCATTGGGTGGCATACAACTGGGACAGATCTGAATAGCATTGCACAAGCTTTGAAAACTGAACTGACATTGGAACCACAACCACAGAGGCAGGTCAGTACTTCTGACTCAAACTGGATGAGCTGTATGCTAAAACGAAAAATATTACTATTATCCATAAGATTTAAACAAGATCTAGACATTTAAAACATAACATTCAAAAAGTCCAGTATTTAGTCCTACTCAGCATACAAAGAATCAGGAAAATCTCAATTAGTATGAGAAAAGGCAATCAACAAATGTCAAGGAGAAGATGATGCAAATGTTGAAATTGTTGAAGATTGTTATAAAATGCTCCAAGAAGTAAGGGTGAATACTCTTGAAGTGAATGGAAAGGTAGAAAGTATCAAGAAAGAAGAGATATAAAGAGAAATCTAATGAAAGTATAATAACCAAACTAAAAAACTCACTGATGAACTCAATAGCAGAATAGACATGACAGAGGAAAGAGTCAGTGAACTTGAAGATAAATTCATTAAAATTATCTAATCTGAACAACAGAGAAAAAAAGATTTAAAAAAAAAATGCCCACAGCCAACATCGTTCTCAGGGGTGAACAACTGAAACTATTTCCTCTAAGATCAGGAATGAGACAAGGTTGTCCACTCTCACCACTGTTATTCAACATAGTTTTTGAATTTATAGCCACAGCAATCAGAGAAGAAAAAGAAATAAAAAGAATCCAGATTGGAAAAGAAGAAGTAAAGTTGTCACTGTTTGCAGATGACATGATGCGATACATAGGGAATCCTAAAGATGCTACCAGAAAACTACTAGAGCTAATCAACAAATCTGGTAAAGTAACAGGATACAAAACTAATGCACAGAAATCTCTTGCATTCCTATACACTAATGATGAAAAATCTGAAAGAGAAATTAAGGAAACACTCCCGTTTACCATTGCAACAAAAAGAATAAAATACCTAGGAATAAACCTACCTAAGGAGACAAAAGACCTCTATGCAGAAAACTCTAAGACACTGATGAAAGAAATTAAAGATGATACAAACAGATGGAGAGATATACCATGTTCTTGGATTGGAAGAATCAACATTGTGAAAATGACTATACTACCCAAAGAAATCTACAGATTCAGTGCAATCCCTATCAAACTACCAATGGCATTTTCCACAGAACTAGAACAAAAAATTTCACAATTTGTATGGAGACACAAAAGACCCTGAATAGACAAAGCAATCTTGAGAAAGAAAAACAGAGCTGGAGGAATCAGGCTCCCAGACTATACTACAAAGCTACAGTCATCAAGACAGTATGGTACTGGCACAAAAACAGAAATATAGGTCAATGGAACAGGATAGAAAGCCCAGAGATAAACCCACGCACATATGGTCACCTCATCTTTGATAAAGGAGGCAAGAATATACAATGGAGAAAAGACAGCCTCTTCAATAAGTGTGCTGGGAAAACTGGACAACTACATGTAAAAGAATGAAATTAGAACACTCCCTAACACCATACACAAAAATAAACTCAAAATGGATTAAATATAAGGCCAGACACTATAAAACTCTTAGAGGAAAACATAGGCAGAACTCTATGACATAAATCACAGCAAGATCCTTTTTGACCCACCTCCTAGAGAAATGGAAATAAAAACAAAAATAAACACATGGGACCTAATGAAACTTCAAAGCTTTTGCACAGCAAAGGAAACCATAAACAAGACCAAAAGACAACCCTCAGAATGGGAGAAAATATTTGCAAATGAAGCAACTGACAAATTAATCTCCAAAATTTACATGCAGCTCAATATCAAAAAATCAAACAACCCAATCCAAAAATGGGCAGAAGACCTAAATAGACATTTCTCCAAAGAAGATATACAGATTGCCAACAAACACATGAAAGGATGCCCAACATCACTAATCATTAGACAAATGCAAATCAAAACTACAATGAGGTATCACCTCACACCAGTCAGAATGGCCATCATCAAAAAATCTACAAACAATAAATGCTGGAGAGGGTGTAGAGAAAAGGGAACCCTCTTGCACTGTTGGTGGGAATGTAAATTGATACAGCCACTATGAAGAACAGTATGGAGGTTCCTTAAAAAACTAAAACTAGAACTACCATACGACCCAGCAATCCCACTGCTCGGCATATACCCTGAGAAAACCATAATTCAAAAAGAGTCATGTACCACAATGTTCATTGCAGCTCTATTTACAATAGCCAGGACATGGAAGCAACCTAAGTGTCCATCGACAGATGAGTGGTTAAAGAAGATGTGGCACATATATACAATGGAATATTACTCAGCCATAAAAAGAAATGAAATTGAACTATCTGTAATGAGGTGGATGGACCTAGAGTCTATCATATAGAGTGAAGTTAAGTCAGAAAGAGAAAAACAAATACTGTATGCTAACACATATATATGGGATCTCAAAAAAAAAAAATGGTTCTGAAGAACCTAGGGGCAGAACAGGAATAAAGACGTAGATGTAGAGAATGGACTTGAGGACACAGGGAAGGGGAAGGGGAAGCTGGGACAAAGTGAGAGAGTGGCATGGACATATATACACTACCAAATGTAAAATAGATAGCTAGTGGGAAGCAGCTGCATAGCACAGGGAGATCAGCTCCATGCTTTGTGACCATCTAGAGGGGTGGGATAGGGAGGATGGGAGTGAGACACAAGAGGGAGGAGATATGGGGATATAGATATGTATAGCTGATTCACTTTGTTTATAAAGCAGAAACTAACACACCATTGTAAAGCAATTATACTCCAATAAAGATGTTTAAAAAATTCAAAAATAAAATAAAAATAACAACAAAAAAAGTGAACAGAGCCTTAATGATCTGTGAGCCAGTACCTAATTTATCTCATCAGAATTCCAGAAGAGTTTCAAAAAGAAATATTTGAAGAAATAATATATGAATATTTCCTAGATTTGAAAAGACATAAACCAAGAACCAAGAAGAAGTTCAGTGAAGCACAAATAGCAAGGTGAACCCAGCAACACATGAACAAGATTTAACCCAGAATCCAAGGTTGGTTTAACAAAGAAAAATCAATCATTATGGGACTTCCCTGGCAGTGCAGTGGCTAAGACTCCGCACTCCCAATGCAGAGGGCCTGGGTTCGATCCCTGATCCAGGAACTAGATCCCACATGCATGCCGCAACTAAGAGTTCACTTGCCACAACTAAGGAGCCTGCTTGCCGCAACTAAGGAGCCCGCCTGACGCAACTAAGACCCAATGCAACCAAATAAATAAGTAAATAAATATTAAAAATCAATCATTATAACACATAATATTAAGACAAAAAAGGATAAAAACCACATGATCATCTCAATAGACGCAGAAAATGTACTTGACAGATAAAAACACTTAAAAAATTAGGAACAGAAGAGATCTTCCTCAACCTAGTTAAAGCATTGACAAACGCACAGCTAACATCATACTTAATGGTGAAAGACTGAAAGCTTTCCACCCAGGATCTGGAACAAGACAATGATATCCTCTCTTGTCACTTCAATATTACACTGGAAGTTCTAGCAAAGTAAATTAGGGAAAAAAAAAAAGAAAGAAAAAACATCCAGATTCAAATGGAGGAAGTAAACTCTCTCCATTTTCCAATGTTTTAATCTTCTATATATAACATTATAAGGAATAAACAAAAAACACGATTAGACATAATAAGCAATTTCAGTAAGGTTACAGGAAACAAGATCAATATACAAAAATCAACTGAATTTCTATATACTAACAATGAACAATCTAAAAATGAAATTAAGAAAATTCCATTTATTATAGTATCAAAAGTGAAACCATTTATATGAATTGCCCATAACAGGTAAATCCATATAGATGGAAAATAGATTGGTGGTTGTCACATGGGAGGCGGATGGAGAGTGGCAGCTAATGGGCGTAGGGTTTTTTTTGGGGGGGGGAGTGCAAGAAAATATTAGTGGTGATGGTTGCACAACCTTGTGAACATAGTAAAAATGAATGAATTGTACACTTTAAAAATGTGGATTTTATAGTTTGTAAATTATATCTCATTTTTTAAAAGAAAAAATACTTAAGAAAAGTTTAGCAGAGTTATATATAATTACGTAGTTCTGTCTGCTGAAAGGACCTGAGAGCAGAGACACTACAGTTGCAATGAGCATACTTAGCACCCAGATCTTAGTTTCTGAATACAAGGAACCAGGGCTCATGGGGGAAATGCTTGATTCCAGGACAGGAGCAGGGAAAGTACATGGCGATTTGGAATACCTTGGAAGTAACAAATTATGGAAGTGCTCAAGGAATGAAGGGGACATATCAAAAGGACACAGGAGCCAGATTGAAGAGGCTACCATTGACCAACTCTAGGGCAATATGAGGTTCAAAATAAGCAAAGTAATGAATTATAATTCATTCAGTAAAATTCATGAGCCCATACTGATGTAAAATAAATGAATAAGTAAATAAATGGGGCATCTCAGGATCCTTAATCACACCTGCAAAATTCCCTTTGCTATGTGAGGCAACATAGTCACAGGCTGTGGGAATTAGGACATGGGCATCTTTGGGGGGCCATTATTCTTCATACTACAACCCTCAACCTTCTATGGGCAGAAAGCAGGCTAAGATGACTACTCAGTTGTAAATACAGACCCTTGGCCATTCCAACATGCCCACAATAAGGGGAAGTGTAATGGAGAGGAAGTCAGAGTGGAAAGAGAAAATTGTCATTAAAATAGCTTTATTTTGCAAATTTTACAAGTACATATAACCATGTGAACATATTGTTAGGTTCTGCCACCCCTCAATCCTGAGGGTGTTGGAAAGGGTTTGTGCAAGTTAAGGGCCTTGAGGCTTAAGCTTCAAAGGCTTCATGGTAAATCTGCCTCTGGTAGCAATTAAGAATATGGCCCCTGGATCCACACCACCTGGGTTCAGGTTCCTGCTCTACACTTACCAGCTGTGTATGTTGATTGCATTGGTGTTACAGATCGGGTTCTCCAGAAGCAGATGCTGAGATGAACTTTGAAGTGCAAGATATTTGTTAGGGATCAACATCTGTGAAAGGGACAGGAAGCAGGAAAGGGCAGAGGAAGAGGTCAAAGAGGCTTGACAAAGCGTTGATTAATGTGGCAGGAGGGCTAGAGCTAGTATTGCCTCTCAGAGCTGTCTCATGTTGGGCCTAAATGGCTGGGCCTTTATTCCCTCACCTTGCTCAGTCACTGGATGGCTATTAACACCACCTTAAGAACTTCCACTGGGGGATTTCCCTGGTGGTCCAGTGGTAAAGAATCCACCTTCCAATGCAGGGGACATGGGTTTGATCCCTGGCAGCTAAGCCTGTGCGCCACACTACTGAGCTCGTGTGCCTCAACTAGAGAGCCTGCGTGCTGCAAACTACAGAGCCCATGCGCTCTCGACCCCAGGCACCACAACTACAGAGTCCACATGCCCTGGAGCCTGCGTGTGCCACAACTAGAAAGAGAAAAACCCACACGCCACAACTAGAGAGAAGCCCGCGTGCCGCAACGAAAGATCTGCATGCCTCAACGAAGATCCCGTGTGCCGCAACTGAGACCCGATGCAGCCGTATAAATAATTTTTTTTTCAATTAAAAAAAAAACTTCCATTGGATTTTCATAACAGGCTAAATTTCTTCGTATGACATGCAAAAACACTTCACAATCTGACAGGCCCAACCACAAGGAACTTTTCATCATTTCTGCAACTCAAACTGTTTTCCATCTTCGAACCTTGGCATACATAGTACCTTCTCCGGGAAAGCCCATCCCTCCCTTGCCCGACATCTTCCAGACAATTCCTTTTCATCCTTTTGGACCTGCACACGCTGCCCCCTCTGTGAAGCCCTCTCCACGGTCTATGCATGGGGATGGGCTCCCTCCTCAGAGTTGCCCGTGCTCACTGCACAACCCTCGGTTACCCTGACAGCACTTTGTGGTTATTTGTTTACATCTCTGTCTCCCCTTGTGAGTCTAGGGTTGGATCTGCTATTTCTCTTTGTCCTCAGCACAGTGGAACAGGTGCTAAATATTTGTTAAATGAATGAATGAGTGAATAACATTGCCTGGGAAAGAGGGGGAAAGAATAAGTAGTAGGATACAATAATATTTTTGTTTGCTTCAGTGATCATGGGTATGTCATGTAGAGCAGTGACCCAGGACCCCAGAGTTTTGGGTTGTATAGGTCCTAGATTTGTCATGCGCTGACCCTAATGGCCTTCACCCTCTACCTCCGGTCAAAATTCTACTCATCCTTCAAGATGGTTCAGACGTCAAGTCCTGTGTGAAGTGTTTTCTTCCCCTCTGGTCTGTCACAGCTCTTTACCCGCACCGCTGTTACCATACCATGTCATTTACTCTCCCGATTTCTGCATCAGAATCCAGTAATGTTTCTGCATTTCCACTCCTTGATCCAGAGGGGTGAATATTTTTGGATGGCGTTGTACAGCCATAGACTGGTGAATTCATGCCTCACCACACCCGCTGCCTCAATTTCCCCAAGTGTGAAATAGACACAGTGGAAATATTTTCCCAGGGCTGTGATTTAGTCCACATGCAGTCTAGGGAGCTAGGGGGCAAGAAGGTGGGAGGTGGAGAGCGAGGGGAGGGGTCAGAGCGAGGAGGAGCCGGGGGCGGGCCGGGGCGGAGCGTCGGGCGCAGGGCCGGGCTGGAAGGCCTGAGAGGACGCGCGCCAGCGCCGGCGATGGGTCCCGCTGCGCGGCTGGCAGCGCTGCTGGCGGTGCTGGCGCTCCAGGCAGGGGACCTGGCCGGGGTCGCGACGCGCGGGGACACGTTCTCGGCGCTGACCAGTGTGGCGCGCGCCCTGGCGCCCGAGCGCCGGCTGCTGGGACTGCTGCGGCGCTACCTGCGCGGGGAGGAGGCGCGGCTGCGGGATCTGACCAGGTGAGGGCACGAGGGCGGGGTCTGAGTAGGGGAGACCGAGTCAGAGGACGAGGCCAAGACACTGTGCCACGGCGGGGGGGTGGGGGGGGAGGGGTAACTCTTAGGTTCATCGTCACCCTGCCAGGACCTCACACGCGGTGTCTCACCGTGAGACTGCGATACCATGGTGGCCCAGTGTGACTCCCCAGATACACCGTCATCCTGTGTGGGACCTCAAGACACTGTGTCACACTGTGTAGGACCTTTGACTCTGTCCCTCACACACACACAGTGGCACCCCAATCCAACATCACACCGCCAAGTTGATACACTGTGGAGAAGTGTGGAGCAGCGACTCCGAGGAGGAGTAGGGCCGCCCAAGGTGTTGGGGTCAAGCTGTGTGGGCCCCCAGGCTGTGTGTCACAGAGACACAACGACATTGCAAGAGTGAAATGGAGAGAAGAGTGACACTGTAGCCACACGTGTGTTGACCGTGTGACCCAGGGAACAGATGTTTAGTATGGGGTGACATTCTGTGACCATGTATGAGATTTACGTGTCACTGAGACTGGGTAGGCATGACACTATGGATATCATAGTCTGCATGTGAAGGATGTCGAGTAATTGTCCAGGTCACTGTATGAATAATGCTTTGTGTTCATCAGTTTATTCAAGACATATGTTTGAGTGCTTACCATGAGCCAAGCCCTGTTCCAGGCACTAGGAAGAGAATGGTGAACAAGACCAAACCCTGCTCTCTAGGAGCTCGGAGTCTGTAACATCATGATTGTTAATCTGAGACGTCCGTCCTTCCCCTTGCTTTCTGCTCTCCCTTCTCTTTACACACGTAACAGCTCTAAATACTATAACTGAGATGTTATATGAATATGAAAGTATTTGACACCAAGAAAACACTGGGCAAAACCATAGTTGATGCTAGGGGATGCTGAGTGTAGCACACACCGGCAGATGCTCAGCCAATGTTGTTTTGCTCTACAGTCAACAAACGACTGTAAGACTTGGAACACTGAGGCACTGTCATCATGTATTGACTCTGCAGTGTCAAACAATGAAAGATGGATGATTGGATATGATACCATGTCTATGAATATGTGCTGTGCACCTTCTCCTGGGACACTGAGAAGCTCACAATATGAGAAGCAGAGGTGTAACCACATAGTTATCTGAATATATTAATACTGTATTTATGTCTTGTGACGCTCAGCTGAGCTGAGACCACAGAGGGCTATCTCACGATGTGCCGCTGATAAAACTGTGAGTGAGTGTATGCGGTGGTAACACTGTTTCCAGGCCATATGGGAAGAAGGTGTGAGGGCCACTATGGCTGTGTGGGAGAACCCATGTAGAAGAGAATCAGTTTGTGCGAGGAAGTGTATGTGAGAGATCTTGTTTGTTACTTAATGGTGACTGAATGATGATGTAATTTGGTACATGGTCTTAAGTATGTAGTTTGCTTATAAGTGGTTGTATGCATGTTTAAATTTACTGTTAGTTTGAAATAGCATGATGATACACACACATGTAGAGTATACGTAAGTGGGTATTAATTATAACAGTAAATGATGATAATTTCAATAATTCTTGTCACTTTTTGGAGTAGCATAGTCGCCTAGTGTTCTGTGGGCCCATGCTTACAGAGCAAAATGATATAATTTTGTTCATTGGTGGAAGTAGAACAGACTCTTCTCTTTGATTCAAGATGCCATCCTGCTCCCTGCTACTCATGTGCTTGTTCTCATACCACTAATCTCTTTATTTGAGTGGCTTAGGTGGAGATGGGTGTCAGAATCCTGATGCCGGGCCTCTTGGGGAACAGGTTCAGAAGAGAGAGCTTGCAGTGTTGATCACTTCTTCTTTGAATTTCTAAATTTAGAAATTAAATATTTTTGGTGTTGAAACTACTACTCCCTACCCCAAGTTAATGAATAAAAATTATACTAGTTATATTGGGTTGGCCAAAACGTTCGTTCGGGTTTTTCTGTAACATCTTCCAAAAACTTGAACGAACTTTTTGGCCAGCCCAATAACATATACAGTTGTATACTAGTATAGTATTACGAATACTAGTTATATAATATTTAGCTAACCCGTACCTTTTTTTGTTGTTGCAGTTTAAAAGAACCACCAAGATTTAAAAAGTAGTATCAGCAGCAGTTATTTCTGTGCTAGGAATTAAGCATTCAGAATATCTCAGAAGAACCGAGACAAAGCCATTTCTGAATTCTAAAGGAGAAACATATTGAATTAAAATAGCCCACGTATTGTGGTTGGGTAACCTGTCCAGGCTATGTTTAATGCAGGGATTGGGTTGCAAATTTTATGTGCAGATTCTTGAAGGAAAGGATCTGATTTTCCATTCTCAGCATTTGTTAAAGCAAAATTCCGTTTAGGAAACCCTGAGGTTTGAATTCAGCATCCAGTAACTCGGTCTCTGAAAACCAGCTATTGGCTCAGAGGCTGAGCATAAGGCCAACGTTTAGATTCCAAACCAGCCTCAGATAGCAGTTGATAAGTCTTTTTTTCTTTGTGTGACAGAAAGATGACATACCTGAACACTGAATTGAATTATGTGCTGCAGTAGAGATCAAACCCCTGCCCTAAATAAATTGACACCATAATACAAAGTGGGATGTGAAGAGAACAAGGAGATGTTGCTTTTGATCTAATGGGTGACTTGGAACAGATCTTCACCTCTCTGTCTTGCTTTCTCTTTGTGCCTCAGTTTCCTCTGATGCCTGTTATACATTAGTTCTCAAGCACCAGGTGAGGAATCTGTTTATTCAGTTGTGGAAAAGGTGATGGAAAGAAATAATAGAATGGTTGTGCCGAAAGGATTCATAGAGTTATTCTAGACTAGACCAGTTCTGCCATTTTATAGAGGAGGAAACTGAGGGATAGTTGGAGGCTGGGTCAGGATACCTCTCAGGTCTCCTTCCAGCTCCTCCGCATTCAACTGTCTTATAAAATCCCTGCCCACTCAGCCTCAGTTGTCCCTGGACACTTACCCTTCAGGCTGAACTCAAGCCGAAGTCTCTGCTTGTGAGTGTTTTTGTCTAGCAGTGGAATATCTTTCACTAAGTAGTTCCATATGGAGCTGAAGCAGGAAATAATGGGTAATAAAAAAAAAAAATCCCACACCCTGGAGGCTGGTTTAGTTTCAAAACCCTAGAGTAGCTGCTCTCAGATACCCCTGTCTTGGGGATCAGAGACGTCCTGGGACCAGACAGTCTTCCTATTTCCTCCCTGGGGCACCCAGGTGCAGATCCTTTTTCCTTAGTTTATGCTTGAATTGAACGTTTGGCTCGCTAGAAGCACCTCTACCCGAAGCAAGTATTCTGTTTCAGGCTCTGTTTATAGTTGAGGCCCCCTTGAGAAATCCTTAGTTCTGACTGTTTCACGGGATTGAAATCCGCCACCACCCTGCCACTCCCTCCATTCGTCACTTCCATCCCTTTCCACTCACTGAAGTCCTCCACTCTGGCCAAAGGACTCTTCTATTCTCACGTGCTCTTGCATACGTTCATATAAATCCATATCCTTTTCACTTTGCTCACACTTCCTTTTCTTAAAAATATTTATTTATTTATTTTTGGCTGCGTTGGGTCTTCATTGCTGCACGCGGGCTTTCTCTAGTTGCAGCGAGCGGGGGCTACTCTTTGTTGCAGTGCGTGGGCTTCTCATTGTGGTGGCTTCTCTTGTTGCGGAGCATGGGTTTTAGGCATGCGGGCTTCAGTAGTTGCTGCATGTGGGCTCAGTAGTTGTGGCTCGCGGGCTCTAGAGCACAGGCTCAGTAGTTGTAGTGCATGGGCTTAGTTGCTCTGTGGCATGTGGGATCTTCCCGGACCTGGGCTTGAATCCGTGTCACCTGCATTGGCAGGTGGATTCTTTTCTTTTCTTTTCTTTTATTTATTTATTTTTGGCTGCATTGGGTCTTCGTTGCTGCACGCGGGCTTTCTCTAGTTGTGGCGAGCAGGGGCTACTCTTCGTTGAGGTGCGTGGGCTTCTCATTGCAGTGGCTTCTCTTGTTGCGGAGCACAGGCTCTAGGCACGTGGGCTTCAGTAGTTGTGGCACATGGGCTTCGTTGCTCCACGGCATGTGGGAACTTCCTGACCAGGGCTCGACCCGTGTCCCCTGCATTGGCAGGTGGATTCTTAACCACTGCACCACCAGGGAGGTCCCCACACTTTTTTCTTTTACTTCCATTGTTGTTATTGTATTGTTTTCAAAATTAATAAGTTTAAAACAAAGGGAAAAAAGTCTTAGAGGGCAGGACTAGAACTCTTAAGTCTGCCTTACTATAACTAATAACTTTCAACAATATAAATCCTGTTAGAGCGTTAGCAATGGAATAACCATAGTATGCCAGGAAAGGAAACAGCATCTTTTGCTTGTATGAACACTCTTGTAGGACATCGAGGAGGAGAGAAATTAATGAGAAAGATGATCACTTCTGGCCCCAACATTTCTGGCCATTTTCTGCAAATGTTGGCAAACTAGAAAGGTTGGAAGCATGCTGGATAACCCACCTGTTCATTCCCCATTACAACCAGTTTCTATATGATCTGCTTCCTAAATATATCTCCTGAAACCATCCCATTCTCTGCTCCCACTGTCACTGTTATGGCCTTTCTGCCTCTGGTCACTTCCACTTCTAACCCCTCCTCCCCACCCTCTCACAGATTTATATATGTAACGTATCATAGTGCGTTCCACTCTCACTTAAAACCTTTTGCTGCTCCTAACTGCACACAGGGTAAAAATCAAATTTCTCAGCAAGGTCTATGAGGCGCTCCTCACTTCTCCAGTCTAGTTTCCCCATTCTCCCAATATACCCCGTGCTCCAGCAGTACTAAACAGCTTGTAATTTCCCTGTTTCTCTCTGTACCTTTGCATATGTTGAACTGTCTCTGCCTGCCTTGGAAGGAGGCCTCCTTCTCCCTTCCTCATTATTTGCACTTACCCATCAAGCCAGTTTATTATCTCCTCTGTGAAACCTTCTCTCACCTGCTCTGGCCAAGTTAATCACCCCCACTGTGTACTCTCCACTAAGCCTTGTTCTTAAATCTGGTGTTGCACCTGTAATGTAATTATTTGTGATCTCAAAGGCTGCAAGTCTTTAAGATCAAGGTGATTGTCTTATTCAAAATTTTGTTCCTAGCTCCTAGAAGAATGTATTTCATTTATTCTTTCATAGAAATATATATTGAACTTAGGAAAAGAATGATGAGAAATCAGCTATTTTCTTGTCCATGAAACCCTTGATCGGACTTCCCTGGTAGCACAGTGGTTAAGAATCCGCCTGCCAGTGCAGGGGATACGGGTTCAATCCCTGGTCCAGGAAGATCCCACATGCTGTGGAGCAACTAAGCCCGTGTACCACAACTACTGAACCTGCGCTCTAGAGCCCGTGCACCACAGGTACTGAGCCTGTGTGCCACAACTACTGAAGCCTGAGAGCCTAGAGCCGTGCTCTGCAACAAGAGAAGCCACTGCAATGAGAAGCCCGCCCACCACAATGAAGAGTAGCTCCCGATCGCCACAACTAGAGAAAGCCTGCGCGCAGCAACGAAGACCAACACAGCCAAAAATAAATTAAAAAGTAGTAATAATAGATAAATTCTCCTTCTCTTCTCCTTCTTCCTCTCCCTCACCCTTTCCCTCCTCTTCCGCTCCCCTTCCCTTTCACCATCCTTTCCCCCTCCTCCTTATTAAAAAAAAAAAAAAATCCTTGATCATTGGACCCTGTCTTGCCTGTTTATCCTCAGCTTCCAGCATGGAGACTGACATCTAGCAAGTGACTTACTGAATGATCAAATATATGTCAAGCCTCTGTGCCTTTGGACACATTGGTCCCTGTTGGCTCAAAAAAACTACTCTCCTCCCTTCTTTGCTCTAGCTCCATGGGAAACAGTGTGGCAAAATCAGCCAAGAACCCCAGCTTCAGAGTCAGGCAGGCTTGGGTTCATTCCTGGCTTTGCTGTTTACCAACAGTGTAGCCTTGTTGCAGTTTCCCCTCCTGTAAAAAGTGCATGATAAAATCTATTCTAAGCATCACTGCGGGGATTAAATGAGACAATATGTTTAAACCACTTAACAGGATGCCTAATACATGGTAAGTGCTCGATAGTAGCTATTGATATTTTAACTAATGCTTCGGAACACAGATCAGGTGCCATATCCTCTGGAAAGTCTTCCCTTACACCTTCTAACTCCCACCTGGGTTAGGTGCCCTACCTACAAATCGCCAAGAGCATTTTACAGCATTATATGCTCTCTTCTCTCATAGCACATAGCACGGTTTTCATAATTAATTCAACAATGTGTTTGAGCTTCTACCAGACTCTAAGTTTTGATTATAGAGTGATAAGAGGAAAAAGGATTTTCTTATTTGTGACCTCCTTGAGAGCTCCACTGTCTCTTGCCTTTGGGACTCGAGCATCTAGCATGACAGCTGACGTAAAAAACTTGACCAGTGGAGACTGACTCGCTGAATGAACAAATGAATGGACCTACTTTTGTTGTGTTGGTAGTTTTCGTATTCTTTGTGCTTATTGCTTAGAATATTACATGAGTCTCAAGGGGTTCAGCATTTCACTTTTAACGACTCTAAATGTGCATACGCCATGCCAGCCTTCACTCGGTAGAGTGGTTGTATCAGTAGGTGAGATCATTCTACTCCTCTCTTTCAGATTCTATGACAAGGTGCTATCTTTGCATGAAGATTCAGCAACCCCTGTGTCTAACCCTCTGCTTGCATTTACTCTCATCAAACGCCTACAGTCCGACTGGAAGAATGTGGTACATAGTCTGGAGGCCAGTGAGAACATCCGAGGTAATGAGGAGGAGGGCTGGAGGGTGAGAGAAGATTCTATCTCCTGACTTAGTGGAAAGGAGAGAGGTTCTGAAGGGATGTGATGAAGGATAATGAAGTGGGTAGGTATTACTTGATCTCCTTAGCTCTAACTATTACAAAGAACTAGGTCCCTTTGTTAATATGTTTATATAATTATAATTAGAAAGCACTTTTTTCTTTTTTTTTTCCAGTAAGTTTTTAGTTTAGTTTTTTTTTTTTTTTTTTGGCTGCACCACGCAGCATGAGGAACTTCCCTGACCAGAGATTGAACCTGCGCCCCCTGCAGTGGAAGCGTGGGGTCTTAACCACTGGACCACCAGGGAAGTCCTAGAAAGCACTTTCATATCCATTATCTCATTTGATCTTCACTCCAATCCTGTGAAGAACTGTAGGTTATATCATCCCATTTACATACATGTAAAAGTGATGTCTTTTTTTTTTTAGATTTTTTTTTGATGTTGACCATTTTTAAAGTCTTTATTGAATTTGTTACAATATTGCTTCCATTTTATGTTTTGGTGTTTTGGCTGCGAGGCCTGTGGGATCTTAGCTCCCCGACCAGGGATCGAACCCACACCCCCTGCTTTGGAAGGCAAAGTCTTAACCACTGGACCGCCAGGGAAGTCCCTAAAAGTGATGTCTTCTAATAATTTCTGTTTTATTAAGTTGCCACTACAGTGTGATCTGTAGTAAGATCACTTTCCTAATTTACTGTACTTTGTACTTTGTACTTTGTACTTGAAGTCTTAACCACTGGACCGCCAGGGAAGTCCCTAAAAGTGATGTCTTCTAATAATTTCTATTTTATTAAGTTGCCACTACAGTGTGATCTGTAGTAAGATCACTTTCCTAATTTACTGTACTTTGTACTTGAAGAAGTTTGTTGACTTTGGGGAAGTTAAGAGGAAGAAGAGTTTGTCCCCCAAAAGGCAAGACTCCTGGAGACAGGTAGAATGGAACGACATGATAAAGGTGCTTAGTTTTTTACTCTAGAGTGTCTGTTCCTCATTCAGAAGATTTTGTTACCCTGGGAATAGAAGCAGATAAAACATTATCTTTGCTCATGTAATATTACGAGCCTGATGATTATGGTGATTAAGGTGATGATGCCTTGCTGTATTAAATGCTCACCGCCTGTTTTTTTAATGGTAGATTGATGCTTTCATGACCTTTACAGCTCTGAAGGATGGTTATGAGAAGGTGGAACAGGACCTGCCAGCCTTTGAGGACCTTGAGGGAGCAGCAAGGGCCCTGATGCGGCTGCAGGACGTGTACATGCTCAGTGTGAAGGGACTTGCCCGAGGCGTCTTCCAGAGAGTCACCGGCTGTGCTGTCACTGACCTGTACAGTCCCAGACGGCTTTTTTCCCTCACGGGGGATGACTGCTTCCAAGTTGGCAAGGTAATGATATTCAGAGAGAGGGCAAATTGCTCAGCTCTCTTTCTGGGGGATGAAATCACTATATCCCGATTCCTTTTACGTATTTCTAATCCTGACAGCAAACTTGGAAATTTGGTATTATTCCCCATTTTCAGATGAAGAAACTGAGGTTCAGAGAGGGTAAATAACTTGCCTAAGGTTACACAGTTTTAAGTAGCAGAACTAAAATTTGAACCTGCATCTTTTAACTCTGAATCCCATGCTCTTTCCATGATAAGGAAATCACATACTTAGGACACTCTTGAGAGTGAAGGAGGTGTTATTAGCCAGGATGACAGACATAAAATGGGACTGTCCTGGGAAAAATGGCCCTACGGTCACCCTAAGTAGAGCACCCCGCCAGTAGATGAACAGCCAGGTGGAAAGGAGAAGCAGGGTCAAAGGGTGGGGGAAAGGAAAGGAAATGGTGATGTGAAGGTTGATCATGGAAACTCAGCCTCCTGAGACTTTGTGAAATCCCTTGCAACATTTCCTAGGCATTTATAAATACTAAATTAAAGTAGTGCCAAAACACAGGCCATTTGGGAATTCCCTGGTGGTCCAGTGGTTAGGACCCTGCACTTCCACTGCAGGGGTCACAGTTTCGATCCCTGGTCGGGGAACTAAGACCCTGCAAGCCGCGTGCTGCGGCCAAAGGAAAAAAACATCGTCGTTTTAACATTGCTTGAGAAAACAGACTTCAAGAACCTTCCTTATGAGATATTTAACTGATCTTTGATCACAAGTTTTAAACACTCTTGAGGTTATTTTACAATATATTCTTTGTTAGCCTTTGCCCAAGAAGTAATGGAGTAAATCCTTTTTAATTTTAAAGATGCATATTGCAGGAAAGTGAATTTTTCCCAGCCCCTGCAGTATTCATTAGCCGATATAAGAGGGGGCCTCATGTGTCCTGAATCCAAGTTTTGAGAATCAGTCTTCCAAATTAATGTGGAGAGGGTTGCCCTAAGCCTCTCTGTATGCCATTTTTCCTTTTCTGAAATCCTGAATAGAATCAGAGCTGAATCATCCTGTTCATGGCTAATTTAAATTGAAGCCAGTTAAAACAGCTCCATGTATGGTACCAATATATGCCTCCTTAGTGAGGTTTTTCTGAGACTAAAACCATATGTTGAAAATTCAGTAAGTTGCTTCCTAAAAGTCTCACTGGCAATCCTTATTTCTGTATTTATTTACTTATTTTGAAAGATAAAACATTTCAAATATAAGAAAAGTACACATAAAATAAGAAGCAATTATATCTATAATTGAGATGAAATATATGTTCAAATTTTGCTATATTTGTTTCAGATTTTTTTTCAGATTTTCTAAAAAGAATTTGCAGATAGCTAAATACAGCCCTACTTCCTTTTCCTTCTCACCACTCCCACCCTTTCTACTCTAACCTTGCCCAGGTACCAGGTGACCACTGTCCTAAAGCATACAGTAAGTGCTCTTGAGTCACTCAGCATGTTGTATCTGTGAAATTCATACATGTTGTGGCATTTATCAGTAGTTCATTCCTTTCTATTGCTGACTAGTATTGCATTGTTTGAATATACCACAAACTGTTTATCCAATCTCATGTTGATGGATACTTGATTTGTTTCCAGCATCAGCTAGAATGAAGCTGCTATTAACATTCTTATGTACGTGTTTCTGTGGACATTTGTTTTCATTTCTCTTGGTTAAATACTTGGGAGTGGTATTGCTGGGTCGAAGAATAAACTTTGATAATTATTAACATGTAGACAAATCTGTTTCATCTGTACCCTCCTCCATGGATTATTTTAAAGCAGATCAATCTTTCTATTTTCTGAAATTCTTAATTGTCTAGTTTTACTACCCTCCTGTTGTGTTGGTTGACTCTTGTTCATTGTCAGTTGTTTCCTGATATAGTTTATCAGGAAATAATATAGTTTATCAGTCCTGATATAGTTTATATATAACTATATAATGATATAGTTTATATATAACTATATAATGATATAATGATAGATATATCATTTCCTGATATAGTTTATCAGGAAATGATATAGTTTATCATTTTGATTATTTTTAGCAGGACTTTCTCCCCCCTAAGAGCCTTTTTCTGCCCAGAGTTGTAGGAATATCCTTTCATAGTGTTTTGGGTTTTCTTCTGCCAGGTACTCTGGTGGTATCACTAGCCTTAGATACTTATTTTTTTTCCCCTGTACATTACATCCCCATGACTTATTTATTTTATAACTGGAAGTTTATAACTTTTGACCCCTTTCACCCACTTCGCCTCCCCCCTACCCCTGGCCTCTGGCAACCAATCTGCTCCCTCTATTTATGGGATTGGGGTTTTTATTATTTTTTGGTTTTGTTTCTGTTTTTGTTTCCACATGTAAGTGAGAGCATATGGTATTTGTCTTTCTCTGTTGGACTTATTTCACTTAGCATAATGCCCTCGAGGTCCATCCATGTTGTCACAAATGGCAAGATTTCATTCTTTTTAATGGCTGAATTATATAGGTCACATTTTCTTTATTCATTCATCCATTGATGGACACTTAGGTTGTTTCCATATCTATTTCTCTGAATAGAGGCCAGACAGAAACAAACCAACTTTCTTGTCTCCTTATGACAGTGGGTAGATTTTTTTCTGGTCTACTCTTTCCCTTATAGTGTAGTTTTTCATGGGTTTCAGTTTTATGAGTGTGTCTTAATTCCAATTCCTAGGTTTGGGAGGTCTACAGAAGGCTCACATACTGTCCTCATGTGGGTATTATAACCTAAGGTTACTAAGTACCAAGGTTACTAGAACCAACCCCCACCCCATCCTAGGCAGCTTCAGCATCTGCTCATAAGCTTATTACTTGGATTTTCAACTCCTTTTTTACTTCTGGTACTTGGGTATTTTCCAGTCTTTCTTGAAAATATATAATTAAATGCTTTTTATATTTTATTCAAAATTTCTAAGTCTTTGTGGTTGGAAGGATTCCAGTTATCTCAATCTGCTGTATTGCTGAGACTTAAAGTTCCTCATGGAAATCTTAATTAAATAAATTGTTAACAGGAAAAGTTCAGTCATTCTTTATTGTTATTCTTCAACTCAACGTTTTTACAAATAGGAAACTTAAGGACCAGAAAGATAACACAGCAGGCTAATGGCAGATGGGGGATAGGAATGGACTTAACTGTTTAGGTGGCAGAGTTGCAGTATCTCTAGGTTCTGCCCTATTTTTCTGCCTGCTGGAAATTATACCTGAATTAGAAAGAGGCCTTCCAAATCTGTGACTTTATAATTCCCTGCTGTCTCCAACATCAACTTGCAGGAAATTCCACCTGCAGTTCTGGTATTCTAGTTAACTGTAAGCTATTAGGAGACGGGAGCTATGTCTAGTGCGTGTTGCCATATTCCCCACATTCAGACATTTAATATAGGACAGATCCACTGAGCTCTCATAATGTTCCAATGTCTACCTTCATTAAGATGTCTAATGCATTATGTCACAATTATTAGTTTACTTATGTGCCCCTTGATTGATTGTAAGCTCTTTAAAGGCAGGGACCACCAGGTACATTGTAAATACTCAGTAAATATTGAACAAATAAATGAATGCTTTTAATCCATTCCTCACATTGCTACCAACAGCATCTTCCTGAAAACATGACAGTCACACTCTAATTAGCTTAGCCCCTATTGCCTTTTTTTTTTGCGGTACGCGGGCCTCTCACTGTTGTGGCCCCTCCCATTGCGGAGCACAGGCTCCGGACGCGCAGGCTCAGCGGCCATGGTTCACGGGCCCAGCCGCTCCGCGGCATGTGGGATCTTCCCGGACCGGGGCACGAACCCGTGTCCCCTGCATCGGCAGGCGGACTCTCAACCACTGCGCCACCAGGGAAGGCCCCCTATTGCCTTTTTATGTTTATTTCCTGCTTCTCTTCGCCTTAGACTATAGCCACAATATACTGCTTGAACACATTCTTGCCTTTGGTTTCTGTTTCTACCATTCCCTCACCATAAAATGACCTTTATTCCAATCTCTGCTCATGGAAATTCTTTTCCTTCTTCAACAAAGGCTCATCTCAGATGGCACTTCTTCCGTGAAGCTTTCTGAGATTCTCAAGCATTCATGCCATTCTGCCCAGTGTTATAATTACTTGAGTTCATATCTCACATCTCCCCAGATTATAAATTCTTTAAATGCAAGAATGCTTTATATTCTCCATGCCTAGTACATTGTCTTGTATATAATAGATGCTTAATCTATTTAATTTAAATGAATTAAAGAGAAAACTTGCCTTCTTGGGTTCCAAAGGCCCTCCACTCTTTGCAGTATCATTTCCTTTCTCTACCCATGGACTAAGGCTTTAGTGACGGTACTTATGCTCCCTGCAGGTGGCCTATGACATGGGAGATTACTACCATGCCATTCCATGGCTGGAGGAGGCTGTCAGTCTCTTCCGAGGCTCTTATGGAGAATGGAAGACAGAGGATGAGGCAAGTCTAGAGGATGCCTTGGATCACTTGGCCTTCGCCTATTTCCAGGTAGGGGAGGTAGCAGGGGGCTCACTGCTTTCATCACAGTAAGCGTAATGCTTTATATCTGCTTTACAATTTTCTAAGCATTTTCATGTCTCTTAATTTATTTCGTCTTCCCAACAGGACCAAATGTGAGTCAAGCAGTGCAGTTGTTTTGTTATTTCCCTATTTCTCATGTGAGTAAACTGAATCTCCAAAGAATTCCTAGCTTGTCACAGAGTTCACAGAGCTGGGATTAGAGCCCGAGTCTGTCTGATTCTTCGTTAGTACTCTTTCCAATGTACTGACTACTTTAAAGTCATCGTCTCCCATGTAGGAGGCGGTCTCTTACCTGTAGCAGCAGCAGCTGCATCCACAAATGTTTAATAGCTTCATAGTCAATGCAGATCGCTCTTTTGCCCTCTCAACATTTCATAACTCATCCCAGATATTATGCCATGATACTGCCAATGTCAAGGAAGAAGTTTGATTGTTAGCCTCTCCCGTCTGCAGTCAAGTCCAGCTGTGACATGAATAGTGTCTGGATATACAGCTGGTGCCATTGGTCCAGAGCATCAGCTCAGTACCTCCTCCAGCTGTTGTTTTTCTTTGGCACTGTTGATCTATAACCTGTTGTGCCCTTCGTGAAAGCTCGTTTCCCTACATGTGGGAGCTACCATCCTTTGTGTAGCTAATCCCATTTCCCACCAGAGTTGTACAGTCTTCAAGAATAGGCTGGAAAAATCACTACAGAGCCAATTCCCTAGAGTTTCCAAAACTAATAAACCATTTCTGCTCCATACATTCCTTTTCCTTTATCCCTTTTCCTGAGAAAAGGGAGGAGGATGTGCGTGGTCCAAACCCATGTGTTGCTGCCAAAACAGCAGTGCAGCAAATAGACCTGTTCCTCTCATGCAAATTCCTGGTAAGTGGCTCTTTGTTGTAAAACTTTCCAAGGTGCTCTTCCTAACTCTGCTGCTTAATTGCTACATACTAAAGCTGAAACAGAATCCCTGTGATGCAACAAATGGCGAGAAGTTATTGAATTTTAATAGAAGAAGAAAATGGAGAATTGATGTGGAGACTCAGAGAAGATAAACTAAAGCAGCTCACCCTGAAAGACAGAGTTTTAAATACAGTGTCTGACTAATTGTTTTGGTTTTTTTCCCCTATGACGACTTAGATTTCTCCTCTTCTCACTTGTAGACTCTCCCTTTCCACAATCGTGCTTTGGTACATTTTATTCATCTTACTAGGAGTAGCTCAAATGTCATCTATTTTGTGAAGTCTTCCTTAATTCTCCTCAGACTCTCCTTCTTTGTGCTCTCATGGTACATTTTTTTTTTATCCCACAGTAATAGAACACATTGGCATTGTCTTATGGACAATTTCTGGTCCCCTTTTTTTTTTTTTTTTGCGGTACGTGGGCCTCTCACTGCTGTGGCCTCTCCCGCTGTGGAGCACAGGCTCCGGAAGCACAGGCTCAGCGGCCACGGCTCACGGGCCCAGCCGCTCCGCGGCATGTGGGATCTTCCCGGACCAGGGCACGAACCCGTGTCCCCTGCATCGGCAGGTGGACTCTCAACTGTTGCGCCACCAGGGAAGCCCTCTGGTCCCCTTTTTACCCTTAGTAAATTAGGGGTAAATGTCCCTCCATGGACCTTACATTATCATATAAAATTATATATCTATGTATACCATGAAAAGTATAATATATATAATATTATATATAGTACTATTATTATTTCTTTTTCATGATAAATTTTAGTGAAAAATCATTTCAGTAACTACTAATAATGAGAGACAGTAGAGTGTAGTAATTAAACCATAGGCTCTGAAGTCAGGCAGACCTATGTTCAAATTCTGTGAAAACTTGGGCAACGCACTTAACCTCCCTGGACCTTAATTTTCTTATCTTTAAAGGGAGATAATAATGATGCTGTAAGAGTGTGGAAATAATTTTCGGAATAACCTTCTGAGTTTTTGCCTGAGACCTCCCTGTAATGTAAGACAGATTAACAAAAGGAACAATAAACATAAGTTAACTAACATGTATACCTCCTGTAGACATGGGAGCTATTGGGGCTGGGAGGGAGGTTGAGTAACTCTCTGAGGGGATCTAAACCTCCATCTTAAATACTGTATCCAGCTAAAGACAAAAGAAAGAAGGTGTGGGGAGAGCCAGTTCTGGGAGGTGACCAGGCATAGCAAGCAAGGGTAAGACTGTTATGTAGATTTAAGTGGGTGCCTTCTCCATTGATAAGATTCTCCTCTGATGTAGAGTCATCCTTTTCTTCCAGGTACACAGGGGGAGACACCCTCACAAATCGAGATTTCCTTTATAAATGTAAATTTGCCTTACAAAAGGGCAACTTCTACTCTGGTTTGAAAAACTTCTCCTGTATCTGTTGTTTCTCAAAATAATTAGCTCAAAATAATCTTTATGCCAAAGAGGTATATTTTAGGGTGGCATATTCTGCTACCCTTCAATGCTTACCTCAAAGGGTTGTCATGAGGATTAAATGAGCTAATACATGTAAAGCCCTTAACACAATTTATGACACATATGCACTCAATAAATGTAATCTATTTTTATATTATACACAGTATATATTCTCTTTTTTCATTTAACATTATTTAGTGTACACATTTCCAAAGGAATTTAACTGGGACATCAAAAGTAACTCTAACTTTGTTCTTGATAAAATATTTTACCTTGTGATAAAGCCCTTGAGTTTCAAAAACATGTAAAATTGTATTTTAGTTCTCTTCATCTCAAAAGGGTTTGAAAATCTATAACCCTGAGTTAATATCTGACATTATAAGATATTAGTAGATTACTTAACTATCCCTGTGTTAAGTACAGAACAGAATAATTCATGATATTAAATAATTAGAAACAATCTATATGCCCAAACAATAGCAGAATGGTTAGATTGTGATGGAGCTTCTAAATGGAATAAAATGCAGCCATTAAAAATGCTGTCTTGGGGCTTCCCTGGTGGCGCAGTGGTTGGGACTTGAGCTCCCAATGCAGGTGGCCTGGGTTCGATCCCTGGTCGGGGAACTGGATCCCACATGCATGCTGCAACTGAGAGATCGCATACTGCAACTAAGGAGGCTGCGTGCTGCAACTAAGGAGCCCACCTGCCGAGGCTAAGACCCGGTGCAACCAAATAAAAAAATGGGGCTTCCCTGGTGGCGCACTGGTTGAGAGTCTGCCTGCCGATGCAGGGGACACGGGTTCGTGCCCCGGTCCGGGAAGATCCCACATGCCGCGAAGCGGCTGGACCTGTGAGCCATGGCCGCTGAGCCTGCGCGTCCGGAGCCTGTGCTCCGCAACGGGAGAGGCCACAACAGTGAAAGGCCCGCGTACCGCAAAAAAAAAAAAAAAAAAAAAAATGGTTAGGATGGTAAATTAAAAAAAAAAAATGTGTCTCTCTTGTACACCCCATGTTCATAGCAGCACTGTTCACAACAGCCAATAGGTGGGAAGCTATCCAAGTATCCATCAACGGATGAACGGGTAAGCAAAATGTAGTGTATACATACAATGGAATAATACTGAGTCTTTAAAAAGAAGGAAATTCTAACACATGCTACAACATAGATGAACCTTGAGGACATTATGCTAAGTGAAATAAGCCAGTCACAAGAAGACAAATACTGTTTGATTCCATTTATATGAGGTATCTAGAATAGTCAAATTTACAGAGACAGAAAGTAGAATGATGGTTACCAGGGGCTGAGGGGAGGGGAGAATTGGCAGTTGTTTTTTAATGATTAGAGTTTCAATTTTGCAAGATGAAAAAACTCTGGAGATTGGTTGCACAACAATGTGAATATATTTATTTATTTACTTACTTAATATTTATTTATTTATGGCTGCATTGAGTCCTTGTGCTGTGCGGGCTTTATTTAGTTGTGGCGAGTAGGGGCCACTCATTGTGGTGCTCGGGCTTCTCACTGCGATGGCCTCTCCCGCTGCGGAACACGGGCCCTAGAGTGCGCAGGCTTCAGTAGTTGCGGCACGCAGACTCAGCAGTTGTGGCTCGCAGGGTCCAGAGCACAGGCTCAGTAGTTGTGGCACACGGGCTTAGCTGCTCCGTGGCACGCGGGATCCTCCCGGACCGGGGCTCGAACCCGTGCCCCCTGCATTGGCAGGTGGACTCCCAACCACTGCGCCACCAGGGAAGTCCCATGAATATATTTAATATTGATACTACTGAAACTATACACTTAGAAATGGTTAAGATGGTAAATTTATGTTTGTGTTTTTTACCACAATGAAAAATAATAATTAAAAAATGCTGTCTGTGAAGACTATGTAAAGATATAAAAAGTACTCCTGATTACACTGTAGAGGGAAACAATCAGGATATGAAAATGTATAAGAAATATGATTGTATGTAAACACTATATATTATCCAAAGTGCTTGAAATGCCTGGGTTTCAGTGTAACATTTTCCCCCTATTTCTCATGTTTTATAGTGTTCTTATTGTTACTTTTATCATTAAAAATGAATTTTTTCACATGCAAAAATAAAATGATCAGAGGGAAATACAGTTCTAGCAGCTCATCATCATTCCATGGCACTCAGAGCAGGATCACAGCCCACCCTGCCTGGGTTCTGTTCCCCAGGTTTGTCTGGAAATCCCCTGTTTACTTTTGACCACAGGCAGCCCAAGGTTGAATGGCTGCAGGGAGAGTCATTACTATGCAGTGGGAACGGTTCAGGTTTAGTTCTTCCTTTGCCTTCCTCTAACTTTGTGGACTCTCAGAAGTACTGAGCCTGGAGAGCAAATTACATTTTTAGTAGGGTTTTTATAGTTCCATATTAATTTTAATAATAAAATATACCAAAATAACAACACCCTACAATTACATGGTTTTGCATGCTTTGAAAGACTTGAGGGCATTTTAAGACAGTTTATTTTCATTTATTTTTCTCCATTCCCTGGTAAGGGTGTTAATAAGTCATTTGTAAATGAGGAAGCTGAGGAGACCTGATTTGGATCAGGGCTCAAATCCTGAATTAGAACAGAGAACCTCTACATTTTAGTGGGCAGCTCATTTCAATGAGTCTTACTAGCTACTCTTGGTAAGAATACTTTATAGTTTTTTTAAAAATCCATGTAATGGTTCATCAGAGATATCCTTAGTGCAGTTAACTCTTCCTTTTCCTTTTCTTTCTTTTTTATAGGTGGGAAATATTTCCTGTGCCCTCAGCCTCTCCCGAGAGTTTCTTCTGTACAGTACGTAACGATAAAAGATAACTACAGGTCTGACTTACTGGGAACTCCCTCCTGCTCTTGGCCTTTAGTCCTTGCAAATGAAACACAGCTGTCTATTTTTATTTTTCTAATTTCATAATCCAAGGCACATTTCTAATTTTTGATTAAATCTTACATATTGATCAAGAGTTTTTAAGTTAGTTAGAAAGCTAAGAAAAAGATATCAACCTGTCCCCTTCCTCCTCCACCCCCATCCAGTCATATATATTAGTGTTGCTTCAGTGGAGAACAAGTCCGAGATTGGGAGCCAGTTTCTTTAGGGACATTTGAAGATCCAGGTGTCAGGAGCAGACCTGGGAACGAGTGCAATCAATGAGAGCTGTGTGTGCAAGAAGGAGAGTGACTCAGCAGGGATGTTCACTTTGGCTGCTCATAGAAAGATAGCAATTCTTCTCTTTAAACCAGAGCTCACTTTGCTATGCAAGCATCCTGCCCAGTTGGCCACAGAGTTCAGCTTCAACCCTCTTCAGGCAGCACCTCACCAGAGTAAAACTGGGAGGGAGATTTACTAGCTTAGCTCTACTTGAATATTTTTGCTTAAAATGTTGGTGGTAGATGGCTTCCCAGGTTTTCTTTTAATAAGATAGTTAGATACTAAAGTAAGATACATAATCACTATTATGTTTTAATATTTATGAAGTATTTCATGTAGGATTTCACTGTCACTTTCTAATGAATCCATTTAGTAATGTTATTCCTTTTTGATAATTTGGCAAACAGTAGGATAAGGAAGTAGCTGTATGGTCTGGAAACACGCAGACAGTGGTACAAACTGATAACCCAACCCCTCTTTATTTCTTTGTGCTTTATCTATTAAAATCTCTGCCTCTCCCAGAGAACCCAAATTGTGCACTATTATAGGTGGATAAGTAGGACACAGCAAATTGAGATTCCTGGTTCCATAAATGGTTTTGCAATATTTTTGTTGGTATTTTGGGCTCATCATTTCCATTCCCCCAAACTTCATTTATTCTCTGGTTAAAAAAGGATGGTAATTTCTGTCCCCTCCTTTGCCAGAATAATGGTGGTGGTGGCAGTGGTGGTTAGAAGGACATTGAGCTCCTCAGAGAAAGATGCTTTGTGAGCCTTACAACAAGTCAGCACCTCCTTCTGAGATGCACTGAGAATCACGCACAGAGGCTAGCCGGCCATGGGTAGCTCCAAGCCATGGGGGATCTGCAGCCAAAGCGGGCACAAACAAGACACAAGACCCCTGTAGGAACCTAGGCTAGAACCAACGTCTAGAACCCCTTTGTCCCATACTGCTCTGCTATGTCTAGGCCAGTTAGGGATTTTTTGAAGGATCTGGTAGAGCTGGGAATAAATTAGCTGCCAGTTCTCTAGGGAAGAATAGATCGGGTCTCTCTGCTATAGGCTTTGGCTCTTTGAACTTCTGTTTCATAGCACTTCCTTGTTGTGTTGTGTTGTAAGTAGTTAATGTGTCTTTTCTCCATTAGACTCTCAACTCTGGGAGGTTAGCCTCTAGCACAGTGTCTGGTACATAGTAGATGTTCACTGGAGAGTTGGTGAATGAATGAATAAAATATTGAAGCTTCTTCCCTCTACATAAAACTGACCATCACACCATCCTACAGCCACATCCTCATGATTCCTTGGTCTAAGAGTGTTCCTTCAGATCTACCAGGCCCTACTCAGTCTTTTTTTTACTGCCACGTACTCTCCTGGGAGTGAGGGCCTTACATCCTCCTGTGCATGGACACAGAGAGTTATTTAGGTGGCCAGTTGCTGGTCACGTGTGACAGTGAAGCTATAGGAAACCTTGGCGGCACTCTCTGGGACCACCGTTTGTTAACCTGTGTTATACCCTGATCCGATTTCTTCCAGGCCCAGATAATAAGAGGATGGCCAGGAATGTCTTGAAATACGAAAAGCTCTTGGCAGAAAGCCCTAACCAGGCCGTAGCTGAGGCTGTCATCCAGAGGCCCAACGTACCCCACCTGCAGACCAGGGACACCTATGAGGAGTTATGTCAGACCCTGGGTTCCCAGGTAGGATTTCTCAGGGAATGAAAAACGGAACAGGCTCGGATAGAGGGAGAAAAGGTAGAATTGGGACGATGTGAGGGGAAAGGCTGATGCACTAAAAAATAAATAAATAAAGCTCACTTGGACAGCATCAGTGACCGAATTCTGAATCTCCTGCATTCCAGGTTTTTCATGCTGTAGTTCCCCTAAATCGGTTTCCGCTCCTAGACCCTTCTTCTCTTAAGCTGATTCTAGTCTTTCCTTTCAGCCTACTCACTACCAGATCCCCAGTCTCTACTGCTCCTATGAGACCAGTTCCAGTCCCTACCTGCTGCTCCAGCCTGTCCGAAAAGAGGTCATCCACCTGGAACCCTATGTTGTTCTCTACCATGACTTTGTCAGTGACACTGAGGCTCAGAAAATTAGAGGCCTTGCAGAACCGTGGGTGAGTGTCCCCAAGGCCTGCCAAGAACTTCCCTTTGTTTCTTTATATGACTGGTGTTCAGAAGTGTGAGAATAGGCAGCCTGAACAACTAGATACTTCATCTGTTCAGGAGTTCAAAATACCAGCCATTCCATAAAACTAATCAATGGTGAAACAAATCACAGTAGTGGTTGCCTCTGGAGGGAGAGGACTGGCTGAGAAAGGATACAAGGGGATTTTCTGGGGTATTGGAAATGTGCTGTCAATGTCTTGTTAGGGATGTGGAGTGCATGGCTGGATGCCTTTGTCAAAACTCAGCAAATGGTACTCCTGAGATCTGTGCATATCATCGTATATAAATTTAACCTAAAAAAATTAAAGGAACCCTCCTCCCCCAGTATCAGTCATTCCATATACATGGAAGAGGTCTACAACAGCAGTAGAGGTCGGCTTCATCCTCCCACTGCCTGTCTGTCTTGGGCTGGCTGCAGCTCCGCCCCGTGCTGTCTTCCTCTGGGACCCAGCCCAACAGAGCAGCCTCTTTTTGGAACACTGCCGTCTCATGCGAGAGGAGAAAGGCAGAGATGGCAAACTACTAGCTGGTTCTTAAAGCTTCTGCTTGGAAGCACCAGGCATTACTTCCCTCCACGTTTCCTTGGCTAAGGCACAGCGTACAGCTAACACTGCAGTCAGCAGGGAGAGTTTATCTTATTCTCCCATGGAGAAGGCTCCGCACCAAGCTTGATGTTGATGCGGAGGGGAGTTTAGTCCGTCAGGAAGTGTGGCAAACATTTAGAAAAATCATGCAGTCGACCTCACCACTGTAAGCATGTTGCCTCTTTACAAATGGTACATTAAGATGGTCTCAGAACTACTGTGTCAAAGCAGACATTGTGGCCTTCACGGTGTGCTATTCACCCCGGCAGCCAGGCCGTCACTTACCTGCTGTGTGCCAGACGCTGTACCGGGTGCTTGGGCTGTTACGAGGAGGTTAAGTATTGCTCGCTCCCATTTAGGAGCTTCCTGCAGAACGGGGAAAACATATTTACAATGCACTGTGATACGTGCTGTAATAGAGGTGTGTGAGGGAGTTGTGCTACGGCAGCCTAAAAAGGCGAACCTTCCTCCGAGGGAAAGGCAGGGAAAGGCAGTCAGGTGAAGAGCAAATGGGGGAAGGGGGAGAGTTAGAAACAGAGAAGGCTTCTCTGTGGACCTGAGATTCATCAGAGTGAAAGGTGGCAAAGGGTATTCCAAGGAGACAGACAATCTGTGCACGGGCCTGCTGTGTGGTGTGTCCAGAGAGTGGGGGGAAGCTCGGGGGCTGAAGTGTGCAAGGGAGGGGGTGCGAGGTGATGGGAGATAAGGCTGCAACGTGAGACACAATTAGAAGCGCTGGAAGTACCAAGCTGGGGAGTTTGGATTTTATCTCGAAGGCAGGCGGGGAGCTGTGGGACAGTTTGAAACAGGAGAGTACCCTGATCAGGTCTGCAGATTTTGAGGAAGTCTCTGACAGCAGACGTGGATTGGAGGGAGAAAAACAGCAATAATAATTTCATCTAAAAGCCCTTCAGAGAAATCTGGAATCTTTGTACAGAAGGTTTTTGAAGCGATTAAGCTCCCCTCCCTGGTGAATTGGAACGATGTATTTTCAATAGCTTTGGCTTCTCAGTGAGCCAGCGGGAGCGTTTGGCCGCAGCTCCTTTTTCCTCAGGACAACTCTGTTGCTGTGGTAACAGGACAGGCGGCCTACTCGGAGATGTTCATTTAATCCCTTGTAGCCAGGTCATCTGTTTGGCACGCACAGATCTTGCCACTCTCCCTTCCTCCAGAAGCGTCTCGCTGGGGTTGCTGATCCCTGTCTGGTCTTTGGCTCACCCAGGAATAAGCCCAGGGTGTGTGTGGTAGCGGCTGCCCCATGGGATGGCAGCCATTTCAGTGGCTTGTGTTGAATTTCTCTGCTCCTCTTCACTGTGTGTTTCTCAAAGAAGCATTTCTCTGCTCTCTCATCACTCCTCCCCCATCTGCATCCTACACATCCTTGAAGACTCAGCTGAAACCCTATGCCTCTCTTGGCCCCTATCCCTGACCACTTTGGCCCACTTTCATAGATTCTTTCAGGAGGAACATTTTTTCAGAGCACTTTTTGGGGCAACGTACAGTAACCTCCCTCCTCTGAACTCAGTTTTTGTCTCCACCTGTTTGGTACTTTCATTTATTCTGCCATTTACGTGTTGTCTGGAATCACGATCAGTTTCATGGGTTAGCATCCTGTCCCCCCAGCTAGACTGTAAACTAGCAGAGATCATATGTTGTCCTTGAAATGCCTGGCTCCATATTAGGCCCGTTGTAGCCAGAGCAATTTGCAAAGGGTCACATCTGACTGAGTCAAGCCCTCACTTAAACTCTTTAATGGGTCCCTTTTTTTTCTTTTTGCGGTATGCGGGCGTCTCACTGCTGTGGCCTCTCCCGTTGCAGAGCACAGGCTCCAGACGCGCAGGCTCAGCGGCCATGGCTCACAGGCCCAGCCTCTCCGCGGCATGTGGGATCTTCCCGGACCGGGGCACGAACCCGCGTCCCCTGCATCGGCAGGCGGACTCTCAACCACTGCGCCACCAGGGAAGCCCTAATGGGTCACTTTTGCTTTCAAATGATTACAGAGCTCCTTGGCCTGGCTGCTGCCACTCCCTCTGCAGCATGTTCCCATTATACTGACACCCTAGCCACCCTAAACAACTTGCATCTCCATGAACAGGCAGTGCTCTCACTGGCTCCCCACACACTCTTCTCTCTGCTTGAACCACTCTTCCCTTGGTCTCTTTCCACCTGTGTGATTCCAGTTGTCTTTTGGGCATCCTGGGAAGCCTTCCTGTCCTTCATTAGAATGGGCTAGATGCTCCTTCTCTGTATTTCCATAGCACCCTGTACTTGTCCATTAGGGCCCCATTGGATGCCTTATGTCTGGTTTCCTATGTTGTATTTACAATGCATAGCACAGTGCTTAGCACAGAGAACGACCAATAACTATCTTCCCCCCAAATGAATGACTTGTAGGTGCACAGTAAATAATTCTTAAAGGAATTAAATGCAGTGTGGCTCTTTAACAGAGGGGGCGGGCAGGGTAGAGTGGAGATTCCCTAGGATTTGTTTTTAAACCACTGATGTTGTCCGAAAAGAACAGAAGAGACTATCTCTCTATGAATCTCTCCTCACTCCTCTATGAATGGCTCAGGAGAGGATGCTGGCGAGAGGACTAGAAAGAGACATCAGTCACCTACTGATTCCCTGCATCCTAGTATTGTAGAGGGAGAGGCTGAGAAGGACTACAGGAGTGTATTGTTCCCATGCTGCATTTTATAGCTGGGGAAATGGGTCGAAGCAAGGGAAGAGCCTTTTCCAAGGTTGTCTGCCTGGTTTAGCAGCAGGAATAATAATATTGTAGAAGCCTCTGAGAAGGGAAAGGGTTTCTGTCACATGCCCTTTGTTGCTCCGTGCTCTGCTGTGACCGCATGTGAAGTGCAGGGGCTGTGTCTTTAGCCACAGGACTCTGGTTCATTCACTCCTGGGTACATTTCACCAATATTGAGCACCTACTCCCTGCCAGGCCTTCTCTGCATCCTGGGGATACAGCACTGAAAAAAGACCAAGTCCTTGCCCTCACGGAGCTGACATTCTGATGACAAATGCAGAAGCAGACATCCTTATGTAAATAATATTTCTCTTTCTGTCCCTGGTACAGTACTTTTGCAATTAGAGGCCACTTTATTTAAAAATAATTTAAAATCTATACCTAGACATTCAGAACAAAATAGAGACATTCAGTTAAATTAGTGACTTCCAACCTGTTTGGTTGTTTTTTCCCCATAACCAAGGCAGCTGCAAACAAAACAGACTTTGATTCTCTGTAAGGAAGGGCTTTTATCAGAATTGTTCAGAAGTAGCAGGCTGCCTCTGAGGGTAGAAAGTGTCCTGTCATTGGAGGTGTTCATTTAATTTAACTTACCATCAGTCAGGCCCTGCCCCAAACACTGGGATATAAAGATGAGTAAGAAACAGTCCTTGATCTTACAGAACTCACAGTCTTGCAGATGCAAATTGGATTCAAAATCACTTGTATTTCAGTTCTACAGACCTTTTTCAGTTTTTACTGTTTACCAGATATGAAGCTAAAGGTTATTTTCAACTCTGAGCTTTTATGTCACTTAAGATTGATAGCTATCACTAAATTAGTAGCATGTACAAAATATCCTTTAATTAAGGAGAAACGGGTGATTGTTAGGCTTATGCTAAGAGAGGAGCGTGTCTGTGGAAGTGAGAGCCCTTCCCTTTGCATCATAACCACTTGGACTTTCTCTTACATCCTTCACACCAGCTACAGAGATCTGTGGTGGCATCAGGCGAAAAGCAGTTACCAGTGGAGTACCGCATCAGCAAAAGGTAAGAGGGGTCCTTTCTTGGCAGGGACTCTGGTCATGCCTGCTGGCCACCCTTGGGCCTGTGGCACAGGTGACTGAAGGTCAGCAGCACCCATTCAGGTGCCATTAGAGACGCCACAGTAGTTCACGTTTACATCTGTACATTCTTGTGGAGAGGGAGCAATTTCCACTCCCCTTACCCAAGGGCCTTTCTCAGGTGGTTACATGGTCTGAGGACTTAACTAGGAGGCCATTAGGGAGAGACTTGAAAAAGCTCCTATGCCCTAGACCAAAAATTAAGTGTGTAGTTGTTCTCCTAACCAGGATTGCTTTTCCAGGGAACAAGTCCTGTCTCTATTTGGAATTTGACTTTACCTCCTGACTCGTATTCAAAGCATGACTTGCGACCACTCAGGCAAGAGGGATGGCCAGAATCTCTGGATCTGATCCCTTCTGTGGTTGAGAGCCCAGCCGTATTCCCTCCCCTCCATCCCTGCTCCCCCTCCACTGTAGCCCTTGGTCTGTGCTGTAAGGACAGGATACCGTAAGAGGAGGGTCCCCACCGGAGCCATGGGAGATGGTGATGACATCCTAGGGGAGAGGCCAGACCTCAAGCTGGGTGAATGGTTTTGTTGTCTGGGAAGCAAGGTGAGTGATGAAAGCTTGGATTCAGAATCATCTGGCTTAACTTATTTGGTCTGGTACGTTTTGGGGACCTTTTACATTAGAAGTTATGTTCTAAGTTTTGAAAGGCCCGTCTAACCTCAGCTTCGTTGCTTTGCTAACCTTTCTGATACTGTAGTGTCAAGGAGAAAATTCCACCTTCTGTTTAGAGTCATTGCTTTTAGGGGAGTGGGTGATATTCTCTTTACTTTTCAGGTAAAGAAACTGAGACCCTCATTGCCTCCTCTCACTACCCACCCTCCACCACAGTGCACCCATTTGAATTTTGGTTCTGTCCTCACAACTTCACTGGAACTGGTCCCTCAAAGGTCACTTATGCACTCCAAATCACTATCCACAAAGACCAGGTTCCCGACCACAGTGTCCTCAGCTTTCTACAACATGCCCTGAGCCTACTTTGCTAGCATTATTTCCCATTACTTCTCTAACAGACTAAATGCTTTCGTGCTGACACACACTGTAGTATATCACCCCACCATGTCTGTGCTTATGCTATTTCTTCAGCCTGGAATATCCCTATGTCTTTTCCATCTATTGAAATTTTATGCACCCTTCAAAATTTGGCCTACATGTCCATCTCACCTCAGTGCCCCAGTCAGAATTAACATCTCCTTCCTCTGTGCTCCCCAGAACTTTACTTTAAGGGCTGGTTCTTATTTTTAACTCTACCTTGATTTGTGCTCAGTTGTATTTGTGTATATTTGTGTGTCTCCTCTCATGAGCTCTTTGAACACAACAGCTTTGTCTTGGGTATCTTTGTAAACCTTAGAGCCCACAGCATAGCACTATGCATGCACTCCATACAAAAGAATGAACAAATTAATCCATCATTTATAGACCAAGGAAGTGGTCTTCCAGACATGCCAAGGTGCTTCCCTTAAGAGCCTTCATCATCTCTCCAGGAGGCTCACTGGCTTTGCTTGGGGAGCACTTCCTCACTTCCCAGGGACCACATTCTGATGCCAAATCCTCCACTTTATCAGAACCTCAACAAGACATTCAGGAAAAGAGACTGAACTTTGCTCTTTGGCCTTTGACCTATCCTGGTTTGTCCTGAAGTAGAGCAAAAGAGCAGAGATTTTTCTGTGTTTTACAGCAAATCAATAACATACAGCTTACAAAGCATCTTCATAAGCATTGTCTGTCACAATCTTCCTAAGTCTGTGTAGTAGATATTATTACCATCCCCATATTATAGATGAATACACTGAACCTTAAGAGAGGTGAAAGGTTAAGGGCCTGACCAAGGGTCAAACCGAGGATCCAGGACTGGTCTTACCCCTCTGAATCCAAAGCTTTTTCCATTGCACCCAGCTTCCTCCATTGAGATGTCTCTAAACATAGCATTCTTAAAGACAGGGTTTTGTCCTCTTTCTCTTTGTATCCCAGTGCCTGGTGATGTGAACCTTCACTCTTCACACACCTAGCACAGGGTCTGGCATACAGTAGGCCTCAGAGAATGTTTGTTGAATGAATGTGTGAATGATAGAGCACAAAATGGACTGGGCCGACTTAACAGGAGGAGTGAGTAGGTAATTAGGTATTCGTGTCTGTCTTCCTGTCCTCCTTGCCTTCCTTCCTTCTTTCTGGCAGTTGACATCATTCATTCACAGATATTTAGTCATTTCTGGCATCAGATCACTGATGCTGCAACCTGTGGTGTGTTTTAGTGCCTGGCTAAAGGACACCGTTGACCCAGTGCTGGTGACCCTCGACCATCGCATTGCCTCCCTTACAGGCCTTGATGTCCAGCCTCCATATGCAGAGTATCTCCAGGTGGTAAACTACGGAATCGGAGGGCACTATGAGCCTCACTTTGACCATGCTACGGTAACCATGGGGTCGGTGACCAATCTCGTGGGGTAGGCAACGAGGGTGTTATTTATTTCTCTCAAACAGAGCTCTTATAGGGCCCCCAGAGAATACCGCATGAAATTTTAGAACAAAGGTTCTCATTCTAGGTAGATTGAAAGCCTTGGTTTCAAGCTGATTGCTGCTGACTCATCTTCTTTTTACTAAAACTCACTGAAAAACACTCTTACAATGATTGAATTTTATGACATGTAAATTATATCAATTAAACTCTTCTATGACAAAAAAGTGTGCCTCTTTGGCAAATAATTGGGAACTCCAGTCTTATGACTTGGTATTTTTACAGAATAATTATCTGTAATATTTTATATGTTAATTTATTTCACCAAGAACCTGAAGGTGCAATCAACCCCTCACATAGTGCTTTCACTACTAACAAGCAATTTTGTTTGATTGGTAGTATACAGTTCACTTATATGAGTATCTAATAAAGTGGTAAGAGGAAAAAAAGTATATTGAGTACCTGCCGGCAAAGATAGGCACATACTTGACTAGGTATAGCTCAAGGCTATATCCCATCTGTGACTCCTCCATTTTTCTCCTCCCTGTATTATGGTGGCATCCTGGCTGTTACTCTGGTGCCATCTGCATAAAATAATGATATGTTCTATTTTTGTCTCAGTCACCAACCAGCCCACTGTACAGAATGAACTCTGGGAACCGAGTTGCAACATTTATGATCTACGTGAGTCTTGCTCTGGAGGGACCAGGGCTGCTTACTTAATGATATTTATATCTCTTTTATTTTATGGTTTTCAAAGCGATATCAGATACTGATTTCATCTGAATTTCACAGCAGAAAAATCTCCAGGATGTTTGTGAATTTCATACAGCACTCTTGTTAGGCACTATAGGAGAGATAAAGAAATATCAATACAAGTCAGTTCCTTCCCTCAAAGAGCTTACATTGTGTAGACCTCAATGTGACCTTGTCATTGTCAGTGATTAGGATGGGAAGTGGGGTTACACCGAAGGCCAAGAGATCCTGGGACCCGAACAACACAGGAAGGGGATGTGAGAGTCTCTGTCTTTGAGGTCCCATAGACTAGTTGGTGTTGAAAAGCATGGACCTATAGGTGAGGTTGTGGAGCTATGAGGGGAGAGAGGAGAGAAATGAAGCAGCTGAGATTACAAGAGGGAAGAACAGAGATGCCTACAGAGAAATTCAGTAAGTGTGGCTCTCTCATATGCGGTGAAAATTTTCTTCCTTATCTCCTCATAAATTCTTCACTAAAATCTACATTATACCCCCTTAAAACAAATTGCCCTCCTCTCCTAGTTTCTGACCTGATCCTATAGAATTCGGACCCAGTCTTTATTATCTCACCTATCTTCTTCCCTTCAGATCATGTGGGTTTACCTCCTTCTCTATGGACAAGTCATAATTTCAGGCATCTGTCACTTAAATTATAAGAGGTGTATTACTGTTAAATGAAGGAATAAACATGCCAAATGTAAGTGCTCTACATAACACCCTAAGATGAAGGCCTGGTTTCAGGCTCATTAGAATAGCAGACACCTACACCCTAGCATTCCCTCTTTCCTTAGTCCTGTTAACTGGTCTCCACAGTGTAGCCAAGAAAGGACAATCAGAGGCCGGCACTCTGTAGTTTTAATGCTGGCAATCCCAACATGTTTCTTCATGTGGCTTGGTTTTAATTTTATGCAGAACTGGAAGGCTGCCGTTGCCAATAGTGTCTGGCCTCTCCTGGTCATTCTGAGCATTCTGATCAGGCAGAGGGATGGCTGACGTCAGCTCTCTGGGCAGGAGACACAGCTTGGATCAGCTGCTGGTACATCTCTGGTTGATGACTAAAGCTGGCATGGAGGTCACAGGCAGTGAAGTGCACTGATATCAAAGAATAGGACATCTAGGGGCCAATATCTCTCTGTTCTTTATCCCCCTAGTATCTTCTGTAGCTGACTCCCTGATTACAGAGGTCCAGTTACTATGGTAAGGGTACTATGGTAAGGGTAGCCCAGCAATTTTAAATGACAAATGCAAGAGTGTGTATATGTTTGGATTTTAAGCCTTTGATACACAGTGGAATGGAAAGCGTTTTGGGTTTGGAGTCAGTTGGTCTAATTCTGGTTCTGCCACTTAACATGTGGCCTCAGCACAAATCACATCAATTCTTCGAGCTTGTCTTCTTGCTCTGTGCCTCCTCACAGGGCTGTCATGAGGATCTGATGAAATAATGTAAGGGGATATCTCTCTGTGCAGTTTCATACAATATGTTTCTATCATGTATCCCAGAAAGCAAGCATAGGACCCCATAAATGGGATCGTGGGACCTAGGAAGTGCTAGGTTATGCCCAATCCTTTCATCTTCAGGTTGGTGTTAAGACCATCATAAACATTTCTGAACATAAGACATAAGATTTATGGAGAACATAAGAGTAATATTATATAGGGAGAAAATAATCTTTAAGGAGTATTGGGAGGATTGAGTTGAAATCAGGTTAGTGATTTTCTACTCAGACTGGACATAAGATCAGTCCCAGTACAAAACAGTGGAAGGTTTACAGAGGGAAGATTTCCCTCCCCTCCACCAATCTTACAATCCATGCCCTGCTCATGAGCTTCACAGCACACAGATCCGATTCTCTTTTCAATTTGTTGGATAAGTCCTTCCTTCCCACTATACTGTGAAACCACAGGTAGAGGAAGGCAGGAAAGTCCAGGTTTCCTCTGTTGCATCTTGCTTACACCCACAGTGGCTGACAACAGGGGTCTGAACAGAATCATCCAGTTTGTTATTTGAACACAAGGAGCAAATTGTTGCTCTCATCGCCCTTCCCAAAGGACTACAGGGGGAGCCAAGATGTGCTAAAAATCATCACTGCCTTTTCCAGGCTCTGAATCGCCGCGTCAGTTCAGTTTCCTCTAACAAGTGCTAACATCCCAACTCACATAACTCTTGCTCTGTAACACAGGCGAATATGGTGGGATCTGTGAATGTGCTGGTAGACAGTTAGCCAGGGCGAGGTAAGACTGGCACTCTGTGTCATGCTGCTGGTGAGAAAATAATTTAGCAGTTGTATCTAAAGTATTGAATATTTGCATATACTTTTGACCCAATAATACTAATGCTCAGACTCTTTCCTAAGAGAACAATCTAAAACGCAAAAATGATTTTACTCATTAAGATGTTCACAGTGTTGTTTATAATAGTAAACAGTGGGAAATAACCTAATGTTCAAGAGTGTACGTAGCATAATGGTTATGAGCAGGGACTTTGTAGTCAGACAGCATTGGCTCAGCTCCAGTCCTGGCTCAGTCACCAAGGAGTTATATGACCTTTTGTAAACCACTCAATCTCTCTGAGACTTGGTTTCCTCATCTGTAGAATGTAAATAATAACAATCCTAACTCACAGGAATAGTGAGGATGATATATTTGTTGTGAGGAATAAGTGAGATAATATATTTGTAAGGACTTAGTGTGATGCCTAACATACGGCCAGTGCTCAATAAATGTTAACTATTACAGTTAAACCATAACAGTGCTTTTTTCTTTTTCCAGATGGTAAGATGATGAATAATATTAAGTATTTTAAAGTATTTTTCAAAATGTTTAGGTTATTACATATTTCTTTGACAATCAGAAAAAACTCTTCAAGTTAAGTAAACACATCCATAATTCTAGAATATACCAGTGGTGAAACCCTTTAGCTGAGATTACCTAGAGAGGGTCTGAGTGATCTGGGAAACACACCAAAGGTGCAATCAGTATTTCCTATGATGCCCAGCTTTCAAATATAATCATTGTATTCTAAACAGTGTTTTGTAAGCCACTGGTCATGATCCATTAGTGGGCTGTGAAATCAAGTTAGTGGATCTGGTCAGTATTTAAGAAATCTGAACTAGAATAGAATAAAATAAAATGGAAAATAACAGAGGGCATCTGATGTAGTTAAGAATATCTTATGAAACTTACTTCAGGGACGTGTCTGTGTCTTGGGTTGTGACATAAACTGTATTTCTTCCTGAGGGCCTCGAAGTTTGAATCTACTTATGGTAACCCTCAATAAGGATGTTAGCTCAAAGGGTAAAGAAAGGGGGCATTTCTAAACGTTGTCCTCTTGTGGCCCTGCAGGCAAATACTGATGCCACTGAGTAGGCTCTCTCAATTCCTAAATTGGGTGATTGTATTTCCATAAGTATTTCTCCCAGAGTTGAAAGAGGGGCACACAAGAGGGAATTTATGCAGAAATGACATCAGACGTCATGTGAGGCAGAGTAGGGCAGTCGGGATATTTCAACCCTGGCTCTTCCTCTGGCCTTGCAGCTGAGCTCGGTGGAAGCTGGAGGAGCCACAGCCTTCATCTACGGCAACTTTAGCGTGCCTGTGGTCAAGGTGAGTGGGGGTATGACCCCAACAGGTGGTTTTAGCAGTGCAGAACTAACACCCTAGCGTTCATGCTGCCTGTGCTTGCAAGCTTATTCCTGGGAGAGGGAATGAAAAGAGGTCTCCCCTGATTCCCAGAATCAAAGATAATCCCTCAATTTTCTTGACTCCTGCATTTACTTGTGCCTCTATTTTTTATTTACACTTATATTACAAGAGGATGATTACATGTGTGCCTTCCCATTACAATAGAGCTCCTCAAAGGTGAGAGTGCCCTTCGGATCCTTGACAACAACTGGTCCCTTCAGTCATTCGTTTAGTAAACACTGGCGGCTGGAGGCACTGAGAGTACCGAGGAAAACTCGTAGTCCTTGCCTCCAGAAGTCAACATAACGTATTGCAGTAGGAGTTATAATGTCAAGCAAGGCACAGAGGGCGGCCAGTGTGGTAAGAGGTTTGTTTAATGAATTAATATCTCCCCCAAATGTCAGATCAGTCAATCAGGGATGACAGCCCTTACTTCAGGAATGAAATGAAGACAAATAATTGAGATCACGCCTCATAGCACTTAGCACAGTACCCAGCACATCCTAAGCATTCAGTGAGTAAATGCTGGGTATCTATCAAAACTCAGGGGGTTGGCCAAGGTTAAAGTAAGCGTATAGGAAAAAAAGCTGGGGACGGGGTGGGGGGGAAAGAACATATACGATTTGGAATCAAAATGCCTGGGTTTGAGTCCTGACCTTGCTCCTTCTTAGTTGCATTATTTAAAGCCCCTAAGTCTCAACTTCCTTGCTGGTGAGGTGGGGATGAAGATCCCTGCTTCCTGCGGGTGTTATTAGAAGTGCCTAAGGAAGAGTCAGTGGCTCACTTAAGTTCTTAGTTGTGTGAGGAATATTTTGTTCCACCTTGTGCTTTTTGTCGAGTTTCTCTCCTCAGTGATCCTATGACACCCTGTGCTCACCTTTCCTGCAGCACTTGTCACACTGTCTCATCCTCGTTTGTTTTTATGTCTGTCTCTCCCACAAGACTGAACTCCCTGAGACAACTGGACATGATCTGTCTCTGCATCTTCAGGGCCTAGAGCAGAGCAGGCCCTCAATAAGGGATGCATGAGTGAATGAGTAAATGGCAGCTTATACCATCTTGTGGCATTTTATGCATGCCTTGCCCCCAATCTGCATGGACAGTTTTCTTGTTTAATGACATGCATGCCTTTGTCCTCAGTCAAGTGCTTCCTAAGGACTGAGATTCTGGGCTGACCTCCCCTGGGGCGGGGTCTGCTTGTTTTCAGAATGCAGCACTATTTTGGTGGAACCTGCATAGGAGTGGTGAAGGGGATGGTGACACACTTCATGCTGGCTGTCCTGTCCTGGTAGGAGATAAGTGGGGTAAGGCCTGCCTTTCTGGGCATGGGAATTGGGTGAGGGGTTCAGGGTAAAGTGAAATAGGGGATGGATGGAAAATAACATAGCCTTTTCATTCCAAAAGCTTAACAGTGCCACATTATATTGAGGTGATCAGATTCTGGATTAGTTGCCACCAGTACATTGGGAGCCCATAAGGCCGGGCTTTTGTCATAGAGCAGGTGTCAGTAAAAGTTTATTGGCCTTACCAGATGGGCCTTGATTCCTGAGCACAGCTAAGGAATAATATGTTGCCAAGTCCCAGTCCTCTATCCCAAGGAGAGAACCATCAGGTGCTTCCCCATGAGGAGACAGTCAAACAAGGAAGAGAGAAATAAGTAGGGGATGTGTTTATGTCATATATGTGTCTAAGAGCACTTAGCTCTGAAGACAGAAAAAGAAGTAGAAGAGGGACTCTTGTGCTGAGGTGGACTTTGCCAGGAGAATCCATCCCTTTTCTCTCATTACCCTGGAATGGTTCCCTGGGGGAGGTGGGCTTTTAGGAGCTACATATGAAGGGTAAGTGACCACAGTACCCACGGGTTTGAAAATTAGTCTGTAGTAGCAGGACCTGTCAGGGACTTTTTCCAGGTGCCACTGTCCTTTTTGCTCTTTACTGCTGCTGAAGCAACGTCTTGTAGTCCACAGTAGGCTGGGACCAGGGTGAGGCAAGTGAGTTGCCAAGGGTGTGGAATTTAACGGCCCTGTGAGCGAGCATCGCTACTGTCTGCTCCGCTGAGCCTGCTCTTCTTCCTCCCCATTTCCCCCAGTGGCCAACAAGTGGATACACGAGTATGGACAGGAATTCCGCAGACCTTGCAGCTCAAGCCCTGAAGACTAAAATGTTGGCAGAAAGAAGCTGGAAGAGTCCTTTGGCTTTCCAGAGAAGCCAGAAGCCAAAAGCTATGGTAAGAGAGGAGAAAGGAGAGCAAAGCTTCTGGAGGAGGGTCTTTGTCAGCATTGCCTATTCCTTGCAAATGGAAGACAAGGAAGTGGTCTCTAGCAGGGGACATCTGAGAACTTACAGTTTCTCCTCAAGCCATGAGTCACAGTAGAATGAACAATAGAAAGGAGGGGGCAAGGAGGCTGGAGAGAGAAGTTTCTAGAGCTCAGACACTTTCTCTTGGGAACAGGACATATCAACAGTCTCCAGGGTTTGGTCACTGGGGCTTTTGCTACTTGAGCCTTGACCACAGGGGCCCAGAAGTGGCAGTGAGGACACCTGCAGGTGGTGCCTGACCCCCCATATGCCCTTCTGCCTACTGACTTCTGCTGAAGGCTGAGCAGGGGGTGTCTCTGTATCAGGAGTGTACCTCATGTGATGATTTTTTTAAAGCAGAAAATAACTTTTTTAAAATATGATTTTTTAATACAGCCATTAAAAATGTTTTAATACAGTCATTAAAGATGTTTACAAATCATTTTTCACAACCAAGAACATTCTTACTTTGTAATATTGAGTGAAAAAGGCAGAGTATAATATTTTATTTATGTGTAATCTCATCTTGGCTCCCCTCTCACTGCATTCCAGACACAAGACATTCTTTCTATTCGCTGCTGCTGGTCTCACCATTCCACTCTTGGCTCAGTACTGCTTCAGAGGCCTTCTCTGACACCCAAACTTCCAGCCACTTTTGTTCACATTAGCCAACTTTGTTTTCTTCCTAACACTTTTCTTGAAATTATTTTATTTATTTAATTGTGGCCAGTGGCCTTCCCTGCAGGCTGAATGCTTTAAGACCCCTCTATACTTTGTAAATGCCTCTATTGTAGCCCCCATCTCACTGAATTTCACTATTTGTTTATTTGCCTGGCTGCCTGCACTCCTTATACCTCTTGGTATCCCCAGAAAAAGGTCTGTTTCAAATAAGTAGGCATTCAGCAAATATTTCTGGATAAATGAATAAGAAGGCCTCCTTTGAGTTGTACTTTGGAGGACAGGTAGAATTTTTTTACAGGCAGAGTCTAGTGAGGAGAAGCATTTCCCAGCAGAAGGACTAGCATGAGCTAAGGCTGCACTGATGAGTGACTTGTGCAAAGAGAACATTCCGGGCGACTTGGCTCAGGTTCCTCAACAGGAGCGAGGGCGTGTGCCTTGCTCACAAAGAAGCCACACAAGTAAAGGACTAGGTGCTTAGACACTGCTGCCTCCGCCCCCTCCCTGCACCATACACGTCAGGGTTTCTGCCTCCCAGAGCTCTGTGGGCCCCAAGGAAAAGGTTCTGGTGTGCTGATATTCGGGTTCCTGAAGAGCCTCCACGAGCACCTGGTCACATCCCCAGTATTTCCGCTGAATGCATCAGGACTCTGGAAACCCTCCTACTAAATTACTGTCATGTAGGGAAGAAAAAGTACTTTCCCCCTACCCTTCTGAGTTCTTAGCTGAAACCTGTGTAATAAAAGACATATTAACAAAAGGAAACCCACAAGCTTAGTGACATGTATATATCATGTATACATGGGAGATACCCAGAGGAAAATGAATAACTCCCTGAGGTGGCTTAGAACTTGGGATGAAATATCATCGTAAGAGGGAACGGGGGGATGTAGCCCTCTTAGATTCCTAGGAATGATAAATGGGCCCTTAGAGTATAGCCCATAGGTGGGAGATGTGATGGTGACAGTTTATCTAGGTGTGGTGTCCACTTGTAGTCTCTTCTCCTGTGGTAAGGGTCAGTCTTCCTTGGTTGGTGAAACTCTTGAGGAGGGGATTTCTAACAACTGAGTTCCTTTTGGAGCATCTGTCTTCAGGCAGGTTAGAGCAGTTCAGGGAAAGTGGTGTGTCTGTGGGGCCCCAAAAGCGCTTAGTAGGTAGCTATTTCTAAATAGGACTGACTGTGGCTTGGTACATAGTTTATAATTTTGTTTCTTTCTTGCACGCTTCTTCAACTGTTTTTCTAACAGATTTCTCCAACCTGGGTTCCTGGTGTTGCACTCAGTATCCCTCACAAGATTCACTACAGGGAAGATTCTTTATGTTAATGACTATTATCATTGTCATTAGTAACATACTGACCGTTTACCACTGGCCAGGCACTGTGATAAGAACTGAGGTGTACTTGTCTCCTTCAATCCTCACGATGAATAGGTACTATTATCTCCATTTTATAGATGAGGGAAACTGAGGCAGAGAATGTGTAACTTGCCTGAGGTTACATAGCTCTATAAAGTGGCACAGGCAGGATTTGAATACAGGTCTGCCTCCAAAGATTTTTTTTTAAAAATTTTTTTAAATTGAAGTATAGTTGATTTACAATGTTGTGTTAATTTCATGTGTACAGTGAAGTGATTCACATACAGTATATATGATATATATACAGTATATATATACATATATATATATTCTTTTCCCTTATAGATTATTACAAGATATTGAGTATAGTTCTCTGCGCTATACAGTAGGTTCTTGTTGGTTATCTATTTTATATATAGTAGTGTAGATGTGTTAATCCCAAATTCCTAATTTATCCCTCCTCCCCTTTCCCCTTTGGTAACCATAAGCTTGTTTTCTATGTCTGTGAGTCTGTTTCTATTTTGTAAATAAGTTCATCACATATCATTTTTTTAGATTCCACATATAAGCAATATCATGTGATATCTGTCTTTGTCTGGCTTACTTCACTTAGTATGATAATCTTTAGGTCCATCTATGGACCTAGAAAGAAACAGAAAATATGAACAGACCAATTACCAGTACCAGTACTGAAACTGAATCAGTAATTTTAAAACTCCCAACAAACCAAAGTCCAGGACTAGATAGCTTCACAGGTGAATTCTACCAAACGTTTAGAGAAGAGTTAACACCTATCCTTCTGAAATTATTCCAAAACGTTGCAGAGGAAGAAACACTTCTGAACTCATTCTATGAGGCCACCATCACCCCGATATCAAAACCAGACAAAGAGTGGGAGGGAGACGCAAGAGGGAGCAGATATGGGAACATATGTATAGCTGATTCACTTTGTTATAAAGCAGAAACTAACACACCATTATAAAACAACTATACTCCAATAAAGATGTTAAAAAATAAATAAATAAAAAGATACTAAAAACAAACAAGCAACCAGACAAAGATATCACAAAAAAGGAAAATTACAGGCCAGTATCACTGATGAACATCGATGCAAAAATCCTCAACGAAATGCTAGCAAACCCAACTCCAACAATACATTAAAAGGATCACACACCACGATCAAGTGGGCTTTATCACAGGATGCAGGGATTTTTCAATATCCGCAAATCAATCAGTGTGATACACCACATTAACAAATTGAAGAATAAAAACCATATGATCATCTCAATAGCTGCAGAAAGAGCTTTCAATAGAATTCAACATCCATTTATGGTAAAAACTCTCCAGAAAGTGGGCACAGAAAGAACACACCTCAACATAATAAAGGCCATATATGACAAACCCACAGCTAACATCATACTCAATGGTGAAAAGCTGAAAGCATTTCCTCTAAGATCAGGAACAAGACAAGGATGTCCATTCTCACCACTTTTATTTAACATAGCTTTGGAAGTCCTAGCCACAGCAATCAGAGAAGAAAAAGAAATAAAAGGAATCCAAATTGGAAAAGAAGAAGTAAAGAAGAAAAGAAGAAGTAAAACTGTCACTGTTTTACACAGAAAATCCTAAAGACACTAACAGAAAACTACTAGAGCTCGTCAATGAATTTCGTAAAGCTGCAGAAAATTAACACACAGAAATCTGTTGCATTTCCATACACTAACAACAAAATACTAGAAAGAGAAATTAAGGAAATAATCCCATTTACCATCACATCAGAAAGAATAAAACACCTAGGAATAAACCTACGTAAGGAGGCAAAAGACCTATAACTGTAAAATGCTTATTAAAGAAACTGAAGACAACACAATCAGATGGAAAGATATACCATGTTCTTGGATTGGAAGAATCAATATCGTTAAAATGACAATACTACCCAAGGCAATCTACAGATTCAATACAATCCCTGTCAAATTACCAATGGCATTTTTCAGACAATTAGAGCAAAAAATTTTTAATTTGTATGGAAACACAAAAGTCTCTGAATAACCAAAGCAATACTGAGAAAGAAAAATGGAGCTCGAGGAATCAGGCTCCCTGACTTCAGACTATACTACAAAACTACAGTAATCAAAACAATATGATACTGGCACAAAAACAGACGTATAGATTAATGGAAAAGCATAGAAAGCCCAGAAATAAACCCACTCACTTATGGTCAATTAATCGACAACAAAGGAGGCAAGAATATACAATGGAGAAAAGACAGTCTCTTCAATAAGTGGTGCTGGGAAAATTGGATAGCTACATGTAAAAGAATGAAATTAGAATAGTCCCTAACACCATATACAAAAATAAACTCAAAATGGCTTAAAGACTTAAACATAAGATATGACACCATAAAACTCCTAGAAGAGATCATAGGCAAAAAAATTCTCTGACATAAATCATACCAATGTTTTCTTAGATCAGTTTCCCAAGGCAATAGAAATAAAAACAAACAAATGGGACATAATCAAACTTACAAGCTTTTTCATAGCAAAGGAAACCACACACAAAACAAAAAGACAATCTATGGAATGGGAGAAAATACTTGCAAATGGTGAGACTGACAAGGGATTAATTTCCAAAATATACAAATAGCTCATACAGCTCAGTATCAAAAAAAACCCCAAACAACCCAATCAAAAAATGGGCAGAAGATCTAAATAGACGTTTCTCCAAAGAAGACATACAGATGGCCAACAGGCACATGAAAAGATGTTCCACATGGCTAACTATTAGAAAAATGCAAATCGAAAGTACAATGAGGTATCACCTCACACCAGTCAGAATGGCCATCATAAAAAAGTCTACAAATAATAAATGCTGGAAAAAGGAACCCTCTTACACTGCTGGTAGGAATGTAAATTGGTGCAGCCACTATGGAGGTTCCTTAAAAAACTAAAAATAGAGTTACCATATGATCCAGTGATCCTACTCCTGGGCATATATCCAGAGAAAACTCTAATTTGAAAAGATATATGCACCCCAACATTCACTGCAGCACTATTTACAATAGCCAAGACATGAAAGCAACCTAAATGTCCATCAGCAGATAAATGGATAAAGAAGATGTGGTATATATATACAATATAATATTACTCAGCCATCAAAAAGAATGTCTGTCTCCAAAGATCTTAACTAGCCCTCTGTTGTCTGAATTACATGTTATTTTGCTGTGGTTGCTTTGCTCCTATTAGCAATTATGTCTTTTGGAGACAATAATTTTTTTTTTTTTTTTTTTTTTTTTGTGTGGTACACGGGCCTTTTTTGTGGCCTCTCCCGTGTGGAGCACAGGCTCCGGATGCGCAGGCTCAGCGGCCATGGCTCACGGGCCCAGCCGCTCCGCGGCATGTGGGATCTTCCCGGACCGGGGCACGAACCTGTGTCCCCTGCATCGGCAGGCGGACTCTCAACCACTGCGCCACCAGGGAAGCCCTGGAGCCAACAATTTTTGAAAGGAGTCTTCAGCCTTTTCCCGGGCATTGAAAAGATCTATCCTTTGTGTCTCTAATGCCTAATGGCTAAGAGCCCTGTCAGATGTAGGTACTGAATACACGAACAAATCACCTCAATTCCACAGATGTAAAGAGAACGCCTATTGTGTGACCAGCCCCATGCTTGGTGCCCCATGAGATTCCAATAAAATGAGGAGGTCTGCTCACTGCCCTTAAAGCAAAATTAGCACATGCCCAAATATAAGAATAGAGAATTATATATAATCAAATAGAAAGCTGTGGGCTGCTCACCCTAAGGATCACAGGAGTTGGGAGAAAGGGGAGAACCCTATGGCTGAAGTGGGATGAGAGGGCTTCCACATTGGGACCCCAGGAACACAGAAAGAGCGAGAATGTGCCTGAAGAGGGTGGGAAGCAGCTGCCACCTCACCTGTCCCCCATTCACGCACAAGGGGGCAGGGAGAGCTGTCTAGAAGGAGGAAGTGAGAGGGTGTTGATTCTGGGGGGCCCTTATCCAGCAATGCCAAGAGGAGCCAGCACAAACTGCCCTTTCATGGAACCACTCAAAGAGTCCCCTGTTCGGGGGCCTTGGTTGCTCAAGCTGGGAGAAGCCAAAGGAGAGGGGGTGAGGTGGGGACAGAGGGACATTTGCCTGCAGACTGCTGTATACTCAGAAAAACAAGGAAATCAGCTAAGGGCTGGGGGAGGAGACAAACATTTATGCCTGCTCTGTGCCGGCTATTTTATCTCACTTATCTTATTCACAACGATTATCATCCCTTTTGGCAAGAGAGGAAAGGAGGCTCAAAGAAAAGACCTCTGCTAGAAGCAGAGCCGGATTTGGAGCTAGGGAGGTCTCCCGCCATCAGCTGCTTCTAACCTCTCCTTCCTCACGTTGGGATCCCCAAAACTTCCTCCCCCTGAGGAAGTAGAGCCTGCCTCTTTCTCTTCTTCCCCTCTGCCCCATCCTCTTTTATTCCCTTTCTTCATCAAGTGACCCTTCCCATCAAATGCTTGATAGGCCTGCTCCCCCTAAGGTCTGAGTGACAGGGTCCTGCTGTCCCTGCCAGGGGCATATTTGCATTTTAAGTGGATAGCCCATGGTGAAATCAAATATAATCTCAAAGGAATGAGGTGTCTTTTTGGTTAAGGATTTAAGGGCATGGATCAGATGGCTCCCCATAGATAACTACTGTCTCTCTCACCACATTTTGAGATGGGGCATAACTAAAATAATGACCATCATGCCTCCTGTCCAACTGCTTATCATCTTATGGGACCAGAGGGCGGCAGTTACTTTCCCTGGCCCAGAAAGGTGAAGTGACTTGTCTATAGTTAAACAGTGTGTCAGTGGCAGAGCCAAGACTAGAAGGCAGATTTCTGGGCTCAGAGACCCATGCCTGTCCGCTTCTTGGAACAGGAGCACAGTGGGCAGAAGATGGAATCAACCAACCCTTGATGGTGTTTTCATGGGCACAGATTTCATGTGTGGCTGTCACTCATTCATTCAATTAAGCTTTACTGATGTTGCCTCTGTGCCTGGCCCTTTGCTGGGGCTGGAGATGATGACTCTGACTGTCTATCCTTGAAGAGCTCCCAGAGAAGAAAACCCACACAATGACAATACTAGTGGAAAGGGGACACGCAACACGTTACATGTCCGGAAGGGGTATCACTACATCTCTGGTGTGATGGGCTCATGTGACACTTGATTTAGGCCTTGAATGATAAGGAGGTTCGTGTGTGTGTGTGTGTGTGTGTGTGTGTGTGTGTTATGGAGATGTGGGAGCTTATCTCCCTAACTCACAAGTGTATAAGAAAACTCAAAAAATCCAGACCCTTCTGATAAATCTAAAAATTTCTTTGGTCTTGAAAATTCAGACACATCATTCAGGAGAGATTTTCTCTAACTTTGTGTTCCTTAATCTGTTTCAGAAAACAGATTTTTTCCCCCCTTACCATATCAAAAATTATATTAAATATTCTTTTAAAAATCACACATTGTCCCCTAGGGGATGCCATCAGCCTAGAAATTCCCACAATGCTCTCCAGGTTCTAGAGTTCTGGAATTTCTATTTTTAACCCTCTTGCAACAAAAAAGGAAATAGGAATTGTCAGTGGGCTCATCCTGGAGGAGCAAGGCAATCTATCCTGCTGCCTCTGCTCAATCAATTCTTTCTCTGGCTGCCACTGAGCCTGTTAGTCCTCTGGTGCTTGAGGCCAGAAAAAGCCATCCTCTCTATCAGCTCCCTGAGTCCCTCTGGCTCTTGGGGTTGTGGGCCTGGGGACAGGCAGGGCCAGCCTCCAGTGCCTGGGCCAGCCAGCATCAGTCCACTTTACTAATTCCAGAGCCCTCTATGGGGGCTCTGCCCTGGGTCACCTCACTCACTCTCTCCTACATCTAGCTGTCTTGGAATACAAAAACTACAGAAGCACAATGAAGTACCACTTCACACTTACTAGTATGGCTATAATTTTTTTTTTTTTTTAAAGGAAAAATACTAAGTGTTAGAGAGGATGTGGAGAAATTGGAACCCTCATGCATTGCTGATGTTGCAGCTGCTGTGGAAAACGGTTTGTCAGTTCCTCAAAAAGTTAAACATGGAACTACCATAGAACCCAGTAATACCTCTCTTAGATATAGATCCAAAAGAACTCAGAGCAGGGACTTCAAAATAAATATTTATACACCCATGCTCACAGCAGCATTATTCACAATAGCCAAACGGTGGAAACAACCCAAGTATGTATAACAAGAGATGAATGGATAAACAAAATGTGGCATGCACATGCGATGGAATACTATTCAGCCACAAAGAGGAATGAAATTTTGATACATGATTTAACACAGATGGATCTTGAAAACATTATGCTAAGTGAAATAAACCAGACACAGAAGAACAATTATTGTATGATTCCACCTATATGAGGTACCTGGAATAGACAAACCCACAGAGACAGAAAGTAAAATAGAGTTTCCCAGGGGCTGGGGGCAGGGAGAAAGGGGGAGCTGTTGTGTGACCTTGGGCAAATCACTTTCCTTATCAGAGCTCTCATTTCCTCATCTGTAGGGTGGCACTGCTAATCTGTCTGCCTTACCCACTCCACAGAGTTGTGAGGTCTCAAAAGGCTGTAAATGTGCTCTGTAAATGGCACATACTGTATTGTGTCAATTAATATGTTTACATTTGATTAGCCATTGATTTGTGGTATCATCATTGATCATCAGGAAAAAACTTTCTCCCCCCATTGCTCAGCTAACTACCCAGTTAACTGTTCCCTCCATCCACCTGTAAGAGGCCAGCCACTTGACGAGTCTCAGGTTCCAAGGTTTCACCTGGCTACAGGCTGGGGTTTCTAGCAAACTGCTGCGAGAGGAAGCCAGCTCTAGGAATATCGGAACCTCTTGAGTTTACATAACTTTCTAAGCCCAGGACCCAGACTGAGAATGTGTTGACTCTGGCTGCTGATGGGGCAGCCAGCTGGGGCAGGAGAAGAGTTGGCTCGAAGATTACAAACAAAACACTGTCCCTGCAGGAAAGAGTATGATTGCTGTTTGCTTTCTCTACTCCTGTTGTAGGTGCTCTTCTTGCTTTCCCCTTGTTAAAAGTTGTGACCTTTTAACTCCCCACCCCCAGTTCTGATGGCAGGCCCTTGAATCCAGCTTCAGGGTCCTTGGCACCTCACTGTCCAAATCAGTTTGTCTTGTTCATTCCATCTCTAAAATATCGAGCCTTTCTCCTTATCTCACCCTGCAGCCACTGTCTAGTTAAGTATACCTTTGCCTTTTACCTAGACTACCACTGCCTCTTTACTGCTCTCCCTGCCTCTAGTCTGGTGCCTGCCAGTCCACCTACATGGATACCAGAGTGACTTTCCTTAACTTCTGGCAACTCCCCATCTTGCCACTCAAGGCCTTTATGACCTGCCTCCTGCAGCCTCTCCTGTTACAGCTTTTACTCCAGCCATACTAATTGTACTAATCTACCAGCTGTATCAGACTGACTTTCAAGTCTCCTGGGCTTGTGTACGCTGCCCCCTCTTCCTGCAAAGTATTTCCCTTCTTTCTCCACCTCCATTTTGTGATGATGCTTCAAAGCTCAACTCAGATGCTACCTACTTTGTGAAACCATCCCTGACCTGTTTCCAAAGAGGTTTACCTGTCCCTTTCCCTTTATACAATGTGGGCAGTGTTTCTATAATGGTCTCTCTAGACTATGAGCTCATTTGAAGGGTCTCATTATTTATTTATCTCTGTCTCCAGAGTCCACTGGAGGCTTGGCACAGAATAACTGCTCAGGTTTGCTTAATCAGCAAATAAATGTTCATAACTGCAGGTTTAGAAGAGGATAACACCACAAGTCATGCCCAACTCTCCTCATGCCTTTGAGTCTTCTCAATCTCAAGATTCTCCGCCTTCAACATTAGATCTGTGTCTACCCATTTGCCTACCTTCTCCTTTCGGACATTTCTCCTTGGACATTCCTTAAAGTGTGTGTCTGACAGAACGGCCCCTGGTTTGACCGAAATATGTTCCAGAAACGAAATATGGTCCTTCTGGCTTTGTAGAACTCCTTCACTCAAAGGGTCCAAGGGTCTCCTTTATTTTCTTCCTGAGTATGGAGGGCTGATCTGTAGGCTTCACAAGGATGTTGTTACATCCAGAACATAGCAGGTGCTCCTTAAAGATACGTTATGTGAACATATGAATGGTCCCTTCTCTGCTGGGGTATAGTGGACCACTCAAAGATGCTGCCATCTCCTAGCCATGTCTGTGGGCAAGTCATTTCACATCTCTGAAATTCAATTTCCTTGCCTTAGAGGGAGGAGATATGGGGATATATGTATATGTATAAATGATTCACTTTGTTACAAAGCAGAAACTAACACACCATTGTAAAGCAATTATACTCCAATAAAGATGTTAAAAAAAATTTTCCTTGCCTTTAAATTGGGTAAATACTGGACACCTACATGTAAAAGATTGAAATTAGAACATTCTCTAACACCTCAAAATGGATTAAAGACCTAATAAGATAAACTCAAAATGGATTAAAGACCTAAATGTAAGACCAGATACTATAAAACTCCTGTAGGAAAACATAGAACACTCTTTGACATAAATTACAGCAATATTTTTTTGGATCTGTCTCCTAGAGTAATGGAAATAAAAGCAAAAATAAAAAAATGGGGCTTCCCTGGTGGCACAGTGGTTAAGAATCCGCCTGCCAATGCAGGGGACATGGGTTTGATCCCTGGTCCGGGAAGATGCCACATGCCGCGGAGCAACTAAGCCTATGCACCACAACTACTGAGCCTGCGCTCTAGAGCCTGTGAGCCACAACTACTGAGCCTGCGTGCCGCAACTACTGAAGCCCGTGCGCAGAGAGCCCATGCTCCGCAACAAGAGAAGCCACCGCAATGAGAAGCCCACACACCTCAACGAGAGTAGCTCCTGCTCACGGCAACTATAGAAAGCCCACGCGCAGCAACAAAGACCCAACGCAGCCAAAAATAAATAAATAAATTTATTAAAAATAAAATAAAATGGGACCTAATTAAACTTAAAAGCTTTTGCACACAAAGGAAACCATAAACAAAAGGAAAAGACAACCTATGGAATGGGGAAAATATTTGCAAACAATGCAACCGACAAGGGATTTTCAAAATATACAAACAGCTCATAGAGCTCAATATCAAAAAAACACACAACCCAATCCACAAATGGACAGAAAATCTAAATAGACATTTCTCCAAAGAAGACATACAGATGGCCAACAGGCACATGGAAAGATGCTCAAGGTCACTAACTATTCGAGAAATACAAATCAAAACTACAGTGAGGTATCACCTCACACCGGTCGCAATGGCCATCATCAAAAAGTCTACAAATAATAAATGCTGGAGAGGGTGTGGGGAAAAAGGAACCCTCTTACATTGTTGGTAGGAATGTAAATTGGTACAGCCACTATGGAAGACAGTATGGAGGTTCCTTAAAAAACTAAAAATGGAGTTACCATATGATCCAGCGATCCACTCCTGGGCATGTATCTGGAAAAGACAAAAACTCTAATTCGAAAAGATACATGCACCCCAATGTTCACTGCAGCACTATTTACAATAGCCAAGATATGGAAGCAACCTAAATGTCCATCAGCAGATAAATGTATAAAGATGTGGGGTGTATATATATATATATATATATATATGTGTGTGTGTGTGTGTGTGTGTGTATGTATATACAATGGAATATTACTTAGCCATAAAAAAGGAATGAAGTAATGCCATTTGCAGCAACATGGATGGACCTAGATATTATCACATGAAGTCAGACAGACAAAGACAAATATATGATATCACTTATATGTGTAATCTAAAAAAGAAAATGATACAAATGAACTTATTTACAAGACAGAAATAGACTCACAGATATAGAAAACAAATTTATGGTTACCAAAGGGGAAAGGTGGGGGTGGGGAGGAATAAATTAGGAGTTTGGGATTAACAGATACACACTACTATATGTAAAATAGAAAACAACAAGGACCTACTGCATAGCACAGGGAACTATATTCAATATCTTGTAATAACCTATAATAGAAAAGAATCTGAAAAAGAATACATATACATGTGTGTATAACCAAGTTACTTTACTGTACACCTGAAACTAACACAATGCTGTAAATCAACTATACTTCAACTTAAAAATATAATTTATGTGAACTTAAAAATAATAATAATAAATAAACTGGGGATAATGCCCATACTTCACAAGGATACAAAGGATAAAGATGTAAGTAACTAGCACAGTATCTAATACAAAGCTCAATGAGGGCTTCCCTGGTGGCGCAGTGGTTAAGAGTCTGCCTGCCGATGCAGGGGACATGGGTTCGTGCTGGGAAGCACGATCTGGGAAGATCCCACATGCCGCGGAGCGGCTAGGCCTGTGAGCCATGGCCACTGAGCCTGTGCGCCTGGAGCCTGTGCTCCGCAAAGGGAGACGCCACAACAGTGAGAGGCCCAGTTACCGCAAAAAAAAAAAAAAGCTCAATGAACATTTCATTCAGTCTCCATCCATCAAGGCTGGTCATCATCCTCTTGCCAGGTATCTTCACCAAAAAGAACTCTGACCAGGGTCCCCTGTATTGTCCAAGAGGCAGCGTGAAGAGGAAACAACCTAGGTTTGAATTCTGACACCACCACTTCTGAGCTATACAAATTTGGACCTAATGCCTACCTGTAAAAGGAACATAACATCACTTACCTCACAGGGTTGCCGTGAGGATTAAACAGATATGTGTAAAGTGAATTAGCTGATGATCAACTTTGATGACTATTATGACTTGCCTGGCGAACAAAAGTGTCTGATGTGTGTCCCTGAAAACCGTGCATTTGACTATGCTGCCCCCCTGTAGACAGAGTGCACACAGCCCAGCAAAGAGACCTTGGCCCGCTCCTTTCCCCACCCAACCCCCAAAGGGCTTGGTGAGAGGATGCAGATCACACACAAGGCACTTTTCTTCTCTGCTAGGGAGCTCATGCTTTACTCAAAAATATTTAGTGAACATCTAAACCAGAACTTCTCAGGATTAATGTGCCTGTTGGAATGCAGATCAGTACTGACTCAATAGGTCTGGGGTAGGGACAAAATCTTTAACAAGCTTCCAGATGACACTGATGCTACTGGCCCACAAACCACTCTGAGTAAAGAAGGTCTTAAATATAATATGGGATTGACATGACAGGAACTATTTATTCAGTGCCTACCCTGTGTCAGTTACTGAGAGAGCCACTTAACCTATATTAACTTGCATAGTCCTCAAGACTCTGTGGGGTAGATACTATTGATCTCCATTTTTCCGATGAGGAAACTGTAGCACAAAGAGAGAGAGTACGTAGCTATCTCATACAGCCAGTAAGGGATGGGCCTTAGGTTCTAATTTAGGCAGCCTGGCTCCAAAGCCTACTAGGAAGAGGACTCCAACAGTATGTAGAGGATAACCAGGGGAGGGGCTGAGGCAAGGAAAGGAGACATCATAGAACAGAGAATGGACAGGGGTTGGTGGTAGACTGGATATGGATGTAAGAGAGGGTGCCATCTAGGGCACTTTGGCTGCCTGGTTTGGTCAAGTGGAGAGATGGTGGTATCTATCACTACTGAGTTAGGAAACGTGGGTGGAAGGACAAGTTTTAGGGGGAAGGTGAGTTCAGTTTTAGGAATGGTCAATGAGTGGCTTTTGGACATCTGGGAGATATGGAGAAGTAGATGGACCTAGAGTATCTAGGTATCTAGTAACTCTAGAAGTATCCAGAGTTCAGGAGATATCTAAGTTGTAGACAAAGTTTGGGTGTTGGCAGATTTAAAGCCCTGAGTGCCTGAGGTCATGTGGACGGTGTACAGACTGTCCTGTTCTGGGCCAAAGTCAACACAGCAAATAACTGGAAGAGATGGGACTGGAATATGGTCTCCCGGGCTGCAGTGGAAGCTGGTTCTGTCCATTCCACTGGGCATTATGGATCTGGGAAGCAGGCAGAGCATAAGATGTTGATAGGCTACAGGAAAGAGGTTTTTCTGGTGCTCTATGGTGACTAAATCCAGTGAAATGTTCCCTGCCCCCAGATCAACAGAAATAAGGACAACTCCACAAAGACCAGATAGATAAAGGTTAGGAGATTTATTTTCTTTAAACAAGATCATAAATAACAAAGAAACAAAGTAGGTCCCAGACTTCAGACCCTGCAGCAGGACAGGAATAGGAAGTTGTTGGGTCGAAAGGTGGAGGGGGCTACGCATCACCTAAGACAGTCACAGAAAAGATGGGCTGCAGGAGACTGCCCCTCTCTGCCCTTGGGAATGGCGTGCCTGGGCAGCAGGGGGAGACTGAAGTGCTGTGATGAGGCAGCTGGAAGAGGGCAAATATTGAGGATGCTGGGCTGCACTGATTCTATGAAGAGTAACATGGAAACCACAAATGGCTAAGATAAGCTGTGGGTCTAGAAAAGGCAAGCGGGCACTCTGCACACCTCCAGGGACCAATTATGAAAATGGTTCAATTTGATTCTTAAAAACAACTCCACGGGCCTTAGCCTGTGGCTTTGTGCGTGGGCTGTATTCAACCTGGGTTGCCCTGTGGCAGGTGAGGGCTCAAGAGACCCCTGGAGCAGCCTGGCCTCAGCCCAGGGCAGGTGCCCAGACATGTGGGAGTGGGACCGTGGGCCCTCCCCAGTTGGGAGGCCATGTGCTTGGACTGGCCGGGCCTGATTTTCAGGCTGATTTCTTGTGATGCTATCCACCCCCCACCCCTGTACCTAAGGATGAGATCCTGGCCCCCCTGGGTCTTCCAAGCCTAGAATAGTAAGACGGGGATAAAAAGGTACCTGACTGGTATTTTATTTAAAAGGGAAAAATAAGGACCATCCCGCACGTGGTCCATCCCATGAGGTAGGGCAGGACCATGGCAAGAACAATCTCAAGGAATGGAGGTCCCTGAGCCTGGGGAAACATATGGACGCAGGTGCATTGCCTAATGCCAGGAATAGGGGCCCAGGGTGGCAGTTCTGATGGAGGCTTCACCCTAGGCAAGGCAGGGAGGACAGGCAGGGGCTACCCCTGAACAGGGAAGGGATAGGAGCTGGGGAGCCTTAAACTGGGGAGACCAATGTTGGTCAAAGGCCCTGGAAAACAATGCTTTCGGCAGGAATACACGAAAGGGTTTGTACATCTGGGGATGCCCGTCTATAGGGAGCCGGTGTCACATGGTCGGGCAGGATGGTGAGGAGGAGACAGCGGCATCACAGTGGCCTCTGGTGCGATGTATTTACAACAGAGCTCAGTGTTGAGGGAGGGAAGGAGAGC